>NC_048597.1:175765905-177105905 GCF_003668045.3 Cricetulus griseus | reverse complement strand
CAAGGTCAGTCAGAAAGGTGAAGGTCAGAGTTGGGGGCCATATTAAGGCCAGACTTGGGAGGAACTCCCTGCTTTGAGCTGAACCCAGAATGCTGGCTGCACATAAAGAGCAGCTTCCCATCTCATTGCAGACCCCTGCAGGTGACTGACCATATAGGAGGCCTGGAGCAAAGGGTCTGGTGCCTGGGGGTTGGTAGGCAGATGTGGCAGGCTGGCCCATGCCATCTCCGCTCTGATTTCTTTATCTGAGAAATGAGAGTGGGGACATCATGTCAAAGGTGAGCTTGCTAAGCTCTAGGCCAGCGGTTCTCAACCTGGGTCAGGACCCCACAGAGGGTACCATATCAGACATTTACTTTACAATTCATAACAATAGCAAAACTACAGTTATGAAGTAGCAACGTATGCTTGGGGGTCACTACAACATGCAGAACTGTATTAAGGGGTCACAGCATTAGGAAGGTTGAGAACCAATGCTCTAGCCTTTTATATGTGTGTGTTTGTGTGTGTGTGCTCCCATATTGGTTACCCATGGAGGCCAGAAGAGTATGTGTACAGATCTTTGGTAATCAGGAGAGGTGCCAGGTTCCCTGGAGCTGAACCCCACCCAATGTGGGTGCTGGGATCCAAACTGGTCCTCATGGTAGAGTGGCAAGTGCTCTTACTCTCGGAGCCGTTTCTCCAGCCCAGCTCTAGTGCAGTTAGTCCTGATGAAACCAGAGATGGCTAATGGAATAACAGCAAGTCTAGAGGTGCCCTGCACCACTCTGTAGGAACTCCAGGTTCCTCTGCCTCTTCTTTGCAGCAAGGAAAAACAGCCCTGGCAGTGGCCGCCCGCAGCAACCATGTCAGCCTGGTGGACATGATCATAAAAGCTGATCGGTTCTACAAATGGGAGAAGGTACCACCTCCAATCATCTCTCCTTTTGGAAAGCTTTGGCAGTGTATGGAGCTGGCTTTGAGTCCTACCCTCAACTGATTCTGGGGACTCTATCTCTAAGTGGGTGGTCATCTCTGCCCTGTCCTCACTAAGATTGTGAGGACATGGAGATGGGAAAGCACCCAGACATACAGAAACAAGACAGACTCAATTCTGTGCTGGTGAGATCCTGGCCAAGGAATGAATTGGTTTGACTATGTAAACTTCATGGGTGACAAAGAAACGATGTGAAAACTGAGAGGTCTCTGGCCGGAGGCTTTTGGAGGAGGTGGCAGAGTGACTATGGTGATGGGTTGAAAGTCAGGGAGGTGAGTTCTAGACGGAGGAACGGTGTAGTGTCCAGTGGTCAAGGCAAGACACAGACAGGGTGATGGATATGAAGCCACAGGCCCATGCTGATTCAGGTTCCCAGGCTCTACCACCTGGATCTAAGATCATGAGGCAGGCCCCAGACGGCTCCTGCACTTTTGGGATCTGCCCCACAGGACCACCTTTCATGCAGGGACACCAGCCACCCTGCTAGGAAGAACTTGACCTTTAAGCAAGACCATCGGCAGGAAACGCAGCTGCTCCGCTCGGTGCTTTGGCGACTGGCCTCCCGGTATCTGAAGCCCAACGAGTGGAAGAAACTGGCATATTCCTGGGAGTTCACGGAGGCTCATGTCTGTGCCATTGAGCAACAGTGGACAGGTACTGCCTTACCCTGCCCTACGCCAGGGCAGACAGTGTGTGGGGGCATGTGAGCTGAGTTCTGAGTTCTGAGTTCTGTGCTGCTGGGGACGGAAGCTTGTGCAACCCACACCCTGCCCCAATCTACTTCCAAAGCATTCCTCCTGGCTTCTCGCTGGAACCCATACCCACAGTTTATACACTCTTCTAATGCCATTCCTTGGCGGGGGTGGGGGGGTGGGGGGGAGGGAGAGGCCACTGTCATCACTCTTACTTAACATAAGTTTAGACATCTGGACCCTGGTACAAAAGCATGAAAAAGAGACAGAAATAAAGAATATCGTGTTGGGGCAATGACTCAGTGGGTAAGAGCACTCGGCGTGCAAATGTGAGGCCCTGAGATCAGACCCATGGCCCTCATGAAAAGCTGGGCATGACCTTTAACCTCAGTGCTGGGATGTGCAGATAAAGAAGGATTATTAGGGCTCGTTAGCCAGCCAGCCAGCCCAAACACAACAAGCTTCAGCTTCAGTGAGACCTGTCTCAAGGGAGTAAGAGGATGGGTGATGCAGGAGAGCAGGACACTCGATACCCCCCTTTGACCTCCACATGCAAGGGCACAGGTGCACACACCATATGCACACACACACTCATATACATCACACACCCATGTACCATAAACACACACACACACGGGGGAGGGGGGACATAAATACTGGAAAAGGAAAAGAACAAATTCTTTATTTCAAATGATATAATTCCCATATATGAGGAAGTCCAGAAGAATCAAATGAAAAACGGAATTGATAACGGAATGAAATACTTAAATACAAGATAAGATAAATTGCAGGCTGAAATATACAAACACTATGTATTGTTAATAGATGAGCCAAAAGTAGATAGAAATTTTAGAGATTTCTAATGAACATCTAAGGCTGAGAACCATGAACCAGTTGGGGCAAAGACATAGCCAGCTGCCTCTCACTAGGCTGTTTTTAATCTTTATGTTAGATCCAACATGTGCCCAAGGTGTGGGCTGTGGTCTATTAGAGATGAAGCATATAATTGGGTACCTAGTACCTTGAAGACATAAGCCATTTTTTTTTAGAGTAGGCAAGTAGATGCCTCAGAGAAAACTTGAGGCTGTGGAACTTCTTCAGCCTGAGACACCAGTCACCCACCCACCCCATCTGAGAAGCTGTACCCTAACCCTAACCTCCAACCCAGGCCACCTATAGCAGAGAAAGGCCTCTTTCCTGCTGGGTGCATTTAAGATGCAGTAGAAGGCTATTGCGTGCTGTGTGCGCTCAAAGTTGATCCGTAAGGCTAAGATTTCTTTATTCAGATAAACACCAGCCCAAACGCAAGCCAGAGCGTGCCAAGAGGCCGCAAGCTAGTGTGCCCAGAGAGCAGGGGCATCCAAGTGTCCGCGGCCTCTTAAGAATTCTCTCCGGGTCATCTTCGACCTCCCCTGACCTCCCCTCACGGGCGTGGCCTGACACACCTGTAGGGGCTGCTAGGAGGTGGGGCTACAGTGTCTCCCTACAGAGGGCAGCTCAAGCGTGTTCAGGGAAGGAGCCATGGTGGCCTCTACTCTCATTATCTCCAGGAACCAGGAGCTACCAGGAGCATGGTCACCGGATGCTGCTCACCTGGCTGCATGGTGTGGTCACAGCTGGGAAGAACCCCAGCAAAGCACTGTTTGAGGGCCTCGTGGCCATCGGCAGGACAGACTTGGCTGGTAAGTGAGCCCTGGCTTGGGCCCTTGAACGGACCACTCAGGCCACAGCTCTGTGTGGCTGGTTCTGGGCAAACTAAGGCCATGGTGTCTTTGAGTAATCGCCAATGAACCTCGTGCCCTTCACAACTACCAAGTCACCAATGACACTATAATCTGTACCTCCCCAACTGTCTCTGCCTTCTAGTTTGGAACAAGGCTGAGACAGCCTTGGGACTTCTTTTTCATTAGGAGAGATGAGCTTAAAGATTGATCCCAGCCTTCTGAGGCCATCGTAAGGTACTTAACCATGCCACTCCCAAAAGCCTAACTTGAGATTCCCATAGTGGTTTGAGATTCTCAGACAAGCAAGATCAAAGCTGTGAAACTAATCCCTCATTAAAGGCAAACTGGCTGATGAAAAAGCCTTAAGCAATGGAGTGTCCTTCAACATGGGGCAGCTGCAGGTGGGCTACTAGGCAGTTACTTGCAGCCATGAAGGCTACCTTAGCTTTGAGGCAACAGGGAAAATAGCTCTTGCATGGTGGCTGTCCCACAGCTCCTCCAGCCCACACACAGTAATTTCAGGGTGGAGGGATTAGGGAATAGCTTTTTGTTGTTGTTGTTTTTGTTTTGTTTTCTAAGAGCATCTTTCTTTCTTTCTTTCTTTCTTTCTTTCTTTCTTTCTTTCTTTCTTTCTTTCTTTCTTTCTTTCTTTTGAAACATGGTCTGATGTAGCCCAGGCTAGCCTCAAACTCCATTTGTAGCTCAGGATGACTTTTTTTTTAAAGATTTTATTTATTTATTATGTATACAACATTCTGCTTCCATGTATATCTGCACACCAGAAGAGGGCACCAGATCTCATAAACGGATGGTTGTGAGCCACCATGTGGTTGCTGGGAATTGAACTCAGGACCCCTGGAAGAACAGATGGTGCTCTTAGCCTCTGAGCCATCTCTCCAGCCCTCAGGATGACTTTTAACATGTGTTCCTCTGCCTCGGCCTCACAAGTGCTGGGATTAGAGGTGAGTGTCAGACATTTTATAAGTTGCTGGGAAGAGATCTCAGGGCTTGGTTGATGAACTTGCTAGGCAAGTATTCCACCAGCTGAGCTATGTCCTCGACCTCATTTCCAAAATAATCTTTAAACAACAAAAGACATCTAGGTTTTAATTCCAGCACTCAGGAGGCAGAGACAGGAGAAATCACTACCAGTTCCAGACTAGCCTGGTCTACATAGCAAGTTTTAGGCCAGCTAAGGCTTTGTAGTGAGACCTTGTCTCAAAATAATCCACATACAAGTTCTTTGAAAAATTCTAAGTTTGTAAAATTACTTTCATTATTGGCCTGAGGTACTTACATAAGTAATAAAATAAGATGTTAACAGTTTTGTTTGGTTGGTTTTTTGTTTTTTTGTTTTCTGAGACAGGGTTTTCTGCATAACAGTCCTGGTTGTCTTAGATCTAGCTTTGTAGACCAGGCTGGCCTTGAACAGAGATCTGACTGCCTCTGCTTCCCAGTTGCTGGGATTAGAGATGTGCACCACCACTGCCCAACTCAGTTTTTTTATTGTTATTTTTGTTATTAATGTCTTGGGGTTCTTTGCCTTTTTGAGACAGGGTCTCATTATGTACTCTTGGCTGGCCTGGAATGTATGTTGACCAAGCTGGGACAAACTCACAGAAATCCACCTGCCTCTGCCTCCCAATGCTGGGATTAAAGGTGTGGGCCACCACATCTTTTCCCCAAAAATATTCTTTTAAAAATCTTTAGATGTTTATTTTATCTATGTCTGAGTGTTTTGCTTGCATGTTTGCATGTGTGTCAGAAGGTGTCAGATTCCCAGGAAGGGACAGCTGTGAGCCACCATGCAGGTGCTGGGAACAGAACTCAGGTCCTCTGGAAAAGCAACAAGTGCTCTTAACCACGGAGCCACCTCTCCAGCCCTCCCAAATATTCTTAAGAACAGCAATCATGTCTTCCCTATCGAAAAGCTCACAGAAAATTAGGACACACACCAACCCTGGGAGGCAGAACTGATGCAACTCAAGCAACAGGAGTCTTATGTTCCACAGAAAGAACCAGGAAGATGGCAAATGGCGAGCCCAGGACCCCCAGGAGGTGTACAGCCATGTGACCTTGTGGGAACACTTCGAGGCCACAGCACAGAAGAGGCTCTCCATAAGCGCTTTCAGAGCAGTCCCTGCGCACAGACCTCCAGCTGCATCTACTGAACCATAGACCCCAGCAGGAGGATGGGAGATGTGTTTATTCTAGGTTTTCTGGGTCACCCTATCCCAGCAGTGTGGCCCTTTGCAGCTCTCAGCTTGCTTTGTTGTGTTCCTGAGGGTGCATACGTGTGTACTTACAGCACACGTGTGTGGAGGCCAGAAGGCACTTGGCGAGCGGGTGTTCCTCCTCAGACACTTGGCGAGTGGGTATTCCTCCTCAGGTACTGTCCATCTAGTGGTTTTTAATTTTCAGACCGAGTCTCTCTCTATATTCCTGGCAGTCCTGAAACAACCTTGTGTTTCCGAGACAGGGCCTCTCTTTGGCCTAACTAGATTGGCTGGCCAATGAGCCCAGTGACCCTCCTGTCTTGCCTCCCCTTACAAGCATGTGCTACTGTGCCCTGGTTTTTGTGTGGGTTCTGAGGGTCAAACTCAGGTCCTTATGTTGCATGGCAAGTGTGCAGACTGAGCTGTCTCCCCAGGCCTCTCAGTCCTCTTTCTTTTCCATTATCTTAGAACATCAGGAAGCACCCCCTTGAGGTGCAAGGGGTGTCTTTACCGATAGGGTCCTGAGGTCCAGGAAGGAGAAACAGCTTGTCCAGGTCATACCACAGATCAAGCGGTATCAAACCAGCATTCTTCCAACCCCAGCCTTCAGGAAGGGCTTCATTCATCACCTTCCAATGGGGTTGTCCTTCAGCCATTAAAGACAATGCATTAATCTCTAATGCCAAACAGGCAGACACTGCCATGCTGATCCCACAGCTGTTGGTATGGATAAGTCTATTTGTATATGTTGACTGTCCAGGAGGCGGTCTTTTTTCTTCCCTCTAATTGGGTAATTGGATATAGAATTTTTTAAAATATTCTTGATCTTTTTAAATCTTGAAATCATTCCAGACTTACCAAAGTTGCAAAACAGTACTGAGAATATTCAAGTGTTCTGAACGAAGCTCTTGTAAACATTAATTCTTATACAGCTACAGTGTGATTTTGTAAAGTCTGGAAGTTAGAGGTTGGAGAGCTGGGTCAGTGGTTGAGAGCCCCTGTTCTTGCAGAGGCTCCTGTTTGGTTCCCAGCACCTATATGGCATGACAGCTCTCAACTATCTATGACTGACTATCTATGACTATCTCTGCCCTCTTCTGGCCTCCAATATTACTGCCTGTATGGTGTGTGTGTGTGTGTGTGTGTGTGTGTGTGTGTGTGTGTGTACAGGCTCGAGCTCATGCATGCATGCATGGCTCTGTGTGTATGTGTGTTCAAACAAACACTCATACACATGAAATCTTTTTTTAAAAAGTTAGGAAACTAACCATGTTTACATTAATCTCAGCCCACATTCAGATTTTGTCAATTGTTTGTCACCTCCTGGATAATATATCTGATCTGGGACCACAGATTACATTTAGATATTTTAGTTGTTATTCTATTGCATTTCTTTAGTGTTGGAAATTGAACACAGGATCTGACATATGCTAAATACATGCTATGCTACTAAGTTAACACCTTCAGCATTTGTTTTTATCTAGGTAAGTTCTCTCTGGTAACCCAAACTGGTTTCAAACTTCAGATCCTCCCACCTCAGTCTCTCAAATACTGAGATTACAAGGCATACACCCCCAAACCTGCCCTTGCCACACATTTACTTACTTATTGTGTGTGTCACACCTTTGGAGGGCAGAGGAGAGCCTTCCAGAGTCAATTCTCTCCCTCGACCTTGTGGGTCCTGGGCTTGAACTCAGGTCACCAGACTTGATGGCAAATACTTTAACCCACTGAGCCATCTTGCCAGACCACCCCCCCTTCCCTCTCTTAAAAGTCTTTCCTTTTAGAGTTAAAATGTTTTGTTTTATGTGCACGTTTTGCATGCTTGTATGTATGCACACCACAACTGTACCTGGTGCCTTTGGAGGCCAGAAGAGGCATCTGATTCCCCAAAACTGGAGTTACAGACACTGTGGGTGCTGGGAGCTGAACCCCGATCCTCTACAACAGCAACCAAGTACCCTTCTCTGCTGCTCCGTCTCTCAGCCCGTCCCCTCATCTTTAATAGTCCCACGAGAAGTAGAACATGCTGCGTTTACATTGCTGTTTCAGAGCTGTACATCCAGGATGAGCCCACTGGCTATTGTGGCTACTGAGCACTGTACATTGGGAAAGGCCGAGGAACTGGATTATTACTATTATTATTATTATTATTTTGGGGGGTTTTCAAGACAGGATTTCTCTGTGTAACCCTGACTGTCCTAGAACTTGCTCTGTAGACCAAGCTGGCCTCAAACTCACAGAGATCCATCTGCCTCTGCCTCCTGAGTGCTGGGATTAAAGGTGTGCGCCACCACTGCCCCCTTTTTTTTTTTTTTTAACCCAGCTTTAACTATTGGAAAAAAATAGTAAAAATAGAAAAAATAGTAAATGGTGGCTTTGGTTTTTGTTTTTGGAAGTACTGGTGAAGAAATTGCCCCTGGATTTGCCTTGTCACTTTCACTTCTCCAGGTATGGGCTGTAACTGAGACAGGGGATCCTGGTCTCGGGTTGTCAGGAGCCTAGGCCAGACAGAAGGCCGATATCTGAAAGCTGCAATGTAGCAGGTGAGGTGGGTTGGTCATTGTCACCTCCTGCAGCTGTTCTGAGCCTTTCCTGCCACCTCCCTGCAGGGTCACTTTAGCCACTAACCTATTTCTAACCCATTCTTTCTATAACTTTAGTGGGCTTTTTTGTTTTGTTCTTGAGACAGGGTCTCACTATGTAAACCAGGCTATTCTGGAACTCTCTGCATAGACCAGGATGGCCTCAAATTCACAGGGTTCTTCTTCCTTCTGCCTCTCAAGTACTGAGGCCCAGGGTACACACCCTGTACTTTTTTCCAAATAATACAACTGATTGTCTTCTGGAGCTTGCTAAAACAAAATCTAGTTTGTCATACAATGCACCAGTACACACCAGTGAACAAGAGACAGTGTAAGTATTGTTATGGAAAGAACTTTAAGATTAATTAAGTGAAAGAAATCAAGATACAGATCAATGTATAACTGTGCTTATACATTGAGAAATGAAAGTGTATTTTTATTTGTATATGTTTCTATAAATAACCCAAATGAAGTCTCAGAAACTAATAGAAGTGGTGTCCTTGGGGTAAGAGTCTATAGGACTAGGGAGAAGGTGGGAAAAATAATTCTTTTTTTTTTTTTTTTTCTGAGACAGTTTCTCTGTGTAGTCCTGGCTGTCCTGGAATTTGCTCTGTAGACCAGGGTGGCCTCGAACTTAGAGATCCACCTATCTCTGCCTCCTGAGTGCTGGGATTAAAGGCATGCGCCACCACTGCCCAGCTGGGAGAAAATTAATGGAATTATTTACTGTTTTAACTTCCAAAATGTTCAGGTGTATAAAAGAATATGGCGTTCTGGAAAAGGTTAAGATGATGGACAAGATAAAGACCAGTAGTCACTGGGGCTGGGAGTGAGGAGGAGGGATAAGGGGTTGGCATCCAGGGCGCTGTTGGGACAATGGAGCTGTTCTTTATGGTAATAGTGGATACATGGCATTGAACAGTATTCAAACACTGAGCCCTGGTGCAAGCTATGACTTCAGTTAATAATGTTTAGTATGACTGGTGATGCGGCTCAGTTGGTAGGATGCTGGCTTGGCATTCACAAAGTCCTGGGTTTGATCCCTGGCTCTGCGTAAACCAGGTGTGGTGGCATGCTCTGCAACATAGTGAGTTTGAGACCACACTGAGCTACGTGAGGAAGTCCAGGCAGTGGTGGCTCACACCTTTAATCCTAGCACTTGAGGAGGCAGAGGCAGGTGAATCTCTTGAGGCCAGCCTGGTCTACTGAGCGACTTCTGGGAGAGCTAGGGCTACACAGTGAAATCTTGTCTCAAAAACAAAACAAAACAAAACGAAAACAAAAAAACAAAACAAAAAAAAACCTAACAAATAAAATATAACTCGAAGGAAGGAAGAAAAAAGAGACAGAAAGAAAGGAGTGTCAGTGTTGACTCATCAATTGTAACATCCCACAGATGCAAAATAATGACAGGACAAAACTATGTGGTAGAGAAAGAGAGATGGGAATTCAGCTTTCTCAATCATTCTAAAAGTAAAATCTCTACAAACAAACAACCAACCTTGGAAGCTGGAGAGATGTCTCAGCAGTTAAGAATGCTTGCTGCTCTTCCAGGGGACAGGAGTTTTAGGGAACCAGATTTTTCCCAGCACCTAAGTCAGGCTGCTCACAGCCACCTGTAACTGCCCCTTGGGAGATCTGAAGTCTCTGGTCTCTGAGGGCATCCGCACTCATGTGCACATTCTCACAGAGACACATAATTAAAACAATACAAATCTTCAAAAGGTAATGAATTGAAAAAGAGGCTTTAAAACCAGCCAGCTGGGACAGGTATGATGTCACATACCTGTAGTCCCAGCTACCTGAGAAGCCGAGGCCAGAGGCTTGCTGAGCTCAGGTACTGCAGTTTGTTATCTGTGTGGGTGTGTCTGCACGTGACACAGCTGTGGCCACTCTAAGAGCTCACGTGTTGACAGCTTGGTCCAGATGAGGACCGTGGGGATGGTTAGGAACCTTCAGTGGTGTGGCCTAATAAAAGTTACATCACTGGGTAACACCCTCGGAAGACATAAGGACCCTGGACCCCCTTCTTCCTCTCTCTGCTCCCAGCTGCCTTGAGGTAAACTTCTCTCTTGTGCACACCTGTGTAACACTGTCCTACTGCAGGCCAGCAGCAGCTGAAACAAGAGATAAGGACGGAAATGGTGAGCTCAGATCTTTCTTCCTGTTTTATGTGTTTGTCACAGTCATAAAGGTGACCAGTAGAACGGGAGTTCGAGTCCAACCTAGGCAGCATAGTAGGTAAGACCCTGTCACATTAAAACAAAAAAAAAAAACAAAAACAAAACCTCAAGCCCAGAAACAGCTTGGCTAAGTGCAGCTATGTTCCCAGTTCCTCTGGAGACTGAGCAGAGGTTCCCTGAAGCCCAAGGGGTTCTGTGGCTGGTCTGGGCAACAGAGAGACCCATCTCACATCAGCCCACCTATTTTATTTGGGAAAGATATTTCATACCACACAGAAGTGAGATAACAGATCTGGATGGAATTTATTAAATGAGTTTTGTATTTGTTTTTGGGACAAAAGTTCTTAAAGTCTCTATCCTATAATGAGTGGGGAGGCAAAGAATGATCAGATTTCTTCTGTCTCAGGGACGGTGGGGTGGGGTATCCTTCCTCAGAGGATTCGGAAGTGGGGGTTCAGGGATAGATGAGGTATGGAAGGACAAACAGAGCTAAGGGTATCTGAGGTCTGTTCAGGGCCATGAGGATGGGGGGAGAGGTTCTCCTGGGAATCCATTTGTTTGCCTGAAACACAGGAGCAGAGAGGAGAGGCATGAGGGCCACAGAGGGCATGCTGGGAATCCATTGCTTTTTTTTTTTTTTTATTTTTATGTTGGGACCCAATCCCCACAGGGTCTCTGTGAATTGCTTGTCAGCCAATAACCACAGGTGCATCCTGTTTTCTAGTCCTGGCTGACAGCCCCGGCCTCGCCCCACCACACCTGGGAAAGCACGAGCTCTTCTTCCACAAGCTCTTCCACCTAGGGTTTTTCCACTGTTCTGTAAGGCTGCTATCCTCCTGGAATAAGAAAAACGAATAAAGTTGGACAGGCACATAGCACAAGCAGTCGGATGTCTCTGTTTTTAACTAAATCTCCAGGCTTTCTCCTGATACTCGGACTTAGTCATGGTGCGGACGCCACAAGTGGAGGTTCCACTCAGATGGGGAAAAAAAGGGGACCCTGAGAGATCACCCTCAGAAGGCTGGCCAGCAAGGAAGGTTTATGAGGGTAGATTGGTAAAGGTACTGGAAAGTGGGTACCTTGGCTCTTGAGAGAGCTGGATTGGTAAAGGTACTGGTGTCTCAATTCTTAAGAGTTGGATTGGAAATAGAGAAGCGCTGTCTCAAAGAAAATGAAAAGTAAAAAACAGAAAATGAAAATTAAAAAAAAAATTAGAAAGATAGAAAATGAAGTAAAAAAATAGAATAATAAAAAAAGAAAATACCCAGAGAGTCCGGATACTGTATGCTATTGTGCCATCTTTGAATTGTTCAATTGCTAAGGAAAGAGCAAACGCTGCTAACAGATATTTGATTATAAATGCTGCTGGATTAATTCAACTTACGTATTTTAAAAATGCTTTGACTTCTAATTTTAAGTATAAGGACAGGTTACTTGGGAAAAGAATTTCTGCTTTTGTTTCCACAGAAAATGAAAAGCTGTGGATTTCTTTCAGACTAATATGGTTTGATGAAGCAAGACCCCCTGAAGCAATAGCCAGGTGATCCAACATTGAAGACACCTGGGACAATGCAGTCACAGAGACCCCGTGGGGGCTGGGGTCCAACATTTCCAGACAGGGTTTCTCTGTAGCTTTGGAGGCTGTCCTGGAACTAGCTCTTGTAGATCAGGCTGGCCTCAAACTCAGAAATCCACTCGCCTCTACTTCTCGAGTACTGGGACTAAAGGCATGCGCCCCAACGCCCTGCAGGAATCCATTTCTTATCCCGTAAGTGAAAATTTGGCAGGGTATGGTGGTGTGCACCTACAGAGCAAGCTGGAGGATCAGGAGTTCCAGGCCAATTTAGACTAATAAGACCCCAACTCAAAAAAACCCAAGGGCTTGGCATGTACCTATGGCATACAAGGCCCTGGGCTCAATTCCCAAAGCCACAAAATAAAAGATGTCTTGCCAGGCAGCAGTGTCGCACACCTTTAATCCCAGTACTTGGGAGACAGAGGCAGGTGAATCTCTGTGAGTTCCAGGCTAGCCTGGTCTGCAGAGCAAGTTCCAGGACAGCCAGGGCTACAGAGAGAGAAACCCTGTTTCAAAACAATTTTTAAAGTATTTAAATCTTTCTCTGGCTGAGTTTGCACCTCATAGGTAAAGTGCTTGCCTAGCATGTGCAAACATCCTGGGTTCTAGTAGCTTGTGGAGGATCTAATATATATGTGTATAATACATATATATATATATATATATTACATCACAAATACAGTACAAAATACACACGCATTTTCAAAATACATGCAAGCACAAAATGCAATCTATTCATGTATGCTCTATATATTTGCATACTTGGCAGTTGGCTATCTTTCTCCTGTGGGTCTCAAGATAGCTAATTTATGGAAGGTGGGGATAGTCTAGGGGGTCAAATCATATGCTGAAGAACAGCCATATAACTCTGTGAACTGAAGTGGAGGTGTACCTAGTTATGACTCAAGTTGCTTTTTTTAAAGTTTTTCCTTTGCAATTTTTCAGTAAATAGTGGAAAGCCATATTTAAAATTTTAGTTTTTAACCTTTATTTTTTGTGTATGGGTGTTTTGCCTGGATGTATGTTTACCATGTAGATGCAGTACCCACAAAGGGCAGAAGAGGGCATTGGATCCCCTGGAATGGAGTTAATGTTATATACTGTTCTTTGGGTGCTGGGGATTGAAGCCTGGTCCTCTGGAAGAGAAGCCAGCACTCTTAACAGCTGAGCCATCTGTTCAGCCCCAAAGCCTTATTTTAGAATTTCAGAAACTTGTCTTCTACAATATTATTTCACATTTATTGTTACAGCTGTTTTCTCCCGAAAGTGACAAGATAGGCCTAAAGTGTGGATGGTATGGAGACTGGAAGAGGGTAGGGGCGGGAGAGCCAGTGAGGGGCCACTGCGGTAGTCTGGACAGGAAATGCCAAGTCCTAACCTGTGGCAGCAAGGGTTGGGTTCTGGAGGTGGTTGGCAGATCTCTGAGAGTCCGAGTTTGTGGTAGGTGCTACTTAGACCCGTCTTTTTCAGGTAAGGCCTTCAGCCTGGTGGTGCAGAGTGCAGGGGGCACAGCTTTCCACTGTCAGTGCATTTAAAGTCAGCCTCTACTACAGGGAGCTGCCTTCACCCACAACCATGCTGCCCCATAGCGGCAGGTGCCAGGACCTGAGCAAGGCAGGTGGCAGGAAGTCCCAGCAGTTTCAGTCCAGAGGCATCGATAGATAGCTCCAAAGTTCCCTGTCTGGTGGGCGGGGCCTGCTTCATAGTCCAGCAGCTCCTCCTGCCCCATCCATGTTCCTTTCACATTGTATGCACCAAATTTTATCTTAGTATTGGCTTCACTCTGAACCTTGTAGGCCTGGGTGGTCTGGGTGGGAGTTTTGTGGGCTCTCTGATGCCTGGAAGGAGAGATGGGGCAGGTTTGACAGACTTTGAGGAGTGATTGTAGTTTTGCCTGGAGGAGTCTGAGGCTCCAGTAGAAGGCTAGCCTCAACAACAGGCCTAAAAAAGCATGCCATGCCAGTGCACAAACCAGTAAGGACTGGAAATGGCAGCTTGCAGTCACCCAATGTAGGAGCAGATAGGAAAAGTTTTTAGGGGGAGTGGACTCATACAGGGAGGATTTGGAAAGAAAGCACAGCCCTATAGTCCCTTCATCTCCTGGCTATCTGGTGGCTGCCCACAACAGCTCCTTGTGTGGTTAGGAAATCAAGGCACAGAGAAACTTCAAGGTCTGCCTAGAGCCTTAGGTGCAACCAGTTAAAATGCCAACCCCCACCTTTGTGGCTTACTGGTGCTCCCTGCCTCCCAAGAGGTGTCAAACCACTAGTCAGAGGAAGCACTGTGACCTCTGACTTGACAGAGGTCATGTTGGCACACCAGCCACACTGTTCTTGTGGGAGCCTGAGCAAAGTACCTGGTGCTGTTGGTAAATCCAGTACGACCAGAGCTGTGATAGGGACGAAAGTCTGAGCATGGTCAAAGTAGAGATGGTCAATATTCTTTAAGATGTATTACTTTTTTGTTGTTGGTTTTTTTGAGACAGGGTTTCTCTGTGGCTTTGGAGGCTGTCCTGAAAGTAGGTCTTATAGACCAGGCTGGTCTGGAACTCGCAGAGATCCGCCTGCCTCTGCCTTAAGTGCTGGGACTAAAGAGGTGCACCACCACCGCCCAATGATGTGTGTTACATTTTTATTTAGTGTGTCTGTCTGTGCTCTAACCATGGCCTGTGTGTGGAACTCAGACGACACTTTACAGGAATTGGCTCCCTTCTTTCACCATGTGGGTTCTGGGAATCAAACTCAGGTCTCAGACTTAGCCACAAGCTCTTTACTTACTGAGCCATCTCATTGGCCTTTAACATTTATTTGTGTGTGGGGATGTAAGTGTGGGTGTGCAAATGTGGGCTATGTAGAGGTGTGAGGACAGCCTGCTGCAGTTTGGTTCTCTTCTTCCCCAGGAGCTCCAGGGATTGAACTCGGGTTGTAAAGCCTGGTTGCAAGTGCCTTAATCAAGAGCCATCCCATCGCCCCTTTTAGTGGCATTCTTTCTATCTATCTATCTATCTATCTATCTATCTATCTATCTATCTATCTTTTACATCTTGACTGCGTTCTCCCCTCCCTCCTCTCCTCCCATTTCCTCCCTGTCTCCCCTCTGACCCCTCCATCCTACTGTTTCAGTTTAGAAAACAGCAGGCCTCCCATGTGTGTCAACAAAGCATGGCATATCTAGTTGTGGTAAAACTAAGCACCTCCCCTTGTATTAAGGCTGGGCAAGGCAATCTAGTGTGAGGAATAAGTTCCTAAGAGCCAGTCAAAGTGTCAGGGTCAGCTCCTGCTCCCACTGTTAGGAGTCCCACAAGTAGACCAAGTTGCACAACTGTCACATATATGCTGAGGTCCTAAATTGTTCTCATGCAGGCTCCCTGGTTTTGGTTCAGACTCTGAGTTCCTATGAGCCAGGTTAGTTGTTTCTGTATTTTCTTGTGACATCCTTGATCCCTCTGGCTCCTACAATTCTTCCTCCTTCTCTTTCAAGGGATACCCTGAGCTCAGCCTGCTGTTTGGCTGTGGGTCCCTGCATCTGTTTCTGTCAGTTACTGGATGAAGGCTCTCTAATGACAATTGGAAGAAGTTTTACAATCTGATCACAGGAGATTGCCAGTTCAGACTATGTATCCACTATTGCTAGGAATCTTAGCTGGGGGGTCATCCTTGTTGATTCATGGGAGTTTCCCTTGCATCAGGTTTCTATCTGACCCCAAAATGCCCCCCTTTCCAGTCATCTTTCTCCCACTCTACCCACCCCCTATAACCTAATCCCTCAAGTTCCCATTCTCACCTGCCTGAATCCACCCAGAAGATCTATTTCTCCTTTCCAAGGAGATCCATTTATCCTCCACCCCCTTGGACCCTCCTTGTTACCTAGCCTCTCTGGATCTGTGGATTGTAGCATGGTTATCCCTTATTTTATAGCTAATATCTACTTATGAATGAGTACATACCATATTTGTTTTTCTGGGTCTGGTTATTCAGAATGATTTTTTTTTCTGGTTCCATTCATTTACCTTCAAATCTCTTGATGTCACTTTTTTTTTCTGCAAGAACAAAGGTTTCTTTATTGAATTGAGCTGCAGCAAGGGGAACAAGTGGAGTGCTGCTTTTTGGCTGAGGGGGCTTTAAAAGGGAAAGTTCAAAAGACTGGACGTCTTGAGATTACAAACTTTTTATGGTTACATAAGATAAAACAATAACTGTTTAGGCAGGATGCAATTAAGCAGGAATCTGTAGAGGATGTCATTGTTTTTAACAGCTGAGTATCACTTCATTGTGTAAATGAATCACTTTATTAATTTTTTGGTTGGCCTTAGTGTTGTGGAATATTAGTTTAAGATGTGTTACATTCATTTATGCTGTGGGATATTTGTTTAATAATGCAAAGATGTGTTGCATTCTTTTCTGTTGCATTTGTTTAACTCTGTGAAGCTGTGTTACTTTGTCTGCCTGAAACACCTGGATTCTAATAAAGAGCTCAATGGCCAATTTCAAGGCAGGAGAGAGAAATAGGTGGGACTGTCAGGCAGAGAGAATAAATAGAAGAAATCTAGAGAAGAGCAAGGATCAAGTAAAAGATAAGGAGTGGAGGCCACCAGGGGCCAGCCACACAGCCAGCCATGGAGTAAGAAGGAAAGATATATAGAATAAAGAAAGGTAAAAAGCCCAGAGGCAAAATGTAGTTAAAGAGAGACAGGATAATTTGTTAGAAAAGCTGACTAGAAACAAGCCAAGCTAAGGCCAGGCATTCAGGCATTAATTAGAATAAGTCTCTGTGTATTTATTTGGGAGCTGGGTGGTGGGCCTCCAAAGAGTTTTTAAAACAAACAAAAAACAAAACAACTACACCTTAGTGACATTCTTAGTAAGTGGCTTTCTCATAAAGGTGTGTTGGGGTTATCAGTCTGTTACAGTGTTGAGTTTATTGCCAGCTGGACATTGAAAGGTAATCTCCTCGAAGCTTTGTTAGCTATGATAGTGAATCTGGACATAGTTTATACTGTATCAAGTTGAATAGACCAACTGTATACAATGAGTGGGTTCACTGAGGCAGCTCAAGCAGGTGTGGTGTAGGTAGTGTGGGGATGCACTCTGTGGTTACCCCTACAATGGGAGTGCTGGGCTCTATTGAGCAATGGGAATCTTCCAAGGCTCTGTTGTTTCATTGTGTCTCCTTAGAGCCTGCTCCAATGGTGGCCAAGGGCATGTTTTCACTGAATTAGCTACTAATTTACTTCACAAGGAGGACCAGGGTAAGAATCAGCCACACCTCTGGCATTTTTGTTAGTGGTAACTGGACAAAGGGTGGGACCTCAGCTCCTGTGGTGATGCACACCTGGAAACAGAGGTGCAGAGTAGTGGGGACCACAGTGTGTGTGTGTGGGGGGAGGGACAAGAATGGGACAAGGGTGGGACTGGAGCTTTTCTCCTGCCGATTTCTTCATTTGTTGTGGCCACCAGAGATAAAATTGGTGGGTCACGGCTGGAACACACATAAAGGGGAGACAAGGCATTTATGGCCCAGAAAGTGTGTATGGGGGGTTTCTCTCCAGACCTACTTAGGCTGTATGTAGGCTTTGGTGGTGGGGTTACAGCCAGAGCCAGAGAGGCATTCCCAGCACACCCTCTGTAGGTGGGGAGCCATGAAAACTGAGTCTTCTCTGTACTGCTGCCAGCAGGCGTCATGGGCACACTGGCAGAATGAAGGAAGAGTTTGGAAGATAGTTCCTGGTGTTGGATCCCACACAGAACCATGGATGGTTAATCATGTCCCCAGTCTCGGAATCTACTGGTTCTTGTGGGTAGCACCTTCCACTTCCCTCTGCATCACACTGCCAGGTTCCCACCGCACAATGTTCTCAGTAAGTGTCAATTATTCCTCCAAGACAAACCTGGCTTGTGAGGCAGCCATCTTTTTTTTTTCTTCTTATTTTTTTATTAGTTCAAATTAGCAACAAGCTTATGTTGATCCCTTCTCCCTCGCCCTCCCCTATCCCCAACCCATGCCCCCACTCCCCCCACCTGTCCCCACCCCATCCACCCACCACTCCCCAGGCAGGGTAGGGCCCTTGACGGTGGCTCCCCAAAGTCCATCACATGATCCTGGGCTGGGCCTTGGCCCACGTGTACAGGCCAAGAGTGCATCCCTTCACATGGGATGGGCTCTTAAAGTCCCTTCTTACACCAGGGGCCACTGATCCACTACCAGGGGCCCCATAGAGTGTGGAGGCCACCTAATTGACATCCATGTTCAATGGTCTGGATCAGCCTTGTGGTGGCCTCCCAGACAGCAGTCTGGGGTTCATGTGCTCCCCCTTGCACAGGCCAGCTGTTTCTGTGGGTTTCACCAGCCTGGTACCGACCCCTTTGATCTTCATTCCTCCCTCTCTGCAACTAGGTTCCAGAGTTCAGTTCAGTGTATATCTGTGGGTATCTGTCTCTGCTTCATCAGCCACTGGATGACGGCTCTAGGATAGCATAGAAAGTAGTCATCAGTCTCATTATAGGGGAAGGACATATAGGTTATCCTCTCCACCATTGCCTAGCTTGTCTATTGGTGTCATCCTTGTAGATCCCTGGAAATCTTCCTAGTGCCAGATCTCTCCTCGGACCTATAATGGCTCCCTCTGATATGGTATCTCTCATCATGCTCTCCTCTATTCTTCCCCCAACTCAACATTTATGCTTCTCCATTTCCTCCTCTACCTTCCTTCTCCTCCTCTCATTCTGGCAGCTCCCTCTCCCCTACCCGCATACTCCCAATTAGCTCAGGAGTTCCTGCCCCTTCCTATTCTCTGGGGTCCATGCATTTTTCCCTTAGAGTATTTGTTTCCTAGTTTCTTTGGTGAAGAGGATTGTAGGCTGGTAATCCTTTGCTCTATGTCTAAAATTCATATATGAGTAAGTACATACCATGTTTGTCTTTTTGTGACTGGGTTACCTCACTCAGGACAGTTTCTTCTAGTTCCATCCATTTGCCGAGGCAACCATCTTCTAAGCCGACTGAGTGCTGTGCAGAATTTATAAGGCCCACAGATGGGATAATGTGTATTTCTGAATGCCAGTGCAGTCTAAATTCAGATGGTAGGTTCCCTCTTAAGCTGGCTCCCAGCTATAGTCCCCTGGGTGTCACCGGAAGGTAAGTGAATTTCAGGTCACCTGCAGTCACTCACCTCAGCACACAGCTGAAACCTGTTGCTTTGAAATAGCCATCTTTTCAAGAGCCTTGGTTTTTATTTGAGAAAGGGTCTCATTATTAGTCTGGAACTCACTATGTAGACCAGGCTGGCCTTGGAGTCACAGAGATCTGCCACTTCTGCTGTGCTGAAGAGTAAAGGTGTGTGCTACCATGCCAGCTTTTTTTTTTATGTGCATTGTTTTTTTTGCCTACATGTGTGAAGGTGCCAGATCCCCTTGAACTGGAGTTACAGACAGCTGTGAGCTGCCATGCAGGTGCTGGGAATTGAACCTGGGTCCTCTGGAAGAGCAGCCAGTGCTCTTAACCACTGAGCCATCTCTCCAGCCCTTCAAATAACCTTTTATCTCTTGAAAGTACACGTAGAAATTACATGGTATCAGAAAAGGCTTTGTAACAATCCAGGGTAGAAGTGTTTTGTGGAAGAGAGGAGATAGGCAAGGCTATCCACAGGGTGGAATTTTTTTAAGTTGGATCAACAGATGGAGACAATTAAACTATTTTCTCCCTATGAATTAAAAACATTTCTCTCAGGAGTCCGGTGATATTTCAGGATGACATTTGTAATCCCAGCACTTGGGAGGCAGAGACAGGAGGATAAGGAGTTCAAAGCTGGCCCTGGTATATAATAAGTTCAAGGCCAGCCTAGCCTAAATGAGACCCTATCTGTTTTTAAAAATTCCATTAGTGAGAAAGTTGGAAAGAAAAGCATGTGGCATATAGTGGCAGTCGGTGGGTAACAGCAACTCAATGCACTAGGATGACAAGCAGTTTCTCCAAAGTCCCACAGCATGGCCAGCAGCCCAGATGGGCAACAACAGCAATCACAAGAGCCATTCACTGAAGAAATTCAGTTTTTATTCCAAATGACTGTAATGTCTAGAAATACAACAGCTAATACTCAAAATGGTGTGCTCAACTGGAAACTGAAGTAGAGGATTTGTAGGGAGTGGTCAGCAGGCTGCCGGCCTTGGCACCCTGGCTATGCCCAAGAAAGCATAAAAATAAGTGGTTTCCTCTTCCCGTCTGGAGATGCAGCATTTACAGTGAGGAACATAGGAAGACAGAGGAAAAAAGAAAAACGCCACAGGAGCCCAAGCCTTCCAAATGAACACAACAGGGGAGAAGGCTTTTGGTAGCAAAATTTTCACAATTCTTAAAATGGGAGTCTTTAAAAGTTGTTCAAATTCAAAAGTTAAAAAAAAAAAAAAAAACAAACCAAAACCCAAACAACCCTGGAGAGGGACAGTCACACTGGCCTAGAAGAGCTGATGCAGGTCATGAGGACCATCAGTCCTACTTCCAAAACAGTGAGGACCAGTGTGCCCGATGAACCTGAACTGATTGTACAAGATGACGCTGGTTCAGCGTGTCGAAAGCTCCATCTATGGCTCCTCCTGGCTGAGGGCAAGGCGGCCTTTCTGCACCTCGAGCTCCTCTGCACTGACCACTGACGGGTCAATGGCAGCGTATTTGGTTCCATGGAACTGCAGCAGATGTATCTGGAAAAGTACAGAATTCCTTTGGTTACTCGGGTTGACTTGTTCATGGTGCTGACATTGAAGGAGGGCTTCAGGAGGGCTTTGCAGAGTATTCTGCCACCGAGACACCCCATCTCCAGTTCTGACTCTTCTTTGTGAGTGCACGTGCTCAACATGAGTGTCACTCCATAGGATACTGTGTAGTGTGGAGGTGAGACGGCCTGTCGGAGTTGGCTGTCGCCTCCATGTAGTTTCCTGGTACTGAACTCAGGCTGTCAGGCTTGGTGGCGTGTCT
This sequence comes from Cricetulus griseus, assembly GCF_003668045.3. Lineage (NCBI taxonomy): Eukaryota > Metazoa > Chordata > Mammalia > Rodentia > Cricetidae > Cricetulus > Cricetulus griseus. The sequence goes on along the minus strand of NC_048597.1, from coordinate 177,084,986 downwards.
TTCACTTGCTGACCTTGTCTTCTGAGACAAGCAGGCTAGGCTGGCTGGGCAGCAAACCCCAGGGTCTGTCTGTCTGTGCCTCCCAGTGCTGTGCCACCACACCCCACTTTTTAAAAACCTGATTATGGGGACTGAACTCGGGTTCTGATCCTTGTACAGCCAATACTTTACCAACTGAACCATCGTTGCCCCAAGCCCAGCACCTTCATTTTTCAATGACTGTATTACAGAACAGAAGGCATAGCACATTGTTAAGGAGCAGGACAGGAGAATATAAAAGTTTCCCAAAATTACGCACTAGTACAGATAAACTAGAGAAAAGCCAGCAAATAGTATGGGTCTCGCTATGTAGCTCAGACCCACCTTGAACTCACAGCAATCCTGTGTCAGTCTCAAAGTGCTATGGTTACAACTATGCACACACTGTGTCTGACCAAAGAACTGGTGGGACCTTTGACCTCTTGTTTTTTAAAGCCAGCTTCTCCACATCCCTGCCAAGTTTTCATGGACATCCTCATCACCCATGGCCCCCATGTTTAATGTTTAGTGTATATATGCACTTTGTATTTGTGGGCACATGTGTGGGCTTGTGTGTGTAGAGGATCCAGGTTGGTCACTCTCCATCTTACTGAGGAAGGCAGTCTCAATCAAATCCAAAGCTAACATGGCCAGTCTTTTGAATGTGTACGGGTGATTTGCCTGCATGCATGTTTATGTATTACATTCATGCAGTGCCCTTGGAGGCCAGAAGAGGGTGTTGGATTCCCTAGAACTGGAGTTTCAATTACGAGCTGCCACGTGGGAGCTGGGAGTAAAACTGGGTCCTCTGGAAGGGTGGTCACTGCTCTTAACTACTGAGCCATCTTTCCACCACCCTGATAAGATTAGTCTTGATAGCCAGCTTGCTTTGGGGGAATCCCCAGATGCTACACCAGGCATTTGTGAGTTCTGGGGATCTGAACTAGAGTCCTCACACCTGCATGCCAAGGGCTTTAACAGAGCTACCTTGCCAGCCCTTCATGAACATCTTTTCTTTTTTAAGACTTTTATGGGTGTTTGCCCTGCTTTCCACCGTGGTGTGAGGACCTTCCAGCCTTCTGCTACTGAGGATGATGGCATGATGAGCATCCCTGGGCATCAATACTTCCTATGTTAGGATCACCTCCTTAGGATCTATTTCCATGAGTACATGAGAACATTAAAGGCAGGACTCACTGTGGAAGGCACCTGCTGCTTCTTGTCCAGTCATCAAGGCAGTCACTTGTCACCCCATTCTAGGAATCTCTCCAGAGAATGAAGTGTTTTTATTTCTGCCAATAGTGCATAATCGGATCAAGTCATTTAGACTGTTCCCATTTAGATGTGGTGTCATTCTTGCTGTGGCTGAATTCCCTGACTCCAGGTCACACCATACCAAGAGCCATAGCCACCAGTGTGTGGATGCAGGCTGCTCATCCAGGGCTGTTGAGGGAGAGTCTCCAGGGGACTCTCTAAAGCTCAAGTGTTCTGGATTCCAGGCTGGACTTACCTGCACATAAAGATTGACCTCTGCACTCCTGCATAGGTAGGGGAAATTGCCTCCGGTCTTAAGGTGAGCTCTCCGGGCATTAGGGTACAGTTTGTACATTTCTTCCTTGGCTTCCGTTGACAATGCACTCTGGTCAAACACCTTTGAGAAAACACACTAGGCTGAAACCTCATGGTAGTCTCAGTATAGGACAAAAGTATTGCCCCTCACCATCCTGAGTGCCAGAACAGCCAGGGCCCACTTGCTAGTGCTGTTCCTGGTCACATCCAACTCCAACCCAATGGGAGGGAATACAGCTGTGAGAGAACGCTTGTCTGGTGTGTGCAAGGCTCCATCCCCACACCAGAAAAAAATTCTAATTCCAACATAAGACCGAAGCTGCCAGATGTCTCCTGCATCTCTCACCTGTAGCTAACAAAATATTAATAGTGAATGATCACTAGAAATGCTAAATTCAAAAAAATGAAATCTTGGGACTGGAGAGATGGCTCAGTGGTTAAGAGCACTGGCTGCTCTTCCAGAGGACCCTGGTTAGGTTCCAAGTACCCACATGGCAGCTCACAACTCTAATTCTAGTTTCAGGGGATCCAACAACTCTTCTGGCCCATGGGTACTGCATGCACATAATGCACTTACATACATGCAGGCAAAACACCCATACACAGAAAGAGAATTTGTTTTATCTTTACACAGGGTTTTTCATGTGTAGCTCTGGCTGTCCTGGAACTTGCTCTGTAGTCCAGGCTGGCCTTGAACTCAGATCCACCTGCTTCTGCCTCCTGAGTGCTAGGATTAAAAGCATACACCACCACTACCTGGCTAAATTAATATTTTTTTACAAATTAGAGACTAAAGGCAGGAAGTTCAGACTTTCTGGGAGGAGTGTCTCTGGCAGCTGAGCACATGTGGTTTTAAGTGTCTTTCAGATGCTCTCAATACAAGTATGTGTTTGTGTGTATGTGGAAGCCAGAGGTCAACCTCAGGTGCCATTCTCAAGAGCTTGTTTTGTTTGTTTTCGAGACAGTTTCTCTGTATTGCTTTGGAGCCTATCCTGGCACTGGCACTGTAGACCAGGCTGGCCTGAACTCAGGTCTGCCTGCCTCTGTCTCCTGAGTGCTGGGATTAAAGTCATGCGCTACCACTACCTGGCATATATAATTTTTTTTTGGCCTGCGTGTGTATCTGTTCACCATATGCATGCAGGCAAGAAGAGTGTATCAGATCCTCTGAACTGTAGTTAAGAATGCAACCCAGCTCTTCCTCAAGAGCACCCACTGCTCTTAACCACTGAGCCATCTCTCTAAAAGCGTACATGTGTGAATCTCTGTGTGGGTATATGCACAAGAAATTAGTGTCTGCAAGAGCCAGAAGAGAGTTTCGGATCCCCAGGAGCTGGAATTATAGGCAGCTTTTCAGAAAGAAGCATGGTTAATGTCATAAAATAATTACATCTTGGCATATACATTTTAAATGGAAAGCACCTTCAAAAGGAACTTACATCCATGATGGTTACAGGGATGTCCCGAATTTTATGAGGTTCCACATATGAATTTTGACAATTCAGAGTTAGTCTTGAAGCCAGTTCACTTTGACCCAAACTCTCTAGCTGCAGGAAGAAATACAGGTAACAATTGAAGTAATTTTGTTTTTATGCTTACAATAGGTTCACAGATGACACCTGTGCTTATGATGTAGGGAATGTGTATGGTGGAAAAGCCACCAATGAGAAAACACAATGTATCTGGAAACTGATCTGGGACTTTAGGGCAGGGGACTTTTTCTACTGTGGCACCTAAATCAGGCTCTATACCTGGAATGTGGTCTTCCTTTAGCTTCAATCTGTACCACCTGCTTACTCAGGTACCTATGGGCACAGGACACTCCATGCACCTCGGAAGTGGCAAATGAGCATGCAAGGATCTCCTGCACCTTGGTTCTGAGACACCAGCGTGCAGACTCATTTGTCAGCTTGACCTGAGTGGTACAGGAAGGAGGTCAAGTGAAAACAGACTCTAGCCGGGCATGGCAGCACACCCCTGCAACCCAGCACCCAGGAAGTAGAAGCAGGCTTGAGGCCAGCCAGGGCTACACAGAGAAACCCTGCAAAAAAAAAAAAAAAAAAAAAAAAAAAAAAAAAAAAAAACACAACTTCTCCCCATCCCAAAGGAGCTAAATTCTCAGATGCCCAAGAATTGCAGATGCATTGTCTAGTGGGAGGTCAAGGAAGCTCTTGTATTATCTAAGTTGGCCTTAAGGTGGAGACCGTTCTTCCTCAGCCTCCTAAGTGCTGAGATCACAGGCCTAATTACCATGGTCAGGCTGAAAATTTTTTAATTTTTAAATAAAGATTTTATGTTTAACTGTATGTGTACAGGTGCCTGTAAGGACAGCAGAGGTGTTGGATCCCCTGAAGCTGGAGTTTCAGGTGACTGTGCACTCCCCGATGTGGGCGCTGGGAACACAACTTGAATCCTCTGGAAGAACAGTACATGCTCTTAACCATTTCTCCAGCCTATAATTTTTGTTAAGACTTGTTTTATTTTTATATATGACACAGACAACATGTAAGTGAACAGGAGTGCACGTGGCCTCAGCAACCAGAGGTACTGGATCCTTCTACAGCTGGAGTTAGCATTAAAGGTGGGTGCTGGGAACCAAACTCCCTTCTAGAAGAGCAGGAAGTGCTCTTAACCATTGAGCCATCTCCTTAGCCCCTGAAATTTTTATTAGTTATTTGTTTGTTCTTTTAGACAGAGTTTCTCTGTGTAGTCCTGGCTATCCTGGAAATCTCTCTGTAGACCAGGCTGGCTTTGAACTCAGAGATCCAAGTGCTGGGATTAAGGTATGTGCCACCACCACCTGGCTCTTAAGTTTTATTTTAAACTGATTAATAAACAATGTAATAAACCTTGTACTACATATGAATGGGCACCATTCCAATGTGTGTACACATTGGGTAATGTTGTACCAGGTTAAAATGATCTATTTCCTAAATGCTTACAGTAAACCTTTAAGAAATCTTCTAGTCCTTAAAGACTCCATAGTATTTTACTATTACTTTACATTATAAAAACAAATAGGGTCTCACTCTGTAACCCTGGCTGTCCTGGAACTCACTCACAGGGATCTGCCCACCTCTGCCTCCTAAGCTGCTAGAGATGCTGACGGAGCTAAGCTCTCCCCAGCAGTGAGGTCTGTTTGGAAGCATTTAACAACACACAGGACTGCTTAACAAAGACCTCCTCTACATACCCAGAGACAGATGGACCTCCTCTCGCCTGTGAACAAAACATCCCAGTACAAAGTGTTCAGCAGTATCTTGATCCTTACCCTGTCCACCATGAAGTCAATGGCATCTGCCATCATTGGGTCGACTGGGCCAGAGGAAAAGTTCCCAAGAACTATTTTCTTGAGCATAAATGCTGGCATCAGCCAAAAGCTGCAAAAGAAGACAGGCTGGTGACCAACACTGAGTCTGCACATAAACAATGAATCCTCTTCAGCACTGAAGCTCCATCATGGCCAGATGCCTGGAATCCAGAGGAAAGTTGAACTCCCTTCAGAAAGCCCACTCCAGCTCCTATGGATACCCCAAAGTCCCCAAAAGTGACACTTCAACTCAGGACACAGCAATACTGCAAAATACCACCGTGCAGGCAAGCATCTGACGACAGCTTGTTCTCTTGTAACTGGCCTCATTTCCAGTGGCTATTTGGAAAATTCAGCATTAGGAAAAATATTTCTGGCTAGGAGGTGGTGGCACACACCTTCAATCCCTGCACTTGGGAGGCAGAGGCAGATGCATCTCTGAGTTTGAGGCCAGCCTGGTCTACAACATAGAAACCCTGTTTCAAATGCCGTCCCCAATGTTTACTGTATGTGTGCACCTAGAGTGCACATGAGAAGGTCAAAAGAGAACTTGTGGGAGTCAGTTCTCTTCTCCCACCATGTAGGTTCCAGGACTGAACTCAGGTTTGTAAGGTCAGTGGCAAAGATCTTCATCTGTTGAGCCATCTTGCCTACCTGCTTTATGTGATCCTTAACTGATAGGGATTCCATGAGTTTCAAATGCTGAGAGTCACCATGCAGGACAAACATGGGTTCTCTGATCTTGTGCTGAGGATTACTTCCCAAAGGCCCAGTCCATCTCCTCCCTGACAGTGTTGAAAGCTGAGCTGCCTCTTGGAAGGACCACTGGGCAATGTCCCCAATTAACCTTGTATCTTCCCACCCACCACTTTCTGAGCTCTCAAGGCTGAGGATGCCCTTTATGCTCTTTTGCCCAGACAGTATCTTGCTATGTAGCCAGCCTAGAAAACACGAGAAACTGTCATGAAACAGGGCTGGAGAGACGGCGCAAAGGGTAAAGTGTTTGTCCTGCAAGCATGAGGACCAGAGTTCAGATCCCTAATGCCTGAGCCAGTGCTGGGAGCACAAGGGAGGGCAAGGCATGGGATTCCCAGAGCAAGTTGTCGAGCTAGCTAGCTATTCAGAAAGTTCTGGAGTTCCAGTGAGAGATTCTGCTTCTATGAGTGATGAAGGAAAATATGTGATGTCAATTTCTGGTGCGCACATGCTCACACTCATGATACCCCCACCATACCACCACCACCCCAAAACAAAGCAGAATAAGAAATCTGTAACAGATTGAGGGAGCTTTTGGGACAAACTTGTTCTGGGAGAGCCAATTTAACACTTAATGTTTAATAGCACACAGCAGCTGCAGGAGGAGGGGAGCCTGACAGTATGCCTCCCTGCTGCTCGTTAGACTGGAGGAAACGGTCTCTCCACAAAACGGAAGGTACTCGAGGCAAAGGACTGACACCCTAGTGCAAGGAGGAGGAATGGTAGAATACAGTGCTCTGACATGAAGGTATAGCATAGAAAAGGGAAAGAGACTAACTTAGATACAGACTCAAGGGATTTAAGACACTATACAAACTGTCCCATAATAGGAGCCCTGGATAAACCTGACAGGGTAATGAATTGATTTCCTGCTGGAAGCCAGTACTATTTGTTCAAAACCAAAATACTCGATTGGCAAGAACAACTAACACTTCACAGGCTACTCTCCTGATGCAAGTCTTGGGAAAGGCAGAGAACCCATTTTTGTAACCTTCGGAATGCCATCCTGGAACTCTCAGCCCAAAGCAGTTTCCTATAGATGCCAGAGTGCCTGATTCCCCTTCAGGGACAAGACCACCTATGTACCTCACATGCTCAAGTAACCTTTCTGCCAGGACAACTCGGCATCAAGTCACCTGTGATAGGTACCACCCTGGGAGGGGACAGACAGGGCTCATGGCAAGACAAAGCTTAATTCCCCAATAAGAACTGCCTTAAAAGAAGGGGCAAAGATCCTCCTCATAAACAGCGCCCCTCGGAGAGAAGGGATAAAGGCTAGTCTTTCTCGTAATTAGATTCATTTTATAAGTGGTTTATCTGCATGTATGTTTGTGTACCACATGCCTGCTTGATGCCCATTAAGATAAAACTTATTAACCAGGCATGCTGGCATGTGCCTTTAATACCAGCACTTGGGAGGGTGAAGCTGGCAGATACTGACTTTAGTGAGATCTGTCTTAAAGGAAATTTAATATTTATACAAATAAAATCCTGCTAGACTCCATATAATATTGACACTCAAAAAAGCACCTTCAACTGAGTACCAAGGTCTAAGGGAAATAAAACTGACCTGAATCTGCACCCTTAGAGCCTTTACTTCGGACAACTACAACTCTTGGAAACAAGAACTATTTGCATTTAAGTGGCAGGACCTGCTCAGCAGAGCCTTGTCAACACAGAAGCAGGTTACAAACTGCCTCATGCTAAGCCACAGACATGTGAGCAACTCACCTACTGATGCTCTTTTTTGTCCTAGAACAGGGGTTCTCAGCCTTCCTATATAATTGTGACCCTTTAATACAGTCTCTCATGCTATGGTGACCCCCAGCCATAAAATTATTGCATTGCAACTTCATAACTGTAATTTTGCTGCTGTTATGAATTGTAAATAGCTGATGTTATCCCTGTGGGGTCATGACCTACAGGTTGAGAGCCACTGACCTAGAGGCAAGGAAACATTTACCAGTGTATAAACAAGTCCAGACAGCACTTGACTGGATCTGGGGTAAATGGCTGTTTTTGTTTTCTTCCCTTGCAGAATCTGAAATGTCAATTATGGGTTTAATGTAAAACCACTGTATAAGCTTTTGTTTTCGTTGTTTGAGACAGGCTCTTGTGCATGTAGCTCCAACTAACCTCTTTGACAATTTCTCCTACAGTTTTTTTAGTGTTGGGATAACAGATGCGTACCACCATGTCTTGATTCTACCATGTCATTTTAAGTGACATTAGAATCTGGCAAGGACTAAGCCCCAGCTCAGTGGCCGAGAGCTTGCCTGGCATGCACCAAACCCTTGGGACAACCTTTGTGCATGTTCCCTACCAATCCTTTCCTTAGTAAAGATGAGGAATGGAAACTACCCAGATATTCTACCGGCCAGTCTCAGTGTGAGATAGGAGTTGCCTCTGCAGTGAATTGTACCACTCTGCTCCCAAATGATGTCTCTTATGCCCCTACCCCAAGTGTAACTGCCTAGAGATTACTGAACTAATACATCTAGCTGTCTGGGCCTCACTGATCAGGCTTTGCCAACTTCTGGACTCGGCACATGGTAAAAGAAAGCATTATGAGAAACCCAGAGAGGAGAGCAGTGGCTTAGGAGACCAAAAGCATCACATAGGGTGCTAGGCTTAGCCAAGGGAAAGCAGGTTGCTAAAATCTTGCAGTTACTAGTGGTTGCTCACAGCATCCCTAGGTGACCATAACCAACTGTTATGGCCACCAGGAGGCCATAGTAAGTGGAAAGCTGGCTCATAAAGCAGTGAAGGAGGCTGCTGGAGTTGGTGACAGCTCAGTTCTAACTGGATCTCTGGTTCCTCAAATTGCTTTATCTCAGTATAAACCTTCATATACCGACAAACAAAAGAAAGACCTAAAGAACAGGACTTTGCTTTGTGCATGTGGTACATGCCAGAGGACACAGCTGTCTTCCATTACTCTTTGCCATATTCCCTTGGGACAGGGTTTCACTGAAGCTGGAGCTCACTGATCTTAGGCTAGCAATCCTGTCTCCACCCCTGCCCCACCCAGCACTGGGGTAACAGGCAGGGGTGGACGTGCCCTGCTTATACATGGGTGCTGGGGACCTTAACTCAGGTGCTCATGCTTGCTACACAGGTTCTCTTAGGAAGCCCCTAGCATTTCACTTTTGACCAGTGGTCCTGGATGGAAATGTGGTGCTCCAAGGGTGGACTCTGCTGTAGGAAGCCCTTGCAGAGACTGTGACACAACATCCCTACTGCTAGGGGATGTCCTTCTGGATATATATGTTTCTCTTATTGGTTGATGAATAACACTGTTCGGCCAATAGAGGCAGGAAGATAGGCGGACGAGGAGAATTTTGGGAAAGGAGAGAGAGGTGCTGCAAAGAGACACCACATAGAGGAGGAAGGTGTAACAGGTCCAGACCCTTCTCCAGTAAGGTAAGACCACATGGAAATACTTAGAAATGGGTTAATAATTAAGACAGAGCTAGCCAGTAAGAAGCCCTAGCCATTGGCCAACAGTTTAATAATTGATATAAGTCTTTGTGTGCTTATTTGGGGCTGAAGGTGGCTGTGGGATATGGCGGGACAAGAAAAACTAACAATACCCTACTGCATAACAGTCTTCCAGTGGGGATGAAAATGTATATGGGACCCATTTTATACAGGGCTGTCTTATACACCACCCTAAGACTTCCTGGTATGTACCAGGTTTGGTGGTAATGCCTGTAATCCCAGCACTAGCAAAGCAGAGGCAGGAAGATTTTGAAACCAGCCTGGGCTACATGTGAGACTTTGTCTCAAAAACTCCAATACCAGGGGATACACACCTTTTGATCCTAGGACTCAGGAGGCAAGCAGACCTCTGTGTTCAGGGCTACACAGTAAGTCCCCTCCGCATCTGAAACACCCCCCCCACACACACACACACACAAAGCAACAAAACTAGTATGTGTTAAAAATCTGAAGGGAGGTACAATCAGACCTCTAGGATCCAGCAAAGAGTAGCAAATCAGCGTCCCTTCAATGATCCAAGACCTCTGTGAGTTTTGTGGATACATTTTCTAGGTGGGTAAAGGCCTATTGGACTTGTATTGTCAAAGAACTTTTAAGGAAAATATCCTGGAATTTGGCTTCCTTAAAACTGTGCCATGGGTTGGAGAGATGGCTTGGAGGTTAAAAGCATCCATTGCTTGGTTCCCAGTATCCATGTTGGGCAACTTAAAAGTACCTGTAACACCAGGGGATCTGATGCCCTCTTCTGGACTCCATGGGTACCCATGCTCACACAAGGGAAACACAGTATTTTTAAAAATAAAATCTTAAAAGAACAAAGAACCCAAACAGTGTCTAAAATACTATATATTACTTGGAAATTACCCTCTTCTAGGAAGCCCTAGGCAATGAAAAAGACCAATAAGAAAACAGTTGCAAAAAATCTGTCAAGAAACCAACTTCAAATAGAGTATATCTGGAGTGCTCAGTGGGTAAAACCATTTGCTGTTCCTAGAACCCATGAAAAAGTCACACATGGTGGCAAGCACCTGTTATCCCAGCACTCCTACTGTGAGATGGGTAGCAGAGCCAGAAGCACCCAAAAGCTTGCTGGGACAGCCCGCCTGGAGTATGTAGCTTGGTAGAGAGACATCCTGCCTCAACAGGGTAGGAGAGAACAGGCTTCTGAAAGTTGCCCTTTGACCTCCCAAAGCACTCTGTGGCATATGTGTGCCTATACTCACACATCATACACAATAAATGTAAAACTGTACTATATGCTCAGCCACTTGAGATCTCTCCCTCTGTAGGAGAATGTGCTGACTGGGAATGAAAAACATCGGGGCAATATTAACCTTTATCCAAGTTTGCCTCTAGCACGTCTGCATAAAACATGACCATGCCCATCCATTTCTGTCGGGTGACCAGGTCTTACAAACCTTCCAAGAGCAAGGAGCAGATCATGAGCATGCAGCAAAGTAAACTGGCCCAATTCAAGAACTTCTGAGAACCCATGTGTCAAAAGGGCCTAGACCTAGATTAGACTAGGGATCTACCACTGTGGGGTAGTGTTGGCACCAGACTCTCAGATCCCACTAAGGACAGCCAGATTCCTGAATTGTCACTCAGTAGAGGCCTGACATACACTGGTAGCACTTATCCTTTTCCTCTTGATGCTGGCATAAGAAGGTAATCCCCTTGCATTCTGATACAACCTCCTGTGTTTGGCTAGGAATATCAGCCTTGGGGAAGAGTGCTTATCCATCAAAATGGCTGAGTCCTACAAGACTTCTGCTCAATTTTCCCCTTTAGCATGGGATTTACTGGATATACTTACTAAGACATATGAACAAATAGAGATGATCTCTCCTGAGGCCTTACCCAGAAACTATACAGGAAGGCTATTAAGCCATGGTACAAATTCTTTCTGTCCTGGGCTTATTCTAAAGAGGAACAGTGGGTGTGTCTCTAGAACAACGGAGGGAAGTCTGACTTTACCTTTAACCTGGCCTAATGTTAAAGCCCCAAGCCAAAATGACACTTAGTACGCGGCCAAGAGTTGGTTTTGCTGGGATTGTTACAGCAAAAGTTCATCTGGACAGGGCAGGATTTCTAACACCAAGTTAAGCAATTCTATTTTGAAATCACCTCTCTTTTCTCATTAAGTAACCCCTGGAGTCAGTGACCCTGTCCCACAAGGCTGTGGACTGGAATACTGACACAGTAGGAAGAACAACTGTGCCACTGGTATCCTTGGCTGGAAAGGCCTGGACCTCCTTTGAGGACACAGCTCTTTCTCAGCATTTAAACCAGCCCTTCTAATCAACACATTGCCAGGTTTCCATGACAAAAGCTTAAAGCCTGTTCTAACACACAGTAAAAATCTGTGTTAAGGTGGTCATTCAGGACCCTAACTTTCGGATTGTCTGGGTCTTGATGACTTATCAAATAAATCCTTTGCCTTACCCCAACACTTGCCCTTAACTCACTGGGTCTTTTTCAAGTGGAAAGTAAGCAGACTTGTGTTCAGGGTAGAGACTATCAAGTAAAATGCTAAAACTGGGCTGTGGAGATAATTCAGTGGAGTAAGCGTCTGCCAAGAAAGCAGTGATGATCTGAGTTCAGATCCCTGGGACCCACACAAAGCCGGAAGCAGGGGCACCAGTCTGTCATCCTAGAGTCCCCAGAAGCCCATGGGGCCAGCTAGATGGCATACACAGCAGTGAATGTTAGGACTCACACCCAAGGTGTCCTGACTGCCACAGTGCACCATGGCTTGCACTCATACACGCAAAATTAAAATCAAAAGTATTGTTGAGGAAAACCTGGTACCTTACTGGTAGTTCCTAAAGTAATTCTATGTAAATTTTTCTGAAGAATGGGACATAAGTGTCGCGATCACACCACCATGAACTAAGTGTTCTCAACTTTCCACCGATGATCACCCCTCAGGGAAATAGCCCAGAAAGGAAGGAAAGCAAACTGTATGAAGATTTATAGCAAAGCATGACAGAAAAATGGAAAAATACACCTGAAACTATCAGTTTAGAGAACCAAACACTGTGACTGTAGAAGTTCTAGAGAGACTGTGAGATCACACGACTACATGCCGAACCCAAACCGAGTAAAGGGAAGAGCCGCTTGTGGCGTTCATAGAGATCTTTTCTTGTCCACCTTCTACTGCCACTGAATCAAAATTCCTCCAAAGCCAACATTTAAATGTACATTCTTACCTGTTTGCAGTCCACGTTTGGTTGAAGATAGATGTGTCACTGAAGGCATTGCAGAGGATGAGGGAGTGGACTCTTGGAGACTTGTGAGTGTATTCAGCAAATTTCTGAGCCAAAAAACCTCCCAAAGACGCCCCAAACAGATGGACCTAATTATAAACAAACATAAGGCAGATCCTAAAACACTGAGTTGCTTCAATTTTTGTGAAGCACAGAATATGCCATCACTACCTAGCAGGCTGAAATATCTACAGCAGTTAGAAATATGACATTTTATTTAAATTTATGTACCCCATTAAGAAAACAATATACTGGAGGTTAAAAACATGATTCAGCAGCTATTAGTGCTTGCTTCAGAGTCAAGAGGACAAGTGTTTGGATACCAACAACCATGTGATAAGTTGGTATTCTGCACATACCTGTAGCCCCAGACCCTGCCTCAGAGGATGACTGCAACCTGAAACTGAGATTAGCAAAACCTGCCTCCTTGTTCAGTGATATACAATAAACTCGATGAGTTTTTGCTGGTGCATCTCCATCAGAGTGCACAGCCCACCTGATCCCAGCTTTTCTGCATTTGTGTCTGTCCTGTCTTCATTCCCTTGTCACCCAAGTCATGTTTCTAGGATCCAGCCTCATGGGTTGCAGAGGTAGAAACCTGGAGTTCAAGATCATGCTTGGCTATATGGCGAGCTTGAGGCATGGGCTACATGAAACTGTCTCAAATGAAACAAAACAATCATCTAATGCCGTGTCTTAGGGTTTCTATTGCTGCAACAGAACACCATGACCAAAAAGCAAGTTGGGGAGGAAAGGGCTTATTTGGCTTTACTTCCACAGCACTATTCATCATTGAAGGAAGTCAGGACAGGAACTGAAACAGGGCAGGACCCTGGAGTCAGGAGCTGCTGCAGAGGTCATAGAGGGAAGCTACTTACTGGCTTGCTTCACATGGCTGGCTCAGCCTGCTTTCTGGAAGAAAGCAGAACTACCAGGCCAGGGGGTGGACCCACCCACAATGGACTGGGCCCTCCCCCATCAATCACTAATTGATTGAAGAAGGCTGGGAGGTGGTTAACAGCCTGGTGACCTTTATGCTATCTGTAAGACAGAGACCGCACAAGATCCTCCCCAGACCCTTACGATGTCACATGTGGTCAATCTATAGACACGGCTTTATGAATGCTTTGATGTAGTCTGCCTTAAGCTTTATTGTGCACACAGGACGAGCTAATTATCACTAGGAAACTTCTTTTCAAATGGTGCTTCCATTAAATATGCCTAAAATAAACTGCCCAGTGTCAGACTCCACACTGAGTTGTGTTGACCCTAACTGCCCTCTTATCTCACTTGGACTGTTACTCTGCTGGCCTTGGTAGTCAGAGACCCCCACAACTGGTGCTCAATGCACAGCTGGCACCAGGACAAGCGTAGTTCTCTTCATCCACCATGTGGTCCCTGGGATGGCTTGGTGGCAAGTGCCTTTACCATCTCATTGGCCCAATAAATTTCTTCTGCAGGGGGTGTATGTGTGAGAAAAAGGCTCCAAAATTGACAGTGTTGACAGCTACAAATATATCTTGGAATTTTATATTTTTAAAGATTTGTTTATTTATCATGTATACAGTGTTCTGCCTGAATGCCAGAAGAGGGCACCAGATCTTATTATAGGTGGTTGTGAGCCACCATGTGGTTGCTGGGAATTGAACTCAGGATCTCCGGAAGAACAGCCAGTGCTCTTAACCTCTGAGCCGTATCTCCAGCCCATTATGTTGGAATTTTAAATATGTGACTGTCTACTTTACAAATGGTACACTGTGTGATATGTGAATTATACCACAATAAGGCTATTATTAAAAAAAGACAACCTTAGCCTTTATAAGATGCACAGTACAATCACATGTTATTAGTTTGGGGTACTCACTTTATCCAACTGTAAGTGGTCTAAAAGTTTTCTGAATCCATCACAGAATTCAAGATGGTCCCAATAAACTGGATACTGCAACTGAAATAGACATTTTTTTCCATCTTTTGATTTCACTTTATATTCCAATCACAGTTCTCCCTCCCACTCCTCCTCCAATCCCCCTTAGCCCACCCCCAGTCCATCCCTCCTCATGGGTAAGGGCTCCCTTGAGGAATCAGCATAGTCTGGCACAATAGGCTGGAGCAGGGGAAATAGAAAATTTATGCTAAAAACTTAAAATGAAACTCCTTATTTGAATAGTTCAGGAATCACATTCCCTACTGCCCAAGCTTTGCTTCTTTTTCAAAGTATGTGAAAATAACATCATTTAAAGTTTTATTTTTTTAAAGATTTATCTTCATGTGTTTGTGTCTGAAAGCCACATGCATGTGGGTGCCAATGGAGACCAGAAGAGGTGTCAGATCTCCTGGTGCTGCTGTTACGGATGGTTATGTCGGTTCTAAGAGTTGAACCCAAGTCCTCTGGAGGAGCAGCTAGTGCTCTTAACCACTAAGCCATCACTTCAGCTCACACACAACAATTTCAATACACATCGATCTCCTTGTCAGATAGTCAAGAGCAACCATTATGAGATCTGGTGCTCTCTTCTGGTGTACATGGAAGCAGAATGTTGTATACATAATAAATGAATAAAATCTTTAAAAAAAATAATAAAAAGAAACCCAAGTTCATTCTGAATTGAGAACATGAGGTTCAAAGAGCCAGGAGAACTGGAAATAAAGTCCTTTCTCAAGAACAACCACCTCCCTGCCCCCTACCCCAGTAGCATTTTTTAAGGAGCTGTTAAAAAAAAAAGATCATTTGCCAATTAGTTTTTCTGATTTCCTGTATTTTCACTATGACAAACATAAAAGAGTATGACAGCTGACCTAAAAAGCTTTAAAGCCTGTCCACTAGTATTGGTGATGATGAGGACAGAAAGTATTTCTAGGGGTTGAGACTTGTCCCCTTAGAACCTCCTCATCTTAAAAATAGGTAACAACCACCAGTCTTGTTTTGCTGGTTTAAACCTTCAGATTTATTTTGTAATTAAAATAAAATCAATCGAATAGGTACTGCTGTGTAAATTATAGGGTAATTTTGGATTTGATATATTTTATTAAAATTCTCTTTGTGGATAAGGATTCTAGACTATGAAGTAGAGGATACCTTAGAAGAAAAGGGGATGTATTTATAAAGGCTTTAATTTGAAAGTCTGACACTAAACTGAGGGTGTGACTCAGTGGTACACCCTGTGCTTATCACACACACAGGCTGAGTTTAATCCCCAAGACCAAACAAGCAAAACCAAAACCCAATTCCATGTATAGGTAATAAAGCTGTACACAATTTAATACCCCCCCCACACACACACTCGAGTACACACACACACATACACAAATAAGCCTGGATAAAGCTGAGTAAATTTAAAAGACTGTATTAAAACCAGTAGACTATATTAACATCCTACAGGGCTGGAGAGATGGCTCAGTGGTTAAGAGCACTTGCTGTTCTTTTGAAGGATCCAATTTTTGCTTCAAACATTCACATTGGGCAGTTCACAACTGAGGATAAGTCCAGTTACAGGAACCCAACTCCTCTGGCATGCACATGTGTACATACACAATACAGAGAGAGACAGAGAGACAGACAGACAGACAGACACAGACACACAGACACACACACACAGTCTCTCTCTCACTCAAAAAGAAATAAATCTTAAAAAGATAAATTGTATGTTAACACCAAATTTACATTAACATCTCAGAAGACAGACATTGCAAACACAGGCTTGCATATAGGACTATGCAGCAAAGTATGGTGAACGGACAGAATCTACAATACGTGAATACTAACACTACTTCATGGCTGTCAATAGGAAATCTGTTTAAAACCACAAGTGGGCTAGGGACATGGCACAGTGAATGAAGTGTGTGGGCACAAGCTGAAGACTGGAGTCTGGAGCCTCAGCACTCATGTGAAAGCTGGTATGTTGGTGTGTGTCTGTAACACCAGTGTTGGCTTTAGAGGCAGATCCCCAAAATCTGCTGGGCAGCTAGTGTAGCTGAATCATGAGTTCTAGGTGCAATGAGAGACTATCTAAAAATACAAGGTAGAGAGGCTGGAAAGATGGCTCAACAGGTAAGGCACTTGCCTTTTGCAGCAGAGCTTTATCCACTGAGCTATCCTGCTAACCTGCTATCAAATCTTGACAGTTTTGAAGATACTGGCCTTTTCTGCATTCACCCTAAGGCTAAAGAAATGGGGGTGGGTAGAGAGAGATGGTTCAGCAGGTACATGAACTGCAAGCCTCAAGACTGGAGTTTGATTCCTAGGATCCACATGGTGGAAGGAGAAAAGTAACTCCTGCAAGTCTCTCAGTGTCTCAGTCTCTGTCTCTGTCTCTCTCTTACACACTCTCTCTCTCTCTCTCTCTCTCTCTCTCTCTCTCTCAACAAACAAACAAACGTAATTTTAAAAAGAACCTTGCAAGGTGAGCTGATTCACACCTTGGTTCTTGGCACTGAGGAACAGAGGAGGCAGATCTCTATGAGTTTGAGGTCAGCCTAGTCTACAGAGAGTTCCAGGAAAGCCAGGGCTACAGAGAGAAAACTTGTCTCAAGCTGTACCTCCAAACTAAAACAGAAAAGAACCTCAAAGGCAAAGAAAATCAGACAGCACTAAGGCCCGAGACCAGCCAGTGTGAGGAAGGAAGCCGTGTCAGTAGTTGCCTTCTGGAGGACAGACTCCTGAGCAACTCAGGCTCCACCCATGGCTGTGCAGGGCTGGGGTGCTCACTCTCCTGGTATGTGTGTGTGCTGTGTGTGAATGATGACTGGACACAGGAAGATTACCTGCAGAGACTCATGCCATCTGAGGAATGGTGGAAGAAATGAGAGGTGAAGCCAGATGAAAGGCCTGGAAGCCATGCTGGCACCAACTGTTCTCTCAAGAGAAGGGCTGTCAGGAGAAAGAGGACTCGGATTTGTCTGATGGGAACCCGTGTGTAACCCAGATTCCATCTGAGATGATTAATACAGACTGTCAGATCTAGAGGATCTAGACACACCCTGGAGACCAGCCTCTGGGCATGGTGGTGAGGGACTGTCTAGACTCAGCTGAGGAGGGCAGACCACTGGGACTGTGTGTGTGGCACCATTCCACGGACTGGAGTTGTAGACTGAACATAAAAAGGAGAATGCCAAGATAGGCACCCATATTTTCTCTCTGCCACTAGTTGCAGATGCAACACAACCACCTGCCCCAAGCCCCTGCAGCCTTCACTTCCCACCGTGATGATCTGCACCCTTGCCTGTGAGCCAAAACAAACCCTTCTGTGCCAGCAACATCGAAGTCACTACTTACACCCCCCTCCCCCGCCAGAAGAGAGCTGACCACTTTCTCTCTCCCTCAGACAGTGACCCACTGGATTACAACAGCAGCACTCCATGGAGAGCTGGGGAACACAACACTGCAGGTCCCAGAAACCACTGTGGCTATACAAAGCTGAAGACAGGTTCTTCCTCACCAACCTGTGCTAAGGCACAGGCATCGAAACCTCTGTCACAAGTAAAGAACCTTCCCCATAAACACTCTTATTCTAGAGAAAAAAATTCAGAATGATCAATGGGAAACTAGATCAAGCCCTAACTGTTAAGAAATAATAATGCTGGGCGTTGGTGGCGTACGCCTTTAATCCCAGCACTCGGTAGGCAGAGGCAGGTGGATCTCTGTGAGTTTTCGAGACTAGCCTGGTCTACAAGAGCTAGTTCCAGGATAGCCTCCAAAGTCACAGAGAGACCCTGTTCCAAAAAAAACAAAAACAAAAAAAGAAAAGAAAAGAAAAGAAATAATACTGGGGGTGTGTGTGTGTGGAGAAATGACTCAGAGGTTAAGAGCTCTGGCTGTTCTTCCAGAGGTCCTGAGTTCAATTCTCAGCAACCAGTCATGGTGGCTCACAACCATCCATTATGAGATCTGGTGCCCTCTTCTGATGTGCAGATACACATGGAAGCAGAATGTTGTATACATAATAAATAAATAAAATCTTTAAAAAAAATACTCGGAAACAAAAAGCCTTTTCCACGACACCTTGAGGATACTTTAAAGGAAGAAACAGTGCAAGGCGCACAGTTTAGTGGTGTGGAGCTTTCTCAGTCACAGGTTTGATGTATCACAAGAAAAATAAAGAGCTGCACGACTGAAAAATAAAACAGGGAATTATAATCTTAATGTAGATTAAAAAGCTCCCATTACTATAGTTAGTGAGAAGAAGAAAGGCAAAGGCCCAGGAATCTCAGCTTCAATGCTGAAGCAGTCATACTTACAGCTATAACCCGGTAACCCCATCCAGTCAGAGCCAAGATCTGCTGGAAAAACACATCTGCAGTTCCGCTGACAGGAGGGAGGAAGATGAGAGGGCACCTGATGCTTCTGGGACCAGCGTCATAGAGCGACCAGATCTTACTGTCATCGTCATCTACGATTATCTGGAGGGAAAGTTAAAAGGGGGGAAGAAAGGAAAATCTCATGAACTAGGGTTTGAAGGTGCTGGTTTGTAACAGTCACTGACAATTGTTACAAGGTAATGTAAGGACCACAGATTGGCATCCCACAATAAACTGCTCTGGTTTCTTTTTCCAGAGTGCTTTATAAACTTCCCAAGAGCCACCTTTTCTGTTTTTAACTGACCTGCCTACCCTGAAAGAGGAAGTCTGTTTTGTTTACCATTACACAGTAAACTCTACATGGCATTCTGTATTTTCCGTGTGTGTGTGTGTGTGTGTGTGTGTGTGTGTGTGTGTGTGTGTGTGTGTGTACATGAGAGCAGTTTGCAGTCATTCTTTTCTTGTTTGTTTGTTTTTGTTTTTCTAAACAGGGTTTCTCGGTGTAGCTCTGGAGCCTATCCTGGCACTCGATCTGTAGACCAGGCTGGCCTCGAACTCACAGAGATCTGCCTTGTAGTCATTTCTAAGTGCTGGCCCAGAGGACTGGCTAGGGTCTGCAGGGTCAGAGACTGAACAGGGCAGGTTAGCAGGAACCAAGAACCAACGGTAGAGGCTAGGCAGACCCCAGATGCTTCAGGATCAAATCTAGAGTAAAGCTGAGAAGGAGGAAGGGATTTCATCAGCAGATGAAGGACTGGGTAGCTGTGTGTGTGTGTGTGTGTGTCACTGTTTAGGAAATGCTTCAAACCACTCGCTGGAAGTTGGGAAGTGGGAGAAAGACTTTTATTTATTTTTTTTAGAGGTCTTTGTGACTTAGTGTTCTTAACCTGACAGGGAAAAAAGAACATGAAATGAGCCAAGTCAAGAACTTTGCCCAAAGCTTGGCAGATAGCAGGGAAGTATTCAATGCCAGCTAGCTATTATTATACTTCATTACATCAACACTCATTATTAAAATCAATATTTATCCTTTTTTGTTTTGAATTCTCCTAGCTAGCAGGACGGTGGACTCCACAGTGTCCCTCAGTAGGTAGCAGTCGACTAACCAGAGTCACTGGTGTCACCCAGAGCTGACAAATGGGACAAGGCAAAGTCCAGGGACTCCAAATAATTTCCGTCTGGCCTTCCCCAGATGGTAACAATATATCTCATGTTTTTGACCTTTGTGTTTTGCCATTGATTCCTAAGTATCTTTCCCCTGTGATTGTGGTTTAAAAAAAGCACACAACAAAACCAATGACCTTTCCTGCCCACACAACAAATCCCAGTCTTGTAAAATCACGTAAGACAAGCACAGACCTCAGTCTTCTAGGGATTTGTCTCAATCATCTAGCTTGGAAGAAGAGTAACACAAATATCAGGCTCTGAAATAGTAGCTTGTACACACATCTCCTGAAACAGCATGTTCAATGAAGTGATAGAGGCATTCTGAACATAAGCCATAAATACCTAAGGGTGTTTAACATCAACTGCCTCTGAGTTCTCTGAGTGGCAGTTTCATCAGAACTTCTTCAGAACATGACAACGTGTTTTGTTGTTGTTGTTTTTGGTTTTTCGAGACAGGGTTTCTCCAAGTAGCTTTGGAGCCTATCCTGGCACTCGCTCTGGAGACCAGGCTGGCCTTGAACTCACAGAGATCCGCCTGCCTCTGCCTCCCGAGTGCTGGAATTAAAGGTGAGCTCCACCAACGCCTGGCCGACAATGTGTTTTGTTTTGTTTTTCAAGACAGGGTTTCTCTGTGTAGCCTGGCTGTCCAGGAACTCTCAGTAGACCAGGCTGGCCTCAAACTCAGAGATCTGCCTGCCTCTGCCTCCTGAGTGCTGGGATTAAAATCGTGAGCCACCACCATCTGGCTCTGCTTGACAACTTAAAACCAAGCACCATGAAATTTCAAGCAAATTAATCATGATGGGACAATTGGGGAAAGTGTGGCCTTGGAAGAGGCAATGTGTCACTGGGGATGGGTTTTAAGGTTTCAAAAGATTCTCAGTGTGTCTTTCTTTGCCTCATGCCTGTTGATCAGGATGTAAGCACTCAGCTACTGCTCCAGCACTGTGCCTGCCTGCCACGATCCCTGCTATGACAGTCAGAGATTTATCTCTCTAAAACCAAAAGCCCCAAGTAAATGCTTTCTTTTCTAAGTTGCGTTGGTCACAGTACTTTATCACAGTAACAGGAAAGCATCACAGAGTTCTATGAGGCTTAGTTTCAGGAACAGAAATAGAAATGACTGTACTTACTATATAGATACTGTTGCGAGCACTTCACTACATTATCCAAGGTTGAGTATGTAAAAGGAATCGCAAGCCACAAAATCATTACACTTGATTCTGCTCCAGTCAGCCTCCAAAGCTGACTGCATGTGACAGGGAACCAGTGAACTTTATCCTCTGTAACATCAGTCACCGTGTTTGGCAATAATCTTCCCTCTCACACAGTACTGAGGCACAGCTTCTAAACCACACATCAGCTTTTGTGACTATGAACTGCAGTAAAAACATACTTGCCTTTTTAAGGGGAACTGTACTTCTAAACCAATTGTAATCTGGAGAGACTTTGATCTCTCCCATGATGAGCAGAAATGGAGGTGAACCCTGAAATAAAAGCAGATGACAGTTTCACAGCCAGAATTCTCATTACATCTCAACTCAATGCAGAGGTGGGTCTAGCTTACTGTAACCAAAGAAACAGGTTGTTTACCTCATAACTCATGTAGACTTAAACTGAGAGGATGCCAGGGTAAATCCCTTTAGAACCTCCAAAAGAGGACTCTGCTCTTGCAAAGTTAAGGAACCAGATTGGATACAAAATACTCTTTTGTAACTCTGTCCTGCCTGTCCTACTTAGGAGACTACAAACTGCAGCCTGGCTACCGTCTTCTGATAGCATCTTAAGAATCCATTTTAATAAACTTCCCATTTGTTTATAGGGCAGATATGATAAAGGTGTTAGTAAGCCTGTTTCCTGATAATGCACAATATGCCACACAAATCTAACTCTAATTCACACGTAGTTAATATCCAACGGGGGCGGGGCAAATATATCATTCTCACTGATATTAAAAGGTACATAGCTAAGACGTAACTAGGTGTGATAGAACATTTGGTTGGCATACACAAAGCTCTGGGTTCCACCCCCAAGTGCTGAGAAGTTACAAAAAGTCTCTCTGAAATACCTGTGATACAGATGTGAATATTCTGTAGCTTACAACAAAATGTTTGTCTCTAGGGGGAAAAGGTGTGTCTTCTAGTTTTGATAGTGCTGAGACCTCTGTGCTTGTTTCCTCTCTGTGGGCTTCATCTTTGCTTCCCCAGAGCCTAGAATGGTTTGGCATTCAGCCCACCTGATCTGCTGACTATGAGATGACTGAGCTCTAAAGAGACCAAACCAGGCCCTCTGAGAAGCCCTCCTAATTCTGTTACTGCCCAGCTGTGAACTGCATATCCTTTGCCTGACTGTGCGATGCTGTAACAGGAACCTAAGGGAAGGTTCCTTCTTGCAGATTCTTATGGCCAAGAGCACTTGGCCCACCTGGAAAGGTTCAAATACATGTCTTGCGTGGCATTCCCCTGCTTTGAGGGCAGAACTAGAGTCCCTAGTAGGGATGAGGTGACAGTCCAGGACTTAAGTTTAGGCTGACTTTGAAAAAGCTCTCTGGCCTGGCAAGGGGCAGAGAATTCTAAACTTAATGGAACCCTTCCTCATTCTCTGGCCTCTTTCTACAGGGACACAACACTGGTCTGCTACCTTTGAGAATCACTACACTGAACTTCCAGGAGACAGTAAATGTAGACAGACCAATATTAAAACTCTAATTACAATGCTGATAGGATAGTGGTCTCTTATCTCAAAGCAAAGGAAATATTTTGAGAGGGTTGTTAAAATTGTAATTTTTTTTTTTTTGAGAAAGGATTTCACTGTGTATCCCCAACTGAGAACTCACTCTGTAGACCAGGCTGGCCTCTAACTCACAGAGAGCAGAGCCCCCCCGCCCCCGCTAAAACTGTAAATTGTTTTAAAACACAAAGTAAATTACCATCAATCTTATATTGAAACCATCGTGCACAGATTCAGTCATTAACACTAAAACAAAGAACACAATCCTTTGCAAAATCCATTTATCTTAAATATTAACAAGTTTAGTATCTAAGATGTTTAAACTATTTTTATATCATAACTTTAACAACTTTTAGAGATTCTTATTATTTGAATAGTTTCATGCAAAATGTAATATAGTCAATTTACCTCTTCTGTCTCCCTTAAGCTACTACTTTTTTTAAATGAAAGCAACTAGCAGTTAATTCTGAAATACTTTACACTAGGACACCAACTAAAGACATTTTCTAGAACAATTTCTGTAGGAGAGAATATCAAAAATATGTGAAACCACCAGATGATAGCGCACACCTTTAATCCCAGCACTCAGGAGGAAGACAGAACTCTGAGTTCAAGGTGTACATAGTGAGTTCCAAGCCAGCAAGGGCTACACAGTGATAGGTGAAACCTCATTTCAAAACAGACACACAAACAAAAACTTCAATCAATTTGTTAAAGTTTACTTCTAGAATCAACCCATTTACGGTAGAAATTATTCACAGTTTTAGAGTCAGGTGCAATTCACAAACCAAACCACAGCACAAACACGTAGGCAGGCACAC
Organism: Cricetulus griseus; assembly: GCF_003668045.3. NCBI lineage: Eukaryota > Metazoa > Chordata > Mammalia > Rodentia > Cricetidae > Cricetulus > Cricetulus griseus. The sequence goes on along the minus strand of NC_048597.1, from coordinate 177,061,551 downwards.
AAGGACCCCGAGTCACCCACTTCTTTCCCATAGCAATGGGTAGAAGGTAGTCCTTACCAAAAGCCTTCCGTATAATTCACAACTACCTCAGTATTGCAACAGGACACGTTATAACTAATCTTGATGGGTAAGAGATTTTGCCCAGCTGTGAGTACACGTTTGTAAAGACAAGTGAGCCTAACACTTGTGCTAGTTCGGCAGTAATGAAAGGCGAGACAGTTACCAAATGTTGCATGTGACCAGCTGACGGCTATGAAGAAGAAGAAGAAGAAGAAAAAAAAAGCTGCAAAGGGAAAGCAGCTGTAGCAGTATGAAAAGGAAAGTTTGTTCTAGCTCTCTTTCATCCACTTAGGTCGGATGCTTTTCCAAGTCACAAAAGAAACATTGTGTCTATGGCCCAGAAAGTTAGCTGAGATTGTGACCAAACTGGTCAGGATGAAAAAAGAATGTGAGCGGTGAGCTCAGCACAGATGCGATTTCTCATGATTCAGTTCTTTACAAAAACAAAAGCACTTGTTCAGGCTGGTGAGGAAAGGGCCAGAGATAAGCTTTAATCATGATTAAGGAAACCCCTCCTCCGGGATGCTGAGGACACCTGGTCCTTTCTGGACTTTGTGTTGCTGGATGTGAGCATGCACGTGGAGTCTCAGCAGAACCTGCACTTTACAGCTGAGGAAATCAGCTTTACAAATGTTAACTCACATGGTCACATATGGCTGGTCCTTTATCTCAATCTATAGTGGACTTACATAGGGATAATCTGTGATTATTACAGCCAATAAAAAAAGCATTAGACCTTGAAAGCCTCTAGGTGACACAACTATGATTATCGGTACCAGGAACTGAACCTATGGCCTCGGGAATGCTAAGCATGAGCTTCTGCCACTAAACTACACCCAAAGAACCACAGTTGGCTATTTACTGCAGATCTTCACCCCACCCCCAGCACACCCATATGTATTAAATAGCTATCTTTCGGGGGCGATTTCTTCAGGGAAAATTCATCCCTCTTTCTCCAGGAACCTATCCACTTGTCTCTAAATGCCATGACAGGAGATGCTGCCTGCATGACATCTTCTGACACCTCTTCTCAAGATCCTGTTGTAAATGCCTTTTGAAAAATTCAGACAGTATTAGAGGACTTCCCAATCCTTAGAATCCTTGCACGAAGAGTAGCTGGACAATTGCAGATAGAGACAAAGCAACTGCATCAGCACCTAACAACTAACTTCCTGGGAAAAGAAAAACGAGACACTCGCTAGCCCTGCAATGTTTCTCATGACTCTCTAACAAGCCTCATGCCCGGTCTAAGGCAGGATCTCCAGAACTGGCCTCTACTCGCAGTCCTTAAAAGTTTACTGAAACCAAATGCTTCTGAGCTTCTGCCGCACAGCCCCAAGTTGGGTGGTACAAGAAGATGAAGATGTCCGGTTAAGGTTTTGGGCACCAACCCCCATTGGGGCCTCCCTGAGTCCCACTAGTTATAGCCATAGCCACACAATAGTGGACCCACAGGCACACCGACCATCCGCAATGAACCGAGGCTGGGCCTTAGACACAGACACAAACACACACGGATATGGATCACGTGCATGGTCACAAGGACCGGCCCACCCGTGGACGACACTCACTAGTCACGCATGCTCGATACACACCCACCTACAACCCTACACGCACCACACACCCTCACTCCGCTTTCCAAGGCCTGCCCCTCACCTGCCGTGGCCACCCCCGCGTCCCTTTCTCTCCAGCCCAAACGGCTCTTCGGCCCGGTTCGGGCGCTGCGGAGGCAGGCGGCAGGGCGCGGGTGGGCCGGGCGGCTGCAGAGCAGAGGCTCCGCGGGCGCAGCAGGTAGAGGGGGCGCGCGGCTGAGCAGCCAGAGGCCGCCGCCTCCCAGGTCTGAATCCCGTAGCTCCCTGGGGCGCGCCTCCCGCTTCCGGGTTCTGAGGGGCGGGGCCGGACAGCGAGGAAGGGGCGGGGCTCTGGCGGTAACTATGACAACGAGGCTGGCGTGGAGCCCCGGATGGGAGCTTCTGTGCTCGCCCGAGCGCAAATGTATTGGAGCAATGCAGAAGCTGGCGCCAGTGCTGGCGTTGGGTCAGGGTCCGTCCTAGGTCACCTGTCTGACATAAGCACCAGGAGAAAGCTATGGCAGTGAAGTCTGTGCTTCTGCCTTCAGTTTTCGGGTGGCTCGTGCTTCGGGGGAGACATCTTTGGGTTCTAGCTTTGGTGAATAGAGCTTGATGTATTTGGTTGGTTGGTTTGGTTTACTTTTTGGTTTTGGTTTTTCGAAGCAGGGTTTCTCTGTGTAGCCCTGGCTGTCCTAGAACTCGCTTTGTAGACCAGGCTGGCCTTGAACACACAGAGATCGTCCTGCCTCTGCGCACTTCCCGCCTTGTGCATGCGCTACCACCGCCCGGCTATATATTCTTTTTTAATTAGCATAAGTTAATTAAATCACAATAACGGCTTCATTAGGACATTTTCATATCTACATAAAGTATTCTGGTCATCACCCTGTTAGTCTTTATCTTCCTCTCATGCTCCCATCTCCTCCCTCTTCTTAACTACATACTTTTTCTCAACAGAACTAGTTTTCTCTGTACAGTTACAGAGATCCTCCTCAGACCTCCTGTCCAAACTGTCTCCTTTTGCGGCTTTGTGCTGATGTTGAGGGGAACATACTCAACACTAGGCTTGCCCTCAGACACAGGTCCTCTTCTGTAAGGCTCACTCTAATCACTGTTCTTACAAAAGAGGGTGCAGATGTTATGACTCCTTTCAGTAAGTAGTTTTGCTCTGAAATAATGTATGATCATATTGAATTATCTGTAAATCTTGTTTGAAAAATTTTAAGAATCTTATAGCAAGATCTTAGTGTTTTAAGGAGAACTTAAAAATATATCTTTTTAAAAAAATTTTATTTATATAGCTTCACATGTCAATCCCTTCTCCCTCTCCCTCCCTCCCCAACCTCCCACCAGCCCCCCCTCCCCCCTCCACTCCCCAGGGAGGGTAGGGCTCTCCATGAGTGCTCCCCAAAGTCCACCACATCATCCTGGGCGGGATCTAGGCCCTTCCCTATGTGTCCAGGCCGAGACAGAGCATCCCTTCACGTGGGATGGGCTCTCAAAGTCCCTTCTTACACCAGAGAAAAATACTGATCCACTACCAGGGGCCCCATAGAGTGCCTAGGCCTCCTCATTAACATTCACGTTCAGGGGTCTGGATCAGTCCTGTACTGTCCTCCCAGACAGCATCTGGGGTCCATGTGCTCCCCCTTGTTCAGGCCAGCTGTTTCTGAGGGATTCACCAGCCTGGTACCGACCCCTTTGATCTTCACTCCTCCCTCTCTGCAACTGGGTTCCAGAGATCAGTTCAGTGTATAGCTGTGGGTGTCTGTCTCTGCTTCCATCAGCCACTGGATGAGGGCTCTAGGATGGCATAGAAAGTAGTCATCAGTCTCATAGGGGAAGGGCATTTAGAGTAGCCTCTCCACCATTGCCTAGATTGTCAGTTTGTGTCATCCTTGGAGATCTCTGGAAATCTCCCAGTGCCAGATCTCTCCTCGGACCTACAATGGCTCCCTCTGTTATGGTATCTCTCATCCTGCTCTCCTCTATTCTTCCCCCAACTCAACCAAAAATATATCTTTATTATTATTTATTTTTTATTATTATTATTTATTTTAATTGTGTGTGTGGGAGAGTATGTGGTCCACATGAGTGTAGTGTGTAAGGAGTGGAGAAGTGGGTTTTGGGTCCCCAAGAGCTGGCATTACAGCTAGGCATTTATGAATTGCCCAAGATGGGTGCAAGAGTAATATGCACTCTTAATCTCTGAGCCGTCTTTCAGCTCCTAGATTTTACTCCCCATCCTCGTGTGTGTGTGTGTGTGTGTGTGTGTGTGTGTGTGTGTGTGTGTGTGTGTTAGTTAGTGCCTACAGAGGCCAGAAGAGGGGCTTTGGATCCCCTGGAGTAGGAATTACAGATGGTTATAAGCAGCCTGACTACTGGGAACTCAACTTTGGTTCTCTGGAAGAGCAGCAAGTGTGTTAACTACTGAACTATCTCTCAATCTTAGAGAGTTCTTATATACTGTTAATACAGCCTGTGAACTTTCCTCTTACTCAGAACAATTGTTTTGAAATTAATATCAAGGTAGATGCCGAGTAAACTGCATCCTTAGTCATGATTGGCTAGTTGTATTAGTGTTCACCTTGAATCCCAGCACTGGGTCGCAGAGTCAGGTGGATCTTTCGGATCAACGCCAGCCTGGTTTCCATACTGAGTTCTAGGCCAGCCAGGGCTGCATGGTGAGACCTTGTCTAAACAAAACAAAACCAAACCACCGATCTATGACTCACAAGTCTTAGGTTCTTAGATAAACCCCAGACACATTTTCCCCAAAGTGTAATGATGTCTCAGCCCCCAAAAAAACTAAGGCAAAATTATCTTAAATTCAAGTTTTAATGATTCTGTATCTCAAAGCTAACTGAATTTCTCAAAGTTATAGCAAAAAGTAGAATACACAGAATTTGAAATGAAGTTTCAAAACTGAGAGCTCTTCACCAAACACATGGTAGGTAGGCTTTGTTACATACATAGTTTTATTACAATATAAAAGATCTAAAATAATGTGTTGTGTCCCTTAGAAAAGTCCCATAGGATTATTTGTGTCCTCAGTTGTTCTACAACACATGGCAAGCATAGCATTTAACATGTGTGTCCAGCTGTCTGGTAATGCACAACTGTGGGCAGCAGAATTCTGAGCCAGGCAGGCCATAGACAGGCAGACCTGGTGGGCAGAGTGCTAAGCAGCTGCCCTGAGTGGCATGTGCAGGATGTTCCCACATCTATGCCTGTGTGAGGCTCTCACTGGAAAGTTGGAATGCTCACAAAATATGCTGTGAATACCAAGCAAAGTAAACAGAGGGTCAAGTGGCTTCTGGAACTGTCCCAAACTTTTGGTGGGTGGAATAAGAGTAGGGTGTGTGTCTTAAGACAGAGTTTTATTCTGTAGCCCTGGTTGGCCTGGAACTCAATATAAGGACCAGGTGGAACCAGGTCCCAGACCTTAGTACAACTGACTCCATGATGGAAATGCCATTCAGTCTTTAAAACTCATCATGTGCATAACACCACCTGCCAAAAAATGAAAACAAAGACCTAATTCTTCAAAGTTGATAGTTACAGGCAAGTTTGTAATGTACTCTCCTTGCTTTTTGGCTTCTGTAGTTCTGTTTCTGGCTAACTGTTCTTGTTAACTGATGTCAATCAAAGATATGGTTTCTGTGCTTAAAAGCCCACCCTGAGACAGGCTCGGGGCTACTCTGGGAAGCTGAACACTCAGTGTAGTTACTGGCTGGCCAATAAAGATGTTCTGTTGGCTTCAAGCCATGCCTAAGCACTCTTCTCTGCTGTATACCTCCACAACATAGACTGGCCTCACTCATAGTGATTCTCCTGCTTCTGCCTCCTGAGTGCTGGGATTACAGGTGTGTGCTATCACATGGGTGTGTTTCTCTTTTGACAAGATAATATTTATTTTAAATCACACAGAACAATCTTAGATATATCTATGGACGTCTGAGAAAGATACACATAAAAGGGCTGGAGGGATGGTTCAGTGGTTAAGAGCTGTTGCTGCTTTTGCAGAGGACCTGAGTTCAGTTCCCAGCACCCATATCAAGTGGCTCATAACCGCCTACGCACACACACACACATACACACACACACACACACACACACACACACACACACACACACACACACACACACACACACACTATTTATTTGGCTTTTTGAGACAGGGTTTCTATATATGTAGCCTTAGCTGTCTAGGAACTGACTCCACAGACCAGGCTGACCTGAAACTCAGAGATCCACCCCCCTCTGCCTCCTGAGTGCTGGGATTAAAGGCATGTGCCACCACTCCCTGGCGATTTTTAATAATTTTTATTTTATATGCATTGGTGGTGTTTTGCCTGCATGTACGTCTGTGTGAGGGTGTCAGGTCCTCTAGAAATGAGTTACAGACAGTTATGGTCTGCCATGTAGGTACTGGAATTGAACCGGGGTCCTCTGGATGAGCAGCCAGTGCTCTTAACTACTCACCTATCTCTCTAGTCCCTTCCTGGAAAGTTTTAAGATATACATGAAATAATGTAATTGTTAGACCTGCAGAGGAACTGAGGATTAATTGAGTGATAAATGAAAGTTTTTACTGTTGATTTTTTCACTCTTTTGGATTTTTACTCTGACAGGCATGACACACAGCTCCCAAATAAATACACAGAGGCTTATTTTTAGTACGAATGCCCAGCCTTAACTTGACTCATTTCTTGCCAGTTTTTCTTAAATTATCCAATTTATCTTTTCCCTCCGGGCTTTGTCTTTCTTACTTCTGTATATCTTTCTTTCCTCTTACTCTGTGGGTGGCTGGCTGCTGAAGTCCTCTCCTTGTTCTCTCCTTATTTCTCCTCCTATTTATACTCTGTCTGCCAGCCCCGCCTATCCTTACTGATACCTGGCTATTAGCCATTCAGCTTTTTATTAGGACCTCCAAGCGTTTTAGACAGGCACAGTACCACAGCTTCAGAGCTAAACAAATGCAGCATAAACAAAAGTCACACACCTTAAAATAAATATTCTACCACATTTTACCATATGAGCTTATATAAAAATCTACTCATGAGGCTGGAGATGGCTTAGTGGTTAAGAACACTGGCTACTCTTTCAGAGGACCTAGGTTCAACTCCCAGTGCCCACGATTGCTCCCAACCACCTCTACCTCCAGTTCCAAGGGATCCAATATCCTCTTCTGGCCTCTGTTGGCACTGCATGCTTGTGGTGCACCGACATACATTAAGGCACATGCATACACATAAGATTAAAAATTTAAAAATCTATTTATATATTACTTGTGATTAACATAATTAAAATAATTATGTTAAGAACTATAGTCTGGGGCCTGGAGAGATGGCTCAGCAGTTAAGAACACTAGTTGGTCTTCCAGAGGTCCTGAGTTCAGCTCCCAGCAACCACATGGTGGCTCATACCCTCTGTAATGAGATTTGGTGCCCTCTTCTGGCCTGCAGGGATACATGCAGACAGAATACTGTATACATAATAAATCTTAAAAAACAAAACAAAATAGTAACAACAAACTGAACTATAGTCTGCTCTAAATCCTCCCATAGCTTCCCATTCCCTTCAAGATGATAACTAATATGAAGCCTTGAGCAGGTCTGGGTCTCCACTCAGCACTCTGTGGGTCCAACGTGGGATAGCCATAGCAGCTACCTGAAGGGCCCTTCCCCTCCCTCATCTGGTAATATCTCAGTACTTTAGGCTTCTTTATATACTTGGCCTTCACTAAATTGCCTCTCTTTATTGGACCCATTTGAGTAGTCTCAGAAACCACAGATTTGTGATTTGTGATTTTTTTTTCTTAAAATACTGAGTCTTGCAACACCATCTTAACCATCTTTTTGTTGTTTTGAGACAGGATCTCACATCGTGAGATTCAAATGTGGACTCTTCCTGCTACAGCCTCCTGAGTGCTGGATTTACCAGAACATGCCATCACACCCAGCTTCAATACTGTCCTGTGTAATGCATGCATATGTATGGATGTGAGTGTATTAGTGAGTGCGCATGTAGAAGCAATTGGTCAATCTCAGGTATCTTCCTCAATTGTACCCCACCTTATGTTTTAAGTCAGTTTCTCACTGAACCTGGAGTTCACTGAACAGCTGGGCTGGCCAGTGAGTCCCCAGGATCTTCCTATCTTTACCTACTAATTGCTAGGATAAGAGGAGTACCAACTTTCTGCATGGCTGCTGGAAATCTGATTTCAGGCCCTAATGCTCATGAAATCACTATCCACAGAGCATCTCCACAGCAGCCTTGAAGACCACTATCCTTTTACAGCTCTCCAGGATACTGACTGCAGTGCTAACATACCAAACAGTGTTGTTTCCCCATTGCCAGACAGTCTGTCAGAGTGCAGTGGATTATAAGGACCACACAGTAGAGAGGTGCTTTAGAGTTGCCCAAGAAACATGCTGACATGCCTACTTTCTAGTTTGTGATTTAAAGGCCCCATCAGACAGAAGATTGAAGATGCAGTTATTTGTGATTAATTACTGAGCTGCGATCTGCGATTAAGACACCTGATTTGGGCCAAGGCGATAGCTCAGCTGATAATGTGCTTGCATAGCATGCACAAAACCCTGTAATCCTATCACTGACAAACAAGACAGACACACAGACACAGATATATACACATACCCAGAGTGGGGAGGAGAGGGAGAAAGGGGAAAGACACAGACACAGAGATACTCCTGATTCTATTCTTAGACAAGACATTTCCCCTCTCCACAGGTCTGGTCTCCTTTGCTGTATAATTAGTTTGTTTGCACTAAATCTCTTATGTTCTTTCTAATTCTAAGATCAGAATATTATACAAACTTAACCATATTAAAGATTTCCCCACCAAGCTGAGAACCAAACCCAGGGCTTTATGCTTTATAGGCAAGCACTCTACCACAAAGCTAAATCTGAAACCCCAAGAATTTATTATTTATTTATTTATTTTTTAAAGTCAGGCTCTGATATAGCCCAGGCTGACTTCAAACTTGCTATATAACCAAAATGCCTTTGAACTTCAAGGTTAGGAACTAGTTTTGTTTTTAGACAAGGTCTAATGCATCCCAACCAGGCCTCAAACATGTTTTGTAGTGATGAAATTTCCAAACCTTCTGCCTTCATCTACCAAGTACTGGGATTACAGGCGTGTGCCACCATGCCCTGTTTGTGTGGTGCTGGAGATGGAGCCAATGCCATGTGCACCGCAGGTAAATATTCTACCAACTGAGCTACATGCCAAGCCTGAGTTCAGTTTTAAGTCTGAGGTAAAGCAAACTTTTTTTCCAGCAATGATAAAAATCCAAAGAGGAATGTCTTGCAGAACTTGCTTTGTAGCTGAGGAGGATTTTGAACTTCTGATCCCCGTTTCCACTTCCTGAATGCTGGGACTCCAGGTGTGCACCACTACATGGTTTATATGGTGCTGGGGATCAAACCAAGAACTACACACAGGCTAAGCAGGTGCTTTACTTAGCTAGACCCTCCAGTCCTTAGACCAACCATTTGTTTGTTTGTTTTGTTTTGAAGACAGGGTTTCTCTGTGTAGCCTTGGCTGTCCTGGAACTTACTGTGTAAACCAGGCTGGCTTCAAACTCACAGAGACCCACCTACCTCTGCCTCCTGAGTGCTGGGATTAAAGGCATGTGCCACCACAGCTGGCTACACATACCATTTTTAGAACAACCTTTTAGAACATATACCTATCATTTAGTTGCCTTGTTCTTCAAAAGACACAATCTCCTTAAGATAAATACAAATTTTATTAAACTTCTTTTGTTACTCATTTAGAAAAGGCTGCTCTTAACTGTTACACACAAAAAATGGAGAGCTCGAGACTTCCACCATCTTGATAACCATTTTCCCTTTCTTCAGTGGTGTCCACCATCTTGATAACCATTTTCCCTTTCTCCAAAAGTGTCAACTTTCAAAGTCAGTTGCTTGTAAATAAAGCTTTTAATAAATTACAAGTGTGCAATAGGTCCTTGTCAGTCTTCTCCCTAGCTACTTAATGCACTGTTGCATAGCAACAACTTGGTTTTCTCATGCATCTTCACTGGAAGTCTGAGAGTCTGAAATCTGCACTGGCTTGGATGAGAATGGGGATTCTTCTGGTACCATGCATGCAAATATCCATTGTAGAAATCAGTAGCTGTTAGTGTTTTCTTAAGCATTACTGACCGAACACCAATCCAGCCATCCTAAAGGGTAAAGAACAGACAGAAATCAGACAGTGGGGACAAAACTTGAACATGAAATAAACTGTACTTTATAAAAGGTACCAGGCAAGGTGGCATAGCTTTAATCCCAGAACTGAGGAAACAGGCAGGCCAGGTGGATCTCTGAGTTTGAGGCAAGCCAGGGCTACATAGTGAGATCTAGTCTTTAAAAAAAAAAAAAAAAAAAAAAAAAAGTAATAGAAACAATTGCTTTTACTAACTGCAAAGAACATTGTAGTGAATGACATGTAATGGCTTGTCTCTAAATGTTTCTCATGAAGGAAGAATAACAACTGCCCTGACCTATTCAACATAGATGCTTTAGTTTTACTGTGAATAGTTGTCAAATTATAACAAACCAAGGCCCAAGAGTTGGCTCAGCAGTTAAGCGTGTACACTGCTCTTCCAGAGGACCAAGTCTGATTCTCAGCACCATTATCAGGCAGCTCACTGCCTGTAACTCCAGCTCTAGGGGGAATTCAACACCTCTGGTCTCTGTGGACACCAGCACTCACTTTCAAAAATTATGCTGGAGATTCCACTGTTTCTTTCTTTTCTTTTTTTTTAAAGATTTTATTTATTATGTATACAACATTCTGCTTTCATGTATATCTGTACATCAGAAGAGGGCACCAGATCTCATAACAGATGGTTGTGAGCCACCATATGGTTGCTGGGAATTGAACTCAGGACCTCTGGAAGAGCAGTCGGTGCTCTTAACCTCTGAGCCATCTCTCCAGCCCGATTCCACTGTTTCTTAAGAAAACTGTCCATTAGCTTAATCTGATAAGCCATTAATTAAGTAAAATCTTAATGAAAATGGTGTCTTAATCAGTGTTCTATTGTTGTGAAAAGACACTATGACCAATGCAACTCTTAAAGCATTTAATTTAATGCTTGGTGCTGGAAAAGTAGCTGATTCGAAAACCGAGAGACTCTTCTGGGCCTGACACAGGCTTTTGGAACCTCAAAGCCCATCCCCATGGCATACTTCCTCCAACAAGGGCACCCCTCCTAATCCCGCTAATCCTTTCAAAGAGTTCCAAGGATTCAAATATATGAGCTCATGGAGGCCAATCTCATTCAAACCACCACAGATGGGAAATGGAAAACTTGGTATGGTGGTATATACCTGCAATTCCAACATTCAGGGCTGAGGCAATGTGGGTCAGTTCAAGGCTGGCCTAGGCTACTTAGTGAGACATCTCAAGAGGAAAATGAAATACAAATTGCAAATCCAGTAAAACAACCATAATAACTTGAAGCTGAAATCAACGTACCTTGCAATGAACCAGCAGCATCTGTGACTGTCTGTGGTATACCACTGATCCCGGAGTCATAGTTTGTCCTTTTAATTTGGGATCTAATGGGGGCAAGGGCACACAAGAGAAACAGAAATAAATCATGGTACTTCTTAAAACACCTTGGTGGTGGAATGTAATAGGTATGGCACTTGCAAGACCCTGGGCTCCATCTCCAGCACTAATAAATAAAATTTTTAAAAATGAACAAAAAAGAATCTTCAAAGGCAGAACTAATGATGCAAGGGACACACTGAGGCCCCAGTTCTGCAAACCAAAACCTCCTAGAGCCAGGTGCTCTGGACCCAAAGGAAGTGTTCCACACGCATGAGAAGCCATAGTCCTTTGCTCCATCTCCCAGGGATCACCTTCAATGCCGAATCTGTCAATTCAGTACTGTCATTTTGAGAGATTAACTACTCCACAGCAGAGCAACTCACAGGATGTTTAAGACATCTGGGTCCTGATTCCTGGGGACCTCCCACTGCCTCTGGGCTGGAATAGTGTCCCCTGCAGCCCACATTCCAGCTCTTCACATCTAGAGGATGCTGAAGGCCCTCAGAAGGAACTGTAGGGTGCAATGCTGTGCTCTCACTGCACTGTCCATGGATTTTCATTGCCATATTCACCAGCATGAAATCAACTAAGTCATTCCACAGCCCTCCAACCTTGATACAAGAAGACACAGAGCTTAAAGTAACTTCCCAAGTTCATGTGATGACTGCATGAGAAAATACACATGAATGGGCATGCAAAGGATAAGACAGGGGACTGTGAGGTGTTGTCATTACTGCACTGTGGGAAAATTAGAAATACCTGACATATTTTTAAATGGACTGTAGTGGAAACAACTTGTAATTTATTCAAAAGTTAGTACCTGCAATGATGGTGTTGTTAACTTCTACTAGATCCAGAAGTTTAATGGTGTTTTCCAACCAGAGTGTCTGCAATGGAACCTGCAAGTAGAATGGGAGGATTCATGAAGGGATACATTTGACACCCAAGGCGCTTCTGACACTGCTGCATATTAATCCACTGACTTTTCTCCCATGGCCAGAGGAACTGGACACTCAAGTCACTAAATCTTCTGAAACAGAGCCTGAATGTAACCCTCTGTATCATCTTTGCAGTACGTATATGATCTTAGGTTTTACGTTATCGTCCTTAATATTTCTAATTAAACAATTATGCTCAGTATGAAAGCAAGAATTAAAGCATTTGTGTTAAAATTTTAGAAAGTGATAGTATTTTATATTTTCACAAGAGGAAGCCACAATTGACAGTCTGACAGGTATGCCCCTATATTTTCCTCACACCCAATGTTATTAGTACAAAGACCTAAAGAAAGCATGGCTCTGCCAGCGTCTGGTGTACCTCCTTCACCTGTGTCTGTGCACAGCATCCTATCTTATGAACTAATCACAGTTTATACAATAATACCTTTATAAAGGATATGTATTTCCAATTTCTTTTTTTTTTCTCTAAGATTTAGTTATTTATTATGTATACAGTGTTCTGCCTGAAGGCCAGAAAAGGGCACCAGATCTCATTACAGATGGTTGTGAGCCATCATGTAGTTCCTGGGAATTGAACTCAGGACCTCTGAAGAAGCAACCAGTGCTCTTAACCTCTGAGCCATCTCTCCAGCCCCCTCCAATTTCTTGCTAGCTCAGACAGCAGTTTCTTGTTGCCAGGTTCTAAACTGGCAGTAAACAGCTTTGTGTGGCTGGATGGCTGGCTCAGTAGGTGAAGACATTTGCTATTAAGCTAGATGGCCTGAGTCCTATCTAACAGCCACACATGACAGAAGGAGAGAATCTATTTCTGAAAGTTGTGCTCTGACCAACACATACATGCCATGGCATACACATATGTACACAACAATAGATAGACAGCTTTGTAGAGACACCTTTAAAAACTTACTCTTTTTTTTTTTTTTGGTTTAGTTTTTTATGACAGGGTTTCTCTGTGTAATAGCTCTGGCTGTCCTGGAACTCTTTCTGGAGACCAAGCTGGCCTTGAACTCACAGAGATCCATCTGCCTCTGCCTCCCAAGGGCTGGGATTAAAGATGTGTCTACCACCCTGGGCTTAGTGGTTTGATATAAAAATGCAGAATGGAGAGGAAGCTCAGCAGTTAAGAGCACTGGCTACTCTTCCAGAGGACGTAGGTTCAACTCCCAGAACCTACACGGTAGTTCATAACTGTCTATAACTCCAATTCCAGGGGATCCAATGCCCCCTTTTAGCCTCCAAGAGCACTAGAGGCACGTACGGTACAAAGGCATACAATCAGGCAAAATGCTCACAGGCATAAAATGAAATAAAATAAAATAAAGGTAGAGTCACTGGGCCTCCATCTGAAACTAGAGAGACGGCTCAGCGGTTAGGAGAGCTTGCTGTGTAATCATGAGAATGGGAGTTCATACGCCAGAACGAGCATTTGTTCATATACCCACACAACAAGCTGAAATCTAGGAAACTGTAACTCCAGCTCTGCAGCATCACATGGCCTCTCCTGGTCCTTGTCATATATGAGTATGTGCACCTGCACACACACATGCTCATATATGAAGACACACAAGTACACACATAAGGAAATTAAATAAATCTTAAAGGGGGGGCTTCTACTGACAAGGGCAACAAGGGCTCTAGTAGTATACTACTTACTGGTTAATCCACTTCCCCCCAACATGAAATGCTGTCTTTGCTACTTTAACACATTTATAATATAAACAAACACAACAAAAGTTGATTGTAAGTATAATAAAAATCAATGTAGCTAGAAATGATTTCTCTGAGATCATATTTTCAGATTGCACATTAATGCTGAATTTTTAAAACATTGTGTATATGTGTGGAAACAGGGATCTAGAGTTGAGTCTAGGTTACACAGTGAAATGTCTCCAAAAAAGGGGGGGAAAGGGGAGGGGAGAAGGGAGGGGAGGGAAAGGAAAGGGAGGGGAGGGAGGGGAAGGAAGGGAAGGAAGGAAGGAAGGAAGGAAGGAAGGAAGGAAGGAAGGAAGGAAGAAATTGGCTCATATCTGTAACCCCAGCAGTTAGAAGGTTAACGCAGGAGATTGCCTGAATGTGGGGACGATGTGGGCTATACAGTGAGTTCCAAGCCAGTCTGGATCACAGAGTGAGACCAGATCTCCAAACAAACAAATCTGGGGCTGAAGATGACTAAATGGTTAAGAGCAAGTGCTGCTCCTCCATGACTCAGGATATCTGAGAGGTGTTATGGTGTGGGTAGACCTTGAACCAGACCAACAACTCAATGTAATGAACGTTTGTAAGTAAAGCTGCTTAGGCAAAAGAGTATACTGCTTGATACATCACGGATCCCAAGACCACTACGACAAATGAATATGTGATGGAGAGGAGAGCAAGATAGAGGAGTAAAATGTTTTTTTTCCTTTTTCCTTTTATTATTATTACTACTGTTTTTTATTTTTAGTTTTTTTATTTTATTTTTCTGGTTTTTCAAGACAGGGTTTCTCTGTGTAGCTTTGGAGCCTATCCTGGCACTCGCTCTGGAGACCAGGCTGGCCTCGAACTCAGAGATCCGCCTGCCTCTGCCTCCCTGGGATTAACGGCGTTCACCACCAACGCCCGGCTGTTTTTTATTTTTTTATTTTCCTTTGTGGGGGAGGCTACAAGGGTTGAGGGAGGACATGGAAAGACTGGGAAGTGAGTGGGATTGGGGTGTATGACATGAAATTCCCAAAGAAGCAATAAAAAAAATTATGTCAGAAAAAAAAATGCAAGTGCTACTCTTGCAGAATATCCAAGCTCAGTTCCAGCACCCACACTGGTGGCTCACAATCACCTGTAACTTCAACTCTAGAGAGATCTGATCCCTTCTCTAGCTTCCATAGGTAAGACAATCATACACACACACACACACACACACACACACACACACACACACACACACACACACACACAAACATACCCTACCCTGAACACACACATAATTAAAAATAAAATCTTTTGGAGCTGGCTGTTACACAGAGAAACCCTGCCTCAAAAAAACAAAAACAAAAACAAAAACAAAAACAAAAAAACCCAACAAAACAAAAACAACCAACCAAACAAACCCCAAAACAACAACAAACAACAAAAACCCAAAAAACAAAACACCCTCCCCCCAAAATTAATACTGACCAGAAGCAGAAAGATATACTAGATAGAGTTAGAAGACTTAAGACTCATTGCTGATGACTAGTCACATCAAAGTTACTTATCTTGTTTTTTATTTTCCTTCTCTATGACAGGGGATAATCAAACCTGATTAGGAAATACTGCAGAATGTACCTTTGAAAGCACTCTATTAATACCAAGGCCTCTGTCAAAACTTAAAATTTAAAGTTTAAGAAAATTTCCTAGGTTTAGCTTATAAGGCTCACTCCAAATAAAAATACCCAGAAAGGAAACAATAAGGTCAAAACACAATCCAACTTTTCAACTCACTATATCCCCAATGGCGAGGTGAAGTCTGAGTACTTGCTCTGAGGTTTGCTCCTCCCACTTGACACAGCTGGTACCAGCAGAAACCTTAGGGGCTGAGAAATCAGACAAGACCAAGAATGAACAGGGTTCCATGTTCACCAACTGATAGAGTGAGGCTGAATTACAAGAAGAAGCGGATGTTTAACTTTGTCATATGTCTACAACTTGCTACAATATGAAGTAAAAGTAAGTAGACCTAACAAGTACTAAAATATGAGAGAACTACTCCATAACCTGAGTGGAAAATAACCTTCTAACTATGACTCACACTCCAGACAGGACAGGCAAGATGCCTTAGTGAGTGAAGGTGCTTGCCTCCAAGTCTGACAATAGAGTTCAATCCCTGGAACCTCCATGGCAGGAGCACCAACTCCTGAAAACCATTCTCTGTCCACACAGAGCCAAGGCACACACATTTATTTGCCTCATAATAAATGAAGGAAACAATTTACCAGCCCAGAGCAGTAAGATGGCTACATTAGACTATATAAAAACAAGCTTTTTAGAAGATTGTGGTGGCATATACCTTTAATCCCAGTATTTGGGAGGCAGAGGCAGACAGGTCTCTGTAAGTTTAAGGCTAACCTGGTCTACACAGTGAGTTCCAGGACAGCCAAAGGGTGCATAGTGAGACCCTGTCTCAAAAAATAAAAATAGACAGAAATAAAAATCAAGTATTTTTAAAAGACAAAAATAAACAACATAAGTTAAAAAATGTCAAACTGAAAGAACATGTAGTTCATATTATAAAGGCTAGATGTCGGTAGCATATAGAACACTCCTAATAAGTGAAAAGGAAAAATGAAAATCCTGACAGAAAAATGGACAACAGTAAGGTTCCTCCCTGGAAAAGGAAATACAAAGTATACAAATACTCCTTAAACACATATCATCAATGTCACTCACAGGAATAATGTACTACTAAGACTACTCTAATATTCTATTTACTCATTTTTTGAGAAAGGGTTTTACTATGTAGCCCAGGTTGCCCTTGAACTGGAGATCTGTCTGCCTTGGCTTTCTGGGTCGATTACAGGGAGGCACCACCACACTCGACTTTAGTCTCATCTGCAGGATTAGGAAGCTAAAAATAGTTCACATACCCTTAACGGGATCTGCTGGATAAATAGGATGGATTCTCACAACCAAAAATTCTGCTGATAAAACAAAAACAAAAGAGCAGGGTCTGGAGAGACCCACGTGGTAGCTCACAACCATTTGTAACCCCAGCTCCAGAAAACTCTCTTTTGACACTGTCCACATGAGGTGTACATACACATGTGCAGCAAAAAAAAAAAAAAAAACACTTCATACGCATAAAATAATTTTTTTAAAAAAGAAAAAACTAAAGAAGCAGTGTCAAAGATGTATTATCAAGTGCAAAAAATCAATAAAAACATTAATAAATAACATAAAGATAGTACATTTTTTGTTGTTGTTTTTGTTCTGCTTTGTATTTTGGACAGGGTTTCTCTGTGTAGCCCTGGCTTGTCCTGGAACTCACTCTATGGACCAGGCTGGCCTGGAACTCGGAGATCCACCAGTGTTAAGATTAAAGGCATTTGCTGCCACTACCCAACTAATATTTTTTTTTTTATTAAACAAACAAACAAGGCTAATTGTGGGGCCACACATCTGCAATTCCAGAATTGGGGGATAAAGGCAGGAGTCTCACCCTGAAATACACAGAAGTTTAGAGCCAGCCTGGGCTACATGAGACCATGTTAAAAATGCAAAATTAGGGGGCTGAAGAGATGGCTCAGAGGTTAAGAGCACTGACTGTTCTTCCAGAGGTCCTGAGTTCAATTCCCAGCAACCACATGGTGGCTCACAACCATCGGTTATGAGATCTGGTGCCCTCTTCTGGTGTGCAGACATACATGGAAGCAGAATGTTGTATACATAGTAAATAAATAAAATAAAATAAAATAAAGCCAAAATTCAAAAACAACAAAGCAAAGAGAAAGATACACAGTAACTGGATCCTAAGGCAATCTTTTTTAAACTCAGAAGCATGTCTGTTATGATTTGGTTGAGAATTCAGCACAGTGCAAATATTCTACTGGAACTATACACCTCAAGCACTTTTTACATTAATTTATTTTTTCAAAAATTGTATTTTTAGGTGTGGTGGTACATGCCTATAATTCCAGCATTTGGGAGGCTGAGGCAGAAGGATGGATATGATTTCTAGGCTATCCTGGACAAGACACTGTCTCAAAACAAAAACAAACAAAAAAACCCCTCAAAACACATCAAATTGGTGACTAGCTAAAAAACAAAGATTCAAGCAGTCTTGAAAATGTGTTCCTTGGATCCTAGGTTTTTTTTGTTTGTTTGTTTGTTTTGTTTTGTTTTTTCAAGACAGGGTTTCTCTATAACATCTCTAGCTGTCCTGGAACTAGCTCTGTAGACTAGGCTGGCCTTGGAGTCACAGAGAATAAACAGCCCCTCAGCTGTTTTTTTTTTTTTTAAATAGATATAAAATAGAATTTTGGACATTTAGGAAAACCTGTATGGACTGGATATTGGACACTACCAGGATATGTTCAATGTCTTTTTTTTTTTTTTAAGGATTAAAAATTCTTATTTTCATTTTATACAAATGGGTATTTTGCCTGCATGTAGGTCTCTTTGTGTATCACATCCATGTAGTGCCCACACAGGCCAGAAGAGGACATCAGATATCCTGGTCCTAGAGTTACACATGGTTGTAAGTTTCCATATTGGTGCTGGGTGTCTAATTTGTAACCTCTGTAAGAGCAGCTAGCGCTCTTAACCACTGAGCCAGCTCTCCAAGAAGTGCATGCTAATAAAACTGGAAATTAACTTCATCATTTATACCTGCAAATGAGCAATCAGAATTTAAAATACATACACTAAATATTCACACAGAAAGATGTGGGGCAAACAGGTGCTAAATACTTCTCAAAATAAAAAGTTGGGGGAAATGTTGAGGATGAAACTATAGGCTAAGGGGAGAGGTTCCCAACCATTATCTGAGAAAGCACATACAAGACAGCAATGAAGCCAGAGCCTTCAGCTGCCACCCTGGCAAATGAAATCTTTATAAGAGGTCAGAATGTCTGGTCTTTCACTCACCATACGTCACTCCCTCAGTTGGCTGTGGCCTTCCATTGTTCAGACTTTCAGGCAGACTTTTCAAAACTGAAATAAGCTACAAATACAAAAAGGGAGAGAGTGCAGAGTATGTTCAACAGAACAAGGCAAAAACATCACAGTTCAGTGCCATGAAGTAACCTGTCCCAGCAAAAGAGTTGATGGCAAACTGACTTCACCTATAAGGATGTGCGCTGATGGGTGGTTACCCCAAGCCACTCTGTGAAGAGCAAGCACTGAACTGCTTCCAAACAGTGTTGGACTGTACCTGGCTGCACAAGCTCTCACTATCAGGCAGCCCCTGTGGAGTTGCTAACACTCACCCCACACAAGGCTCAGGGCCCCCATCACCTATTGGTGTTCTCATTTTGGAATAGTTCTTTGACTTGCATGTACCTCTCAATGTTGTGTTTGTGACATGAGTGACAGCAACAATTACCTCAGAGGTTTGTTGGGAGGGTACAAAGGAAAAATCAGAGGACCTAGAACAGTCTTGATTAATGGCAACCACCGTAAAAAGTCACTTCTGAAGAATACCCAGAATAGGAAGTACTAAGCATACAGCTGGGAAATGTACAGGTTCCTAGGGTGTGGCTGCTAGCTGAGAGAGAAGTAGGCAAGGGATGTGTAAGAGGGTAGAATACACTAAGTATTTCACACCAAGTGGAAGACCTCTGGAGATCACAGGTTTTATTTGAAAGCTTTTATTAAGCATCCACTCTGCAACCCTCAATGGTCACAAATACTGAACTTGCTTCTAGGAAGCGAGGGACAGGAACCACTCTGCTGGTTGTTAAGGCTCACAACCCAGGCTAGCCTGGAGCTCATGATTATCCTGCCTCAGCCTCCTGAGTGTGAGCTTACAGGTGAATATATCTCAGCCCTGATCTCTCTCTCCTGTCATTTTATTTATTTACAGTGTGTGCACAAACCATGTGAACAAGAGGATTCTCAGTTCTCTCCCCCATCACGTGGGCCCTGGAGACTGAGCTCAGGTCATCGGGCGTAGTGGCATGCACCTTTACTTGCTGAGCCATCCCACTGCCATGTCCCCTCCCCACCACCAGTGAAGCTTAAAAGTTACAAATCATAAGGTCATTTTTTTCCCCTCACATTGTTTAAGAAGCCTTCTAAATGAAGGAAAAGATGGGGAGGGGTGGGGAAACTGTACCATGTTGGCACCGAGTCTTGACAACACCGCTTCCAGTTCCTTTGATGTGCTCTTGGGAGGCACAGGGATGGTTTCCTGCTTGAGAATTGGGCCTATATCAAACCTAGCAAGAAAAACAAACAAAACAAAAAACCCAAAGCAGCCAACATTATTATTTGTTAGATCAATATATTTGTCTACATATCACCAAGACAGCTTATTGCAGGCTACTAATCTGTCAGCCTTTCTAGTTTGAGGTCACCCTGGAATATATGAGACACTGCCTCAAAATGCAAGTGGATTTCCTGAGTCTGAGGTCAGTCTAGTCTACATAATGAGTAGGTCAGTCAGGGATACACAATGACTCTATCTGAAAAAATACAAAACAAACATAAAAAAACACACACAACAACAACAAAAACAAAAACAAAAAACCAAAAATACAAGCTCCAAATCCATCTGTCATTTATATCATTTTATAGAAAACTAGGTGTTTAGAGCCAGTCAGTGGTGGCACACGCCTTTAATCCCAGCACTCAGACACCAGGACAGGGGATCTCTGTGAGTTCGAGGCCTGCATGGTCTACAAAGTGAGTTCCAGAACAGCCAGGGCTATCACAGAGAGAAACCCTGTCTAGAAAAACCAAGAGAGAGAGAGAGAGAGATCCAGGTGTTACTAATTCCAATGACCAATTTATAAGGACTTTAAAGAGACTCTGTATAAATTTTGAAGACATGCGGCTTATGTAAGAAATTAGAAATGCTCAGAGCAACTACAAAAGCAAAGTGCAACACTGGAGAATTAACCAAGTTAGCACCTTCTAACCATTCCCCCAACCACCAAAGCCCCACACAGACTAACAACAAAATTTAAGTTAATAAGCTCTACCTTTTGGGTCTAACTTGCATAATTGTTACGCCAGTGACTGTGTCTCCATGAAGCACTGTATGGACTATCGGGGCAGGACCACGCCACCTCGGGAGGCAACTGGGATGTACATTCAATATGCCACTGAGTTAGAAAAGGCAGAAATCAGTATGAGAATTAGTTATTGCTACCAAACTAACATGCACTTTTATCATCAAGCTTTCCAAGAGCCTGGTGTGGTGGCACATACTAATCCTAACACTTGGAAAGCTGAGGCAGCAGAACTGCTCTGAGTTCCAGGCCAGTCTGTGCCACAGATTGATACTCTGTTTCAAAACAATCATCATCCCCAAAACACCCAACAGCTTGTATCACCTAAACTATATAATCTGTAGGGTTAAAAGCACAGGACCTTGAGGTTGTATCACCAAAAACAAAGTCAGAGGTAAATTGACTCTCACCATAAGCAGCCAATGAAACTTAATTAAAAATAAGTAAAGGCTGGAGAGATAGCTTAGTGGTTAAGACTCCCTTAATATAGGTGTCAATGGTGTGGCTGGGACAATATATGAAGCCACTGGCAATGGGTCCAAGATTTAACTCTAATGCACAAACTAACTTAGTGAAGCTCATTTTATATGGAGAGATACCTTGATCAGCCTAGAAACAGGGGTATGGGGGTGGAGAGGTACCTTGGTCCTCAATGAGATGATGGGACAGACTTAGTAGACTTCCGAGGGGAGGCCTTACCCTCTCCGAAGAGCATATGGGAGGGGGGAAGTAAGGGGAGTAGTAGGAGAGGAGGGAGGGGAAACTAGGATTGGAATGTAAAAAATAAATTAATTAAAAAAAAAAAAACACCTGTTGAGAGGACCAGACTTCTAGTTCCCAGCACTTCACACAGTGGCTTTCAATCATCCATAACTCCAGTTCCAGAGAATCTGACACCCTCTTCTGACCACCCTGGACACCGAGCACATACATGGTACACATACATATTATGCAATCGAGACACTCATACACATGATATAAAGGGCTGGTGAGATGGCTCAGGGGTTGGGAGTAATGACTGCTCTTCCAGAGGTCCTGAGTTCAGTTCCCAGCAACCACATGGTGGCTCACAACCATCTGTAGTAGGGTGTGGTGCTCTCTTCTGGAATAAAGTCCTACATGTAGATAGAGCACTCATACACATTATAAAATAAAACACATATATCTATGCAAAAAAATTTTTTTAATTAAAAAAACTTCCAGGCAGTGGCGTGCATACCTTTAATCCCAGCACTTGGGAGGCAGAGGCAGGTGGATCTCTGTGAGTTTGAGGGCAGCCCAGTCTACAGAGTGAGTTCCAGGACAGCCAGGGCTGTTACACAGAGAAATCCTGTCTCAGGGAAAAAAACAGAACAAACAAACAAAAAAGGGATACATTATAAGTAATAAATGTCATCAAATATTGAATATATCCCTATTCAAACATTCAGTTGAGGGTGTAATTTACACACGTTCAGACAGTTATCACATCACTAGGCCATACACTCTTAAGGAGCAGCATCTTATACACCATCTTCTGTTGACTGAAATGCCATCATAAACATGAAGAGTTTTCCAGATAAAGGGAACAATACATAGATCTTATTTAACTTTTTCTTTCTTCTCAGCTGCTGACTCCTGAGTGCTGAGACTAAAGGAATGTGTACATGCATGGCATGTACGGAGATCTGAGGGAAGAAAATGTGTGCCAAGTTCAGGTGTGTGTATACATGCCTGGCATGTACAGTGATTTTGTTTTTCTGAGACAGTGTTTCTCTGAGTAGCCCTGGCTGTCCAAGAACTCATTCCGTAGACCAGGCTCAATGGCCTCTGCCTCCCGAGTGCCAGGTCAGAGATCTTAAAGAAAGAAAATGCTCACCAAGTTCAAGGCATGGCATGGCAAGTCTAACTAGTGTAGAATGAATCCCGAGAAGCCACAGCATCCACAGAGGATCACTGGAGGTTCTAATGGGCTGACGCAGGGCTTTGACTTTTATTATGGGTGAGACTGCAAGTTGACAGAGGAGCTTGAGCACACTGATAGGGTCTGATAGATCCTTTACAGGGAGCACCTTGGCTGCTGGGTTGGCTAGGTTGGCAAAGCACTGACAGGACCAAAGACAGAAGCAGAGACCAGCTACGAGGTGACTGCAGTAACACGGGCAAGAGTGAAGCAATGCAGTTGGTGATATCCATCACAATTTTCTAGTTTTTGAAGGCACAGCCAAGAGGACTTCAGAATGGACTGGATGTGGAACACAAGGTAACTGAAAAATGACTACAGGGTTTGGGGCCCAAACAACCAGAAGGCTTGGCTGGATATTTCTTTCTTTTTTTTTTTTTAAAAAGATTTTATTTATTTATTATGTATACAGTCTTGTGCCTGCATGCCAGCAGAGGGCACCAGATCTCATTCAGGGTGGTTGTGAGCCACCATGTGGTTGCTGGGAACCGAACTCAGGACCTCTGGAACAACAGTCAGTGCTCTTAACCGCTGAGCCATCTCTCCAACCCCATTGGCTGGATATTTCTTAAGATAAAGATCTGCAGAAGTATTGAGCCTCTTCAGTGAGAGAAGCCTAGGAGACACAAAAGCTGAGCTGTGGACAAGGGGAACCTGGAGTTCAAGGAGAGTTGGGTGGGGTCCTTAGCATATACATGAAACTCAAGTGAAGGCAGATGAAAGCCAAAGTAACAAGTTTAACACATTTGACATTTTGTGCCAAAAATAAAATCTTATTTTAAAAGAAGACAGTAGAGAAAACACAGTTTAACCTGGGCCTGGTGGCTCACACTTTTAATCTCAGGGCTTGGGGGACAGAAGCAGGCAGATCTCTGTGGGTTTGAGGCCAGCCTGGTCTACACAGTAAGTTCCAGGACAGCCAGAGCTACATAGAGTGAAATCCTGTCTGGAAAAAGTAGTAAGAGAAAAAAAGAAAGCAGTTTAAATTATGGCATCTTAGGTACTAGATCCATTCATAAAAATGTGATCTCTATACCGTATATCCTTATAAATAAAACTTACTAGGGAAATTTAAGAATAAGAGCCTCACTCAAAAGTCGGCCAAAGGAAGCCACTACTCCAACGTCATATTCTCCAGATCCTATGTCAGGCCACTCGTACACCGGGAGCTGGGACTGTACAGCATACTGTTTCACGGGCAGTCCTTTGGGGGACAGTGAAGGCACTGTGACAACCTCCAGTCTTTCAATTAACTTTTCTTCTTTGTTGTCTCTGAATTAGAAAGATTAGAGAAAAAAAGCAATAGTGTTGAGCAGCTCAATGCTACATGACTTCATACGGAGAAAAACTATTTTTATAATTAAACTCATGACGCATTTACGGCTAAAATAATTAAAATTAGTGCAACTAACAAGTAGTTTAATTTAATTAAAAAAAGAAGAAAACAAACAAACAAACAAAAACCCTTTATGGGTCTGAAGAGATGGCACAGTCCTCTGGACTGCTCTTCCAGAGGAACTGGGTTCAATTCCCAGCACCCACATATGGCTGTCTCTAACTCCAGTTCCAGGTGACTCAACACCCATTAAAAAGAAACTTTATTATTAATATCTTGTACATGTTATATGTGTGTTGAATGCCAGCATGTGTTACTGCATGTGTTTGGAAGTAAGAGGATAAATAACTTGCAGGAGTCAGTTCTCGACTTACAGCACCCACAGTGTGTAGTTCACAATTGCCTGTCACTCCAGCTCCAGGGACACCCTCTTCCAGCCTCCATAGGCACCAGCAATTACATGCTCAGAGATACACACACATACAAATAAATTTTAAGAATAAACTTTATTTAAAAAGAAAAACAAGTATTTGTAGGGAGGCAGAGATGAAGGTGACAGGACCGTGGGAGGGGAGCCGCCAGGAAACAAGGGAATGATAAATTACCAAATAACCTTAAACTGATGGGGAGGGGGGCGGTGGACATTATCAGACTTTCAGGAAAGGCTGAGTTACAAAGTATAACGTTCTCCCTAGTAGACACGGTTTGTTAAATCTCATAAATACTACACGTATACGGAACTGTTCTAACTTAGAAGTGTACTCATTTGAAAATGGTTCGTTTGGAGGCCTAAAAAATACGGGCGTGCAGAAGGGCAAGGAGCTGGAGGCCACCAGCGGGAGCACAGCAACTGCGGGAAGGGACGAACTTTGGAGTCACAGCCCATTTTGGCTAACCAGCCCTGCTCACGGCCTTAGGCACCGGCGGGGCCCCTCCGAGGCGGGGACCCCACGCGCAGGGGGTGAAGGGCCTGCTCGCGGGTGCTGCAGGAACTCGGCGGGCCTGGACCCCACCACGGCTCGCCTTCCGGGACCCCGCCCCAGCCCGGTACCTGGCGGCGTGCAGAGCCCGCAGCGTCTCCCTCGCAAAGTGGTCGGTGCCAAGGAACAGCACCCTCCAGGGCGGCTTCTCGCGGACTCGGGAGCCTTGGTTGTCCTTCCCGCCGGAGGATCCACCGAGCCTGGCGGGTGACTGACACGAACAGCAAGGCCGCCTTCCCGCCAGCCGCGGACCCCAGCAGCGCTGAACCAAGAGCATCACCTCAACCCAGCGGCCCACCACGCGCATGCGTACCCAGGGGGCGGGGCATATGGCCGAAGGGCCCAGACACACGCAGGGGACGGGGCGGGGCCTGCCTAGTCCCTTAAAGAAACACACACACACACACACACACACGCACGCACGCACGCACGCACGCACGCGCGCGAACACACACACACACACACACACACACTAAACCTTTACAAGAAACTTTTAAATCTTTTAAAAAATTTACGATCTTATTTTTAATAATGTATGTGCATGTATCTGTGTCTGTCCCATGTGGGTGCTGGAAACTAAACTCGTGTGTGTGTGTGTGTGTGTGTGTGTGTGTGTGTGTGTGTGTGTGTGTGTGTGTGTGTCCCATGTACATGCTGGGAGCTAAACTTTTGCAACAGCAGCAAGTAGATGTGTGTGAATGTCTTGCCTGCAAGCATGTATGTGCACCACACATGTGCTTGTTGAATTAGATGGTTTTGAGCAACCATTTGGGATCTGGGACTCCAATCCAGGTTCATTTAGGAACAAGGGCTCTTAACCACGGAAGTGGTATCTAGCTCACAGTAAGTGCTCTTAACCATTGAGCCATCTCTTCAGTTCCTTGTACCCTGCCTCCCTGTACCACCACCATGATCAGAAAGCCCTCATTTGAGAACAAATTACACATGTCGACAGACGATGACACAACAAACATACTATCATTTTCTCAGCCACTATAACTAATAGTTATTATGCTCTAGTTTACATATTTTATGTCCATTATGTCAGTGAATCCTGATGTGAACCCATCCAAGGGAGCTATTATTTCAACCTTTGTAATTGAGACTTTGACACCCAGTGAAGTTTAGGACTTGCCTGTAAGGCTCACAGAGTTGGAAGTAGGGTGGGTGACAAGTATTTTTAAATCCAGTAGTAGGTTTCTCTTCCAACATAATAAACCAGATCAAACCGAATTAAAAGTTCAGGTTTATGAGGAAAGCACCCCCCACCGTGACTCTCAAGCTCCCCCCAGAAGTGAAGCAAGGGAGGGAGGAGCAGAAATCACATGGCAGGTCTAGGGACCCTGGGTATGCCCGCTTGAGCAGCTCTGAGGGAGGAGCCACTGCTTGGTGGGCTTTCTGAGAAGGGTGGGGTTTGGAATGGTGGAGAGTGAAGCCAGGGGATGCTTCCAACTGAATATGGGGTCTTGTCCCTATGGCTCCAAAACCATGTTCTTAACCATTTGACTTGAACAAAAATCTTCCTCTTCCTCTCTAAATTGGTATCCATTTTTTCAGTGCCAAGACGCTCCCTGAGGTTTCGAACTCTTTTATCTCATAGTTCAATGTTTTGTTTTGTTTTTTCCCACATGCTCCTTGAAACTGTGAGGGACTTCTTTTAGCATAACTGAGGAAAGTTGTCCAATGTGTGCTTACAGAGTAGCAAATTCACCTTGGGCTAAACAGAAAAGAGAGGCAAAGATTATGACCCTGCTAGCCTGCTCATCTGACCCCATGAGGAAACTGAGATGAGTTCCCAAGCCCTATGTCCCCCTAACCAAGTTAGTTCCAGAATCTTAACTTAGGGGAAGAGGGATAGATTTTAACGTTCGGGTTACTACCTTTGAATACTAACTGAAGTGTGACTTGCTGAGGCTGTGCCTCCCAAGTGCTGGGATTAAAGATGTGTGCCACCCCTGCCTGGCTCAAAAATACAAATTTTTATGCAATTCTTCATAGTGAGTTAGAAGCACAGGGGCTTGGCACTTCCAAGTGAAGATTAATAGTCCACTGGAGTTACCTTAAACACAGATATGAGGATTCTAGCTATGAAGGGCAAGGAGGTTTGTACAATACAGCATTGTGCATGTGTGTCCTCAGGACATTGCTAAGAGCATTGCTGACTGTGAAATCAGAGCAGCTATGACTACCCACTGGAGACCTTCACAAACAAACAAACAAACAAACAAACAAACAAAAAACCATTCCCTTGTGGAATCAGGGGACCTCCACTCTCATCTGAGGATACAAAGTGGTGAACAGTGGCAGGTGGGTGAGACTCTTCCTTCATGGTATAACTGCCTGAAAGTTGCCCATGCTCCTGTAAGTCACCTAATTAAACTCACTGGTTTGCAGTACTAGACTTGGATGGAATGACTTCTTTGGTCTGTACTTGGTGCCCTATCTGGGGTAAATAGACATTTTATCCCCCAGAAAAATCACACAGCATTAAGATATGCATAAAGTATAACTGGAAGCCAGACAGTGGGCTTCTGGTCAGTGTTGGAGTTTTCAGAAATTTCTTCTGGAAACTTCTTCTTTGATGCATGTGTCATACTGAATCAGTGAAATATTCCAGGTCTGCCTCGATGACAAGCCACCAGCCGTGCCTCTGACACAGAGACATAATTGGCCTGATGTAAACACAGGGCTGTTCGTCTCAGGGTAGAAAACTGGAATGTGGGAGTGGCCCGGTTTCCCCCACAGCATTCTTCCCTGTTCCCATCATCTTACACTGCTGCTGTGTCTCATTTCTGTGGGACAAGGAGACCTGCCACAGGATAAATGTATACACTCCTGCTTGCGTGCATGCATGCGTATATAATCAACCATTTGGCGATGCATCAAAAAGAAGAGCAGTCAGAGCCCTGAGACAGGAAGCGGGAACAAGATCTTTTGCCTCCAGGACCAGAGGAAATACCTTCTATGCTCAGGCACCAGTTCAGGATCAGGGGCACAAACTGAACCTGTGCTGCCCACTGAACCTTTTGGGATGCACTTCATGTACTACTGCCACCCCCTCTAGATTGTTGTTTCACCACAAGTACACAAGGGGGCGTTGTTCACCAACTTTTCCCCTTGTTGAGGATGGGCAATTCACTGGCTCTCAGTATGGACTGTGTCCTTACTGCCTGTGGGCCCTCAACAAATGTGGTTCTAATCTGTCTGGCTGCTCCGGGTCACAATTGTTAAGTATTTTACAAAACAAAAATTTTATAAAACAAAAATTTGAAAGGAGTTGACGTACTCCCCAACACCTACTCTGAGGAAAGGATATGTTTCCATGTTAACAACTGTATGTTGCTAACACATCAAAGAGCTGTTCTTTCAGTAAAAGCACCTCTACTCACTTCCACAGACAATTAAGGAGGATGCAAGTTCCAGAAGGTCATATTTTGACTGGTCTAGAGAATGCCAAATACTTAGATAAATTGAT
Source organism: Cricetulus griseus (assembly GCF_003668045.3). NCBI lineage: Eukaryota > Metazoa > Chordata > Mammalia > Rodentia > Cricetidae > Cricetulus > Cricetulus griseus. The sequence goes on along the minus strand of NC_048597.1, from coordinate 177,032,946 downwards.
GATAAGTAAAAACCATTTGGGAAAGCCAGGCATGGTGGTTCACACCTGCAATGCCAACATTTAGGAGACTGGGGCAGGAGGATTGCCACAAAGACAGGCAGGGGTACTTAGTAAAACCCTGTCTTGAAACCAAACAAAAATAATTCCTTGGGAAAAGAAAGTAAAGCAAAAATAAAAAGTGTGTTCAAAGAAAACACTAGCGAATCAGAGTCCGGAGCGTGGTAGCACACCTTTAATTTGTGTGGTGTCTGTGTCAAGCCAACACATGTCAACCAGTACTGTGCATTCTCACTTCAGGCAATTCTATCATTTTATGACTTACCAATTCTGTATACTACCTTGATAAACAGAAAAATGGTTAAGTTGGGTATTGTGGCTCATGTCTGTAATCCCAGCACTTGGAAACCTGAGGCAGGAGGATTAAGGAGAGTTCAAGCCCAGCCTGGGCTGCATACAGGTTTGTTTTGGGTTAACCTCAGCTACAGAGAAAGATCCTACCTCAATAAATAAATAAATAAATAAATAAATAAATAAATAAATGGAAAGAAGGTCAAATGTCTGGTTTTATCAACTGTAGGACTCAGACTATATTCTGATGATTATAATCAACTAGAATTTTAAAAACCCCTTATACTTATCTTTCGTTAGTCTCGTTAGTAATTATTACAGCGATAACAGACATAAGACTAATACTTCTAGGAACATTCTTGTACAAGTTTTAGTGTGGAAATGCTTTCAGTTCTTTCAGGTGGATTTCCAAAAGTGGAACTGCTATCAAGTATGTCCAACCTGTGGCCCATGGACCCCTAGTGTCCCAAGATAGCTGAGAGTGGCCCAAAATACTGTTAGATAATATCATCTTGTAATGATGGGGGGTGTCCTTCTGTATGCTGTGAATATATGTTTCTCTTATTGGTTGGTGAATAAATGTTGATTGGTCAGTAGCCAGGCAGGAAGTATAGGCAGGGCTACCAGACTAGGAATGCTGAGAAGAGGAACATACACACACACACACACACACACACACACACACACACACACACACCAGAGAGAGAGAGAGACAGAGAAAGAGAGAGACAGAGAGAGAGACAGAGACAGAGAGAGTCAAAGGAGATGCCATGTAGCTGCTGAAGGAGTAACAGAGCAAAACATCCACAGCCTCGTGGCAAATCATAGTTTAATAGAAATGGGTTAATAAGAGAGCTAGCCAATAAGAAGCCTGAGCCATGGGCCAAACACTTTATACTTACTATAAACCTCTGTGTGTTTATTTGCAACTAAACGGCTGATGGACCAGGAAGGAAAAAAGAACCGTCATCAGTTTGGGGCCAGTAAAATGGTTCAGCAGGTAAAGGTGCTTGTTGCCAAGCCTGAGGCCTGAGTTCAGTCTCCAGAACCCACAGCATGAGAACTGACACCTACAGGTTGGCCTCTGGCTTCCCACGTGTGCTGTGACACAGGTATGCACATACATAAATAAATGGAATTTTAAAAAGAAAAGCCTTCTAACTTGAAAGTCCTAAGAGGTAACATGTAAAGTAAAACACTTGGCCATCCTGGTAGATGTTTTCCAAACAGGCTACACCCTTTTGTCCTCCACTGGCAGTGCACTAGGAATCTTAACTATCAATACTTCAAGGAAAACCAAACCTCAGGGCTCTCAGTGGAACTGACGTCATTACATGTGTCCACCTGGCAGACTGTACCTGAGCACTTTGGTCTCAGGATTCCCTGAGTTCTTATCTAGTGGCAGATAATTACAGAATTGTGAACTGTTGGCTGAAGCTGTTGTAATTTAAGAAAAGAGGTGCATGAGAGAAAGACACCATGCAACAGGGTTCAAGCAGAGGGGTTTTTTCATTAGGGAAAGGGATCATAAAAAGGGGAAAGGGGAGGGGGAGAGACTGGCCGCTGGGGACAGGAGCAGTGGGAGAGAGGAAAGAGGCAGAGAGAGAGAGAGAGAGAGAGAGAGAGAGAGAGAGAGAGAGAGAGAGAGAGAGAGAGATGGTGCTCTTAGTGGCTGCAGCTGAGGGCATATCCTGTCAGAAACCCAAGGACAGGACAGTAGATGCCTGAGTACTAACAGAAGTGCCGCGAGCACATAACCTTGGGGCTTCACAAAATGCATAGGTGATGGTTAATCTCTCCTGAATAGTAGGTCTGCCCATTTCAGAAGTCACTGTGTGCTTCCAAGTTAAACAGGAGGATTGTTTACAATTCAGACTCACAAACCACATGAAAGAGTTAGCCCCAGGCCCAGGCATCTTTTATCTATTTGGGAACTCTTCCTAAAAATAAAGCTGAACTAAAGGAATAACATCAATATGGGTGCCAGGACTCTTGCAGGCATGTGCTTTGTCCCCCTCTGGTTTTCCTTTGTATTTTGGGTTTTTTTTTTTTTTTTTTGGTTTTAGTTTTGATTTTTAATGTAAAAAACGATCAACCAGGTAACAAACCTAATGAATATAAAGATATATTCATATATATATATATATTATATATATATATATATATATATAATATATTTAAACCAAGACAAATCTTTGCTACATTGTGTGAAGGCTAGAGGCCATGGTTGCACAGTGTCTACCTTGTTTTCTGGCATAGTCTCTCCCTGGCCTGCAGTTCAATAAGTAGCCTGAGGTGGCTAGCAGCCCCAGAGATCTGCCTGTCTTCACATTCCTAGCCCTGGTATTAAAGGCATGTGCCACCATGCCTGGCTTTTTCAGACCTGACATTTTTTACTCGGGTTCTAGGGATCATGCAGTGTGACAAGTAGTTTACCAGCTGAGCAATCTCCCCAAACTAAAGCTGTATACTTCAGTTGGCAGCTTCCTTCTGGAAAGAAATTATGATGCCTGATCAAAATGCTTACACATTTTTCTGATAACCTTTGAGGTGTGTAGACTCTGGCTTCTCCTGACTCCATTTCCTGAATGCTTGTATTACAGCCACACACCATTGTGCCTGGCATCACGTGTTCATGAATGCTGAGACCAACTTCGTACTACACAGGGCCCCTTGAAGAATGCACACGGTTTAACTCACAGTGCATATCTGACAGATATTTGGTGTTCAAGTATGACATTGTGCACTTAATCTTAAAATTCAACTAGTCAAAGTGTGCTGCATCTTGCAATGATTAAACTTCCAGGACATTGTAGGGCTACACAGAAGGCTATTAGACTTTGAGTTTGTTTTACTTTTGGACTCTGATTCACCCAGGGGTTGAAGAAGATATTTGGTTACACTATAACCAGCATCAAGGAGTAATAGAAAGAAATGAGGATGATAAATTGAGGTCAGTGACATAGAACGTCCCCAGCACTTCTGATAAAATTAACAGTAAGAGCAGGTCTTTTGTTGGAGAAAGTATTTACTTTGTTGTATTATTTCATACCACTTACACCCCAAACTTCTCACTCTGAAGAAAGTCTGAAATGTCCCCAGTAAAATATGCATCTTCTGGAAAAGCAACCATGCCCCAAGATCATTTTACTTCTGCACAGATAGCTCTCCTTGGGACACCTGACTTGTCCTCCATGTGTAGAGATCAAGTCAGGACCTCTAACCAATTACTATAGACTCAGTTATCCTCCATCCCTTTCCAAAAATCTCACAAATTCCAGTGTTTTCTTTTCCCCACTTTGGCTTTAACATGAAAATTAGTCCCTCAAAGAAGTATGGCCGGGTGTAAACTTTTGGGTTTGTTTGTTTGTTTGCCTGAAGACAGGTTCTCCCTGTGTATCCCTGGCTGTCTAGGAACTGGCTATATAGATCAGGTTGGACTTGATCACAGAGATCCTTCTGTGTCTACCTCCCAAGTTCTGGGACTAAAGGCATGTGCCACCATGCCATGTCTGTTGTTATTTGGACAAGGTCTCACTAGGTAGTCCTGGCTGTCCTGGAATTGTTTATGTAGACCAGGCTGACCTAAAATTCGTGATGAGCCTCTTGTCTTTTGCCCAGGTACTGGGCTTACAGGTGGGTGTTGCCATGGCAATGGTAGTTTATGGATTTTTTTTTTCTCCCTAGTGCTAGGGATTAAACCAGGGTCTCAAACACACTAGGCAAGTGCTCTACCACTGAGCTATACCCCCAGCCCTTGCCCTTTTAAACATTTATTTGTTTTACTATCTTGAGAAAGGATCTTCCTATGTTGGTCCTGACTGGCTGTGTAGCCGAAGGCTGGCCTTGAACGAATAGCAGTTTTCCTGCCTCAACCTCCAGAGTACTGGGATTACAGGAGTGTCCTGTTACATTGGCTTCGGTGAACAACCTGATGCTTGTATCTCCACTCCTGTGTGTGATCATCTCGAATTATCTCTTTCCTATCTCAGTTTAGTTTTCTCTGCTGAGAAGATAACAAGCTGCTACTGGGGACTTGGAAAAACTATTGTTTGAAAGTTAGGGTTAAGCTGGATGTTGGTGGCGCACGCCTTTAATCCCAGCACTCAGGAGGTAGAGGCAGGCGGATCTCTGTGAGTTCGAGGCCATCCTGGTCTCCAGAGCAAGTGCCAGGATAGAATCCAAAGCTACACAGAGAAACACTGTCTGGAAAAACCAAAAAAAAAAAAAAAAAAAGTTAGGGTTAAATTGACATTTTCTTACAAAAACATGATTCATGGCTGGGGATGTAGCTCCATCAGAACAGTGCTTCCCTGGCATGCAGAGCCCTAGGTTCAATCCCCAACAACTCCTAAACTGGGCATGGCAGCCAAGTTTGTAATCTTAGCACTCGGGAGGTGGAGGCAAGGCAGATCAGGAGAGCCAGCCTCAGATATATTGCGAGTTTGAGACCAGCCTGAACTACAGGAGCCCTTGTCTTTAAACAATCAACTACTATTCCACCTCCTCAAAAAACAAAACAAACAAATATCCCATAGTCTATAAAAAAAAAATTCTGTGAGAAATCACAGACTGGCCTGTAACAAGAATGAATGAATGAATGATTCCTGCCCCAGAGCAACACGGGATGATAGTTATTGGAAAGAGCTCAGCAGGGAGAACTAAATGTAGGCAGAGTTTCTCTGTGTCCCAGCAGCTGCCCCCAAATAGCCACTCAGAGAATTATTATTAATTATAAATGCTCGGCCGGTAGCTCAGGCTTGTCTCAAGCCAGCTCTTACAACTTAAATTAACCCTTCTCTATTAATTTATGTGCTGCCCGAGGCTCATTTACCTCATCCATGAGCTTCCCATGTTGCATCTTTGAGTCTGACTTGAGACTCCCCACCCTTCTTCTTCTTCCCAGCATTCTCTCTGTCCTGAAAACCCTGCCTAGCTATCGGCCAATCAGCTTTTTATTAACAATGAGAGCAACACATTTTTCACAGTGTACAAAAGGATTATCCCATAACAACTAGACTTAGAAGAGAAAGAAAAGGAATCCAGCCAAAGAGGCAGATCCGTTGCCCGGTAGGCAGGCTCTGCTTCAGGGGGCACACCCACCAGAACCTTGTAGCACTCTGCAAGTCAAAGAGGGAGGATGGTGGTCAGGTGGTCACTTTAGAGGTGGCTAGCACCTAGCTTCCCATTCCTAGAGACTTGATGGGTTTGATCCTTGAGCTGGCCATCAGAGGAACCTAACCTCTCCTGCCTCGGCTGGAACAATTGGTCCAAAACACAGAATTCACAGACCTAGGAATGTTCACACCAACTTTCCCTAAGAGTGTGGTCCTGGGTAACCTATAGCCTGGCCTGGCTCCCTGGTGATGGCCAACCTGAGGTAATGAGCCTATCAGGAGAGAAGCAGTGAGAGAGGTAGAGAAGGAAATGGCTAAGGATCTTTGAGCCTTGCTTCCAGCCATCCCTGGGGCCAGCTCAGCCCCACCTTTCCTAGTATTATGAGCCATTAAATTCCTTGTTCTGTGTTGAGGTCCTCTTTCTGAGAACTGTGATCACAGGCCTTCTTTTCTGAAAGACTCCCCGGATCTCCTCTATGTCTCACCAGCTCCTCTGCCACCAGCGGTCCCTCAGCCGTCTTCTGCATCCTGTAACCAACCCACTGTCCACTCAGCAGGACAAACTATCTTAGACAAATGCCAATGGGCTCACATCACTTCTCTGCCTGAAATGTTCCATATGATCCTCTGACTTGACTTTTCACCATTTCTCCTAATCACAAGCTCCCTCCCCTATGGCTACTGAAAAGTTTCTGAACCCGATAAGCCTCTCCACTGATGCAGCAATCCAAATCAGACCAAATCAAACCAAATTAGAAAAAGCCCACATTTAATGGATACAACACTCCTGGGTGGCCTTCCAGCCCCACAGAGAGGAGAGACTGGAAAACCATGAGTCTGTTTTCTGGGGGACAGTTTAAATACCCTGTGGGAGTGGTCTTATGCATCTCTGGCAGGCTTTCTGAGATGCAGCAGGGTTTGAAGAGAGATGGGGAAGGAGCTTGGGTGGAACCTCCAGCATTACATTCCAGACTCTTTGGGTACATGGATGCCAGGGACTGGGGTGAAGCTTCCACCATAATAGTTACCTTCTTGTTTCTCAGGCTCCTTAAGCTCCTGGTTTCCTCTGTCCTTGAATACACTTTTTCAGGGATTTGCACGCTTAGCTCATCATTCATTCTTTAATATGGTGATATAACAGTGGTCCCCACACCCTACCTCTTTATTCTTATATTTTAATCTCTATATTTATTTATTGTGTATGTGTGTGTGTGTATGTGTGTGTGTGTGTGTGTACACATGCATGTCACAGCACTTGTGCACTGATGAGAGGACCACTTGTAGGAGTTGGTTCTCACCTTCTACCATGTAGGTCTTAGAGATCAAACGCAGGTTGTCAGTCTTGGCAGCAAGCGCCTTTACCCACTGAGCCATCTCACCAGCCCATCTTTTTGTGTTGTATTAATTATAATATGTTTGTGGTTATTATGATATTTGTGAGTGTGGGAGCATAGGTGACGCCAAGTGCAAATGGAGTCAGAGGGCAACTTTTAGGAGTTGGTTCTCTCCTTCTACCATGTGGTTCTGGAGACAGCACCCAAATCATCATGGCTGTGCTTATGCTTTGTTGCCTGTTCATCTCCCTGGAGTTTTGCCCTGGGCCAGCAGCATCTTATTTGCCCTGTCCACAGTCTATCCCCACTGCAGGTAATCAACGGTTACTGAATGATGCATTATAACACACAGGGTGTGACATTCAATGCAACTCAAAGATCCACTGAGTCTCTTCCTCCAGACCACACTGCCATCCACACACTTTCCACTGCTTAAGTCAGAGAGGATTCTGGACTGACACTCACCTAGAGTCAGCCTGTTTCCACATGTGTACACTGGCAACTGTCAGAAGTGACTAGATCTGGCCTTACTCCTGGGCCTGCTTCCTCCTCTGTGGATCCCTGATCACACAATCTCCCTCTCCCAACCCCCGGCTTCTGAGGTCTGACTTTACGGTTCCTTTCGGTTCATATGATCACCTTCCCTATATGTTGACCTTCACCATGAGAAAGCACAGGCTGTAAAAGGAAGGAGCCTTGACTCCTTCTGTAGTTAACGATTGATAACAATAAAGAGTCAGAGGGCTGGAGTGGCCACTCTGTAATAACAGATCATACTGAGTTCCTGGTGCTTTCAGATTGTGAGTCAAGTGGAGTCAGTTTGACACAGGAGGTCATGCATGCAAGAGGTCATTCACCCTGGAGTGGCAGCTAAGGCACCAGACCTGGGCGTGTGCTAGGGGCAGAGCTACCAAATGGGCCCGTGTTGCTGTGAGCTCTGGAGGTGGATTGCCTAGCCATAACTGGGCATTCCTGGACAGAGTTTCATGAAAAGACTGCTCTAGGTTCCTGAGAGGAAGAAGAGGAAAACACAGAAACCAGGGCCATACCACCCAACCTAAGGTCCCAGGAATCCCAGATCCAGGGTAAGTGATCTCAGCCTGCTGTGGGGATGGGTGGCCCAAGCTCTGTGACAGGAATCCCAGCAATGGTTAAGGCCTGTTTAAAATGAAGGGATTGATAGAAGGGCCAAAGGGACCATGGCATCTCACAATAATGTGATGTCCTGGACAGGATCATGAACAGGACAAGGACATCCAAAGGAAGCATGGAGATTAATTTAATAATGACATTTAAAAATGATAATGTGTGGGCTGGGGAAATGGCACAGAGGATAAGAGCACTGGCTGCTTTTCCAGAGGTCCTGAGTTCAATTCCCAGCAACCACATGATGGCTCACAACCGTCTGTAATGAGATCTGGTGTCCTCTCTGACCTGCAGGGACACATGTAGGCAGAACACTATATACATAATAAATAAAAATACTTCATTTATAAAAAAATGATAATGTGTGCCAGGTATCATAAGAACAACTCAACTTTACTGTTTCTGGGAATCTGAGTTTTACTTTTTAAGAAATGATTTTATGTGTATGAGTGTTCTGCCTACACGTATGTCTGTGCAGCATGAATGTACAGTGTCCTCAGAAGCCAGTACCCGAGTACTGAATCTCCTGGAACTGGAATTACAGATGGTTGTGAGCTGCTGTGTAGTACTGGAAATCCAGCCCAGGTCCTCTGTAAGAGCAGCAAGCGCTCTTCACTGACCTGCTGAGCCATCTCTCCAGCCACCACCACCACCACCACCCCTTTTTTTTTTTAATGGAATGTACTGGGTAGCTCTACAATTTTGCTCAGATGGCTGCAGAACCTGGAAAAGCTGTTTCGACACTTTGATACAGTTCCTCATGTTGTGGTGACCTGCAACCATAAGATTATTTCATTCCTAGTTCATAACTGTAATTTTGCCTCTGCTCTGAGTGGTAATGCAAATATCTGATATGCAACCCCCAAAGGGGTCAGATCCACAGGCTGAGAACAGATGTTTTACAAGAACAAGGGCCCTGAGCCATCTCTCCAGCCCCCAAGGGCCTCTCTTTCTCCCCACAGTTCATACCTCATATCTGAGAAAGCTTAGCTCTTACATTTATGTCAGAATATTCCCTTCCAGTCTGTCATTGGTTTTTCAAGAGGTCTTAGTGCCAGAGAAAACTCTGGTGTCAGTCTGGTCCTTTTGTTTCCCTTTGGCTGTCTGCCACTCAGTTGTTTCAGAAAGTTCCAGGCTGCACATACAAAGGCTGTCTCAGGCAGAGCTGTAGAACCTCTGCCCTAGAGACCATGTGGTCTCATTGCCTTTGGCAGCTCTCATGAGTGCCCAGGGCATGTTTTCATGACAGATCTATTCTTTACCCTTCTTCTGTTTCATGTCTTCAATTATTTATTTTAATTTTCTTTGATCTCACTCCCCCTTTCTTCCTTTCTCAGAGGCAACTATCCTAATGTAACATGTCCCTTAAAAGTTGTTCTAGGAAAACATGTGTTGTTTTGTGTGTGCTTTCAGTTTTTATAAGTGGGTATGGCGTGTCCCCCTTGAGGACAGTTTTTAAAGTTTTTATTACATTTATTTGGTATGTGTGGGGAGTGCATCCATGCCATGGCACACATGTAGAAGCCAAAGGACAATTTATGAGATTTGGTTCTCCCCTTCAACCATGTAGGGCCTGGGAATTAAACTCAGTTCAGCTGTCAGGCTTCATGGCAAACACCTTTACCAGCTGAGCCAGTTTACCCACCCAGAGTTAGTATTTTCACAAGCGTTTTGAGTTCTTGGTTAGGTTAATCTGCAAGGAGTGTTCAATTTGCAGCCCACAGGCCACGTGCAGTTGAGATGATTCGAATGGGGTCTCACACTAACCTGTAAACTTACTTAAAACATGAGGTTTTTAAAATTTTGATTACTAAGTTTTTGAAGATGACAAGAACCTGTAGAGTGAGCAGTCAGGAGGACCAGCAGCAGGTCAAGGTCAGAACTGCTCAGTACAGTAGCCACCAGCCACATGTCGCTGAGCGCTTGAAATGTGGCTGGTGGGCTTCAACATAAGCATGCTCCAAGCATAAAGTTTACACCCTATTTCAAAGGCCTGGCATCAAAAATCCTAAAACACCTCAACAATTTTTAACACCAATCACATTGAAATAATACTTTAAGTGTACTGTCTCCACTGAAATATGCTGTTAAAACTATCCTCACTGTTTCTTCAAATACAGGTACAGAAAATCTTGGGTGAAGTAGTATTAAGTATGCATGTGAACGCATATGCCTGTTCTAAGGGATCTAAGGCTCAGTTGACTACAGCTTCACCTGCCTTATTTCCCAGGGACAGAAACAGGCTCAAACTAAAGGGACCGTCTGAGAGAGCGTGGTTCACAGAAATCAGTTTTGGTCATTATCTTCACCCCACCCCATGTCACACCACGCTATGCAGGCCGCTTCCCCCCCAAAAGAAAAAGACAAAACAGTTCTCTTGAGTAGAGAGGTAGCGCTTACCAACCCAGCTTACCAACTCAGCACCTCTCCACAGCAGCACCCCAGGAAGACAGTTCTTCCAGCTCCTTGCTCAGCGGGGGGCAGCAGATGGGTCAGTCCCCAGAGGGAGACCAAGATGGCCAGGCTTCATCAGGTGCCTGTGATTGGCTACTGCGGAGGCGTGAGGTGGATTGGGTGAAATAATTAGGTTAGAGATAGGATTGGAGTTGCAGAGCTGGGGACTCTGCAAGAGTCCCCAGCCTGCTATGGCACAGCCTCACACTGGCCTATGCATCTTTGTCCCTTCCTTCCCTTGCACACTATGAATTTTAATAAAGATTTGAGTCACTCCTTCCTCCATGGTTGCCGACTTCAGGCCCCACCTGCTCCTGGCATCATATTCTTACTTTATCCATGTATCTATCTATCTACCATCTAGCTATCAGGGACAATGCTCCCCCACCCCCACCCCCACTACTCACCCCCACACACCCAAATCTCACCTCAAAGGGGGTAAGAAATGGTTTATCCAGGAGCCAAATATAAGGACCATGGTCCAGGAACACAGATCTCAGTTACAGTTAGTTGTTGCTTTGAGAGGGGCGTGGGGTATGGAGGGGTGTCTCAGTATGGAGCCCTGGCTGGCCTGGACCTTGCTGTAGAGACCAACCTGGTCTTGAACTCACAGAGATTCTCCTGGATCGGCCTCCCAAGGGCCTCACGAAGTTTTATAGTAATAGAACAATGAAAGTCACAAATCAAGACCCTCTGTAAATGCATCGTTGTACACATGGAGTAGGCAGGTTATAGAAGAGCCTAGCCGCTCTAGAACCACATTCTAAGCCCCCTGGGTGGTAGAAGCTAGGGGTCTGTATGCAAATTCCATGAGATTTCCCTGACTGTCACAAAGATGCTAGCTCACACCCAGAGACTGGTAATAAATGGCTAATGAGGGGGCTATCAATCCTCCTGATTGGGTCTCCTGAACATGGTCATGCCTTCACTATCATAGTCAGCCTCAGTTCAGGCTCGATCAGTCCTAAAACTGTGGGCTATAGGACTACTGGTTTGGACAAGGAGGAAAGGTAAACCAGGGGCAAGGTGGGCTATCTACTGTTGCCAGAGTTGTCTGCTCAGAGGTCAGAACCTGAGAGGCCTGGAGGACAGCTGGGGCCTCAAGACTTGTCTGTTCACATCCCAGAAACATCTCAACCAGGAGCAGGGACATGGACCACAGTGTGGAGGGAGCTGCAGTCAGCCCTGAGGTGCCCCAGGAACTTCTGGAAGAAATGATTTGGGTTTTTCGTGCAGAAGATGGTAAGTGATAGGGGCCTAGGGGTGGTGGAGCAGTTTGGCACTCTCTTCTACCCCACCAAGTGGCACATTTTCTCCAAAAGAGAGTGAGGCTAGACGTCTCATCACAGAGGGGTTGAGCTGAGCCCACTCACTCCCCTTTTCTCAGGGTATGGGCCACTTAGTCAGCTATCAATCACCTCTACTATTTATTAAATAGTACTGTGTGCTAGGCACGGTCCCTAGCACTGGGATTACAGCAGTGAACAAAACACAAATCTCTACCCACACAGAGTGTCCAACAACTAAAAGTATGACATGTTCCCAGTGCATAGTAAAAAAGAGGCAAGCTGGGCCCAGTAGCCCAGGTCTGCAAGTAGAGCTACTCAAGAGGCTCAGCCATGATGATCACAAGTTCAAGGCCTGCTTGAGCCACACAGAGTTGAAGTCCAGCCTAGCAACTTAGTGAAACCATGTCTCAGAATCCCTAAATTCAATTCTCAATACAGCGTGTGTGCGTGCGTGCGTGCGTGCGTGCGTGCGTGCGTGCGTGTGTGTGTGTGTGTGTGTTTGTGTGGGGGTGGGGGGAGGTGGATGCTGGGGGGCGGAGCGGAAGCAGAGATTGTGAGGTAAGGTAGATAACATACATAATTAAGGAAAGTCTCACTCTGAGGAAAGCTTGCCGTGGGGAAAACCCTTGCAAGAAGGGAAGGAATTTACTGTCAGATCATTTGGTGGAGGACCCATTTGGCAGGGGGAAGTAAGAGATGTGAGCCCGGAGCCTGCCTTTCTTGGAGACAGTTTGACATGCCCTGAGTACCCACAGCCCAACCTGCCACTTTGCCTGCTACCTGTGGCAGGCAGTCACTGCATCCAGTTAGCCTGTCATACCACTTCCCTCTCCTTCGCTCCTCTTTCTTCCTAGTTCAAGGTGACCCACTTCCTCCTCCTTGCCACTCACACCCCCTTTACTCAGCTAGTATCCAGACACAGTGCTGTCTCCCCATAGTATCAGGGCTGGTCCAGAGCAGAGACCCCATCTCCACCCCATCCATCCACCCACTGGTCAGTCGGGGAGTCCCCCAGAGCAAGGGGTTGTGATGGGAGTCTCCTTTGCAGGGAACAGTTGAATGCTCAGAGACAGGCCTGAGCCCAAGCCCCAATTGTGAGTGGGTCTGTGTGGCACCTGGCCTGAGGATGTGTCTGTCTGTGTGTCCCTCCTCAGCGGCTCCTTGGAATTACTCCATCCTGGTTCTGGCAGTCCTGGTGGCGGTGATAAGCTTGTTCCTCCTGAGAAGGAGCATCCTGGCAAACAGGTGAGGAGGTGGTCTGGAGTGGGTCTCCAGAGGTAGGAGTGGGGCTTCCTTCCTAGATGGCAATCTAAGGAGTCACTTAGGGAAACTGGCTCTTCATTTTTTGGTGGTAGCTGTCAGGGACCAAAGCTATTAAACAAATAATCCAGCAGCTCTTGCCCCCCACCCGCACCCCCATTACAATCCCCTAGCCCTGGCCAGCAAGTTGGAATGACTCAGGGGGTATTGCCCTTTAAATGGTCCGAGCCCCTCTTACCCCATCAGGAAGCATTCCTCTCAGCAAGCTCAACTGAGAGACAAGGTGGCTGTCCACTGGAGCTGCAGACATAGGCCTGCTCCCCCGTGGGCCAGGCAGATTTTCTGGTATCCTTCCACCATGGCCTTCGGGAAGCCCAAGAGTTCCTTGAGTAAACCAGCTTGGGGAAAAGAGAGAGTTTCAAGAATTAGAGGAAAGACTGTCAGGTTGAGGAAGCAGGCAGTGAGAGCCATGTGTAGGGTTGGGTCTTACATGCATGGCTAATGGTGTGGGTAAACCTGTTTGGAGAAACAAGTAGAGTGAGAGATAGAAGGTCAGTAGGAATTTCTGGCAGTGTCTTAGGAATAGAACATGGCACGTGAGAACCTGTACTAAATATGGTGACAGCCCTGAGGCCAGGATAGCATGGTTTGGAGAAAAGTCACAAGGCTCCGAATGGCTTAGATGTACAATGCAGATAGATAAATGTGCTTCTTTGGCTTCAAATGCCATACTTCCTCATCTCTAAGGGAGAAAGGCTGGCAATCAAAGCTTAGCTCCTGGGCAGCCTTACAGAGAGATGATAGATATAAAAGTGGAAACCATTGCCACTTTTGCACAAAGATCTCCCGTCAAGCTCTCTAACTGTGGGGTCCTGACCCAATCACTTAGCAGCCCTGATCAACACTATTTTATCTCCTCCTAGAAATCGAAAGAAGCAGCCACAAGACAAAGAGACACCAGAAGCCCTGCACCTAGATGATTACAGAATGAAAGAAAACAGCAGCCTGAGCAACCTAAGAGAGACACTGATCTCAGAGAAGCCAGACTTGCCCCCAGGGGATACTGAGCTGAATGAGAAAGATGCCCGAAGGGTCTTTCTGCCAGACCCACAGGAAACCGAGAGCTAGGGAGTGTTGAGAAAACACACTACCCCAGCCAGACACAGGACTGTGATCTGAACTCAGCTCTGTGGCCTCAAACCCCTTAGGTTAGACAGTGCCCTGCAAGCAGCCTAACTTATTTTTAGCAGACACAATAAACAAACTATTAACCAGATGGAAGTTCATTATTTTTTTTTAAAGTCTTTTATTAAAATGCTTCTCTAGGAGGGCAGTTGGGATTATATGGTTGGTTCAAACAATGGTGGTCTACGAAGCACACACAAGTGGCTTGGATCAAATGTACAAAGTTCAGTCGTGTGTGGCGGAAGCCTCAGAAGGCTGAGGCAGGTGGGTCTCTGTGACTTCAACTCAAGCCTAGTTTGCATAGCAAGTTCCAGGACAGCCAGAGCTACATAATAGAGATACCCTGTCTCAAAAAAATAGTACAAGGTTCAGAGCTGGCCTGTTGATCAGAAGATAGGGTCAGAACTTGTAGCACATGCTCTTGAGTGGTTCACAGCCTCCCCCTGACCTCAGGGTCTCTAGCTATAAAATAGAGCTGAAGACTAGGTTAGAGATATTTCTGTTGGCTGGGAGTGGAAGGAGAAGGATGCCCAGCTTGGTTCTTCTAATACCCCTTCTGAACCAGCTCAGTTAGAGTTTGTGATAAACAGGAAGAAACAGCTGTAGCCCTGACTATGACAGTCTTCTCGAACCCAAGACTTGGTAAAACACCAAGCTATGCAAAAGTCCAACTTTTTAATCCTAAACACTTTGGGATCTATCTTCCCATAGTGGGCTTTAAACACTCAGATCCATTGCTGAGAGTTCGAGGTTTAACCAAATCAGGCCAATGGTGCCCACCAGAGGGTGTCTGCTCCTGCCAGCTGTAGATTCCCTGAGGGCTATCACTGGGTAGAATGACTTTCTGCAGCCTTAGTCATTAACCTCAAGAAGAGTGGTCCTGGGGGTCAACTAATAAGGAGGTCACAAGAGCCCCCCAAATGCTGGTAAAAAAAAAAAATGCGGGAGGCTGCCTAGCCTGGACAACCCATAGGCCCTCTCTGCACTCTTCACTGAGAGGCAAGTGCTGAAATGCTCCAGTCCAGATTTCATTGCCATATCCAGGCTTTCCCAAAGGATTATCTTAATTGGATTTTTCTTGGATAAACTGTAAAGTTTGTAGCCTGGGATTTTGAGAGGTCAGAAGACATGGGAGACACCAGCTTTGATGGACAACTGCCCTACCTGTTTCTACCACCAGGCGGCAGTAGGACCTCAGGGTCAGCCATCCTGTCAACGGTTAAAGACTTCACATAAACAAAGCTTCTTTGAACAGGGGCTGCAGCTGGCCTGGCAGTGGTTGGAGCAGGCAAGAGTCACCACACAGGGTATGCACTGCAGTTCCTTTCTGCTTGCAGCTGTTTCCAGGTCTCTGGTTTGCAACAGGGGCAGCTTCTCTCCAGGGTGGTGGACAAAGAAGTTACCATGGAGCCCAAGGCCTGGAGGGACTCAGCAGCATCACTGCCTGTTCTGGCTCACACAGTGAGCATGTAGAGACTGTGTGGAGGTGGAGTCTGCTATCTACCAGAGCATAAGGGCCACTGGTTCATCAGAGGGCAAACCAGCTCCTGCATTGCAACTGGAGCATCAGCCATGAAGAAGGGTCCTCAGAAGATCTTGAAGCCCTTCAGTAGGGTCAAGGTGGGTGCCTTGCGCTTGCTCTGGGCACGGGATGACTTCACAGTGACCAGTTTGGCTTGGGCCACAGTGGGCATCTCCTTCAGGCTGATAGTGGACAGAGTATTGAAAGTGCAGCTGGCCAGCCCGTGTCGGGCTGTGAGCGGGGTCTGGTGAGATAGGGCTTTCTCCTCAGAGATGAAGAGGGGCCGGGCCATGGGGCTCTTCTCCAGCTCCCGTCGCACCTCCCGCACAGCCTCATGGAAGACATGCTGCACATGCTCAAAGTCCAGGCAGGCAGAGACCTCAAAAAACAGGCACCCGAACCTGCTTGCCAAAGCCGCACCCTCAGCCTTGGTGACCTGCCTGGCAAGGAAGCAGGGTGAGGCAGTCAGGAGAATGACATTCCAAGTCAGGAAGTCCCACACCCATCTCCCCACCTACTGATCTGGGCCCATCTTTGCCCTTTAATCTATTTTCTCATCAATACAACAGGATAATGGCCCCTCCTCTGGGGGCTGTTAGGACTAAGAAAGACTATTGCGTGGTGCACTTAGCATTCATTATACCTGGCACAGACTCAGAACTCAATAAATGGTAGCCAACGTTGCCAAAGTTGGTATTTAGGAATGAATATGAAGAAAAAAGATGAGCCAAATTCTCCCATGCTAGATCCTGCCTGTGGCCAAAGGAGGAAAGTCATTGCCTCTCTCCTCAGGAAATGGCCACCCTTAGGAAGCCTGAGACTGGCAGGCTCTTGGGGCTCATAGGTGTTTTGTCTGCTTGTCTAGCTGAGGCCAGCAGAGAGCAGCTATGTCAGGAGAGTAGGGGAACAGGGCAGGGGCGCATGTGTCCCTGCTTGGTTCTGTCTGCCTCCTGGGATGACAGGATAGGCGTTTGCAAGTGGAAGGTCCCTAGGAACATCTGACTGGAACCCATGGGTATGGAGGCGGAGAAAAAAATGAAGACTGGCTCTTCAGAAGCTCATATGTCTAGACAGAGATTCCTTGGGTCTTGAGGCCAACACTGCACCGGCTGAATCCTGCTCACCACCACACATCAATGAGCTGCCCCAACAACCATCCCTGAGGACCATGGCACAGCCCAAGATGGCAGATGATACCAGGGTAAGAAGTAGTGGGGAAAAGTTTCTGGGCCAGGGCTGATTTGGCAGGAGAAAGGGGACAGGAGACCTAGAATACCTAGTATACCACTGAGCCCCAACCTATTAGTGTTACACTCGACCGAAAGAAGTGGGGTAACTGGGCATGTCTTGTACCCAGGGAACCAAGGCTGTTTCATTCAAACCCTGGATTCCTGGTCACTCGCTTGCAAACCATTTTTCAACAATCTCTTTGGTAAACATTGGGGCCAAAACAATATTCTATAGTCACTCCACCCTACCCCCACCCCACTCTCCTTCCTATTCACAGTCCAGTCTTTTGATCTGTCTTCCAGATTCTGAGATATTTCAAGGACCACCTTCAGTGATTTACCCACTGTACAACTTCCCTTATTCCCCAAGATGCAATTTTTCTTGGGCTGAAGGTTGGACCACCCATGAAGAAGGCCCTATACCATCACAGTTACCTTTCAGGAAACCACAACTCTCTTCTCCCTTTGCCTGTGTGGCCTGATCTGAACAAAATCTCAACATCAGTCACTGGGCCTCTGGGGTCTGGGAGAGCAAGAACAAGTTAAGAGCAGAAGGGAAAAGTAGAAGGCTGGTAGGAAATGCCACGCCTAGCAGGTGTACTGACCACATGGAACAATGTCCAATGAGAGTTTCAGTTCCATTGCTCAAAAGTGTAGGCTCCATGTCAAGGGCCTCAGGGCCAGGAGGATGACTTGATGTGTGGGGAGGGTGGAGGTAGAAACCACAGGGAGTGGCAGGGTCTGTGGTCAGCTGAAGGGAGCAGGCCCCACCTCACAGCATTCCAATTCCAAGTCAGTTAAAACATTGTGCCAGCCAAGCAAAATATGGCTGCAGTGTTCTGTGGTGATCTGCTCTCTGGCCCAGTCTGTGACCTCTGGTTCAAGTCCAGGCCCTTCTAAGAGAGGCCTACCCTCAGCAGCCTACTGTGGCAACAAGCCTGGGGTGCTATGCTTGGACCAGGCAAGGACTGGTTGGACCACTGCAGACATCTGATGCAAGGAGCAAATCAGACCCTCTCCTTGGGACTGGAGTTGGGCAGCTGTTGGGAGGGGAACCAGAATGTCACATAGCTCCAGGCAAGGCTGATGTAAGAGATCACTGAGACTCCTGAAAGGAAGGGGTACCTCCTTTTTTGCCTTTTGGGGTTCAGCTCACATCCTAAGTGGCCCAGGTGTCTCTCCCTTCATGTCACTGGCTGCCTAGATAAACTCCCGTGTACTCTCCCAGCACAATCCTTTTACCTGCAGTTGAGGGCACTGCCGTTCTTGGTAGCCGTGATCCCCAGGTACGTCATTCTGTATCCATATGCAAGCAAACTGACACCTCACTCACCTGTACTGGGCCATATCCAGCTTGTTGCCCAGCAGCAGGGCAGGGTAGCCACGCTGTGTCTCCTTGGCATGCAAGGCCAGCAATTCCAGGTAGCTGCTGCTGCCCTCAAAACTCTGGCGACTATCGACACTATACACCACCAGGAAGGCATGGGCCCAGTTTAGATAGCGCTCGCAGTTTCTGGGGGTGTCCTGGGGTGAAGGAGAGGAATCCAGCTCAGAGACAGAAGAACTGGGGGTGGGGTGAGGCCTTCACCTGGGCTGCCCTTTCCACCTCCTGAGTCTGTATATTGTTCCCTAGCAGATCTCTTTGCAAAGGGGCACTTCAGTGTCGATCTGGCTTGGTGTGAAAAGAGACATTGTCTCATGAACCTCCCTCCCACCACGCAGCCAGAGACTTGGAGACCTTGGCCCCTTGGGCACTGAGTCAAAGATTCTGGCATGGCCCTCCAGAGACCTGCTGTCCCTGGGTACTGCTGGTTTTGGGTCAGGTCCATACTGCCCCTTTGGCCTCTGAGAACTGACTCCAGCCATGGTGGGGGAGGGGAGGGCTTGGAAAGATATGTTGGGGAGATGGGCTGACAGGCTCTTTGTAGGAGTGTTTGTGTAAATAGGCATGCACCTGTGTGTGCTTAGCCTCACAGCATAGGACATCACCCTCCTCATACAGCAAATGAAAGATTGAGGCCCAGAAAAGTCAGAGCCCCATTCAGGCCACACAGCAAACTGGAGCCTAAAGGGATCGGATTCTCTGGTGAGGTCAGGACGTGGGAGGCTGCACTGATTCGCTGCCTGAGGGACGGGGGTACCGTTACCAGGTCTGCAGTGTCCATGACCCTCAGGTGGACAGGTTGGTGGTCCACAGTCTCCTCAGAACTGTAGGTGTCCTCTGCAACACAGATGGTCAGCCAGGTCAGAGGCATGGCAGCTCACTCAAATAACAGACAAGGTTAATGTCCCAGCTTCCTCCTGTGATGGACTCCAGTGTAGCCTTGACTGGCCCTTGGGAAGTGCTACCAGGCCACTGTTCCTCTTCATTTGTCAGGCTTGAAGCATCAGAGGCCACTATATATACCATCCCCTGTGGGCCAAGATATTCCTGAATCCATGCACAAAGTCCATGGTGTGGAGTGTGTGGCCTGTAGGCTCAGCAGCAGAGGCTTGGAACTTCCTCCAAGAACCCCAGTTTTCTCCACTCTCTGTCCCTTTCACCATAGTACCTGGCCTACAGGGAGTCCCCAAAGAAGACTTCTTCCCTCAGCAGGAGAGGACAGAATGGAAAAGAGATATTTAGGACATGACAGAGAGAGTGTGTGCAAGGTAATTCCAAGGGATCCAAGCTAACTCCAGGGAAAGGGAGAAAGTTCAGTGGGGAGAAATTATCACTATACAAGCATGAAGACCTGAGTTCAAGTCCCCAGCACCCACATAAAAGTCAATCATAGGTGTGTGCATGCCTATAACCCCTACACTGTGAGGCTGAGACAGGAGGATTGCTGGGGATTGCTGACTGCCAGCTTGTCCCTGGGCTCATGGAGACCCTGTCTGCAAAGAATAAAGTAGAAAGTGACAGCAAGATACTTGATGCCTCTTCTGGCCTCTGTATGCATAGAAACTTGTACACAGTCATGCACATACACAGCACACACACACACACACACACACACACACACACACACACACACACACACACACACTGCACCCTCCCCCAGAGCCACCTTCAGCTACATTTCAAATGATTTAGACTTCAGTTTTCAGGGAGTGCTTCCTCCATTTAAATGGGAATGCTATGATAATATGAGCTAAAAGTTTTCTTTTCCTTCCTTCCTTCCTTTCTTCCTTCCTTCCTTCCTTTCTTCCTTCCTTCTCTTTCTGTTTCTCTTTCTCTCTTTCTCTCTTTCTCTCTCTCTGTCTCTCTCTCTCTGTCTCTGTCTCTGTCTGTCTCTCTCTGTCTCTGTCTCTGTCTGTCTCCCCCTCTCCCTCTCCCTCTCTCTCTCTCTCTCTCTCTCTCTCTCTCTCTCTCTCTCTCTCTCTCTAGGGTTTCTCTGTGTATGCCTGGCTGTCCTGGAACTCTCTCTGTAGACCAGGCTGGCCTCAAACTCAGAGATCTGCCTGCTTCTGCTTCCCAAATGTTGGGATTAAAGGCGTGCACCACCACTCAGCCAGAGCTAACAGTTTTCAAGCCTTCACTCTGCTAGGCTTGTCTCTGAGCTAGCACATTTAACCGACCTATATCTCCCAGGGCCGTGGGAGGACTGCTTAGTCGTCCAGACTTGGGGTCTGGCCCATAATAAATATCTAAAAGTGGCAGTGAGGAATGTGAAGGACCTCAAGGTTAGCAGGACAGGTCCACCACATTCCCATGTAATTTTTTTCTCCTTTTGTTTTTATGGGTGAGTACGATGTGGCATGTATGTGTACATGTTCATGTGTGCATGGATGTGTGGGGGTCAGAGTTTAACATCTTGTGTCTTCTTCATCATGCCCTGTTCACTTTATTATTTTTTAAAGCGGTTTTAGATTTTTATTGGTGTGTGTGTGTGTGTGTGTGTGTGTGTGTGTGTGTGTGTGTGTGTGTGTGTGTACACATGATGTGTGCTGGCACTTACAGAGGCCAGAAGAGAATTGATTTACCTAGAACTAGAGTTATAGACAGCTATGAACATCTGATATGGGTGCTAGAAACAGGACTTGGGTCCTCTGAAAGAACAGCAATGGCTGCTAACCACTGAGGCATCTCTCCAGCCCCACCCCTCCACCTTACTTTTTGAGCCATGGTCTCTCACTGAACGTGAAGTGACGGGATGGATGGCCATTCTGCTTTGGGGACCCACCTGTCTCTGCTTGCCCAGTGGTGGAATTGCAGATGCACACCACCACGCATAGCTTTTCACACGGGTGCTAGAGCCCAGAACTCAGATCCTTACACCTATGTGGCAGTCACTTTGCTGACAGTTTTATCCGTAGCCCTCATACCCACTCATTTTATAGAGAAATGATTTTGTTTTTATTTATTTGTTTTGGTTTTTGAGACAGGGTTTCTCTGTGGCTTTGGAAGCTGTTCTGGAACTAGCTCTTATAGACCAGGATGGTCTCGAACTCACAGAGATCCACCTGCCTCTGCCTCCCATGTGCTGGAACTAAAGGCATACGCCACTACACCCGGCGGGAAATAATTTTAAACCCAAATAGAAGTTACAAACTAACACAGTTCCTATGTGCTCTTCACCCTGGTTCCCTCCGTGTTAACGCCTTATATAATCATAGCACAGTTGCCAAACCAGGAAATTGATGTTGGTTCTGTACGATGAACTAAATTACTGACCTTATTTGGATTTCACCAGTTTGGTTTTTTTTTTCTTTCTTTCTTTCTTTTTTTAGTTCTTATGACTTTAAACCCAAGAAATCAGAATGTGGTCAGGCATAGAGATATGTCACTGGCATTCGGACAGCTGCTTTTCTTATTCCCAGCCTTCCCTGGCACCTGTATGTGACTACACTTGGTCCCGACCTTTCTCTGGATGACCCCTCTAGGCAGATCTGAAGTGTTCTCTGCCTTTCCTGGCAGTGGCCACTCTGAGAACAGTACCCCTAGCCCTGGCTGAATGTAGTCACACACTTCTCCCTGAGGGCTGCTGGCAGCTAAGCAGGCCTGGATACATGCCAGGTCCACTAACATCCAACATGAGTCACAGACAGCTCTTCGTCCCCAGCCTGCTTTGGGGACTTGGATAAATAGCTGCTCTTATCCAAAGAGGGGGAAAAAAACCTAATGGAAAATATGCCCCAAATGTTTAACTATATTTGGCCCAAGAAGAGCTGTCACTGGATGTCTACATTGTGTTCATACTTATTAGTTTTTGGCCAAAGTTGCCTTTTAAGCACTCCCTCCAAACAGGCAAAGCCCTGCCTCACCTGGTGACAAGTGTTATCTAACAGTCTTCCTGGTAGCCTCACGATCTTATGTTGGCTCCGTGTAGAAAGATGACAAGGTTGCTTTGAAAGACTGAGGCAGGAGGATTGCAAGGTCAGTCCCTGCCCGGGCTACAGAACAAGTTCAAAGCAAGCCTGTGCAATGTAGTGAAACCCCATCTTAAAACTGGGAGAAAAAAAAAAGTGTGTGTGTGTGTATGTGTGTGTCTGCGGGGGGGGGGGGGGCTCTGGGGATATGACTCAATGGTAGAGTGCTGCCTACCATGCATGATACACAGTGTTCATTTAATCTCCAATGATGGGGAGGAAGTGAACTTGAACTTGGGTCTTCTGGGCTGTGCCCCCACCCCCCCACTGTGACCTCCTTTGCTCCCTGGCTAATGATGGGTCTGCTGGTCCTTCAGCTATGTCTGACCTGAAGCATCTTATTCCTTTGGAATTCTAGCACAGATATGCAAGTTGGATGAAGCCTCAGATCATCAGGTGACTGTCCTCAGGAGCCAGAATGGCAGCTTTCTCACCCAGGCAAAGTGGTATAGAGCCTACCTTGACTCTGGGCACTTTGGTGTCCTTAAAATAGTAATTTTATAAAAGGCACCAAAGAAGTTCTGTCCAATTGTACATCCAGGTGGCACCTCAGACACAATGAGCATCCATGTCCTTGCAGGAACAGGATGGGGGCAAATGAGGTAAGAATTTGACATTGTTCTCTGGAGGATCCAAGTGAGAACATTCCCTGGAGCTCTTTGCCCACCCAGGTCAGAGCACAGTCAGAGTCCTTCTATGCAGAGTCTTCATCTCCCAGCAACTCCAGTCACAGCCCACAAGACACAGCTCCAACACAGACAACCCAGCCCCAACAGGCCTGGCAACCCAGGGAAACCAAGGCTCAGAGAGCCCAGTGCCATACACACCTCTACTTCTGGGCCCATAGACTGCAGTTCACAGGAAATGGGTGGACCTTCTTCCTTTAACTGAGGGGGCTCTGTGATGTTAGGTGAGTCACTGAGTCCCCTCTGCCTCAGTTTCTTCCTTATAAAGAGCTGTTTTAGCCATATATGCCTGAGGCATACCCTCCCCTTTTGGTCCCACCAATACTTTGCCTTTTTTCTTTTTTATGAATGGGGAAACAACATCATTTTCAAAAGCTAAGCTCATTCAGACACCTCGTTGTTCTCAACGGACAGTTTATACATAAAAATATTATAAACAAGAGCCAGAAGTGACTTTGATGCTAAGCAGATTCTAATTTTGTTTGTCTTGGGTATTAGGGTCCCATGTAAGAGCTTATTTTAGGGGATGATCCTTCTGTTTGTTAAAAACAAGTTTCACAACTCGGATCTCATGAATGTGGGGGACTCTGAGCAGCATGCACAGGAAGCTATTTAAGGAGGAAGAAAAAAGGTAAATATGCGCTGAGAGTCTATTGGGGTGAAGCACTAGCCTAACGTGCGCTAGTTCTCCAACCCTCACAGCTGCTCTCATGAGTCTCTGATATAGCTATGCCTATGCTCCATTGGCAGACAAGGAAGTGGTAGCTCAGAGAGATTAAGTGACTGTCTCAAAGTTACCCAGCCAATAAATGTCAGAGCCAACATTCAAACTTAGCTTTACATAACTAATTTTAGGGGTGGGGGAGTGAAAAATGGCTCAGTGGTTGAAAACAGTTGTTACTCTTGCAGAGGACCAGGTTCCATTCCCAGCACCCACAGGGTGGTCCACAATCATCTGTCAGTCCAGTTCCAGGGGATCCAATGCCTGCTTCTGACCTCCATGGGTATCAGACACGCACACAGATATACACACAGGCAGAACACTCATATGTATAAAATAAAATAAATTTAAAAATCTAAAACAAGGGGCTGGAGAGATGGCTCAGAGGTTAAGAGTGCCGACTGCTCTTCCAGAGGTCCTGAGTTCAATTTCTAGCAACCACATGGTGGCTCACAACCATCCGTTATGAGATCTGGTGCCCTCTTCTGGTGTGCAGATATACATGGAAACAGAATGTTGTATACATAATAAATAAAATCTTTGAAAAAAATCTAAAACAAATGTTCCCTGGTTCAAAGAATGTCCGGTACCAATACCGAATCCCTTAAATAGCTTGTCTGGCTGCCCTCGAGAGAACACTGAGTGAACATTTTGAAGAACTGTGCATATTTGGATGTGGACATTCTGCTATTTAAGAAAAAAACATTCTTCTAAAGTCTTGTTGCATTGCATATTTTAGGGTAAACAGTCTCAGGTCTTTGAGCTGGACCAGCCCCCCAGTTGTCTGGTGTGCCTGGAATCATCCCAGTGATCCCTCCCTTCTATCCTAAGATGCTCAGTGCTGGCCAGGGCCACCCATGGGGAGGTCCTAGGGGAATATCCAGGTGCGGCCCACATAGCAGGAAGCCCAGGGAGTAGTGGCTTCTTACCCAAATTGGGGTCATATTCGCTGATAAACCTCTTGGTGAGAAACTTCACAGTCAGGGCTGCAAAAAGAAGAAAGAGGTAGGCTCAGATTCCTCTTGGGTCTGAAGCTAGCCCCCAAGCTGTCCCTTGAACTTTAAGGAGGCCTAAACTGACCTCTAAGGCCTCTGGCTGACACCAAGCTTGGCTCTCCAAGGGCCTTGGACTGCAGAGCAGAGGAACTGGCTCAGAAGGCGTAGAAATGGGGTGGCAAACCTCACTAATTGCATGCACACTGAGATTATTTTCTAGACATTATTGTAAGCAAGAAAGATGGCAGGGGGCATGTCTAAGGAGTGTCTGTGACAATCAAATCCAGGGTCTAGTTAGTTATCCTGAGGTCTGGTGAGACTCCCAACTGAAGGGACATATCTCCCACCATGGACAGGTCACACTGATTCTGTAGCAAGGGACATTTACTCCAGTTTTGGCAACAGGTCAAAGACAGTAAGTGAAGAATTGATTGACTATTGTTAGGAAGGTCTGAACCACCGAGGACATGAGTTTTCCAGGCAAGGTCCAGGACAGATTATGTCCCAAGTAAACACACTCTAGTCTGAGTCCTCTACACCTTGGGATTTTGCTCTCCATGGGATTTCCACATCCTTCTTGGGGTAACTCTTGAGAATGTAAGCCTTGGAAAAGTACTTCTCTCTCCCTAGTAGAGTGCACTAACAGGATTGTTTCTGTTCGGAGCTCACCACATAAAGGCAAGGGTCAGCCAAATATATTATGCTGGCCTCTTGATAGGATTAAAAATAAACCTAAAATTCTTTTGAAGGAATCCTAACACTGACAATTTGCAAACTAATAGCCAGGGAATACAAATTTTAAACTCTCTGGCGCTGTAGCCCCCTGGGTAGAGTGCTTGTCTACCAGGCATGAAGCTTTGGGTTACATCCCCAGCATGGCATAAGCCAGGAATGGTGGTGTGCATTTACAAGCCGGCACTTGGGAGGTGGAGGCAGGAGAACCAGGAGTACAAGGTCATTCTTGGCTTCACAGTAGATTCTAGGCTTGCCTGGGCTACATGAGACTGTGCATCAAAAAAAAAAAAAAAAAAAATTCCTTCATCCATTTAGTCACTAGCTGACCTATAACAATGACTGAGTCACTGGGGCAGGCTGATTTTAAAAGGAAAACCATGTTCTGGGTCCTCCCTCTGAGCCAGGGGTGCTGGCTTCAAACTCAGAACACTTTTCCTGGGGATCTCAGATAGCCAAAGAGGCCATAGCTAAGGGGCCGTGGTGGCTCTTCACTGAAGGCTGCAACCGGACAGTCAGAGGAGAGCCTCTTCTGTCCACCCATCCTCAGCTGTCTTAGATGGCAGGGCAAACACTCCTTTCAGAGGACTCTGGTGGCTCTTAGGAGTGATGAAGGTTCAGGTTTGACAGAAATGATCTCAGTGGTAGGTAGCCCAAGATCCAGGTTCCTCAAGGACAAGTCCCTGGCACCTGGGGCCATAGTCTCCCTTTTCCACAAAGTCAAGAGGGACCTGGCTTGAAACAAATAACATTTGATAAGAAAATAGTCTGTTTCGGAGTCCCACGGGTTGGCAGTGGGGGAGTGGCCCAAGCCTGAGAAATTCTAATCTCTACTGACTTCTACCAAGTCTCTTGGAGCGGGTGGACAGCCCAGATCAAGGAGTAGCAAGGATGCCACCAAGTTCAAAGAGGACCCAGGGCTGGAGACCAGGGCCAACAGGTCTTTTTAGTGTTAGTTGACAAGATTTGGCTGCTGGTCCCAGGGATGGAGATGAGTGGAAGACCTAAGAGAAATACAAAGAGAGACAGTTTTGTTGAGGGCAGCAGGAGACCGAGGAAGAACCAGGTAGGCAGCCGAAGGCAGATAAAAGAGACAGGGAAACCGAGAACAAAGTAGCAAGACGAGAGTGGGGGCCAGCATCAAAGAAACTGAGGCAAGAAGCAAAATCATAGGAACTCACCCAACCACCCGGGGAAGCAAGTCTCTGGGAGCGGGTGGATGAAGCTGCCCCCATCCTCCGCGCTCCGCGCCACTCACCAGACTTGCCCGCCCCGCGGCGCCCCAGGATGGCCAGGTTGACCTCGAGGGGCATGCTGTGTGGCCCGCTGCCCGCTCGGGGCTTGCCGAACACCGAAGACATGGCGACGCTGCAGACGGCCACGCCGGTCTCGGGGGCCGATGGGCTGCGAGTGGAGCGCCCTCAGTCACCCTGCGGCCCGCCCGTCGGTGTCCGCCTGCAGGAGGAGGGGCGTGGATGGGGCGTGGCCTTCACGCTCCAAACACCTTTTAACCGTAGCTGAGCTCTATGGATTGGGATTATGTTCCCTGCCTCCCAGCTGGTGCTTTAGACCATGGCCAGCTCAACCTCAGCACTCTACTTCTGTATTTTGCACTGGAGGCTCCAAGCAGCATCACTGCAGAACTCAGGCTCCTGAGTTCTGGGACAAAGGGTTTGTACCTCTGGCTAAGACTTCGTGGCCCAGCATTTGGGAAGCTAAGGAAGAGTTGCAGTGAATTGGAGGCCAGCCTGAGCTGAATTCCAGTATAACTTGAGTTACATGTGAGACCATCTTAAAAAAACAAAATGAAACGCTTCACCCATGCTCCTGTAAGTAAACCTAATAGAACTCACTGGGTCACCAAAAGTTAATCAAAAAGGCATGAAACTAGAAGGAGGCTAATTGGGAAGAGGAAGGGGATAAGTGAGTGATAGGGGCATGACAGGGGGTCTGGGGGAGTGGATGCGATCAAAATACACTATATGCATGTGTGAAAATGTCACAACAAAACCCATTATTGTATAAGATTGATAAATGCCACTAAAACTTAAAACAGTACATGTAGAGACATTCCCAGTACTATGGACTTTGACTGATTAGGTCTTTGCTTTTGTTTTGTCAGGTGGTGCTGTCTACGTTGAGTTTTAGAATCTAGATGGCACTTCCGTCATGGCATCAGGTGTACTAAGGTCTGGGTGCCTACCACTAGACAAAAAGAAAAACATGGAAAGCTGGCCAGCAGGCAGAGGATCCAGGGTGCAAGCAGGGCAATATCCATCCTAAATAAGAAGAACCCCCCCACCTCCCACCCCCACACATAGGATGTGAATTCTGACTTGGCCTAGCTGTGGAGGGGAATCACAGTAACCCGGCTGTTATTAAGATTACATAGTACCACAGGGATTTGTTTAGATTACACCCACAGACTAGACTTGTTCAAACAGCTAATGGATAAGGTTTTCCTCTGAGTTGTGGGAGTTGAAAAAGTGGGAGCCTGGTTCCAGCCACATCCCTGGCTGGTTCCAGTCCTGTGCAGACATTCCAGATGGTGTCCATGGAGAGAAAGCTTGTCTCGATGCAGAAGTGCTGGAGAAGGCAAGATAGAGCCTGCATAGGTCCTACAGAGGAGAGCTTTGCCACTTCCCATTTTGTGTGAGGTTCAGGGAGCTGCTGAAAGTCTTTCTTGGGATAGGACTCAGTTCACACAAAGCTCTGGGTTCAATCCCCAGCACCAAATAAACTCCAGTGATGGATGGTGCATGTCTATGATCCCAGCTGTTCAAAGTGGGAGGCAAGAGGGTCATTTTCCACTACAAGCTCAGGAGAACAAGAGGACCCTAGGCTACATCAGACCCTGTCTCAAAAAGAAAAGGAAAGAATGAAAGAAAATGAGGTTAGCAAGATGGCTCAGTGGGTAAAGGCACTGGCCACAAGCTTGATCTGACTTCAGTCCCTGAGACCCATGAACTGATGTGGTGAAAGGGGATGGCTGACTTCTGTAACTTGTCTCTGGCCTCCAACACACACACACACACACACACACACACACACACACACACACACACACAAAACAAACAAATAAAACCTGGCATCAGTTTTTTCACCTTTTAAAAATAATTTCTTTACATTATGTGTTAATTTGTTTATCTATTGAGTATATGTGTGGAGGGAGTCAGTTCTCTCCTTCCCTTATGTGGGCTCTGGGACTTAAACTCAGGTCATCAGACCTGGCAGCAAGTGTCTGTATTCACTGAGCCATCTTCTCAGCCCAGTTTCCTAATCTTTAAAACTGGGACAAACCAAAAGACACTGTTTAAAGTTTAAAGTCCCAGGCTTAGGAAGGAAACAGAGTCTCTTTCAACCAGTTCTTTTGCCTGGCCTCTGCCCCCTTCTGCTAGCTGCTTGTCTAGCATTCTGACATGCTGACCTGGCCTGGAAAGGCCTTGAGAGTTTGCCACATGCTGCCAGACCCTACAATAAGCTACTTTAACCTTCCTGGTATCAGTTCCTCATCTTTAAAATTGGGATAATAGTAAAGGTTAGATGAGATAACATGGAAGTATTCCACCTAGAACTTGGCTTATAGTCCATAAAAATTCCCTCCACTCTCCACGAATAGCACATACTTCTTAACCACCTACCAAGAGGTCAAGGAGCAGACATCTGGACATTTCACTGGAGAGAGAGAGGTTATTATGTTCAGTCAAGTAGCTCATCTCCTTGCCTAGTCCCCTCAATCAAAGCTGTTATAGAGGACTTCAGATACCCAAAATGTGGAGGTTGTGATGCTAGGCCCAGCAATGGGCATGTAGTCAGTATTCAATAGATGTACACAGCAGGTCCCTACTTTGAACAGGCAAGCAATGTAGGACTTGTCTTTCCTGATGCCAAGATACCCATGAGCAATTGCACATAAAGCTAAGCTTTTAGGAACTCTATAATGTCACTGCTTCTTCTGGGTCACAACACAATATGCTTTCTATGGTTGTTCAATGATGTATTACAATATCAAAACTGAGCAGAACCTTAGAAGTCAGTTGCAAACCCTATTCTGCAGATGTGGAATTGAGGCCCAGGGACGTTCAGTAGCTTTGGCAAATTGATGGTTACACAGCATCAAATCCCAGGTAGGATTCCTGACTCCTAGCATAGTGTTCATCCTTCTCCCAACTCCAGGAGCTTCAAGGTACTCCCTGCCCTATGTACTGTCTTCACCAGACTCAAAAGAGGCTCCATCATCAAATCAGGGAGTTGGCAGGGGCTGTTTTCTCCAAGAACAAAGGTTATGTCTCCTCCATTAGACAAAGCTCTTCTGGGACAGAAACTGGATTTCCCTCAGCTGGACTGAGGCTGACTAGAAGATTGGGGCTCAGGATTCCACTGAATAGATGGTGCTGGAGAGATGGCTCAGCAATTAAGAGCACCTGTTGCTCTTGCAGAGGCCCCAGTTTCGGTTCCCACCACCCATCTGGTGGCTCACAACCATTCCTAATACCAGTCCCAGGGAATCTGACACCTTCTTCTGATGTCTGGAGGCACCGGGCACTAATGTGGTGCACATACGTACATGCAGTCAAGACAAGAATACATAAAAATTAAATAAATGCATTTTTAAGAGTTTTTTATTAAATAAAAAGAGAGAGACCCTCCTTGGTGCTGACTGTGTGGCTGCAGATATGAATAAGGCTTGGGTCTGAGTTCCCTCGAGGCTCAGAGCCTGATGTAGGCCTTTCTTCCCCACCCCCATCTCCCTCAGTGTGGGGAGTGCAAAGTGGAGAGGGGGTTTGTTAGAGGTTGGGCAGGGGTCAGGCAGGGCCTGGGAACTCTGTGGGCTGCCCACAGCCAAGACAGTTCCTTGTCCTCTACATCTCCCAAAGGGCCACTCAGGATCTGGGAGGAGGAAACTCCCAGCTGCACACAGCACCAGCTGGGGCTCCAAGGGTGGGACTAAAGGGCAGAGCCTCAGCTCAGATTCAGAACCATGATCTCCACCTTAAGTGGACCCCTCCCCTTCATCAGGCTGTGGATGGTGGAAACAGGGTGTGTGTGCGAGTCCCCACGCACTCAAGAGGTCTCAACTTGGGATAAAATGGATTGGAGGATAAACTCCACTCAGTCTGGATGAGTTATGTGATTTTTGCCTCCTGCTCTTAGGAGAGGCCTGTGATGGTTCTCTTTGGCTGTCTGGCATCTGCCAGGTGTCTGGAACAGGCTAGCTGAGGGCAACTCTGCAGCAGCCCTGGCCTCCAGACAGTCTGCCTTCTCCAGCCCCACTCCTTTCTGAGGCCAGGCTATGCAGGTGGAGAGGCAGAGCCAGGCTAGGTGGAGAGCAGGTCATAGAGCCAGTAGACAGAGCTCTGTAAATTCCCACACTGTCATTCATAGCTGAGGAAAAGCCCCCCCTCATCTGGAAGCCTCCCAGACACTCTCTCCTTGTCACTAAGGCCTAACCAGGATACAGGCAAAGATCTGACACTACAGCGTCCACTTGTCTCCAAGAAGGGGTTGTCATGCCTACTACTGGAAACATCTTAGACCCCTCCAGCCATTATCTGGTCTCAGGGAAGAAGAGATACTGGCAGAGAGCCTAGGATAGTACTCATGGGACTTCTGCCTACCCCACCCCCATCTCCTTCCCCTTTTCCTGCTGTGTCCCTGGGGCAGAGCATCTGAGATATTTCTGGCAGTCTCTTCGAGGCCTCTGGCTTCCCAGGTTCTCACGAGTGGTCCCTACACACCAGGCCTGTTTTGATGGGGTGAACTAGGGAGTGCCTTAAGGGAGGCTCATTTTCTTTTCATCTGCATGCTCTATGTCTGTGTCCTAAAGGGGAGGGAAGGTCCCCTGCCCTCCTCCTCCTTCCTTTTTGGTAAGGAATAGCCTCCCAAAGGAGGGCCAAAGCCGAACATCTCCCAAAGGGCATATACCATCCTATCAAAGTCTGGGCCTCAGTTTCCTTGCCTGCAAAACAGAGTGGTAGGAGAAGGCAATCATCAAACTCCTTTCCAGCTGATATTTTGGGACCTAGTATTAGATGGTCAAGCTGTGCAGAGTTGGGAAAGTGCCACAGACTGGGTTGCAGGAGGCCTATGGCTGTTCGTCCCAAGCTGCAAGACCCTGGGCAGGGGGCTCTTTCTCACTTTGTACCAGGTCCTCATGGGAATCAGTGAGCATGAAATTTCTTCCACTGCCTTCCACTTAAAGCACAGGAGGCAACATAACACTAGGGTCAAACTGGCCACATTCTGGCCCTAAATCTGCCACCTGCTGGTCATGGGCTAAACCTCTGGTACTTTTAGTCCCCTTATCTTCACATGGGGCCATTAGTAGCATCTAGTTCAGGGCTGGGGTACAACTCAGTAAGCAGAGTCCTTGCTTAGCAATCACAAAGCTCTGGGTCCAACACCCAGCACTACATAAACTGCACAGTGACACATGACACATGCCTGTATTCCCAGCACTTGGGAGATGGAAGATGGAGGGTCAGAAATTCAGGGTCATCCTTCCTGCACAGTTTGAAGCCAGCCTAAGATATTTCAGACCCTGTCTAGTGAAGAAACCCCAGCTCATAGTGTTGCTGTAAAAAGTAAGCGGATATTATGTATTCAGCAGCCGTACTGGGAGTAGTGCTATATAGTAAGCACTCATGGTGTTGCAAGGATTGGGAGTCAAAGTGTTTATTTCGATGCAACTTAAGTGTATCTTAAATTTAAGTTATTATGTGAAGAAGACTTTCTCAACCACAGGCATACCATCTTCCCAGCACCTATGCTTTTCTTCACCCAAAGTGACAGCAGCCATAGAGCAGTCAGGCAAGTGAATAGCAAACACCAGCTTCCCACTATCAAGCGAGGGCGGCTCCTCCTATAGGGGCTCACTGGATGCTCCCTTACGTGAAAGGAAATGGGCTGGAAAAGAGACTCAGAAACGCAGAGACTGCTAGCATCAAGAGCAAGCCCTTGCTCCTTTTCCAGAGGACGGGCTTGATTCTCAGCACCCACACCCACACGGTGACTCTTATCTGTCTATAATGCCGATTTTTCAGTTCGGAGCCCGTCCGAGGGCCTCTTCTGGAGGCAAAAGCATGAGAGGGGGGAATTAATTGGGCTAAGTGCAAGCTTGGGCAGGGGCACACTTTAGAATCCCGGCCTGATGCTCCACTTTGGTCTCTTTCTTCAACCTGCCTGCCCCACCCTTTTGAGCTGATGAACTTGTCCCCAGCTGAATAACCTTGGACAAGTCACATAAAGTTGCTGGACCTCATTCAGAACACCTTATGGAATCTGTCCCAATACTGTAAATAGGTGTTTCTATTGACTCCATTTTAAAAAATTATTTATTTTATATGCACTGGTGTTTTGCCTGCACGTATGTCTATGTGAGGGTATCGGGTCCCTGAGAACTGAAGTTACAGACAGTTGTGAACTGCCATGTGGGTGCTGGGAATTGAACCCAGGTCATCTGGAAGAGCAGTGCTCTTAACTACTGAGCCATCTCTCTCCAGCCCCTCTATTGGCCCCATTTCAAAGATGAGGAAATAGAGCTTTGTATACAGGAAAACGGCTTGGTATGATGCCAGTTAAATAGGATATCTTTACAAGTAGTTCTGGCAGGGCCCAGCATGCAGTGGGTATTCACTATATGGTCTAGTGTTGTCACTATTTAAAAAAAAAAAAAAAAAAAAGGTAACTGAGTCTCTGTGGAGGTGGGATGCATGCCACAGCGTGAAAACAGAGGACAAAGGACAACTTTGTGGAGTGGGTTTTGCCCTTCCAACTTTATATAGGTTCCAGGTTGAACCCAGGTCAATCAGGCTTGTAGGAAAGAACTTTTACCTGCTGGACCATTTCACTGGCCCTTGTCACTAGTCTCTTAACACAAGTAAATGACCACACAGGTGTCCAGATGCCCTCTGGGCCAGGCAGCCATCCAAGCCTGCCGGCCACATCACATGAGCCGTCCTATCTTTAGTCAGGAAGGTATTTATATCCCCCAGGGAAGGTTTTTTTTTTTCCCCTCCCCGCTTCGGGGTAGCCCCAGAGTCAGTAGCCCCAGGCAAATCTAGGCGCCCCCAGCGGCAGCAGCCTCCACCCATCTGGCTCATCATGCCCCCAGGTCCCGAGGTCCCGGTGCAGGTGTGGGTGGATGGCCAACTCTTCCAGGCTGAGCAGTCGCTGCTGGTGGAGCACTGCGGCTTCTTCCGTGGGCTTTTCCGTTCTGGCATGCGGGAGGCGCGCGCGGCCGAGGTGCGCCTGGGTGCGCTGAGCGCCGCGGGCTTCGGCACGGCGCTGCGGGTGCTGCGCGGGGAACGGCCGGCGCTGGCAGCCGACGACGAGCTGTTGCAGGCGGTGGAGTGCGCTGCGTTCCTGCAGGCGCCCGCGCTCGCGCGCTTCCTGGAGCACAGCGTCACGTCGGACAACTGCTCGCTGCTGTGCGACGCGGCCGCTGCCTTCGGCCTGCGCGACGTGCTCCACAGCGCTGCGCTCTTCATCCGCGACGGCGCGCATGAGCTGGTTGCGGAATTGGAACTGCCCGAGGCCCGTGCCTACGTGGCGGCGCTGCGACCCAGCACCTACGTGGCTGTGAGCACGCACACGCCCACACCCGGCTTCCTGGAGGATGCATCACGCACCATGTGCTACCTGGATGAAGAGGAGGACGCGTGGCGCACGCTGGCCGCACTGCCCTTGGAGGCCAGCACGCTGCTGGCAGGCGTGGCCACTCTGGGCAACAAGCTCTACATTGTGGGTGGTGTGTGTGGCGCCAGCAAGGAGGTAGTGGAGCTGGGTTTCTGTTACGACCCGGAAGGTGGTACCTGGTGCGAGTTCCCCAGCCCACACCAGCCACGCTATGATATGGCGCTGGCCGGTTTTGAAGGTCGCCTCTATGCCATTGGTGGCGAATTCCAGAGGACGCCCATGAGCTCCGTGGAGTGCTATGATCCCGCTACAGGCTGCTGGAGCTTCGTGGCCGACTTGCCACAGCCAGCTACAGGGGTTCCCTGTGCCCAGGCGCGTGGTCGCCTCTTCGTGTGCCTGTGGAGGCCGGCAGATATCACTGCCGTCGTTGAGTATGTGGTACAGATGGACAAATGGCTGCCTGTAGCTGAACTGTGTCGTTCACAGAGCTACGGCCACTTTATGGTGGCCCATCGTGACAGTCTCTACGTGGTGCGTAATGGGCCTTCTGATGATTTCCTGCACTGTGCCATCGATTGCCTCAACCTGGTCACGGGTCAGTGGACCTCGCTACCTGGCCAATTTGTCAACAGCAAGGGAGCATTGTTCACATCCGTGGTGCGCGGGGACACCGTCTACACTGTCAACCGTGTATCCACGTTGGTCTATGCCATTGAAGATGGCACCTGGCGACTGCTCAAGGAGAAGACTGGGTTTCCACGGCCTGGCTCTTTACAGACCTTTCTCCTGCGGCTGCCTCCTGGCACTACTGGGCCTGTGGCCACCGCGTTGCCAGAGTTGTGAGCTCAGAATAACTTCAGAAGATTCGAGCGACTTCATGAGCCCTGACTATGTGAGCCCGGATTGAGGAGCTCTTGGGAACTCCTTTTCCCCTACTGGGACACTCAGGTCTCTGCTTTCTGGTAGTGTGGATATCCAAGAAGCCCTGAACAATGAAGATGCCTGGGTCCTCAAATCACTTGGGCTCTGCTGAGAACTGGTGGGTCACAATCTCAGGAAAAGAGGAGGGGTTACTATTTGGACAATCCAGGCTTGTAGTCGAATAGCCAACAATTGAGCTATGGCTAGAAGTGGGTTAAGTGATGTTAACCAAACTGCTGATTAGCAGGTACAAAGTATCAGCACAATACTGGGCCTAATTCAAGCTGTAGTTGTCAGTTGGAGTACAGAAAGCCTAGGAAACTCGGTCTTAATAGAAGTGTCAGGATGACCAAAAAAAAAAAAAAAAAAAAAAAAAAAGCATCTATACATAATTTGCCTCCACCCTCAACCTGAAAGTAACATGTTGATTTTAAAAATTAAAAGCAACACACAATGCAATAAAAAGAATGCCAAAGCAGTCAGCCTGGAAAAGGGAAGATAAAGAATGCAAGTCCAGGAAGTAAGCACATATACAAATGGCATAGAGGAGACAGGAGACAGGAGACAGTCTGGAGGAGCAGAGTCAGACCATAGAGTCTGAGCCCTCCAAGAAGAAAGAGGGACAAGACTGGACCTGACAGTGTCTCTGTAAGCTCCAGCCTTTAAAGGAGAACAGCTGAAGATGGAGGTGTTTAGGCAGTGAGTGAGGCTAGACTGACAGCAGACAAAACTCAGTCAAGCCTGGAGCAAGACCCTGGGAGGGAGCACGTGTTCCCTACAGTAGCTTTGGGGACTGGAATGGAAAGGAAGCACCCAGGTGTAATTCCTTTTCTTATCTTTTTTGTTATCAGTATGGGACAGTAGATTGGTCCCTCCTGACCAGGTTCCTGAAGCTGTAAGGAGCCTAGTCCTACTGATCTCAGTGCATTTCTTCCTAGATAAGCCACATGCTACATCTCTCCCCTAATCTCTGCTGCGGCCATTCCCCAGGCCTGTAAATGTCAGCTCTATTCCCACCTCCTTTCAGCAGGATTGGCTGACTCAGCTCCTGTTTTCCTGACCTGGCTGCCTGGATCACTTACTGATCTCTGTGACATTCTGTGTTTATGCAGCCATACCTGTATGCAAATGATAAGGGTGGAGGTCCTGTGCTATTAACTGAGCTGGGCAGAATAAAATGATGTCTTACAGAAATCACGTAGTTAGGGGTCTGCTGCTGCTTTGTGTTGTTAAAGAACTCCTGTCTTAAAAGCAATCCCCAGAGCTGGGTGGTGGTAGCACACACCTTTAATCCTAGAATTTAGGAGGCAGAAGCTGGAGGATCTTTGAGTTCTAGGATAGTCTGGTCTACGGAGCAAGTTCCTGGGTGGCAAGAGCTACATGGAGAAGCCCTGTCTCGAAAAACAAAAGACAAAACAAAAAAAGGCAATACCCAGGCCCAGCTTCTGCTACAAACGCCTACTTCAGCCCTCCAGCATGGCCATGTGCCCTGCAGACTGCCTTCAGTGGTCCTGTATTGTCTCCATCCTCCAGGACCCAAGCCATACAAAACCCTGGCTTCAGAAGTACAGAATGGTACTTCCTGAGCATAGTGCCTGGTGTCAGGCTGACACTTGCTACCTCTTCTCCCAACCTGTGTGCTAAACCTGAAATAAGCTGCCTTCAGGAATGTGGAATCTTCCAGCCTTTGTGAAAGTCTAGTCTGATGAATCACAACAATAAACCCTGACATTTGTATCCTATGAATTCTAGGCAAACGGTTTGTACATTCAGTTCTTCCACAGTCCCTCACCTGTGGTTCTGTGAAAGTACACACGTACACACACACACACACACACACACACACACACACACACTTTTCTCATCAGTCAATGACTTAGGCAATTCACTAATGAAGAAACTCGAATGTGAAGCTGGTTGGAAAGATCCTCTGAGAGACAGATTTGTATATTGAATTGGCAAAGATGTGTGGGAGTAAGTTTGCTAGGTCAGACATGATGCTGGTTCATGTCTGGGGGAGGCAATAAAACCATCACTTTAATAGTTTTGTCCTGGAAAGAGTCTTTGAATTTTCACATATGCGAATGCACAGACTTGTGCACACCCACAGGCTAGCACAGGACTTAATGTCTGGGGCCACAAAATAGTAAGTCGTTGAAATAGAAGTGCAAAGCCCTTCAAAATTAAGTCAGTTCACTGTTTAGCCCTGCTCCAGAGTGATGCTTTCAAGACCCACCGTCCTTTGTCTCTAATTCCAGGTGATGAACATTTTTCCTAGCAGCCAGAGCACTGCCTCTTGTGTCATTAGGGTCTGTCAGCAAATGACCTCTCTCTCAACTCAATGAACTCTAGGTTTGGCTCTGACAGGCCTGCTATACTAGGTCTCTGCACTTTGACTATTCTCACCCAGAGCAGCACCTTCATTTAGAGTTGTCACACACACACACACACACACACACACACACACACACACACACACACATATATATATATATATATATAATATATATATATATGTAAGGGACAGTAAGCCACGCCTGCTAGAAGCTGGCTACAGGTGTGTCAAGGTGAGGTCAGGATGACGTGTGATAGGTTTTTAAGGGGCTGCAAGGCACATGGGAACCCTTCTCTCTGGCCTGTCTGCCTTGCTGCCCCTGGCACACTCTGGCTTGCATTTGGCTGGTGTTTATCTGAATAAAGATATCTTAACCTTATGGACTACGGGCCATCTGATTGATATATATATATATATATATATATATATATATATATGAAATAGGATGTTCACACAGTCTTCCCAAAGTCGACTTATTTGAGAATTTTAAGCTAGAGCCTGGTGTGGTGGTGCAAGCCTTAGATCCCAACACTAGGGAGGCAGAGGCAGGTCGACCTCTGAGTTTGTGGCCAAACTGATTTACATAGCAAGTTCCCAGACAGCCAGGACTACATAGAGAGACATTGTCTCAAAAAATTAAAACAAAAAAATTAAGAAAAGCTAAGGAGATAGCCCAGTTAGTAAAGTGCTTGCTTTGCAAGTGGGAGGACCTGAATTAAATCTCAAGAGCCTATGTTTAAAAACATAAAAATAAATAAAAAGCCAGCTAGCAACAAAGAAAGGTAATGAAGGAACTGCAGAGACAGCTCAGTTGGTAAAATGTTGCCTTGAAAGCACAGGGACTTGAGTTTGATCTGCAGCATCCACCTTAAAAGGCTGGGGGTGGAGGCATAGGCATGCAACCCCAACACTGGTGCGGCAGAGATGCTGAAGTCCTAGGAGCTCCCTGGCCAATGAGAGACCCTTTCTCAGGAAGAAAAGAAAGGTAGATGGATGGCATCTGAGGAATAACAACTATCTTATGGGCAAATGGCACATGCATGAGCACATCCATGCAAGCACACATACGCACACGCAAGCATACATGTGTACACAGACACACTGTGGTGGTTTGAATAAGAATGCCCCCAGAGGCTCATATATTTGAATGTTTAGTCATCAGGGAGTGGCACTACTTGAGAAAGATTAGGAAGGGTAGCCTTGTTGGAGTGGATATGGCCTCATTGGAGGGGTGTGTTGATTGTGGTTAGCGTCGCGGTTTCAAAAGCCTAAGCCAAGCCTACTGGTTCACTCTCTGTTCCTGCTGCCCGTGGATCCAGTTGCATAACTTTCTGCCTATGTGCCACTATGCTTCTGCCATGATGATATTGGGTTAAACTTCTGAAACTGTAAGCAAGCCCCTTTTAAATGCTTTCTTTTATAAAAGTTGCCATGGTCATGTTGTCTCTTCACAGCAATAGAACAATGATTAAGACACACACACACACCCCAAAATGTCGTCCTCTGCAAGAAGACCACTTAACTGCTGAACTCTCTCTCTCCAGCTCTCTGTTTTCCTCTACAGCATTTACCATCATTCTTTCTGCTATCTTTTCATCTGTTTCTTGTTTTTTTTCTCCCAACTAAAATTTGAACCCCATGAGAGCAGGGATCTCCTAACTCATGGTTTGAGCCCAGGGCTTCCAGCATGCTAGGCAAGCACCTTACCACTGGGCTATGTTCCCAGGTCAAGGGCAGAGACTTTTGTTTGTGTTGTTCACTGATGTATCACTAGTACCAGGAACAGTGTCTACAACATAGCAAGGATGTGTACCATCTGTTAGATGAATGAATAGTGTTTAATGGATGCCTGCTGACAGAAAGAACAAATGGATGAGTCAATATATTAATAATAACAACAAAAACCCTAGGGGAGGTACATAGCAAGCCTCAGACTTCAAAGGGGTAGGGAAAGTTTCTGTTCGACAGTGAGGGTTGGGGTGGGGGGCGGAGAAGACGTCATGAGGAAAGGATGACCTGTACACCCTGGGAAGAGTCGGATCCAGGAATAACAGCAGCCACCTTGTCTTCCTTCCAGAGATGGGAAGAGGCTGTGGTTGGAAAAGCTAATCACCCTGTGAAGGATTGCTCCTCTTGGTTATGGAGTACACACAGCACCAGTCTGTTTATTTTCCTATGGCCCCAGCAGCTGTGCCTCTTTTTCATCCTAATTGCTTTGTTCAAGTTGCTGTTGCTCCTCAGGAACAGCAGCAAATTAACTGTGCTGGTGTGAGACCCAGCTGTCAGGAGACAAGCTCCCTCCGGGTGTGGGGATCATGGACACAGGACCCCAGTGGAGAGGTCTCATCACAGCACTGTCCTCTGCAGCCTCCGCTGTCAGGAAGCACGGAAACACGGAACCTTCTTTCTAGCATCTCAGCAGCTAAGAAAGGTAATGGGGGAGCTGGGGAGAGTTTAGTCATTAGTGTTTGCCTGGGAAGTACAAGAACCTGAATTCAATTTCTAGCAATCCCAGCACTTGGAAGGCTGAGGCAAGAGGATCAGGAGTTCAAAACTAGCCTCAGCTACGTAGTGGGTTTGAGGCAACCTGGGCTACCAAAAAAAAAACAAACAACAACAAAAACAGCAGCAAAAGCTGGGTTTGTAACTCAAGTGCTGAGGAGGGAAAGGTAGTCAAGTCTCTGGGGCTCCCTGGTCAGCTGGCCTATTTAACTAGTAAGCCCCAGGGCCCTGTGAGAGACCTTGTCTCAAAAAAACCATAGTAGATGTTCAAGAAGAATTATACCCATAGTTGACCTCTGGTGCGTGCACATGCGTGCAGGGGCAATTGACTGAGGAGGCAGTCTAGGGACAGTTCAGAGTTGTTTTACACAGACAGACAGACAGACAGACAGACAGACAGACAGACAGACAGACACACACACACACACACAACACACACACACACACACACACACACACACACACACACAGGTAAATGGCTTTTTGTAGGATTGCAGAAACAAGGCACTGTGGCTGGGATTTCATGGGGCTCAGTCTGCAGAGGAACAGCCTTGCTTGCCTGCCAGCCAGCTGGTTTTAGTGTCAAATGTTGGCTCCAACTGTTTTGTTGTTTGGTTGGTTGAGACAGGGTTTCGGTGTAGCCCTGGCTGTCCTGGAACTTATTCTGTAGACAAGGTTGGTCTCGAACTCAGAGATCTACCTGCCTCTGCCTCCTAAATTCTGGGATTAAAGGCATGTGCCACCACTGCCTGACCTGTTCTGTTGTTTGTTTTGCTTTTCTAAAGACTAGGTCTCACTGTGTGGTCCTAACTGGCCTAGACCTCACTGTACAGACCAGCTTGGCCTTGAACTCAATTCTGTCTACATGCATCTGCCTCCAGAGTGCTGGGATTAAATATGTATGTGCTGCCATGCATGGCTTTTTTTTTAAAGGCATTTTATTTGTGTAAGTGTTTTGCCTGCTTGTATGTTTGTGCATCATGTGTGTGCCTAGTGCCCAGAGAGACCAGAAGTTGAGTATCAGATCCCCTGGAACTGGAGCTACAGATGGTTATGACCTGCCATGTGGGTGCTGGGAACTGAACCCAGGACCTCTAGAAGAGCAGCCAGTGTTAACGAGCCTCCTCTCTAGCCCTGCTTGATTTTGTTTTTACGATTTATTTTTATTTATGAGTATGTGTGGTGTGTAGGTATGTCTTTCTGGCTAGGATTATTTATTTATTCTTGAAACAGGGTCTCATGTAGCCCAGACTGGCCATGAACTTGCTAGGTAGCCAAGGCTGACCTTAAATTTCTGAATTTCTCATCTTCCACGCCTACCAGTATTAAGATTGCAGGTGTGTATCCCAAACTCCTTACTTACTGAGATAAGACCTTATGTTGTTAAGGCTGGCTGGCCTTGGACTTCCAGACTCAGGGGAATCCTCCAGCCTCAGCCTCCCAAGTGCTGAGACTACAGGTATGTACCTCTATCCCAGCTCTAAATCTACTTTCTGTATAAAAGAGGGATGGAGATGTGGATGACATTGAAGGCTCACATTGAAGGTTGTCCTGCAGACTATGCCAAGCACCTGGGCTGTAAGGCTAGAAAAGAGGGTGGGGCCTGAGCATGCAGGCTGGAGAGCTCAACTCTTATTTTGCAGAAAATGGGAGCTGCAGCTTGTTTTTAAGGCAATGAAAGTGACAAGTGGAGATGTTTGGGTCACATCATTGGGCTTCTGAGACTTGGGAGGCTTGTGTGCTTCAGCAGAGGGAGACAGAACGGGTCCCCAGCTCCCTCCTCCAGCTGTTTTGCACTGACTCCTCCCCTCCCTCACTCCCCCTGCTCTGAGTGACAGCTCCTGTCGGGTGGCTATTTCCAAGTATTCCATTCAGGCCTCAGGTTGGGGTACCTACATGCACCTTCAGGTTTAGGGGTGGAGAGAGTACCTGCTACTGACTCATACAGCCCCCAGAGTGGCCCTTCGCCCTTTGTAAACAGCCTTTGTTCTCAGGTTTCCTCTAATGAGCCAGTTTGAGTGTGCCATCTTTCCGGGCAAGGACCTGCTGGCTGTGTGCCT
Organism: Cricetulus griseus; assembly: GCF_003668045.3. NCBI lineage: Eukaryota > Metazoa > Chordata > Mammalia > Rodentia > Cricetidae > Cricetulus > Cricetulus griseus. Next base: position 176,991,121 of record NC_048597.1, on the reverse strand, counting down.
GTCCCCTCTGGCCCTCAGCAATCTGGGCACCAGTCACCAAGCTTGGGCACAGTAAAGCATATTGGCAAGTGTCCATCTTAAAGCTTGGACTGATCACACAGTGATGGGAACCAGAGAAATGCCTTCCGGGTAGGGGTGGTGTCTCCATGACCAAAGCTGGAGTCTTGCCTCCCCAAACCACTTTAAGGGAAAATAAAAAACCCTGACCTTTTGAACCCCTCTTAGGGGAATAGGAACAACCTGATGTGAGAGCTCCTTGCATGCGTCCTAGATAAGGGATCCAGCAGAGCCATAGCTCCAGACTATAGGGTAGGCCTGGCTCTCTCCTGGCTAGGTCTGAAGGTAGCCACATTTAACTAAGAAGTCCTTCAGAGCCCACAGGGAGGGCTCTGGAGGCCCTTCTTGTGGGCTAGGAAGTGCCACCCATGCTAGGCATTTTATGTGCCTATTTGTGATGGAGTCAGGGAAGGAGCTGAGTACAGGGCCACAGGGAGGAGAGCAAACAGAATGGAAAGGTATGTTCCAGCTGCTAGCTCAGACTTTTCCAAATCAAATCCATTTTCAGGGCCTTCTGATTGTGTGCTCTTGAATACCTGTTTAGCTTCTGAACATCTGGTGGGCACCTAAACTCAAAGGACTGGAAGGAACACAAAAAGAACTTCAAACAGTGGCTGAACCAGAAGTCCTCTCTACCTCAGGGAAGGACCATGGATTGTCTCTGAAGTAGCAGGTGGTCTGGTTGCAAGTGGGGAAGGCAGTCATTCATTGACTGTGGCAAGAGTAGGAACCATGAAGAGGGGCTCCTGGCCTGGGAAGCATCTGTCATCATGCCTCCTGCCAGGGCATTGTCTCCAGAACACAAACCCAGGTCCCTCTCCATTACAGGGACCTGGGGACAGTGCTCCTGCTGGCTAGGTTGTGCAGATGGCTTTCCCTGCTACAGGTCTAACTGAAGATCCTGACCCTAAGAATATACTGTCCCTATGACCTGTCGTCCCTGAGGATCCTGTACCCTGCAGAGCTCAAAATGTTTCCCTTAGCATCAGCCTCTTACCCGAAACTGCCTTCCCCACCCCTACTCAGAGACAACACTGGTGTGTGTGTGTGTGTGTGTGTGTGTGTGTGTGTAAAAATAACTCTGAACTGTCCCCAGGCTGTCTCCTCAGTCACTTGTCCCTGTACAGTAGGGCTGACACAGCAAAGGGACAAAGGTGGAAGCTTCCTAGACCAGCAGCACCCACCTCTCTCCACAGAGTTTAGCCTGCTGTGCCTCAGAGCTATGTGGTATGTTTCTGACTGCTCAGGGAAGACTGATGTCACTGAGAAGCTTCCAAAAGGAGTGTGGCACTGGGGCTGTCAGCCAGCTCTGGTCTCATAGGGCCTTCTGAAGATGAATGCTGGGACCCTCCCAGAAGCCACTAGGATCTGAGGGATGGCCACCAAGAACCAAGCATGGCTGCCTTGTTCCCTAAATTGCCTGAGAGTAGCATTCTGAATCTCCAGAGCTTTCCTTTGTCTTTAAGGGAAGCCAGTTCCCTTCAGTATGGGCCACTTCTTGCAGGGGTGGCTTTCTTGAATTTGTCCTCTCCCTTCCTCCCACGGTCCCTCCTTCCCTGCCTTCCTGCTTGCCATATTCTTTCTCCATCCAGAAAATACTTTAGAGTTTCCCTTCTAACTGAGCTGTGCCAGGGTGAAGGACAGAGAGAGCCAGGTTTGGCTTCTGTCCTGAGGCCTTGTAGTAGGATGGAGGAGGGAGCTGCTTAATGGTCACAGGACCTTGGGGGTCAGTTCCCTTGTACTGACAATGCCTCCATTGGGAACCAGGGCTCCTGGTGACCCATAGTCTCATCCAGCTCCCCCTTTCTCAGCCTCGAAGTCAGGCCTGTCTCTAGGTCTCAGGGAGGCAGGTTGTACTCAGACTCTGTGTTTTCTCACCACATCCAGGGTGGAGCGTGGCTGTGTGCAGCAGAAGCACCTCGGACCAGACTGGAAGGTCTTAGGTTCCCCAGAACTCCCTGGGACAGGGAAGGGCAGGCACTCAGTAGTACAGGCTCTGCAGCAGGAGCAGATCTAACTTCTCCAAGGCCAGGACCAGAAGGGGAGCTCTCAAGGATCCAATGGTACATGCCAGAGTAAGCTGGCCCCAAGCGGTGACATGTGTCCACTCCTGGTCAAGGGAGGACAGGGCACCTTGACAATGCACTAAGATGTCTCACAGCAGGGGGAGGGGCTGCTGCCCCAAGTACTTGGGAATTACCTAAGCACAAAGCTTGCTTAAGTTCTTGGAACTGCCTGGCTCCTGAGTGATGTGGAAACTGGCTAAGTCATCCCCTGAGGCCTGTCCTGGGCCCCAGCTTCCCAGCACCCTAGCACCCTGGCACCCTGGCACCCTGGCTTCTAACTTTGTACCCTCATCTGGAACTCAGCTAATGTCTCCATTCAACCTGGAAACATTTTCTTAACAACAAAATAAATCAAATCATAGGTTAAAAATCTCTTGAGCAGAGAAACAGCAGATGATGACGTTGTGTGGGCAGTTGCCCAGAGGACACAGAACTTGCATCTCCTGAGTGGGTGGCCTTATAAGGGCAGGTTCAGGAGGAGAGTGGGCAGGAGGGAGGGCCACCAGCAGTGGCAGGAACCCTGGAGGCTGGGGTAGGTGCCCCAACTGGGCAGGGTATGGAGCCAGCAGGCTTTCTTGGCCAGAACCCAGTTCTGCAGGGGGAGCTAGCCCAATAAGCCCCAGGAACCCCTTCTGGACCCTTTTATTGCTGCCATCACTAGCCTAAACAGTGGCCTGTGTCATGCCTGCCCCACAAGCCAACTCAACTCTAGAAGCTCACCGAAGGATTAAAACCATTTCCTGTCTTTTTCTGTACTTTCTCCCTGACCTGTGTGCAGCTGGTATGCTAAACTATATATAAAGAATTGATGAATACATTAAAAGAAATAAAAGCAAGCAAACAAACAAAACCCCCATAGTTTCATCTAGCCTAGGCTGGCCTCAAACTCTAGATGTAACTGAGAATGAATGACCCTAGACTTCTGATTCTCTACCTTTACCTTCTTAGTGCTGGAATTCTCAGGATGAAGCCCCACTCCTGGTTTATGTGGTGCTGGAGTTTGGATCCAAGGCTTTGTGCATGCCAGGCAAGCATTCAACCAATTGATCCACACCCTAGCCATATCCCCAGAACCAAATCAGCTGGTTTTTTTGGTGGCAGCTTTGGCTCATGGCTGAGGCAGGAACTCCTGAAACACAAGGCAGACCCCCCGCCCCCCGCCCAGACACGAATGCAGAGTTGAAGGGGAGCCAATACACAGCATCTGGAGTAGGACCTGCCAGTGAAAAGAGCAGAGTCACCAGTTTCTGCCTTGTGCAAATCACCCTTGCCCTAGAGTAAAAGCACATGTACCCACAACTTCCTTTGGGTAGTGCCTATAGCAAGATTTCATTTCCTAAGGTGGGAGGAAGATGGAGAGGGAGAGAGAAAGGGGAGAGGGACTGGGAGAGAGAGAGTATGCTTTTAGAGATTCCTGGTTGCCTGTGTTCCAGTGATGTCAGCATACATAAGAGCAAAGGTTTGACCCCTAGGGTGTGAAGGAGAGGCGAGTACCCCAGAGGCGCCTGCACTGAGGGTGAAGCCTGGGATCCTCCCTAGCCTTCATTAGGAAAGACTTCCCCGAGGCCCCCCCAGCCCAGCTCTTCCTCATAGTAGGTGTCGTGGTCAAGGTTGAAGAGCTGGCATATGCCCCTTCCTTTGGACACCTTTCACTGCGCCCAAGACCCCACCATAGCAAAGGGCCATGTGCCCTCTGTGGAGACCATCAAAGGCTTCTCTAACAGCAGGCAGACAGGAGGACGGGGGCCACAGGACAGACTCAGCCTAGGGCATATGGAGGGAAAGAGCTGACAGATGGGGAGGGTCCAGGAAGAGAGTTGGGACTCCTGAGTTCTCCACTCCAACCAACCAAGAGCTAGGGTGTGTGTCTCTCTCCACTGTCCCCTGCATGGAAAGGTCAAGGCTGAGAGGAGGCTATGGCAGCACCTTGGCCAGCACTCCTCCCGTGACAGCTGCAGAGGTGGACTCACACTGAAGCCAGAGCAGCAAGGCTCCTCCAGATGGAGCTGAGCCCGTGAGGGCCTGACCTACCTGCACATCAGCCAGTGGGACTAGGAACTCAGGGCCTCATGGACAACCTGCCTCGATATCATTCCATACTAAAATAGGAATGTCCCGTGTATAATATAAGCCCAGATGGTTACATTAATCACATGTTATGTGGGGGAAGCCCATGAGGCAGGCTGAACTGTCATTTCCATGTAAAAAGGTCTTTGCAGATAGATTAGGCTAGGCACTGTGAGAAGGCAGATCATTCTGGATTAGTCCGGCAGGCCCAGGGTAATCACCAGAGTGCATCAGAAGAAGTGGCCAAGGGTGAGCTAGACAGAGGACACTTTGCACAGTTCCCTGAGGATACAATGAGGTTGAAAGCTCAGTCTGAAATAGCTTCTAAGACAAGACAACTATCCTGTCAGATCAGGGGCCTTCCTTTTTCACCTCACTAGCATACATCTTTCAGGGACTTAGTGGGGACCGGAAGAGGAGACAATACTTAAGAGGACAGTGGGATGGCAAGAAGCACAGCTGGATTTACTTCTTGGGTCAGGCTTGGCTTTGCCTGCAGCTTGGACTCTCCCATCCTTTGGTCCCCCCTGTAGGGGTCATCTTATCCAGAGCTCTGTTCAGGTAGCCTGTGTATGTCATCTTCTGATATCTCAGGAGTCATCTGACCCTTAGTTATCAGTCTAGAGCCACCATTTTCCAGGTGACCCTTCCACAAAACTTCTTTTGGGCTACTTTCTTCAGCTCTGCTGATCAGAGAGGTTGGGTCCCTGGGGGGACAGATTTGCTCAGGTTCCGAGTTTGGTTACAGAATGCCACCATGTTAGCTTTCTGTAGCTGGGGAAATGGGTGAGAAAACCATGGGCATTTCTGACTCACAGTTTCTGAGGTTCCAGCCGATGGTCACTGTTCTGTAGTTTGGGGGCCTGTGCTGAGGCAGAGCATTGTGGTGGGGGTCCACAATAGAGCAAAGCTGATCACACAACAGTGACCGAGAAGTGGAGAGGAGAGAAAGGGCCAGGTCCTCTGCAAGGCCATGGTGTTAACTTCCTTCCACAATCCCCACCCCAGCACCGTCAGCTGGGGACCGTCTTAAACGTGAACCTTGCGGGAACACTTAAGCAAATCATAACAGCTGGTGTTTGCTAAATGAATGAGCGGAGAAGGGTGGTGGCTATAGAACAAGGAAAGGGAGAAAATGTACGTGGATGGGCTGGTAGATACAGTGCCACAAGCATCCTATGCACTATCCCACTCAACATCGTTGAAAAGTTTCAGTCTGTTTTTATGAATGAGAAACTGAGATACAGGGAAGATGAGCGACTTTCAAAAGATCACACGGTTAGTTAGCAACAAGGCTGAACTTACAGTCCCATCTGATTTCAGAGTCCATGCTTCAAACTATTTTTCCATCTCCAAAAAAAAAAAAGTTAAGGGGGTGTGGCTTACGAGGTACCACCCCCACCACCCCCACCACCCCCGCAAGGATCTATACTATAGATCCTATAGGCAGTTGGTGACTGTGAGGGAAGGAGAGACATTTTCTTTAGCATAGCTACTGGTAAATTACCCATGCTCCTGTCAACAACCATAATCAAACTTACAAAGCCAATATATAAATGAAGGAAATATAAAAAACTAAACAATATTTATTGTAAAGTAACAATTTTTCTACTGTCTCATTTGTAAGCTTACCAGCACTGAGACTTAGCAGAAAGCACAAAGGAGCTCAGTGGGCCTCAGGAGACCTGGACAACTATAGTAAGATTTTTTTTTCTCTTTGGGGGGGTCCTGCTACTCAGCTCACAAATGAATCACACACAGAGTCTTATTATTACTTATGAATGTCTGGCCTTAGCTTAGGTTGTTTCTAGCCAGCTTTTGTTATCTTAAATTAACCCATCTACTTTTTGCCTCTGGACTTTTCCTGTTCCCTTACTTCTGTAAATCTTACTTTTACTCCATGGATTGCTATGTACCTGGGTGGCTGGGTGGCTGGGTGGCTGGGTGGCTGGGTGGCTGGGTGTGGGTGGCTGGGTGCTGGGTGGCTGGGTGGCTGGGTGGCTGGGTGGCTGGGTGGCTGGCCCCTGCTGTCCTCCTTCTCCCCTTGTTCTCTCATTGCTGCTCCTCTTCTGAGTGTCTCCTTCTATTTATCCCCTCTGCCTGCCAGCCCCACCTATCCTTGCTCCTGCCTTGCTATTGGCCATTCAGCTCTTTATTAGGGCCACCAGGCATTTCAGACAGGCACAGTATCACAGCTTCACATAATTAAACAAATGCAGCATAAACAAAAATCACACACCTTAAAATAATATTCCCCAACAGGTAACAGTCCTGAGCTTGCTATTTCAGTTGCAGAAGTCCCCAATAAACACTGAGCATGGGCTGAGAGACATGGGCACTTTCCTTGGGTTTTCCACAAGCCTCTGCTCCAGCTTTGTTTACAGAGCAAAGAGAATGAAAGGTCTGAATCCTGGTAACTGTCAGAGGACTTTGGTGGGCTGCTGTGAGAGGCAGGGGCACCAGTGTGATGGCCTCTGACCTCTTGCCTGAGTCAGCTGGTCCTCTCAATTGATGGGGACCTCTTAAATATGAGCTTGGGGTGGCTAGAGATAACTGTCTTCCCAACCCCCAAAGATAACAGGCTGGTATCTGACCCAGATTATCTAGAGGGTCATGTACATGGGTCATGGGCCTGCTGCATTGCAAAGATCTCCAGAGAGCCTCAGATATCAAACATGGTTGGACAACTACCTGGGAGACTGAGGTCACAGAAGGATCACTCAAGCTCACAAGTTCAAGATCAACCAGGTAACATAGAGGAAACAAAACAATACAATTCTAACCAACCAACAGCAAACCCCCAATTCCAGCAGGCTACCCATCTGTGCTTTCTGAGTCAGATACAAGGTGCTGGACCCAGGGATTCTCTGAGGATTCTCATGGAAGAGGAGCCAGGTCTGGAAAATGTAGACCTGGTCAGATTCCTTTGTTTTGTTAAGTTTGAGATAGGGTCTTGCTATGTAGTTCAGTCTGTCCTGGAACTCACTCTATAGACCAGACTGGCCTAGAACTCACAGAGATCCGCCTGCCTCTGCCTCCTGAGTGCTGGGTCTAAAGGCGGCTTGCCTGAGAAAGTTTCTCTCCACTTGCTGCTTCTAGAAAGTAGCAGCTGCTTCCACCCTTGGCATGGAAGCTTCATGGTGAACATGTCCTGCTTTGTTAGTCTTGTTAGGTTTTTTGTTTGTTTGTTTGGTTGGTTGGTTTTTCAAGACAGGGTCTCTCTGTGTATCCCTGGCTGTCCTGGAACTCACTCTGTAGACCAGACTGGCCTAGAACTCACAGAGATCCGCCTGCCTCTGCCTCTTGTGTGCTGGGATTAAAGGTTTGTGACACCATACCTGGCTTTAGTCTTATTAGTTTTTGCTTTTTTTTTTTTTTTTTTTTTTTTTTGTCCCCCATACTCCTCCAGACAGGGTTTCAGTGTGTGGTAGTTTAAATGTAATTGCTCCCAATAAGATAATAGGGAGCACCATTATTAGGAGGTATGGCTTGGTTGGAGTAGGTACAGCTTTGTTGAGGAAGTGTGTCACTGTGGGGGATGGGCTTTGAGGTCTCATATGTGCCCAAGCCACACTCAGTGTCTCAGATCACTTCCTGTGGATCAAGATGTAGCTCCTTCTCCACTCTTAGCTCCTTCTCTAGCACCATGTCTGCCTGCATGCCACCATGTCCTGGTATGATAATAATGGACTAAACCTCTGAAACTGAAGCCACCCAATTAAATGTTTTCCTTTATAAGAGTTGCTGTGGTCATGGTGTCTCTTCATAACAATAGAAACCCTAACTAAGACAGTGTGTAATGGCCTTGGCTGTCCTGGAACTAGCTCTGTAGACCAGTCTGGCCTTGAGCTCACAGAGATTCATGGGTCTCTGACTCCAGAAGGCTGGGATTAAAGATGTGGGCCACCACCACCACCTGGATTTTCTTTTAGATTTTAATAATGCAGTTAGGATGGGTGGTGAATCAGGTACTTCACTGGTCAGCCATGCATCACAGAGTGTCCTGGCTTGTCATTGGGCACAGGCGACCAGCTCCTCCAGGGCTTGTTCACGCCGATTGCCGTGCACTAACAGCACCTCCTTGATCCGATCTTGCTGAAATCCCATGTCACTGAACTGCTGCCAGAGGTGCAGGAACTCCCCTGCCTGAAGAGGAGGAAGACAGGGTACTCCATCACTGCAAGGCTGCCTCAGTCCTGGGTATCTCCCGCCCTTCACCAGGGGAGCCTGACACTGGGCTATGCCTGTCATTTTCCTCTTCCTGTGCAGGTCCAGGAGGAAACAGAGGCCGAGCCAGGGGTGCTGCTGCCTGTGTGCTGGTATTTCTGAGTTTTACTCTGCTCAGCCTCTGCTGAAGACTCCCCCTGTGTTTTCCTCTCCACTTTTCTACCCAGTCCTTCCTGCAACTCTCAGCCCTGTGAATTGCTGCCTCGTTACTGAGGCAGGGGCTATCATGGGCACTTGTTTCTTTCTGTAGGGCCTTTAGCTCCATGCATGCTATGAGGGCACAAACTCTCTGAGTTCAAGCATCTCCAGGCTGCTCCTGTAAGGGAGTATCAAAAACATCAGGTGTCCAGTAATATGTGATGTGTTGATTCGGTCACCTATAGAAAAGCCCCTCAACACCAGCCTCCAGTTGCCCTCTCCACCTCTTCATTCTCTGTCTCCCACCTTTGGCTGTACTCTGCTCTCCAGTTGAGAACTTTCTCCCCAGTGTGAGCAGGCTATTTCTCTCCTGACCAGACCACAGACTACTCTGGGGTCATTGCATCCCTGGCCCCCATGCTTCCACTCCCTGGGCCCAGCTGACCTGTTGCTCAGAGAACTGGAACATCTCCATGGCCTCATCCACCAGGGCCTCATCATAGCCCTGCCGCAGCAGCCTCTCACAGGCACTGAGGTAGCCGAGAAACTGGGCCAAAGAGGGCAGAGGGGGAAAGATGGTAAGAGGAGTGGCAGGGACATGCTAGGGAGTCACCCAAGGGTCTCCCTGAGGCCATGCAGCTAGACAACCTATCACAGGAAACAGGGAGCCAACAAAAGAGGGACAGACTTCCTTTGAGAACCAGCAGATGAGTGACAACAGGTCCTCAATAAATGTCCCAGGTTGAGGGATAGAAAGAATCCAACAAAAGTGCTGTCCGAATGTTCATAGAGTCTAAGTGGGGTGCAGGACAAGCTCTAAACAAGTAAGTCAACCCACCACAGCAACCAGATGGGTTATACTACTATGGCAACCCATCCTTCTCAGAGGAACAGCCAAATGTAAAAGGAGCCTCCTCAGCCACCCATTTCTATGCATCCCTCCCCGGACACACCTGTCACCTAGGATGAGTAGAGTTCCCACCAGGCAACAGTCTACACCAGAGCTGGGGGAGGGGAAGTGGCAGAGGAAGTTCTCCAGGGACTGAAAACTTGTTCTTATCACCCCCCATTAAGTCATCAGAGACTTCTTTTGCCTTCATTGGGATCATTAGATCAAGGCTGGCCTGTCTACACAGTAACCTTGAGGCTAACCAGTAACATAGAAAGATCTGTCTCAAAAAAACTAACAGCAACAAAAACCAAAATAAGTGCTGCCTTAAGGTAGCTAAATTGGTAGAGTGCTTGCCTAGCATGTATGACGTTCCAGCCCCAGCACCAAAAAAACTGGGCACCATGGTGCCCTGGGAAGGTGAAAACAGGAGGATCAGAAGAAGTTCAAGGTCAAGGCTAAGGAGATGGCTCAGTGAGTAACAGCACTTGCTTCAAAAATGTGAGGACCTGAGTTCAAGTGCCCAGCACCCACGCAAAAATCTGGACGTTGCCACATGCCAGGCTATAACCTCAGCACCATGGGAGGCAGAAACAGAATTCCTGGGGCTTGTTGCCTGCCAGCCTAGCTGTGGGTTCAGCGAGAGATCTTGTCTCAAGGGAATAAAGCAGAGAGTGACAAAGGAGGATATTTTATCTGCTCTTTCATGTACTCATGAGTGTCTGCACTTGCACACACATTTGCACAAATACACACCACATGCACCCACACACTCATGAACACACACACACACACACACACACACACACACACACACACACACTGATAATAAGTTAAAGATCACGCTCAGCTACATAGTGAGTTTGAGACCAGCCCAGTCGCATGAAACCCTGTCATCTGAAAAAATGTGATGCCTTTTCACCAGCCTCGGCTTCCTCCTTTTCTCTAGGCCTCCATCCAGCTCCCCATCCAAGACCAGCCTCCTTCTCCTCCCAGGGGGCCTCTCTGCAGACTCCATCTTTCCTGGGCCATCCTTGAGGCTCTTAGGCCCCACCCACCCACCCAGTGCAGTGTACACTATTCCACATTATATTTGTGTCCACTCATGTTTGGCACACAGTGGAAGGATAATCTGTCACCACTGCATCCCCAACACTACCAGGGGAGGCAAAGTAGCACAATAAACACATGCCTTGTTCATAAAACCAATTGCCTTCAAGGAACTCACAGCTTAGCAGAGGAGATAAACCAAATTTAGGGGACTATGCCAGTGCTGGGCAAATCAAAGCAGGATTTATAGGGGACAGGTGCCAGATGAAAGCACTAGGCCATGAGCACCACGTGTGTAGATGGAAAGGATTAGGTCAAGTTTCTGCTGACCTTCAGCGCTGGAGAGAGCACAGAACACACAGATTGTCTAGCCCCGTGGTTTCCAAACTCTTGGAGCTCTTGGTTTGTTTGTTCCAGCCCAGGAAGCTTCAGTAAGAAGCAGCTGAGAGCAGGCTGCCTAAAGCTGGAGGCCTATGGCTGCAGGAGCACAGAGCCCAGTGCTCCCCAGGGAGGAACTACAGGACATGTAGACCTGGCTCTGAGCACATTTTGAAAGTCATTCATTCCAACACCTTCCACAGCTGAGGACATGGAGGCCCTGGCAGAGTTGATGGTTGCCAGAGTCCCAGAATGAGGGTCCTTATTATCTGACCTTTCAGATCTGCCTGCCTCTACCAGGATTAATGGCATGTGCCACCATACCGGCGCTCCAGATGATTTTAACTTTAACAATACATGGATGCCATGTATGGACACCAGAGGTCAACTTCTGAGTCAATTCTCCTTCCAACTTTACTAACCCAGCCTCAGGCTTTCTCTTCTGTCTGCCAAGACATATCACTGCTGCTCCAGGAGATTCTAATGGGCAGCCAAATCTCCAAATCACATCTGTGTACCACACCAAACTACATGTCAGGTTCCAGATCCACTGATGGGCCCTTTGGGACCAGGTCTGGGCATTTGCATTTGGAAATTCTACTTGTTGTTTTGTTTGTTTTTTCGAGACAGCTCTGTAGCTTTGGAGCCTGTCCTGGAACTCGCTCTATAAACCAGACTGGCCTCAAAGTCATAGAGATCTTCCTGCCTTTGCCTCCCAAGTGCTGGGATTAAAGGTGTGCGCCACCACGGCCCAACGGAAATTCTACTTCTTGGCAGCTTTTGGGCCTTACGGAACTACAAAAACCACCAGGCTTACCTCAGGCTCAGGATAGATAAGGATGTCACCTTTAGACCCCAAGATAAAACCTTAGAAATCACTGATGACAAACATATATTCCTCAAAAACAAAACAAAACAGCCCTCAAAGGGAGACTGGTATGACAAGTGTCCCTCAGCAGATCTGTACTTGGCCCATGAACCTACTCATGCCTGCCTTGCTGGGCAGTGGGGCACATCAAAGCTGGGAAAGGAGGGTGAGAGGGAGGGGAGGGAGGGAGGGAGGGAGGGAGGAGGGAGGGAGGGGAGGGAGGGAGGGAGGAGGGGAGGGAGGGAGGGAGGGAGGGAAGAGCTAGTAATACCCAAAGCTTTTTTCCATTTTCCTCTAAGTGCCTTGTCTCTATAATCCAATGTTCTCTCTCCTGGGTTATCTGTCATTTATCTAGGTCAAAGGGACTTAATAAAATGTCTTTCAAGGGGGGAGTGATCCCGAAGGAGCTGAGGAAGTACCAGTTGCCACAGAGCCAGCTTTCCAACCATAAAGAACCCTGATGTTTAGACAATGGTGCAAAGCAGGGATGGCACATTGGAAAGGGGTGTGGGTAAGCGGCTAGACTGTTTAGGCAGCATCTCCCAAAGTCCTTGTCCCTGTCCTGGCAGCTCTTCTTATCTCAGAGTCAGAGCCTTGTAGTCCACCTCAGTGTATGGAACTCCCATGAAACCTTTCCCCGAGCACTGGAACCTCTTTGTGGTAGGTTGACAATGGATAGGATTTCTTTGAAGTCATCATGCCAATCAAGAGTAGAGTCTATTTCTCTACCCTTTAGGTCTGGACTTGTCTAGGACATGCTTTGACCAACAGAGGAGGTGGAAGTGACTACAGATAATCTGAAAGCTAGGCTCAGGTAACCTAGAAGCATTTGCTCTTATACTCTTGGAAACAACTGGAAACAACCAGGCTAGTTTTCTGAAGAAATATGGCCAAGTTGGCAAGTATCACCAATCCCTGGACTGGGGCACCCACCCTAGCTGAAGCAACAAATATCACTTAGAAGTAAGAGACTGTCTAATCAGATGTGACAGGATCTGAGGAAGACACCTGAGGTTGACCTATGGCCTTAACACATATTTTCGTACACCAGCACACACATGAGCAAATATACCCATACCGATAGATATCTCTCAGAAGAGATTTCCCTATTGGACAGTTCTAGAGAGGCTCTTGATTGCTTAAAGCTCCAGCCTCCCGTCTTTGGGGCATGGACTAGGATAGGGGTTCAAATATGAAGACCCCCCACATGGCCATAGGGATTCCTGCCGAAGTCCTGTGGAGGGATAGCAGTAAGGTCTAGAAATTCAATCTCAAACTTGGTAATTTGGGCCAAGTTGAGGTTCTTCCTCTAAAGAGATGGAAGCAAGGGCTGGGGTTCTAGACTAATGGTAGAGAGGTTGCCTACTATGTACAAGGCCCATTGATCCCCAGAACTTCAAGAGAGAAGACAGGACAGGGGGACAAAACCTTTTTCAAGATAAAGGTAAAAAGTCGGATGACCTTATGTAACTCCACCATGACAGCCCCTCAGCCTTGGGCCCACTCACCTGGCTCAGGCTCTGCCTTCCTGTCTTCTGCAGAGCCACAATGGCCCTTCCCAGGGGATAGCCCAAAGCAACCACTGGTCCGATGAGATCTTGCTCCTCTTTGGTCAGGGCAGACAGCAGGTCAGTTGCTGAATCAGGATGTAATCTATAGGAACCGAGGGGCTGAGGTGTCCCACTAAGAGGTGGCAAGCAGGTGTATGGGCTAAGAGACTGAAACATAGACAGGATGGCATGTCAGTAACTAAAGGAGGTCACAGTCATCCGAGATAGACATCTTAAGAGGTAGCTTTGTGTCCCACTTTATACACATTGTGGAGAGTTGTAGGTACTGCAGTCCCCAACTTATTTTCTATTTACTTTGCCAAGATGTCAACAGAGGCCATCTTAGAACTACCTCATCCAGGCTGTTAGAGGCATAAATCAGAGCATGAGCAAAGTGATTAATTAGCAAAGGGTCTGGCATATAGAAGCTGTCAGCAAAGGCTAAGGTTTCACTTAGCACTTAACAACACTGCAAATGAAATGTGATAGGTAGCCCAAGTATGGTGATACATGCCTGTAATCATAGCTACTTGGGAGCTGAGGCAGGAGGATTGCTTGACAGCAGGAATACAAGGTGATTCTGGGCCCAGTCATAGTACAAAATCAGATCAGGAAGAAATAAGAAAAGACAAAGTATAGGTCAGGAGGTAGCATGCCTGGGCTCAGTCCTTAGCATCTCATACACAGAGCATGACGGTGTGTGCCTGTGATCCCAGATTCAAGAAGATAAAAAGTTCAAGGTTGTCCTTAGCTACCATTACATGGCAAGTTTGGGATTAACCTGGGCTACATGAGATTCTGTCTGAGAGAGAGAGAGAGAGAGAGAGAGAGAGAGAGAGAGAGAGAGAGAATATCATACTATTATTTTGTGTCACAGACTGAAATCCAGGGTCAGAGAAGTCAGTGACCTGAAACACAGTACACATTTGAGATATGAACCCTGTCCTGAGGATGCTGTACCTCACAACTTAGTGAGAGGGAACGTCTTCCCAGCTCCACCCTCCTAAGGTTTGGCTGAGCTAGGCCCAGCAGAATGGTATTGACTCAGGTAAATACTGCACAACAGAACACATTAGCTTGCAGACATTCCTGTGGTTGGCCGGCATCATGAGGAAGGACTTCCCAGCTAGAAATCAATCTAGCAAGGCATTGGTGGAACATCATCAGGCTTCTCCCCTCCCATGAGGGAAATCCAGGTGCTGCCTTGCTTCTGGGCCTTGGAACTCATATGGGAGACATATGAGTTCCCCAGCTGTCACCACTTTCTCAGGGGTCTCTGCTATGACTCCTCCTTTTACCGTAAATTGAGGACCACCCAGATTTGAGCCATGATATTACTTTTGTCTTTGAAAAAGACTCTTAGTTACTGTCTGCCCCACTTTCCCTATGCCTCATACTCCTGTCCCAGCAGTCCCCCAACTAGGGTTGTTGGTCAAGTTGATTTTTTAGACAATGGCTTATTTCATGACTATGAAGCACCGAGTAGCCTTAAAGTAGCCATGTCGCCAAGGTTAGTCTCACACTGGCAATCCTGCTTTAGTCTCCTGAGCTGCTGAGATTGCAAGTATGTGCCAGCATGCCCTGCTAATTAAATTGATCTTGACCAGGGAAGAATCTTTCTGGCTCCAACATTTGGAATCTGCCCAGCTCCCAAAGCCCCTTCTGTAATGCTGATCCATCCACTTTATAAGTAGAGAGGGTGGCATACAGTGGTCCAGCAACCCAGCCAGAATGCTGGAGTCTATCTTTTGGATTCAATTTCTCCTTGGCCTTATTCTGAAGTATCCTAGTGTCTGACTGGGAGCCAGAACGCTGTGCCCAAGCACCATATTCTGCTACTAGTCTGGATCTACCTCAACCTTCCCTGGACTTAGGACTTGTGGACTCTGAAATTTACTCATTTCTTTATTTTTTTAAAAGATTTTAATTATTTATTATGTATACAACATTCTGCTTCCATGTATATCTGCACACCAGAAGAGGGCACCAGATCTCATAATGGATGGTTGTGAGCCACCATGTGGTTGCTGGGAATTGAACTCAGGACCTCTGGAAGAGCAGTCAGTGTTCTTAACCTCTGAGCCATCTCTCCAGCCCCCCTCATTTCTTAAGAAAAAGATATAAATACTGTATTTGGAACACGGAAGGGTAAGTTTCTCTGGACTCTAGGCTCACGTCTGCACCTGGATCTTTCCCTGCACTCCCTCCACCCTGGTCTGGCCAGCTGCATCAGCCCTGTCTGTCAAAGCTGATCCCACACCCGACCAAGCCTAGGCCTCTCCCCACATTCTCTTGACCAACTGTCTTGTCCTGTGGGTATCTGGTGGGAAGTACCTATTCCGAGAATATTTCTTGCTTGAGCCACCAGCTTCTCAGGCCTGCTCAGTGTGAAGCCCCAGAGCTGAGTCTGAGGCAGGCTTTCATTGAGCTCCCCCTGCAGGTAGGGTCCTCTGCTCAGTGGTCAGGAAACAAAAATGAGTATTACCCCATCCCACCCCTAAAAGAATTCATATTCCACTGCAAGAGAAAGTTGGGAGTAGAAACTGATTGGTAACCATTGTGACATACGCCCATGTGGGAAATCGACAGCGGGGCCAGCCTCCAAGCAGAACATACTAAGGCTGCAGGAAGGACAGGACCACAGGGCCAGGTGGGAGCCGATGAGTAGAGGGCAGTGCAGGGAGGAAGGAACCTAGGCTGGGGACCCTCAACTTGGAAGGCCTTGGCTTAGGACCTGTGGCTTTGGAGGAGAACACAAAGTTCTTACAGCGACAGTGGGCTTGTGGCTCCGCAGTGGAGGCATGGCGCCGGCGGTGGATGGTCGTGGGGGCAGCTCGGGGACGCTGGGAGGCTGCGGTGCTGGACCAGGGGCTGGCGCCAGGCTGGCACTCACACTCAAAGTGCGGTGGCCTCGGAAGCGGTGCAGAAGGGCTCGAGGACACGTGGCTAGTCTGCTCTCTGAGAGCCGTCGCCGGGCACCAGACAACTCAGACCTCATGTTTCTCAGCACATCCAGAGAGCAGCGCCGATGACCTGCAGGGGAGCTGGGCCGAGGGCTACAGGACTCCATCTCCTCCTCGTAGGCAGAGGAGGCATCTTCCTCGTCCCTCTTCTCACCTATTTCTTCTTCTTCCTCCCCGTCTTCCTCCTCGGGAGGTTCTTGTAGTTCAGCATCTGGATCTCGGACTTCAGCAAGTGCAGACACCAGACTGTATTTTGGACTGACCAGTAAGAACCAGGCTGGAGGAGCGGACGCAATCCCCAGGTCATTGCATTGGTGGGGAGAAGGACCTCTGACGAGTGCTTCCACCCAGAAAAGAGCCTGCCTTTCCAGGCTGAAGTCATACTGCAGAGAGAAGGTTGATGTGGGGCTCAGCTGTGGCAAGCCAGGGCTGTGGAGACATAGCCCTCAGTGCTGCCTTGGGGACCCTGTTCAGTCAAATTTGCCAGATCGGGAAAGCTCCTGGCTCTAAGCTCTGGGTATCCTCACTGCCCACTCCCATCTTCCTTTCCAGGTGTTTCTGGGGCCCACAGACATCATAACAGTTCAATAACAAACCCTGACATGAAGGACAAATCAAGTAATGTGTTAATAGAGGAACCATGGTAAAACTCCAATATTCAAAACCCTTCACCATTCGGTGTGTCACTGAGCAACAGCTACCTCAATACACCCCTGTAGAAACAGCTTTTGTGGTCTGGGTGTAAGGATTCAGGCATTATGCTGGCCTGACTTTATCACCTGGCAGAATGCACTCAGCAGTACCCTTGGTCAGCCCAGGTGCAAAGGACCCCTTTAAAAGACAGATCTCCGACCACTTATGCTCTCTTCCCCCCCCCCACCCCGTTCCCCTGGGTAGACCGGACTTTTCCTATTTCCGTCTTCTCTTGTCCTATTGTCCTCTCTCTCTCTCTCTCTCTCTCTCTCTCTCTCTCTCTCTCTCTCTCTCTCTCCAGAATTTCTCTGTGAAGCTGCGACTGTCCTGGAACTTGCTCTATAGACCAGGCTGGCTCTGAACTCACAGAGCTCTGCCGGCCTCTGCCTCCTGGGGGCTGGAATTAAAGGTGTGTGCCACTACTGACTGCCCGGCTAGCTCCTTGTGCTTTTTTATCAGAGGATTCTGGAAATGGAGTCTTATCACCAAGAGTGATTCTAACAGCTGATATGGGAGAGAGGATGAAGTGGTGCACACTGGCAGTGACAAACAATTCACACAAAGCAGGTCACACAAGCAGGCTCTCAGCTGACTGAGGAAATCACTTCATCATCCAGACACCAGACTTCTCTATGGAACCTATTGGCTTATTTTCAGACTCCCTAGACTATTGGAAAGCAAACCAAGCTTCCCTTTACAGTCATGAGACAGGCCCCAGGGGCCTTAGAGGTCAGATCCAAGGACAGAGCTAGACAGTCAAGACTCACTTACCATCGAGCCCAACAGAAGCTCTCTACAGTCCCGGACACTGAGCTCTGGAGCAGGGTGGGGCTCTGTGTCCATCACAAAGCCCTTGGGCACCTTGAAGGGGACACCATCAAGGGCATTCATTCTGCCAGAGATAAGTGAAACTGTCTCAGAAGAAGTGAGCAAGTGCTATGATGGCAGGGAGAGGGTGTAGAGTCCTCAGAACCAGGCTCAAGCCACACTCTCCTGTGTGGAGCCCCCCACAGCTGGAAGGAAAAGAAGAAATGACCAGTGCTGTACAGGGAAGAAATAAGTAAAACCCAGAGTATCCATATTGATGTCATGTTATTTCATGTAGAAGTCTTGCGTTACCAGGCATGTCCCAGCTGTGCCCACAGGCTGCACACACCCCAAGATAGCTATGAATAGAGACCAATACTAAACTATAAACACTTAAAATATTATGAGGTTTTTTTTTTCAATTATTTTCCTGGTTTGGTAATTCAGACCTGTGCCACTCTCCTGCAAGTTGTCCTCTGACCTCTACATACTCCCTATGGTATATATCACATATACACAATAAATAAATGTAATAATATTTTAAAGAATAACAAAATAAAGTGGAAAATTATATGATTGCACATCTCCATAGACTCAGGATGCCCTGGAGCTGGAGTTACAAGTGGTTTGACCATAAACTGCCTGATGTAGGTGCTAGGGACTGAACTCTGGTCCTCTTCAAAGTAGGAAGTGTTCTTACCACTGGCTGAGCTTCATTACTATTATTATTGTTGTTGTTATTTTTTTTTCAGGAGTGGAGGAAGGCCTAAGCCCAGAGCTTTGCATCTGCTAGGCAAGAACTCTAACCCTGAGCTACATCCCCAACCCCCTTCTTTATTATTTTTAAGAAACATGGAGCTAGGGATCCACCCAATGGAAGAGTGTTTGCCTCTGCGTGAAGCTCTGGATTGATCCTGAGAGCAACAAAAACAAATCCCCAAACAAAACAAAACCCACGCAAAACAAAACAAAAAAACCTTAAGTCACAGCAGTTTAGGACTAAAAGGCAATTTCTCAGCCTAGTGAAGAACATCCCTAACCATCCGCAGCAAACTACTGAGCGATGTCCTCAAGGCTGGCAGTGAAACAAGGGTGTCATAGCACCATCTCTTCTGCCCATGTGGCACCCGATACTAGCTTGTGCAAGAAGAGATGAAAACTAATACACATACAGACTGGAAAGAAAGAAAACAACCATTATTGGTAGATCACAAAGTCCAGAAGAATCTATGAACAACACTCTTAGAATTAGTAACACAATTTAGAAAGGACATTGGATACACAGTCAACATACAAAGTAAACTATATCCTCATGTGTGAACAATAAACTATGTGAAAGCATTTTAAGATTGAATTTTTAAAAATAGACCATTGATATTTACTGATATTATATCCACCACCAAGTACTTAATCTAACACAGTATGTGCAAGAACTCTACATAGAAAACCAAACGCTATTAAATGGAGGAACATACCCTGCTGGAAGATGATAAACTTCAATGTATAATTCTCTGAGAACTGATTTACAGACCTGAAGGATCATAATTTAATCATTAGCATAATTGGCATGCTAATTCTAGAATTAAGCAGGTCACAAAGAATCAAGGAAATTCAGGGCAGTTTTTTTTTTTTTTTTTATGTGTGTATGTGTGTGTCTGCATGAATGTAGGTGATATGTGCGCAGGTTCCTACAGAGGTAAGAATGTTATGAGCTGCTCAACACGGGGTTTGTATTCTAACTTTTGGCCTCTGTAAGCACAGGAAGTGTTCTTAACCACCCCAGCCAAGGAAGGAAGGAAGGAAGGAAGAAAGGAAGGAAGGAAGGAAGGAAGGAAGGAAGGAAGGAAGGAAGGAAGAAAGGAGATGGGGGAAGAGGGGAGGGGGGGGGAGAGAGGAAGAGAGAGAAAGACACTACCAGACAGCATGCCTTTAATCTAGCAGCTGGAGGCAGAAAGCAGGAAAATGTGTATCTAAGGTCAGCCTGGTCTACATATCCAGGTCCAAGACAGTCAGAACTACATAGTGAGACCCTTGCCAAAAGAAAACAAACAAGCAAACAATAAAAACCCCAAAACAACCCCAAACAACAGAAAGAAAACGTGTGGTACAGACACGAGGCCCTTCTAAAGGACCAGAAGAATGAAAATAGTCCAGAGACAGCCACACAATAGTGACCCTTGATTAATGACAGAGTTTGCTCTGCAGAACAGTAGAAAAGACCTCTCAATGAATGTTCTGGATCAACCTGATATCCATCTTGAGGGAAGAAATGAAACAATCTTGGGTCTGAAGGTATAGTCCAGTGGTAGTACACTTGCTTAGCATACATGAACCTTGGAAGTAGAAAAAATTGACCTCCTTTACATCATACACTAAATTCAATCCTACAATTCTAAATGTAAATGGCAAAGATAGAACAACAAAGCTTTGGCACACATCTGTAATCCCAGCACTGGAGAGGCAGAGGCAGGAGAATCTCTGTAAATTGGAGGCCAGCCTGGTCTACAGAGCCAGTTCCAGGATAGCCAGGGCTACACAGAAAAACACTATCTTGAAAAGCCAAACCAACCAATCAACCAAACAACAAAACAAACAAACAACCCACCACAAAACACCGAAAAATGAAAATCAAAAGCCAAAATACAAAATTTTAAAGTCTGTACCATCAGCCGGGCGTTGGTGGCTCATGCCTTTAATCCCAGCACTGAGGAGGCAGAGGCAGGTGGATCTCTGTGAGTTAGAGGCCAGCCAGGTCTACAGTGTGAGTTCCAGGAGAAGGCTCCAAAGCTACAGAGAAACCCTGTCTTGAAAAACCGAGAGAGAGAGAGAGAGAGAGAGAGAGAGAGAGAGAGAGAGAGAGAGAGAGAGTTTATGCCAGCATGTTGGAATAAACATTTTTTTAATTTAAAAAAATTGTACTTATGAATGTTTTGCCTGCCTATGTGTTGTGTGTATGTGTGTCCCAGTGCTTTTCAAGACTACAAGAGGGCATCAGATGCCCTGGAACTAGAGTTACAGTTGTGAGCTACCATGTGAGTGCTGGAAATAAACTCAGGTCCTTTGAAAGAGCAGCAGGTATTTATAACAAGGGAGTCATCTCCCTATCCCAAAACAAGCACTTCTTTTCTATTTGTTTGTAAGGTGTTCACTTTTATTAAACTGGTCTCAAGTCAGCATGCAGGTGAGCCTTCAGATGTTTCAACATCTTTACCTACTCCCAGGGAGTCCAAAAGCCTTCATAATCTTTAGTCAGGAAACAAAAATGGGGAGCATGACTGACTATTCAGAAGTAAAAACAAAAATAAAAAAAGTATTAAAGCAGGTGTCTAGAGTTTCTATTGCTGTGAAGAGACACCATGACTATAACAACTCTTTTTTTTTTTTTTTTGGTTTTTCAAAACAGGATTTCTCTGTGGCTTTGGAGGCTGTCCTGGAACTAGCTCTTGTAGACCAGGCTGGTCTCAAACTCACAAAGATCTGCCTGCCCCTGCCTCCTGAGTGCTGGGGTTAAAGGCGTGCGTCACCACTGCCTGGCCGACTATGACAATTCTTATGAAGGAAAACATTTAACTGGGGCTGGTTCACAGTTTCAGAGGTTCAGTCCATTATCATCTTGGAGGGAAGCACCATGCTGGAGAAGGAGCTGGGAGTTCTACATCTTGATCCACAGGCACCACAAGCAGCTGTGTGCCACACTGAGAGCAGCGTAAGCATAGGAGACCTCAAAGCCCACCCCCACAGTGCACACTTCTTCCAACAAGGTCCCACCTACTCCAACAAAGCCACACCTCCTAATAGTGCCACTCCCTATGGGAGCCATTTTCTTTCAAACCACCATTTAAAAAATCTGCAATACATATAATTTATACAAAAGCAATGCTGTCACCTCCCCTGCATGGACTCGGGACACAGAGTGGGTCATCACCCTTTCTAGAGTAGGGGGTCGGTTTTGGGAGGATGAAGAACTTCCTTAACCAGGTAACTCATTGGAATGATTATTAAACAAAAAATAATGCACGATCAGTCGTCAACCACTTAGTACAACTTTGAGGCTACTTGCTCCAACCAACTGCAGTTGCCTTTACTGTTCCAGTTTTTAAATCCTGAGCCCAAAGCATGAAAGCAAAACAAAAACAAAAATTAAAATGAAACAAAAGACAAGGTGAGGTCAATGTTGTCTACTGTTTTTTTGTTTGGTTTCCTGCACAAGTTAGGTTTTGTCGAGAAAAGGTTACCCAGAAGCATTTTCGGTGCATGATGGAGAGCCACATGATGTGTCCTTGCTTGTTGATCCACATCAGCTGGAAGGTTGACAGTGAGATCAAGATGGAGCTGCCAATCCACAAGAGTACTTATGCTCTTGATCTTCACAGTAGTGCAAGCCAGAGCACTCATCTCCTGCATCCTTTTGATGATGCTTGGGCACAAGGTGGTGCCACCAAACAGCACTGGTTGGCATGGAGGTCTCTACAGATGTTGACATTACCCTTCATGATGGAAATGACAGTAGTTTTGTGGATGTCACACACAGGAAGAAAGGCAATGTAACTGCTCTTTGCCAATAGTGATGGCCCGGTGGTAGGGCAGTAGCTCTTCTCCAGGGAGGAGGATGCAGCAGTGACCATCTCTTGCTCCAAGTCTAGACTGACATAGCATAGCTTCTCCTTGATGCCATTTCAATTTCCCTCTTGGCTGTAACGGTGAAGCTGCAGCCATGCCCAGTCAAGATTTTCATGAGGTAATCTGTCAGGTCCCAGCCAGCCAGGTTCAGATGCAGGATGGTGTGGGGGAGAGCGTAACCCTTGTAAATGGGTACTTTGTACGTGGCTCTGTCTCCAGAGTCCATCATGATGCTGGTGATTCCACCAGGGTTGCACAGGGACAACACATCCTGCATGGCCATGCAATGGCTTGGATGCCAAAGGTTTTGAACACAATCTGGGTCATCTTTTCATGGATGCTCTTAGAGTCCAGGGGAGCCTTAGGGAGCAGCATGGGGAACTCCTCAGGAGCCACAGGCACCTCATGGTAGGAGGTATGGTGCTAAGCATCTTCACGTTGTCCCGGTTGGTGGCAAAGCCTTGCTCCATGGGATACTTCAGGGTCAGGATGCTTCTCTTATTCTGGACGTCAACACCCATATAGGAGTCCTTTTGGCTCAAGTCCACCATCACATT
Organism: Cricetulus griseus; assembly: GCF_003668045.3. NCBI lineage: Eukaryota > Metazoa > Chordata > Mammalia > Rodentia > Cricetidae > Cricetulus > Cricetulus griseus. Next base: position 176,968,191 of record NC_048597.1, on the reverse strand, counting down.
CTGGTGTTGCAGGCAGCCCAAGATGGAGGTAAAGACTGCTGGGGAGTATAGTTGCTGACAAAGCTGACTTGACAAATGTTGCTATGACATGTCTATGGAGAACTGGGTGACTGGTGTGGACTGGCAGTGGAGGAGCCCTGAGAGGTCTGTCCTCTCAGGGCAGATATGATGGTGTCTTAGAGAAGTTTACAGGAGACTAATGTTGCAGAGCCAGTCCTGGTGGCACAGGTCTGTAATCCCAGCTACTTAGAAGACTGAGGCAGGAGGATCACAAGTTCAATGCGTACCTGGGCCACAAAATGAGTTTAAGGCTAGCCTGAGCAATTTAGTGAGACTCGTTTTTGTTTTGTTTTGTTTTGTACATTCCAATCCCAGTTCCCCTTCCCTCCTCCCACTTTCCCACTACCCTACTCCCACCTGCTCATCAGAGAGGGTAAGGATTCTCCTAGGAAGTCAACTAGGTCTGTCCCATCACCTCAGACCCCCAATCCTTGTCCCTAGTCAGAGCAAGGTATCTCTCCACATAGAATGGGCTCCACAGTTTGTGCATTAGAGTTAGATCTTGGTCTCACTACAAGGGGCCACATTTACTGCCCAAGCCACACCACTGTCACCTATATTTAGGGAGTCTAGTTCAGACCTATGCAGGTTCCCCATTTGTCAGACCTGAGTCAGTGATCTCTCACTAGCTGGGGTCAGCTGATTCTGTGGGTTTCCCCATCATGGTCTTGACTCCTTTGTTCCTATTATCACTTCTCCCTCACTTCGATTGTACTCCAGGAGTTCGACCCAATGGTTAGTTGTGGATTTCTGCATCTGCTTCCACCTGTTTCTGGGAGTGGGTTCTAGCTTCTCTGGAGTTGTGGATTGTAGGCTGGTTTTCCTTTGCTTTATGTCTAGTATCCACTTATGAGTGAGTACATACTATATTTGTCTTCCTGGGTCTGGGTTACCTCACTCAGGATGTTTTTTTCTAGTTCTATCCATTTGCAGCAAATTTAAAGATGTCATTGTTCTTACTGATGAGTGTAAATGTACATTTTCTTTATCCATTTTTGTTTTGTTTTTAAAGATTTATTTATTTATTATGTATACAGTGTTCTACCTGCATGTATGCCTGCATGTATGTGCTAGAACACATTACAGATGGTTGCGAAACACCATGTGGGTGCTGGGAATTGGACTCAGGACCTCTTGAAGAATAGTCAGTGCTTTTAACCTCTGAGCCATCTCTCCAACCCTGAGACTCTGTCTTAACATAAAAGTAAAAAGAGGGCTGGGGCTATAGACCTCAGTGGTAGAGTGCTTACGTAGCAGGCAGGGAGCCCTCAGTTAATCCTCAGTATCACACATATATAGATACACACAAAGAAAAAGGCTAACCATGAATACATTACTGATAAACTGGATTAAAGTCAGAAGTCCTAGTCATCAGAGTTTAAAGACAACCACAGCATGGGAGACAATATTTGCAAAATAATCGCCTGACAATATTCAGGGACTTATATTCAGCTTATGCAATGAACTTCTATAAACAATAGGAAGTTTTAAATTCTCATTAGGAGGATATCCAAATGGCCAACAGATAACCTCTTTAGCTATTGGGTATATAAAGTAAAACATCGATCCAACACATACCCAGTCATGAATAGCTCAAATTAAAAAGCCCGAATTCACATGAATTCAAACTCACAAATGCTTATAACATAAACTAAATTCCTGATCACAGCCTGGCAGTTTGGTAACAGTGAGGAGCCTGGACCAGGATATGCCTCTGGCCCCACACAATCTGTTAGCCCTGACAGGATGACACAAAGCCTTGCTGCTTGGGGTCACAGTGCGGTCATCCTGTTCCCAACAGAACAGCCTCATGTAGAGATGTTGGGTGGGTAATCTGGGAGCAGACAGGTCAAGTGAGGGCAAGTGGCCAAAGCCCTTAATTCCCTCACATCTCCTCCCCAATCTGTCTGTTCTCATCAGTGTCTTCCTGCCTCCAGGATTCATCAATTCCTGCCTGAATCTATGTCACTGCATGTCAGTGGGTGGCTCCTCATGCTCCTCCATGGGCAAGATCAGGCAAGCCTTGGGGTAAAACTGCCTTGTTGGCTCGTTTTTACTGGACACCTGTGAGGCTCAGGAAAGCTCAGCAGGTTTTGCCATCCTCAGATTTATCTTTCCATCTCAGCTACCACTGAATTTTGAATTATAGAGAAGGAAAAGCCCAAATTCTACTGAGGCTCCAGAGTAAATCCTTGCCCACTTGAGATAACAATCCCTCTCTCCCCATCTTCCACTTAACATCTGCATCCCTAATTGTTTTCTGCACAGCCCTGAACTGGCTACCAGTTTGGAGATTCTGAGGGTCTCTTTCTGAAGAACAGCAAAGGCCACAGTGGAAATCAGAGCTAGTTAGAACACTAAAATGCTGCATCAGAGTGTGTCTGGAAGGGGCAGCCTAGTCCTTGTGAGGCTTGGGAAAGCTTTACGAAACACTTGGGCCTCAAAGGGTAGGAAATGGATTGTGAGCAGAAAAAGGTTCAAATAGCAGGCATCCAGAGGAGCAGCATGAGACAGACAGCAGACATAGGAATCTACAGTGTGAGGTGAGGGGGTTACAAGTGAGAAAATGCTATGTGCAGTCTGGAGCAAAATCCAGGATAGATTAGGGTCCTGCTGGAGAGCACTTAGAATTTTTTTTAATGTTTATTTATTTATGTCTGTAGGAGTCAAAGAGGGTATCGGGTGAATCTCTTGGAACTGAAGGTACAGACAGTTGTGAGCTGCCATGTAGGTGCCAGGAATTGAATCTGGATTCTCTGGAAGTGCAGCCAGTTCTCTAAACCACTGAGCCATCTCTCCAGTCCAGAGGACTTTGAATTTTGAGCTGAGTTCTGACTCCAATCAGTAGGTGGCAGAGAAAGTCATAAGGGGCTGGGATGGAGTTGGAGTATACAAGGAAAGCAAGGCTGTGCTTCAACAAACTATATAATCCAGTGAAAGTGTGCCTATCGGACAAATCATGGGGCTGGAGACTGGAGTAAGCTGAAGTGATAATGAACCTAGGTAGGAGACTAGCCAGGAATGACTCCCCAGTGTACTCTACATGACTTCATCCTGCTTAGAGCTTCCATTACCTGCCAATAATTCCCACTTTCTCCATGTCTCTTCTGAGATCAAACTCATAAACACCTGCCTACAAAGTACCTCCCAACGAGCTTAGAGTGCCTCTAATTTAAAACACACAAAGTGAATTTCACTTTTCTTATCCCAAACACATTTTCCTTTCCAGAGGTCTTTGAAGGTATGATAACCTGATCCAGGGTGCTAACACACACTCAGACACTTTACCAACTCCCATCTCAAATCCTCTGCCAAGTTTCTTAAGACTCAGTGTTATCTCCATGGTTAACATGAGAATCCAAGCTGGTGTTACCTCACTGAACAACAGCTCACCTCCATTTATCTTCTCGTGTGCTATTATTGTTCCACACGCAGAAAGTATGATCATTTCAAACTTCAAACTTAAGTCGCCATTCTTCCTCTTCTTCCTTTTTCCATAGTTCTCAGGTTCTTTCCAAATAAAAACTTAAATTCTGAAGGCTTGTAACAGCTAGATTGATCTGTGTCTGTCTCTCTCTCTCTCTCTCTCTCTCTCTCTCTCTCTCTCTCTCTCTCTCTCTCTCTCTCTCTCTCTGTGTGTGTGTGTGTGTGACTGTGTGTTGTCTTTTGAGTAAGGGTTTCTCTGTGTGGCCCTAACTGTCCTGAAACTTGCTTTGTAGATCGGACTGGCCTCAAATTCACAGCAATCTGCCCGCCTCTGCCTCTAAAGTGCTAGGGTTGAAGGCGTGCACCACCACACCCAGAACCAGACTGATTCTTACCCACACAATTCCAGCCATAGTAGCCATGCCATGGTCCCTTGACCCCCACACCATCTCTGCACAGCTATTCCTGATTCTGCCTGTGTTTTTCTGTCTCTTCTCAACAACTAAAAGCCTCCCCCCCCCAGCTGAAAATCACCTGCTCAGAGCAGCTTTCTCCACGAGCAGCTTTCAGTAATCTCTCTTAATCATTGTTTGAGACAGCTGAGTCCTCCAGAATGTCCTTTAATTTCTAAACAGCTGAGAATGGACTTCAATTTCTGATCTTCCCACCTTCACCTCCTAAATGTGGGATCTGTTTTATTGGGTGCAGAGGACTGAAGCCAGGGCATCATGCATGCTAGACAAGCACTGTGCCAACTGAAGTACACTCCCAGCTCCCGATACCCCCTCCTTTTACTCTGACCCACAGAGTACTCTGTGAACCAGAACACACTGTTTATATAATCTCACTTAAATGTGTTATAAATGCATTTGAAGTCAATTTCTACTGTGATCTCATACAACCTCCATAGTACTCAAAGTAGTTTTTGATTGTTGTAATAATGGCCATTTTCTTTTTAACCTCTGTTCTCTGTTGGGTTAAAGGGTATTTCCTAGCATCATCCATAGGCATTTTGAAATATCTGGGCAATATGGGTTAGTACTTCCCGATGTAGCAATATCACAGCGACAACGAAGAACTTGATCAGCGCAGCTATGGAATCAGTGAAGGGTAGTATAGATGGAGAAAGTCTTCACAAAGTTACTTCTCTCAATACTAGGAAGACAGGAATCCTGTTCACTCCTTTTTATTCTCTTAGCACCTAAATTATAGTAATGGAAAACAAAAAGCCATCTCCCAAAGGACACAGCTTAATCCTTAGCTTCCTTAGCTTCACATAATTAATAAAGCAGAAACTACCTGCAGATGTGCAGTTATACAAGTCTAAAACCACCTGCCTCAAACGCCTCAGTTTTTGCTTCAGAGATTATGAGAAAACAAGTTTATCCCAAAGGCAAAAAGAATTGGCTTTGGAAACAAAATCTTCAGCAGTAGCAGCTGGGTGCGGCAATCGGGAACTACTGTGTGGATATATACAAAAGTACATAGGTTGTCCAAGATAACTCAGAAGGTAAAACAGAAACTTGTATCAGCAGAAAGGAGCATTTTTAAACATATCATTAAAAAAGCAAACTGGAAATAAGACACATTTTGTACTTACCTTTTAATTCCCAGGAGAGCTTCTCTGTGGACAGAATATGAAGACATGAACAGTACAACAGATGGTGTAATCTCAGCTAAGCTTTTTAAAAAGTCACATGGACACAGAAACATAAAGGATTTTAGAGTGATTAAACTAGTTGGCTTGTTGCAGAAAATTCTCAGACAGCAGGAACTCAAGTACTCCAGCTAAGTATAGTATTTAACATACAACGAATCTCTCATGGCTTGTTACTCTTCACTGTGTTTATATCTAATTCCTTAAAAGCTTGTGTTTGCCTCTTACAAGTCCTGGTTTTGGGATATGCATATTCTTTTTTTCATATAGAATATAATTAATCTGGGGCTGGAGCAATGGCTTAGTGGCTAAAAAGCACTGGCTGCTCTTCCAGAGGATCTGGGTTTGATCCCCAGCACCCATATGGTGGCTCAGAACCATCTATAACTCCAATCCCAAGGGATCAGACTCTTTTCTGCCTGTGGCACCAGGCATGCATGTAGTATACAGACATACATGCAAGCCCAATGCCTTACACATAAAATAATAAAAATATCTCTAAGTATAAAATAAACAATTACTTAACTTTCTGATTAATTTTGAATTTTATTTCTCCACTTGATTGAACATTGATGTTTAACATATGGAGAAATTTAGGTAATAAGTAAAAAAATCCAAAAAACCCAAATCAGTAAAGGGCTGGAGGCTCAACAGAATTATAGATGCAAATTCTGTTCATTGAAAAGGCTAAGAAATGACCAAGGATTGGGGGTGTAGTCAAGGGTACATCACTCACCTGTGTCTTTCTAAGCCTGGAAAGAAACAGTGGCTACTGCTACAACTTACAAGCAGGCAATATACCAGGAAACAAAAGCTGAACAAAAATAATGCTCTCTTTATAAGAACCTTGCCTGCACCAAATATAGATCAGAAACAGCTTCTTTCCAACTAGAGTTCCACACCTCCTTTTCTGGTTCAGTTGCTGAATCTCCCCAGTCCCTGCCCATCAATGCTGGTATCCACGGCGATAAGGCCATCTCAACACAACTCATACAATCCATCTTCCACTGCTGCTCTTCCTGCAACTCATCTCAGGGCAAGAGGTGAAGAGTTCAAATGAAAAGGTGTACAGGCCTCTGTGGTCGGGGAGGCTAATTGTATCAGACCTTAGAACTCATGAACTCAGGCACACTGGGAAAAATAGCCTATCTCCTAGCTGTCCAATATGAAACAGCTCTATTCCCTAGGTGTACAGTAGAAGGCAATGTATATGCAACTACAAAAAGGGACAAAGGCATTAGTATATCACACCTAAGGGCTCTCAATTCTACATCATTCCCAAAGTTGATGGTGATCCTTCTTGCTATCCACAGTCAGATTTTACAGCCAAAGTATGTGTTTAAAATCATTTTTCTGCAGCAAACACCTATTTATTAAATTTGAACTTTGGAGTGAAATGCTTTAGCAATGTGAAGATGAAATGTGTTAAATGATTCAAGAGAGAATAAATCAGGGGCAAAAGCTCAAATTAAAAAGTGAAAATGGTATTTATTTAGCTTTTAGGAAATTAAATAACAAAAACCAGAATAAAGCAAAACAAAAACCATAACATGTCATATGACTGATCATGTCCCAAGCACAACAGCACTTATTAATGAATATAAAAAATAAAATTTACCATTTGTATTTGCTCTTTCCCCAACTTTTACTACATGGATATTTTTAGAAGCTTGAGCTAAAGAGGAGAAAAGAAGAATCCCAGAGCTACCATGTGACTGAGATTATGGTCTCATAGGGAAACACATTTCTATTGCTGGAGACCCACACAGTTAGATCCCTTGGAACTCTGGACTAGCACTTTCATGAGGAACACAGGCACTGTCTGTCAGAGCACCAGCCAATCTGGTCTGGCACTCGTCGGATTTTATAAGCTCTCCAGAGAACAAAAGTTCTAAGCTGTCAGCATTCCTGGCAGCCCAGTCTAATGCCACTGCCATCGTTCTCAGTAGCAGCCTCCCAACTGCACCAAACTGGGATTAACAGAACTGTAGGTCAAACTTTGACCTGGAAGCTGGAGGGCAGTTGGTAGAGGAAAATAAGGAGTAGTGCCTGCTAACTCTACTCCGTGAACATCTTCAAGGAGTAACCAAGTGTGCTGACTGTATTTACCCGCCAATTCAAAACAAGCCTAGAACAGATAAGTAGGCCACACTAGGCCAAGCCTCTCAAAACAGAGGCAGTTAGTGAGTGAAGGCCACTGCCCATGCTAATAACTTCAGTTCATCTAGGCCCTTTCCAGAAGAACCTTATCAACCTCCTGATTCAAGAGGTAACTCTGGCCAGGGCAGAGAATAGAGAGAAGCAGGACTTCCAGCTACAGCAATGCCGCATGAAGTTTAAGTTGTGCAGAAGACTACAGCGTGAGACGGCAGCATCACTGACATCTAGAGCTGCAGTGCTGGCCTGCTGGACCACACTCCTGGAGGGTCTTAATGAAGCTTAACGGCTGTTGCCCAGATGTCGTTGCTGGGGATCGGGGGAAGGACCCATCCTTGGGGAACGGAGTTGCCTTTAGGATGATCAGACGGCACCAGGTACTGATCCCAATCATGCCTTAATAAGAACATTACAGAACAATGTTTATTTCTGGTTTTCCCCAAGCAAGACACTCAGAAATTATATTTCATATCTAGGATACTGTTTTCAAATGACAGATGTACTAACCTGCTACAGAACTGGTTTTCTAGGAAGTATACCAAGGGTTACATTAATGTACACATTTAAGGAAAAACTAACTGTGCAGACAGCCAAACAGTGAATGTACAGTTAACCCTCATTATTTGTATATTCTGTATTTGTAATTTCTCTCTCTAAGACAGGGCTAGGGCTGACCTTGAACTCCTAATCCTCCTTTCTCCACTTCCCAAGTGTTAGGACTATAGGCATGAGCCACCACACTTGGTTATATTGGCAAATTTAAATCGTCCCATATGTGGCATTTTCATGGACAACCACAAATTCAGAGAGAAAAAAAAAATCTGTCACCATTCTGCTTTCTTCTTTTCAGCTCTTACAGTATAAATTAGCATCCTTTTCCTAGTTTACTCTGTGCCACAATTTTCAGTTTTGTGCTCCTTACTGGTGACCTTACTGTTTAAAATGCCACCCAAGTGGCCTGGTGAAGTGCTATTATTGCTAAGTGTGAGAGAATTGTGAGGCACCTTGTGGAGAAGATAATGTGCTCTACAGCTTTGTTGGACTCAGACTATAGTACCATCAGCCCTGATGCTATGCTTATAATCAATAGAATACATTATATTAGGTGTCATCAAACAGACACATGAAACAAGGTGGTGATCAGCTAATAAGAAGAGTTAAGACAAAGGCTGGAGAGATGGTTCAGCAGTTAAGAACACTGGCTGCTCTTACAGAGGATCCAGGTTTGACTTCCAGCATCCACATGATGGCTCACAACTGTCTATCACTCCAGTTCCAGAAAATCTGATGCCTTCTTCTGGACTCCACAGGCAACAGGCACACATATGGTACACAGACATACACTCAACCAAAATATCCAATCACGTAAAACTAAAAAAAAAAAAAAAAATCAAGACAAGAGGCTCAGCTGTCAGGAGCAATGTTCAGTATTCTGCGACTCAATATTCACATAACTTGAGCAAACACCCGTATCATCAAGAATATGTTTAAAGGCAAAAAACATACAGGCAAAAGTTAAAACTCTTCCTGAAAAATAAATGATAGGCCAGAAAATTCCTTCCCAAGATGCAGAAATTACAAGAGTGTTGGAAGGAACCTCGGTTCTTTTCTTTGAGACCCCTAGGTCCTAAGATATTTTAGCCTGGAAAACAACAAAATGCTGCTAGGCAACAAGTTTATACAGGCTGGAACATTTACTCATTTACTTCGTTTTTACCTCCTGACTACCCAAAAGTAGTAGGCAAGAGGCTTTGCTAAAGCTCAAAAGGCACACACTAGCCTACCATTTTCATTTTATAGGTGAGGGCATCATAACCCAGACAGCTGAGAATTACCCAGCTCCTGAGCAGCTGGTTCAGCTGACAGCATTGGGCTTTAACCCACAGGCACTCAGGCCTTAGCCTCTACAGGCAACTATTCAGGAAAAAAGGTTTCTCTTCCTGGGTTGATGTAACAGCAAAATAGAAAACAAGGCCAACTATGGTGATGCTGCCTTTAATCCCACCACTGAGGAGGTGGTAGCAAGTGGATCTCTGTGTTTAAGGATACCCTGGCCTACAGAACAGACACAGCTGAGTTTCTTTATCTGCTCAACTGGAGACACTGACTTCCAAGAATTAATGAGGACTTTTAAGATACCAGTGGCACTAGGTGTTGACACAAACCTTTAATCCCAGCACTTGGGAGGCAGACACAGGCATCTCTGAGTGTTCAAAGCCAGCCTGGTCTACAAAGTTACAAAGGGAAACCCTGTCTCAAAAAACAAACAAAATATCCTAGTGGCACTCTTCAAATTTGCCAATACCATGCACCCCGACAAGAGACCTCAAAGCATCTCATCAGGAGCTTACTGCTACCAAGCAAAGGGAGAGAAGAGGCTGCCCTTCTGACCTTATCTGAATGAGCGCAGGCAGGGAGTGCTCAGCCTGGAGGTAATACTGGCGGAATGGCTGCAGGAGGTGAGCAAGTGGGAACTCCTCTGAAAGAGAAAGGCATAACATGTCACCCTGCTTGCTGTTAGGAGTACAGTCTCAAGGCAGGTTACAAGGCGCCACTGATTATGACAACAGGATAACTTCATCTCCTCCGTAACTCTGACTTCCACCATATAGTTGAGAATCTCAACTTGTAGTCAGGACTTCCTTTCCACTTAAATTGGGTTTCTCACTATAAGAACTGTCAACTTAGATCTTTCCTCTGTCTCTACTAGCAAGGATAAACTTACCGGGATCTCCAAATAACTTGGACTCAATTTCTCGTTTCTGAAGTAAAAGTTTCTCTTTCTCTTTTCTCTGTTTCTTTTCTAATTCTCTTTTCCTCTCTTCTTCCTGTTCTCCTTCCAGCATAACTCGGAGGGCTCTCTCTTCAGCTTCATACAGTTCAGAGCGCTTTTTAATGAGTTTTCTCAGCCGCTGAAGATGGTGCTCAAAAGTTTCATCTGCTGAGGCAGGAGGACAGACCCCTGTGCAAAAAAAAGCAAATGGAGTTTCTTTTGCCTCTATATTCCCAGGCAGAGAGCTCTAGGGCTGCAGCTTTCATGAGTTACTCATACTGGGTTGGGCTTTTCAGTGATACAGCTGCCTTCGAGTCCCCCATGCTCCTGTAAGTCATTCCCTCACTACACTGTGTAAGCTACCCCATCAAACTCACTGGTTCAGTTAGACTTGGGTGGAACTGGTCTATCATCAGTGTCCTATCTGGAGCAATTACCCAAGACTGAACTCAAATATCCCCAGTAAAGGTCCTAAGAGGCAGAATGTTGTCAAACAGCTGAGGAGAGGAGGATCCTCATTGAAGGATGTAGGATGGTGCATCTATCTGCATTTGGCTTTGAAGTGCAGTGAGATCTTAAAATGGCCAACGGATGGGACTCAAGACTTCCAGACAAACAGACCAGCAAGAGCAGACTGAGGCAAGTCAGGAAGGCAGGACTAAGTACTTCCAGAAAACCAACCCAGATGGAATAAACATCTCCGAGGAGGCTTTGGTTGCCCGGCTCAAGTGCCGGGTTCCCTCCAGAGGGCAAGGGCAATCTGTGGAGATCTAAGACCAAAGGTAACATGAGGAAAGCTCAGGACATCCATACTCCAGGCCCTGTCCAGTCATTTAATTCCTTTCCAAAAGCACTAGTTCAGGTTTAAAATGCATCTGCAGGAGCAAGCATGTTTTCAGCTTGTTCTGGAGAGGCAAGTAAGGGATAAAGGTTTGGCATATGGCAAAGGTTCAGCTACAACAGAACAGACCTATACAAAAGTGTAGTGCTTTCCACACCTACCTCTCTTTGCAATTGTGACTACCAAGGATGCCTTAGTCACTGTTCTATTGCTGTGATAAGACACCAAGACCAAGACAACTTATAAAAGAAAGCATTTAATTTGGGGTTGCTTATAGTTTCAGAGGGTTAGAGTCTATGACAATCAATGTGGGGAGTATGGTGGCAGGCAGGCAGGCAGGCAGGCAGGCAGGCAGGCATGGTGCTTGAGTGGTAGCTGAGAGTGTATGTCCTGATCCACAAGCATGAGGCAGAGAGTTAACTGGGAATGGTATGAACTTTAGAAACCTAAAAGGTTTCAAAACCCCCCCCAAGATACACCTCCGAATCTTTCCCAAACAATTCCACTAACTGGGGACCAAGCACTCAAATATCAAGAGTCTGTGGTAGCCATTCTTAAACCACCACAAGGGGCTAAACATTTTTCTGAAGCTTTGTGCTTCAGAATTTCAAAGTCAGAAAGTAGCACACACCCACAATTGAAGAACTCATGTGGTGGAGGCAAAAGGATCAGCAGTTCAAGGTCCACCTTGGTTGCTACATATTAAGTGTGAGGCCAATCTAGGCTCCACAAAAACAAGACAGCCAGATGTAGTGGTGCATAACTTTAATCCCACACTTAGGAGGTAAAGTCAGGTGGATTTCTGTGAATGTGAGGTCAGACTAGTCTAGACATATAATGAGCTCCAGGTCAGACAAGGCTAAATATTGAAACCTTATCTAAAAACAGGCAGAGGCAGAGAGGCAGAGAGGCAGAGGCAGAGAGGCAGGTAAATATAGAGCCAGCCTGGTCTACAAAGTGAGTTCCAGAACAGCCAGAGTTACACAGAGAAACCCTGCCCCTAAAAGCCAAATTAATTAACTAATTAATGAATTATTCTAGCACAATATAATACTAAAATGTAGGAATTTAGTATTTGTAGCCTGAGGGATTACAGTATAAAAACCATTGAAATCATCTTTGTTTGGGGATACAGAGATGATTCAGTAGTTAGGAGCACTTGTTGCTCTTGAAGAAGACCCATTTGGTTCCCAGCACCCATGTGATGCCTTACAACCATCTGTAACTCCAGTTCCAGGGTATCGACACCCTCTTCTGATCTCCAGAGATCACCTTTAATCCCAACACTTGGGAGGCAGAGGCAGGCAGACCTCTATGAGTTTGAGGCCAGCCTGGTCTACAGAGTGAGTTCTAGGACAGGCTCCAAAGTCATAGAGAAACCCTGTCCCAAAAAACAAATAAAATTTTTTTTTGTAAGCCAACCATGGTGACCTGTGATCTCTACAATAAAAATGCTGAGGCAGGACAACTGTCACAAGTTCAAAGCCAGCATGGACAGCAGAGCTGAGATTCTATCTACAAGAAAGAAACAAAAGATGAAAAATAAAGGTAAGAAAAGGAGAGTGCACTCCTACCACTGTATCTGGGATGGGGAGGTACTAGGATAAAGGAAGAGGAGAAGGAGGAGGAGGAGGAGGAAGAAGAGGAGGAGGAGGAGGAGGAGGAGGAAGGAGACAAAGAAAGTAAAAATGCAAAGCCGTATTTACCTTTCCTTGCAGCAGCTTCTTTCCTCAGTTTCCTCAGTTTCTCAAGAGCACGCAGAATGTCCACCATTCTTTTAGTGTCTGACTGTTTTTTCCTTACTTCAGATAAGACCCCATCAGCAGCCGCTTTGAGTTCCTGTTCCTGAAGGGAAAAAATGCCACAAGAACTTGTATTAGACTTTCCTGGAGGTAAGCTTCAGATGATCAGACCACCACAACAGACCAATGAGTCTGTATTTCTATTTCCCAGGCCTGGCACACTACAGTGGTTCTGTCAAGGACTTAGTTATACAACCATGTCGCTGCTTTGTTTGCTGAGACTGCCCCTTATGGGCCCCATGCTGGCCTTGACTGAACTCCCTATCTTCTTACCTCAGACTCCCACTGATGTTTTCTACCTCTCCTAGCTGATCATACAGCCTTCTCCCCCTTTTTGATTTTGTTTTATTTCTAAAAGATTGTCTTACTCTGTAGCCCAGACTGGCTTCAAACTGCAGCATTCCACCTGGCTCAGACTCCTAGGTACTGAAATCACAGATGTGAACCACCACGCCCTGCTCCATATAACCTTAGAGGGGAACCTCTCCTCTCAGCAGCTTCAATACCTGTACGGAGCTCTTGTTTCTCAGTGTTTCAGGTGTGGTCCAGGAGTGCCTTCGTCTAATTTACCTTTCAAGCTGAAGTTCTATTAAGAATACAAATTAACAGACCTATCAAGCCCTGGAGCTCAAGCAAGTAAGCAACACTTCTCCAAGGATTCTTCATCAGCTCTTGCCTCAAGGTTCCTGCCATGTTTGAATTCCTTCCCTGACTGCCTTTAATGATGAACTGGGATGTGGAAGTGGAAGTAAAATAAACACTTTCCATTCCAAGTTGCTTTTGGTAAAGCGTTTCATCACAGCAACAGAAACCCTCACTAAGACAAAAGTGTTAGGCTGGGAGTTGGCGGCACACGCCTTTAGTCCCAGCACTCGGGAGACAGAGGCAGGCTGATATCTGTGAGTGAAAGGCCAGCCTAGTCTCCAGAGTGAGTGCCAGGATAGGCTCCAAAACTACACAGAGAAACCCTGTCTCGAAAACCAAAAAAAAAAAAAAAAAAAAAAAGACAAAAGGGTTAGCTGTTTGTGGAGAGTAGAGAAGCAACAGGACCCTTAGCACTGCCAACAAGACCTGAACAATGACACCAACAGATGTGCTAGCATGGAAAGGAGAAAACCCCAAAATCCTCAACTCTAAGCAACTGGGGAATGCTCAGAGCAAGAGAAATGGTCTTCCCCAGGGACTAACAGCTCAATTCATTATCTGATACCAAGTGGTCAGCCCTGATACATATATATGGGACTGATCAGGTTGCATTTATGTATATATGTAACAAATAAATCAAGAAAAAGAGGCCATGAATTCGAAAGAGAACAAAGGAGGTACATGGGAGAGATTGGAGGGAAGAAATGGGAAAAGGGAAATGATGTAATTACATTTTCAAAAATAATAAAATATATATTATAAAAAAAAGCAGCAGTGGGGCTGGAGAGATGGCTCAGCAGTTAAGAACACTTGTCACTCTTTCAGAGGACCAGGGTACAATTCCCAGCACCCATATAGTGGTTCACAATCATCTGTAACTCCAGTTCCAGGGGATCCAATGTCCTCTTCTGACCACCATGGGCACCAGACACACAAACATGTACACAAAACACTCGAGTAAAACACAATGAACAAATCTAAAATAATAATAACACCATTCAAAGGTAATGAGGATGTCTTCAACCGACATTTGGCAAATCCTTTCTCCCTGGCTCTACTGAAGATCATGAGATAAACAAGCTTGGAAAGCAGACAACCTAGGCTTAAGTCTGAAATAATATTGGTACAAACTGTGTGACTGTTGTCAAGTTAACTGCTTTAGGTCTCAATCTGTAAAATCAGGGTAATAAATTTCTCAGAGTTGTATGCAGAACATTAGTGTAGTGTCTACTATGGATATAAGTGCTGAACTGGGGTGAGGAAGGCAAGCACAGCAAACAGCGTAGCATCCAGGGAAACCACCGTACTTGGGTTATGCACACTCTGCTCTTACACTAAGTTACTTGGCAGCCAAGCTCCTGTGCCCTCTCCAATCAATGCACCCAGCAGCCTCAGACCTCCATCTTTACATATACTCCTCACTAAACAATGGAACAGGTTTCTTCTCCCCATAATGAACATTGAACTTGGACAGTTTCTATTCAAACATACTCCCAATACAACCTACTAGCCTGAACTGGTTTTTGGTGAATGCACAGTAAGGGAAAAGGTAAACCTGTGTCTAAGTAAACTTTTAGAGACAGTAACCTACTTAACATCTTATGCCTATGCACAATGGGAAGTGCTTATGACTAAAATCAAATGCATTATGGGAAGAAGCATACACAGCAGAAAAGATGACAAGGGCTAACCTCACAATCAAATCAGAGAGCCATCCTCATTAAACACATTAGGAACCAAATTCCTCCTCTTTAACCCCTCAAAAGGCAGAGCCAAAAAACAACCACAGACTTTGAGTATCTTCTCTCGTGTGGGCCCTATGGCTGCCAATCTTGATAGTGTACTCCTTTCTAATCTGTACTTACTATTTGCTTTGTTTTTTGAATAAAGTTTTCTTGCTAAGTTTGCAATTCTTCGTGAACCCTTATTTTAATCATCTGAATAAGAGGTCAAGTACCTGGAAACTCCTGGGCAAGACAGACTCATACCACCCCAACACACAGGGACTCGTAGTTTCAAAGTCATAAACAAATGAATCCCGGGGACAAACTATTAATCTCATCAGCTGATTAGACTATAAAGATCTAGCGGTGTGGCCCAAGTCCTCTAAATTTGGATGCTCAGGACAGTATAACTCATAATACGAAGACCGGTTAGAACTGAACATCAGTTAGAGGATCTAACTTTGAAGCAGGGGACAGGAGGTGTCTTCCCAGAAATGCACCAGTGTGAACCTGTCAGGTGTTTACGGAACTTCATAGTGTACGTTCTAGAGTTTTGTGTACCACACATCATCAAAACGGAATACAGAGCAAAGAGGTGGGAAAGGCTAGCTTTCACGGGTAAGTATCCAAGCTAACCAGCACGCAGATTCAGGTGCCAGTCACCACCGCTCCAACTGCACAGTAGTTCTCACCCGCTTCTTTTCCTCCACTTCCTGCACACACTTCACCCTCCAGCGGTCAATCTCCTGCTCCCTTTCCGTGGCCTGCGCGGCCTCCGCCTCCCGCTCAGCCTCGCGTTCCCGGGCCCTCTCACGAAGCCGCAACCGGCGGCGCCGGACCCTCTTCAGCCTCCGTCGCGCCTCGCCCACATAGGCGGCCTGGGCCAGCGGCTGCAGCCGCTCGGCTAGCTCTGCTCGCAGTGGCTCCGCCTGAGCGTGTAGCGAGGCCCAGGCCGCTCCGTCGGTCTCGGCCTCGCGCAGGGACTGGCCCAGGCTGCGTAGCCGCCGCACCAGGCGCAAAGCGGCGCGCAATCGCGCGCGCACCTCGCCCAGGCTAGGCCCGACGGGTGTGCGCGGGGGGCCGGGGCCGGGGCCGCCTGGCCGCCGAGGGTTCCCGAACACCGCCTCCAGCCACTGCCGGTCGCGCAGGCGCTGCAGGGCCGCGTCCCCGAGCACGTCGGGCGGCGGCGGCGCCTCAGCCCAGCGCGGGCTCCAGGGAGGCCCGGGGCCTGGAGGCGGTGGCCGCGGACGCTCGCCGGCGTCGGGCCCCGGGAAGGGCCGGCACTGCGGCGGCGGCGGCGGCAGCGGCGGCGGAGGCACCGGAAAGAAGGAGCCACTGCTGCCGCCGCCGCCGCCGCCGCGCCTCCGCGGAGGCCTCGGCCGGGGCGGGGGCTGCAGTGCCAGCGGAGGCTGGAGGAAGGGGGCGGCTGCCCCGGGGAAGGGGCCGGGCCGCTGGGGAAGAGGCGGCGGGAAAGCCGGGGAGGGCAGCGGCGGGGGCGGACAGCCGAACGGAGCGGAAGGCGGTGGCTGCGGGGGCGGCGGCCCTTGGCGGCCCGGGGCGAAGAAGGGTGGCAGGGCCATGTCTGTAGCGCAGCGGCTGCGAGCTGGGTGACAGCAGCCTGTGTGGTTCTGTACGCTAGTTCCGGGAGGAAGTGACGTCCCACAACGCGACTCCCCAGCTTCACCCGCCTCCCGGAAGTGCGTCGTGCTGCAGTATTTTGGTTCAGTCTCAAGTCCTGTCTTTTTTTTTTTCTTTTGGTTTTTCGAGACAGAGAACTTTGGAGGCTGTCCTGGAACTAGCTCTGGTAGACCAGGCTGATCTCGAACTCACAGAGATCCTCTGCCTCTGCCTCTGCCTCTGCCTCCCAAGAGCTGGGACTAAAGGCGTGCGCCACCACCGCCCGGCTAGTCCTGTCTTTTTTGGACGTTCTAGGTGAGGGACTACAGAAACACAGCCTGAGGTTTCGGCTAAGATATGAAAGACAAGAAGGAGTTAACTATGAGAGAGGAACACCGTTTAGATGGAAACAGCATGTACTAGTAATTTGTAGTATGTCTGTTGGGGTCTGAAAGAACACAGAAACACTAAGGGAAGTTTGGCGATCTTTGGGAGATGGACAGGTTTAGTGTTCTGGTTGCCACATGGGGGTTTCGTTTGTTTGTTTTGCTTTTGGTGGTTTTGTTTTGTTTTTTATTTATTTTTATTTATTTTTTTTTTGGTTTTTTCGAGACAGGGTTTCACTGTGTAGCTTTGGAGCCTGTCCTGGAACTCGCTCTTGTAGACCAGGCTGGTCTCGAACTCACAGAGATCCTCCTGCCTCTGCCTCCCGAGTGCTGGGATTAAAGGCGTGCGCCACCACCGCCCGGCGGTTTTGGTTTTTGTTGTTGCTTCGAGACAGGGTTTCTCTGTGAAACTCTGGCTGTTCTGGAACTCAGGAAGACAGAAGAGGGCTTAGGGACCTATTGGACCTGGAGTTCCCGGCAGTTGTGAATCATTTGGCATAGGTGCTGGATATTGAACTCTGCAATCGCTCTTAACTTCTGAGTCATCTCTTGGTTCCAAACGTATTTTTGGAGATTTGCTCATCTATCCAAGTTTTGTTAGCACTATTCCTGACATGATCCTATAATATGGATATACACTTTATTTAATCATTTTTCTGAATGATTTCTTTATTTCAAATGTTGATGAGTAAAGCTGCTGCTTTTTTGGTGTGCGTGCGCTGGGGGGGGGGGGTTCGAGACAGGGCTTCTCTGTGGCTTTGGAGGCTGTCCTGGAACTAGCTCTTGTAGACCAGGCTGGTCTAGAACTCACAGAGATCCGCCTACCTCTGCCTCTCGAGTGCTGGGATTAAAGGTGTGCGCCACAACCTCCAGGCAAGCTGCTGCCTTTTTAGCATCAAATTTCTTCATGAACATGAATAGCATTTTGTATTAGTTTGCAAAAATTCTCACCTTCCAAGTTCTTCACTGCTGCTTTACCTGTCCAATCCATTGCAGCCAAAGTGGCTTTTAAATTAAATGGCATTTCTCTGTACAAAACCTACCAGCAGCTTCTTAGAGCCAAATAAATAAATTGGGGGAGGGGGAGGGGGTGACTGGAGAGCTGGCTTAGTGGTTAAGAAACTTAGCTGGAGCTGGGCAGTGGTGGTGCACGCCTTTAATCCTAAAACTCAGGAGGCAGAAGCAGGAGGATCGAAGTGAGTTCAATGCCAGCTTGGTCTACAGAGTGACTCCCAGGACGTCAAGGTCTGTTACACAGAGAACCCTGTCTCAAAAAAAACAAACAACACTAGGTGGTCTTCCAGAGGTCCTGAATTCAATTCCCAGCAACTACATGACGGTTCACAACCATCTGTAATGACATCTGGTACCCTCTTCTGACCTGCAGGGATATATGCAGAAAGAACACTGTATACATAGATAATTAAAAGTCTTGCTGGGCGGTGGTGGTGCACACCTTTAGTCCTAGCACTCAGGAGGCAGAGGCAGGCAGATCTCTGTGAGTTCGAGGCCAGCCTGGTCTACAGAGTGAGTTCCAGGACACCTCCAAAGCTACAGAGAAACCCTGTCTTGAAATAACCATAAGTAAATAATAAATAAACAAATCTTGAAAAAAAATTGGGCTGGGCGTTGGTGGCACATGCCTTTAATCCCAGCACTAGGGAGGCAGAGGCAGGAGGATCACTGTGAGTTTGAGGCCAGCCTGGTCTACAGAGCGAATGCCAGGATAGGCTCCAAAGCCACAGTGAAACCCTATCTCGAAAACAAAAAAAAAAAAGAAGAAAGAAAAAAAGAAAAAAACTGGAAGCGGTAGACTTCCAAAACTTTTAGTTTTGCTATGGAGAACAAACTAACAGATGGGAGAGACATGGGACATGGGTTCAAGGAAGTCTTCTTTGCTTGCTTTGCTTGTTTTCAAAACAGGGTTTTTCTATATAGCTCTGACTGTCCTGGAACTCACTATGTAGAGCAGGCTGGCCTCGAACCAGAAGATCTGCCTGCCTCTGCCTCAAGTGCTGGGATTAAAGCTGTTTACCACCACCAACTGGCTTATTTGCATCGTGTGTGTGTGTGTGTGTGTGTGTGTGTGTGTGTGTGTGTGTGTGTGTGTAGGTGATATTGTAATTTGATGGAGGTCAGAGGACTAGTGGGAATTGGCTCCCTTCTTCCATCACTTGGATCCTAGGGACTTAACTAGGGCTGGCTGCAGGCACATATACCCTCGGAGCCATCTGGATGGCCCGCTTTGTTTTTATATACTCATGGCACCTGACCTGGAAAATATATGAAAACTGGTAAGACAGAGGGGCACACACTAAAGAAATGTTATAAAGTAAGTTTCCAGCCATTGTGCTTCCATTTATTTGCTCAGAGCCTGCACTTCTCAAGAATATAAAAATGTACATCTAATCATGTCTAACTCTGAGTTGAAACTTTTAATCTCATTTACTTTCTGTAAAAACAAATGAACACTTAACCTGTCCTCCAAGGATTTTTTTGTTTTGTTTTTGAGACAGGGCCTCACTATGTAACCCTTGGTTGGCCTAAAACTGTAGGTAGACCAGGCTGGCTTTGAACTCACAGAAATCTGCCTTCCTCTGCCTGGGTTAAAGATGTGAACTACCATGCCTGTCACACATACAAGGTTCTGGCTGGCTTGTTTTAGAAACAAGAGTCTTAGCTGTCCCCAATCTCAAGACAATTTTCCTGCCTCAGCCCTTTGAGTGCAGAGATTATAGGCATAAATCACCACACCGAGATAGACTTTTTAAATGTAGAGACAACTAAATATACGGAGCACTATAGTAGCTGCTGGCTGAAATAAACAAATGGCACTTTGTGTTCATTTTGGTAAACTTACAGCATAGCTAGAAAGACATAGGTAGGCTTGGGAGGTTTGCTAAAGGAAAGAATACTTAGGTGCTACTACAATGTCTCACAAGGTAAGAGACAGTGTCAGAGACAGGAACAAAAGGCCTAAAGTCTTTCGGGAATTAAAGGGTGTAGGGAGACACCCTAGCCCCGCCCAATAGTCCTGGGACAGGTACCAGGTGGACCCGGGACTCGCCCATAAGGGCGTGGTGAAGGAAAGCCGGGGTGACATAAGGGAGCTTCTTAAGGGGCTGCATGTGGGGACCCGGGCCTTTTTGTTCTGGCCGCGCTTGCTGGGTTCTATAACCTAGCTCTGGCCTGTGTTTTGCCTTGGTGTCTTCTTGAATAAAGAGACTTTAAACAAAAGGGTGTTGTGCATTGTTTTGGCTCTTTAGTCTTTTTGTGTGATGGGTCACCGAGCTCCCAAATAAATCACCCACAGAGGTTTACTATTATTTATGAATGGCCAGCCTTAGCTTGGCGTTTCTACCCAGCTTTTATCTTAAATTATCTCATCTACCTTTTGCCTCTGGGCTTTTACATTTTCTTTTTCTTTTTTGATTTAATAAAGTTTTATTTTTCCAAATGTACAGCTGATTGAACCTGTTTATGCATCTTCACCAGCAGCTGGGGCAACTCCACCCTTTGTGTTTCTGGTGTAAATTACTTGGGCTCTGTGCTTTGAAACCAGCTTGATAAGCCCTTTACTGAGTAGCTCCTGAAGGGCTGCCCTGGCCAAGGAACCTCGAATCTACAGTCTCTCAGAGACCACAGCTGGAATAATTGGGTACTTCCTTAGAGAGTTTGTCATATGTAGCTTTGTCAAACAGGACTAGATTGTTGAGCTTGTCCCAAACTTTGCCTTTGGACCACTTCTTTTTGGCCTTGCCACCATACTTATTTACTGGGTCTTTGTCTTTCTTGGCCAACTTCCCGGCATCTTCTTCTTGTCATCCTTAGGCGGCATGATGAAGCTCAGAGAGGGGCGAAGACCACTGCAGCCTCCACTAAGATGTCTGCTTTTACATTTTCTTACTGCTGTCTATCTTACTTTACTCTTACTCCGTGTCCTGCTGTGTAGCTGGGTGGCTGATACCTAATATCCTCCTCCCCTTGTTCTCTCATTGCTCCCCGTTTCCTTGTTTCTCCTCCTATTTATCCTTTCTGCCTGCCAGCCCTGCCTATCCTTGCTGCTGCCTCACTATTGGCCATTCAGCTCTTTATTAGGACCATGAGGTGTTTTAGACAGGCACAGTATCACAGCTTCACATAGTTGAACAAATGCAGCACAAACAAAAGTCACACACCTTAAAATATTCTACCACAAAAAAAAGAATTACCCGACCCAAATTATTTGTGGAGTGATTACCAGTTTTCTGGTAACAGGGAGTGTTCAGTTTAAAGACTGGTGAAGAAAGTAGTCACAGATGATGGGGTATGAGTTCCAATGTCTTAAGCTGATGAGGAGTGAGAATGTTAAATGGGCATCTTAGGTGTGGTGACAGGGATTTTTTTTTTTTTTTAAATGGAGTCACCTGCTCCTGCCACCACCCAGGGAGAAGGAGCCCAAGTGGGGATGACCCAGCCTACTTTCCTTCCTCCGCGGCCCCCAGATGCTCCCCCATCAACTACCAGCTGCCACAATCCCCACCCTGGGCCCCACATCCCCAGGTTAGGGGGCTGAGCCCCAATCCCATAGACCCCAAGGATCCTGACAGGGTCACCATTTGCAGCAAGACATGGCAGAAGGAGGAAATGATATTCATTGGTGATTTTTGCAGGTGAAAAGGAACAGTAAATAATGTAAACTAACAAAATCCAAACATAGCAGAAAATACAATGTTTACAGCACCTTCCAGAGTCAGGAGCCAGAATCTGACTTCTTGAAAGGCTTATAAATACATTATAAACAAAATTAAGTGATTACCCCAGAAAAATACTTATGTGTTTTTTTAATATAATGATGAAACAATAAATTATGGGAAATCAGTGAAAAGGACAAAATACCAAAATACTATAACCTGAAAGAGGAAGATGGAAGGCATAGAGAGCCTACTATATAATCACTACAACACAGCTGCCAGTCTTTAGGAGATTGATTTAATTAATGGTAGAGGCCAGTCCATGAGAATATTTGCAATGCTCACACCTATCATATCAATTCAAATTTCCAACAATAGTGATTATGAAACTTACCTGCAGATGATTTGTGGAATAATTTCTGGCATCTGGAAATTACAGACAAGAGTTTTAATATTGCGGCTATCAAACCAGGCAATGTGAAAAAGCTCAGGTGTTAACAGCAGCACAATTCTATCCCAACAGCTGAACACATCTGTTTACAGCAGCAGTAAGGAACCATATTAGGTTATGTGACATAAGGGCATCTGCACTCTGTGACATGCATTCTAAATCCTGAAAGAACTGAAGGACTTAACAACAGGCTATTCTTTTCTGAAATCATATCCTCTATTTCTGATATAAAGTTCAGCAATAGGGGTTGCTAAATGATGACTAGAGAAGCAGTCAGAATTTGGGGCTTGAATAGAAAAACAGGCCAGTGGAGACATGCTCCATTGCTCACTGTAAAAACTGCACATTGGGCAAATATGAATGTTAGTGGGATGAATCTTACAGTGTTGGCATGATGGCATGGTGCTATACTTTCTTCAGAATGACAGAAACACAAAACACAATAAAACCCTAGAAGCATCACAAAAAAACAAAGCTTCATATAGCTTTGAAGACATGTAAAGTCTGTGCAATCGGCAAGTGAAAGATGAAATAAGTGTTGACAGCCTAGACTTCAACAAGAAAATCCTTCAAATAGCCTGGCATTCCAAGGAAAACATGATTGCTGTATTGACTATAATCCATATATACTTCAATACAAAGTAAATTAGGTGGGCGTTCCTAGCAGAGGAGTCACTTCCTGCTCAGTGCAATGCAACAGCCCACTGTGCCATTCTACAACACACTTGGGAGCCACATGGAGAAAGCTGTATAGCTGCATCATGGGCTGTTCTCAATGTCTGCTGGCCATTTAGGGGAGGGCAGGGAACTTTTAATGACTTCTTTCCTGGTAGACTAGAATGTGTTGGCACTGATGTATTACACTTTTTATGCCTTCTGTTGTAATGTCATTAAACGCAGTGTACACCTTCAGTCAGGCTTTGGGACTTAATAATGTATCTTTAATTTTCATTTGTGGGGTACACTCCTTCCTTTTACAATTAAACACAGCTCATTCTTACAGCGGATTGAAGCATTTTCTCTCTCTGACCTTGATTCCTTCCTTCCAGGATCCCTTACTCTTGCATTTTCTACCTGGCCTTGGTGGTGTGTGTGTGTGTATATATATATATATATATATATATATTAAAGTAAATATATATATATTAAAGTAACAAAAGCAATCAAAATGGGTAATGGGTGTTTTATGAACAAGTGTTTTACTAAGAGTTGAAATATGGGTGACCAACCATGGGCCTGCAGGAAATAAATTGGGAAGCAGAGCTCAGAGGATTTCTCTTTTTATTTATTTTTTTGTTTGTGTGTTTGTTTTTGTTTTTTGAGGTAGGGTTTCTCTGTAGCTTTGGAGCCTGTTCTGGAACTCTCTGTAGAGCAGGCTGGCCATGAACTCACAGAAATCCACCTGCCTTCTGAATGCTGGGATTAAAGGCTTATGCCACCACCACCCAGCTGTCTTTTTTGTTTTGTTTTGTTTTTTCCTTTTTGACGGGTTGGAGTGATGGCTTAGAGGCCAAGAGCGCTGACTGCTTTTCTAGAGGTCCTGAGTTCAATTCCCAGCAACCACATGGTGGATCATAACCATCTGTAAATAGATCTGGTGCCCTCTTCTGGCCTGCATATCATATGTGCAGACAAGACACTGTATACATAATGAAAAAATAAATCTTAAAAAAAAAAAAAAGTTGACATAATCATTTCTTCCCATGTCTGGGACTGAAAACCAGGAGGGGAAACTACTACTGAATAAAAGGCTGGGGGCAAAAACAGCAGTAAAGGAAGCCATAGCTATTATCTGTTTTTGAATCCCTGAGGTTCCCTAGTTTTATCTTACTTTGGAGATTTTGATTTTTAGCTTCATTCTCTTTGTAACAGTTCTGGCTGTCCTAGAACTAGCTCTGTAGACCTGGCCAGCCTTGAACTCATAGAAATCAACCCGCCTCTGCCTCCCAAGTGCTGGGATTAAAGACATGCACTACCACGGCCTGGCTACCACTTATTCTTTTCTGGTAAATTCCTAATTGTTCTCCAAACCATTTGGGTTACCACACACTCAAGTGTGAATAACTCAAGCTTGTGTCTACTCCCTACAATACCTATAAGATCCTTGTATACCCAGTTCAAGCACCAAACAAGACATTTAGGTATTTCAGTAACATTTAACATAAATATTAGTAAACTTGGTTGGTAGGATCTACAACTAGGAACATGTATTAGAGGGGACCAATCCTGAAATAAAGTAGCTCATATGATGTCTGTGCTCTTAAAAATTGACACACACAAAAAAACCAAAAAACAAAAACAAACAAAAATTCACACACCAATAGCCAGGCATAGACACACGTCTTTAATCCCAGTGGTCAGAAAGGAGACAGAGGCAGGCAGATCTCCTGAGTTCAAAGCCAATCTGTTCTATAAAGTGAGTTCCAGGACAGGCTATGTATAGAGAGTCCCGTTTCCAAAAAAGTTAACCTTTGCCTTTTAAGTAACAAAGAAGTGGGCCTACTTTTCAGGCACACAGTCCAGAGCTATGTAGAGAAGCCCTGCCTCAAAAACAAAAAGACCAATCTGGCTTCTTGACACTGTCAACGCAGAGTGCTGCACCACTATAGCATAGAAACACACCATAGTAGCTTTTTATTTTATTTTATTTTATTTTATTTTATTTTGGCCTCGAACTCCGAGATCTGCTTGCCTTTGCCTCCATTGCCTGGCACCACAGTAGCTTTTTTATTCAGTCCTGTTTTATCCAGGTGCCAAAACCTAAATTCCAAGAAATCATTGATTGTATGTGGCTATGTTTGTCTCCTACTCCATTTTTAGGGGATGGTTTTTAATATTTAGAATCTGCCCAAGTTTTACTCTTAAAGATGAAAATGATACTAAAATACTAAATGATAATAAAATTATAGTACAAAAAACTTAATGAGACCCAGAACCATTACTACAGACAGCCAGACATCTGTTTCTGTTCCTTACTGCAGCTACCAGGGTTAAATATGTGCAAAATCCAATGTGTGGCCCCATGCCACTTCTGTCATACCAAGAAACTTCATATCCCTTATAGAAAACCCAAGTCTTCAATGGCATTTAGACTTAAAAAAATATGAATACTTACAGATACTGTGATGTAAAGAACTTCAAATAGGATTGAACTGAATGCATGTTATAAAAACTTGTGGTGGCCTTTGATCCCAGCACTCGGGAGGCAGAGACAGGTGGATCTCTGTGAGTTTGAGTTACAGGACAGACTCCAAAGCTATGCAGAAAAACCAAAAAAAGCCAAAAAAAAAAAGCCAAAAAAAAAAAAAAACACAACAAACTTGTAACATTTTGTTAGAAACAAAGAAAACTTAATTTTGGACCCAGATGCAATTTTCATTTGTGTGTTCCTCACCTTCATGTCTTTTTTGCCTTATAATACAAAGTAGTAATTTATATGCCAGTGAGGACACTAAGTCATGATAAACATAATGTTTCTTAATGTTTTGTACAGCCAAAACCTGACAGATATCTAGCACCAATAGACAAAAACCAAATTCAGTACATTAGGAAAAGTATACACTATTAAGATATTTTATTTAATCTGGTACATGACTGATACAGCATGATACTTAAAGAATTAGTTGTCTATGGTCTTCTGAATATTTAAATCAGACTACTAATTCCATCTACAAACTGATGGTACTAAAAATGATTAAAAGATGGAAAATAAGTCAGACAGTCATCAAGAGAATGGATCTGTTTTTATGGTACCAGCTGGGAAACCAATGTCATGCACTAGCAGAAAAGACTAAGAATTAGACAGACATGTCATCAAAATGTGGGGTTTCAAGGGTTTTTTCCATATCTGAAAACTACTTGGTCCAGTTTTTTTTTTTTAATAAAAATTCTAATATTTCCGGGGAATGTGTGTAGAAAAAGGTAACACTAAAGAATGGGATCCCAATAGACAACTTTAAAGAATTTATTTTCTCATTTGTAGAGTAACATTATTGTAAAGTCCACAGTTATTGCAATACCTGCATTGCTTAAAAGAATTCCTAAGAATTTATAGTTAAAGCATATTTTTAAAAAACAGAACCAAAATAATGTACATTTTTATCTCTAAACATTGTGTCATTAAAGTCCATGTACTGTTTTCTGTATAAATCAATGTGATGTTACAATAATATACATGATCGGATTCTTATCTTAAAGGCTTCTGACCATGTATGATATCCAAGATAGATTCAATGCCTTTAATGCCAGACTTCGGAAACTGTTATGACCCTAAACAGAACAAGGTAAAGCTGTATGTACAGGCAGGACTCTGACAGTTTAGCTGTTTGCAGCATCTGCTTGGCGAGGCCATCCATCCTCCTCAACTCCAGAGTCATACTCCTCTTCAGAGGACTCTTTTGATGGAGCCCTGTAATGAAAAGCCATTTTTTTTTCAACAAAATTAGGTGAATATGATTTTTTTTAGACTCAGATTAGTAAACTAATCTTCATAGCTAAATAACCCTTCAAAATAGAAAACAAGAAGAGCATTTTTAAATATTAGGACTGCTTAGTGGCGAGATATGGGAATTAAGTCATACAAGAGTTCATTGATTTCCCTAATAAAGCTACTGCCGAAATGCACTGCAACTTAGGAACTAAATCGCCCATTGTTTGCTTTGTAAACAACAGGATGCTGACATGCTCATCCATTTATGTGTTGTCTGAGGCTGCTTCTGTGGTAGGGCAGTTTGGAGCAGCTGTAGTATAGAAAAAGTATGACTCTGAAGAAATTAGGAGAAAGCCTGCTGATTCCTAAGATAGATAAAGCTATCAAATTTGTCATCTGAGGAAAAATAAATTCTGTAAACAAGGGTTTAGACTTATGAAGGCCATTAAAAAGAGCTGAATATGCTTGGGGCATGCACACCAGTAATCCTAGCACTCAGGAGTTCAAGGCTATTCCTAGCTACTTAGTGACTTCAAGGTCAGCTTGTGTCCAAAAAATAAACACCCGGGGCAAGCCACGGAAAGTCATTCATCAATTAGAAAATTAGCATCAATATATTTTAGGCTCTGCATTTTGAATACTTAAAATACTATTTTTTTGTTTTGTTTTTTTCTGTTTTTTTAAGTCAAGGTTTCTCCATGTAACCCTGGCTGTATTAGAATTAGAATTTCATGGATCAGGCTGGTCTCAAATTCAAGAAATCTGCCTGTCTCTGCCTTGTGATACAGCATCTCATGATGTAGTCCAGCTTAGCCTCAAATTCATAGTGTAGATGGAGATAGAATGCTGGCCTTACAGGTATTCCCCTTTACACACAGATGGACATTCTCTCTCTCTCTCTCTCTCTCTCTCTCTCTCTCTCTCTCTCTCTCTCTCTCTCTCTCTCTCATTTTTGAGACAGGGTTTCTCTGTGTAGCTTTGGAGCCTATCCTGACACTCACTCTGTAGACCAGGCTGGCCTCGAACTCACAGAGACCTGTCTGCCTCTGCCTCCTGAGTGCTGGGACTAAAGGCATGCACCACCAACGCCCGGCTATCTGTCTCTTTTGTATACTGCTTGTTGCAGAAAAAGTAGAGGTAGGCCTGGAGGAATGGCTCAGCAGTTTGTGATGATATTTTGTTTATGATCTAACAAAGTTTTCCTGAAGATCCTAGTGCAAAGTTAGTCACTCTAGTTAGCCATAGAGGCCAGGCAGTGGTGGCACACAGCTTTAATCCCAGCACTCAGGAGACAGAGGTAGACAGATCTCTGTGAGTTCAAGGCCAGCCTGAGCTACATGAAACTGATCCAGTGTAAAGAGAAAAAGCTCACACAAAGGTGATCTCAGCATTTGGGATTCCATGCCTTAATCCTAGCATCAGAGAGCAATATAAGGCTGAAGGAGACAGGAGCTCAGTGCAGTTTGAGGAGCAGCGCAGTACACTCTGAGGACAGGATCACCCCTTCCTTCGGTGTAAGCACTGGTGGAAGTCAGAACTCTTAAGTGGTTGGTGGCTTTGCTTTTCAGGCCTTCAGCTTTAACCCCAATATCTGAGTCAGGGTTTTTATTATTAATATCAACTAGAATTCGTGCTATAGTGGTCAAGAGCACTGGCTGCTCTTCCAGAGGTCCTGAGTCCAATTCCCAGCTCCCACATGATGGCTCACAGCCATCTGTAACTGTAGTTAAGGTCCTTTTAGCTCTAATCTGGCTTGAGAGTATGTTTTACCGTATGTATCCTGGTTCCTTTTTTCCTTCTACTACGTCCTTGTCAACTTCCACACATACAATGTCAGAATTAGGAACTTCGAACATTGGTTCTAGTAACAGCTTTTCCTAAAGAGAGAAAAGGTAATAAATTAGGAAGGAAACTAAAAAATTTTCAGTTTTAATCAATGTAACAGCTTTCATATTTGTTATATGAAAATAGCTTCTAATTACATTCAAGTCATTTTACAAGTAAGTCAACTGCTTATTGTTCTGTCTATCTAGGCAATGTGCACATACAAAGTCTGAACTTTCAAACTTACATGCTACTGCCCAGCATGCCTGGCCTTTTCTATGACTGAGGCAGTCAACTCATAATCCTTACTTTTATGTCAATTAATCCTAAAATCACTTCTACCAAGTTCTTCAATTTCAAACTTTGATACAAATGAACCTCAAGTGCAGCAGGAGACCTTAAGAAAACTTTAGAAAACGAGTTTTTCCTATACGTAGGGGTAAAGGGAATTGCAGACACATCAAATTTTACAGCCATGTCTACTGAATCAATCACCTGTTCTTCCAGTTTGCCTGCCTATGTCTGTCCTTAGTAATAACCTTAAACACCAGGGCCTCTAGGTTCAGCAAGAGACCAATTCCCAGTAAACAAATTGATAAAGGAAGACATCTGTAGGGGCATGGTAGCCCACATCTTTAATTTTAGCACTTGGAAGAAGCAGACCCATCTTTGTGAGTTTGAGGCCAGCCTGGTCTGAAAGGGAGTTTCAGGACAGCCAGAGCTATAGTGAGACCCTGTCTCAACACCTATCCACCCCACAAAATGGAAGACATCTAACATCAACCTCTGGCCTTCATGCACATGAATCTGCATGCATGTAAACAAATACACACACATATATGCTGGCAAGTGCAAAACAAAACACCAAATTTAGATCAATAATAATCTAGCGGGGTGTTGTTAATTTTATAACTCCAACTTACCATTATGGACCGAAGACCTCGTGCACCTGTTTTCCGTTCCAGGGCCAATTTAGCTATGGCTTTCAAAGCATCCTCAGTAACATTCAGTTCACACTACAGATGGAAAAAAAAAAGACAAATGAAAACGTAAGCAAATCCTTGGTGATCTTTTCCTAATACAGATATATAGCATTTGATCTACTAACTGTAGTGACCATTATTAATCTTCCAGATTCAGAGGTTTTTATAATATATAAAAGAACTAATGACTATTTCACAGATAAATACGTTCCAGAAAGTTAAGTAAACTGAGACTCAGGAAAAGGCAAGAGATAGAGGCTAGGCTGGTGTGGCCTCTATCTGACAACCCTTAACTCCTTATAGACTAGATGATCACTGTCACTTAGACTCATTACAGATGGTCTTTTGGGCTGTAGTGTTGGGGATTGAACACATGGCCTTACCCTCTACCCTTCAGCTATTCCCCTAGCTGTCTAAGTACATTTCAAAGAGTATAACACTGTTACTCCGTATTTAAAAAGGCAAAACTTCAGACAAGTCTGTCACTGTTCATAATACTTTAGAATGCCATCCTCGATGTGTGGTGGTGACACATGATTTTAATTCCAGCACTTTGGAGGCAGAGGCAGGCAGATCTCTGTGAGTTCAAGGCCAGCCTGGTCTACAAAGTAAGTTCAAGGACAGCCAGGGCTGCTACAAACCCACCAAACAAGCAAACAAAAAAACCCTAGAATGTCATTCTCAGGCAGTATTTTGTTTTGTTTTGTTTTGTTTCTGTTTTTCGAGACAGGGTTTCTCTGTGTAGCTTTAGAGCCTATCCTGGCACTCACTCTGGAGACTAGGCTGGCCTCGAACTCACAGAGACCCGCCTGCCTCTGCCTCCTGAGTGCTGGGATTAAAGGTGTGCGCCACCAACACCAGGCCAGGCAGTATTTTTTTAATCAATTAACCAATGGCAGTATCATTATTATGACTCACAAGTTTGTTCCTTGGGCTGCATATGCAGCTCAGCAGTAAAGTGCTTACATGGAAATTGAGAAAAACTTATATTCAGATATGCTAAATTCATAAAACTCAAAATTTATCTGATTGGTTGGATGTGATGGCTAGAGTGACCTCCATGTTTAGATGTAAGAACTATTAGAATGACTTAGGTAAAAGTAGATAAAAATATACACAGTATGTGAACAGCAAAAGCATTCACACTAGCAAAGCTGAAAAAACAATTCTATGTATTTGGCTTGGAAAGGCTGAGTTAGGCTGACACTTCTCTCTGTATCTTTGTATTTTTTGTTTGTTTTTGTTTTTGTTTTTTGGAGGAAGAGTTTCTCTGTGGCTTTGGAGGCTGTCCTGGAACTAGCTCTTATAGACCAGGCTGATCTCAAATTCACAGAGATCTGCCTGCCTCTGCCTCCAAAGTGCTGGGAGTGGAGGCATGCACCACCACCATCCAGCCTCCAATAGTCATTTTTAATTCAGAAAAATAAAAACAACTCTCAAATGCTGCATGTAACACATTGTGCCTTCCTACATCTAGACTAAGTGAAGAAAGAATAGGCTGGTATTCAGATGAGCAGGGCTCTCTTTTTTAATATACTGGGCTAACTTAATAAACTTCTAATATCAAAAGAAAATCATAAAGGAAAAATTAAAACCTTACCTTATCCATGCTGAATAAGGCCTGATATTGAGGAATAATTGCATTACGTGGCTCTGTTAATATTTGTACAAGTGTCTTCTCATCTAGGCTATGCAGAGGAACCACCACAGGTAACCGTCCCACAAACTCAGGTATCATGCCAAATTCAATGAGATCTCTGGCTTCCACATGACGGAGTAACCGATCTTTTTCTTCAATGTCTTGATGAGTATTGGATTCTCCACTTCGATTAGCAAGGTCTGCAGCAGCTGCAGCCCTTCTGCCCTTTCCCAGATTAGATGGTGTTCCAAATCCAAGATACTATTCAAGAAATGATAAGGGGTTATAAACAGAGGATAGATGTTGCAAAAGTCCTTTCCACCTATAAGTCCCATATGAAACAGGATCACAGAGGTACTTTGACCAATGCTTGCTTCTCAAAATAGCAAAGCTAAGATTTGAATTCAGGTCTTAAATTTTCCATTAAATTCACAGCTAAATGAAATGACCTAATTCCCAATAGGTTAAAATTATGTGGCAAATCCTCTTTTGACATGTTTAAGAATCAACTTTAGCATTTCTTTTAATTTTACATATGTATACTATCAAATCCTTTTTGGAAGTCTGAAGCAGCACTAATAATTATTAATATTAGAACAAGGGCCCAAATACAAGGTTATCTGTTACCATGTTTCTCACACACAAAGGAAATAGAGGATCCTCTGTTAACTTATTTAGAATTTCAGCAGCTCGAATGAAATAAATTGGCTAAAATAAGAACCTAACTAGGGGCTGGAGAGATGGCTCAGCGGTTAGGAGCACTGACTGTTCTTCCAGAGGTCCTGAGTTCAATTCCCAGCAACCACATGGTGGCTCACAACCACCTTGAATGAGATCTGGTACCCTCTGCTGGCACTTGGGCAGAAGACTGTATACTAAATAAATAAAATCTTAAAAAAAAAAAAAAAACCTAACTATAGGCCGGGCGTTGGTGGCAAATGCCTTTAGTCCCAGCACTCAGGAGACAGAGGCAGACGGATCTCTGGGAGTTCGAGGCCAGCCTGGTCTCCAGAGCAAGTGCTAGGATAGGCTCCAAAGCTACATAAGAGAAATCATGTCTCGGAAAACTAAAAAAAGGACCTAACTATAACCATGCTGAATGAAGCTTGATTACATGGCTCAGAACCTGTGACCAGAGTGTAGGCTATGCAAGTACTACTAAATTAATAATTAAAACAAATACAGTGCCAGGCGTTGGTGGCAAATGCCTTTAATCCCAGCACTCGTGAGGCAGAGGCAGGTGGATCTCTGTGAGTTCGAGACCAGCCTGGTCTACAAGAGCTAGTTCCAGGACAGCCTCCAAAGCCACAGAGAAACCCTGTCTCGAAAAACAAAACAAAAAATACAGTAAGAGTTTAAGGACAATTTGAAGCAACTGTCAGAAAGTTCATCTACAATACATCCACTTAGAAATGTCTTATGTAATATGCTGGTGGCTACAAGATAAAACACAAAAGCATGAAAAATACAGGGATGTTCTGGGTTTCTTGTCACCCACTATGTTACCATTACATTTCACTATAACCAACTGACTACTTGGTGCTGGATGTGCACCCTGAATTCCAAGCCCCAATTAAAATCATGGCTTTTAACAATTTTTTTCCCAACAAAAACATCAATGAAATTTAATAAATTTAATAAAATCCTGGTCCTTCCCTTTGTTCCTTCTAAGTTCCTTCTATTCAAAAAAGCCAGCAGTGATTTATGACAATGAGACATGCTGTTTGCTGGGCCACAGCTGTCCTAGTCCATTTGTTCCTCCTGCAGCTAAAACTCCTTAGACAAAATAAAGTTAAACTCATCAAGTTAGACTTCTAAAATATTCATACATACATACATACATACATACATACATACATACATACATACATACATACATTGAGACAGGGCCCCATTTTGTCATCCTGGCTGATCTGGAACTCACTGAGACCAGGCTGGCCTTAAAATCATAATGATCCGCCCACCTGCTTCTGCCTCCCAATGCACAGCTAATTCGTAAGTATTTGGGAATCCTACTATTCATTCAAACAACTAGGGATATATATTAGATCTTTCTAAAAAAAAAAAAAATTCAGTGACTGGTAACCAGTAGACATGAGAATTGAAGCTAAGTATCCATTCTATGAAATTTTATGTTATCTCATGTGGAATTTCAAAGGAAATGCTTGGAAAAACTTACTTTTTCATTCTTCCTCCTACTGATGATTCTGTCTAAGCCATTAAAAGCACCAGATGCCACAAACAGGACATTTGTTGTATCAACTTGAACTGTCTCTCCACGGAGTTTTCGAGAATTCTTTTCTGGAACATTGACTACTGTGCCTTCTAGAAGTTTTAATAAACCCTGATAATGAATGAATTATAGCATTACCATATGCAAAGACATTATTATAAAAGAATAGGATTCAACGGGGGAAAATAATACATGGTTACGGCCAATGAGCATAACTAACAAAAGCTCCCACAATTCTATAACCAAAATAAAAACCAACTGTACTTATCACTTTGGTACTTCATAAATGAATTGCAATTCAGGAAACAGTCATCTAAAGAAGTTGAGTTTGATGGTAAAGCCTCCCTCTCCCCACTTAAACCCCTCCCCTACCACCCCTCCTCATGTGGCTAAATAGCCCAGGCTGGTCTCAAACAGTGGTCCTCTTGCCTCAGCCTCTCCAAGTGCTGAATTACAGGCATGAGCCACCATACCTATCTTGATGGTAAACTCTTAATACAGACAGAATGATAGCTCTGTAAAATGTAAGCAAAATACTGCACATATTCAAAATTGAAACATAACCGAACTTTCACATAAATTCTTTAATCCTAACTTAATTCTGTAGTCATCTTTGACAGTATACTTTAAGATGCCTTTATAAAAAGATTATACAGCTTGGAAGCTCTGGACCATTCAGGGGAAAAAAATTAACCAGCATATTTGATAAGCATAGTCATAATTATGTCAAAAAATTGGTTTGTCACAGCTAATTGTCATTAGAGATAAAGTTTATTAAGGTGGACAACATATGGTGACTTTCATTATGATTTTACAAGAAATGAAATGCTGTTTTATACCATCTTCTTTTTGGGACAGAGTGTCATGAAGCTAATCTCAAGCTCACTATGTAGGCAATGATGACACTCCTTCCATACAGGCCCAGGGATTACAGATGTGTGCCGACACATCTGCTTTCTTTTCTTTCCCTTTCTTTTTTCTTTTCCTTCTCATCTCTCCTTCCCTCTATTTCTTCTGGTGCTGGGAATTGAGCCCAGGGCCTTGAGCATACAAGGTAAGCCCTTTACCACTGAGCTACATCATGGCCTTTATACTAATCCTGTAATTAAATAGGAGGATTAAGACACATGAATGGGTTATTCATGTCTAGTCTTCAGTCTTCTAGAAATGTTTAAAAGGGCCTCTGAAGAATAAAACTAAAACAGAGATTAATCTTACATTTTCTGTTTTTAAAAATATTTTAAATTTCCTAAGAAATGGACTTTCTTATTTAAAATCATTAATAACCTCTTTTTAGGATCTGACCTACTTTAAATTGCATGTAAAGCTAGGTGGCACATGCCTATAATCCCAGCATTCAGCAGGGTGAAGCAAGAATACTGCTGCAAATGTAAGGGCGTCTGGACTACGCAGAGCTTGCCTAAAAAACCCACATTAAATAATAAAGTGGCATATGAATTTTAGGGTGGGAGAAATAAAACAGAATCTAATTGAATGTGAAACCAAACGTACAATACTTGGGAAGCTGATGTATTCCCTTCCTTTTAGTGGGCTTGAACAAAATATTCAACTGCTTACTTGCTGAACGCCTTCTCCACCTACATCCCGTAACTGATGAATGCCTGGCACACTGCCAATCTTATCTACTTCATCCAGAAAGACAATTCCTACAATAAGGAGGATTCTATTTATAATATGAAAAAGAAAGGCACAAAATAGTCTCAGCTTTAAAAACAAAAAACAAAAAAAACGGACAGCTACAAAGCAAAGTTAGTCAATTTTTTTTTACACTTAACATGTAAAGGCTTCATCATTAAGAAACTATCTTCCTCATTCATCTTTTCATGTAATTATTATGGAATTGATTCTATAGCATATAATTTGAGAATGATAATCAAAATGCTATTTGACAAGACCTTATAGTTTATTTGTCTATATGACTAATAATAAATTCAATTTTTTTGGGGGGGGGAAGGTAAGACACAGCATTTAAGAATGAGGAGGCATTTGCCAGAACTAATAAAACTTGAGTTTACTCTTCCTTCCTCTATCTCCTAAAATACACATTTCTTTATTAGTGTGTGTATGTTTGCATGAATATGGAATGCATGTATCATAGCATGTGTGGTGGTCAGGAGACAGCTTCCAAGTGTTGGTTTTCTCCTTCAGCTATGTGGGCTCAGATGATTGAACTTAAGTCATCAGGCTTGCTGGCAAGTGCTTTTGTCTGCTGAGCCATCTCAATGATCTATCACCTAGAGCACTGTCCTAGAGAAATGGTTTTCAAACTTCCTAATGCTGTAACCCTTTAACACAATTCCTCATTTTATGGTGATCCCAACCATAAAATTATTTCATTGCTACTTAATAACTATAACTTTACTGTTACGAATACTTATTCAGTCTTGCCTTTGTCCCTGTCTCCAAACTTTCCCCACTCCCAGCACTGAAAATCTGGAGAGGAGGAGTAAGAACAAGAAAACCAATGGGAATATTAAGATCTAAAAAAGAATAGTAACAGTCTGTTTTCGCCCTACCAGCTATCTTTGCAGCCATAAGACAAAGCAAACAAGCATGCTAGAATGTGTAACATCGGATCCTTTCCAATAATTAGAAAATGTTAGTTAGCCCTTGACTCAAATGAGAGTTATACTACTCCTTAATATTAGATTGCTTTCTAAAGACATTTTGACAAGTTACACTTTACAACATACCTTGTTGTGCTTTTTCTACATTATAATTGGCATCTTGGAGAAGTTTGGCGATCACAGATTCAATATCTTCACCTACATATCCAGCCTGAGTCAGAGTCGTACAGTCACAGATAGCAAAAGGAACATCAAGGCATTTAGCTAAAGTTTGTGCCAGCAGGGTTTTACCTACAAACAAAAAGAGTAACTAAAAATATACTGTCTTACAATTTTTTCTACAAAAATAGGCTTAAGTATATAATGAAACTTGAGACATTAATTCTTACATCTGTTTTCTATTATATTCAGATCTCATTAATTTTATTGTTTTTACCAAGTTAGACATTTATATAATTAATATGTTAATTAAATTTAGCAATCAGCCCAAAGGCCCACACAAATATCTCAAATTCATTTTAGGTCTAAACAGTGAACACTAATGATGTAGCCAGAGCAATCTTACATTTTTTGTTTTGTTTTTTGAAAAAGGTTTTCATGCTGCAAACCAAGCCAGCCTCACACTTGTGGCAATCCTCAGCATCAGCCTCCCAACTGTTATAATTATATGCAGGCCTGAGCCAGAATCCACTATAGTTACAAGGTAAAGGTTACAGTATCACTCTCTATTTTTAAAAACTAGGCAATAAAGTTTCCCAAAATGTTGTTTACCTGACCCAGTTGGTCCAAGCAGCAAAATATTACTTTTTTCAAGTTTTATGTCATCATGAGAAGAATCCAATACCTCGCCTCCTCGTTTTTCCTG
Source organism: Cricetulus griseus (assembly GCF_003668045.3). Taxonomy (NCBI): domain Eukaryota; kingdom Metazoa; phylum Chordata; class Mammalia; order Rodentia; family Cricetidae; genus Cricetulus; species Cricetulus griseus. The sequence goes on along the minus strand of NC_048597.1, from coordinate 176,931,418 downwards.
AGGCATTTGCTGATTAACCTGCTGCTGCATAGATGCTCCTAAGGCATTGCCATGTGGGCTAATTCCAGCAATCTGAAGCAACTCTGCAGAAAAATATCAAAGGGATTACTAGAGCTGCACCTGAGTTTACTTGAAAAATCTTCCATATAATCCTACATCCAAAAACAAGTCACTATTGGAAACAACTCAAATATGTCAGCACTGCTTTACCTTAAAGAGAATTTCAAATTAACTAGGAACAGTTTCAGATTGACAAGGAACAGAACAGTGCTTCAGTTGCCAGCCTGCCTTCGCCTCTAAAGAGCTGCACAATCTTGCATAAGTTACTATCTGATTCTACTTCCTATCTATAAAACAGCATAATTACCTGTCCTATTAACTTCAAACAGTCAGTTGTTATGAGAATATACAGTACAATTGATTTCAAGATAACATGCAAAATTAAGATCTGCCTGTCTTCCTTTCTGTACAAGTGAAAAGCTGAACTACAGAGAAAAAGAAATACAATGAATGAGACAAGTATGGGAGAGCACGCTTTTAGGCAAGCATAGGTTGGCAGAACTCTTGTGAGTTCAAGGGAAGCTAGCACTACAAAGTGAGTTCCAGGCCAACTACAGTTATATGGAGAGAAAACAGAGAAGAAAAGAGGGGAAGAAGGAAGAGGGAATAAGAAAACTTGGGTTCTAGTCTCAGTTTGGCTGCCTCCTGCTTATGCAATCATGGAAAGCTGCCTGACTTCTCTGTGAATGCTTCTGTTGTGACACAGGCCTTTTCTAGTCTCGCCTTCCTGTAAAAATGTTTCTTTTAGTACAGCAGGAAACCAAGAGTGGTAAATCTCAGTATCAATAACCTCTTCTGAATAACTGATTTTTACTGGGTATCAACTAGATCTGGGCCCTTCAACAGACTAAATACTAGGAAAGACGATACTGCTGGTGAAGTACTAGTTTACAAAAATGAATGTTTATTGTTTTCTCTGGAGTAGGAGAAAGAACTGACTGAGTCTTTAAGGAGTATCCATCTCAGTAAATAACCAAATTGTCCTCAGTTCTCACTGAGGTTTCTGTGACTATTTGATACTTGCTTATAATTTTATATTTTATGTATATGTATTGCCTGCATATATGTATACCATTGCATGTCTGTGTCCTTGAGGGCAAAAAGAGGGCACTGGATTCCCTGGAACTGGAATTACAGATGGTGTGAGTCACCATGTGAATGTTGGGAATTGAATTCAGATCCTCTACAAAAGCATCAAGTGAACTAAACCACTGAGCCATCTCTTCAGTCCCCTGGGTTAACTTTTTAAGCTGCTCCTAAGAAATGAGTTAAGAAAATCATAGTGCTGTCTAGTAACCATTTTAAACAAGCCAATAGAATAGTAATAATTTGGCAATCACATCAATTATTTTTATCCTATTCTATCAACCATCACTTTGAAAATAATCATGCGTCGGGCGGTGGTGGCGCACGCCTTTAATCCCAGCACTCAGGAGGCAGAGGCAGGCGGATCTCTGTGAGTTCAGACCAGCCTGGTCTACAAGAGCTAGTTCCAGGACAGCCTCCAAAGCCACAGAGAAACCCTGTCTCAGGGGGGAAAAAAAAAAAAAAACATACTTAAGGTATTCTAATCGTTAAGATTACTAATGCAATATATACAGAACTCAAGTTGTAAAGTCCCCTGAGAGTTAGTAATTCACATTATTATCTACATTAGGTAAGAAGAAAACGTACTCTTCAGTCTGAGTTTAGCTGCTATTGGCAAAATTTCGTGTTAGTTCCTGGAAAATCCAAGTAGGAACTATGATAAAGGAAAGCTTGACTTTGATTTAGCTCTGCCCAATGAAGAAATGATTTACGTAATTTCTTAAAAGTTAAAAGACAGGCTGGAGAGATGGCTCAGAGGTTAACAGCACTGACTGCTTGTTCTTCCAGAAGTCCTGAGTTCAATTCCTAGCAACCACATGGTGGCTCACAACCATCTGTAATGAGGTCTGGTTACCTCTTCTGGCCTGCAGGCACACATACTGTTAGAACACTGTATACGTAATAAATAAATCTAAAAAAAAATTAAAAGATATGCTGGGCAGTGGTGGCACACGCCTTTAGTCCCAGCACTTGGGAGGCAAAGGCAGGCAGATCTCTGTGAGTTGGAGACAGCCTCCAAAGCTGGGAAAAGCTCTAGCTGAATAACAAGGACAACTTCAGTTTGATTCCTGGAACCCATGGAAAGCCTGTATTGAGAGATGCAAGGCTGGCCTGGAATACACAGGGCAGCAGCAGAAACAAGAAAAACACTGCTCCAAAGTGGCTCTTCTGGAAGTGGTCCTCTGATCTCCATACATGCTATGTTGGTCCACATGTACAATAAAACAAGCAAGTGACTAATTTAATTGGTAAAGATAATGTCTATTATTCTATGAGTATGTGCCCTAGATTATACTTGGAGATGACTCTCCTTTCAGTTAGCCCTCTATTCCTGTTATTCCATTATTCCACAATAAGAACTATGAGCAAAAAGGTTAGTTAGTGATGGCCAGAGACATGGAGCTCAACAGGTATGTGTCAATGGGTAAACTGCTTATGTTTGTGTCCTCCAGTTTTCTCATCTATAAAATATAGGTAAAAATAAAAGTTTATGCCTTTCATGTTTGGGAAAGATTAACTGATCACATATAAAACAATACAGTCTACCTATAAGATAAGGCTTATTATTATAGAAGCACTTGCTCTTATCACTGATATTTTCCAATAGTTTAATTACTCATACAAAGACTAGAAATATAGCTCAGTGGCAGAGCACTTGTTTGGTTAGTTAGTACATGAGGCTCCAGGTTCATTCTTTAGTACCACCAAGGAAAAAAAAGAATTACTCATACAGTATAAATTCAAAATAAGGATTGTATCTGGCACTCAGATTTAAGAAACAATATTACAGCTGGGCAGAGGTGGTACAAACCTTTAAACCCAGCAATCTGGAGGTAGAGGTAGGCAAACCTCTGAGTTTGAGGCCAGGCTGGTCTGATCTACTGAGTGAGTTCTAGGACAGCCTGGGCTACACAGAAGAACCCTGTCGGGAGGAAGAAGAGTCTGGGAGGGAGAGACGGAGGGAGGGAAGGAGGGAGGCAGGCAGAACGAGAAGAAACTGTTTTTGCTCCAATAATGGAGAAAAACCATTTGTATCTGAGAGCTAAATCAGATCTCTAATTGAGAATACTTTTAAGCCTGGTGGTGGCGGCTCTTGCCTTTAATCCCAGCACTCTGGAGGCAGAGGCAGGCGGACGACTGTGAGTTTGAGGCCAGCCTGGTCTATTATGAGAGGTCCAGGACAGTCATGACTTCATATGGAAAGCCTGGCTCAAAACTTTTTTTAATTATTTTATTATGATTACTGTAAGCAAGGAGAAAAGGCTTGGGGTGGTGGACACAGGCTAAGGTGTAAATGTGGATGTCAGAGGACAACTCTGTAGCATCGAGTCTTTCTTCCCATCTTGATGTGGGTTCTGAGGATTGAACTCAGGCCATCAGGCTTTGCACATCAAATGCAAACTTGTATTAAATGACTTTGGTCTAATGCTCTAACTTCAGAACCTGAATATTTACATAGGACACAACTAAACTGTACCTAATGATTAAATTATACTTAAATGTTTGAAATTTTGTTTACAAGCCAATCGATACAATTACAAACTGCTTTAACTGAGGCTCTTAACTACTATTAGTTTGTTTTTGGTTTTTGTTTGTTTTTCAGAGACAGTTTCTCTGTGGCTTTGGAGGCTGTCCTGGAACTAGCTCTTGTAGACCAGGCTTGTCTCTAACTCACAGAGATCTGCCTGTTTCTTCCTCCCTAGTTCTGGGAGTGCAGGTGTGCGACACCACCACCCGGCCTACTATTACTTCTTAAAATGTAAATAATGGGTGTCTTATTACTATAGTGGATGGGTTATCAGTATCATTAAATGTGCATACTACAGAATTGGTACATATTACATGAGTATTTCAAAGACTAGTATTTCACTATAGACTTTAATTTATACTACTTTCACTGGATATCAGCCCAATTTTGTTAGTATTGATTGCATATTTGATTATATCTTTAGATTTGAGAGTCTCTGTATTTTTATTTATTTTTATTTAAATTAAAAACAATCTTATTTTACATACCAATCCCAGTTCCCTCTCCTCCTGTCCTCCCATTCTCCCCACCATCTCCCCATCCCACCCCATTCCACTCCGCAGGGAGAGTGAGGCCTCCCATGGGGGATCAAAGTCTGTCTCGTCATTTGGGTCAGGATCTAGGCCCTGCCCTGTATATCTAGGCTGAGAGAGTGTATCTCTCTATAGGGAATGGGCTCCCAAAGCCCATATATACACTAGAGATAAATACTGGTTCCACTGTCAGCAGCCCATAGACTTCCCAAGCCCCCCAACTGACACCCATGTTCAGGGGGCCTGGTTATGCAGGTTCCCCAGCTGTCAGACTGTGTATTCTCTATATTTAAACTCAGGCCAGAGTGGTCTTGAATTCACATCCTTTTGTCTCCTGAGTGCTGGGCTTATACACCTGGTCTAGATGTTACATTCTTATATGTAATCTAATTCAAGTGCACTAACTTTACATCTTTTTTTTTTTTCAATTTTTATGTGTACAGCTGTTTTGCCTGTATGTATGTCTGAGCACCACTTGCCTGTTTAGTGCCCATGGAGGACAAAAAGGTCATTGGATCCACTGGATAGAGTCACAGATAGTTGTGAGCTGCCATTGGATAGCAGCACTGCTCTTAGCCACTGAACTATCTTTCCAACCCTACTACCTGCATGTCTTATTTTTATTTATTATATTATTAGTTACATGTCGGTATTTTCAAAAATTTAAAACAAACTTGATCAAGGCATGGCGGCATGCATCTGTAACTTCACTCTACAACCCGAGACCAGGCCTTGGCTATACAACTAGGTGCCATATCAAGCGCACACATGCACACACTCATGCACTCATTCACAAGAGACAACATAATTGTCTCTTTAAATTTAAGCCGGGCAGTGAGGTCACAGGCCTTTAATCCCAGTACCAGAGGAAGAGGAAGGTGGATCTCTGAGTTCAAGGCCAGGCAGGTCTACAGAACAAGCTCTAGGACAGCTAAGGCTGTTACACAGAGAAACCCTGTCTTCTAAAACAAAATACAAAAACCAAACAAAAAAAAAAAAAAAAAAGGAAAAAGTCTGGTACAGCCTGCTGTCATCTGTACTTACTCACATACAGAAACATATAGTAAGTGTATACAGATAAAAATAAAATAACTTTTAAAATATCTAAAATATATAAATTATGAAAAGTTGTTTCAAACTTATATATCACATATAATAGACTCATTTAAATAATACACAAGAAAGATTAAATACTCTTTCTTGGTAATATACAAGGCAATACATCATCACTACTACTGAGATGCAAATCTCAGAAACCATAACCAGTAGCTGGGTGGTGGCCACGCCTTTAATCCCAGCACTTGGGAGGCAAAGGCAGGAAGATCTGAGTTCAAGGACAGCTTGGTCTACAGAGCTAGTTGTGGGACAGATAGGGCTGTTACACAAAGAAACCCTGTCTTGAAAAATCAAACAAAAAAAAAACCAAAAAAACAACAACAAAAAGAACAAAACCAAAAAAACAAACAAAGCAACAACAACAAAAAAACTAACAATAAAACAAAAACAAAAAAACCATAATGAGTACAGACAAGACCTGAGGGAGGTAACTTACTTGTAAATCTGTACTCATCCTCCCGTCTTCTTATTTCTAACTCTAAGAAAGGAGATAAAAAAGGGCAACAACATGAAATATATATTTGCTTATTTTGGGGTAGTCAAGAACGAATGTCTACTCCTGGCTTCTTCCAAACTCATTTAAATGATGTATTCGTTGTTTTTACCTTTTCACACTATGAACAATTTCTATGTAACATCCTTTCTATGTTAAGCAAAAAACCAAGCTTAATGATGGTTGCCCACATAATTAGAATGTAAAAATTAGCACCTATTTTAAGAGAATGATAATTTAAGTATTATAAGAGTTGAAGTTCTTCATACTATGAATGTGAAACCTTTTGCTCTTCCCACACCTCATACAATTTAGATATTAATTTATTGACTGGAAAAAACCAGAAAACAGTTACTGTACGACTGGATCGTGCTCTTTGGACAAATGAAGGTCCACCAAGTGGTGGTAGGGCACTCCTTTAATCCCAGCACTCGGGAGGCAGAGACAGGTGAATCTCTGTGAGTTCGGGCCAGCCTGTTCCAGGACAGCCAGGACTGTTACAGAGAAACCCTGTCTTGAAAAAAACCACAAAAAAAGAAAGAGAGAGAAAGAAAGAAAGAACGAAAGAAAGAAAGAAAGAAAGAAAGAAAGAGAGAGAGAGAGAGAGAGAGAGAGAGAGAAAGAGAGAGAAGGTCCTAAGTCCACCACAGATATGACTTCCGCTTTCTAAAAAGAAGGTCAACTCTTGTTACCACATAACTATTTTGCAATAAGCTCAACAGGTGTCTTCATTAAAAGATATATATACTAAAAAGCATTTAGCAGAAATTTCTCAAATTGATAACTAAAAGAACCTAAAATGCTGAGAAATCAGGGCTCCATGGACAACAAAAACCTAAGTAATTAATTTTAATTGAATTGTAATTTATATAAAAAATGTTCCACTACTCTATTGTCACAGTAAATTGAGATTACATAGTACAATGATATTAGAATCTCAGCTTCTAAATAGGAATTATACTTTGAATAATTTATAAATTCGCCCTTCACCTCACATTCTATTGTTGATGCTGTGTTAAGTCTGTTTATATCTGTCTTAGGCAATGAAATTCTGTATCCTGAACCCAAGAGAGGAAAAACTAGAGTTGTCCAGAGCACTGCAGTGATCTGTCCAATTTTGGTTGGTTTTTGTGGTGGTAGTGATCAAAGGCAGAGGCCTGTGAGTGCCAGGCAGGTGCTCCACAGCTGAGTTTCTCACACATTTCCTAAAGAGACCTCAAGAAACACATTTTACTTTGCAACTCAAGTTAAGAAACAATACACTTACCTTATCTAAAAGTTAATGTACTTTGGCATTTCTTATTCTTACCTACTTAAAAAAATTAATGGTACTGGTAACCCTCCAAAATGATTTCATCATCTACTAAGGGATAATTTAGTATGTTGTGCTGCAGTAAAATGACTTTCAGACAAAGAGTTACAAATAAAGATTAAACATAGCAATCTACATTTTGGTCAATTACAAAAACACTGACCTCTAGGCGTTAATGATGTCTGCTTCTCAACCTCTGCTTGCTGTCTCAGATTAGCTGGAATATTATTATATATTCTCTTATAATGATTATACACGGCAACTGAAAGTACTTTCTTAGCAAACGACTGGCCAACAACATACTTGTCGAGGTAGTTATAAATCTGAAAAATGATTAGGTACGAACAGTTCACTATGAGCCATCATAAAAAAAATTACAAAAGTACACACTAAACAAATTTACTTAGAGTTCAAATTTGAAAAAAAGATTCCCATTAAAATTGAAGTGTGGGGCTAGAGAGATGGCTCAGTGGTTAAGAGTACTTGCTGCTCTTACAGAAGATTGGACTTTAGGTTCCCAGTACCCAAATCTGACAGCTTGGCATTGCTTGTAACCAACTCCAGGGAATCTGGCCCCCTCTTCTGACCTCAGCAGGCATACAAAGTCACACCTACACATGCACACACATGCATGCACACATGTGTACACACACTTACACATAAATTTTTAAAAAAGTAAATTTGAAAAGTTATTCATTTACCTGGATAGCAACTTAAAAGCTTTCTTCTTTCCTTTCTGTAGGGGAGGCAGTGCTGGGATTCAAACCCAAGGACTTGGATGTGGCCTTGTATGTTCTACCACTGAGCCACACAACTTAGTTTTGTTAAATAAAAATTAAAGTTCTGGTTCACACTTCGTATTATCAACTGTTTGGAACCAGACATCAATTTCTTGAATTTTTAGTGAAAAAGGAACTGTTAAACTGCACATGGTATTGAATGTATGTAATCCTATAGTGTGGTAAGTAGAGGCAGGAGGATCAAGTTCAAGGCCAGACTGAGTGACCTCTCTATAATAACCACACAGATGAACAAATGCATATGAACACATAAGCAAACACAACTTCTGAAAAGTTAAATCATGTATGTATTTTCTAGAATTTTGACTCAGATGTACAAAAAGCTACAAATTAGTAAATACATAAAACTTACATTATTTTTGTGTGACCATTACTTTAACTGTAATTTAAAGTTTTTTCAAATCTCACTCATTCCTTACAAATTATATCTCTGAATTATTAAATTTGCCACAATACACACAGAGACAGACATACATGAATGCCATAAACACAGAAGAACACAATCAGGCAGAGAGTGAGAAGTAGTGTTAATTGTGCAAACCACGGAAAAATGGCCAGAACAGAGAACATAGGGCCAAGAAGCTTCTGGGTTCTCATAAAGAAACCAGTGTACACTCTGTCATATTCACAGGACCAAATCATACTGGAGTTCATACCATCAAAAACATGGTGACATATCAAGTTATCATCTGATCTACACACACACACACACACACACACACACACACACACACACACATATGAGTGTGCATTAAATTAAAAAACTCATGGAGCTAGGCACAGTAGCATATGCAAGTAATACCAGCACTTTAAGGTGAAGGCTACAGGATCAGAAGCTCATCTTCAATGACACAGGGAGTTCAAGGTTAACCTGGGCTACATGGGATATGGGTCTCAAAACAAAGCAAAAACAACCAAAAAAGGTAAAAACCTTATAAACTTAGTGTTAGGATTTAACATAAACAGAAAGAATGAAGCAATGGAATGTCTTCGGGGTAAAATGCCTCTAAGAAGAAGAATAAGCTTCTACCTTTTTGGGAGGTGGAGGTGGCTTCTGCTGGAATGCCAACTTTACAGCCTCTGCTGCTGACTCCGGTTCTTTAATTATGCTTTTCTTTGAGTCAGCTTCTGACAGCACAACAAAAAAGTGATGACATTTTTCACACTTGACAAAACGGGTGGAAGCTGAAAAAGAGGTCAAAAGAAGAAAACTTGAGGAATAATTTCAATAGAGCTCACCTTAAAAACTTGCTGTAGGGCTGACAATGTGGCTAGGTGGAACAGTGCCTTGGCTAGGTGACTTTCTATCTATTGGCTGTGGCAGCAAATGGTTGTAATCTCAGCATGGGAGTTTGAGAGGGTCATACTGAGCACAGTCACAGTCTAGCTTGAGCCAGAAAGTAAGACCCTATACCCAAACACAAAATAAAACTGGGCAAGGAAGATAGCTAATGGGTTCAGGTGTGTGCTTCTAAGCCTGAATCCAACCCCTGGAACCCACATGGTAGGAAAGACCCAACTGCCAAAAGATATGCTCTGATCTCTGCACATAAACACACATAAAAGAAAAAATGTATTAAAAACAATGAAATTAAGCTATTTTATTCATTTCCACTAGGTTCTTTTCCTGATCTAAGATTCATTAGGAGATCTGGTTGCTATTCAGCTGTCCATTGTCCAGAGAGAACTGTTAAAATGAGTTTGAGAACAGACTTTGCTGAAACCCTAGTGTGAACTGTGACAAGAGTGCAAGAGTTCCTGTATTTCTCCTGAAAAACCTCAGTACTTAAGTTGATATGAAATGGGGTTTTGTTTGGTTTTGTTTTCTGAGACAGGGTTTCTCTGTAGCTTTGGAGCCTGTCCTGGAACTCACTCTGTAGTCCAGGCTGAGATTAAAGGTGTGCACCACAGCTTGGCTCTCAAACACCAACTTTCTTGTTTTGTTTTTTTTGAGACAGAGTTTCTCTGTGTAGCTTTGGAGCCTGTCCTGGCACTCACTCTGTATATCAGGCTGGCCTACAGATGAGTTTGAGGCCAGCCTGGCCTACAGTGAGTTTTAGAACAGCCAGGGATATGCAGAGAAACCCTGCCTCAAAAATAAATAAACAAACAAACAAATAAATAAATAAATCCCAGCATTCTTTTTTTTTATTATTTTTTATGTAGTGTGTCTTTGTCAGGGCACATGTGTTTGTGCGCCTTTGTGCTTGAGAACACATGTGAACACAAAGGCCATGCAGAGAGATTGGGGGGTGGGGGTGGGGTGCAGGAGGCAGAAGAGGGTGTCCTCTGAAGCCAGAGTTATAGGTGGCTGTAAGCCATTCAATGTAGATGCTGGAACCTGAACTTGGATCCCCTGGAAGAGTAGCAAGCTTTCTCAACAGTGAGTTGTCTCTCTAGTCCTATGTTTCCATTTTGAAACACAAAGCCAATTAAAATACATGCCGTAGGTTATCCCAAACTGAAGATGTGTGAAAAACCCTTACAGAAACCCACTACTAGCCTAGCAGTGGTGGTGCACGCCTTTAGTCCCAGCACTCAGGAGGCAGAGACAGTCAGATCTCTGAGAGTTTGATGCCAGCACGGTCTTCAAAGAGAGTTCCAAGACAGTCTCTAAACCTACAGAAAAACCCTGTCTCCAACCATCCCCTACCCAAAAAAAAAAAAAAAAGAAACCCACTACTTTTGTTTTTGTTTTTTCGAGACAGGGTTTCTCTGTATTGCTTTGGAGGTTGTCCTGGCACTCGCTCTGTAGACCAGGCTGGCCAGTTGAACTCAGAGAGATCCACCTGCCTCTCTGCCTCCCGAGTGCTGGGGTTAAAGGCGTGAGCCAATGCCTGTCAAAACCCACTACTTTTTAAGCTTATTTTTTAAAGTGTAATTTAGGGGCTAGGGAGGTGGCTCAATGGTTAAGAATGCTTACTGCTGCCGGGCAGTGGTGGTGCACACCTTTAGTTCCAGCACTCGGAGATAGAAGCAGGCATCTGTGAGTTCGAGGCCAGCCTGGTTTACAAGAGCTAGTTCCAAGACAGCCTCCAAAGCCATAGAGAAACCCTGTCTCAAAAAACCAAAAAAAAAAAAAAAAAAAAAAAAAAAAAAAGCTTACTGCTGTTACAAATAACCTGAATCCAGCCCCAGCACCTAAATGGCAATTCACAGCAGTCTATAACCCCATTTCCAGGGGATCTAACAATCTCTTCAGGTTTACTGGGCTCCTGCACACAAGTGTTAACAATATAAACTCATGCAGACACACATACACATACAAAGTTTTTATCTTGGGCTAGAGAGATGGCTCAGCAGTTAAGAGCACTGGCTATTCTTCCAGAGGTCCTGAGTTCAATTCCTAGCAACCACAATGTGGCTCATAACTATCTGTAATGAGATCTGGTGCCCTCTTCTGGCCTGCAGGGATACATGCAGGCAGAACACTGTACATATTTTTTTTAAAGGACTGACTCAAATACACTTTGTATATAATGATCACCTGTAAATGTTTAAAGAAATGTCAAGCTATCAAATCCACAAATTAACACAAGTTCAAATACAGAATCACCATGTCTCATTAAAGAGAAAACAGTGAGCATCTCTATTTTATAGTGAGTTACAAGTTCACAGCTGTTACTGATGGTAAACAGGGCAAGGATTAAAGGGCAGAGAAGAGACTCATCCAGTTCAGGCTGTGTGACAGGAAACTCTGGCTTGAAAACAGAAGACCAAAATATTTCTCTACAGAAATTAGGTCAAAGGGAAAGAGATTAAACACCAACATCTTGTCTGTGCTTGATACTGAAAGGCTGCTTAAATTTAACTTGAAGGCCAGGCAGTGGTGGTGCATGGCTTTAATCCCAGCACTTGGGAGGCAGAGGAAGGTAGATCTCTGAGTTCCAGGACAGCCAGGGCCACACACAGAAACCCTGACTCAAAGCAAAACAAAACTTTTAACTTGAATACTGGATTTTCAATACAAGTTTTCAGTGAAGCATGTTTGGTGTCTATTCAAGTTCAACCACACAATTTTACTCATTAAAATACCAGGGGGTGACATTAATTATAAGGTATAATATTTTGGTTTTTTTTGGTTTTTTTGTTTTTCGAGACAGGCTTTGTCTGTGGCTTTGGAGGTTGTCTTGGAACTAGCTCTTGTAGACCAGGCTGGTCTCAAACTCACAGAGATCCACCTGCCTCTGCCTCCCGAGTGCTGGGATTAAAGGCGTGCGCCACCACCGCCCAGCTAAGGTATAATTTTTTAACTCTTAGAAATACCCTTAATGGGCTGGAGAGATGGCTCAGATGTTAAGAGCACCAACTGCTCTTCCAGAGGTCCTGAGTTCAATTCCCAGCAACCACATGGTGGCTCACAACCATCCATTATAAGATCTGGTGCCCTCTTCTGGTGTGCAGATATACATGGAAGCAGAATGTTGTATACATAATAAATAAATAAATAAATAAATAAATAAAATCTTTAAAAAAAAATGAACAGACTTCAAATATTGATTCATATAGCCAAAGAACACCCACAAATGGCCAAACACATAGGAAGACACTGGACATTATAGGTTATCAGCAAAATGTAACTTAAAGTCACACAAAGAGTCATAATAGCAGTACTCTTACAAAGCTAGGAACAGCAACTCCCAGACTCTAGAATTTTATTGTATCATGTCAAATTTGTCTAGAAAATTTCATCATTCAGTTCCAACACTTTTACTTTATATTATGATCCAAATTACATTTTACCCATTTATTTAATTACTAATTAAACCTATGAAGAATCTTATATTCAAATTGTGCAATAGAGCTACTTTAAAATTACTATATTAGCTGCAGGGTATGGTGGCCCACACCTTTAATCCCAGCATTCAGGAGGCAAAGACAGGTTGGATCTCTGAGTTTGAGGCCAGCCTAGACTAAAGAGTGAGTTCCAGGACAATCAGAGCTATGTAGAGACTCTGTCTTAAAAAAAACAAAACAAAAAAAAAGTCTTCCCAAAACTATAAAAATATGCCATGCGTAGTACTCTTCCTTATGGTACTGATACTTTGGAGGATGAGATCATAGAGTTCAAGTGACTACACAGTAAAATGGTCTCAAAAACATGGGGAATGGAAGAGACGGGAGAAAAGGGAAGGGAAGAAGAGATAAATGAAGGAAGGGGGAAGAAGGGAGAAGAAAACAAGGAAAGAAGCCTCTGACAATGACACATAGGAAGGCTAAAGTGGTTCAGGGTAATTTCCCTGATTGTAAGTAGCTCTAAAGCATTTAATGAGTCATTCTGATGTAATGCCCTTTGCTATTATAGTTCAGGGCACTATCAGAAGTAGGAATCATTGATTTCTTCTTTTAGTGTCTGAATCACTAGTAATCAAGCTTTTCCTAATACTGGGGTATTATCTCTTCTGGTACATCAGTCCCCAGAAGGGAAATTACCTTAAAACATGAATGACTGATGTTCCCAGCACGAGATACTAACCAGTTGAAGAATGTAGCAAAGAGTGTAAGTAGGTTTTGGTTTCCCTAAAACCTAACAATTACACGAAAACTCACAAAATCAAAATTTAAAATGAACATTTTGAGGCAAATTTAAACAAGCAAATATTTTATCTCTTACAGTTTAAAGTCCTATCCATATTAGGGATTTTTAATGTTTTTGAACATTCAGAAAATCACTAAAGTTCAAGGCAAAAATAATTCTGGTTTCTAATTTCTACACATTCAACCAATTACACAAAAAGGGGGGGAGCTGGGTAGTGGTGGCGCACACCTTTAACCCCAGCACTCAGGAGGCAGAGGCTGGTGGATCTCTATGAGTTCAAGACCAGCCTGATCTACAAGAGCTAGTTTCAGGACAGCCTCCAAAGGCACAGAGAAAACCTGTCTCGAAAAACAAAAAAATAAATAAAATAAAATAAAATAAAGTAAAAAAGAGGGGAAAAGAAAACTCAAAATACTTACACACAAAGGTCTCTACATGTGTACACAAGTCGCCACATTTAGGACAGCGAAGCTGGTTTCCTCCTTTCCCAGAATTCCCAGAGCCTGATTTCTTACTGCTTCCTTCATTCACAGATTTCTAATGTTCACAAAAAAGATAGTCAATCATTGGTTTCAGACACCACTTTACATGTAGCTTAACTGTAAACAATAATTTGTATTAATCTTATAATTTCCAGGCTGAAATAATTAGTTTGTATCTAGTGCCACTGGTGTCAAAAGATCTATCATATAAAAATCAAATCAGTTCTAGTTAAACACATGTAGTTATCTGAAAACCATTTTAAAAAATATAATTTATATTAACATGAATATTAAATAGCTGAAAGTAAACCGGAAGAAATGTTACTCTATAAAGTAATTCTCTTGGATGAAATTAATCAAGAATTATTATTGAGCACTGAGATTATAGAAATGAACCACCAGCCTGGCTTATTCTGATAAATAACATTTTCCATCTCATTTAAAATAGTCATCTTGCCAGGCAGTGGTGACTCACGCCTTTAATCCCAGCACTCGGGAGGCAGAGGCAGGAGGATCTCTGTGAGTTCGAGACCAGCCTGGTCTACAAGAGCTAGTTCCAGGACAGCCTCCAAAGCCACAGAGAAAACCTGTCTCGAAAAACCAAAAAAAAAAAAAAAAAAAAAAAAAAACTTTGCTTATTGCTTACTAAGTACAATGATTATGCAATATCGTTTCGTACAAATTAAGCAATGAATACGCTGGGCATGGGTGGGCACCCAGGAAGCTGAAGTGGGAGGATCCCATTCGAGGCCTGCCTGGGTTACACAGCAATTTGCAGGGCAGCCCAAGTCACATAGACACTGCCTCAAAAACCCACAACAAATAAAATACAAAATTATATTGAACTTTTATACAATTCATATTTCAGATCTTTTCATGTTTCCTACAGAACACACTTAAGCTAACATGTAACACTACTATTATAATTAGCTCTTTAAAGATGGGAAATGTATAGATGCCAATAAAGACAAAAATAACCTTAGTTCCATCTCCAGAGCCATCTTTGTTTGCCCCATCTTTTGAAGCAAAGTATGCTGGTGTTTCTGAAAAGGTTCTAAGAGGAGCTCTGCGCAGAATCTGAGTGTCCAAGGTCCCCAGTCTTCCTAAAATTGGCACATGAATGCGCCCACAAGAAATACCTGGAGGGAGGGAGAAAGAAATCTATTAGTTTCCATACCAAATACTGGTATGTCTCAATAAATTTCCAGTAGGCACTAGAGAGAATGTTTGATGAAGGGTGCTGGCTTCTCTTCCAGAGGACCCAGGTTTGATTCCTAACACCCACATAGAGGCTTACAACCACCTGTAACTCCAGTTGCAGGAGACCCAATGACCTTCTGGCCTCTGCAGGCACCGGACACATACATAGCACACATATATACATACATGCAAGCAAAACACACACAAATAAAAATAAATCTTAAAGTCCTGGTAAATAAAAGCTGAACAAAACAGGGTTGAAAATGCTGTCACAGCAAAGCTACACATAAAGGAAGAAAAAAATAACCCCATCAGAGGCAAAGGCCTTTCAGAAGCAAGCCACACCTCTGAATGATTCCAGCAAAATTCACTGTTTTCGATTCAATCCTTTAAAAGTGAGCAAGATCAGCTGGGTTGTGTTAGCGCATGCCTTTAACCCCAGCACTCAGGAAGCAGAAGCAGGAAGGAAGATCTCTGTGAGTTCCAGGCCGGCCTGGTCTACAGAGTGAGTTCCAAAACAGCCAGGACTGTTACAGAGAAACCAGGTCTCCAAAAATCAAAAACAAAACCAAAAAGTGAGCAATTATTATGTAGACCATAATAACCTGTGGCTCTTTTAAAATGACAGGCATACTTGCTTTACATGTAGGTGTTTGGAAAGGCCTTCTTATATGCTACATTTGTGTTTTCTGTGTACAATTTCTACCCCTGAGAATAAGCCTATCATAGCAATTCTTGCTTCGTTGGTTACCCCGGGCCAGTATTACTTCTTTCAAAAATTACATTCTTTTCCACTTCCATGAGGTTCTCAGTAGAAAATCTGAGACAGTGATCAGAATGGTGGTTGTTAGAGTTGGAGGAATGGATTATTTTGGTTAGGCAGAGTTTCAGTTTTACAAAATGAGTTATTGACATGGATGGTGGTAATGACTGAACACTGTAAATGTACAGCTAGCAAAATGGCTCAGCAGGTAAAGGCACTTGATGTGCAAGCTTGAAGAATGGAGTTTGATTCCTGGAATGCCCATAAAGATGAAAAAAAGGGGGCTGGAGCGATGGCTCAAAGGTTAAGAACACTGACTGTTCTTCCAGAGGTCCTGAGTTCAATTCCCAGCAACCACATGGTGGCTCACAACCATCTGTAATGAGATCTGGTGCCCTCTGCTGGCATGCAGGCAGAAGACTGTATACATAATAAAATCTTAAAATAAATAAATAAATAAATAAATAAATAAATAAATAAATAAATAAATAAATACAAGGCTAGAACAGTAGTGCAGGCTTGTAATCCTAATACTTAATAGTGAAGAGGTTTAAGGTCATACTCAGCTACATAATGAGTTTTAAGCCAGTCTGGACTAAAGATTCTCCTTTCTTTTTTCTCTGTGTAGCCCTAACTGAACTGGGACTCACAAGGTAGATCAGGCTGGCCTCAGAGATCTGCCTGTCTCTGCCTCCTGGGTGCTGGGAAAGTATTATTTATAGTCCTCTCTCCTCTCTCCTCTCTCTCTCTCTCTCTCTCTCTCTCTGTCTCTCTCTTTTTCGAGACAGGGTTTCTCTGTGACTTTGGTGCCTGTCCTGGAACCAGGCTGGTCTCAAACTCAGAGATCCGCCTGCCTCTGCTACCTGAGTGCTGGGATTAAAGGCTCGAGGCCACCACCACTGGGCTATTTGTAGTCCTCTCTTGATGGACACTACATTGCTCGAGTTGTCTTCTTTTACCTTTTTCTTCTTTCTTTTCCTTTTCCTTTCCTTTCTTTTTTATTTTTTTAAAGACAAGGCATCCATATGTAGCCCTAACTGAACTGTGACTCAATATGTAAACCAGGCTGACCTTGACTTGACTCATGGAGATTTCCCCTGCCTATGCCTTCTGATTGTTGGGATTAAAGGTGTGTGCACCACCACCACCACCACCACCACCACCACCACTACCACCACCACCACGCCTGACTTTTTTTCCTTTTTCTTATTATTACTGTATATCTATAGATGAGGTGCATGTGTGGTGCATAGGCCATGGTGTGGAGGTCAGAGGACAACTTTGTGCAGTCAGTTCTCCTCCTGCCTTTTCCTGGGTTACAGGGAACAAACAGAGATCAAACAAAGAGGTGAATGGCCTACGGTTAAAGAAAATCCTATTCTGTTACAGTATTGTGCATTGTACTAAGAACCTTGCATAAACCAATACATTGCAGGTAATCACTAAGGTGGCTTTCTAGCATCACAGCACTCGGGAGGCAGAGGCAGGCAGATCTCTGTGAGTTCGAGGCCAGCCTGGTCTCTAGATCGAGTGCCAGGATAGGCTCCATAGCTGTACAGAGAAACCCTGTCTGGTGGGGGTGGGGGTGGGTGTGGGGTATGGGGTGGGGGGGGTCATTTAAACTTCTGAAGTTAAGGACTTCTTTACTGAAACTTTTAGTATAATACTATAGTGCCGTTTTAACATGCTGTAATCTATGACCATAAACAAGATGCCCAGTTATGAAACAGGTGGTTCTCAAACTGAAGTGTGTGTGCATCAGTATTGCCTGGTGGGTTTGTTAAAACACACTGCAGGGACTGGTCCCTGGTTCTTCGGAAGGTTGGAGGCACAACCCAAGAATGACCTTCTAACAAGGTCCCAGAGGTTGATGCTGCTGCTGCTGCCAATGCTACTGTCCTGGGACTGAACTTCAAAAACAACTGTGCTAAAAAAAAAAAAAAAAAAAAAAAAAAAAAAAAAAAAAACTGTGCTAAACAGGGTGGCCCTTCACCAATCATAAAACCACAGAAAATATAAGGTACTACAGCAAACTAGTCAGGGGGCTCAACTCTTTTTTGTGAACCCCCTACATAAAGCCTACATACTCTGGTGAAATGTTTGGACAAATTTCAGATTTTTTGAATGTATACTATAAAATACATAACAAAGAAAATCACTATACTATGCTAAAAAAAAAATAAAAAGAAAAAAATTAAGGGCAGGCTGTGGTGGTACATATCTTAACACCAACCAGCCTGGTCTACAAAAGAGTTTCAGCACAGCCAAGACTTACACAGAGTAACCCTGTCTTGAAAAACCAAAAATAAATTAATAATAATGATGATAATAAAAGCTTAATGGCACAGGCCTATTACAGCACCCAAGAGGCTAAAGCAGGGACCAGTGAGATGAGATGGCTCAGCAGGTAAAGACATTTGTGACTATGCCTAACAAAGTTCAATTCCTGGGACCCATATGGTGAAAGGAAAGAACTATTCCCACAATTGTCTTCTAACCTCCACAACAGTTCATAACATATGTGCACAGGCACAGGTACACACACAGAAATAAATAAAATTTAATTATTTTTTTAAGGAAATGTGTGGGGTTTTTGTTTTGTTTGTTTTGGTTTTTTGAGACAGGGTTTCCATATGTAGCTTTGGAGCCTATACTGGTACTCACTCTGTAGACCAGGCTGGCCTCAAACTCACAGAGATCCACCTGTCTCTGCCTCTTGAGTGCTGCAATTAAAGGCATGCACCACACCACTGCCCTGCAGGAAATGTGGTTTTGAGCGAGGCCAAAGGCAAGATTTTTAAGGTCCAGGCCAACCCAAATTGTAATATGAAATGTATGATTCTAACTGGTGACAAATTCATAGATAATTCTAAAACCATGATCTGTTGTCTACCTTGACAATTAAAGATAATGCCATTTTTCATTTAAAAATTAGTGGAAATAAGGTTTAGGAAAACCGGATTCCCATCTATGGACCTCTGAAGGCCCTGTGAACTTTAGGTGAAAAACCCCTGAAACCCAGGAAAACATGTCTGTACATTTTGCAACACTGTTTGGCAGCAATGCTAAAAGTCAGTTAAAAGTTAAACCATCTATGAACATCTGTCAGACAGATAAAGCCTTGGGAGTTTCAGAGCAGCTGCCTTTTAAAATAATAGCATAGGAATGTCCATTTTAAGCCTATTAAGAAGTAGGTAGATGCTGGAGAGATGGCTCAATGGTTAAGAGCACCGACTACTCTTCAGGAGGACCCAGGTTCAACCCCCAGCACCCACATGGTAGTTCACAAATAACTCCAGCTCCAGGGTATCCAACACCCATGGCAAAACACCAATGCACATAAAATTAAAAAATAAATAAATAAAAAGAATTGTAAAAAAGAAATAGAAGGAAGGTAGGCCTAGTGGCACAGATCTTAGTCCCAGCTGCTTTGGAAGCTGGCTGAGGAAGGAGGATGGCAAGTTCAAGGCCTGCCAGCATTTCAAGGGGAATTCAAGGCTAGCCTCGAGAATTTGGGCGAAGCCCTGTCTCAAAACAAAATATTCTTAAAAAACCAAGCACAACTTGGTGGCAGAGCACTTGCCTAGCATGTGTAAGGTCGTTGGTTCAGTTTCCCACTATGGCAAAAACAAACAAAACAAAAATATGAGGAACCAGGTACTGTATGCCTATGATTCACAGCTGATGCAAGAGGTTCAAGAGTTTTTGACAACAGCTCACATACAGTGAGTTCCAGGAAAGCCTCAGCTACATGGTAAAACCTTGTCTCAAAACAAAGACACAAGAAAGTACTTTACTCAGTTTTTTAAAATGTGTATGGGCACTTTATCTACATGTAATCTATGCAACACATGTGTGCCTGGTACCCAAGGAAGCCAGAGAGGGTGTTGGATTTCTAGAACTTGAGTTATATAAATGGTGTGAGTTACCATGTGAGTGCTGGGAATTGAACTCAGATCCTCTGAAGAGCAGCCAGTGTTCTTTGGAGCCAGATCTCCACCCCCAATTTATTCAGTTTTTAAATATTATAATTAACATAACCTTAATATACATTTAGTTTCTTTCTTTTTAGGGGACAAGATTTCATTCTACAGCTATTCTACTCTATTCTATGCCTTAAAAACCATGGCAATCCTCCAAAGTGCTGAGCCCACACCATACCAACTTTCTTTTCTGAGACCAAATTTCATGTAACCCAGACTCTATGTGAATACTCTATGCAGCTGAGGTTGGCCTTGAATCCCAGATCCTCCCTCCACCTCCCAAATACTGGATCATCCTTGGCTTCCTCTAAGGAGTCTACAAAACTTTACAAATGACCCAGCTTTAAAAAAAAAAAATCCAATCTATTTTAAATAGCAGGAAAGAATGAATAAGAAATTGTAGAGTTGAGGTAGAAAATGAAACTGAATCCTCTCTTACAAGTTTGGCCTCTAACCTCTAATACAAATTGAAAAAGAAACAAAAATTTAAAAAAAAAAAAAAATATATATATATATATATATATACATATATATATATATATATCTGCAATTTAACAACTGCTTACTGTATTTATTAGTTTGGGCATAGATTTTTATTTTATGAACTAGTTATTGTTTTGTGAGTGCTAAATACTGTTTAATAAGGAAAAATAACATCATTACTGTAACATTAGGTGGATGTTGAAGTCCATTCTGCTAGCCAAGAAAAAGAAATCTTAAATGCTTTGAAGGCCAGAGATATAGTTTAACAGAAAAGCACTTGCCTGGTATACTCAAGGCCCTGGAGTTAATCCTTAGTACAGAAAAAAAAAGTTTTGAGAAACCAGACTTGCTTGTGAAGGCCTGCCTCCAGAGGCAATATGAAGAAATCATGAGTTTAAGGTAGCCTGGTCTACCCAGCAAAACTGCTAAAATAAAAATGTTTCATCAATTATTAACTTTGTACTATTTAATCTATTATAATTTGACTGCCAGAAAGAAAAAGAGGGAACTAGAACTAAAAATTAAGGTAGGTGCACTATATAACCATGAAAACTGTGGTCAACATGTTTGACCTCTTCATTCAGACTTTTTTTTTTTTTAATAGTGTTTCTCTATGAAACAGTCCTTGCTGTCCTGGAACACCCTTCGTAGATCAGGTTGGCCTCAAACTCAGAGATTCACCTGCCTCTAACTCTGCCTGCAGGAATTAAAGGTGTAGGGCACCACCACGGGGTTTATTATGTGAATTTTAAATGTGCTTGACATATATAGGAGGTCACTTTGCATTTTAAATGTGCATTCAGAAGCACTTGTTGCCAATTAAAATTTCTTAGTGAGTGTTGACCCTGACTTTGGGTTAAAGAATTACAGAAATGCATCTAACTTCAATTTCTGACTTCTTTCAATCTAATCCTTGAAGAAAGGGTATCACTTCAGTGGTCCACTACTTTAATCCCAGCACTGCAGAGGCAGGTAGATCTGAGTTCGAGGCCAGCCTCGTCTACGAAGGGAGTTCCAGGACATCCAGAACTGTTAAACAGCGATACCCTGTCCCCAAAAAACCAAAAAGGAAAAAAAAAATTATCGTATGTATGTATGTATGTATGTATGTATGTATGTATGTTTGTATGTATGGTCATGACCATTTGCAGGACTGTTCTCTTTCCACCTTATTGGTCCCAGGGTTGAACTCACAACAAATGCCTTTATTTGCTGAGCTATCTTTATAGTCCACATTACATCAGTTGAGAGTGGTGTCACATGCCTTTATCCTAACACTTGGAGGCAGACAGTGATCTGAATTCCAGGACAGCCTGGTCTACTGAATTCCAGAGATCGGCCTGCCTTGGTGTCACAAATGCTGGGATTAAAGGTCACCACTATACCCTTCGGGCATAACAAGAACTTCCTCCAGTCCAAAACACCCAAAAAGCATACCCTTGTTTATGCTGTTGCCTACTTCACCAAATTCAAACATTAAGAATTTGCTGCCGCCTGGTGGCACACGCCTTTAGTCCCAGCACTCGGGAGGCAGAGGCAGGGGGATCTCTAGGAGTTCGAGGCCAGCCTGGTCTCCTGAGCAAGTGCCAGGATTGGCTCCAAAGCTACACAGAGAAACCCTGTCTCGAAAAACAAAACAAAAAAGAATGTGCTGCCCAGCTAGGCGTTGGTCGTGCATGTCTTTAATCCCGGCACTGGGGAGGCAGAGGCAGGCAGATCTCTGAGTTCAAAGCTAGCCTGGTCTACAGAGCTGAGTTCCAGGACGATACAGAGACTGACAGAGAAACACTGTCTCGGAAAAAAATTTTTTTTTTTTTTGCTGTCCCCAACACCAAACAGTAATACCTTAAGCCCTCAACAAATGTATGCCAAATAAATGGGTTAAAATTAGTTTTTTTTCAAGTATTTACAAATTAGGCCTCAGGAACTGGGACATCTACTTGTTGAGGTGTGGCGATGCAAGACTAAATCTTATACCAACTTGTCGCTTAATACAATCCTCCCACATTATCCCACTTAATGTGTATCACAAACTATACACCTTTAATAAGAAATGATTTTATAGTTCATCTGAAAACTTGGGAAAATAGCTCATTTATCCAAGGGTCGTTATGAAAAGACGTCTATAAGATCACAAAGTCTAACAGGACCTAGCCTCAGTATGATATGCATAGATTTGAGGAAAAGAAAAACAGGTTCCGTTCCCAGTAATTTCTTGGCAGGTATGCACTCTGTCACAGGCCCTCATAAGTAAGAGGCAAAGTAAACAAGAGCCATTCCTGGGGACAGATCCCAGCTGTCAAAACTGGAGAAGCGGTCGAGAGACTGTTGCTACGTCTAAGTATTTGGAGAATCCCAGTGGTCGTCTCCCATCTCCCCAGCTGCTTTTCTAGGACCCCGAAGTTTTCCACATAAGTGGAAGCCCGTGAACTGTGTTTATGCCCTGGCGTCGCCGACCGCACAATGACAGTGACACGGGAGCGTTGCGCTGCCTGAGTCCAGGCAGCTAGCCGGACACCCGGATACCCGGATCCCCGCAAAAAGTGACAGGCCCGTGTAAGGCTGAGCGTGTCACTTTTTAACGACCGAGTGCAGCACTCGGTCCCTCTCCCAGAGTCGAGGCGAGATGGCCCCATTCCAGCCACAAACTCCGGAGGCCTGAGAGCGCACCGGCGGGGGACAGCACACTGGAGTTTTCTTCAAAATCAGACCGCCAGCTACTTCAGGGGCTCGCAACGTCTCGCAGTCCTCAAGCCCTCTTCCCCAGGATCCCCACCGGTCCAATTCCCGAGCGCCCAGAGCGGGCTCCGGCACGGGACTACTTCGTTACCTCTCTGCGCGGAGGTGAGCGAGGTGGTGAGCAGCCGGGCGGCCGCAGCGCCGCAGGTACAAGCGCCACAGCTGGACATCTCCGCGGGGCCTAGGCCGGGGCTTCGCGCCCTGCGGATCTAGTGGGTTCAGCGGCCCGACTGTGCCGCTCGAGGACTGTGCCGGATGGCTCCGCTCCTTTCTGCCGGTTCTATGCTGGCGCAGCGTTTTCGTCACCAGGCATCCGGGCCCGGGCGATCGGAGAGCCCCAGTGCTGTCTACTCACCAGAGTAGACGCCTTCCCTCCTCCCCTCCCTCCTGTTCTTCCCCCATCCCCCGCCCACCCCAGCCGGGGAGCGTGCGCGCGCCTGCGTCCTAGGCCCGGGAGGGGGGTGGCGTAGCACACGACGCGCATGCGTAGAGACTAACGTGAAGCTAGAGAATGGGGGCGGTAACCCGGGCACCAATGAGCGCGCTACGGCAAGCGGCGAGCCCAAAGCTTTACGGTCGCGCAATGTCTCAGGAAGCGTCATTATTGTGATGTTGAAAAGTTTTAGACCCAAAGAGATGCTTGTCGGGAGTTGTCCCTATGCTTCTTAGAAGCAGGAAAAGTAAAAGCGAAAGAAGGTGAAGACTTTTTTTTTAAGTGATCCTAAGACTAAGAATGTAGTTCAATGGTAAAGGCCCTAATCCCACATAATAAATACATTAATAAAGTGACAGAAACCAGCAAGCGCTTACACTTCAACAAGCTTCTTCCCTCATGTACTCTATAGTCTGACTTCTTTTATGTTTTCTGTTTGTTGTTGTTTTGTTTTGTTTTTCGAGACAGGGTTTCTCTGTAGGTTTGGAGCTTGTCCTGGAACTCCCTTTAAAGACCAGGCTGACCTCGAACTCACAGAATTCGCCTGCCTCTGCCTTCCGAGTGCTGGGATTAAAGGCATGCGCCACCAACCTCCGGCTTCTTTTATGTTATATATTTCATCATTTCCTGTGTGGAAATGTCACTTAATCCCACTCCCATCCCTAGCAACAACTGTTGGAAAGCGACAACTTGTTCTTTCAAGCTTAGCGATGATAGGGTTTTGTTTGGGGGGTGGAGGTGGGTTTGGGTTCGGAGGGGGGCGGTTGGTTTGGTTTTTCAAGACAGGGTTTCTCTGTGTAACAGTGCTGGCTGTCCTGGAACTTGCTCTGTAGAGCAGTCTGGTCTCGAACACACAGAGATCCACCTGCCTCTGCCTCCCCAGTGCTGGAATTAAAGGTGTCTGTAAGGTTTTTGTTTGGGTTTTATTTGGGGCTGATGCCAGAGTAATTATGCTTTTTTTGCACATGAATCTGTTCAACTCTAAACGACAAATTGCCAGGTAGCCCAGACCTTGCAGTGTAGTTTAAAATGACTTTGAACATCTGCTGCGTAGGCTTCCACCTCTAGATGACGGATTACAGAGTTTCACCACACCCTGATGGAACCTTCAGATAGAAATTTAGAGGAGAGAAAGTCAAGCCAGGACCAACACCAGTTCACTCAATCTCCAGCCAGAAAAGTGATTTGCAGTTCCCCAGGTAAAGATCTGAGAAGGGAAATTCCAAGTGGCCTATCCCACAGGATTCTTCCTTAGGTCGTTTACTCCTGATAATTCCTCATTTTAAAGTTGCAGAACCAGAAGAGAATTCAAGTCTTCCTTCACTAGGACCCTCTTCTTCCTCAGATGTATCCATTAACACAATTTTGAAGAGAAGAGAGACTGAAGTTCTCTCAGGACACTGTTTTTGGACTGTGTTCTTAGAGTCTCTCAGAAGCTCTCCCTTCATGGTTGCTGTGAATGAACCAAGAGCACCCTCTCTACATTCTCACCACCATCACCACGACCACCTTAGACCCAACAAGAGAAGTTACTTTTTTTTTTCTGAGACAGGGTTTCTCTCTGACTTTTGTGGCTTTGGAGGAGGCTGTCCTGGAACTAGCTTTTGTAGACCGGGCTGGTCTCAAACTCACAGAGATCTGCCTGCCTCTGCCTCTGCCTCTGCCTCTGCCTCTGCCTCTGCCTCTGCCTCTGCCTCTGCCTCTGCCTCTGCCTCTGCCTCTGCCTCTGCCTCTGCCTCTGCCTCCCAAGTACTGGGATGGAAGGTGTGTGCCACCACTGCCCGGCTTGAGAAGTTACATTTTTACCTGTTTGATTTATTGGGATTTTATTTGGAAATAGTTGTTCTGCTTTAAAGCAGTATTTGGAATTCATGATTCTAGGACAAACCTCTCCTTTCAGAAATGAGCCAACCCTGGCTGGTCGGTGGTTGTAAACACCTTTAATCCCATCACTTGGGGGGCAGAGGCGGGCACATCTCTTGTGAGTTTGAGGCCAGCCTTCTCTACAGAGAGTTCTAGGACAGCCAGGGCTACACAGACCAACCAACAGAGAAACAAAAAGCAAACAAACAAAAAGAAGGCAAAAATTGCTGGGCAGAATTTGGGAGGCAGGAGGATCTCAATGAGTTCAAGGCCAGCCTGGTCTACAAAGTGAGTTCCAGGACAGAGAAACCCTGTTTAAAAAAAAAAACACAAAACAAAAAACTCCAAAAATATGTATATGGGTAATTTGCCTGCATGTATGTCTGAGCAACATCTGCATATAGTGTCCAAAGAGTCCCGAAGATGTCCAAGGGATCCTTTGAAACAGGAGATACAGATGGTTGTGAGCATCTGGCTAAGAACACCGAGTATGTGGCTAAGAAATGAACCCAGGTCCTCTGGAAGAGCAGCTCTTAACTGCCAAGCTATCTTTCCATCACCACTCCTCCTCCTCCTCCTTTTAATATAAAAGTATTGACCACCACTCATCACCATTTACAAATAAGAAAACAATACACTGTTGGATAGCATTGTAATTACTAAAAAGTTATTTTCCTTGGCTTCTGCTGAACTAGTAACCCAAAGAACTTCAAAGATTGAGCCCACATATAAGAACTGAGTTGGGGTCCAGAATAAGCAGTCAGGTTAGTAATTTATATTACAAAATTTTGTTTACCCTCTTGTGCTAGCAGGTCCTGAACTGTCAACTTCTCTAGCCCTATGACTACATTTTCATGAACCAAATGAGATGATATTACATGACTCATAGCCTTTTGTACACAGGTGTCAACTTTTTGTAAAGGAATGGCCTACTGGAAGAACCACTGAAGTCTTTGAAACAAACCAGTTTGTCTAGTCTCCTTGTGTGGGAGAGATTTATTGGTAGGTAGTGTTAAAAGTTTGCTCTTCGAAGGCAGATCTCTGTGAGTTCCAAACTAGCCTGTTTTTTTTTTTAAGTAGTAAACATAATTTATTTAAAGTTGAGTAAATAAAACTGCACATACTATACCCTGCCTCCCCCTCTTCATATGTGGGAAGTGGAGGTAGAAGAATCTCAAGTTTGTGGCCAGTCCAGATTGCATGAGACTCTATCTAAATCAACCAACTAGTCAACCAAAAAACAAGTCAATGATGATCAAGAGTATATTTTAGTTTAGGTTGTATGTTATTTAATTTTCTAATTCTGTGCCATACTTTTTAAAAAGCGCTTAAAACTGGTACATATGGATTAAGTATGACATTATTTTGTTATTACATACTTTGATCCTTCACCTTAGAAAGGCTTCATTTTTAGTGAAAAAATATTTTAGACATTCATTAATTCTCTTACAGACTTCTTATTAACCTTTCATATAAACAATTACCATTACTCATGAGACCAGCCTGGTTTACAAGAGCTATATAGTTCCAGTACAGGCTCCAAAGCCACAGAGAAACCCTGCCTCGAACTCCTCCCCCCCAAAAAAAAAGAAAACAAAATTTTTGCTCTTCACAGTCTGTCTCTCAGTGTTTGTAGGTGAAAATTAACACTAACCATCATATTACACAAGCATGAAGACTTGAGTTCAATCCTCAGAATCCACATGAAAAGCCAGTAAAACAGCTGGGTGTGGTGGCAGGCGCTTGTAAACCCAACATTCTCAGTCTCACCTACTCACAAGCTCAAGGCCAATGGGAGACCCTGTCTTAAAAGCAAGATGGATGTCTGCAGGGGAACAGTGCCTGAAACT
Organism: Cricetulus griseus; assembly: GCF_003668045.3. Lineage (NCBI taxonomy): Eukaryota > Metazoa > Chordata > Mammalia > Rodentia > Cricetidae > Cricetulus > Cricetulus griseus. Next base: position 176,904,153 of record NC_048597.1, on the reverse strand, counting down.
GTCCTCTGGCCCATGCGCTTACAACCAGCACATATATTGGCACTCCTATGTGAATGCCCACATGGACATGCACTTACATGAAGTTGTAAGTAATGGATGGAAATTGTCCCTAATGTTTAGCAGAAGCTTTTCTCCAATGCAGAGGAAATAGAACATAGCATCAAATACTTCTGATAAAAATCAAAAAGCCTCAAAGTAACCAGAATTAGGCTATAAAACAAACAAAAAAAATCATAATAAATCCCTTGATGCTTTCAAAACTAACACATCAAACTTCATTTTCATTAGAACATTGTTATTTTTTAACTAATAATTTAAAAAAACAAGAACCACAGCTGGGCGTTGGTGGTGCATGCCTTTAATCCCAGGACTCCGGAGGCAGAGGCAGATAGATCTCTGTGAGTTCGAGGCCAGCCTGGTCTCCAGATCGAGTGCCAGGATAGGCTCCAAAGCTACACAGAGAAACCCTGTCTCGAAAAACCAAAACCAAAACAGAAACAAAAACAAAAACAAAAAAACCAAGAACCATAAGCTTTCAAGATGGCTCAGTGGGTAATGGCATTTGCTACCAAGCTTAATAATCTCAGTTTGATTCCTAAGAGCCACATGGTGGAAAGAAAGCAACAGCTCCAATAAATTGTCCTCTCATCTACACTCTATATCCGCCCCCCCCACATACACAATGAATGAAAGAATAAGTAAATTTAGTAATTATTTAAAACAAACAAACAACACAAAATGGGGCAGATAAGACTGCTCATTGCAGCCAGGCCCATGCCTTTACTCCCAGCACTTGAGAGGTAGAGGCAGGCTGATCTCTATGAATTCCAGGCCAGCCTGTTCTACAAAGTGAGTTCCAGGACAGCCTCCAAAGCCACAGAGAAACCCTGTCTTGAAACCCCATCACCACCACCAAAAGAGTGCTCATTGCTCAGGCAGAGGATCCCAGTTTGTTTGGTTCCCAGTACCCACATCAGGAAGCTTCCAAACACCTATAACTCTAGCTCCAGGATGGTCCGATGCCTCCGGCTTCCAAAGGCACCTGCACTTGCATGTACAAAGACACATACGCATATTAAAAATAAAATAATCATTTTAAAGCCACACCTGTAATCTCAGTACTTGGGTGAGGATCAGAAGTTCAAGGTCAACCTGGGCTGAGACCCAGTCCCAAAAACAAATCTCAGCACCCAGGAGGTAGAGGCAAGACTGATCTACATGAGTTCTAGGACAGCCAGAATTACATAATGAGACCCTGTCTGGAAACAAAAGGCTTGATGGCATGCACAATTGTAATTCCAGCACTTGCAGGAAGAGTTAGGAAAAAACAAGTTCCAGCCAGCACTATGTAACAATACCCTGCCTCAAAGAAGGGAGGGAGAGAGGGAGGGAGGAGGAAAGAAGGGAAGGGAGGAAGGAAGCAAGGAAGGAAGGAAGGAAGGAAGAGGGTAGAATTGCATTTGGTAAAAAGGTGAATATTAGGATTAGGAGACAAATTTTATAAACTTATTTAACAATCTTAAGTGTCCAGTAAGAGATTCCTAGTGGTTGCCCAATTAGCAGAGTATAGACTTTGCTCTAGAAAGTACAAAACACAGTCAGCTGTACATAACTCAGGTTAAACTTTCTCATCAGTGTGAACAAGGGTTATGTAGTTCTGGCATCAGGCCAGAGAAGTTTTCCTCACATGACAAAGCTAATTTGGTAGTTTCAATTTGTCCTCTAAAACTGTGCTCTCTGCCAGGCGAGGTGGTGCACACCTTTAATCTTATCACTCAAGAGGTGGAGGCAGATGAATATCTATGAATTCAAAGACAGCCTGGTCTACAGAGCAAGTTCCAGAGAAACCCTGTCTAAAAAAAAAAAAAAAAAAAGATAAAAAAAAAAAAAACTGCTCCACATTTCAGAATGTCTGGACTATTGGCATCAACACTTGGGAAGTGGGGGATGAGTCACTGGCTTCATTCAAAGCTCTTTCATGGTTATAGCTCACAGTAGTATAGATGGAAAACCTTGTAAATGGTGTTGGTGTTCAAACTAGAGAATTTATAACCGGATGTGATGGTGAATGCCTTAAATCCCAGCACTAGGGCAGCCTTGTGAGCTCTGTGAGTTCTAATTCAGTCTGGTTTACATACTGGTCTACAAGAGCTAGTTCCAGGACAGGATCCAAAACAATACAGAGAAACCCTGTCTCAAAAAATAAATAAATAAATAAATAAATAAATAAATAAATAAATAAGGGGGTGACTAAGGGGTCACTGGCATCCTTCTGTTCATGCAGAGGCTGTATTTTGGTTCCTAGCACCCACATGATTCACAGCTGTCCCTAATTCCAGTTCTAGGGCACCTGGTGCCTTCCTCTGAGTTCTGTAGGCACCAGGCTCATACATAGTGCACATACATACACACAGGCAAAACATTCATGCACATATAATGCAAATAGTAGTCATACTTCAAATACCATCAATATTCTTTTTGTTTGCTTGTTTTCGAGACAGGGTTTCTCTTTGTAGCCTTGACTGTCCTGGAGCTTGCTCTGTAGACCTGGCTGGCCTCGAACTCAGAGATCCACCTGCCTCTGCCTCGTCAGTGCTGGGATTAAAGGCGTGCGCCACCACTTGGGCTGTAAACATCATTCTTTAGGAACTGTTTAACTATTTAACAAAGTTAAACAGTTTCTTAACTGTTTAACTATCACTATTTAACAATGTTTAACCTATCACTATTTAACAAAGGTGCATGCTGCGTTTTACATGTGTACACTTCCTGCCCTGATATTCACAGGTTGAGACAGGCCCTTGTTCCAGGGTTATGGCTGAGCAGCTATGAGATGGAGCAGAGCTGCGAGTCTGAACAAGAGTAATGGAGTCCCAGAGGTATATTATGGCTTTTGTCTCACTTGGCACAGCACAGATAACCTCTGGTCAAGTTCCTACCAGGTCATCCTCTTGAGGTTTTTCTTTTTCTTTCTTTTTTTTTTTTTTTGATTCTAAACCAAAGGACCATTTTCAATTTCCCCTGTAGTAAAAATAGATTTTCTATCAAGAACAGAATGGGAAATACCGTTGGTCACATCTTATCAGCTCTTTGAGACAAAGCACTTTCATATCACACCCACTTTCACCCTTTACTGACAGGTTAATGATGCTTAAAAAAGAAAGTCACATGCAATTTTCTGGCTCAAATAGTTCTTAATGGAGCTGTTGGGTCCTTATCGAAAGTTATTTATCTTGTGGAAGCGACATAACTTAAGGAAACTCGCTTTGTGTGTCTTCTTGCATAAAACTCATTTTTTTTTTCTTTTTTAGTCAGTTATATCTCCTTGGGAAAATATTTGTATAGGTTAGAGTCAGCACATCATCCAACACCAACGCTAATTTTTTTCAGATTAAAATGTGGGTAAAGGTGTCTGCCACCTTGAGTTCAAACCCTGGGACATGCGTACTGGAAGTAAAAGACAAGTGTTGTCCTGAAAGTTGAGTTCCGAGCTCCACGTGCACAGTGTTATGTGCCTATGCAAGTAAATAAATAAACAAATAAATAAATAAATGCTAATTTGACCAGAATCATATGGTGATTCAGAAAAGATACCAAAAAGAGCCGATTCAGAAAAGAAACCAAAAAGAGCCCAAGTCTTCTGGTTTAAAAACTGTACAGTGAATTTGCAGGCAGATCACTGTGAGTTCAAGGTATCCTGGTCTACAATTTGAGTTCCAGGATAGGCTCCAAAGCTACAGAGAAACCATGTCTTGAAAAAAAAATTAAAGAATGTACATCATACCGTAGATACATATTCAGGATTTCAATGGGCAAATGTTTTTGAGTTCTGAATAGGCTGATTCTGTAATTACACAATTATTAGAAGTTATTGCCATCATGGGGAATACCTGTACAAATTAAGACTAACAACACTCCAGCTTATGTCTCTAATAAAATGAAACATTTTTTTTGCATTTTACAACATAAAGCATATTACAGGTATACTATACAACCCCTACAAGACAAACAGTTATAGAAAGATCTACTCACACTCTAGAAGATTCGCTTAATAAAAAGAAAGAGGTTATAAAGACCCCCTGAGATAGATTACACAATGCTTTATTTGTTATTTAGTTTTTAGTTTTTGGTTTGGTATTTTGAGACAGGGTTTCTCTGTGTAGCTTTGGAGCCTATCCTTGAACTTGCTTTGTAGATCAGGCTGGCCTCAAACTCACAGAAATCTGCCTGCCTTTGGCTCCCAAGTGCTGGGATTAAAGGTATGAGGCACCACTGCCTGTCCGCAAAATGCTTTATTAGCTTTAAAATTTTTAAATGCTAATGAGAAAGGAATGACAGCTGTGGAGAGACATAGAAAAAAACTGCTGAATTAAATCAGCCTGTATACTTTAAATATATGTTGACCTCAGAATGGAAACCAGGATATGTCTTACATTGGGGAAGAGGTTTTGTTTTTGTTTCCAAGGGCGAAGAAAAGCTATGGATACTATCAAAACTGATAAAGATTTGATTTGAACAGGAGAATTCTCTTGATTAAAAGAGGCATAGCATTGTGACCATTCAATCTAAACTAATGCAGAAGACTAACAAATGCCTTTCATAGCTGGGCGTTGGTGGCACACGCCTTTAATTTCAGCACTCAGGAGGCAGAGGCAGGTGGATCTGTATGAGTTCCAGACCATTCTGGTCTACAAGAGCTAGTTCCAGGACAGCCTTCAAAGCCACAGAGAAACTCTGTCTTGAAAAACCAAAAACCAAAAACCAACCAACCAAACAAACAAACGAAAACACCAAATGCCTTTCATTTGATCAGTTATAACCTGCCAAAAATAAAATTTCCAAAGTTAGGGTAGGGGCACGGTTTTGTTTTGTCTTTCCAGGAGAGTAAGTGCATCTCCACCGCCCCAAACCCCTAAGTGAACCTCCAGGATCAGTGAGAGATTTCATCTGAAAGAACAAAGTGGGAGAGTTCAAATAAGAACCCCTACCTCACCAGTCAGTGGTGGTGGTGGTGGTGGCAGCGGTGGCAGTGGCAGCGTTGGTGGCAGCAGCGCACGCCTCTAATCCCAGTACTCAAGCGGCAGAGGCAAGCGAGGTCAGCCTGGTCTACAGGGTGAGTTCCAGGGCAGGCTCCAAAGTTACAGAGAAAGCCCATCTCAAAAAACAAACAAAAAAAGAGCCTCTGCCTCAGTGAATAAGGTAAAAAGCAATTGAAGAAGTCTGATGATGTCAACTTGGAGACCCTATATGTGTGTCCACATCTCCATACACATACACCCATACATAAAACATATGTAAAAGTGCTTTCACATCTGCATTTTAATCTAATCCTCACAGCGGCCTGAGGTGTAGCAAGTGTCAGCACTTGAGTTTAATTGACTGGTCCAAGCTATCTGAATCAGGACTCAAACTTAAGTATCCCATATAGACTCCCAGTTTCTTCCCTATTTCCTCCTTCAAATGATAGTGAGGTTTTAAGATTTGCAGAATCTCTACCCTGACCTAGAAATAACTGACTTCAAGGATTATAACTCCACTGTTCCATTAAGACAGCAACCTACCATTTTTTTATTCTCTTAAACTTACAGCCCCCACCCCTGAGGGGCTGAGGGGAGCACAGTCAGTGGTTAAGAGTGATTTGTTTTTGTTGCGGAAGACCCGAGTTCAGTTCCCAGCACCAGGTCACTATAACTCTGGCTCCAGGGATCAGACTCCCTCTTCTGACTTCCAAAGACACACCTATACATACTTAGCATACAGTTACACACACATACACACACACACACACACACACACACACACACACACACACACACACACACACACAAATAAATGCTAAAAATAAGAAATTCCTGGAGTAGCTCGTTGTGGTTCATGCCTGTAATCCCACCACTGAGGAGGCAGAGGCAAAGGATTGAAAGTTCAAGGTCAGCCAGGAGTATACAGCAAGATCCTATATCAAAGAGAAGCTTGAGGGTGCTGGTTTTCTTTCACACCTAAGACACCTAAATCTTTGCCCCATAGTGTTCTGGACTAGGACTCAGGAATCCCCCTTCCTCCCCCCTCTCCCCTCCTCCCTCTCTTCTCTCTCTCTCTCTCTCTCTCTCTCTCTCTCTCTCTCTCTCTCTCTCTCTCTCTCCTTTCCTCTCCCTTCTTGAGACAGAGCCCCATTGTAGCACAAACTGTTCTCAAACTCACTGTACAGTAGAAGATGACCTTGAACTTCTGGTCCTCCTGCCTCTACCTCCCAATTGCTGAAATTACAGGCAATGGCTACTATGTCTGGTTTGCTTGGTGTTGGGAATTGAAGGAGGGCTTCATGTGTGCTAGGCAAGCACTCTACCAACCGAGCTACATGCCCAGTTTAGAAATCTATTTTCTTGGTTTTTTTTGTTTTGTTTTGTTTTTGCTGGTGTGTGTGTGTGTGTGTTGTTTTTTGTTTGTTTGTTTGTTTGTTTGTTTTTTCGAGACAGGGTTTCTCTGTGGCTTTGGAGGCTGTCCTGGAGCTAGCTCTTGTAGCCTCAAACTCACAGAGATCCACCCTGCCAGGAATCTATTTTCTGTTTTTTATTGTTAGAGTTGTGGAGTGCTAATGCTTATTTGCAGTAAGGAGTGTCTCCACTATGATAATACAAGCCTAAGTTTCCTAAGATCTCTCTTTTTGGCTTTATTCCACCAGGGTCATTCCTTGCCTTTTGCATTGTGGGGAGATGAAGGAGACCACAGGGAGGTGCTCCCCACTCTCCAGTGTCAGTGCTTTGGGTTGAAGCTAACCTCAGAAACTGAAGCGGGGGCTCTATCATCTTGCTGTTTTTAGAGAGATGGTCAGCAGATGGCACTAGTTTACCACTCTTCCCTTGCACTCTGGAGAGGCTGTCAATTAGTTCTTGAAGCTAACCGAGTGGAACCCCAATGTTTCAAATCCTGAAGACAGTGTCAGGAAACACTTTGGAGTTTTGTTCAAACTGGCTGTTCTAGAATTAGCTCTGGTAGATCAAGTTGGCCTTGAACTCACAGAGATTCACCTGCCTCTGCCTCCCAAGTACTGAGATTAAAGGTGTGTGCCACCACTGCCCAGCTTGTTTGAATTTTTTTTTTTTTTCGAGACAGGGTTTCTCTGTGGCTTTGGAGGCTGTCCTAGAACTAGCTCTTATAGACCAGGCTGGCCTCAAACTCACAGAGATCCACCTGCCTCTGCCTCCCGAGTGCTGGGACTAAAGGCGTGCACCACCACTGCCTGGCCTTGTTTGAAATTTTTAAAGGACACAGATAGTAATTTTCTACCATGAGGACAAAAATGAAGCATTCTTAGTAACTAAAACTAAAGTTGGAGGATTCACACTTCCTGTTTTCAAAACTGCAGCCACCAGGAAGGCCAACCATATCACTGTAATAGATAAAGCAAAAGAATAGGCTGGAGAATTCATAGATAAGATCATTTACACTCAATTGATTTTTATCAGCACTTCCAAGACCATTCAGTGGAGAAGAGTTTTTCCGCCAAATGGTGCTGGGTCAACAGGATAACCATGCTCAGAAGAATGAAGTGGAGCCTATCCTTTATATCATATACAGGAATTGAGCCAAAATGGCTCAGAGACAAGGGCAAAGGTGTGGCTCTTACAGTGTACTGCCTAGCAGGCATGAAGCCTGGGTTTGATCCCCAGCACTGCATAAACAGGGTGTTGCCTCCAGCTTTAGTCCTCTCAAGCTCCACAGACTCTGTTCCTGTCTCCACAATCTGTGGCTTTGCTCTAGCACCCCAGACACTTGAGCTCTCCAGACCTCCTATTTATGAACAGAGCAACGGGCTTGGCCCCTCTCTGTAGGTTCCTGCCTGTGCTTTTTCCTACTGCTATGTCACATCTATCCTGGGTAAAATTCACTCTCGGTACTGAGTGATCAGCCAGCATAGCACTGGCTGAGAATAAAAAGCTGAGGGCTTTTCTGAGGTGAACATTTGGTCCAGAAAATAAGCAGATGCCATAGTGGAGAACAAGCCATGAGTCAGTGGCTGTTCTGTGTTGGCTTGTTTGTTTTGCTGTGCTGGGGAAGGAACCCGGGACTGTGTGCACGCCAGAGGCAGTTCTACTTGATTATAAACTGCAATCCCAGGAGCTAGGCAGATGCTGTTCTGAGAGGATGAATCAAACACAGCACGGTGGTGGCCAAAGGAGCTCAGACTGACCAGGGAAACATGGGAAATTTTTTGTCCTGATTATAAATAATGCTTATCTTCCTCCAACCCTCTCTCCCCTGTTTCTAGGCAGTTTTGAAATAGTAGAGATGGTAAATTCATCCTATCCCAATTCCATTCCCCATCTCCTGACTGGTTGCTTGTTTGGTTTTGATTTTTCAAGCAGAAACTTATGTAGCCTAGGATAGCCTTACTTTGAAGCTTAGGCTGGCCTTGAGCTCCTGGTTCTTCAGCCTCCACTTCCCAAATACTGGAAGACAATTTAGGCTTGTGTGCTCCCATGCCTGCTCCCTTCCCAGGATTGCTCTAGAGCCACCCACTGACCTTGATTTACTATTTAAAACCCTTTAAAGCAAAACCAAATCCTATCCCTGTGGACCAGTTGTTTCACTCCAAAGGCAGGTGTTACCCATACGGGCTGCAGTCTAGAAAAGTGGGGTGTCTGTAGAAGAACTTGAAAACAGAGAAAGAGAAAGCCCGTCATTTGGAGCAAGGTCAGCCAGTCCAGCTGAAGGAGACAACAGACTTGGGAGAAGCCAAAGGACCACTTGGCTAGAATGCCAGATCCTAGGCCAGCTATTGTATAATCTCCTTCCTGCAAGGAAAAAAAAAAGCAAAATTTGGGACATATTTTAAGTCTTGCTCAGGAGCCCAGAACAGGCTCACAAACTCCAGGAATCTGCTTTTCCCTGAAAATGGAAAATCTGAGCTAAGAGAATATGATTTGCTGGAGGTGCCGAGCCCTGTAACTTGGGGACACTGGGCCTTGCACCACCTTGTTCCTGCGTTCCAACACCCCTGTGCTCTGAGCATCTGGTGTGATTTAAAGGCTGAAGGACAGCATGGCAGCCTCAGGGTTAAAGCACAGCATCTGCCCTGGCTCTGCTGGGCTTCAAGCAAGAACAAAAGCAAGAATAAAGGAACACACACAGGACAAGGGATGCCACTCAGTTTGTAGAGGACTTGCCCAGCATGCATAAAGTCCTGGGTTTGACCTCACAGAATTGCATAAAAGTGGGTACATTGGTGTATTCCCCTAATTCTAGTACTTGGGAGATAAAGGTAGAAATACCAGGAGTTCAAGGTCATCCTAAGCTTTATAGTAGTAAGTGTGAGACCAGACTTCACTACAAGAAACACTATCTCAAAAGAGAAATAGACATAATTAACGGTCTGATGTAATTGTGGGGACTAGGAGATAATTCTTCCCAGAGTTGGTGGAGAAGCAGATCACCCTCCATTCAATACCTTTGGAGGCTAGGGAGGTGGCTCAGCAATTAAAAGTATTTATTGCTCACAGAACCTATATCAGGTGGCTTAAAACCACCTCTAACTCTAGTTCCAGGGTATATGATGCCGTCTTGACTACTTGGGCACCTACATGTATGTGGTGAAAATAAACTCACACAGGTACGAGCATATACACATAAATTTAAAAAAAATCTTCAATCACCTACAGTTTCACATACACCAGAGTTCTAAATTTTCCAAAGAAATAAATGTCAAGGGACTGGAGAGGTAGCTCAGTGGTTAAGAGCACTGGCTGCTCTTCCAGGGGACCATGGTTCAATTCCCAGCATCCACATGGCAGCTCACAACTGTCTGTAATTCCAGTTCCAGGGGATCTGACACCCTCTCACAGACATACATGCAGGCAAAGCACAATGAACATAAAAATAAGTTATATTAAATAAACTTTAAAAAGAAATACATGTTTATTGCATTTCAAGTAAAAACATTACCATTTATTTCCTTATTTGACCACCATTTATATGTATGAACTGTGACAAAGGTTTTTGCTTATATCTTGTGGGACATGGCCAAGAAATATGCTTTATACTGTTCATTTGCTCCTCAGTATTAGATTATCATTTGTGAAGAGGCTGGCAAAACCATACAAAAATCAGTGTGTTTGCAATCGTAGCAAAACAAACAGCCAAAGCTGCAGAAGTTTACCCAATTCCTTTTGTTTCTTTTTAAAAGAGGATCTTTATTTTGACATCTTGGGGGCCATGTGCCAACCAGCATCACAAGATAGAGATAAGTAAAGGTACAAAGGAGCAAGCTGCACCAAAACAGATGTGTTTAAGTTAACGTGACAATTTGTGCAACAGTCTCACAACAGCTGTCACATGAGGTGGACAGAGAGGATTATGAAGAACCTACAAGACTTAATTGCTCAGAGGTTGTTGAGCATCCCCAGAAAATCTCAGGGGCACCACTTCTCCACGCCGGCGCAAGCCACCCCTGCTTGCCCGCTGTTGCCTCATGGAGGGTGCTCTTCCTTGGATGGTGCCTGGAACTGGGGACCTGGCAGGTATGCTTTGGAGGTACTGGAAGGCACTTTGGCGGCCTACCTGCCTCTCAGCACAGTTAAAGGTCAGGGCAATTCCCACATTGCTCTTCATGATTCTGGAAGAGCCATCAGAAGTGCCATCAAAGCACCGGCCAAGTGCTATTTCCTTAGCTGTACGGGGGTCCTGGTCAGTGACAGTGTAGATACCATAATTGTGGCCCAGAGGGTCCAGGGGTGCCAGCATGGTATACTCACTGGTGTCATTGTTGACTGCCAGTGGAAGGTGGTTGACCAAGTACTCATGCAGCATAGAGTTAACGCTGGCTCGATGGCAGCTGCCCTGGGGGATGACTTTCACTAATGTGCGGTCTACACGGTCTTGGTCATAGAGCATTCCACTGCACTTGAACTCCAGGCAGGCAGATGAGACATTAGGCTGGTCTCTATCCCGAGTACTCTTCACATCTCGGATCCCATATAGCTTTCCCACGGTCTGCCGATGGGTGCCCCCCATGTTGCGGGATCGTACATTCACCTCCAGTGGCCCCACAATCTTTACTTTGATGTAGCAAGCCCTGAACTCCATTGGCTTGGGCCACCATGCCAGGTAGTCTTCAGTCCAGCTCATGGGGTCATCTTCATTGAAAGGAACTGTGTTATAGTCATAGCGATCCCCCTCAATCTGATAGAACCGGAAGTGGGCCGCACTGGGTGGTGCCTCTTCACATGCCCGAAGGTTCTCAAAGGCGTAGATGGGGCCATTGCTCTCTTCAGCTGAGTTAGGTCTTGGCTTGGCCATACTGATTTGGAAAGCCGTCTTTTTAACCCGTGGATCCTCATGGTCTGTCCGACGGTATTTAAGTTTGTTGAGGTAGGGTTGAGGGACACCAATTGCATTTGGGTTGAATTTGGGAGAAGATTCTACTGCCTCTAGTTCTTCTCCAGAAAGGCTTGCCAAGACATAGACAGAGTAAGCATCAGGGGACTGGTCATCACAGAAGGCAGGCAAGCAGGCCCCATTGGGGCCTGTGATGACACTGTCAAATCGGCCCCAGGCCCTGGGGTTAGATGAAAAGCCAGTTCTGGGCTCCAGATTGATCACTGAGACTACAACCCCCTGGATTTGCTCACTGGGCAAGAACCTCTCACTCCGGTAAGTCCTCACCTTGATGAAACACCTTCTGCTTTCAGGGACGTCCAGGTTAAAGAGCCTCCTCTCACGGATCTCCATGTTTCCTACTAGGAAGGTTCTCTCTTCCCTCTTGTTCCTTCTTTGGCTTTCAAATTTGAAATCACCTTCCTCTTCCCACAGCCCTGTGTCTGGGTTGAGCGACCAGAGTTTCATGGCTGGCACATGCTCTGGCATCTTGACCTGGGTCGAGTCAAGGTGGACCTTCACCTTGCCAGCATTAAGTGACTCAGAAGTGACCTCATCTCTGAAGTCCACAGAGAACATACCGTATGTTCGAAGGGGGAAGGTGTCTCCTTCATCATTGATGAAGTTCAGGTCACTCTGGGCAGCTGTTGCGGTGGAAATATTCCGAGGATCCAGGAAGGTCACACTGGCCTTCACCTTTCCTGTGAAGGGCTCCCCATTCTGCCTATAGAAACTTTTGGATGGAATCTCCAGTTCAGCCACAGGATCTTCACCAACCACCTCTCCCAGGGGGATAATGTTGGTTTCCATGGCTTCCAGCGTGATAGGCTCTTTCCGCCGAAGCATCTTGATCTCATGGAACACTGCACTTCCCTTTCTGTTGAAGGGCAGCACTTTGGTAGTGTTGACAAATTTCTGCAGCCTGTCCACAAATGTGAGCACCAGCCTTTCTGTATCCTGGGGGATGTGAAGGGTGAATGTGCCCTTGTAGCCAGTCATACTCACACGGTTATTCCCCATGTACACATGGCCAAAGCGCATGGGCTCCCCATTGTCAGCAGCACTGACTCGGCCCCGAACGATGCTCCGTGTCTCTGCACATCGCTGGCAGCTGCACTCCACAGCCACTTTGGTGGGCAATGTGTACCCACTGCACTGGATCACCCTCTCCTCTGTTCTGGAGATACCACAGCAGTTCTCCACAACATCCCGGCACCGGATCCCATTGTCTTGCTGCCCTGCGCAGGTCTTGATTGGGCAGCGGCCTACATCATAGTAGAAGGAGTTGGTGGCATTCTGGAAGCAGTCATGGGGCAGCCGGATAAGGTAGCCCTCAGGGGTTGGGTCGCAAGGACTCTCATCATGTGCTAAAGAAGAAATGGTATGGATGCTAAAGTATAAATTCATGTCTTACACAAAGTACCTCAACTCAATGCTTTTTTTCCCTCTCTCTTTTGCTCCCTCTCTCCCCCTCTTGATTTTGTTTTTCTTTTGTTTTATTGAGACAGGCTTTCCCATAACCCAGGCTAGCCTTAAACTGGTGCTGTAGTCTAGGATGATATTAATTTTATCCTCCTGCCTCTACCACCCAAGTGCTGAGATTGCCAAGTGTGTGCCTCCAAACCAGACTGACCTGGAGCAGGGTACTGCTGGGGATAGAGCCCGTGCCCTTGTGTATGCTAGACAGTTGCTCTACCACCGAGCCACATCCCTTCCTTTCTACAGTTTTCAAAGGATTTATGTACCTGTAACCCTGACTCTCGCAGAACTTCCTTGGGGGATATGTGACAGCCATTACTAACCCTGTTTTATACATGCACAGGGAAACAATAGTTACTGAGGTCAGTAGAATAGCAGTTCTCAATGGAGGGATCTTGAAAATGTGTGAGGGTATTGAGATGATTATCAACGAAATTGGAGGTATTGCTGGCATATAAGAGAAAGGAGCTGTTCATGACCTGTGTCCTGCAATGACTGGCACTCCCTGCATCCTCAGTGATTTTCACACATCCCAAGAAACATTCATGTAGGCAGAAACCCTGTTTCTGTTGTTTTTATTTTCTATACATGGGTGTTTTGCCTGTGTGTATCTGTGCACACAGAGGCCAGAAGACTGTCCATGGAAGCCAGAAAATAGCATTGGATCCCTTGTAACTAGAGTTACAGATGGTTTTAAGTGGCCATGGAAGAATAGAACCTGGGTCCTCTGGAAGAGTAGCCAGTGCTTTTAACCATTAAGCTATCTCTGTTGCCCCAGAAACCCTGGTTTGTTGTTTGTTTGTTTTTTTGGTTTGGTTTTTTGAGGCAGGGTTTCTCTGTTTCTCTGTTACAGCCTTTGCTATCCTGGCACTCGCTCTGTAGATCAGGCTGGCCTCAAACTCACAGAGATCCACCTGCCTCTGCCTCCCAAGTGCTGGGACTAAAGACATGTGACACCAACACCCGATTCAGAAACTTTGTTTTAACTGGGAATGGCAACATACACTTATAATCCTAGTACTTGGGAGGTGGAGGCAGGAGGATCATAAATTCAAGGTCATTCTTGGCCATATAATGGGTTTGAGGCCAGCCTGGACTATATAAAACTTTGTCTCAAAAATAAATAACAAAATAGGGCTGGAGCGATGGCTCAGGGGTTAAGAGCACTAACTGTTCTTCCAGAGGTTCTGAGTTCAATTCCCAGCAACTACATGGTGGCTCACAACCATCTGTATTATGATCGGTGCCCTCTTCTGGCACACACTGTATACATGATAAATAAATAAATAAATCTTTAAAATAAATAAATAAATAACAAAATAAACAAACTCTGTTTAAAGTAATGGGAGCCTGGAGTTTCCCCATGGCCTCTGCTATACACTGAAGTTCTCAAGACTCCAACTACTGCATGAATCAATCTAAGACTCCACTTTACTTGGCTTGGAACAATGCCCAGAATTGTTTCTCAACTGAAAAAAGCAATGTCTTTATAATAGTAGTATTCAAGGACTAAACCACTGGGATGCTATCTCTGTTCCCATCAACCCGTATAGGTCACTTTCACGGTCACTCTTGAGTAAGCACAAAAGTCTGTTCTCTCTGTTTATCTTCTAAGTTATTGTGCCAAAGCTTTTAGCTATTGACATATTTTGCATTAACACCATTTTCTCTTTAGTTCCCCTTTATGTTAAACTTAAAGCACGGTACACATATATTTAGAAAGAATATTCAGTTGTTATCTGTAAACTGAACTTCTGAATAGTAAAGTATCATGAAGGGGTCACTGTGCCAACAGGGTGTGTTGCTGTGATGACTGGCAGACTTCATGCCTCCTCCGTTAAGGCGCTTTGCCTTGTCTGTGCTCAATTTTTTGTTGCTCAATTGTCTTAGAGTCTGTGAAATATTCAGTAATTCTTCCAATGAATTTTCATTTCCTCCATTTTGTTTTGTTTTGTTTTGTTTTGTTTAGGCCAATTCCTAAGATATCCTCTTTTCCCCACTTTCCAAGGACAGGTTTGACAGGCCTTTGGCTTGAAGTCTTTCCACCTCCAGTTTTCCTCTAGAAGCCAGCTTTAATCAGGTCACCGTTCTTTGTATAACTCATTCTCAGTTCCCCGCTTCTATAGCCCCACACTCCGTGATACTTCTCCCTCCACACACATCGTGCCTCTAAGATCAGGGTTTTCCAACCTTCACTGCAGAGTGGAATGAAATGGGGAGCTGTGAAGCCATGCATGCCCAGCCACATCTCAGACAAAAATCAGACTCTTGGGGGTCACTGCAGAATATTAGTTTGGGGGGTTATTTTAGGGGGAAGGCTGGCTTTTTGAGATAGGGTCTCATATAGTCAAGGCCAGCCTTGAGCCTACTGTGTAAGAGAAGATGAACATGAATTCCTGATCCTCCCTCTACCTCCCTAACGCTGGGATTGCAGGCATGTGCTACTATCCCTTAGCCACCCGGAAGGTCTATTTCTTGTCTATTAGGGCTTGAGCTCCTATTTTAGGTACATCTTTCTGAATTTCAGGGACGGCTTGACAGAATCTCATATAGCCAAAGCTATCTCAAACTCATAATATAGCTGCTCATGACCCTGTCCTTCTGACCCTCTACTTTTATCTTCTAGGTTTTTGCAGTGCTGGGAACTGAACCAAGGGCTTCATTCATGCTAGACAAGTACTCTACCAACTGAGTGATATTCCTAGGCCATGCATATTTTTGTCTTGGTTGAATTTTATTTACATTTCTATACACACACCTCAAATGATGGTGTTGTGTCAGCAAGATATAGTTTTGCACTGTATCCCACAGGGTTTGGCACTGTGCACACCATAGAAAATCCCAAGTTTTTCATGCCCAGTGATACTGACTGGAGTGCTCAGCCAGCCTGTTGCAGACCCAGGACCCTCAAGACCCGCACAGGCTTACCAATGACAGTCAGCTGGGTCACCTTGGACTTCACAGCCCCAGCATCACTCTGTGCCTTACAGAAGTACTCCCCTGCCTGGTCCTGCTGCAGATTCCTCAGCACCAGCTTGCTCTCATGCTTGTAGAGGGAGGGATCCAGCAATGTGTTGTTGTGGTACCTGTAAGGATGCAGAGGTGGAGTCCAAGCGGGCCATGGGAGAGAAGGTAAACCTGAAGATGTGTCAGGAAGCAGGGGACTGGGGAAGGTTCACTTTCAGCTTGGCTTGCCCAATAGCACCTGAGTGGCTGGGAGTTGGGAAACTGCTTCTAAGTCCCAGCCCCACCTTTTAATTGATGGGGGAACTTTAAACAAATCCTCTCACCTCTCTGAATTACAGCTTTCTGCTCTGTAAAACAAGAGCAGTGATCTCCAGCTGAGCTCCCAGAACTATTGGCATTCTACCCAAGCTAGTTAGTGGCTATAAGTGCTTATTGGAGGATAAAGAGCTCACTCTCAGCACTGGGGATTCTGAATTGCTGGGCAAAGCAGGTCTGAAGAATTTTGCTGATTGATCTAAGAACATGCATGTTAGGACCCTAACCAAGGTCAAGAGACATTTTGGAGCTGGGCGTGGTGGTACATGCCTTTAATCCTAGCACTTGGGAGGCAGAGGTGGGTGAATCTCTGAATTCAAGGCCAGCTTGGTCTACAGAGTAATTTCCAGGAGAACCAGAGCTACACAGAGAAACGCTGTCTCATAGAGACAGAGACAGACACTCATAGAGACAGAGACAAACAGACAGACAGACAGACAGACAGACAGACAGACACACACACACACACACAGAGAGAGAGAGAAAGAGAGAGAGAGAAAGAGAGAGAGAGAGAGAGAGAGAGAGAGAGAGAGAGAGAGAGAGAGAGATCTTGGGAGAATGAGCTGAGCTTTGAGGTGTTGAGGTATAAGAGAACTGGCTGGTTGTCTGGGCAACCTCAACCCTGCAGGCCCCCACTTATAAATGCTATCATTCAGCTCTGCACCAGTAGCCCACATATACCTTTATTCTATCAGCCATTGCTACTGTTTATATACACAAGGCAAGCAAGCCCTGATTTCTAAGAGAAGTGGGCAGGGTAGCTGGCAGAATACACACCAGAAGTACTTGTCCGGACTGGGTTTCCCTGTGGCTTTGCAGCACAAGGACACACTCTGCCCGGCACGCCGTGCTTTCGTCTCAGGGTTTATTACAATGTATGGAGTCTCTAGGAGAGAAGATGGAGAGAGTAGATGAGAAACAGTGTCTGCATTTCTTATTTTGTGACAGGCTCTAGAGAGCCCTGCTTTCTTCCTTAGGGTCTTCGATGGCATTGAAATTGTATGGCTTTATCCCATTCCCTTCCCATCTCCAGTGCCCCCCCCCATGCCCAAAGGAACTGATCCCCAGTGGATTCCCCTCCTCCACCCTCTCCATCTGGGACCTGCTTCTACAAACTTCTCTGGTAGCATCTGGATGGGACAATAGAGAATGCAGGGGACCTCATGCCAGCCATGCTCTAAGTGATACAAAGGATGGAACTAATTGCCTCACTCCTGCATTATTCATGATCTTCTGCCCCCAGCAGACCTTTTTTTTTTTTTAACTATTCTACACCATTTCTGAGCTTCCCAAGCTTCCTCAATGACCTACAAACCTTAGTGATAATTGGCTATTTTGGACAAGGTGATCAGGGAAGTCCTCATGCCTCAGGGTGCTGGACCTACCAATATCTAGGAGAACACCCTACACTGAGTACACACAGCCAGTGCAAAAGCCCAGAGGCAGGGATGTGTCTATATTTGAGAAACAGACAAAGAAGCCATTGTGGCTATAACAGATTGATTCTGCATAATAGGAATAGAGAAGAAAAATTAGGGAAAGCCAGAGGATATAGGAACTGCGGGTCATGGTATAGATTTTGGGTTTTACCCCCGACTACCAAAGGACATTCAATCACCTGCCCTCACAAACTCTGCATTGATGGTAGCTGACTTCAGGCTAGTCTTCGGCATTGTCAACACAATTGGAGCAAACTTGGTCTTGGTGATTTTCAGGATGCTCTTGCCATCAGGACACAAGCCAGGAACTCGGAACCTCCCGCCGCTGTCTGTCTGGGTCAGCATCTTTGGTGCCTTGGCCAGTAGGTAGACAGTGGCCCCTGGAGCTGGGGCACCTCCAGGGAGGGAGATGGCCCCATGAAGCATGAAGTCTTGGCACATGCAGGCATCACAGTCAGCATTCACCTGACCCATGGGGCAGGTCAGGTCACAGGCTACGGGACAAGGAACCATATCAGCAGGACTTTATGGATTCTGACCCATCTTCACCCCTATCCTAGCCTGGATGCTCATACCTGCTTCCTTACCTCCTTGGGTCTTTCTTAATCCCTCCTTCCTGCCTGTACAGCTAATTCCTATTCACCCCTCAGAGTTAGCCCAGGAAACTTCCTCTAAGCAACTTCCTAATTTTCTTTCTTCCTTTCCTTCTTTCCTTCCTTCTTTCCTTCCTTCCTTCCTTCCTTCCTTCCTTCCTTCCTTCCTTCCTCCCTCCTTCCCTCCCTTCCTTCCTTCCTTTTTTTTGTCTGTGTATGTGTGTAGGGTTCAAGACAAGGTTTCTCTGTGTAGTCTTGGCTGTCCTCGTATACCAGGCCTCTGCCTCCCAAGTTCTGGGATTAAATGTGTGCCCCACCACTACCCAGCTGATTTCTTAAACTGTAATAATTGACGATACCCTGTGTTCCTACCTGTCCTGTATGTGTCCCATCAGAGCAAATGACATGTGCAGTTAGTGACAGATGAGTGAATGAATGACCTAGTCTCATGCTGACCCTCTAGTCCATCCTTCAGACTATTTCTTTTTCTTTTTGATTTATTTATTTATTATATATACAGTGTTCTGCCTGCATGTATCCCTGCAGTCCAGACAAGGGCACCAGACTATATATTACAGATGGTTGGGAGCCACCATGTGGTTGCTGGGAATTGAACTCAGGACATCTGAAAGAACTGGCAGTGCTCTTAACCCCTGAGCCATCTCTCCAGCCTCCTTCAGATTATTTCAATCTCACCTGTCACAGAAGCCCAGTGCCCAGAGGGAGGTAGGTACCTGTGCAGGCCTTGCTCACACAGAGCTGGCCCTCCTCAGTAGCCTCACTGCACAGTGACACTGTCTGTGCCAAGCAGGTGCGGGTACGGGTCTGAACCCCAGTGTGACCACAGGCAGCTGAGCACTTGCTCCAGGGAGACCAAGCACTCCAGATGTGCTCCATATCTCGTCGCAAGGACCCTATAAGATGAGAGCAGCAGAAGTCACTTTCTTCCCCAGGGGACTGGGTCAGGAAGTCTGACCCCAGCACTGTTTCTTCTCTGCTGAGAGAGCACAGGTCCCTATTGACATCATAAATCTCACTGATATTTCTATTTATCTCAATGAATTAAAAATAATTTTTGAGCTAGGTGTACACGTTTAATCCCAGCACCTGGGAGCCAGAGGCAGGCAAATCTCTGTGAGTTCAAGGCCAGCCTGGTCTACAGAGTGAGTTCCAGAACAGCCAGGGTGTTATACAGAGAAGCCCTGTCTCAAAAACCATAATAAAACCATAATAATAATAATAATAATAATAATAATAATAATAATAATAAGTAGTAGTAGTAGTAGTATTTAGTATTAGTATTTTGGTGGGGGGACAGTCTCATGTAACCAAGACTGGCCTCCAATGTCTGATCTTCCTGCTTCTACCTTCTGAAGGCTGTAATTATAAGGAGGCAGGGTACCACATGTCCAGTTTAGGTGTTGCTGGAGACAAAACCTATTGCTTTGTAGATGCTAAGCCAGCACTACAATGATTTTTTTCTAATAAGGGAAGTCAAAAGTCTTGAGGAAGTTGTGTTTCTACTTGCACAGAGGCAACATATGGGTGAAAGGGTTTTTTGTTGTTGTTGTTGTTGATAATGATTTTTTTGTTTGTTTTTGCCCAGCACTCCTGTCTTAGGACCTATGCTGTCAGTGGCTCATCATCCTCCACTAGTGTGAAAACAACCACATGCTGGCTGCAGACAGGCCTCCTAGAAGTTAAGGGTCTGTATGTAGTTCACAATGACTGAATAGTCAGACTCCTGCCTACCTCCTCACCTCTCAAATTAGTCCCTGTAATTGTCTGACTCAGGTCTCCAAGTGCTGGGATTCTAGGTGTGTCCCTACATTCATGGGGGTTTTGATGAAGTTTATATGAGATAATGAAGCTTGCTTTTGCATATTTATAATCCCAGCCACTTGGGACAGAGGCAGGACAATCACAAGTTGTAAGACCTGCCTGGGCAACTTAGCAAAATCCCATCTCATTATTTAAAAATAAATAAATAAAAAGGAAGAAGGTTGGAGATGCAGCTCAGTAGTAGAGTGCTTGCCTAACATAATGTCCTGGGTCCTCCAATCTCAAGCACCTCCAAAATAAAAAAAAAATGAATAAACAAACAACACAGTTGCACACAGTAAGCTAGAGAGTCAAACCCTAGAAGTTAGTCCCCAAGTAAGCTGTCTTCCCTACTGAGTCACTGGAACTCAACACAATAGGTTGGCTAGAGCAGTTGGGGGCGGGGGAGGGGGTGCCACTCTTATCTTGCCACTCATGGTGTTCAGTGGCTGTTAAGAGCATATGCAAGTTATGTGCTATTCAGATCCTGGCCTCTCCAGTGCCAAGGCTGCTGGGAGACAAAAGGCTGGGGCCAGTCAGACTCACCTGGTGGGCAGAGGAAGCGCACTGTATAATTGGAGCAGTTCTGGCCTGGTCTCTGTTCCCTGTTGAGGCACCAGAAGCCCTCACGGGGACTGCCATGGACCACCTGGCCAGTGCTGCCCGCAGGCATCCAGTCAGTGGTCCGGGCCTCTAGCCGCAGGGGACGGGCACACACACGCTCCCCATAGTAGAAGCGAATAGCATCCAATCGCTCATAGTCACCCTGCCCACCTGGGTGGTCGATGTTAAACCAAGTTGTCCACTCACCAGGACCTGAGAGACAGAGCCAGGTTGAGGAGGAACCATCCCTAAACAGCAGGTGAACTCCAGCTATCCTTTCCTGATGTATTTCCCACCTCCACACCCCATCTTCTATTTCACCAGAAACTCTTCAATCCCTTCTCTGCCTCACTCTGTGGAGCCCCCCATTCCAGCTCTCATAAGCCTGGTGGGCCATGCTATGGACTTTCTTGTCTAATCTGTCTTTCTCCCACTCTAGCCCTTTCTAACACTGTAGATGGGGTAAACTCTTTCCACGTGGCTTGGACCATGGCATTCCCTGGCACAAAAATCTCTTAGAAGGCAATTAGGGTGTTGGTGAGACTCCTGTGCTATTTTTCCACCCTTGTCTACCCTTTTCATACCCACCAGCTCTAGCATGTTAGCACCCCATTCCTGGAATATATCAGGTAGCTTCCTGACTCTGAGCTTTCTTATGCTGTACTCCTCTGCCTGGAGAGAACAGCCAAGTGTCTGGTTAAAGTCCAGTTTCCATGAAATCCTAACATCCTTTCCAGGCTTTCGAGACTGGTCTAGCAAGCTCAGTGAAGACCCCCTCCCTGCTCCAATGGAAACTCACTCTCTGGGGAATCAGCAGGCTTGGCGAAGTTGTTAGAGGTCCTCTTCGAAGGCTGGGCTCTTCTCACTGACTGGGTTAGCATTGTCTGTCTCCCTGTAGGACAGAAGAAGAGGGGCTCACAGGGTTTGGAGATGCAGAGAACTGGTCTGGAGAGGTGAAGACAGCATGAATCCTGAGCAAGGGTTCAAATCCCCACTCTGCCACTCATTGCTATTGAAACCCCCAAAAGGCTTTATTTCTCAGCCCATTTCCCATAACACACATTTTGAGGCTGCCATGGAGGACATGCTCTACAAATGACAATTTTCAGTCTTGTTCTAGAAATGGATGAGCAGCTAGACTTGGTGGTACATGCATGTCACCTCAGCACCTGGGAAGTAGGGGCTGGAGGGTCAGAGATTGCCCTGTCTCAAGATACGCGAGCACACACACACACACACACAGAGAGAGAGAGAGAGAGAGACAGAGAGAGAGAGAGAGAGAGAGAGAGAGAGAGAGAGAGAGAAAGTGGTGCAGCTTTCAATCTCAGCACTTAGGATCTCTCAAGACTAGACTGGCCAACCAGGCTACTTAGTGAGACCCTGTCTCACCAAAAAAAAAAAAAAAAAAAGGAAGAGAGAAAAGGGGGGATCAGCAGGAGTAGAAGGGAGACATGGGGGGAATGGGAACTAATTTGTATCAAGATCTATCACACACATGTATGAAAATGACATAATGAAACCCATTACTAAGTATAATTAGTATATGCTAAAAATCCTTTTAGGGCCAGGCAGATGTCTGGGCAGGTAAAGGTACTTGCCACCAAGCCTGACACTCTGAGTTCAATCCCAGGGAAGGAGAGAATAGACACTCAAAAGTTATTCTCGGATCTTCCCACATACATACACACAGGAATAATAAATCAACACACAGATAAAAATTTTATATGGGGTCAACAGATACTTTAGGTAGCTAATAGGTTGGGACTCCTGATAGGGAATCTAGATCTGTCCTGGAGAAGATAGAGCCTTATTTTCCTGTCCTATAAAGTAGGGACACTAACTTCCCCATCATAGGGTGCTGCTGGCCTGGGGGGTCCCATGAAATGAGACACCAATATCTCTGGAGAGGGTTGCAGACTTTGCCACTTCCTAACTAACCTCGGGAAGGCTGTTTAAGTCACCTGTCCTCATAAAAAGAGGACTGTAAATTCATTCACGATGGGAGGTGGTTGCGCACGCCTTTAATCTCAGCACTCCGGAGGCAGAGGCAGGTGGATCTCTGTGAGTTCGAGACCAGCCTGGTCTACACATTCCAGGACAGGCTCCAAAGCCACAGAGAAACCCTGTCTGGAACCTGCCTCCCCCTCCCCCCCACCACCCAGAACAAGGCCTAGCATAAGTCATATGCTGGATAAATGTTAGTAAGATATTCTAGCTCAATGCCTGGCATAAGGGGTGCTGGTCCCTTTCTCTTGATAGATTGGCATGGAGATCCATCATCCCATAAAGGACACAGTGAACTGACTAGGCCAGTGGTCTTCATTGTTCAGACCACTGCCTGAGGATGAGCAGAGGGCCCTTAGGACAGGGGCTGCCTTCTCCAGCCCTTCTCTACATAAAGCTGGGTTAAGGGCTCCAAAAGCAGGAGAAAGGAAAGCAGAGGCCTGCAAAAGCATTGAAAGGCAATTAACTCCCAGGCAAGGAGCCAAGTCAGAATTCTGTGTTGCTTAATTGGGGTGATGGGAACCCTTTTAATCAACATAATCTGATTTCCCCTCAGATGGCTGAATGTTAATCATCTTCGAAAACAGCAGCTGCCAAGGTGGAAAGGGCGAGGCAGGAGGCGGGAACACACAGTGCTGGCACTGAGCAGGAGCTGCCTTTGTTCGTGCATCTGTGGTCACGAGCCTGCAGGGCGTGCAGCTTTAAACGAGGGTTGTGAGCAGCCTTTGCATTAGCCGTGTGATTAGATATGAAAAAAGGCAAGTGAGATGGGAGAGTGAGAGTCTCCATAGGGGTGCAGACACCTCAGGCAGTCAGCAGCTCCACCAAGCACCTTCTTTTTGATCTTTGGGTCTCCTCTGGGAACAGAGAACAAGGAAACCAGGACAGTTTCCGGTGTGTCCATCAAACTTGGCTTTGGGGTATAAAGGAAACTGAGTTTTTAAGGCCAGAAGAATTTTCACACAACTGAAAACAGACCAGCCCCAAACCTCCTTCTGAGAACGCTGTGGTTCCCCTGCGACTCCCTTTTGCTTTGGGTGCCAGGAAGCTGGGAGCTAAATTTGGTGCACTGGGGCAGAAACTTTCCTATCTTTTTTCTTCCTCCCCATGTGTGACTATTCATCCTGGTCATATGATTCTGCTCTGTGAATTTTAATACTAAGAACAATCTCAGATTTGAGGTAGGAATAGAGTACAAGCTATCAAACAGCCTTAAATCATCATACCAGGCAGATACATAACTGGATCCCAGAACAGAGACAACTTCACTGTGGCAAGTAGAAGCTATAGGAGCAAGCTGAGACTTAGTGCATACCCAGCACGGTGGTGAACTCCAGGACCAGGAAAGAGAGTACCCAGGTCTTGGTTGCTGCCATCTTTCCCTCAAGGCCACGTAGAAATGTCAGATAGGTGATGCTGCTTCACAAAGTTGGACCTGTGGTTCCCCAAGGATATTTCATAGAAGCAATGATCTGCAAAGAAGCAAAGGGATCATATCCCAGACTTCTGTATCACTATTTTTTTTTTTTTTTGAGACATGGTCTCTTGTAGCCCAGGCTGGCCTCAATGAATGCCATTGAATGTGTGTACACAAGGATGACTGTGAACTTCTGATTCTCCAGCCTCCATCTTCTGAGTGCTGGGATTACAGGCATGCACACCAGCTTTATGTGGGGCTAGGGATGGAACCCAGGGCTTCCTTCAAGCTAGGCAAGCACTCTACCAACTAAACAGCATCCCAAGCCCGAGTCACATCTCTTACAGCTCCAGCAGAAATAGCTCTTGCTCTCTCCAGGGTGAGGGGTAGATAGAATGGAGTCTTACTGAAGTGACATCTGCTTAAACAGCCAAACTGAGCTGTCTGGGAGACGTAAAAAAAAAAAAAAAAAAAAAAAAAACTGTGCCAGGTTTCACAGCAGACAGGCCACAAGGAAGGGTAACGATAAAGAAGTTCTTTGACAATAAGAGGGACCTGGCTTACTTCCAGCAGCTGCTGGGTAAGTTACTAATCACTTTCAAGACCCAGGCTTTTGTTTTGCTATTCTTTTATGGGGTTCATAGTTTTGTATAGGTGGCTGCATATTAATGCCATATAGTCCTGGTCCCAGCAACAGTGGACCCTCCTACAATAGACAGACAGGCTGAAAGCCACCTATGCCTCAGCCACACCACCTCCTATAGCCTCCAAGATCACATTCCCAGATGTGCACGGGCCACAGCTGGAGCCCATTCTGGCCTGTTTGTTTTCAACCTGGCTAGGAGCACCATAGCCAGGATCCAGCTAAAAGGAACTAGATGGGGTGCATAGTGAGAACCCAGGGCTCCCAATAGCTGGCAACATAGAGTCAGGACTGCAGGACTGAGGAGAGGTAAACATGCCCAGACATGATGTTAAAGAACTATGGGGTGGGCCTGAGTGGCCCAGGCTCCCTTAGGCTGAATATGTACCCCCCCGCCCCCGATTTAGGACCAACCCAGAATCTGATCTAAAAAAATCATTCCCTCCAGTTGCGTATGATGACTTATACCTACAATCCCAGCACTTGGGAGACTAAGGCAGGTAGTTGGCTGTGAGCTGGAGGCCAGCCTGGGTTATTACAGTGAGTTCCAGGACAGCCTTAGATTCAGAGCAAGACTTCATTTATTTTTTAAGTTACCTTCAATCACCAAGTCCAGTGCGGAAAGAAAGGGGAAAAAATATCTCCTTTCTGGAAGAAAAAGATCCCTTGAATTTTTGGATGTCTCAGGAGACGAACAAATCCACAGCACAGACTGACTGTCTAGCCCTGAAACCACTGTACCAGTTGGTTCAGGCTACTCCAAGCTCCAGGGCTCTGAGCGGGCCTGCAAAGACACAGCCAGCTCCGGGGCTGTCTGACAGGGCAAGGTGGCCTGAGGCACCTTGTGGAAAAGCCATTTCCCATCTGGCAGTCAACAGAGAGGCTCTCTACATCCCACCATTTCCTCCCAGTAGGCCTGACACTCAGGCTCTCCAACCGATACTCGCTGAAGCTCCTGGACAGTGCACGGTGGCTGGCCACGGTAGGAAAAGGTACAGAGACCAAGACGGGGCTATTGTGGGGACTGTGACTTCAGGTGGGCAGGGCTGAGGCCAGACTTTAGATGATAAGGAGTCAAAGAGAAGTGGCAAGCAGAAAGAGGCATCTTTTGTGGGAGATGAGGTGGTCAGCCAGCAAAAAAAAAAAAAAAAAGAACAATGAGGTGCCTAGGAATGGGGTGTAGGAGCAGAGCCAGGCAGTGAGATGCAGGGATGGGATAAGAGGGTGGGAGCTCACCGTGTCCTGAACAAGGCTCTTAGCTGGGGGATCAAGTCTTCTTCACCTCTGCAGCAGTCCAGCCGCAGGGCCTTATATAGCACAGCTGGTGGCTCGGCCCGTGGCAGTCAGCCACGGGAAGAAGCAAGGAAACCAGATCTGAGCATGAGGCTCCCTCCCTTCCCACATCCCCAGCAGCTCACAGGGGCAAGAATTTAACATCAAGATCCTTGGGGATGTGGGGGCGGCATGGGGGAGGATGCCATAGAGCAGCTATGGCCCAAGTGGGCTACAGCCTGGGCACCACAGTCTATGTGAGAGAGATAGATAGGGGTCAGGAGGAGGGCTGGACAGTGCCAAGTTCTGGGAAAGTGCCAAGGGGAATTCTCCATCTGGGCAGCATTTCATTGCTTGGGATGGTGTATGCTGGCTGAAGCTTGGTCTGCTGATCCCCCACATTCCCCAGCTGGCCAGACCATGCACAACAAGATCTTAGTACATACTCCAAAACTGTCTGGCACACAGGTCACCTCAGACTCTATGGATGAGTGTGTCTTGACTGTGCTGCGCAATGACTCGGCTTCTCTGGCCTTTGAAGGATCACTCAAGGACCCTCAGAAGGGGTAAGGGACAAAGACTCTGGGGTACAAGATATCGCCTGGTAAGAACAGTTCATCCTTATGCCTCCCCACTTACATTTGTGTACCTCCCTACACACCCACTGGGACCAGAGAGATTCAGCAAGTGAAGTGCTTTAAAACCCTTCCAGAGCCGTGTGTGTGTGTGTGTGTGTGTGTGTGTGTGTGTGTGTGTGTGTGTGTGTGTGTGTCTGGATGGATGTCTACTAGCAAGCCTTACCCACAGGTGACTAAGCAGCTGCCTGTACTTTAGGGCTTCTCCCATCTCCCTCTTCCAGCTCCAGCCTGAGGCTGCCCTGTCGTCTTAGGCCCTAGCTGTCTAACCTTAGTATCATAAGAAACAGCTAAAAGTGTAGGGAATGTAGTTTCATTGGTGGAGCACTTGCATAACCTGCATGAAGCCCTGAGTTCTAGCTGCATAAACCAGGTGATACATGCCTGTAGTCACAGAACCTGGGAGATGGAGGCAGGGCAATCAGGAATACAACATCATCTTCAGCTATACAGAGAGTTTGAAGCTAGACCCTGTCTCAAAAAACAAAAAACAAAAAACAAAAAAAAACACTCAGAAGGCTATTAAAATCTAGGCTTCTGGGAACTGGAGGCTGGAAAGATGGCTTTGTGCTTAGGAGTACTTACTGTTCTTCTAGAAGACTTATATTCAGTTCCCAGCATCCAAATCAGGCAGTTCACAACCACCTGTAATTCCAATTCCAGGTGGGTATCCAACACCCTCTGGCTTCCACGAACACCAGGCATGGACATATACTCATGCAGGCACATACACATAAACATAATCATAAAAAGAAAGAATGAATGAATCCAGGTTTCTTGCCCCATACCCAGACTTTCTGACTCAGTAGAACATATGACTTGGCTTCGTGATGGAGTGGTGGTCCTCAGACCACATTTTGAGAATAACTGGTTGAAAAGATAGAACCACAGCTGGAAGTAGAAGATGAAGAAGGAGTCTCCTGAGTCCTGTCTGAGATCACAGCCTCATCCAGGTGGCCCGGGCTTCCTGTCCCATGCCAACACTTGGAGGTGGAGGCCTGTACCTACAGCTGTCCACAAGGTCACTCCACAAAGCCTGACTGAGCTCTTCTCCATGACAGATGGCCAGCTTGGCTGGGCAGTGAGAGGGAAGCCTCAAGGAGGATGTTGTGTTATGTTGTATTAGTCACATTTCTCATTGCTGAGCCAGGAAAAGAACAAGAAAGGATGGGTTTATTTTGGCTCACAGTATAAGAATACACAGTCCATCATGGTGGAAAAGTCATGGCAGCAAGAACTTGAGGTGGTTGGTCACATCACACCCACAGCCATAAAGCAGAGAAAGGTGGAGGCTACTGCTTAGCCCACTCCCTCAGATGTGTGCCCAGAGGCTTGTCTCCTAAGTGATTTCAAACCCTGTAAAGTTGACAGCCATTATTCCCATCACACTCAGAGGAAAGCGTGTCTCATGGACCGGTTCCCACAATGCAGCAGGACAGACCCTTTTGTCAGTCCTGTGTGAGCGCACATGCTCACGCCTGCTTGTATTTCTGCCTTTCTCCATGTGTGAGCAGGTTTGGAAACTTGGTTTTTCAATCAGGACAGGGCCTGAAAGGAGGGGCAGAGGGGACGTTGAGCAGTAATGGCTCTGGAGCTGACATAGGTCACAGGTCTGTTTGGCTTTTTCTTATGGAGCCTGTTTCCAATCCAGTACTCAGCCCTTAGCCAACAGGCCCTGTAACTGTAGCTGGCCCCAGTCTCGCCCAATTCTTTAGAGACAATCCTGAAGTGGTTTCAGCTAAGGCTTGGGGTTTTTGTTTTGTTCGTTATTGTTGTTTTGTTTTTTTGAGAAAGGGTCTCATTGTAACCTCAGACTAGCCTCAAACTTGCTATGTGGCCCAGGGTGACCTTGAATTCCTGATCCTCCTGCCTCACCTCCAGAGTGCTGCAATTACAAGAGAGCCAGGCTGGGTTTATGCTGTGCTAGGAATCAAATCCAGCGTCTGGTGTGTGCTTCGCAAGCGTTCAACCAGCTGAGCCACGTCCCCAGTGCTCAGCTCAGGCTTTGGTAGCACATGTATGACATGAGTGAAGCCCAGGTGAACAGGTCTGAGGAATAGACAGACAGGTAGAGAGAGACTGAGCTACAATCACTAAAATAAAGGGCAGGAGAAAAAATAAGAACCCGGGGTTCAGAATTCTAGTCCTGGTCCTGGAACTCACTCTGATTTGTGGCCTTGGACTAGCAATATTCAGTCTAATCCTGGGCCTCAGTGTCTCCAACCTTGCAATAGGAGTCTTGCGTTGAGTGAGCGCAACCCCTAACCCCCACACACAAACCACACACCACACTACTCCGGGCAGCTGTAGGTCTGTGGACACGTGGAAAGGAAACACAGCAGCCAGGAGAGAACAGGAGAGATGGCCATTCTGAGATCAAAGAGTGCAGTGGGGCATACTTGCTGGAAAAGCAGTATGATGACTACTGAAGTTGGTATGATAGGCAGGATCTCACCAACAAGGTAGGATCAATGGGAGAGGAAGGCATAGACTCCCTGGGTTTTAACTCCAGCCCTGCTGTTTGGGTGCCCCCAGCTCCTGCTGTGCTCCTCTCCCAGGTTCCCATCAATCTTTTCTCAAGTGCAATTGAACTGTGAGCTATATACAACTAGACTTGGGGACTCTGAGCCTTCCCAAGCCTCTGCTCTGAGGAAGAGGCTGCTGCTCCCTCAGCCAGGACCCCAGCACAGACAGGGTTTGGGAGGCAGCCATAGGACTGTTCTATGCAAGGCCTGGCCTGGATAGGTCAGCCATCTGGGATTTCTGCAGGCCAAGCTTGTCTGCAAGCAGCTCCAATCCCCTGCCTGGAACACACTGGAAATTCATTCATCACCCCCGCTCCTGCCCAGGCAGCAGAAGAGTTTGGGGCCCAGCTTAGCTGGCCTTCTGGGGCCAAAACCTATCGTCAAGGATCTCCACTCTGTTGTTGGGAAAGAAGCTTGGCAGGGAAGGTGGGATGAGCTGATCCTGATGACTCCAAAGGAAGGTGTTGTCTGTCTCTAACTCTCTATGACACCCCAGCCCCCATGGTTGCCCTCCTGTGGTCTGGACCCAGGCAGGCCTAAATGTAAGCCAAGGCTGGCCTCCAACTCACTGTATGACCAAAAGTGACCTTGAACCCTTGTGCCTCCTGCCATCACCTCCCAAATGCTAGTAGTATAGATGTGTACCACCATGCCCCATTTTATGCAGTGCTATGGCTCAAACCCAGACCTCCATACATACAATGCAAGCATTCTGTCAACTGAAGCATCCACAGCCCTTACTTTATTTTTTGAGATGGGGGTCTCACACTGTAACTCAGGCTGGCTTTGAACTTGTATCTTCTTGACCCTGGCTCCAAAGTGTTGCGATTACAGGCATGTACCATTATGCTTGTAAAATTAAATCCAGGTACACAGACAATGTCTTCAGAACTGTTCTTTCTCTGTGTCTTAACTGCTTCCTTTGTGATGGCTTTATGTTTAAGGAGGTTGTATCAGTCTGCATTTTCCAAAAATGGCTTCCATTACATCACTCATTATTTTTCTTTCTTTTTTTTCCATGACAGGGTTTCTCTGTGTGGCTCTGGATGTCCTGGAACTCACTTTGTAGACCAGGCTGGCCTTGAACTCAGAGATCCACCTGCCTCTGCCTTGCAGGTGCTCAGATTAAAGGCATGCGCCACCATGCCCGGCCATATGGCCCATTCGTTTTGTTTGTTTGTTTGAGACAGGGTTTCTCTGTGGCTTTGGAGGCTGTCCTGGAACTAGCTCTTGTAGACCAGGCTGGTCTCGAACTCACAGAGATCTGCCTGCCTCTGCCTCCCGAGTGATGGGACTAAAGACGTGTGCCACCATTCTTGTACTAAGAGATTACACTACTCCACATCAAGATGTAGAATTGAATTTCTCTCGCCTTGAATCTCAGGTGGCCTGATGCCTTCAATGCCATACAGCTGCCACTCTTGGACCATTCACTGTAGTCCAGTGGTTCTCACCTTCCTAATGCTGCGACCCTTTAATACAGTTCCTCATGTTGTCATAAAATTATTGTCATTGCTACTTTATAACTGTAATTTTGCTACTGTTATGAATCATCATATAAATATCTGCTTTCTCGTGGTCTTAGGCAACCCCTCTGAAGAGAGGTTATGACCCACAGGTTGAGAGCCACTGCTCTGGAGAGAGCTAGCTGCTGTAAGAAGTCAAATCTAATTACCACGATACGACTGTACTAGAAAAGCCTTGTGCAGCAGCTCTTGTCAACAGCCCCCACTGATCCCAGCTTCCAGCTGTCACCACCTAGGCTGCAGACATGTGAGTGATATCGTCTTGGATCCTCTATACCCATTCACCCATCAGTAGAGGTGTCATTAAGTGGTCTTCGTTAATGCCTCAAAGAACACAATTGGAACTAGTCCCAGTACCCATATAGAGTGGCTCTGCTGACGCCTGCACTCACATGCACAAAGCCACTCACAGACATATACACACATACAAATAGTTCCAAAAAACTGGATTTTAGGGAGCTGGAGAGATGGCTCAGCAGTTAAAAGCACTGACTGTTCTTCCAGAGGGCCCAGGTTCAATTCCCAGCAGCTAGATGGCAGCTAACAACTAACTGTCTATAACTCCAAGATCTGACACCTTCACACAGACATACAAACAGGCAAAATAAAATGCACATAAAATAAAAATAAATGTTTTTTTAAAATGCTAGGCCTTTGCAATTTTAAAAAATGAATAAAAAAAAAATTTAAGGGCCTAGTGAGATGACTCAGCAGTTCCGAGCACTTGCTGTTCTTCCAGAGGTGCTAGGTTTGGTTCACAGCTCACCCGCTGTCTATAACTCCAGTCTCAGGGATCTGATACCCTCTTCTGTCCTCTGAGGGCACCAAGCATGCAGGTGACACACAGACATACGTATATGCAGGCGAAACACTCATATACATAAAATAAGTTAAAAAGTTTTAAAACTGCAGGAGTTTCTACAGTTGGGGCTGGGGAGATGGCTAGGTGGCTATGAGTGCTTGCTGATCTTGCAGAAGACTGGATTTCAGTTCCCAGAACCCCATCAGATGGTTCACAACTGCCTGTAACTCCAGTACCAGGGCATCCAGTGCCCTCTTCTGGCCTCTGTGGACACCCACACACAAGTAGCATACAAACATATAGACATACACATATTAAATATTTTTTAAAACCCGAATTGTTTATAAAAACTAAAGAGTATTCAAAATGGAGGGAGAAAGAGCACAACTGTCCAGTGAAGTCCTATATGAAATCTTGAGCTACCGAGTCTGTGGGGCATAATAAAAAGGTTGTCATTTAAAGCAGTGAAAGTTGGGGGCTGGAGAGATGGCTCAGCAGTTAAGAGCACTGACTGCTCTTCCAGAGGTCCTGAGTTCAATTTCCAGTGACCACATAGTGGCTCACAGCCATCTGTAATGAGATCTGGTGCCCTCTTCTGGCCTGCAGGCATAAATGCAGGCAGAACACTATATATAAACAAACAAAAAAAAAGCAGTGAAGTTTGGGCTATTTTTTCCACAGTGACAGTACCTGGAACAGAGGGTGACTCCATGCCATCCCTCCCAAATAATTTCATGATCCTTTCTTGCATATCTCAGATCTCTCAAGCAATTGTTCCATTTAAATGTCCTAGATAAGAGAGCTGGGGAGATGGCTTCGAGTTAAGAACGCTGGCTGCTTTTGCAGAGGATATGTGTTGGGTTCCTAGAACATTGTCTCTTAGGCTCCTGTACTTCTGCAGTTTGTTTGCTTCCCATGGGGAGACTCAGTAAATCTTTCCCCAAACACACAGAGACACTTCCAAGAATACGGACTCAGACTCCAGATTTGTGAGATTCCCTCAATGTCTTTGGAACACACCCATTCCTCTGAGAGCCCTTCCCCACAGCCCTAAGGTAAGCCAGCGTTTCCTCTTCTGCCCGACAGTCCCTGAGCACTCCTCCAGAAGAACTGTAATCACATTCTACTGACCTGTTTTTCTTGCCCACCCTCTGTGGTGAGAGAGGCCCTACAGGAGAAAGCCTCCTGGCCAATCTTCCCATTTTTTGTCATTTTAACACTCATAACCCCAGAATATGTGTGGACTGGACCTGGCCTCTCACACTGGCACTGAGATAGCCTAGCCCTTGGACCATGGCTATGTTCTCGGTCCTCCCCAGAGTACCGAGTAAAACAAACTTAACAGAATCTCAGGCTTCCCTCAAGTCATCATGCCAGGGCCTTCCTCTGGCCCAGGAGAGACTTGTGCTAGTCCTGTGATAGAGATGGCCTGGGATGCAGGGTGTGGGTGACCGGGAGTTGACGTCCTGCAGACTCCTGGGTACTCAATAACAAGGATGTTCCCTCCTCTTCTCTGTACTTTCTGGCCCTGGCATGAATCTTGTTTGGCGCCATTGGACTTTTAATATTTTCCATTCATGACTGTGAGACAACATTTCACCTCAAAAATGCTTCCTCCCCCTCATCAAAGGGTGTGCCTTTCCAAAGAGGAACCCAGGAGTGAACTAGTAGAGGTGACCTATCCACACTCTAGGCCTTGGAGTAGTCATAGCCTAGCTCTAGAAAAAGAATGTGACAGGAATGTCTACCCAGCCAATGGACTGAGTCCCCAGGCTGACTGGGGTTTCACGGTCCCACAAGAAACATAGGTTCTGTGACTCTGTTCTATCTGAGGCCCCAGCCCCACCCATCCCATCTACTCCCAAGCTTTGGCCAAGGGGTTCTGCTTCTGAGAGTTGCATCTGTCTCCTGGGGAGAACCACAGTGCTTATCTTGCCTGGCACTTGTGAGGCCCTCCGACTACATGTTTGTGTCACCAGGGAACCTTGAAAAGCACCCAGAGGACTGGGACGGCAGCACAGACTGGAAAATGCTTTTCACTGACCACAAGAACCTGACTTTGATTCCCAACACCCACACAAAAAAGCTAAGTGTAATAGCATAAGCTTATCTTCCTAGCCCTGGGAAACAGACATGCAGATCCCGGGAACTCACTAATTGGTCTCACTGACAAATAATAGATAGGTCCCAGAGACCTATGTTAGTATGTTAGATGGTTCCTGAGGAACAATACCCAGGGTTGACCTCTGGTCACCACATGCATGCTCACACACATATGTGCACATGAACACACACACACACACACACACACACACACACACACACACACACACACCACTTAGTCCTTAGTTCTTAGTACTTAGTCCTTGGCCAGAAATGCCCTTTCCAAGGTAACTCTTCTGCTTTGGTGATCAAGGATACCATACTACCTATTTCCTCCAGTTCATGCTGATACTATCAGGAGGGAAAGGCACACTGAGAGAGTGGGGGGTCCCTATGGGTAAGTCCAGAATCCCCAAGTCAGCCTTGCCCACAGCAGACACCTGGGAGCCACAAGCTCTGTCCCAGACCAGGGCCCAGGGTATCTCCTTCACCCAGGTCCCCTCCGGACAGCACCCAGCTATCTGTGCAGATGGCCAATGGCCTCTACTCCCAAAGGACAGACTGTCAGCCATGAGAGTATGATGTGAGATCAAGGCCACCATCATCTTCCTCATTGCCCTAGGAGCTAATAGGTGCACTCACTGGAGAATTAAGTGTGGAGAAAGCTTGTTGCCTGTGCTGTTCAAGTAAGTGTGATCTGGGCCAGTGGAGAAAGCTGACATCTGCTTTTTTCCTCTTGGGGAGGGAGGATCTACAGGGGCTTCCACAGCCCACAACCCAGAGGAAGGAACGGAGCAAGAGAGCCAGGTTCTGCCTATTAGAAGCCCAGCCTCTGCCTGGCCCCAGCAGAGATCAGACCTTCGATCTTTCAGCCCACTCTCTTTACTGACGGTGAACAAGCATAGGACTAGAGACCCCACAAGAGATTTGAGCCACAGGACTGCTTTCTTCAGAGGAGCTGCTTAAGGAGCAGGGAGCTTACGGGAGAAGCTGCTCTGAAGGTTGCTTGCAACTCTCCATCCCAAGCTTTTGGGCAATGATGGATGTTAGTTCCCACGTCGGGCTCCCAACCCACAGAATGACGGCTTGGGCTCAGCTCAGGCTAGACCCTGAAGGGGTAAAATGAAGGATTGCTAGTGGATAAACCACAAACTGCTTCTGGGAATCCAGAAGAACCCTACTTCCCTATCCCATCCCCTTATTATCACATACCTTTAACCCAAATCAAAGTCTCTGGGCTAGCCCCCAGGCTCTTCTGGCCACAAACATCCCCTATCTTATCTCTGGGCTGTTCCAGTTCACAGACTTCCTCCCCCAAATGCCTCTGGCAAGGCTTTCCCCACCTTTTGCTATTCTTATATGTGCCTCCAGGTTTATTTTCCTACCTAGGGCGCACCAGATGGACAGCCAGTTAGCAAGTGTGAGCACCAGAAAAGCTGTGAGCTTTAGAACTAGAAGTTTCCAGAGATTGGAGAGAGCTTGGTTGGTAAAGTGCTGTCTCACAGGCCTGGGAACCTGAGTTTGACCTCCAGACCCCACATAAAAAGCCAGGCATGTCAGGGCATGCTTGTAATCCCAGAGAGGGTCAGATGGGAGGTGGAGATAGGCAGATGCCAGAAGCTGCTGGCCAGTTAGCCTAGCCTACTTTGTGACATTCCAAACAATGAGAGACCTTGTCTCAAATTAAAAGTGGAAGATATTTAAACCAGGTGTGGTGGCGCGTGCCTTTAATTGCAGGACTTGGGGGCAGAAGCAGGTGGATCTCTAGGAGTTCAAGGCCAGCCTGATCTTCAAAGAGAAACCCAGTCTCAAAACAAACAAACAAACAAACAAACAAACAAAAAAACTGCTGGGCTTCGGTGGCGCATGCCTTTAATCCCAGCACTCAGGAGGCAGAGGCAGGTGGATCTCTGTGAGTTCGAGACCAGCCTGGTCTACAAAAGCTAGTTCCAGGACAGCCTCCAAAGCCACAGAGAAACCCGTCTCGAAAAACAAAAAAACAAAACAAAACAAAAACTAAAGGGGGAGGAGGAAGAGGATGGAGCAGTGTTGGTGGCAGCCCTGAAGAAATGACAGCTGAAGTTGTCCTCTGAACTCAAAGGCACGGGCACACACATGCTCCAATGCACCTACTCATGTACATTCACCCACATGAAAACCTACATATTTTCACACGAGCAAAACAAACAAAAGATTCCTTCCCTTCTGCTCGGCCTCTCTCCTCCCTTCCTTCTTTCCTTTACTGAGAGGAGCCCTGGACATGCTAGGCAAGTGCTCAACCCCCAAGCTACATGCCTAGCCCTCAGCCTTTGATTTCAGAAACACACCTGATCAGGGTGACCTCAAATTCACAATCCTACCTTGGCTTCCCAGGTGCTGGGATTATAAGGGTAACTATTTCCAACACTTACTTGTTTTTCTTAACTTAATTTTTCGCCTTGGTGAGTTTGCATAATATGTCTTCTTTAAATGATTTTTTTTGTTGAGAGACTACTTTTTTGTTATTTTATTTTTGGTTTTTCGAGACAGGGTTTCTCTGTGTAGCTTTGGAGCCTGTCCTGGAACTCACTCTGTAGACTAGGCTGGCCTGGAACTCACTGAGATCCACCTGCCTCTGCCTCCTGAGTGCTGGGATTAAACACGTGAGTTACCATCGCCCAGTTTAAAAATGAACTTTAATATGTTTGAGTGAATGTGAATGGCATATGCCACAGTATGTCTGTGGAAATCAGAGGACAACCTCAGAAGTCACTCCCACTCTTCTATCTTGTTTTAAGATAGGGTCTCAGGACCTGGCGGTAGTGAAGCACACCTTCAATTCCAGGATTTAGGAGGCAAAGGCAGGCAGATCTCAGTGAATTCCAGGCCAGCCTGGTCTACAGAGTGAATTCCAGGATAGCCAAAGATACATAGTGAGACCTTGTCTTGAACCCCCCTACACACATACACACACACACACACACAAAAAAAAAAAAAAAAAAAAAAAAAAAAAAAAAAAAAGATAGGGACTCAGGACTGGAGAAATGCTTATTGGTTAAGAGCACTGGCTGCTCTTCCAGAGGACCTGGGTTCAATTCCCAGCAACCA
The DNA here is from genome assembly GCF_003668045.3 of Cricetulus griseus. Classification (NCBI taxonomy): domain Eukaryota; kingdom Metazoa; phylum Chordata; class Mammalia; order Rodentia; family Cricetidae; genus Cricetulus; species Cricetulus griseus. The sequence continues at coordinate 176,867,552 of NC_048597.1, read as the reverse complement.
CATGGTAACTCTGGTTCTAGGTAATCTGGTGCCCTCTTCTGGTCTCTACGGACATCAGGCATACATGTACTATACACACATAGAGGCAAAACACTCATACTCATAAAATAAAAGTAAACAAGATTTTTTTATTTATTTCTTTTATGGTCTCTGTTTTCCACTGTGTATGCCGAGCTAGCTGACCTGGGAGTTTCCAGGGAGTTTCTTGCTTCTGCCTCTAATCTCTAAGTTTCTAACACGTACATTTAGGCAGGACATGTTTAAACCAGAGCACTTCTATTTTTTGGAGAGCCTTACTAGCATACTACCAGGTCTCACAAATTATTCCATCCCCATAAGACCATCCCCCAAAGCTGGGCGGTAGTGGTGCATACATTTAATCCCAGCACTCGGAAAGTAGAAGCAGGGAGATCTCAGCATGCTTTTAGAAGGCTGCTTAAAGCCTGCTTAAAGAAGACATATTATGCAAACTCACCAAGGTGAAAATCTATAGACCTCAGGTCTATAGAGCAAGCTCCAGGACAGCCAAAGCTGTGCAGAGAAACTCTGTCTGGGGTGGGGGTGAGGGGTGGGGGTGAGGGGATCTTGTAATTTTTAACCATAGTAAAACTTAAAATTACAAAAATGTCCTTAAGGCAAAAACTAGTTTCATAGCTCAGACTGGGATTATAAATACTTTTGGCTTGAATATTTCTTGCCTTCTTGCCCAGTTCATAGGCCTATTTTTTTTTACAGTTTTTTTTTTCTTTTCTTTTATCCAGAATTATTTCCAGAAAGGAAGTGGACTCTATTTCGTGACCTAAAAATTGAGATAATTGGACTAGAAAATAGTTGTTAATGTGTGCAGACCACAGATTCTTTTAAGGAGCTGATAAAAGACAGAGCCCTTGCAGAAGAGCACAGTGAAATGCACACAGTCACTGCTGTCCTCCCAAAACTATTCTCGGCCCAGGATTAAAAGTACACAGTAGGGACACTTTTTTCTTTTCTTTTCTTTTTTTCTTTTCTCTCTTTCTCTCTTTCTCTTTCTTTCTCTCTCTCTTTCTTTCTTTCTTTCTTTCTTTCTTTCTTTCTTTCTTTCTTTCTTTCTTTCTTTCTTTTTTAAGACAGGACCTTGTCTGTTTTTGAATTTGCTATACAGCTGATGATGACCTCAAACTCCTGATCTTCCAGCTTCTACCTCCTATAGGCTGGGATCACAGGGCACCACCATGCCTGGTGTCTACAATTCTAGGGACCAATCCCAGGGCTTTGAACTCAGGGCTTCATGTGGGAGCTTATAACTTTACTATCAGAGCCTTAAGCTTCAGAGGTAACTTTTTTCGTTTTGTTTTTTTGAAACAGGGTTTCTCTGTGTAGTCCTGGCTATCCTGGAACTCTCTCTGTAAACCAGGCTGCCCTCAAACTCAGAGATCCATGTGCTAGCATTAAAGGCCTGTGCCACCACCACTTGGTTTCAGAGTTAATTTTATGCCACCATGACTCCTGTTTTGAGCAGGGTCCTTCCTGAATTTCCCAAATCTCATTTCTCTTGGGGAAGGAGAAACAGAACCATCAGCTAAAACTACAAAGAGGTCAAACACAGTTAACCAGACCTCTCCACTTCTGTTCATTACAAGTATTCACTCGAGGGAGGTCCCAGTATACTTGGGTGACTAAGGCAAGAAGATCATGAGTTCAAGATCAACCAAGGTTAACTAGACCCTGCCTCAAACAAAACAAGAGTATTTGTTAAACTCTATTCCCATTGTCTACTGCTGCCGAACATGCCATCCCTAAATTTAGCGACTTAGATTATAGCTGTTTGACTCTCATGGTTGCAGGAGAAAACTGGGCACAACTAGGCAGCCCCCATTTAGTCTCATAGGTTGTCATAATTTATATGTGGTCTGATCATTACCATGTGCTAGAAGCTTAGTGCCCAGTGTGAAAATGTTTATAATAAAACTTAGAAAGTGGGGCCTAATCAGAGGGAATTGGATCATTGGGAGCATTGTCCTTGGCAGGGTTAATGTAGTTCTTGGAGAATTTGAAAGTCTTAGACTTTTAGGCTCAAAAACTGTGAGCTTAATAATCATCTTGTTTTTATAAAATTTCCAGATTCCATTGTTTTGTTTTAGCAGTAGGAAATGGTCTAAGACCTAAAAGCATATTAAAGGCTTCTGAAGTTCATGCCTAGAAGTTGGTGCTGACTACAGACCAAGTTCTCAGTGGAGTTTCCTCAAGAACTTCTGTGTGTCTGTTACCCAGGCATCCTCATAGCATGGCAACTACCCTTTGATTTTTGTCTTTGGAGGGAAAGGTGAGTGGTTAGCTCTTTTGTTTGTTTGTTTTTGTGAGTCTTGCAATGTAGCCCAGGCTGGCCTTGAATTCATGGCAATTCTCCTTCCTCAGCCTCCTTAGTGCTGGGATAAAAGAGCAAGTGCCACCAGACCCTGCTGCAACTGTCTTTTGAAAGGAAACATCCAAAAAGGAAGCCACCTGAAAGCAAGCTTCCTCCTTGGCCTGCCTCAGATGTTACACAGCACTGCTTTTGCCACATTTGGTTAATTAGATGCAAATGATCAGATCATCTCAGACAGACAGATATGCACTCCAGGCCAAACTCAAAGACCTGAGATGAAGTTTTCTCTACCGTAGCCTCCTACATAGCTGGATTACTAGGCTGTACCAGGAGTTCAGGGCTGTCCTAGGCAGTAAAGCAAAACCATGCTTCTTTGAATTTCATTTTATTGTATTTATTATTATGTGTATGTGTGCATGGTGTGTGGGTAGACCTACATACCATGGCACATGTGTGGAAGTCACATGACAACTTTACGGAGTGGGTTCTCTCATTCCACTATTGTCTGGCTTCTTCTAGAAATCAAACCCAGGCCACCACCAAGCTTGTACAAGTACTGAGCCATCTCTCAGGCCCTTCAATATTTGAAAAGTAATATAAATATATCTTTTATAGTATTTGGAAGATGAGGCAGGAAGCCACATCTGTATAGCCTCAAATAGAATTGAGGGACAAATTCTACAGAAGAGAAGTCTGAGTTGAGATCTGAGGTGTCAATTGACACTAACTTGGTGAAAAGAGTCAAAGAGCCTTCTAGCATGAGGCAATACCAGGCCAAACACCAGGGCAGGGTGGACACTGGCCTGAGAGGCAGTTTTGTGTCTGGAGACAGTAAATAAAAGACAAGGCACAGGGTGGATGGGGGCTGTGGCGCTGGGCTTTGTAGATCAGGGGAAGCTGCTAGTGGGTCACTCGCCGAAGAGTGATGGGAATAGAATTGCAGCTTCCAGATCACTTTGGCTGCTGTGTGAATGGCCTGCTGCCAGATACTGAGTCAGGACTGACTGGGACAAACAGGAGACTCCTGTCTGTGTAACCTCCCGGCCCCATGAGGCTCTCCCACACATACTCAGGCCAGCTGCAGCCTTAGCCCTATAGGTCTGTCTGGTCTGGGACGCCAGGATCTATTTTCTTTTTTAGACAGATCCTCATATAATATAGGCTGGCCTCAAACTCTTTTTTTGTTTGTTTGTTTGTTTTTGTTTTTTGAGACAGGGTTTCTCTGTGTAGCTTTGGAGCCTGTAGCGCTGGAGACCAGGCTGGCCTCAAACTCACAGAGATCCGCCTGCCTCTGCCTCCCGAGTGCTGGGATTAAAGGCGTGCGCCACCAACGCCCAGCGGCCCCAAACTCTTGATGTAGCTAAGGATGTCCCTGGACTTCTGATCCTCATGTCCACTTCCTAAATGCCAGGATTACACGTGTACACCTCCATGCCCTAGAGTGCTTGGGGATCAAACCCAAGACCTCATGCACATTAGGCAAATACTGAACTAATTGAGCTATATCCTTAGACCTACCTCCTGGTTTTGAAGCAGCTCTTTTTAGAAATATTTCACATTGTACAATTTGTTAAATGTTGACATATATGTATGTACACACACACACACACACACACACACACACACACACACACACATTGGGTTATCAATAAAACAAAGAAATGACACATCAAGAAGTAAACAAATAGCCAGGTAGTGATGGCACACACCTTTAATTCCAGCACTAGGGAGGCAGAGGCAGGTGGATCTCTGCGAGTTTGAGGCCAGCCTGGTCTACAGAGTGAGTTCCAGGACAGGGTCCAAAGCTACAGAGAGAAACCCTGTCTCAAAAAAACAACAAAAGAAAGAAAGAGAGGAAGGAAGGAAGGAAGGAAGGAAGGAAGGAAGGAAGGAAGGAAGGGAGGAAGGGAGGAAGGGAGGAAGGAGGAAGGAAGGAAGGAAGGAAGGAAGGAAGGAAGGAAGGAAGAAAAAAGAGAGATTTCCTTGTTGCAACAGAAGTAGGAGAATCTCTGTGAGTTTGAGACCAGCCTGGTCTACAGATCGAGTTCCAGGACAGGCTCCAAAGCTACAGAGAAACCCTGTCTTGAAAAAAACAAGGAAGAAAGAAAGAAAGAAAGAAAGAAAGAAAGAAAGAAAGAAAGAAAGAAGGAAAGAAAGCTGAGTATAGTGGCACATATCTGTGTGTAATCTTAGCACTCAGAAGGCAGAGGCAGGAGGATTACTGGTTGTTCAAGGCCAGCCTGATCTACCTAAGTTTCAGGACTCAAGATATTAAATTAAATAAAAAAATAAAGTTGCAAGTAATTGAGGAATACACTTGATGTTGACCTCTGAACATACGCAAAAGAAGCAAACAGCCCCTTAGAGTGTCCACATGTTCACATGTGCACGTGTGTGTTAATGCGAGTGTAACCCTGTCTTTATTGGTGTGACTTACAGGAGATCTCAGGCTCCTTTGAAATCCAGCTATCCCCCAACTCACTTCCTACTCAATGAGCCACTTTATGTCACTACATATTACAGTGTATGTATTTATTTTTATATGTATTCATTTTATAAGGCTTAATGGTTGAGAGACTCATCTATGTTATTCAGTCTGTTATGGCTGGTCCCTTTTCTTCCTTCTTTTCTTCCTTTCTTTTTTTGGGGGGGTGGGGTGGGGTTCCAGACAGTGTCCACAGTTTCTCTGTGGCTTTGGAGGCTGTTGTCCTGGAACTAGCTGTTGTAGACCAGGCTGGTCTCGAACTCACAGAGATCCTCTGCCACTGCCTCCCAAGTGCTGGGATTAAAGTGGGCGCCACCACTGCCCGGCTGGCTGGTCCCTTTTCATGTTGAGGAATGTATCTCGATTTCTCTACGAATTCTTCCGATGATGATGCTCGTTTAGGTTGCTGGAAACACTCGTGTACCTACAAGTCTTTGCGTAGACTTCTGCGACCATTTGGGTAGATACTTAAGTAGGTGTATGTTTAACATTCTGGATGATTGTCAGGCTGTTTTCCAACGTGTTTAGACTACTTGAATTCCCACTACCAGTGTCATAACCGAGTTGTTCCAGGATCTGGGTAGCATTGGACGTGCGTGGCCCTACTTTTTTTTTTTTTTTTAACTAAACCAGCTGACCATTTTCTTTTCTTTTCTTTTTTGTTTTGTTTTGTTTTTTTGAGACAGGGTTTCTCTGTATAGCTTTGGAGCCTATCCTGGCACTGGCTTTGGAGACCAGACTGGCCTGGAACTCACAGAGATCCGCCTGCCTCTGCCTCCCGAGTGCTGGGATCAAAGGCGTGCGCCACCAACGCCCGGCTGACCATTTTATTTTCACATTTCACAATAGAAGTGAAAAGTGCACTTCTTTTATCCCACTTCTCCCCTCCAAAACTATTCTCTGTTAGGAAGGGGTAAGTCTTCCTTGTCATACAGCTAGGAGACACTCAGGTGCAGCACGGTAATCTCCTGGTGAAACAGAACAAGAAATACAAAACTGGTAAAGGGATTTTCTGCTCTTATCTGTCTGGGCATGCCAGGCTGAGTAGGCACCATCATAGAGCGAGGGGGAGATCTCATCACTGGAGGCCCAGGCATTGTGGGCATATGGCCACCCATGTGTATCCTCATTCCAGGAGCAGGTCCCATAGGATTACCCCAGGAGGAGGGGGGCCCACCGTTGGCATCACGGGAGAGTCTCCCATGTGGGGTTCAGGCATCATGCCAGGGCAAGGAGGACCCAGGAGACTTGGGGGAGGAGCAGAGAATGGAGCTGGAGGTGTCTTTCCTTGCTGAAACGCAGCCATTGTTTTGTCAAATCAGGCTCTTGGCCTACTTGTCCATCCCTTTCTGGTAATAGTCTTTCACATTCTCTTTGTGTTCCAGCCACTGCAGTGTGTCTTCCTCACAGATGGAGTAACATGGGTAAGATATATATCACAGTAGTCACAACAAAACTGAGGCATGTTGCTCTGCTGGCCCAAAGAAGGTTGGCTACCCGTCTTTGTGGGGTTGTGTGACCCCACTTTTTAACTGTAGCTGTTCTAGTGTCTGTTCAGCAGTACTCATTAAGGTTTAATGTACACTCTCCTACTAAGCAAGGAGCATCTTTTTATTGTGTGTGTGTATGTGTGTGCACGTGTGTGTGTGTGTGTGTGTGTGTGTGTGTGTGTGTGTGTGATGAGTGTGTAAGCAAGCGGTCAATATCAGTTGTCATTTTTTAGGAGCTGTGATCTCCTATAGCCCAGGCTTGCCTTGCATTCGCTGTGCAGCTAAGGAGAGTTACTGTTGAACACCTAATCTCCTGCCTCTACTCCATGTACCACCACACCCAGCTGCTTTTTAAAGCCTATATTCTGGGGCTGGCAAGATGGCTCGACTAATAAAAGCGCTTGCTGCACAAGCCTGATGATCTGAGTTCAATCCCAAGAACCCACATAAGGGCAGAAAGAGAATTAGTTCCATGGAATTATCCTCTTAACATATAATTATAAATTAAATTATAAAATTAAAAATTAAAACAAAATCCCATGTATTTCAGATTGAAGTTTTTGTTGGTTATGTTTTGTAATTCTCTTATTTATATTTGTCTTTTATTTTATTTTTGGGAACTGGTATTCACATTGGAAAACACTATGTCGCTGGGTGTTGGTGGTGCATGTCTTTAATCCCAGCATTTGGGAGGCAGAGGTAGGTGGATCTCTGTGAGTTTGAGGCCAGCCTGGTCTACAGAGTGAGTTCCAGAACAGCCTCCAAAGTCACAGAGAAACCCTATCTCGGAAAAAAAAAAAAAAAAAGGAAATCACTATATAGCCCAGGCTGGCCTGGAATTCTCAGCAACCCTCCTGCCTCAGTCTCTCAAGTTCCGTGTCTGGCTGACCTGTGGTTTTCTTTTTCTAGAATATTTTTTATATCTGGTATCAGAGTGATGCTGGGTTTGTGGGGAAACATTCCTTCTTTGCCAATTTTTAGGGTAAATTTGGCATTATTTCTTCCTCAAATTTTTGATATGTATCCCATTATCTCTGTGTTCTTGGATGTGACACACTTTTGCTAGAGTCTCCAAGATCTTCTCCTCACACCTAAGGCCTGCCTCTGGCTTATGAAGCCTTCTGGCCAGCTCCATCCCTCCTCTGCAGCTCACCGCTACCACTCCCCCCTACTCTCGTGCCCCAGTCCTGGGTCTTCTCATTGTTCTAAGGGCAGGCGGCCCCATGCCTTGGTGTTGCTTTTCTCTCTACTTGTCATCTCTTCAAATTGCTCCTGTATGGTCCTTTCTTATTCTCCATCCCACATTGTAATCAGGGTAGGGTCTGTAGAGAACTGTCTTCCATGGAATCCCATCTTCTCCCTTCATGATAGAAAATGTGTGGATCACACTCATGATCATTGATTCTTTGTCAACGCCCTAAAGCAGGAATCTTGTCTGCCATATTTGTGCCTGTATCTCCTGCATTCAGCAAAGATTTGGCACAAATTAAGTGTGGGAAGAAGTGAGGATCTGTTGATTAAGTAGATGAACAGCAGACTGGTCTGGTGGTCAGACAAGCCGTACATCAGAGTTGTTGTCAAGCCTGTCAGCCAGCCTGAGGTCTTGGTTCAGCTTGGACCAGGTCAGGCAGCCCTTGAGTTGGGTGGGTTGCTCTTCGGAGAGTGTCTGTTGACTGATGAGCCCACAGTGGAGTCCTGGGGTGACAACAAAGCAAAAGACCCAGGCCTTCTTCCAAGAAGTTTCTGGCCCACTCTCTATTCAGTTTCACTGCTCATGGCTCTCCAGCCAGGAAGTGAAGTCTTGTGGTGCCGGGGAGTGGGGAGTCTGGTGAACCTGTCCCCACCCCTGGCAGCTGCCATGCAGAGACTGCTGTAGGGCTTCTGGACCCCATAAAAGCTTCACCTGGGGTGGTGGCACTCAGAAAGAGCCTGTGGAATCACAGAGAGGGCTTTGTGGCTTCTCTGCTCCCCACCCCAGTCCCCCCAGCTTGGGCTCTCTGCTCATGGAAACTCCCCTGCTGGACTTGGCTGCCTGGCCCCAGGAGACAGGCTGTGTTGCACGTTGCCACTGTCCAAGCTCTGGGGGATGGGGTGGGGGTGGGGGACAGGACATGAGCCTGTGCCTCTAAGGACCACTTTTTATAAGTGAGCACACCCTTGGTGACCCTCCTGAGACCAAGGGGTGGGAGGACGTGCTCCTGGAGGAGGGCAAGGTCTTGCATGGAAAGTAAGGGCTGGGACAGTTAATCCCAGGCATCCCCAGCAACACCTCTGCTGTGGGGTCATAGATGTGGCTGGAGCCCGTCCTAGAAGAAGAAGCGTAGGAGGGCATCCTAGCGGCTTCTATGGGAAGCAGCTGCTCCCATTAACCGACAGTGGCACCAGCTGCTAGCAATCCTGTAGCCTCCATTCTGCTCACTGACAAACTCCATGACCAGAAGGCCCCACTAACGGTGACATCATTCTCCATCTCACATTGCTGAGGGAAATGAGCTCAGGGAGGCCATCAGAGGCGGCCTGTTTACTTACAGAGACCCTGGCTGTCACCAACCCTTTGAGCAGACATTCCCAGCCCTGGCCAGCATGAAGCAGAAATTTCCTTAAACACATTACTTTGGCTAAAATCTATCAGTTGCTCCCTTCCTTTCAATTTTTTTTTTCAGTAGGAAAATTCCCAGTTCTGATCCCAAACAGAGAAGCTTAGAGATGTCACTGAAATATCACAAAGACACCTCCAGGAGCCAGGTGTGGTGGTGTGTGCTTGAAATCCCTAGCATCCGAAACTGAATCAAGAGGTGTGGCAAGTCTGAGGACTGTATGCACTATATAGTGAGTTCAGATCTAGCCTGGGCTACCTAAGGAGCCCTGCTAGCAAAACAAACACAAGACTACATAGGGTTTTTGTTTTTGTTTTTGTTTTTTTCTCGAGACAGGGTTTTTCTGTGGCTTTGAAGCCTGTCCTAGAACTCACTCTGTAGACCAGGCTGTCCTCGAACTCACAGAGATCAACCTGCCTCTGTCTCCCAAGTGCTGGGATTAAAGGCGTGCACTACCAGTACCCAGCTTAGTCCAGGCTGGCCTGGAACTCCTGCCTCCTCTTCCTTCAGCAAATCCTACTGGTGTGCACCACCACAACCGACCCATAGGATCTTTCCTATGTGAAACCTTGAGCTCTGGAGCTGGGAAACCACCAAACTGACTCTCTGTCTCCATGGGAGGAGGGTATCAGGGTGATGATGGCTTCATGACCTGGAGGGCAGACCCTTTCCTGCCTTCCTAGGCCCTGGGCCCTGGGTCACCCTGAGCTCCCTTTCAGAACATTTCCCAGCCTGCAAGTCTGGCTGCACCCTAACCCCTCCTTCATTCCCTCCAGGTCAGGGATATTTCAGGAGAGCATAAGAGCTGCCAGTTATAACAAGTTCTAGGGGATTCCCAAGACAGGCACCCCAACAACCCAAGCTGCCTCCTGCCCCACCCCACAACTCCCTGTGTGTTGTCCCTCCTGGAACTCAGCCATTCTAGGAGTCCTTGAGGGGACACGAATCATGGAGGTCTCCTGTCTCTCCTGTGCTCCAAGATCTCAAGGCCACCCATGCCAGGAGCAGAGATCCCCATCTAGGAGTATCAGCCATGGGGACAGCTGCCTGAGCTGACCTGGGGCTGGGCAAGAGGGAACAGACATGTCAAGCAGAGGCCTGACTTGACCCAGCCCTGCCCTGTGCCTGATCCTGCTGAGCTCAGCATGCTGTAGCCCTGCCATAGACTGGAGACAGTCCAAGTTGAAGAGAGCATTGAACTTGTGATCACCTGTGTCTGTACTCAAGGCTGGAAGGTATCAAAGCTCTACAGTAGAGTAGGGCGGGAGGGTGGGAGGTGGGAGGGTTGGCTCACCTACCTGGAAGAAATGGCTAGATTGTCTTCTATCATTCCCAAATTGCAGTAGGCCAGAACTACCTAGACATGTGGTTTAAATGAATTTCAATTAGTCATTACATCTGCTGGACCCAGGAGTGGTAGGGTGTGATAGTGGAAAACTCCAGAAAAGAAAAGAAACTGGTATATGTTGACCACCTACTTACTGGATGCCATGATCATCAACACTTCACATAATTCCTTTAAACATCCTAACACTGCCAAGGGAGGTTCAATGATTCAAGAACAAACAGCCCATAGATGGCAGAGCTTGGATTCAGACTCAGTTCTGTCTGAACCCAAAGATTCTAGATGTGAGCATCTCCCAATTTAATCTCTAAAATGTTCTTAACTCGGGGGGCCAACAAGATGGCTCAGAAAGTAATGCTGCTGCTGGTGGCCAAACATAATGACCTGAGTTCAATCCCTGTGACTCACATGGTAGAAGAAGGGAACTTGATCTCACATGTTGTCCTCTGAACTTTACATGTTCCCCCCCACACACACACACTAAATAAATGTAAAAGTATTAGCCATATTCTTTCAATAAACTAGCCTTCATTCTATAGCATTATTTTAATTTTTTAATTGTTTTGTTTTGTTTGAGACAGGGTTTTTCCATGTAGCCCTGGCTGTCCTGGAATTCACTCTGGTCCAGGCTGGCCTCAAACTCAGAGACCCACTGCCTCCCAAGTGCTGGAATTAAAGGTGTGCATCACCGCCACTGTAGTTTTATGAGACCAGACTGGGTATAGGACAGGATCTTGAACTCTTAATTCGTGCTATTTCCTGCATCCAACCCCAGCAGGGAAAGCTGTGGGCTTGCTGTGTCTCTAGGAAACAAACATACATGTAGTTTACATGGAGGAGACACCCAAACATATCTCCAGGCAAAGGTATATACTAACACTTGGACTAATGTATACTGTGCTCTTAGCTCTTTTCCTGTCAGTTTCATCCCATAAGAAACAGGCAAGAAGGGTCCCAGAAGGCCATAGCACAGCTCTACTTGGGTCACCAATACTACTCTAGATTTTAGTGCCAAGTACAGGACATCACTGAGCAAGCACTTCAGATAATTTTGCGAATGAATCGATGAGTGTAAGATGAATGCTTCTAAATAAATACAAAGAGGCCACCCAAATGTTCGAAGAGGCTCACTGACCTACTATAGACAAATATGCATGCTTCCAGAGACAAATACCTAAGCTTAACATCTATAAAGACAAGCTCACATTTACTCCAAAATGACCTCCTAGGAGCAGCTCCACTCATCTCTGTGAAGACACCCACATGCAAAGGCTTACTCAGAGGTGTGGATACTTACACCCAGGCCTAAGTACACATAAGCACACTTTCTACCAAAGAAACCACCTTCCACCAGAAACACAGCTGCCCACACGGGCATGCTCAGGACCATCTCACAAACCCACACAGATGTGGACAGCTAGACAAAGGCACAGCCTGGGGCCTGAGACAGACCAGGATCGAGACACCTGTCCACAGAGACTCTTGAGCTACCCCAACCCTCCTACGCTGTCTGCTCCCCACCCTCCTGTCTGCAGGAGGAAAGCCAAAGGGATGGGAATCCTAAAGGAATTCTTGCTGCAGATGGCTGAAGCACTCCCGCCCCCTCCAGTAATCTCAGGCCAGGATCCTAGGGCACAGAAGCAGATGCTGTGTGTTGGGGGAGGGGCTCCTCTTCCTGAAGACTCTGCCCTTAGTCCCTGGCTTCTCTAATGACCAGGCCAAGTTAAAACTGGTCTCCGAACTCTCGGCTCTGCTCCTAACAAGATGATTTAGCAGAGCCTGGTGACCAGTGCTTTCCCAGGGGCTGTCTTCCTTCTCAGGAAACAGCCCTGCCATAAGCTTGATCTCCAAAACAGGCCTGGGATGAGAACACCCTGCCCCCCCTCCAAATGCATGGGCAGCCCATCATGTCATCAGAGCAGAGTGTCCACGTCATGCCAAGGCCGTAGGGATTGGAGGCCAGCGCTCTAGTCTCACTCGGCCTCACCTCTGTCTTTCAACTTTTGTAGAATAAGCCATTGGGACAAGCTGCAGGTCTATGCAGAGAGATGATGCTTTCCGAGTGCCCCATGTGGTTAAAGGGCTCCAAACCCAAGGACAATGTCCCAGTAGGGAGGTCTCTGAACTGGCAGATTTGAAAAGTAGGCTAAGATATATAACAGCTCAGTTGATAGTATTTCCCTAGCATTCATGAAGCCCCGGGTTTGATCCTCAGGACGTCATTCACTTGTGATCACAGCATGCAGAGGTGGAGGTGGGAAGATCAGAAGTTTAAGGCCATCCTGTGCTACAGAGCAAGTTTGAGGCCAGCCTTGGTTACACGAGACCCAGACAAAACAAAAACAAAAAGCCACGACCAGGACTTGAGGCTAAAATGCCTGGTACTGGGGCAAAATAGAGACGTGGAAAGTCCTCTCTAACACATGGCCTCTCCCCTCACCCTCCCACCACTGTCGGGGGCCCCCAGGCCTCAGCTGGAGGTGGACACAGAATCGTAGTCTCTCCAGCCTGCCTGGAGAAGACAGAAATACTGCTCAACACAGCTGGCTAGACAGCAGAGACTGTTTATTCTCTGATGTCCAGAATAACTCAGACAAGCAGAGAAGGATTTGGCTGCTGACAGTGCCTGGATTTGTGGTCTCGAAGAAATCATAATCAGAGCAGGCTGGAGGTGTAAGCTCTGAGAAAAGCTGGGGTAGGAGGGAGGATCCCCTTTTCTGAGCAACAGCCTGGACAGAAGAGAGGGTCCCCTTGCCTGCCTCTCATTTAGTGCCCTGTGGGGTCTCATGGTCACGTCTTGGACCTGCAGTGACTGAGATCAACAGGTGACCAGGGTTGAGTGCAAGGCTCTGGTTAATAAGTGTGATTATCCGGGGAGATTTCCCATGGGATCCTCTTCTGGCACTCCCGGTGGTCCATGCTTAAGTAGGAAGAAGGGCTAAGGGCTCTTAATAGGATGATTTTTCTGCCCACTGGGCCTGGTGCTGGCACCACAGCCTTCCTTTACCATCAGCCTAGGTCATCTGTTCTGAACTTGTGGGTCACATCGCATTTGGGGGATCAAACGACCCTTTCACAAAGGTCAAATATCAGATATCTTGCATAACAGGTATTTACATTACAATTCATAACATTAGCAAAATTATAGTTATGAAATGGCAATGAAATAAATGAGGAAGTGCATTAGGAAGGTTGAGAACCACTCACTGCCCAGGTCATTTTCACTACGACAGCTTCTCCCTCTGCCTGTGCCCACCTGCTTCCATTATTACTCCAGCTCCAGAGTCTACGCCTTCTGGAATCCAGCTCTCACTTTGTGCACATTTGAGTGCATCGTGGGATCACCCATGGGTTACAACGGCAATCAAACCTCAGTGATCCAGACTCACCAGCTTAAAAGTCACATGTTTTTCATAATGTATAGACTTACATCAAAAGTAATGAGAATCTGGGACAGCTGAGGGCATCAGTTGAGAAACCCTTCTCTCGTGCACACATCTTCATTTCTCACCAGACCCAATTTAACTTCATTAAATCACAAAGGATATATTTATTGATCACCAGGTGAAAAGCCTAGTTTTAAGCACCTCTGTTTCGGTGGATAGCATCCCAGGTGCCCTGCTTCCCACTGTGTTGGTGTTAGTCTGAGGACTTTATCTGGGAGCAAGGTGACAGTGGGGCAGCAACAAGGTCAGCAGGGTAGCCTCTAACCCCAGCACTCGTGAGGTAGAGTAGCAGGACTGAGTTCCGTGCTACTCAGGCTACACAGGCAGACCCTGCCTCTAAAACAAAATGCAAACAGACACAACAGCAGTGGAACAGCCAGCCTCTCCTCATATTCACAACCAGGAAATACAAGTCTCTTTCCCAGGAACAGCCACAAAATTGGACTTCATCTTGCTGAGATTTTGTTATCCAGTTGGGTCACATGCCTACGTCTGAAGCCAACTACTGCTCTATTCAGAGTGGGTGGATGGAAAGACAGGCAGCTGTTTTACCAGGCTCCAGAGAGAGTGGGAAATGGGGCTCATGCTCTGGAGGAGAGGTTGGAGCACAGTACCAGGAGGGTGAGTGGGTCCTGGCCAACAAGAACAGGGGACCTGATGCTGTTAAGAGAATGTACTGCTCTTCCAGAGGACCTGAGTAGGGTTCCTAGTACCCATGGAGTGAGGGGACCCAGGTACTGCCCCCTCATCACCTGTAAGTCTAGCTTCAGAGGGATCAACTGTCCCTGGTCTCCAAGGGCACCTGCACTCAAGTTCATATTCCTACATGTGCACGTACACACACACACACACATACACACACACACACACAGGTATTCATATATCTTTAAAAATAAATAATAGTATAGTTGAAGTACAGCAGACTTCTGGCAACTGTACATATGGACATATTTGTTCCTGTGCTTGCCCAAGACAAGTGAAATCTTAAGCCAGTTTGCAACCTATGGGTCCAGTGGTTCAGACGGGCCTTGCGTCCTTCTGCAGTTTGACTGATGTGACACATGTCACCAAAGCTGGCTTTCCAGCTGAAAGAACACATGCTGTTTTCAATGGAGTCCTCTAGCTAAATACGGACAGAGCCCTATTTGGCTCTGGTGCTCGATAGTGAAGCTCCCTGTGCTGGTGAGTCTCCAATATTTCTCTCATTGTCTGTCTCCCAACTCACTACTAAAGCCTGTTCCTAGGTAGGCTTTACTTTGGGTTTTGGTTCCTTGAATGTTTAATGTTTTTGTTTTTGAGATGCTCTCACACTGTAGCCAGGTTACTCTAGAGCTCAAAACTAAAAAAGGTAGGTGGATAGATATCTATAGCACAGGCTGGCCTCAAAGTTGTGGCAATCCTTCTGCCTCAGCTTAGTGGGTATTTTTGGTTTTTTTTGTTTTTTGTTTTTGTTTTTTTCCTGATTCAGGGTTTCTTTGTGTATTCTTGGCTGTCCTGGAACTCACTCTGTAGACCAGCCTGCCTCTGCCTCCACAGTACTGGAATTAAAGGTGTGTGCCACCACTGACCGGCTGCCTCATGGGTATTTTAGATTGCAGGTGTAAACACAACACTCAGCTGAAAGGCTTTGTTATCAGTCATTGACCCATGTGTAAATAAGCTTCAAAATCAGTAGTTGTCCACTTTCCAGGACCATTTGCATTTTAAAATGAAACACCAGGCTCTATGCTGCCCACCTCACTAATCCTACCAGGTACGGCAAGCAGGACTTCCCAGAAGCCTAGCCACGGCTTCCACAGAAGCCTTCACCCACCAACCCTCCCGGCCCTTTCCTGAGGTCTAGTTTCAACCCTCCTAAACTGCCATTCAACCTTTGCTTTGTGGTGGGGCTGGGGGTGTGGATTCCATGAATCTTCTCATATATTCACTCAAAAAACTCCTCTTGAGTGTACCAACTGAGACAAATGTATATACATTTGTCCTGAGAACGCTGCCCACCCCCAAAGCTTCCAGTGGAATTTTGATACAGAAAACATTAACTTTACACAAAGTGCAGCTCATTGGGTCTAAAATGCTCAGCAGACACCGCTTTCCCTTCAGTACATGGACACCGCTTCGGAACACTGGAAATTTTCAAAAGCCCATTCCAGGTGGACCAGGGCGCCAGCAGAGTGGGTGGGGATTGTGGTTTCTATCTTGCTTTGGAATGTTGGGATTTGTTTTGGATGCTTTGAAAATCAGGTTGGAGATACACGAAAAAAACGAAGGGGTTCCTAACCAGATCAGGGTTAGAGGCAGCCCAGGACACCGTCTCCATGGTGCACAGGCCCAGACAGTTGGGAAACAAACAAAAACCCATGGTGGGAGTGGACAAAGACAAAAAACAATAAAACCAAAAAAAAAAAAAAAAAAACCCAAAATATGCCAAGGCCAAGAGATGGAAACCTAGGGAAGGGGCCATGTGGTGACACAGTGAAGAGAAGGGTGGGAGTGGTAGAGGGGCTTGGGGGCTGTGGTCATGTTTGTGTATGATGAACTGAATCCAACCCCAGGGCCTAAGGGTCACCATAGCAACGGGGAGGGTGAGTTTGGCAGATTCCATGCCAACACAAACCTCCTGGGCTTAGAAGTGAATGGGCGCAGATGTGATGCAGCCATGTTATAAAGAAAAACACCTGAATTGGGCTCTTTAAATCAACTCCCCACCCCTGGCCAGGCTTGGGAGGCAATTGCCATTTAATGGAATGAATTAATCATAACCAGCCCTGAATCACCAACACTTCTCTTTCATCCACGCAAGCATGCTCTCTAGTTCACTGCATTGTGGGCCCTGCAAAGCCGGCTTCTTACCTGTGAGAGGCCCGCTTGACACTTCTCTAAATGCTGCATTCCAGACAATAATGGGTAGTTGACAGAGCTGGGGCGGGGGTGGGGGAGGGTGCTTCTCACAAGGCCAAGGCAGCCGGGCCCCAGTGTGAAGTGGTGGCACCTGAGTGCCCCCTGAGTGCCCCCTGACCTCCTCTGCCATCAACTACTGGGGCATGTTCGTCCCCAGTGGGCACATTAAACAGAACAGAGAGGAAGCTACTTCCCCCTCCTGCCCTAAGGTTCCCTTCTTGCCTTCTCCAGAACCTCGGTTCTAATAATGGCATCTGCCTTAGGCTTAGGGTAGGGGCTGAGTGGAGTTGAGTCTTTTGGAGCTATTCTCCTTCCTGCCTGATCATTTCCAGGTACCCAGAGGCCTTACAGCACCTCCCACAACCCTCTTCAAGGGCTACTGCATTCACTAGACAAAATAAGCACAGTGCTTCAGACCCATAGTTGGGAAATGTTTAAAATCTTTTAAAACCAGAAGGGGAGAGCTTTGGATATAGCTCCATGGTAGGTGCTTGCCTAGCATGTACAAGGCCCTGGATTCAAAACTCACAGTTGGAGAGATGGCTCAGTGGTGAAGAGCACTGGCTGCTCTTCCAGAGGAAACTGAGGTTATATTCCCATCATTCTACACAGTGGCTTATAACCTTCAGCATCTCTAGTCTCAGGGGACCTGGTACCCTCTTCTGGCCTTTATGAGTACTGCATATACATAATACACTGACATATATGCAGGCAAACACCCATACATAAAAAATAAATAAAAAATATAAGAGGCCGGACAGATGGCTCAGTGGTTAAAAGTGCTGACTACTCTTCCAGAGGACCCATTCTCAGTATCCACATGGCAGCTCATAACTGTAACTCCAGTTCCTGGGGACCTGACACCCATGACAAAACACCAATGCACATAAAATAAAAAATTTAAAAAAAAAATTTAAAACTAGACCTGGTGTCCATGAACTCAGGAGGTAGAGGCAAGAACATCAGAAATTCAAGGTAACCCTTAACTATGTAGCAAGCTCTAGGTCAACCGGGACTTCATGAAACCCTGTCTCAATCTCCCCAGCCCCCAAAAAAAACTCAATTCTCCTTTAGCTTTCCCTATCCACTTCCCCTGAGTGCCCCCTCACAAATGACCTTTCATTTGTGTGTGTCCTCCTTTCTGCTCCTCTGAGAACTCTGGGGTTTTGCATGATTCCACAGAGATACCCTTCCCTCTCTTTGCCTATGCCGACTGCTCCTTGGGTTTCAGTTGAGTGTAACCTCTGAGATTTGTGGGAGGGGGCAATGCAGTTGTGTTGTGGTTTAGCTATGAAATGTCTCCCCTAGGCTCCTGCATTCAATTCTTAGTCCCCATCTAATGATGTTGGAAAACTTTAGGAGGTGGAACTTGGTGGAGGAAGATCTGGGAACGTGGTACGGACCCCCATTTTGTTTGGAACCCCATTTTGTTCCAGACCCGTGTGTGTGTGTGTGTGTGTGTGTGTGTGTGTGTGTGTGTGTGTGTGTCCTCCAAGCTGGTAACTGCTCTGCCCAGACACACCCTTCCCACCCTGCCATTAGGAGCTGGGACCTCGGAAACTTTTAAATCTCTTCCTCCCTCAAACTGTTTATTTCAGGAATTTCATCTCTGCAATAAGAAAGCTGATGAGAATTAGTATGACTTCATCACAAGCGCCGGTTTGATGTGGTGCTGGGGATCAAACCCACGGCTGAGTGCATACTAGGTGAGCACTCACCACGGAGGATGGAGATGAGAAACCAGGTTCAACTCCCAGCTCTGCCACTTCCTCCTGGTATAGCCGTGGACAAGCTATTAAGCTTTCTGGGCCTGCCTTCAGATTCTTATTTGCTAAAGGATCTATACAAAGCCTGTTGTGAAGATTAAAAAAAAATCAATACATATATATTGTCTATGGTATTGTCTCTGATTTCCTGACCCTAGACTATCATATGACTATTTGCCAAGTGTTTCTCCTTTATAACATCTCAGTATACCATCTTCCCCCTGAAATGGTTGTCCACCTGCCCAAATTGCCAGACTGCCAACTCCTGGTGGGCAAGGGCTTTGGCTTTGATCATAGTTGTACTCCTAATGCATAGCACACAGTAGGTGCTCACATTTGTGAGGTCAATGACTACAAGTCCCACTTACTAGTTATCCTGGTGACACTGCCGCTCATGTCCACCATGAAGAAGGAAAAAGGTAAGGTTTTTTTGTTTGTTTGTTTGTTTGTTTGTTTGTTTGTTTGTTTTTTTGTTTTTTTGTTTTTTTGTTTTTTTGTTTTTTTGTTTTTCGAGACAGGGTTTCTCTGGGTAGCTTTGGAGCCTATCCTGGCACTCGCTCTGGAGACCAGGCTGGCCTCGAACTCACAGAGATCCACCTGCCTCTGCCTCCAGAATGCTGGGATTAAAGGCGTGTGCCACCAACGCCCGGCTAAAAGGTAAGGTTTTTAAGACTGAGTACAGCTGACTTGAGCTGCAGCTAAATACCAGTCACAGAGACAACTTGGTATTTAGGAAAATATCTTTATTGTTTTTTTAAATGTCCCACTATTTGATTTAAAAATCATAATAGTGGCTTTTACACAAACTTTACAAATTGTAGAAAATGATTTCCTCCTTCTCTATGGAAACTTCATTTTCATTCAACACGGTTCTTTCCTGGTTGAAGCCTGGCAGGAAGGAGGAACTAAACAACACAGCACAGATAGCTGGGGCTCTCTGTTCACACACTGAAGCTCAGGATGAGTCCCAAAGATGAGGGCTCCTCCAAGGGAGACTCAGACAATGAAGATACATAGCCAACTGAGGCAGGATTCTGTCTTGAAGGCCCGTGGGCCCCTGAAGGCCGAGAGTGTTGTATATCAAGGCAGCTTTGTGGGAATGATGACCCTAGTGAGCCTATGGCTTGGATCCTTCGCTCTAGAACACAGCCATGAAAGAGGCTGTGGACCCAGGCCACATGGTGCTCCCAGTTTAGACATCTCCCCTTTTATTCAGCTCACAGAGGCTAATTTGTCAGTTACTTAAAAACAAACAACAACAAAAACAGAAAACAAACATTTGGTTCCTTTTCAGCTGTAATCAGCAGTTGGTCATTTTTAGAAAAGGATGAAGGAGTTGCTAGTTGTTAGGTCTGCATTTTGTTATCCTGCTGTGGCTCCTTCTCTTGTGTGGTGAGAAGGGAGGGAGGTACAGCTGTAGCAGAAATCATTTGTTGATCTGAGAAAAACCATTCAAATGTTTTACACCCGCAGACTAAAGCTGATGGAATCCTCAAACGATCCCACTGATTTTTATGGGAAACACGACTGTCCCTCTTGGGTATCTCGAGTCAAAACAAGGCAACCGCCTAATGATTTATCACCCCCGTTGCACACATTCTGTCTTCCAAAAGGCATTAGAGAAAGGGCCAGCCTCCATCTGAATGATTGTAAACACACCACCGACAGCTTGGACACTTTGCTTTTAAATGCAACAGGAGTTACTTTTCCCTTTGGCCCTGGCTTAAGAGCCACCTCCCTAGACTATTTAGGAAAAAGCAGATGGGAGGGTACCCTGAAACTGACAAGTGAGGGGCCAGGGGTCCCCATTGACTGAACTGTGGCTGGACAATCAGTACATTTATGGCATATGAAAACTGTCCTGTGTACCCCCCTGCATCTGGTCCCCAAACTGGACCTGGCTGGATATGAGATACAGGAGGTAGAGGACAAGCTTCCGTAAGGCACACGGTGAGTGGCCCCCACTCCAAGTGCCTGTGATCATCTCTTCGCTCGGTTCCAGAAGTGTTGGAAAGCAGAGGAGTTGGTGACACTCACAACGAGCAGCAGCAGCAGATACAGGGACATCATGACCATGAACCAATGGCTGGACAACCAGGAGAGCTGGCTTGAGGCCCTGCCCAGAGGGAAAAAGAGTGTTGGCAACTCGGGAAAAACATTTTTGTTTTAAGTGTATGCAAGAAGTTCTGGCTCAGAGAACACGACATGATGAATTTCATCCTCTGTGAGCCTTGAAGTAAAGCTTCGTGCGGCTCTGCTCGAGAGATCTGGGGCTGTTTGCCCTGGCACCGCCAACTTGCCTTTCAACAGAACATTTTCTAAATGCACAAGGACAGCTATGCAATGAGCTCACCCACTCTTCCCTTTTTAGCTCCTCTAGTACCTTTTATAACTCATTTTTTTCTTAAGCAAGGATTTGGTATCTAAAAGGATGTCCCAGCTCAGGGTGTCTGCACAGACGGTGACAAGTTACCGAGCAAAGGTCTTTTCTACATGAGCAGATACAAATCTGAACTGGGGGAATCTTTTTGGTTTGGTTGTTTTTTTAAGACAGGGTTTCCCTATAGCTTTGGAGCCTGTCCTGGAACTCACTCTATAGACTGGGCTAGACTCGAACTCACAGAGATCCACCTGCCTCTGCCTCCCGAATGCTGGGATTGAAGGCGTTCACCACCGCCAGCTCGTATCGTTTGCAATGCTGGGGATGGAACCCAGGGCCTTTGTATGCTAGGCAAGCACTCTACCACTGAGCTTCATCCTTGACATCAACTCATTAGAGAGATGAAGATGAAGCTTCTGAAGCCCTCAGCAGGTCACTGTGGGAAGCAGCTGAGCTGCACATCCTCAGCCACTGTCTGGTTCCCATCCTGCCTCTAGGTTCAGTCTCTGGAACAGAGTTCAGACAAATCATGGGCCCAGGGAGCCCTAGTCTGACTTTCATGTACCCCTCCAACAGGCTTGTTTCCAAATTGATCTCCATTAGAATGTTTGGTCCCCTTGGAGTCAGACACACACACACAAACACATCTTCTCTGACATCCCTACCTCAGGTGTCCAGTACTATGGGGTGTGCCCATGCTTTACACACATGGGAGGGCTGAGACTGGGGGAAAGGCGACGCTGATGACTGAGCAAGGGACACTCTGAACACAGTAGCCATCTCCTAACCTCACACTGAACACAGTAGCCATCTCCTAACCTCACACAGGGACCATCAACTTACCTCTTGGGCTGCTTCTGGGAATACACCAGAAGGTATTTCACCCGCAGAAGCTGGTTATTGGTAACTACAAAGTACTTAGGAGGGACATCTCCCCCTTCGCTGTGCTTGATTCTTGCTCTGTTGCGGTCAATCTCCTTGGAATCTGGAAAAGGAGAGTGAAGCACACTTTGTCGGGTGGGGTGTGGGGATGGGGAACACAATAGCAAAAGAAGCAAATTAGGAATAGAAATGAGTCAAGGTCCATGGTCCGGAGGCACAAAGTCAGCAGCCTGAGGAATGCGCCTGCGTTCATGTGAGAATCAGCACAGAGAATGAGAGACTCCGGCAGGCAGGAAAAAGGGATAGGAAAATAGAAGACAAGAGAAGAAAACCTCTGAGACAGCAGATGGACGTCACATACCCGGGGACCCGGACCAGGACTCATCAGGGAGTGGATGGAGTAGGACCACTTATTTATCTGTCTGCAGACAAGTCTCATGCACCTGAACTCAATACCTAGCTAAGGGTGACCTTGAACTTCTGACCCTCCTGTCTCCACCTTCTGAGTGCTGGCTTGCAGGCTCCTACCATCATACCAGGCCCATGCTGTGTTGAGAGTGGAACTCAGGGCCTCACACTTGCCAGATGAATACCAATTGAGCTGCAACCCCAGGGCCTAGGAGGCATTCTGAAGTTGCCACACCAGATTTGAGTTCTCAGAACACTTACTTCCACCAGGCCTGGTGGAGCACAACTGTGACCCCAGCATTTTTTATTTATTTATTTTGACAGGGTCACACTATGTAGCTCTGGTTATCCTGGAACTCGCTATGGAAACCCACCTGCCTCTGCCTCCAGATTGCTGGGATAAAAAAAGGCTTGTGCTACTACGTGGCTTGATCCCAGCACTTTAAACGCAGTGCTTGAGAGGGAGGCAGAGACAGGCAGATTTCCTGTGAGCTCAAGGCCATCCTGGTCTACGCAGTAAGTTCAAGGACAGCAGGGCTACTATGTAGTGAGATTCTATCTCAAAAACCACAAATACAAAAACAAATACTTCCACCTCTGCTACCAAGACTTTTGTTTGTTTGAACTTGCTATGTAACTGAGGATAACCTTTAGCTCCTGACCCTCCTGTCTATGTCCCAGATACTGGAATTATAGATATTTATCACTATGCCCTGCCCAGGATTTAAAACAACAACAAAAAAAGTTTTTTTGAGACAGGATCTCACTATGTAACTCCATCTAGACTGGAACTATGTAGACCAGGCTAGTCTTGTACTCACAGATCAGCCTGCCTCTGCCTCTCAAGTGTTGAGATTAAAGATGTGTACCACCATGCCTGGCTTTGTTCTTTTACTTTTTTAGGATTTTGTTTGAGACTGGGTCTAATGTAGCCAAGGCTGACTTCAAACTCACAAAGTAGCTAAGACTATCCTTGATCTGCTAATCCTCCTGTTCCACGTCCTACTTGCTGAGATTAGAGGCTCGTGCCATCACAACCAGCAAAACTTTTCTTTTGCTTTTTTGTTGTGGATTTTCTGTGTATGTGTGAAATGCTGAACGCAGAGCCTTGCACATGCCAAGCAAATATTTTATCTCTGGTCTGAGAGGGAGGGAGGGTACTCTTTTCTTTTAATAACACGAAAGAGCTTTACCAAACACAAGCCAGGGCTCTGTGGCAGCAGAGGCAGAGCAGTTTTGTTTTGATGTTTAATGTCCCCATATGCAAACTTGCTAAGAATTACGAATTCGATGGAGTGTTCGTGCTGTCTGGTTTGGGAGGGTGGCGTCAGACCTGGGCCTGTTCCTTGGGACCAGTTGTTTCACATTAGAGGCCAGAACAGTTTGTGTCTTGAATTCTCTTCTTAGTAAAGCCAACAGCCCAGTTTGGAGACTGGAATGACAGTCCTGTGACTCTTCTGCCTTGGAGGAGGGTGGCCCAGAGGGAGGCACTGGGCACGAGGTCCAAGGGACACCTTAAGCCAGCGGAGTTGAGGTGGCTGCTAGCTATCTGCTCCTGCAGAGTCCATGGCCTCAGATGCCCCTCTGGTCATCTGGGGATTCCAGCACACTCCAGTATAGCTCAGAGGATCTGGACCCGTTATCCTTAGCTTTTGTTTTGCAAACCTTTATTGAATGTTAAGTGTATACCAGGTTCTCTGTTGATGCAAGTGCCCAGAAATAATACCAAAATTCAGCCAGGTAGTGGTGGTGCGTGCTTTGATCCCAGCACTTGGGAGGCAAAGACAGGCGGATCTCTGTGAGTTCAAAGCCAACCTCGTCTACTGAGCGAGTTCCACGACAGCCTCCAAAGCTATAGAGAAACTCTGTCTCAAAAAACCAAACCAAACAAAATCTGACTCTTAAGGAGCCATGTCCTCCCTCACCTTACCTACTGGCTTCCATTTGTCAAATCTTTTTTTTTTCATAATTTTGGGTTTTTTTTTCTTTTTTTGGGGGGGCTGTTCAAGACAAGGTTTTTCTGTGTAACAACCCTAGCTGTCCTAGAACTGTATTTGTAGACCAGGCTTGCCTCAAACTCACAGAGATCTGCCTGCCTCTGCCTCCCAAGTTCTGGGATTAAAAGTGTGAGCCACCAACCAGCTTTTTTTTTTAATTTTTATTTTATACGTATGTTATGCATGTATGTATGTTCACCACATGTCTGGTACCCATGAGACCAAAAGAGGATGTTAGATCCTCTGGAATTGGAGTTACAGGTAGTTGAGAATCCCACAGTGTGGGTTCTGGAACAGGGCTCAGGTTCCCTGGAAGAGCAGTAAACACTCTTAACCACTGAGCCTCCATTTGTCAAATCCTGCCTCCTTCCCAAGTTTTTCCTGACTACTTGGACCCACTAAGCTACCCCTTGACACCACCACCCCCCTGCATTCCCTGACTCTACCTATAGTATGCGATCTTTTTTTTTTTTTTTATCATGTGTTCAATCCCTGAGAACCATGTCCCTCCTTGCAGACCAGCCTCTGTTCTATACTGCCCTGGACCAACCCATCCCTAAGCATGCAAGGGCCCTCTATCCCACACCTGAGCCAGTAGCCAGGCCTGGGTCAAATTCTCACTCACCCTTCTTCTTGGTTTGGCACTTGACATCGGGATGATCGATGACCTCACACACAGCTACACAGCTAAGGATTGGGCCAAGGAGGCTATGTTGCCACCCATGGCCGTGAGGACTGTAAATGAGGGCCAGGCTCAAGTCACTTGTGAGGTAGGTCCCTTCTCCAAACAAAGATGTCTGGAACAGCAGAGGCAAAAAGAAAAGAAACACATATAAGTGACACCAGATGGTATATGTCCTTCTTCCACAGAGCTATAAACATAAAAATGTTCACACTACCTCCACCCCTTTAAGACAAATAACCTCTGACGACATCATAGGGCTTATTACTAAACACATTCCGATCTGATAATGGTTTAACTGACTTTGGATCTGGCCACCTAGCCTGGCAAAGGATTTGTACCTTGTGATCAAGGTTGAATGGAAAAAACAACAACCATATCAGCGTTCAAACAGACCTCAGTTTCAATGTTCCAAAGAGTTACATAAATTCTGTGTTTTAGATTCTGCATCTGTAAAATGGTATAAAAGTTCCTCCTGCATAAGCTATGACCATGATTCAAAGACATAAGGTAGGGGGTGTAGCTCAGTGGTAGAGCTCTTGCCTAACCCTTCGATCCTCAGCAACACACACACACACACACACACACACACACACACACACACACACACACACACAATGTATATAAAACAATGTGCATTTGAAGGCTATGTGGCACATAAGAGATGGTGACAGTCACAGGGGGCATGCCATCACAGGTGCTGCTGTTATAATGAACAGAGTAATTCCCATTATATCAATGCATTAGTTTGCTACTTAGGGGTTTGCAAAAGCAGAGTTACATCCTATTACTTTGAAAAAGAAACTAGTTTCTTTGATTGGAAACTGGGACTAAATGAAGGATCCGGCATGAGAGGCAGAATTGAGTTTTCCTCTGTGTTGTTGCAGACTAAGAAAACATCCAAGAATCTAGGCTTCAGCTGCCTGACAAGGGGTGTTAAGTTGGTTCCCTCCCTAAGGAAGAGTGGCGGGGAAAGCGGAGCCTACAACAGGCAGAGGGAATGCAGTCTTCCTTCCCTACGGCAGGCACCAATGACTGATCACCACTCAGTCACAATGACATCCATCACGGTGCTGAGTCGCACTGCTTCAGAACACTTCTCATCACACTCCAGAAGTCTCCATCGATGGGTGATGGACTTTGGTATTCAAGTTGAAATTCGATTGCTATCTGTGGACACCAGTCCCAGTATCTTGGATAACACTACTGGACTCTAGGAGTTCACTGAAATACATCCTCTGCTCTGGAACTGAGAAATGGCCTACCTGTGGCTTGAGGCAAATGAAACAAACCTCTGCTTGACCTCTGGAAAGCGCCCATGCCATGGTGGACAATGTCCCCATCACTCAAAAGCTGACACAGACCATCTCCAGGGACAGGGAAAACACCCTCAGATCAGACCCCACAGCAGTTTTGCAGTTTGCAGTTTTCTCTTTCTTTTTAAAAATATTTATTCTCTCTCTCTCTCCCCCTCTCTCTCTAAGAAGAGGGAACAGACTGGAACAGCATAAGTTCCTTTGCCCAGGCCTGCACCGCTGTCCATGGCTGTTTAGCTGAAGTAGACTGTTATCCTACTCCTACTCCTTCCTAAGGGGTAGAGTAAGTGTGTATGTGTGTGTGTGTGTGTGTGTGTGTGTGAGAGAGAGAGAGAGAGAGAGAGAGAGAGAGAGAGAGAGAGAGAGAGAGAAGAGGTAAGAAGACAACTTGTGCAAGTTGGTTCTCCCTTCTGCCATGTGAGTGCCTGAGATCATCCTCAGGTCATCAGGCTTAGCAGAAGTCACCTTACCCATTGAGTCATCTCTCTGTCCCTGCACATTAATCCTTTATTTAAGTTCTACATATGTCCTCAGCTTCTGGAACTCTAAACCTGTGCCAGGCTGCTGTGAGCAGAGAGCACAAGAGAGTCCTGGGGCATTTTCGCCCCCAAGACAACTTCACAGCTTCCCTCTGGTACACGAGCTACCTCAAAGGAGCCCCTTCACTGAAAACTCAAGGAGATGCCAAAGACCCGCACCCATTTAACAAGCCCTCCCAGATTCACCTAAATGGCGCACTGTCTGGGCACCTGAATGAAGGTTTAGTGTAGGAAAATATAAACTAAAGGCAACTTCTCTAGGCAAGCTTCAGGGTAAAACAGAGACCCCTGGATTCCAGTAGCCTGGTCATAGCAATAAGCCAAGGGCCAGCACAAACAAGCCCGTCATCCTCACCAGAACCCACCAGCACTAATCAGATGCAGAAGGGCTGGAAGCAGCTTCTCCAGCCTCGGGGCTACATCAGCCTCAGCTGAGGCCAGGCTCCCGGAGCCAGCCCATCAAGACAAGACAGACGATGCTCTGCCTGGGGAGGGCCCACAGCACCCACTACCTCAGATGCCCTCTTCACTGGCCTACAAAAGCAGCTGGTGTCTCTCCCAGAGCTTAGGAAATGAAGAAGCCTTTGCACATACAAGCCGCTCCAATCCTTTTGTGTGCTCACAGGGTAGTGGGCAACAGTAGAGGGAACAGACTGGAACAGCATAAGTTCCTTTGCCCAGGCCTGCACGGCTGTCCACGCCTGTTTAGCTGCAGTAGACTGTTATCCTACTCCTACTCCTTCCTAAGGGGTAGAGTAAGTGTCAGAAGGAAGAGGTGGTTGACAGTTTTGACTCATAAATATGAGAGGAAAACAGTTTTGGGGAAGGACCTCCTCTTACTGAATCTTGGCACACCCTGCAATTTCTCAGGGCCGTCAGGAGCTCAGCAATGCTTATGGTCACCTGGGATTCCTATTAAAGTGTGGGTTCTCACCGTGTCATCCAAGGCAGGCCTGAGGCTTCACATTTCCAACAAAGTGCTCCTGGGTAATGCTTACGTGCCGGTCCAGGGTCCACACTGTGTCACCAGGGCGGGTCACACATTAAGACCACTGGAAGAGTTGGTAAAGCACACTGATGACCCCACCCCACAGTATCTCAATTAATGGGTCTGGGATTCAGTTAGCATTGGGATTTTTGTTTGTTTTTGTGAGACAAGGTCTCATGTAGCCCAGGCTTCAGATGAACTTCAGATCATCTTACCTCTGCTTTCCTAGTGTTAGGATTATAAGCGAGTGGTCAATTATGCAGGTGCTGGGATTGAACTCAGAGCCTAATGCGTACCCAGTAAACATTCTACCAACTGGATTACATCCCAAGTTCTCTGGTACTGATATTTTTGTTTCCTTTATTTGATTTTTTTTTTTTTTTTTGTATGTTTGAGAGTCTGCTTGTCTATTTGGGTACCACGTATGTGCAGTGCCTTTGGAGGCCAGAAGAGGGTGTTGGATAACTACAGCTAACAGGCAGTAGACACCCAGTGTTGATGCTGGGAATTGAACCCAAATCCTATGTAAGAGCAGCAAGAATTCTTAGCTCCTGAGCCACTTTTCCAGCCCCAGCGCTGGGATTTTTAAAAGCTTCCCAAGTGATCTAAATGCAGAGCTAAGTCCAGAAACCACAGATGCTTCCCCAGCCATAATCAGCCCATGAATCTCCCAGAGATCCTATCAAAACACAGGTGGCCCCCGGATTCAGAAGGTTCACGGTGGGCCTGAGATGTTACATTTACTCAGGTGACCAGGTGACCGTGCTGCTAGGCTGCAGACCACTCCAAGTGCTATGGCCTTGGTAAACCCATCTTACCCACGTACTCCCCACCAAGCAGCCCCTAACTGGGTCCCAGCACACCCTTGCCATGCTCTGCAGGGGGTTGCAGGCCCACCTTGTTTAGGTGGCAGTGTAGACCGTTGTGGATGATGGAGTGGAAGTTCTCCAGGCGGCTGCCATGGAAGGCATAGATGAGGTCTCGTTCTCCTTTGGTCTCATAAAATCTGGTGTTGGCCGGGTCAAAGTACTCAATTTCAAATAGGAAGTCCGGAGTGGGAACAGGCAAGTGAGAGGCACCAGTCAGCTTCTGGATCTTTTCAAACTTGAAAACATGAAAGTGAAACATGAAGGGACTCACAGTTTTGCTTGGGACACTGGTAAGTGTGCTGCACACATGTCCTCCTAATGGCCAGTATGCTGGCACAAGCCTGTATTACCAGTACTTGGGAGGTAAAGTCAGGAAGACTGTTCAAGTTCAAGTTCATCCTCAGCTATATATCAAGTTCAAGGCCAGCCTGGGCTACATGAGACAAAAGAAGGGAAGGAGGGGTAGAAGGGAGAAGACAGACAAAAGGTCTCTTAAACCTCGGGCTCCCCCCACCCCCCATCAGCTTGCCCATCAGAACAGTTAGTGTCATAATTCTGAAGATGTTCCACTATAATCAAGCTCAGAGGTTCTGACAGATCAAGAGTGCTTCTCTCTAAGGGTACTTATGGGCAGGGGAGAAGCATGAACTGCTCCTAACCCAAGGAATACCTCTCCCTCTCTCTCCCTCCTTCTCTCTCTCTCTCTCTCTCTCTCTCTCTCTCTCTCTCTCTCTCTTCTTCAGTTTTTAAGACACTATCTCATGTAGCCCACATTTGACTGCTTCCAAGTACTGGGGTTAAAGCATGCGTCACACACCTGGCTCAGAAATCACTTCTAATGTTCCCAGTACTTTTCAGGTTTGGGTAGTAGCCCACATCTGCAATCCAGCTATCAGGAGGTTTCAGAAGGGGGATGGAAAGTTCTAGGTCAGCCTGGGTTCTACAGCAAGACCCTGTCTCCAAAAAACAAAACCCTGACAACAAAACCAACACTTTCCCATCTGTTCCTGTGTTTCTCATGAGGCAGAAAGCTGTGACAAATGGCAAAAGCAGCCACAGAATTCCCCTCTACCTCTGCCTGTGCTCCTTCAAGTGTGGCTCTGCAGGTGGGATTCCCCCAGGATGGCATCCAGACATGGAATCTATTCCTCAGCACTTGAAGCTGGCTGTCCACAGATTTGTTTTGATCAATGGGCCCTTAGCACAATACACGGCAGAGGCTTGCAAAGGGTTTGTCCTTCCTTGCTGATGGCCGTCACCTTACCCAGGCCAGCCTCAGCAAAGTGAGAGCCTCACAAAGGGAGGGCTCAGCCATGGCAGCCATCCCGAGTAAAGCCCAGAAATGCAAGCAAAATTACCCTAGAACATCCGCTCCAAAGAGCCATCTAAGAGTCACGACCTCAGAGTCACGACCTCAGAGTTATGACTTCAGAGTCATGAGATGCAACCAGCACTTTCATTTCACCATTTAAAGTCACCAAACTACAGGGTGGTTTGTTATCCAGCAAAAGCTGACTGGCACAGATGCTGAAACTCCTTTTTTAAGTATTAATTTTTTTCTTTCTTTTCTTTTTTTTTTTAATTTCTTTGCTTTTATATTATATGCATTGGTGTTTTGCCTGTAGGTACGTCTGTGTGAGTGTGTTAAGTGTATCTGGAGATACAGACAGTTGTGAGCTGCATGTGACTGCTGGCACTTGAACCTGGGTCCTCCAGAAGAGCAGTCAGTGCTCTTAACCACTGAACCATCTCTCCAGCCCCTGTTTTTCTTTTCTTTTTTCCTTCCTTCCTTTCTTTTAGATTAAATTAAAGATGTGCCACCACCACCCCAGTTGCCAATCAGAAGACAGAACAGCAGTCCAGGAACCACATGACCCACTGTGGACGTTGTTGTCCCAGCCTATTCCTGAGAGCCTCCAGCCAGGCAGGAAAACTAAATTATAGGACATCTGTCTTCTGCCAGAAACTTTGTTAAGGTAACACCCTTTCTGTTACTGCTCCTCTTGGAGATAACTATGGTCTCACCTTACAAAAGGGGCTCAAAGCCGGGCGTTGGTGGTGCACGCCTTTAGTCCCAGCACTCGGGAGGCAGAGGCAAGTGCATCTCTGTGAGTTCGAGGCCAGCCTGGTCTCCAGAGCAAGTGCCAGGATGGGCTCCAAAGCTACACAGAGAAACCCTGTCTTGAAAAACAAAAAACAAAACAAAAAACAAAAATAAGGGGGGGGGGCTCAATAATTGACCAAATAGGATTTGAACCCCAAAAACTGAAGTATCCCACGACTTTGGGATACTTTACTGTTTAATAGCCAGACTAAGTCAATTCCTTTCCCTTCCCTTCTTCTCCCTTCCCCTCCCCTTCTGTTCTCTCCAAGTGCTCAAGATAGAACTCCAGACCTAGCCCACGCTAAGAAGTGTTCTGCCACCAATGGACATCCCTAAGGCATGACCAGGGCCTTCACTTAGCAGAAGTGCCTGCAACTCTTGATGGATGTTTGAGCCCTCTGTATGTGCTCCAAGTGGGAAAACTCATTCCCATAGCTGATGTACAGTCACCCAACTGAAGTACACCATAATTACTCCCATTTCACGGGAGGAGACACACGCTGAACTGAACCTGCCAGTGTGTAAGTTCCTGGGGCTCTTCAGACATACAACGAGAATCTTCAAGAGTGCTGTATTCTCAGTCATCTGCCCAGTGGTACACAGGGAGGAGGTGCTGTCCCGAAGCAGTCAGCCTTAGGAATCTGTGACCTACATGCCAAAGCCTCACCTCTGCCTTCTCTGCGCTGTGGATTGTCAGGATCTTTGAAGATAAAATCCAGCTCACCAGGTCCCAGGCCTGTTTGTCTGTGTCTCTGGGGGACTGGAGAAGTTCCTTCAGGTTGGGTAACCGGCCAGCATCAGCAAGCTGAAAGGAGAAAGAACCTCCATTAGCAAGGATCCCAGAAAAAAAACAAAAAAACAAAAAAAAAACCCCGGTAATTGAACACCCTCTAGTGGTGATGTGGAAAACGTCACTCCTTCTGTCTGGAGGAATTTTAGATCAGTCTCCTGAAATCTTTTAATTCTACAGGGTTTTGTTTTGTTTTATTCACTTGGTACAAAACATGACCTGAGCTGATGTCAGGTTTTGGTCTTCGTCTTGTTATAACTGATGCCCTTAGTTGCAAGGTGGCAGGAATAACTGAATGGGTGGTCCCTACACCTTGCTGAATGGGTGGTACCTACACCATTCCCCTTCCTGAACACAATGGATTGATGTTATTCTTATTCTTTGTTCCCACTTCCTGCCTCTTCCATTCCTAATCCCATCCAGGAAGGTGGTCTTTCTTACTGAGCACCTACTCAGTGCCAGGCCTGTAGATCTGGGAGGCATTAGAGACAGGAATCGTGGTGAAATGGAGAAGGAAGCAAAATAATCCTTATTTAAAAGTATTCACTGGCTGGGCAGTCATGGCGCATGCCTTTAATCCCAGCACTCAGGAGGTAGATCTCTGAGTTGGAGGTCTGCCTGGTCTGCAAAGCAAGTTCCAGGACAGCCAGGGCTACAAGGAGAAACCCTGCCACTGGAATAAAAAATATTCACCCTCTGGCTTGTGAGAATGTTCGGCAATTAAAGGTGCTTGCTGCTAAGCTTTGACAACATTAGTTCCATCTTCAGGACCCACATAGTGGAAGGAGAGAACTCCCACACTTTGACCTACACATGTCCACAAACACACACACACACACACACACACACACACACACACACACACACACACACACACAATAAGTTAATTAAAGCTGAGATGGGAGGATCAAGAATCAAGGTCCACCTGGGTTAGCTACCTAGTGATTTTAAAACATGCTTGAACTATATGATGAGACAGAGTTAAAAACAAAAAATGCTGGGCATGGTGGCATGTGCCTTTAATCCCCAGCACACAGGAGGCAGAGGCAGCTATATCTCTATGAGTTTGAGGCCTGCCTGATCTACAAAACTGAGACTGTTACACAAAGAAACCCTATCTTGAAAAAAATAATAATAATAATAAAAATGTGACTCAGTGGCAGATTGCTTGCCTAGCAATGCAGGGTCCTGGGTTTAAACCCCAGTGCTGGAAAAATAATATTCTGTAGTCAGGGCTGGAAGCACACCCTTGTAATCTCAGAGTCAAGAACCTGAGACAAGAAGGTTGCTGTGAGCTTGAAGCCAGCCTGAACAACAAAGTGAGACACTACCTATATGACAAAAGACTGGTAGTGTCACTCCATTGGCGAAGTTGCATCAATGGATGTAAGAGACCCTAGGCTTGATGCTCTCGGCACTACATTTAAACCACAAAGCAACACAATACTATAGTCCTGGTATTCAGGAGAAGGTGAAGGCAGATTGGGAGTTCAGGTCATTCTTAGCTATATAGCAAGTTCCAGGCCAGTCCAGGCTCCATAAAACCCTATCTGGAAAAAGAAAGAAAAGGAGGGAGGGAGAAAGAGAAGAAGAGAGGGAAAGAGGAAAAAATAGTAACAAAGGACACTCAATATGAACCCACTGGGCTCATATTCAGTTTGTTTGTTGCTTTATCCATTGCATATTTGTTAACCCAGAACCGGAGCTCAGCCACTTCCTTGGCTGCCCAGCACTCCTCCTCTCACTCTGTGCACCACAGCCCTATCCACAATCCAGACCTGGGCTCAGAGAGCCCCACAAAAGAACAGTAGTTAGACCTCTTTTAGGGACTTTGTGCAAATGCAAAAGCCCTCTACCAGCTCCAGTCTGGACCCAGGTCCCACCCCAGCTCCTCTGTAGGAAGCCATCTTCCAGGCCCTCCCCCTGCCATCTGCCCTGACAGGACCCCTGCTGCGCCCTGCCCTCTTGGCCCTCCATCTGCCCACCCTCTAGCACTCTTCATGGCCCACTTCACTCCATTATTCTGCTCTAATAAGCTAAGAGTCTTCCCTGTCTACATTGCAGTCAGACCTTTGGAGGGAAGACACACAAGTAAGGCTACCAGACAAAATACAGTATGCCCGGTTAAATGGGTGTTTCAGATGAACAACAGTAAAAAATGGGCACGGTGGTACAGACCTGTACTCAAGAGGCAGGAAGACCACACAGACAGGGCCAGCCTGGTCTATGTTGGGAGTTCCATGACAGCCAAGGCTACACAGCAAGAATTTGTTTCGGTGCAAAAATATCCTATGTGATATCTGGGGCATAGTGTCTCACTATATAGTCTAGGCTCACCTGTAACTCACTGTGTAGAACAGGCTAGCCTCAAACTAGGAGTGATCCTCAAGCTTCATGCTGTCAAGTCCAAGGACTATCGGTGTGTGCCACCATGTGACACAGGCAAGCACTCTACCAAGCCAGCTATGTCCTCAGCTCAATAACTCACTTTAGCTGGGCAGTAGTGGTGCACGACTTTAATCCCAGCACTTGGGAGACAGAGGCAGGCAGATCTCCTGCCTCTACACAGTGAGTTCCATGACAGCCAGGGCCACACAGAGAAAGCCTGTCTTGAAAACCAAACCAAACAAAAACAATAAGAACTCATTTTAAAGGCAAGGAAACTGAAGCTTGGAGTCCTAAGTACCTTGCCTGGTATCATAAAGCTAGCCTGTCCATGTCAGGCAGGGCAAGAATGCATGAAGCCAAGTAACCTGACTCCAGAGTCTCCCTAATCTCAAAAATCCTCTATTGAAGCTATTCTCAACTGTAGGTCAAGACCTCTTTGAAGGGCTAGACCTTTTCACGGGGGTCACCTAAGACCATTGGAAAACACAGATATTAACATTGCGATTCATAACAGTAGCAAAATTATAGTTATGAAGTAGCAACAAAAATAACTTTATTGTTGGGGTCAGCACAACATGAGGAGCTACATGAAAGGGCCGCAGCATTAGGAAGGCTGAGAACCACTGCACTACTGAATGATTTTTTTTTTTTTTTTTTGTATGAATGCTTTGCATGTATACCCGCAGGCCAGAAGAGGGCATCAGATCCTATTATAGGTGGCTGGAAGCCACCATGTGGTTGCTGGGAATTGAACTCAGGATCTCTGGAAGAGCAGTCAGTGCTCTTAACCTCTGAGCTATCTCTCCAGCCCCTAATGAATGGAGCTTTTTTTTAGTGAGAGCCTGAGTATTTTAGCAAAGGAAGAATTGGGCCAGACTTTGCTGCTTGGGAAGCTAATCAATCATATAATCCCTACTCTACCCACCAGCTAATACAACCAAGACACCTACTAGCTGTGCCTTAGGCCTGCCAAAGGCAGGGAAGAAGAAATATACCGTGTGCAGTATGCAATGCAGCAGGAGACAGAGATCCACACCACAGCTTCTGACTGGACACGTTTACCAATACCTGGGTGGAAGACAGTAAGTATTCAAGGGGAAGGCTGGCAAGAGGTAACTCACTGCGCCAGGGTGTGTGTGGAAGTGGAGTGATAGGAGGGTTGTGAGAGGCTGAGCAAGTGGACACCCAGATGTGAACAGCAGGGCACTCCAAAGGTGCATACTGGGCTCAAACACCCCCCAGGGATTTAAAAAAAAGGGGGGGTAGAAAATGAGTAAGGGGTGGTCTGGGGGAATGGCTGTTGCACTGGAGACCCCAGTCTCACAAAAGAACCATCTACCACCTTCCAGCTCCAGGTGGCTCCTGTGCAATAAGTCTCAGCAAAGCTTCTGAGTCTGAGACTTTGCTGGTTAAAAAGAAATCAAAGGGGGCCGGGCGTTAGTGGCGCACGCCTTTAATCCCAGCACTCGGGAGGCAGAGGCAGGCAGATCTCTGTGATTTCGAGGCCAGCCTGGTCTACAGAGCGAGTGCCAGGATAGGCTCCAAAGCTACACAGAGAAACCCTGTCTCAAAAAACAACAACAACAAAAAAAAAAAAACAAACAAAAAAAGAAAGAAAAGAAAAGAAATCAAAGGGTAGGAGATGGTTCAGCAGTTAAGAGCACTTCATGTTCTTCAAGAGGACCTGGGTTCAGTTCCCAGCACCCATGTCAGATGGCTTAAACTGCCTGTTATTCTAGCACCAGGGGACCTGACACTCTTTTCTGGCACCTCTATGCACATTGCATATACTCACAGATACACACATAGATAAGATAGATAGATAGATAGATAGATAGATAGATAGATAGATAGATAGATAGACAGATGATAGGTAGAATTTTAAAACTGAAGGAAAGACAGAAGGAAAGTGACCAATCAATCACTTGAGCATAGTGGTACACCCCTGCAATCCCAGCACTTAGGAAGTAGAGGCAGGAGGCTCTCGGTGGGAGGCTATCCTGGGCTACACAGTGAACTCTTGTCTTCCCAGCCAAAAGATTTACTTTTTATCTTTTATTATATTTATTTATTTGAGATCAGGATTCTCTGTGTAGCCTTAGTTGTCCTAGAACTCAATCTGTAGATCAGGTTGGCCTTGAACTCACAGAGATTTGCCTATCTCTGCCTCTCAAGTGCTGGGATTAAAGAAGTATGCCACCACTGCCCTCTCAAAAAAATTTAAAAAGAAGAAAAGAGGTCAGCAAACTGAGATTTTTTTTCTGAATTCCTAAATTCTAGAAAGCAAGACAACAAACAAATCCAAACAAATCCAGCTAATGCTCTACATTTGTGTGTTTGTCCAAGACAGAGTCTCACTCTACAGCAGAGGCGATCTCTAACTCTCCTGTCTCAGCTTTCCACCAGCTAAAATTTCAGGTATGAATCTCCACACCTGGCTTTCACAACCCTCACTTCTGCAGTTCTGCTATGGAGACTAAGGAAAGATCCAGCTGAGGAGATGGCTGGAGGAGGTATTCATGGTGGGCAGAGCTGAGAGCTTGTGACTGAGAGCTTGAGACAAAGTCTCAATAACCAGCAAAGAGTGAACAGAGAAGAGAGGCCCAGTGAGCCAGCAGGGGACAAACCAGCCTCCAGCCTCCTGGCTTTGTGCAGGTGACATGGCAGCCCAGGGGACACCTTACTACTCCCCAGATCACCAGCTCCTGCATCAGAGGCCCAAGAATCCACTTGCAGATGTCACCACAGGTGACGCTCATCCCAATACCAGGCTAGTGATGTAATTCAACTGCTACACTGTGACTGTTCAGCATGCATGAGGTCCTTGGCTACGAAGCCCTTGGTTGGGTCCCCAGCACTGCTTAAACCATCATTGATGGGGGAGGTCCTTCTGTGTATATGTTTGTATTATTGGTTGATAAATAAAGTAGGGAAGCAAGTTAGGCCAGACTAGGAATCAAGGAGGATGCTGGGAAATGTAGTAAAGAGAAGTCTTGTGATCCAGGCAGGAAGTGACATGGCAGGCAGACTCAGAATATAAGCAGGGACAAGCAGGAAATCACTCTCTTCCTCCTCCTCTCTTCTCTGTGGAGCTACCATGTGATCTTTGCAAGAGAAGATGCCTGCTGCTGGCGTCCAATAAGTTCTTATAAAATATATAGATTAGTAGTTATGGTTGATAATTAAGACTGACCTAGCAAGTAAGAAATCCTAGCCATTGGCCAGCAGCATTGTACCTAATATAAGTCTCTGTGTGTTATTTTGGGCACTCACGTGGCGGTGGGGCTCAGGCAGCTTGGCGGAAAGATTTATCGTTACACATCATCTTCATCTTCTACTGCTCACCAGTGTACTTACTAGGCTCA
Organism: Cricetulus griseus; assembly: GCF_003668045.3. Taxonomy (NCBI): domain Eukaryota; kingdom Metazoa; phylum Chordata; class Mammalia; order Rodentia; family Cricetidae; genus Cricetulus; species Cricetulus griseus. Next base: position 176,830,473 of record NC_048597.1, on the reverse strand, counting down.
GAGGTTAAGAGCACTGGCTGCTCTTCCTGAGGTCCTGAGTTCAATTCCCAGCAGCCACATGGTGGCTCACAACCATCTGTAATGAGATCTGGTGCTCTCTTCTGGCCTGCAAGTATACATGCAGGCAGAACACTACACATAATAAATAAAAAAAATCTTTTTTTAAAAAAAGAGGAAGTGGTTGGCACCCAAGCAGGCACCCCACCCCTCCCATCCTCCACACTACCTCCCACGGCCAAGACATTTTCCCTGGCACATATACTCCAGCAGTCACACTGGGCTGTATCTGTATCTGTACCCAAGCCTTTGGAGTTGTGTAATTTTGTTCTCCCTACTCTTCATACACATCTTTGAGTGGAGCAGCTATAAACACACCAGGAATCTGAGGATAAGGGATGTCACTCAATGGTAGAGCACTTAGCTGGCATGCTGAAAGCCCTGAATTTGGTCCCCTACACTGGGGGGGAGGGTATAGGGTTAATTTGAAAGACTAAAAACTACACTTTAAAAAAATATAGAGTATTAACCTGGGCAATAGTGGCTCGCACCTTTAATTCCAGCACTCAGGAGGCAGAGGCAGGTGGATCTCTGAGTTCCAGACCAGCCTGGTCTACAAATCGAATTCTAGGACATCCAGGGCTCCGTTATAGTATTTACCTAAAGCATTTTTATTATACAAAACCAAATCTAAACACTATAATTTTCTCCCTTATCCATCATCTGAATACTTGTGGAAACCCCTAAATCAATTGATAGGAAAATTAAAATGCTTCATGTAATCTACAAACAACAAGAATCCCAATGCTGAGGCTACACTGATCAGTTAAGCCATGTGCTGTAAGGATGACACCCTCCCCAGATTCCTGAGTGACTTCAATGTCAGACAAGGTTGAGAGTCTAGAAAGCGATCTATCCCAGTAAATGTCAATATCCCATTTCTAAACCGGAAATAAGCAGCAAAAGCCTTTCTCACAAAACTCCATTAGCCTTTGACCCAGCAATGCCATGCCCCAAGAGTCTGTCTCAAGAAGACAATGAGAAATGTAAACAGTTATTGACATAAAAGGGTGTATTACTGTGGCATTATTTGTGAGAGTCATTGTCTTAGTTAGGGTTTCTGTTGCTGTGAAGAGACACCATGACCTATATGCCTTTATAGGCAACTCCTATAAAGGAAATATTTAATTGGGGTGGCAGTTTACAGTTTAGAGGTTCATAAACTTATTTTCATGGTGGGGCGTAGTGCTGAAGAATTAGCTGAGAGTTCTAAGAAATGGTCAGAGATACTGTGTGGTACATTGAGCAAATATGAGGCCTCAAAGCCTGCCTCCACAGTGACACACTTCCTCTAACAAGAATATACCTATTCCAACAAAGTCACATCTCCTAATAGTGCCACTCCCTTTGGGGGCCATTTTCTTTCAAACCACCACAGTCATTTTTAAAAGTTGTGAAAGAAGCAGGCACAGTAGTGCTCACCTGTGATTCCAAGTACTCAGAAGTCTGAGGCAGGAGGATTCCAAATTCCAGACCAGTCTGGGCTTAAAAAACAACAACAAACAACAACAACAACAAAAAATTGGCATGCACCTTAGTTGACAGTGTGTCTGCTAGAAATACCAACTCCCAGAGTTTGTTTGATCCTCAGCATCACATTAAAGGGGTAGTGGGGTGGGGGTGGGGGGTAAATAGCTCAGTGGATAAGATGTTTGCTATGCAAGCTTTAGAACCAGTGCTTGAATCCCTAAAACCCGTGTGAAAAATCTGGAGGCGTGTAGCACTAGTTAGACTAGCTGGAATTGGCAAGCTTCGGGTTCTGTGAGAAATCCTGCATCAATACATAGACAGTGATGGAGAAGACAGCAGATATAAGCTTCAGGTCTGCACACCAGTGTGCACACACACAGGAGCCCATGCACAGTCAAATACACACAAACACATGCAAAATAAATAGATAAAATACCTTTAGGGGAAAATACCTTTAGGGGTAGGTAAGTGGGGCATAGAACAAGGAGAACTTTCATCTGAGTTTTACAGGAGGAGGAATTTCCAGGGCACGGAGTAGAAATGGTATCAGGAGGACTCAGGGCACAGAAAACATTATATAAGTTTTCTTTTTTTAATTAATTAATTTTGGGGGGGTGGAGTCTAACTGGCTATCCTGGAACTCATTATGTAAACCAGGCTGTCCTCAAAATTCACAGAGACCAGTCTGCTCTGCCTCCAGCAGTGTGTGCATGTGTGTGTCAGTCACAGTCACTGTGGAGGTCAGAGGACAACTTGCAGGAGTCAGTTTTCTCCTTCCACTGTGAGTTCTAGGGACCAAACCAAAGTCATCAGGCCCGTGCAGCAAGCACTTTTACCCATGGAGCTCATTAGCTCCATTCTGCCATTCTAACAAGCCCCCAAGGTAATGCTTATCGCGATGCTGGTGTGGGATTCGGGCATGGATTTCGGTCCCAAACATGCTGAGCACTGAAAGACTGGAGTCAATTCAGAGGAGCAGTCACCAGCTGCCTCCCACCCTTGCAAAGGGTCTGTGGTCTAACAGAAAACCAGGACCTAGTATTTTCTAAAGGAAAGAAAGAAACAAAAGCTTAACAGTTGTTACAGCCAGTGACAAGGTCTGTTTTCAAATGACAGTCAAAAGTTTGGGGACAAAAGGCAAAGGGTCAGGAAATCCCAAGAGTGCTATAGATTTTCTGGCCTTATGAAACCCTTGTGCCAAGAAACAAGGTCAGAGACTCTCAGCCTGTGCCATCTACTCAATACATTCCGCAAATCTGGGTTAGTACATCCCAAGCCAGGCCCAGAGAACACAAAGAATTCTCAGTGTAAAAATCAAAGAACTGGGGGCTGAAGAGATGGCTCAGTGGTTAAAAATACTGACTGCTCTTCCTGAGGTCCTGAGTTCAATTTCCCAGCAACCACATGGTGGCTCACAACTATCTACAATGAGATCTGGTGCCCTCTTCTGGTGTGCAGAATGCTGTATACTAAATAAATAAAATCTTTTAAAAAAAGATTTTTTTTTTTTAAATCAAAGAACTTGCTAGGACAAAGAACTGGCCAGGTGGTGGTGACACATGCCTTTAATCCCAGAACTTGGGAAGCAGAGGCAGGTGGATCTCTATGAGTTCGAGGTCAGCCTGGTTTACAGGGTGAGTTTCAGGACAGCCAAGGCTACACAAAGAAACCCTTTCTCAAAAAAAAAAAAAAACAAATAACTGACTTAGCATACAAAGGTTGTCACCTCAGAGATAACTGAGGGCTTTGGGGACAGTAGCAGGAAAAGGCCAGACCTTGGTTTATCAAAGGGTTCCCTAGCAGGCAACAGTCAATAAACAATTCAAACCAGAGCACTAATTGTTCAAAGTTACACCACTGTAATGTAATAACCCCTGAGACTGTGCAGAAAAGTACCTGCAAATGGGCAAAGGTGGCAAACATTCATACTACTTGCCAAATGCTTCCAGCAAGAGAATGAGGGACTCTTTTAAAAACAGCTTCCTAAATCACCTTCTTCAGACAACCATAAAATGATCCACAAGGCCAAACCCAGAATGGGTTTGCTTTTCTGTGAGAATTAGCCTTTGAAGTCACTTGACCTATAAATACCTGTTGTCAAACCTAAGAAAGCATATTTTATGCCTAAACCCCTTACATCACAAACGAAAAAGTGAATACCAGAACTTCTCAAAACAAGCCATGGTGGAAGTCAATTTGCCTGTTTCTTTGACTTCCCACTTCCTGTACCCTAACTGGCCTGGACAGTGTGGTCAAGACTTGAGACATCCTCAACACTGGGGAGGGTTGTCAGGGCCTCTGTTTGCTGCTTGACCTCCAAGGAATAAAAGCAAGGAGGAAACCCAGTACTCACAAACTTTTCAGAGATGGTACTATATACTAAATGTCCATTCTGAACATTTCTCTCATTGATTCACATGGTTCATTACATTGGTTGGCTTCCTAAACTGAAAATGTTATGAATTCCTGGCAGGGACTCAACCCCATGATGATGAATTACCTTTTATTATACATTGAGTTGGGATCCTAATACTTTGTAGTGAATTTTTGTATTTAAAAAAAATTAATGTATACGGGTGTTTTGCCTATATGTATGTCTGAGCACCACGTACATTCTAGTACTGGCAGAGACCAGAAGAGAGTCTTGGACCTTCCTGGAACTAGAGTTAGATGGTTGTGAACCACCATGTGGGTGCTGGGAATTGAACTCAGGACCTCTGGAAGAGCAGCCAGTTCTCTTAACCTCTGAGCTGTCTCCCCTGCCCCAGATTTTTGCATTTATACTCAGGAATGGCATTGCTCAATAATTTTCTTATATTCCCTTTATCAGTTTTAATGCCAAGGACATGCCAGCCTCTTTTTCCTTCCTTCTTTTTTGCTTTATTTGGGATAGTATTATGTAGTCCAGGCTGTACAGAAACTCAACATGATGCTGACCTTAAACTAGTACTACTATTACTTCCATCTCCCAGGTGCTGAAATTACAGGTGTCTGCCTGCCACCACATCTAACTGCATATCAATTTTTAGAAGAATTTCTGTGAGATTGCAATTATTTATTACCCCTATATTTGAAATAGAGTTCATCGATGAAGTAGCTAGGCTCAAAAGGTTTGCTTGTTTCTTTTTGTAGCCCAGGCTAGCCTCAAATTTGTGCTCTTCCTACCTCATCCTTCTGAGTGCTGAGGCTGTGGGTGTACACACCACTACCAGAGACTTCCTATTTTCTTAACTGATTCAATGTTGACAAGTTATATCTTCCCAGGCAATTCCAGATATTTGGATGACAAGACTAGCGGACATTTGGAATACTGACCCTATCACTTCAAGAAATTATATGCCTTGTAGGCCAGGTTTGGTGTTCAAGCCTGTAATCCCCGTACTCAGAATTATAAATCATCAGAAATTAACAACACCTATGTGCACTGGGTGTGATAGTTTATATAAGAATTGTCTATATGTAACTTTATCTGAAAAGCAAAGTCTAGCTGGTTGCAATGGGAGGGTCAATTTCCTAGCTAAGCAGAACAGTTGGTTCAGATCAACGCCCCTTTGGGGCCACATTCCTCACATCACTCCTGGGAGTCAGTCACTGACACGAGGAAGCAGCCACCAAATGGCTTGGCAGTGTGTCTACACGAGGGTGTTTAGGAGTGTTCCTGCTGATGGGAACCTTCCCCAAGGCCAGGCTGGGAAAGGGAAGTCCAAGGAATTGGTGTGTTTTCTAACACGGGTGGTGCTGCCTCTGCCTGCCGTTCCATGGGGCCACTTGGCCCAGGATGCAGCGAGCAACGCTGGATCAGGGCGCACTCACCAGGGCCTCGAAGTCCTTACTGTCGTGGCGGGCGTAGGAGGCGGGGAAGGGCCGCAGCACCGAGTCCCGCTTGTAGCTCTGCAGCGCCGAGACGAAGAGGCTGCAGCGGAGGTCCGCGGCCAGCACGTCGCGGCTCGCCGCCTCCCTGGCTGCCGCCCTGTTGGAGAGCTGCATTCCAGGCTCGTAGCGTGTGGACGGGGGAGACAACGCGGGGCAGCCCAGGGTCTGGGCCCGGGGGACCGCGGACCGTCAGCGGCCGGGTTTCCCAGCCCGGGGGGTGGAGCTAGGCAAAGGGATGACAAGATGACAGTGGTGAGAACGCGCTGACGAGCGTCCTCTGCAGGACACTGGGCTCGATCGCTCAGCGCGGGGAGCACGAGGTCTAGAGAGCCGCCTCTCGGACCGGGCCAGCTCCGGAGCCCCCGGCCTGGAGGAGCCGATACGGCACCCGGCGGGGGTAGCACCCCGGGGACCCGGGCAGACCGGGCCTGGCCGCCCCACTGCCTGCAGCCACGGCCTACCTCCCCGCCTGCCGCTCTCACGCCGCTCCGCCCACCGGCCCAGCCCCGCCCCTTCCCGCGCCCTGACCTGCGGGCGAGCCCCTCGCGCCAGCCGGCCAGTCCCGGAGGATCCCAGCTGCCCAGGGTGTCGGACAGAGGAACCCATGCCCCTCCCAATCACCCTCTCAGCAGCCCCAGGTGGAAACCGTTCTGGGACCCGCCCCGGGGAGTTGCCTTTGTCCTGGTTCTGCGGGTTGAGCCTGACTCTCTCACCTTGGGAATTGCCACCTGTTGAATAAATTGGTTCCCTCCGAAGTCGACATGCTGCACAGAAGGAGCCACTTGACACCCAGGGAAACTGAGGCTCGGAGTGACGAAATACTTTCTCAAGACACTGTAGCTAACGCAAAGTCCTTCCTCTTTACCTTACAGCCTCCGGAATTCTCTCAATTGCTCAAATGTATGACCTCAGATCTCCCAAGATCCTCCTGCTTCGAAGGCCTCTAACAGGAAGCCTGGGGAAAACAAGCACAGAAGGGCAGAGGGAACGTGACCTATCCCTGAAGAAGGGAAAAGACCGGACTCCAAGATGACTCAGCGGCTGGACGGGAAAAGGCATCTGCTGCCAATTCTGACAACCTGAGTTCAATCCCCGGATCCCACCTGGTAGAAGCCGAAAACTGACTCCAGCAATTTGTCCTGTGACTTCCACAGGGGGCCCCAAGGTTTGAATACGCCCACACTGAAACACATACACAAAACAAGTAAACGTAATAACAAGCAGGCTTTGCACCACCTAACAAAACTGTCTGGCCTCCTGATCACATAGAAACATAAGCTCTCTCTATCAAGATATCTCTTTCCTTGTTCTCCCTCTCCATCCCTCCCCCCAATCCAGTTCCCTCATGTTCTCATCCCCCATCCCCTCCCCTTTACCGAACCCTCTCGCGCCCAGTTTACCCAAGAAATCTCATCTAATTCCCCTTGCCAGGGTGATCCATGTGTCCTTCTTAGAGTTCTCCTTGTTACCCAGCTTCTCTGGAGCTGTGGACTATATAGTCTGGTTATCCTTTGCTTTACATCTAATATCCACTTATGAGTGAATACATACGGTGTTTATCTTTCTGAGTCTGGGTTACCTAACCTAGGATGGTTGGTTCTAGTTCCATCCATTTGCCTGCAAATTTCATGATGTCATTGTTTTTTTACAGCTAAGTAATACTCCATTGTGTAAATGCACTACATTTTCTTTATTCATTCTTCAGTTGAGGGCCATCTAGGTTGTTTCCACGTTCTGGCTATCACGAATAATGCTGCTATGAATATTATTGAGCAAGTGTCTTTGTGGTATGATTGAGTATCCTTTGCATATATGCCCAAGAGTAGTATCTCTGGGTCTTGAGGTAGATTGATTCCCAATATCTTGATAGAAAGAGCCACTATGGGGTTAGGGAGAAACCTGGTGCTAGGGAAATTCCCAAGAATCCACAAGGATGATCCCAGATAAGACTCCTAGCAATAGTGAAGAGGGTGCCTGAACTGGCCTTCTCCTATAATTAGATTGATAAATACCCCCAACTACCATCATAGAGCCTTCATCCAGTAATTGATGGAACCAGATGCAGAGATCCACAACCAAGCACCAGGCCCAGCTCCAGGAATCTAGTCGAAGAGAGGGAGGAGGGAATATATGAGCAAGGGAAGTTAAAATCATGATGGAGAAATCTACAGAGACTGCTGAACCAAGCTTGTGGATATTCATGAACTCTTGACCAATAGCTGTGGAGACTCCATGGAATTGAACTGAGCTAGGCCCTCTGCATATTGGAGACAGTTGTGAAGTTTGGGCTATCTGAGTGCTGCCTGATGGTAAGACCAAGATCTATCCCTGTGCATGAGCTAGCTTGTTGGAGCCCATTCCCTATGAGGGGATGCCATGCTCAGCCTTAGTGCAGGGGGGAGGGGCTTGGTCCTGCCTCAACTTAATGCGCTGAACTTTGTCGACTCCACATGGGAGCCCTTACCTGTTCGGAGGAATGGAATGGGCTTGGGGGGAAGTAAGGGAGGCCGGAGGAGGGGTGGGAGGAAGAGCTTTGGTTGGAATGTAAAATGAAATAAAAAAGAAATATAAGAACAGCCTTTACTGAATTATTAAACCAAAAAAAAAAAAAAACCACAAAAAAAGACCCTTTAAAAGCCCCACACATGCTGTGTATAGTAGTACACACCTTGTGAGGCAGAGGCAAGAAGATCTCTGAATTTCAGGCCAGTCTGGTCTAAATGTCCAGTTCCAGGACAGCCAGGATTACAAAGAGAGACCTTGTCTCAAATAATAATTAAACAAATAAAAACACCACAAACAGCACTAAGGAAATGGCTCAGTGGGTAGGGTAAGAACACTTGCTCCTCAAGCATAAGACCTGAGTTCAAATGCCCAGCACAACATTAAAAACAGAGTGTGGCCATGCCTGTGGGTGGACAGGGGGATTCTGGGGCTTGCTAGCTGCAGGACTAGCTCCAGGTTCAGTGAAACCCTATCTCAATGGACTAGGATGGAAAGTGACAGACCTGGTCACTTCCTCTTCTGGCCTCCACTTCCATGAGTCCAAAAGCTCACACACTAAAGTGGAGAGCCAGGGGGAGCTAGGGAGATGGCTTAGTGGGTAAAGGTACTTGCTACCAAGCCTGATTGTAGGGAAAAGGGGCTAGCCAAAGAAACACACTTTGTCCCTGGAATCAGAGTCAGTGAAAAAAATACACCCTGGTCCTAACTAGAGCCAAAAGGCTAGAAAGGACCAGTGAAAGAAACATACTTTGGCCACGAAACCAGAGCCAAATCTGACCCTACACCTGTGCAGAAAACTAACCAATCCCTGAGCAGGAGATCTAGCCAGGGATTGAAATCTGACCAATCCCTACTCTGGAAAAACTCCTCCCCCTAAGAATACCTATATAAACCCTGTGTCTGTTCAGTTTGTGGCTGTTGGGGCTACTGGGCTGTCCTCTGGCAGGGTGGCAGCCACTCTCCAGGATTCTTCCTCCCAATAAATCTTTTGAATGAGGTTTGGGCGAGACCTTCTTTCACTGGAGCAGAGACGACCCTGGGAGGAGCAGAGCAGATCACGGCTGTAATACTTTTCACTGGGGAAACCTTCCCTGGCAAAGTGAAGTTGTTACACTCTGCTCTCTAGGGATCTAGAGCCGAACTGTAACAACTTCGCCAGGAAGCTCTCTCCTGCAGAAGCAGGGCTGATATACTGGGGAAACCTTTCCCTTTGAAGCAGGACTGGAAGCTGCTATGTTTACTGTGACCTGCAGTATTCTTGGCTCATGATTGCCAGGATACCTTTCTATCCGGGCTGTAACACTCAGTATTCTTTGGCTCCAGAATGTCAGAATCCATCTGGTCCATCCATCCCAGCTGTCGAAACGCTTACACTGATGACCTGAGTATAATCCTTCTTACCTACACGGTGGAAAGAGAGATACTCACATATACAAACATTTAAAACAAAACACCTTAACCAAACATATTAATTAAATAAAATAAATAAACATACACATTTACTCACTCTGCTCTCTAAGAGAAATAAACCCCTTCACTGGGCATTCAGGTGGGACTGGGCTCTGTGCTCAACAAACTTTGGGAAGGAAGGCAGACAGGGCTACATCTCCAGACCTCACAGACAGAGCTTCTCAGGCCAGGCAATGGGTGAGTACTTCCCCCAGGAGTCCTCCAGATAACAGTTGTTGTAAGGCCTGGGCTGATCTAGAATCACCAAAATGTCCAAAAAGCTTTACGGCCTCAAATAAAATCCCTTAAGCCCCCAAAGTCCTGTGGCCCCACCAAGCACCAAGGACGCTGAGGTAGCTGCTGCACATCTGGAGTTCAATGGACGAGCTTCCCCCTGGGAAAACCTTCTGACCATCTCTCCTGCCAGGTAAGTATAATAAATGTAATTTTAAAAATATTAATGGAGCCAGGCTGTGGTGGTGCACGCCTTTAATCCCAGCACTCAGGAGGCAGAGGCAGGCGGATCTCTGTGAGCTCCAGACCAGCCTGGTCTCCAGAGCGAGTGCCCGGACAACCTCCAAAACAATACAGAGAAACCCTGTCCCAAACAACAACAACAACAAATATTAATGAAGGTCCAGAGAGATGGCTCAGCAATTCAAAGAGCTTCCTGCTCTCCCAGAGGACCTGAATTCAGTTACCAGCTGCCGCATCAAGAGGCTTACAACAGCAGGTAACTCCACTTCCGTGGGATCCAACACGATTGCCCTCCACAGGCACTGCACTAACATGCGGAGCGTACATGCTAATTGTGTGGAGACACACAAAGCTAAAAATAAAGGAGCTGGAGAGATGGCCCAGATGGCATTGGCTGTACGCCCAGAGGACCCAGGTTCGATTCCTAGCACCCACATGGCAGCTCACAGCCCTCTGTAACTGTAGTCCCAGACGATCCAATGCTGTCTTCTGTCTCATTGGGCACTGGGCATGTATGTGGCACACAAACATACACTCAGGCAAGACACCCATTCACATAAATAATTTTTTAAAATCTTTACAGTTCTTAAAAAAAAAATACTGGGCAGTGGCAGTGGTGGTGCACACCTTTTATCCCGGAATCCCGGAATTTGGGAGGCAGAGGCAGAAGGATCTCTGAGTTAGAGGCCAATGAGATCTACAGATCGAGTTCTGGGACAGCCAGGACTACACAAAGAAACCCTGTCTTGAAAAACAAAACAAAACAACAACAACAAAAATAAGTAGATAAATTAATTATATTAAATAACAAAGAGTACTAATGAAACAGAGAGAAAAAGAGCAAGTATATGCTTACAGTTCTGTCATGTTAATCTTTATGTTTCTGGTTCTAATTTTTATGAACTTGAGTTACCACCTGGAGACATTTCTGAGGCCCTGCACAGAATTGTCCCATACCATGCCTTTGTGCTCAGGCTGACAACTGCATTTCTACACTTCAGAGCTCAACACTGTTTTATTTATTAGTGCTGGGGGTTGAACCCAGGGGCTCCTGCCATGTGAAGTCTACCTCTAAAAAACATCCCGGTACACTTAGGATTTCTTGGACAGGGTATTTCAGCTGTTGGCTGTTTGGAAAGGTTTACTGATCTGCAGTTCTAGTTAGGGCTCTTTCTCTCAATCTCTCTCTCTCTCTCTCTCTCTCTCTCTCTCTCTCTCTCTCTCTCTCTCACACACACACACACACACACACACACTAATGATAATAATAATAAAGAAAGAAATCTTTAAAATATATTCCCTTGCCAGGTATGGTGATGTACACCTTTAAGGTGATGTACACCTTTAATTCCAACACTTGGGAGCCAGACGCAGGTATATCTCCATGAGTTTGAGGCCAGCCTAATCTACAGAGCAAATTCCAGGACGGTCAGGGCTACAAAGAGAAACACTTTCTCAAAAAAACAAAAATTAGGGCTAGAGAGCTGGCTCAACAGTTAAGAGCACTGGGTGCTCTGCTCTTCTGGAGGACCCAGGCTCAATTCCCAGCACCCACATGGCAGCTCACAACTGTCTGTAACTCCATTTCCAATGAATGTGGCACCTCCAAACTGACATACATGGGGCAAAACACCAACGCACATAAAAGTAACTAAATGGGGAGTGGGGGTGGGGTGGGTGGGTGGTTGAGACCGGGTTTCTCTGTATTGCTTTGGAGGTTGTCCTGGAACTTGCTCTATAGAAATTTGAGACAGGGTTTCTCTGTGGCTTTGGAGGCTGTCCTGGAACTAGCTCTTGTAGACCAGGCTGGTCTGGAACTCACAGAGATCCACCTGACTCTGCCTCCCAAGTGCTGGGATTAAAGGCGTGTGCCACCAATGCCTGACTAATAAATCTTTTTTTAAAAAAAGAAAGTTTTTCTTAAAAGAAAAACCAAAAAGATAAAATCAAAAATATATTCCTTCCTGGTCTTTGGCCCTCAATATTTTTGCCAAGATGTGTCTGTTTATAGATTTCTCTGCATTTATCCTACTTGGAGTTCATTGGGCTTCCTGGAAGTCTAGTGGATTTTTTGTTTTGTTCTGTTTTGGACTGGCCTGAAACTTACTTTGTAGACCAGGTTGGCCTCAAACTCACAGAGATCCACCTGCCTCTGCCTCCTGAATTCTGGGATTAAAGGCATGTGCCACCACTACCCAGCAACAAGTTTATTAAATTTTTCAGTTACTTTCTTTTTGGTCTTACTCTGTAACCCAGGCTGACCTGGAACTAGGTGGCTCATGCTGACCTTAAACAAAACAATTTCTCTCTCTCTCGTGATACACCATTTGATGTGACATTGTCCTTTGACAGTCCTTTCCTTCTTTAATCACAATTCTTTTGGCTCCTTACTTATAATAGTGACTTTGAAGGCTGTGTCTGTCAAATCTGACCTCTGGCCACTTGCGTAGGCAGTCTCTGCCGCCTGCTTTTATTTGCTTTTCACTGTATGAGTCATATTTTCCTGCCTTTTAATTTCTGTTGTTTTGGAGAAAGGGCGTTTTAGAAAATATATTGTTGCTTGTTCTCCTATTTCTGGGGTATGTGATTATTGTCTGCTTGTTTATTTATTTAGTGATGTCAGTGGAGGTGATCAAACCTACTTCATTCCTTCAGTGCCTCTAAAGTTGCCACTCATGCCACACAGCAGTGGGGGTGCTCATAGTGACTGCAGTGGGTATGTTCACAGTGACTGTAGGGAGTATTATGCTCGCAGTGACTTTTGGCACAACTGAGGGTTTTTAAAGGATTTTTTTTTTTTTTTGCTGGTTTTGGTTTGTTGTTATTTGAGACAAGTTCTCAGTATATATTCTCACTATATAGCCATGACTGGGCTAGAATTTAACCATGTAGACCAGGCTAGCCTCAAACTCATAGGGATCCTCTTGCCTCTACTTCCTGAGTACCAGGATTAAAGGCATGCGCCACCATACCTGACCTGTTTTGTTTTTGTTTTTTCTTACATGGTTTTGAGTTTTATGAGACAGGGTCTCATTCTACATAGGCTGTCCTGGAACTCTATGTTCAGCCAAGGCTGGCCTCAAATGTTCAGTAGGTAATCCTCCTGCCTCAGCCTCACAAGTGCTGGGGCAGTATTTTCTGCAGACCTTTCATGTGTCTTTGTTCCTGACTACACCCAGCTGTTAAAATTCACTCAGTACTATATGGTTGCTCACTTGCTTTGGACTCCCTGGAAGAAATAGTTAGTTCCCTGAGTCAGTGTTCATCTGTTGTGACTCTAACTGTTTACTTTCCTGGAAATCTTCCCAGCCTTTAGATGAACCCATAAAGCCAGTGAGATTAATCTCCCAAGTGCCCTACACCATAACTTGCAGGACTGCTCCATTTTATTTCTCTATTTATTATTATTACTATTGTTATTGTTTTTATTATCATTGTTATTTGCCTTGTTATGGGATTAAACCCAGAGCCTCTCCCATACTGGGAAGGTGCCATACAATTGAGCCACACAACATCTCAATCTGTTTGCAGGAGGCTTTGGGAAACATCAGTCTTCTCCCTGTAGGTAAAGTCTCTGGCCCAGGACTATGGAGATGGGGTGGGGACAATGAGAAGTTCCTTTCTGAGTGGTACTTTAATCCCAGCACTCAGGAGACAGAGGCAGAGGCAGAGGGATCTCTGTGAGTTCCAGGCCAGCCTGATCTACAGAGTAAGTTCCAGGGCTGTTACACAGAGAGACCCTGTCTCAAAAAACCAAAAATAAATAAATAAAAGAAGGAGGAGGAGGAGAAGGAGGAGGAGGAGGAGAGGAAGGAAGGTAGGAAGGAAGGGAGAAAGAAAGAAAAGAAGAAAGAAAGGAAGAAAGAAAGAAAGAAAGAAAGAAAGAAAGAAAGAAAGAAAAGTGCCAGTGGAGGAGCTGGAGGAATTTCTCAGTGGTTAGAGTACTTGATGTGCAATCATAAAGACGAGAATTCAGATCCCAGCACCCAAATAACAAGCTGATACCCCTTAAATATTGGTAACTCCAGCCCAGAGGGATCTGGTGCCCTGTTCTATCCTCTAGCATGCACAGACACAAATAAAGACATGTCTTTTAAAGAGTGCTCATTTTATGCATTCGCATACACACTCACACACACACATACACATTTAAAAATAGAATATAAAATACTGTTAAGTGCTCTAGTGAAAAGAGGAGAGAACCACAGCCTAACTTTGGCTTGCTATGAAAGACCTCCATGGGGTGAGACCCTGGGGTGACCACTCGAGAATGTGGTGACTCCAGTCACCAGGCGGAGATGAGGACTTGATACAAACCGCAAGAAGCTTTATTCAGCAACTGGCACTCAGGGGCCCAACTCCTTACTCACACAGGAGCAGAGGAGCTAGACCCCGAGCTGGGGTCTAGGGGCTTCTTAAAGGCAAAAACTGCAAACAGATGGGGTCTGGGGTGAGCGAGGGTAACAGTTCTGATTGGCTCGTTCCAGGTGGCCTACCACAATCTCCAGGTTCATGGGGCGTTCAGGGCAGTTACATCTTTATCTCTGGGAACCATTTGTCAGGGTGGAATTCCTCAACCCTTTACTGTTAAGGTCATAAATTCAGGTTCTCACAAATCTGCAAAGAAAACATCTTAGGCTGGGCTGGGGTCCTTCATTTTCTTTCCTGTTAGGGTCATAAGTTCAGATTCTCATGTATCTGCAAAGAAAACATTTTAGGTTGGGGTCCTTCAGCTACAACTCAAAGTTAGTCCAGGGAAACCTGGAATTGAAAGCAATCCTTCTGCCTCAATATCAAGAAACAGAAGTGGCATGACCTGGCATGTCTCAGCCCCAAGCCACGGCAGCCATGAGGTTTGGCCTGAGTGGGGGAGCGTGGACTTGGAAACTCCTAGCAACCCAACGGCGATAAAGACCAAACACAGGCAACTTGTCATCTTTAGAGAGTTCTCAATTCCATGCTGCAGAACTAGAGTCTCTTCTTTATTCAGCATCTTCCTGGCTGTTTCCTAACCATGCTTCCCTAAACCTGAAGCCATTTCTCTCCCTTCTACTCGACTCCTCTGCCAGGTCACCTCCTCACTTGTTACTAACACACCTAACCCTCTGCCCTGGTGCGGGCCTATTCAAATCCTTAGTCCTGTAGAGATGCAAACTAGGGGACATTCTCCACTGAGGCCATGCTATTCAATAGCAAATCAGTTAGCATCCACTATTCAATGCAGACCAGAGATCCCTGTTACTGAAACCGCTGGAAATTCCCTAATGGAATTTTACTGGTCCCCGACACAGAAGAAAGTCAACAAAAATCTAAGGAATTAAATAAAAATAAGATCAGAAAATAGAGCACAGAAAATGAAGCATGGTATAAAAGAGTATAGAAGCGTGGCTGGAGAGATGGCCCAGCATCAAGAGCACTGGCTGCTCCTCCAGAAGACCTGAGTTCAGTTCCCAGCACCCATATCAGATGGCTCACAACTGCCTGAAATTCCATCTCCAGGGGATCTGATGGGGCCTTTATGGTCTTGAGAACATATAATACACACACACACACACACACACACACACACACACACACACACACTGAAGGGACCAGCTCCCCATTTCGACAGCCATAACAGCCAGACACGTGCTTTTCTGACCTTGCCTTAGTCACTAGAGGTTAGGTGCCTGCCTCCTGACAAGGAACCAATCAGAAGTTAGCTGGTGGTGCTATGCTTTACGACTCCGGGTGTGCTTTATGGACAAGCACACAGCAATGACACGAAGAGCATAGCAACCACTCTGGGAGGGCTTATGGTCCATAACAAACACTTGGCCAATCAACCCAGGGCAAGCCCTCCAAGCCTGGAGGCACACCAATCCTGAGCCTGTGCATACCCCTAGACACTCACCTTACGCTGCCCTATAAGATCTCTATGTAGACGCTTTGAAGTGTCTTTGCTAGCCATCCGCCATGGCTGGTGGGTGAAAGACCCAAGCTAACATGGGGTTAGCTTGTTAAAAAACAATAAAGCCTCATGCAGTTTGCATCAAGCTCTCAAATCTGCCTAGTGATTGGGGTGACTGTGGTTGTGGGCTGAGACCCCGGAGGCCTGAGTTTTCCAGGGGTCTAACAACACACACACACACACACACACACACACACACACACACACACACACACACACACAAAGGTCTAAAGAAGAAGAGGAGAGCATTAAAAAAGACCAAAAAAAAAAAAAAAAAAAAAAGGGTGGTGGTGGTGATGATGCATAACTTTAATCCCAGCACAAGGATGGCAGAGGCAGGTGGATTTCTGTGCATTCAAGGCCAGCCTAGTCTATATGGAGAGTTCTAGGACAGTAAGGGCTACATAGTGAGATCCTGACCAAAAAGAAAAGAAAAGAAAAAATGAAAGAATAGAAAGCCCACGCTCATTTTCCAGAAAACTAGAAATAGAGTAAAAGAGGCTTCATCAAAACAATTCCTACTGGACAATGGTGGTGCTTGCCTTTATTCCTTGTACGTGGGAGGCAGATGCAGGTGGATCTCTCTGAGTTCGAGGCCAGCCTGGCCTACAAAGCAAATTCCAGGACAGCCAGAGCTGTTACACAGGGAAACCCTGTCTCGAAAAACAAATAACAACAACAAAAACATTTCGTACTAGAAATCTTGCACAGCTTGGGAGCAGGATAAAAATGCAGGGACATTCAAGACTCGCTAGGAAGGGCTGGGGCTATAGCTCAGCACACAGAGAGCTTGCTTATTAGTCACAGGGCTCTGGTTCAATCCCTGGTGCTGAATAAATAATTTTCTGTAAGAGCATAGTGACAGCAGCAGTGTGGGACTGTGTACGCATTAGACCTTACACAGCTGCGAGGACACCCTGCCAGCAAAGTCTGGCTGGTCAACTGAAAATTTGGCACTTAACAGTGACTACTAAAGCAATCACTCAAGTGAGGAAAAGTACAACAAGGAAATGTAGATAATATACACAAGGCAGCATAAAAAGACAGGGAAAGTTCAGGGTACATGGAAGGGAAAGAAGTCGCTCACTCCAGGATCTGGTTAACATTTCTTGTTGGCTGAGGATCAAGAGCTTCAATAGAGCTAACAAAACCAGGGGGAGGGGTGAAGGGGGAGGGTGAGGCTAAAACAGCAGTCCTGATCCCTCAGGACTGCTCAATATGTTTCAAACAGGAAACGGGCCATGGCTGCTTAACACGGAGACTGTGCAGCTTTTTAGTTTATCAGCAATTTCTCATCTCCAAACCAGAACCATATACTTCATAAGGCACCTTCAATTTTAGACTCACAGAGAAAGGTCTCTTTAAAACTACATTTATTAAGCTGGGTGGTGGTGGCACATGCCCTTAATCCTAGCACTTGGGAGGCAGAGGCAGGTGAATCTCTGTGAGTTTGAGACCAGCCTGCTCTATAAGAGCTAGTTTCAAGACAGGCTCCAAAGCTGCACAGAGAAACCCTGTCTTGAAAAACACAACAAACAAACAAACAAACAAAAAAATCCCTGCATTTATCTATTTATTTATTTGTGTGTGTATGTACACATGTGTAGGTCAGAGAACAATTCCTGGAAGTCTGTTCTCTCCTTCCATCATGTGAGTCCACCCAGGCTCATCTGCAACTCCCTATGTACCTGAGGATGCCCTTGAACTTGTTACCCTTCTGCCTGTACTTCCCAGGCTGGGATTATAAGCATCTGCCACTAAGCCCAGTTTAATGAAGCACTAGCAATCGAACTCAGGACTTTTGCATGTTAGATTCTCTACCAACTGAGCTATGTCCCCAGCCTACAAAACAAAATTCTTTAGGATACATGAGTAAACCGGCACATTAAAAAATTATTTCTAGGGCAGGAAAGGTGTCTCAGAGGTTAAGAGCACTTGGCTGTTCTTCCAGAGGTTCTGAGTTCAATTCCCAGCAACCACACGGTGGCTCACAGCCATCTGTAATGAAATTTGGTGCCGTCTTCTGGTGTGCAGACATGTACGCAGGTAGAACACTTTATACATAATAAATAAATATTTAAAAAAACTATTTCTAGGGGGCTGGAGAGATGGCTCAGAGGTTAAAAGTATGGGATGCTCTTCCAGAGGTCCTGAGTTCAATTCCCAGCAACTGCATGGTGGTTCACAACCATCTATAACAGTGTACACATAATAAATAAATCTTAAAAAATTATTTCTGGGGGCTGGAGAGATGGCTCAGCGGTTAAGAGCACTGACTGCTCTTCCAAAGGATCTGGGTTCAATTCCCAGCACCCATATGGCAGTTCACATTGTCTGTAACTCCATGATCTAACTAACACCTTCACACAAACATAAATGTAGGCAAAACACCAATGCACATAAAAATAATTAAGTTAAAGAGAATTATTTCTAAGCCAGGTAGTGGTGGCATACGTCTTTAATCCCAGCACTCGGAAGGCAGAAGCAGTCAGATCTCTGTGAGTTTGAGGTCAGCCTGGTCTACAAAGAGAGTTCCAGGACAGCCAGAGCTACATAGAGAAACCCTGTCTCGAAAAACCAAAACAGAAGAAAACACTTTACCAAGAAAAGTAAATTTTAGTTAAGAAAAAAGATTACTGAGAAGAAAGAAAAAAGTGTTAGGTATCAGAACATTAAGGGAAATGTGTTTTTCGGGACTTTATTTTTGACTTTGTATTTTAATGGAGTGTGCCCAATGTCTCTACGTTTTCCCCCCATGACTGCAGAATCTGGAAAAGCTGCTGCTGCTGCTAATGATGCAGAGCGTGCTACAATTTTTGGTCTTTTTACCCAAATAAAAACGTATACACACAGAGACACACACTCACAAATAGGATACATACTTCAACTGTGGGAAAAAGTAACCTCTTTTACTACATTAAGATAGCACGGTATGGAAATGAAAGCCACAATGGGTTAGAAATGTTGAACTTCATTTTTTTTTCTTTCTCCATTTGTACAGAGGTAACGCTGCACCCCGAATATGCAAGAGCGAGATCTTATCTACGTTGGTTTCATTACAGAAACTAATGTTCTCAGTGAGAACAGAGAAAAAACATTGCCAACAACTTTGAAGCCTTCTTTGCTCTTGTCACAATCCCACCCCTCAGAATAGGAAATCTGCCAGTCACTTCTTCGTCCTTTTCAGTTCCTCGATGCCTAAAACCACCGGAAAACTCCTTTATTTAAAAGAAACCAAGTTCAAATTCCAGTGTACAGAGGAACAAACCCGGTCACTGAGAGCAGGAGGCGTAAACCTTCGCCCCGCCCCTTGTAGGAGGCCCCCCGGGAACAGGGCCAGTCTCTAGGGCAATTGCTTCGTCTCATTTGCATACCCATAATACACTGCAACTAATGCACATATTTTCGTGGAAATATACTTATCTATAACTAGAAGTATTAAAACTAAAAATATACATGTTATTTAAGGACATCATGAAAAAGTTCTTGTCGGTAGTGAGTCCTTAAATGTATAGTCACCATCACTATACCAGGAGGCTCTTTAACCTTTGAAACGTGCTAAGCAGTTTTCTAGTCATACTCTGGTTTCTCTTCAGATCGTATAAATCTTTCGCCTTTTACTAAAGATTTCCGTGGAGAGGAACAATTCTGAGTCTGAAACCAATTTTTTGAGGCCTTGTCTTAACAAGGCTCCACAATAATGTTTCAACAATAGACTTCGTTTACCTGATATAAGCTAGAAGCTATTTAGCCAGACAAAACCAAAAATACAGAAAAGGCTCTTCAGTAAAGGTTTTAAAAAGCTGACTAAATAGATAACCTTTTCTGTGTCTTTAGTTTTGTGCAACCATTGCCTGGTTATTACTAAAAACGTTATATATATATATGTACATAGTTTTCTACTAGCACACTAAAACTCGCTCAGATTTGGCTTGGCTCAAACTTTGAGATATCTGTTTGCTGCGTAAATTTTTGTTGTTGAACTTTAATTACTGTTAGGTACTCTTTTTGTGCAGCCTTTATATAAAGTTATGTTGCTATGACTGTCTAGTGTTCAACCTCATCAAAAACCTGAGGAGAAAAATAAAAATACTAGGTAGACAGAAAGTGCAAGTGTGCAATTTCCTAAAGGTTCAAGCAGAAACATGTTTTGCAGCAAAGACAGTCACCCAAGATCTCACAGCAATGTTGGGGAGAGGCTGAGGCCTAAAGTATCAGATGGGCCATCTCAGAAGCAGGGAAATTGAAAAAACCGTCTTATCCTGACTTGGCAGTTTATCTCCTGCAAGACTAATAAGGACAGTATGTTCAAGGTGTGTATTACTACTTCCTGGCATTCATAATAAAGAATAAACTTTATTATACTACTCCTTTAGAACCTCTCAGGTAGCTGGGCATAGTGGCACACACCTGTTCTAATCCCAACACTGGGAGGGTACCGGGACAGAGGCAGGCAGATCTCTGTGAGTTCAAGATCAGCATGATCTACATAGTAAATTCAAAGACAGCTAGAGCTCTCACAAAAAATAAAATATATAAAACCTCTTTCAGGGCTCGGTGGTGGTGGTGCTTGCCTTTACTCCCAGCACTTGGGAGGCAGAGGCAGGCAGATCTCGGTGAGTTCGAGATCAGGCTGGTCTCCAAGAGCTAGTTCCAGGACAGCCTCCAAAGCCACAAAGAAACCCTGTCTCGAAAAACAAACAAAAAACCCTAATCTCTTTCAGCCTAAGAATTAAATTGGCAGCCAGGAGTTCAAAGTCAG
Source organism: Cricetulus griseus (assembly GCF_003668045.3). Lineage (NCBI taxonomy): Eukaryota > Metazoa > Chordata > Mammalia > Rodentia > Cricetidae > Cricetulus > Cricetulus griseus. Next base: position 176,809,930 of record NC_048597.1, on the reverse strand, counting down.
CCTGATCAACAGAGAGAGTTCCAGGACAACCAGGGCTACACAGACAAACCCTGTCTCAGGAAAAAAAAAAAAAAAAAAAAAAAAAAAAAAAAAAAAAAAAAAAAAAAAAACCTGGAGATTGGAGAGATGGCTCCGCAGTCAAGAGCACTGACTGCTCACCCAGAGGATCTGGGTTTGGTTCCCAGCACCCAGAGCGACTCATAACCATCCATAACTTCAGTTTCAAAGAATCCAACATCTTCTGACATCCAAAGGTACCAGACACACAATGGTGCACACACAAACATGCAGGCAAAACATTCATGTACGTAAAATGCATAAATCTTTTAATAAAAAGGAGAAAAGCATACACATTTTTTTTACATATACAAGCACCTCATAGAAAAGTGAGCACTGAAATTGTTTATGCACAGCTGAATAAAGGGAAGGAATCCAGGGCTGGAGCCATTGGCTGGAAAGCTAGGCAGAATGGACTCAGCATCAGGTAGAGCGCTGCCCTGTCTTTTCTCTTAAGGTTTAAACCAGTAGGGCAGGTCAGGGGTCTGGCTAAGGAACCACCTCTAGGAAGAAGAGTTTACTTTACAAATAGACACTTTTTATGGTGATATTTTGTTTATGCTTTAACAAATAATACTTGCCTGAAGATCACAGTGCAGAGCTAGCCACACTAGTTAGCCATAGAGGCCAGTCTATGGTAGCACAGTCCTTTAACCCCAAGACTCAGGAGACAAAGGCAGATGGAGCTCTGAGTTCAAAGCCATACTGGGCTACACGAGAGTGAATCAGTCTAAAAGAGAATACAGAGCTCACAACTTTGATCCCAGAATTTGGGATCACATGCCTTTAATCCCAGCACTAGGGAGCTGGAGAGAGGAGTGATATGGCTGAGTGGAGAGAGGAATATAGGTGGGAGGAGACAGAGCTCAGTGCAGTCTGAGGAACCAGTCTGAGGATGGAATGCCCCACTGGTCTGAGGATTAAGTAGAGGTAAGGGTCTCTCTTGTGGCTGGCTCCTTTACTTCTCTGAGCTTTCAGCTTTTACTCCTGGATGGCCGACTCTGGACTCTGCGTTTTTATTATTAACAATTGGAATTTGTGCTATAACTTTTCTTTCCTTGAACTACAGCCCCTAGTGCAGACCCCGATAGGAGGTTTGACTGGGTCCGCCTACCTTTCAGAGATGCGACTCTATTCCCTTTGTTTTCTTTCTATTGCTGACTAGAGCCTAAGTATGCCTTAAGCTTCTTAGCTGCCTTAGCTTCCTCCAAGCTCCCCTCCTGCCATTTTGCTGCCAGGCCAGCTTATTGTCTCTATCTCTTCCTCCAAGCAGCTGCAAGACTTATAGCTTGCCTGCCCTGGCATTTTTCTTTTAAACTCCCATTTTTAAATTCTATTACCAATGAGACTAAGAACCCCAAGAGGGGACACCAAGTTCCCTGATATCATAAAATGGCTCTGCTGGGAAGCCTCAAGATTTATGATGAACTTTGTTCCTGCCTTTCTTTAATCAGAAAAAAAAAAAAAATGAACCCATGCCTGCACCTCTAAATGACATCAAAAACAGTTACTGCCAAGGCTGATGACCTGAGTTTGATTCCTGGAACCCACACGGTAGAAGGACAGAATTGACTCCCACAAGCTAACCTCTGACCTTCACACATACATGATGCCATGTACATACCCTGTCCCCCATGTCTTATAAAACTTTAAAGAGGGCAGGGGGCTAGAGACCTGGGGCTAATACACACAGAAACCCTGTCTGGGAAAATAAAACAAACAAGAAGATTAAATAAGCCCATTCCTCCCTGAGCTGCTTTTGGTCATGGTGTTTTTACTGTAGCAATAGAAACCTAACTAGAATAAGACTAATGGAAGCTGGGAGGCATTTTTATCAAGGCTTGTTTGCACAGATTTCCCTCAGCCAGATGCCCCTCTGTGATGACCAGGATGTTCTTTTCTCCTACCGTGCATAGGGAATCTTTTACAGGGAGCTAGTCTGTCTTTTCCTGCTCTCAGAAAGAGGAGGTGAGGTCAGAGGGCCATTCATGTGCAAGCTGTTTGGTTTTGTTTTCTTTTTCCTTTTTGAGACAGGGTTTCATTGTGTAGCCCTGGTTGTCCTGATATTCACTCTAGACCAGGCTGGGCTAGAAATCCACCTGCCTTCTACCTCCTAAGTGCTGGCATTGAAGGTGTGCATCAACACTGTCCAGCCGGCTGGTTTCGTTATTGTTTTGTTTTTAAAGATTTATTTATTTAGTATGTATACAGTGTTCTGCCTGCAGGCCAGAAGAAGAAGACACCAGATCTCTTTATAGATGGTTGTGAGGTACCATGCGGTTCCTGGGAATTGAACTCAGAACCTCTGGGAGAGAAGCCAGTACTCTGAGCCATCTCTCCAACTCTTGGTTTTTGTCGTGTCCGTCCCCCCCCCCTCGCCCCACTCCGCCCCCCAAAGGTCTTTAGCTCAAAACAAATCTTGTGCCTCAGTGTCATAGTCCCGTTCTTCAGACCTAACTGCAGAAAAGAGGCTCTTGACTCCCATCTCCTCTTCCCGGTGAGAGAAAAAAGCCAACATTACAGCCTTTCTCAAGTAGAAAACAGTGCCTAAAACATGGCTGAGTAAACACTGTACACCATAGTAACCATTACCCATGCTATCCATTTTAATGTAATTAATTAAAACAATAAAACAAAAAGTCCAGGAACTGAGGCTAGAAAGATAGCTCAGTGGCTAAGCGCATTTTCAAAGGCCCTGAATTCTCTATTCTTGGCATTCACATCGTGGCTCACAATAGTCTCTAACTGCAGTTCTAGGGGATCTGATGCCCTCTTCTGGAGTCTACACACTTGGTATACATGCACACATGCAGACAAACATTCGTACATATAAAATAAAAGCAAACAGATTGCTTTGTTTTTTGGTTTTCGAGACGGGATTTCTCTGTAGCTTGGGAGCCTGTCCTGGAATTCTCTGTAGATCAGGCTGGTCTCGAACTCAGAGATCTGCCTGTCTCTGCCTCCCGAGTGCTGGGATTAAAGACGCACACCACTACACCTGGCTTCAAGTTCCAATTTTTAAAGCAAGCGTTGCTAGATATTCTCCAATAACAGACAAGAAAGCAGAATATTCACAAGTGAAATGCTGAGTGCGCAGCTAACATCCACTACAACCATACACTACTCAGATGCCCGCCGTGCAGAGCAAGAAAGAGGAAACTGGCACTTTGTTTATATCCACTCCTCGCTCTCACTAAAGCCGGGAACCAGCATCCTGAATTTAGCGTCCCCACACATGATAGCTATTTTCTTGTCCAGGTCGTTGGTAGAGCACTTGCTTGATACGTGTGAGGCTTTAAGTCCAATCCCCACAACTACAAAAGTAAAAAGAAAAAAAAAACCCAGTCTTTAAAATTAATAAAATGTAGACGTACAAAACATAAAACAAAACCTGAGTCTGGGTCCTGGACTGAGCGGAGATCCGTTCCCAGATAGCTCTTGGCGTCGCCCTCTGGTGGTCTGGCTGGGTATTGCGTGGAGCGTTGCTCCCGCCCTCGTCTATAGGGCGGGGCCTCCGTAATTTGCATACCCACAGAACATCGCGCACAAGACAAAGACAAAATGAAAAATTAACGTATTATTCTAAGAATGTCTTTGTGAATGAGGACTTTAATTTATAAAGCAAAAAGAATGGTTCTTTTTAGATATTGTAGCCTTGAGTCAGGTAGACACCATCGCTGTGCTAGGAGTTGCTGTTATTCGAGTTGTGAGTGACAGAGCACCTCAGCATACTCTGGTTTCTCTTCAGATCGTATAAATCTTTCGCCTTTTACTAAAGATTTCCGTGGAGAGGAACAACTCTGAGTCTTTGACTAATTTTTTGAGGCCTTGTTTAGGCAAGGCTACATTAAGGCTGTCTAAAATAAGAACTTGTGTTAGGCTTTGGCTAGTTTCCAGTAAGTCTAGGTATGCATCTCTGGATGGTATCTTTCTGTTTACTGGTATTTAAGGAAGGGTTCTTTAGTGTTCTGTGTTTTTAATAACAGTCCTACCTGCTCGGAAGCTGCTAAAACAGAGGAAGCTGGCATGTGCATGCACGCTTCTCTGCCTTCTAACACACACACAGTTCCAAGCCCCGAAGCTTCAAAGTGAGAAGCCCTCCTAATTCTGCAAGTCTCTGGCACCAACACTATATAGACACCTCGAGGCTGCAGTGTCTCTCTACAGTACCCAGGGTATTAAGGACAGGAAATACTTGTCCATTATGGTCCCTTGAATCTAGGAGGATGGAGGAACATCCTGGTCCGTCCAACTTGCTTTTTTATTCCTCTCAGCTTCCTCAGGGCGCAAATCAGCGCTTGTGTGTTTTCTTTATAGACCTTCTCCATTTCCTGCCCCAGTGGGGACCACTTCCCTCATCCTTCCCAAGGTTTTGTGCTGAAACAGACCCCTGCTAGGCTTTCCAAGGGCAGCCCAGGTTGGCCCCCAGAACACAAAGAGCAGCCAGAACTCACAGGCTGTTGGCTCGCCAGGCTCTACTTAAAACTCTCTTATTTCCTTCCTTTCTCCCTTCCTTCCTTCCTTCTTTCCTTCCTCCCTCCCCCCTCTCTCTTTTTCTTTCTCTCTCTCTCCTTGTTTTTGTTTTTCAAGACACGGTTTCTCTGTATTGTTTTGGAGCCTGTCCTGGAACTCGCTCTGTAGACCAGACTGGCCTCCAAGTCACAGAGATCCACCTGCCTCTGCCTCCCGAATGCTGGGATTAAAGGTGTGGGCCACCAACACCCGGCCAAAAGTATTTTTCTTAAAATGAAATTATCTTTTTTCTCTCATTAACTACATGTTTGCAAGAGCTCTGCCCACTATGCTCATCAAGAAAGAATTTGTTTCGGGTCATAGTGGCACATGCCTTTAATCCCAGCACTCGGGAGGCAGAGGCAGGTGGATCTCTCTGAGTTCCAGGCCAGCCTGGTCTACAAAGCAAGTTCCAGAATAGCCAGGGCTACATACACAGAGAAACTCTGTAAAAAAAAAAAAAAAAAAAAAAAAAAAAAAAAAAAAAAAAAAACGAAAGAAAGGAAGAATTTATTGGCTGGAGAGGTAGCTCAGAGCTTAAGAGAACTTGCTGCTCTTTCAGATGACCCAGAATCTACTCCCAGAACCCCACATGTCTCCTAAAAACCACCTCTAACTCAAGTTCTGGGGTAACTGATGCCCTCTTCTGGCTTTCATGGGCACTCCATGCATGAAGTGCACAGACACACATGCAGGCAAAACACCCATAGGCATACACTAAACTAAAAAAAAAAAAAAAAACAACTTTTAAAATTGTTTTTAAAAATCGGGGCTGGAGAGACCAGCGGTTAAGAGCACGGATTGCTCTTCCAGAGGTCCTGAGTTCAATTCCCAGCAACCACATGGTGGCTCATAATAAATAAAATCTAAATAATAATAGTAATGTATCTAAGCCAGGTATTGGTGGCGCACACCCTTTAACCCCAGCACTCTGGAGGCAGAAGCAGGTGGATCTCTGTGAGTTCGAGGCCAGCCTCGTCTACAGAGCAAGTTCCAGGACAACCTCCAAAGCAATACAGAGAAACCTTGTCTCAAACAACAACAACAAAAAATAATGTATTGAAAGACCCCTGCCCCTTAGCCCTTTCTTTCTCAAGTTTGCCTCCTCCTCCGGTCGGCGGCTTCCCCGATCCCCACCCCCGCTGGCCTCCACTTCCCCCGCCGCCGCATGCCCAGCCCGAGGGCGAGCACCAGGTGGGCCGGCCCGGGGCCCTGCCCCCGCGCCCCCGCCCGATGGGGAACACTCCGTCCCAAGGTCTCTGCCCCCAAGGTCAGCCATCTGGACGCGGAGGGGGAAATTGAGTCTGTTGTACCAGACACCAGACCTTGAGAATATGCTGGTCTGGAATGGCTCTGTGCCTCATTTGAACCATCCAATAGAAATGACTCTGTACTTTGCCTCATTTGAATGATTCTGTACTTTGCCTCATTTGAATAACTCTATACTTCACCTCATTTGAATAACCCTATATAGTGCCTCATTTAAATTGACCAATAGGAATAACACTGTACTGCGCCTCATTTGAATTATCCAATAGAATCTCTGCTTCTCGCTTCTGTATTGCGCTTTCTGCTATATAAGGACCCCTCTCCCTTGGCTCGGCGCGCTTGGCCCAACAGAAGCTAAGCCTCCCCGGGTATCCGTGCCGCTAATAAAGCCTCTTGCAGTTTGCATCCAAGTTCGTGGTCTCGCTGATTCCTGGGTACGGGTCTCCTCCTACGAAAGTACCTCTTCAGGGGTCTTTCAGTATCTGTACTGGACAGTGGTGGAGAACACCCTTAATCCCAGTGCTCAGGAGGAAGAGTCAGGCAAATCTCTAGTATAAAGCCAGCTTGGTCTACAGAGTGAGTTCCAGGACAGCCAGAGCTACTCAGAGACATAGAAATTCTGTCTTGAAAAAGCAAAATAATAATAATGTATCTTCCAGGCGTGGTGGCACTTACCTTTAATCCCAGCACTTGGGAGACAGAGGCAGGCAGATCTCTGTGAGTTTAAGGCCTGCTTGATCTATACAGAAAGTCCCAAGACTACATAGACTCAGAAACAAACAACCTTACTGTTAGCTAACAGCTAGAATTCTGCTCAGCACCAGGAGACCAGCACTCTCTTGAAGAGGGAGTCTAAGGCAGACCCAATGAGAAACCCCTTGTGACAGGTGATGATGAGAAAGGCACAGCTTGGTCAGATTGCAATGGCTCCCCTGATGGACCCCCTTTACCAGCCACTCAGTGCCTTGAATCCCACCCTGATGATTAGGGCTGGAGGTTCCAGAGAGGTCAGCTTTGCAGACTGCAGACTTTGTGGCTGACAGAAGACTCAAGGTTGTTGTGGCAATAGAGAAAAGAGACGGGAGATGCTGTTCTCAGCTGGCTTAGGGGCTAAATACTGTGTGACTTCTAGTCCTGATTCAGGGACCTGTCTAGGGCTTGGTCTCCCCTATTTGTCAGGTGAGTCAGATAATCTTTAGCCCCCGTCTCCCAGGCGCTGACATTTCATGATGTTAAGCCCTGGGCTCCAGGGAGTAGAGATAAGAGAGTAACAGTACCAAAGTGCACACAGTCTATAAAAACAACCCCTGCCTTTAGTTACTACAAGGCTGTCCATCCTATGGGACCTGACTCGGACAGGCTTCCTGTGGGGATGAAAGAAAGCCATACTGCAAAGTCAAGCCAAGATTGACAGGCTACATATGCTGTTGTATGCTCAGGCACATACATAGAAACGGGCACACAGTACATGTGTATGACTATGCATACATTCAAACATGCATATCGATATTCTTGCAATCATATACTCATGTCACATACCACATACACACATACATTCTCATAAATAACCTGCAGTTACTCATACACTCATGCACTTGCCTGCATACACTCATACACACGTATTCACTTACATTCACAGGCACATTCCCAGACATATCTGGGAGTGGAACTACTGGGCATGCGTAGCTTGCTTAACCACACATCAGGCATGCTGGCAGGCAAGAGCTCTGTCACTGAGTTATATTCGCTGCCCATGGAGAGCTTGCTATGTTGAGCACTGGCCTGGGCCCTGGAATTCTACAGCAATGGGCCTAGGGGAAGCCATGGAAGTGAAGGGTAGTGGAAGCTGACTCTGCCCAAAGAGTCATAAAGGTCTTGTGGATGCAGAGGTGCGGGTGTCAGGCCTTGAGATAAACCTGGAATGTCCCAAAAAGGATTGGCAGTCACATCTCAGGCTGGAATGGGTGGGCTCCCTCCCAAGCTCACCCTTTGTGGCAGAGTCCCAGAGACTGTTTGCCTGTGTCTCACACTAATTCCCATGGGAAGAAGCTAATTCCCACCTCTCTCCTCCTGCTTTGGGCTGGTGAAGCCTCTAGAAGGGAAAACAAGCCTTTGGCTGTTGATCCTAGGTCCCTAACTTTAGACATGCTGCCACCAGGGTGCTCCATACGTGACCCATCAAGGAGGATGTAGCATGGCTTCTGAGCTATTTATGTCCCAAACACCTGACCCTGATCAGTTGGGAGGCACAGCCACACTAGGATCACTCTGCGAGATGGCAGACCTAGTACCATCTGAAACACTGATGTCCTGGAAAACAAGCAAAGTGGGACACAGATGTGACCAGCTAGAGAGGGAGAGTTTTAACCTGACTTGGATCAGAGATCGCTAACAAAGACACCACTGGGATGACAGAAGACACGGGGTATAAAGGATTATGATTTTCTATCAGTAATGAATCATCATGTTCTGCTCTTCAAAGATGGCTGCCCACAGAGACATACTCCACTAAAAACTCCCTCACAGATCGACGCTAGAGTAAGCACAGAGTGAGCCCACTGGAGAGAATTTGAGTGGCACTGTTAACTACTGCACTAGCAGGTAGTGGTCACATAATCTCAATAGGCCTTGATGTTCTCACCTGTAGAGATAGTAAAGCGATAACCAACTTTCTTTCCTCTTTCTTTCTTTCTTTTCTTTTCTTTCTTTCTTTCTTTTTTTTTTTTTTTTTTGTGTGTGTGTGAGACATGGTTCTACTATGTAGTCCTAGCTGGCCTGGAACTCTATGTAGATCAGGATGGTCTTGAACTCACAGAGATCTGCCTGCCCCTGCCTCCCAAGCATTAGGATTAAAGGTATGTGGTATTGAACCCAGCAAAACAAATCTAAAAAAAAAAAAAGGTTAAAATTATTGTATCAAAGCCAAATGTTATCAATTTCTTGGTTATATTCTTCAGCAATTTTTTTTTTTTTTTTTTAGATTTTTATGTGTATGAGTGTTTTGCCTGCATTATTTGCCTAGTGCCCTCAGATCACAGCTAGGGGCATTTTATCCCCAGGAACTGGAGTTATGGGTGGTTGTGAGTCACCCTGTGGGTGCTGGGAACAAAACCTGGATCCCCTGCAAGAGCAACAAGTGTTCTTAACGACTGAGCCATCTCTCCAAGCCAACGTTTTTCAGTCTTTGTAAACCGCCCAAGAGATGTAATTCAATCATACCAAAAGATTATCGGAATGTATCTAAACAATACTGTTAGGCGCTGGAGAGATGGCTCAGCGGTTAAGAGCACTGACTGTTCTTCCAGTGGTCCTGAGTTCAATTCTCAGCAACCACATGGTGGCTCACAACCACCTTGAATGAGATCTGGTGCCCTCTGCTGGCATGCGGGCAGAAGACTGTATACATAATACATAAAATCTTAAAAAACAAAACAAAACAAAACAAAAACAATACTGTTAGTTAGAGGTATTAGTACTCCTAAATAAAGAGTGGTTTGTCCTTCATAAAACCATTTTATGAAGTAAATAAGCTAGGGTGGGAGACGTAGCTCAGTAGTAGAGTATGTGGCCTCGTGTGCACAAGGCTCTGAGTTATAATCACTAAGAATAAAAACAAAAACCAAACAAACAAACAAACAAACAAAAAAAAACCTTCAGCCGGGTGTTGGTGGCGCTACACAGAGAAACCCTGTCTCGGGTCAAAAAAAAAAAAAAAAAAAAAAAAGAAAAGAAAAGAAAAAAACTTCAACATGAAATGGGGATGGTAGGAGGCAACATGCTGAGCATAGTGGCACATACCTTTAATCTCAGTACAGGCTGACAGCTCAGTGCCAGCCGGATCTACATAGAGTTTCAGGCCAGCCTGGGTTACAATATGAGAACCTGTCTAAAAACCAAAAAATTACATTGAAACCATGAATCATATGGAAGGATTCAGGCATTACGCTGGCCTGCCCCTGTTACCTGGCAGAATGTATTCCGGCAGTACCGTGGTCAGCCCAGGGTTCCATGAATACTAGTCTGCATGCAGATGTAAAGGGCCCCTTTAAAAGACAGACCCCAACCACTTACGCTCTCTTTGCTCTCTCCTCTTACTCCTCTTCCTCTCTTGCCTCTCCCTCTCTCTTTCTCCCCCTGTAGCTCTCTCCCCCTGTAATAAACTCTATGGTTAATGCATCTCTTGGTTCGTGAAGAAAGCATAGCGCGCTTTCTTCAACTTAAACAAAAGAACAACATCATACATTTTGGAAAAACAGGGAATGGGCCTCTGTGGGCAGGCAGTTGATGATCACCCGAAGCTACTTTTAGGCTAGAGGTTTTAGACTTTCTTTTGAGATATGATCTTACTGTGTATTAAGTCTGGCTTGATTCATCCTCCTGCCTCAGCCTCCGGAGTTTTCACGTGACAGTCTTTAGTTCTTCTAAGAATGATGTTTTCTTTTGCCATGAACACTGCTCTTTACTTAGCTCTGTCCCCCCACCCCCCAACCCCGGCGCCAGGATGCCAGTCCACCAGGGCAGAGCGTTCGCTGGAGCCAGCCACGAGCAGAGGTGAGCAAGGCTCAGTTCCCAGTCTTCAAGTTTTCTTCCTCTGTCCAGAGAAGGGTCTCATTTACCCTCAAAGGCACCGCTGATGGCCCCCATGTGTCTGGACATCTTGTGCCTGGCCCACAGTTTCCCAAGGGTTTCAGGAAGGCGACAGACAGCACAGTGTGTCCATGGCAGGGTGGCCTGCGCTGACTCGGGGCGGAGTGGACAATCTTAAGAGTCTGCATCCCCTACCCAGGACCTGGGCCTCTGGGCCCGGGGTTGCCACCTTGGCCACAGTATGTAGGACCTTCTCCAGCAATGCAGGCCGTTGCAGGGTTTACTGGTTCTCCCGAGGCACAGTTTTCACTTAGAACCAGGGCTGTGCAGTGGGAAATCGCCACAGATTTGGGGCTTTGGGAGGGATGGTGGTTCCCGAGTGTGTCCAACCAGTCACACTCCATCCCCACATCCTTGATCACGTACAAGGGAGAGTTTGGGGTTCTTCTCTGGGCTGCACACCTAGGAGATAATCATGTCCACCTTTCCATCCAGCAAGCTGCAGCTGTCCGTCGTGAATCTCTCTCCCTCATGGCCTCCTCTCTGGGTCCGTGTTGCCAGGCGTTCCAGGACTGGTCGGCTTCTGAAAAATCTTTGCTTATAAACGACAGGAAGAAAAAGAACCTTATTGGTAGTCAGCTTTCTGTGCTGTGACGGTGGCAAGGTTGCTTCTGGCTCAGGGCTACAAGGTCACTGGGTCACTGCATGAACTCAGACCCGAGGTGGGGCAGGTTAGCATAAGAGAGCTGTACTCGAACCGTTAGGAGGTAAACCGACAGAGACCCAGAGAGAGGAAGTTTTCTGAGGGACACGCCCCTGAGTTACAACTTCCTTCCTCTAGGCTCCACCTCCTAAGACCCTTCACTTCCCAGGAGCCCTCCACCTGTGCTTCAACAATGTGGGCATTGGCAGCAACAAAGTTCTCTGCCTTGGGGGTGGGAGTCTATGGGTGAAAAAAAAAGAACAAATTTTGTATGTGAAGGTGCGCATGCCCTTAAGTGTGTGTATGTAAGGGCCAGGGGTCAGCCTCAGGTATTGTTCCTCAAGCACTGTCCATCTTGGAAAAAGTTTAATTTAGTTTGTTGTTATTATCACTTGTGTGAGAGAGAATATGCATGTTCCAAGCTGCACACGTCGGAGGACAGCCTTCTAATGTAGTTCTCTCCTTCCCCTATGGGTTCTAGGGGTTGAATTCAGGTGGACAAGTGCTTTTACACTCTGAGCCATCTCACCAGCCTTTTAAAATTTATTTTGTTTTATTGTTTACTTTTTAAATTTATGCTTGGGCTAGAGAGATGAGATTAAGAGCACTGGCTGCTCTTCCAGAGGTCCTGAGTTCAATTCCTACCAACCACATAGTGACTCACAACCATCTATAATGAGATCTGGTGTCCTCTTCTGGACTTCAAGCATATGTGCAAGCAGAACACTTTAGATATAATAAATAAATCTTTTTAAAAATGCTATCAACAGATGTGGTAGACTTTGGGGAGCCCCTTTTGAGGGCCTTACCCTGCCTGGGGAGTGGAGGGGGGATGGCTAGGGGCATGTGGGATGTTGGGTGGGAGGGGAGGGAGAGGGAGAAGGGATTGACATGTGAAGCAAGCTTGTTCCTAATTTGAACTAATAAAATAAAATAAAAATGCTATCAACAATTTATTCTTGTCTGGAGGTGGTGGCACACTCCTTTAATCCCAGCACTTGGGAGGCAGAGGTGGGCAGGTCTCTGTGAGTTCGAGACTAGCCTGGTCTATATAGAGTGAGTTCCAGAACAGGCTCCAAAGCTACAAAGAAACCTGTCTTGAAAAACCAAAATTTTTTTCTTTGATAATTTCATAGATATATACAAGTATTTTGATCACCTCAATCCTCCAACACCCTACACCAAGTCTCCTCCAGCCACCCGCAAAATCTAATGCTCTACTGATAGAGTTATCTTATATGTATTTAATTATTTATGAGACAGTCCCACTATTGGCTGGCCCGGAATTTGCTATGTAGATCAGCTGCCCTTGAACACACAGAGATCTGCCTGCATCTGCCTCCAAACTGCTGGGATTAAAGTTGTCTACCACCATGCCAAGCATTTATTTTATTTTATTTCATCATCTGTTTATCCACCCATCCACCCGTCTGTCTGTCTATCTAATCTATCTATCTATCTATCTATCTATCTATCTATCTATCTAGACTCTCACCGGCCTGAAATTCACCAAATAGGCTGGGCTGTCTGGCAAGTGAGCTGCAGGGATCATTCGCCAATTTCCACATCTGCAGCACTGGGGTTATAAGCAAGTGCCAACCATAGCCAGCTTTACATTTTTTTTATGTGGGTTCTTGTAAATGAAGCTAGATCTGCCTACATTTTCACAGTCTCGTTTCCTAGAAGTTTCCAGAAGACCATTTTACAAGCAGAAGATACAGAAGCAAAGCAACACAAAACCCTTGGGTTCCTAACTAGGCCTTTGTAGTTCCTAGCTGTGACACTTGCTGTTGGTGCCACTGCTCTCTATAGGGAAAGCGGCATTGCCCCACTGCCCATCTCAGTGGCTACTTAAGACTAACCGTGTGTGTGAGTAGCCCATGGCCAGTTGGTTCACCATCATGTCAACGTTAGTGGAAGCTTGGCTGTGGTGGCAGCACCAGCAGGGTCCCTCTGGGGGACAGTGTCCCACTTCATTGGAGATAAAGACTCCTGACTTCTGGACCTCTTGACTACCCCACCTACCTCCACCACCTCTAGAATAGGGTGCTAGCAAGATTTCCCAGCTGAAGGGATAGTGTAGACACGTGGCTCACATCCCTTTGTTGGTTTCCTGCAAATTAAAATTTATCTCTCAGGGAGGAAATGAGAGGTCAGACTTTTTTTTCCTCCTTCTTCTTAATGGGTCCTGATGAAGGAAATGAATTGAGGGGGGGAAGGAATCAGAAATCTGATCCACCTCTGCTGACTCAGAAGGGGAGTGGGGGCTCCCTGCACCCTCAGAAGGGCAGCTGGGCACAGTGTGTTTTATTATATAATTAACCTTGACCCTTCTGGGTTCAAAGAAAGAGGTTAGTTGGAAATAAATCAATAGTATGGTCTGGTCACTTCAAAGGCTACAAAATCCACTGGAAAATCCCGTGTTTGTTCAGTGTGTAAATTGGAATAGGTGTGCAATTCTTTCTGAAAGGTAGGAGGAGGATTTTAGGTCTAAATTAAAATTAATTGTATATCCGCTTCCTCTAATCAGGCAATCAGGACCCTTTATTGTGTGTCTTGCAGGAAGAGGGGGGAGGCCAGGGAAAGCATTGTGTGACCTTTGTGTGACTGTTGGGCCAGATTCAAGAACAGTCAAGGCTGGATAGAGAGCAGTAGCAGGGTGCAGTCCTTTGTCACATGAATGAAATATCTTTCTCTGTTTTGCCTCCTGGTGCTGGGGTGGGGGTGGGGGGTCAAGCCCAGGGCCTCTTGCATGCTAGGCAAGCCATTTCCCCTGAGTTTTATCCCAACTGGAATCCTTAGACTAACCAAACAACCACCATCATGACACAGAATGTTTACTGATTGCCTACACTGCACCGGGTGCCAAGAATTTTCTAGTTGGGTCCTCATTTGAACTCTTCACAAAGCAGACATTTAAGTCTGGTTATGATCACCACTGGTTAAGGAAATACTCCGTGGGGCAGAGGTCAAGTCTGGGGCTGTACTGAGATTCTCAAAGTCTGTTTTCTTGCCCTGGAGGAATGAAAGGGAACTGGCGGGTGTGTGTGTGTGTGTGTGTGTGTGTGTGTGTGTGTGTGTGTGTGTGTGTGTAAACTGCCAGTGTCCCCAAGCTCTTTGTTCATTTCCCTTAAGAAGTTAGAAGGTATCTGGAGAGCTCTGGACATGCTAAGTGTCTATTCTACCTGTGCTGTGCCTTTAGGAGCAACCTTATTTGTTTACTTTTAAATATTTGTTTATGTGGGTATATGCTCCTGTTTCTGTGTGCATGCAGGTATGTGGGATGGCGCCTGCTTACCGGGGTTCTGGGGTCTGTACTCTAGTCCTGATGATTACACAGCAAGCACTCCACCCACTGAGCCACATATAATAATATATAATATATAAATATATACTATTATAACATAGTATTATTACAAATAATATATATTGTTTTATTGTTATTATTTTGGAAATGTGGTCTTGCTATGTAGCCCAGGGTTGAAATTACAGGGGTGCACCACCATTTCAGCTAAGGTTTATCTTTTGCTTTGTTTTGTGAGGACTACTCACTGTGTAGTCCTGGCCGACCTGGGATTTGCTGTGTTGACCAGGTTGGCCTCGAACTCACAAAGATACATCTACCTGTTCTCTCAACTGCTGAGACTAAAGGCATGGACTGATATGGCCAGCCTTGACATCATCTCTAGTTCTTCTGTTTTGTTCCTTTCCTTCCTCTCTTCCACATTTCCTACTGTTCCACAAGTTTTCACTGAGCATTTAATGCTACTTCAGTCAGGTCACAATGTCCCCCGGCCTTTGGGAAATTGAACCCTAAGGTCACCAGACAGCTGAGGATGAGCCCACTGTGTTCTAGTGTTTCAGGGGAGAGGGTTGGGTATGAGAGCTAAGCCCGGTGCAGTGGAAAGCACAGCAGTGCTCTAGCTGGAGAGAACAGGGAAGATCTCCCCAGATCAAGGCACAGCCTAGCAAGGTCCAGCGTTCTCACAGGGAAGCAGGCCTGGAGAAGCCAGGGCCATGTTTTAGATAGATGGGGTTGGGGATGGGAATCAAACACTGGCCTCATTCCTCATTAATAATAGTGACAGTGTGCTCCATCCTGGGGGCTTCCTGTGCTCTGACTTTCTCCAGCAACCCAGGAGGGGGGAATTAGGACAGAGATTACAGTGTGTCCACCAGGTTGCTCAGCTGGACGGTGACAGCGCCAGGATTATAAACCTTAGCCCACACGCTTGACCACCCCTGCCTCTCGTGAGGAGATGAGTGATGGTCATAAAGCATGGTCCTTGGTCTGCTTTGGTGCAGTGAGTTTATGGCAGGTTCCCTGTTCGTTTTATGATATACTTAACATTCCTTTGCACAGAAGGTCTGTCTGACAGCCCAAGATCTCCTCATTCTTACAACAAACAAACAAGGCACAAGTAACATTATGCAGACTGAGCAGGTTGTATTTATATACTTAGGAATACACCACACACGCACACACAATTAAAGAAAAAGTGGCCACAAATTTGAGAGAGAACAGCTGGGCGTTGGTGGCGCATGCCTTTAATACCAGCACTCAGGAGGCAGAGGTAGTTGGATCTCTGTGAGTTCGAGGCCAGCCTGGTCTCCAGAGCCAGTGCCAGGATAGGCTCCAAAGCTACACAGAGAAACCCTGTCTCGAAAAACCAAAAAAAAAAAAAAAAAAAGAGAGAGAGAGAGAGAGAGAGAGCAAACGGAACATAGGGGAAAGGTTGGGGGAAGCAAAAGAAAAGGAGAAAATGATTTAATTATATTGTAAATTCAAAAAATTATAATAGGTCCCCTGGAGAAGGGGAAAGGGACAAGATCTTCTGAGCAAATTGGGAGCATTGGGGGAGGGTAGAGGGAAGTAGGAGAATGAGAGGGGGAGAAGAGGAGGGGTGAGGAAGACATGATGGGACAGGGAGGTTGAGTTGGGGGAAGAACAGAAGAGAGAAAGATAAGAGATAATGTAATAGAAGGAGACATTATAAGTTTAAAGAGAAATTAGGCACTAGGGAAATGTCTGGAGAGCTACAAAGATGACACCAACTAACAATCTAAGCAACAGAGGAGAGGCTACCTTATATGCCCTATCCTGATAATGAGATTGATGACTAATTCATATGCCATTGTATAGCCTTCAACCAGTAGCTGCTGGAAGTAGAAGCAGACACCCACAGCTAAACCTTGAACTGAACTGAAATCCAGATGCAGAGAAAGAGGACTGATGAGCAAAGGGGTCCAGACCAGGCTGGTGAAACCCACAGAAACAGCTGACCTGAACAAGGGAGAGCTCTTGGTCCCCAGACTGATAGCTGGAAAACCAGCATGGGACTGATCCAGACCCCCTGATTGTGGGTGTCAGTGAGGAGACCTTGGAAATCTACGGGGCCTCCTGTAGTAGATCAGTACTTATCCCTAACATAGGAATGGACTTTAGGACCCCATCCCACATGGAGGGATACTCCCTGAGCCTAGACACAAGGGGGTTGGCCTAGGCCCTATCCCAAAGGATATGACCGACTCTGAAGACCCCCTATGGAAGGCCTCACCCTCCCTGGAGAGCAGAAAGGGGATGGGATGGGTAGGGTGTTAGTTGTGGGGGCAGAGGAGAAGGGGAGGGAGAGGGACCTGAGATTGACATGTAAAATAATTTTCTTTCTAATAAAAAATTATAATAAACAAAACCAAAAAACTCCATTTCAGTTTGTTTCTATTCCATCCTCCAGTTTTCCTCCTGGAAACACAGAACAAGTCAGTGGCCTGTTAGGACAAGGACTCTGGGAGTCAAGCCCTGACCTACCCTTCACTTCCCTGGGCCTTGGTTTCTTCATCTGCTTAAGGCATCTGCTTTTTTTTTTTTTTCTATTTTAACTTTTTACTGATTCCTCGTGGATTTCACAACGTGCAACTTGCAACTCATCTCCCAGCCCCTTCATATCTGCCCTCTCTCTGCCTTTGCAACCACCCCCCAAGATAAAACAAAATAAAATTTAAAGGAAAAACAAATCTCATTATGGAAGCTGCAGTGTGACAGAGTGAGTATCCCCTTTAGCTCTTTTTTTAAAAGATTTTATTTATTTATTATGTATACAACATTCTGCTTCCATGTATATCTGCACACCAAAAGAGGGCACTAGCTCTCATAATGGATGGTTGTGAGCCACCATGTGGTTGCTGGGAATTGAACTCAGGACCTCTGGAAGAACGGCCCTCTTAACCTCTGAGCCATCTCTCCAGCCCCTCCCCTTTAGTTCTTAACCTCTGAGCCATCTCTCCAGCCCCTCTCCTTTAGTTCTTATACTTGCAAATTTTCATTGCAGTGAGTCCCTGGTCTGGTTCTAGGCCTCTGGTTTCTACCACCAATACTGGGCCCTCAATGGGACTCCTCTGGGTTATCCTGTTGTTGTCTTGTGTCATGGAGATCCTGCAGCTTTGGGTCTGCAGGACCAGTCCCTTCATGTGCTCCAGCAGATCATAGATTGGGTGGATGTTGGGGTGGGCCAAATCAAAGCCCTGGTCTGGGCCTGGGTGGTGGCAGGGTTGGTCAGCCCACCAGTTCCCCTTCATCGGCACCATCAGGGTGAGCTCTCCAGTGCTGCCCAGGTGAGTAAGGTACCTGCTTTTAAATCTGATGGTTTGAACTCAGTCTTCCGGACTCACATGGTGGGAGAGATCAGATCCCATAAGTTGTCCTGTGACCTTCACATGTGCCCCAGGATGTACACATCGTCCTCCTCCACGTAAATAAACAAATGTAATAAAAAATTAATGCAAAATAAAAAGAATAAATTACAGATGTCATCACTGTCATTGGGACATGAGACTTCACTGGAGTCCCTTTCTTTACTCAGACGATTCCAGGCAACATCAAAACAAAGGAAGAGCATATTGTGTGGGAATCCAGTAGTCATTCTATTTATATGTTTTCCATTTGTGTATCAAAGTGCCATGACCCATGCAGCAAATGACAGCGTCCTGGCTGCCCGATGACCTCCTGGTTCATGTCCATACCTCCAACCTTTCTTTGCTACTCCCTGACTTTTCTATCCCTCTAAAAAGTCTTCCTTAATCCAGTACTTCAGCAACCCCATGCCTTCTGTTTCCACAGCTATGCATCCAAGACAGTCTTTCGATACTTGTGGATTATTTGTATTGTAAGTTCATAGAAGGTGTCTCTGCCCCTCTCTTGCAGGGAGGGGGCAAAGCACATCTTGATTGCTACTGGTGTTTAATGTGGCACATCCGTCCCATTGGATGTAGTGTTCATTTGTTCCACGAGGTGGCAGAAAAGCCTGCTTGTCGTAGTTCAGCTCCTATAGAGCTGGGCTATCAGGCTGCCAGAGGCTCCTTTCGCTCCAGAGAGCTCAGGGAAGTCAGGCCAAGAATAGGATTCCTTTCCACCTCAGCTGCAGCTGCCCTCCCTCCACTTAAGCCTTGTTTGTTTGTTTGTTTGGTTTGCATGCTATAGTGTGCCTGTGGAGGTCAGAACACTACTTGCAAAAGTCAGTTCTCTCCTTCCACTATGTGGGTGCTAGGCTCATCACCTGCCGCCTCCTGTTTGTTTTTAACAGGGTCTCTAGCTCAGGTTGGCCTCAAATTCTCTACATAGTTGAAGATGACCCAGAACTGATCCTCCTGCCTCTACAACTCAGATGCTGGGATTACAGGTGTGTAGTACCATGCCTGGTTTATGCAAGTTCTGGGGATTGAATCTAGCTAGGGTTTCATGCCAAACTACCAACAGAGCTTCATGCCCAGCCTCTGGTTCTGTGTGTGTTACATGCCTGTGTGTGTGTGTGTGTGTGTGTGTGTGTGTGTGTGTGTGCCTTGATTGCTTTTTGCCTGATTTTTTGTTTGTGTATATTTATTTTATTTATTATTTATTTTTGAGACATCATCTCTCACTGAACCTACACGGCTTGCTTTAATAAACAATGTAGCAGTCATACAATTATTTCTAACCTGGCCCTAGTGATTCAATACTAACTGCTACATTGTTAATTAAAGCAAGTCATGAAGGCTGCTCATACTTAGGGAAATAGATTACACCAATGGGAAGAGGGTCCGGTGAGTGAGACTGAGTAGAACAGAGATAGCTGCCCACTCCCAGGCCTGCCCAAACCACAGCTCTTAAGCAGTGTAGACTCCACTTTAAAATACGTTAAAGGGCACCAGGCAGTCAGAATAGGTTTCAAGCCGTGGCTAGTACCGGCTGCCTTGAGACAGTAGATGGGGTGGTTGGTGGGAGGGGAGGGGTGCCAATGTAACTGGGTATGACCCTGAACTTCTTCTTTCCTGTGATCCTGCCTCCCCCTCCTGAGTGCTGGGATGACAGCTGCATACCACCATGCCTGGTTTATGCAGTGCTGGGGGAATAACCAGGGCCTTATGCTAGGATTCTGCCAACTGAGCTACAACTCCAGCTCCTCCCCTTCTTGAGTTATGTAACTAATAATGGAAACGATTACTGGCCCAACTACTTCACAAGGCCATGCATAGACATGTGACCTGACCACACCGTGGCCACCTGTGGTGCCTCACACAGTTCTGAAGGCTTGATTGCCATTGTTGTCCCAGGCCCTGACACTGTGAGGATCCTTTCCCCAAAATGTGCCCCCATCCCCCTGCCCTCCATGGCCCAGAACCTGACACAGTACCAAAAAACTCAATGTTCACTTTGGCAACAGTACTTTTATTCAGTTAAAATGAACAGACTGTAACAAACCCAAACCAGGCCAAGGAGGCTGCCAGTCCCCTCTCCCCACAGCCCCTCTGACCAAAGAGAATGGGACAGAGGGCCCTTCCTCAGAACAGGAAGAACCCTGAAGTCCACCTACCTTTTGGGAGAAGGGACAAACTGCCCTTCCCATGTCCACTTGGACAAGACTCTAGTTTTCTAATAAAACACCACAAATTCTAACTTGGTCAGCTAATTATCTAAAGTTCAGGATGAACAGTCCCTAGAGGATCCGGGGTCAGGGACTTTATGTTCTAACCTTATTTTTAAGGAATACATTTATCCCCCTTTTTTTTTCTTTAAAAAAAGTTTTCCTTCTTCTATTTAAAAAAATGTTTCTGAGTGTAACCAAAAATAGGCATTTTTTCTTTCTTTTTCTTCTTTTTAACCTAAGTAGTTCAAAGAACAATACAACAGAACAGAGAAATAAAACGTAAACACACCTCATACAAAAATAACTCCTGGCCACCCCTGCTGACTGGGTAGATCAGGTTACCTGGGTCCCATGATACAGAAAGCTGGGGTGCCTCTGTGGGGGTGTACCCACTCCAAATAATATAGTACATTCCAGGGATTGGGCCCCATGTCTGGGCAGAGCAGGAGACAAGCCTCCAAGTTATGTCCTACCTTCTCCAGGCCCAGTGGCTTGTCTGAGAAGGTCAGGACAGGGGGGTGGATAGACACAGGGGATGGAGGACAAGCGGTATGCAGGAAGGTGACTAGTTTGGGACAACAATTTATACTTCAAGGAACAACCTTCCCCTTGTTTTTGGCTTGTTTCACATTTTCTCTCTGGCCAATTTCATCTCAATTTCTGTAAGCCCCATGGTCACTTAGCCACAGCCTCCTCTTTTGGGGGAGAGGTAGGCAAGGCTAGAGGAGAAGGGGGCTTAGGAGGGTCCAGTGACAACACAGGCCCACACCGAGGGCCTTGAGGCTTGAGGTAGACAGTTTCTTTCACACTTAGAATTGGGACAGTGTTTTTTGTTGTTTTTTTTCTTTTTCTTTCTTTTTTTCCTTTTTATTTTTCTTCTTTTTCTTTTACTCAGGGAAAGAATATGGGGTGGGAGGGGTACTCCAAAGGAGGGCTTGAGGTAGGAGTGCACTGGGACTCTGGGGGACAGGGGGCTGAGGTTACTGCCCCACTACTCCCAAGGACATTCATTCCGGCTGAGGTAGGTGCTGAGAGTCAAAACAGCTAAAATCCATCCTGAGAAAACAAGATCGGAGCAGGGCAACGGCATCGGCCAAGCCACAGTAGGGACGTGGGTTTTGTTTGTCTTGTTTTTTAAGTATAATTCACTTTCTCTCTCTTCTTTCTTTTTTGACTTTTAAATTTTGATTTTTAAAGGAAAACTTTGTTTCATTAGAAGTCTTGTGGGCAGCAGGCATTGATGAGGGGACGTTAGCTCTAGTGGGGAGACAGACGCCTTCCTGTAGGACCCTCTGGCTCCAGGGGAGATGCCTTCCTGTAGGACCCTCTGGCTTCTGTGGTTTGAGAACCCTGTCCTTCAGTCAAGCTAGAAGCACTGGCGAGCTCCCAAAACCATCCAAGTTCCACGGAACAGGAAAAACCTCGCTTTCGACCTGAGAATGGGGCATTGCCCCTCAGAACACACCAACTCTGGCTGTCGTCCCAAGTAAGCTCACAGAGAAGCTGGAGACAGGGTGGCCTGTCCTTCACTGAGGAGGCCTGCATCTTGGGGCTCTGGGGAAGGCCCAGGGCCTGCAAAGGGGGACTTGGCCTCTGTTGTCCTCCCTGGCACAAGGTTGAAACCTTGGAGCTGAACCATGGAGACCTGGGTCTCCCCACATGGAATAGGGGCTGAGGGATCCTGAGGAATGAAAGGTTGGATATAGAAGTCAGTATCAGAGTCAGAGGTAAGAGTCAGTCTCCACCCCACCCTGGGTTGTGGGTCCAGCAGATGTGTCTAGACTTTTCACATTGTAGCACATTGTCATCAAAAAGATCATGCTGGAGGACCATTTAGTCAAGTCATATAAAAAGATCCTTTCTCGACGGGCGGTGGTGGCATTAGTCCCAGCACTTGGGAGGCAGAGGCAGGCAGATCTCTGTGAGTTCAGTTCCAGGACAGCCAAGACTACACTAAGAAATCCTGTCTCAGAAAACCAAAACCGAAACAAAGAATAAAACCCTGAAATCCTTTCCCTTTTTATTTTGAGACAAGGTCTCACTGTGTAGCCATGGATGGCCTGGAACTTGTTATGTAGACCAGGCTGGCCTTGAACTCACAGAGATCCATCTGCCTCTGCCTCTGCCTCTGCCTCCTGAGTGCTAGGATTAGAGGTGTGCACCACCAAGGCTAGAATCATTTTTTTTTTTAAAGAGGTTATCATGTAACTCAGGCTTACTCTCTATGTCGCCAAGGCTAATCCTGGAATTCTGGTCCTCACACCCTCACATCATGAGTGATGCTAGGATTACAGGTATATACCACCACACCCAGTTCACCCTGGGTTTTTTTTGTTTTTGTTTTTTGTTTTTTTTGTTTTGTTTTGTTTTCAGAGAGATGGTTTCTCTGTGTAACCCTGGCTGTCCTGGAACTGACTCTGTAGACCAGGATGACCTTGAACTCACAAAGATCCACCTGCCCCTGCCTCCTGAGTGCTAGGATTAAAGGTGTGCGCACCATGCCTGGCCAGTTCATTCTAAGTCAATTTATGATTTTGTGTTGGGCCACATTCATAGCTGTTACTGCCAGGTGCAGAAGCTTGTGGCCTGAAGGATGCAGGCTGGTTATGCCTGACCATCCCTAGGCCTTCCAGCCTGACTCAGGACCCAAAGAGCATCCCTGACCAGGAGTTAGGTGTCCCAGGAAGATCTTGCCCTGTGGTGGAGTTGAAGGAAGGGGCAGCATGAGGGAGTCAGAGACTGAGGGAGATGGGTGGCAGGCACAGGCACTCACAGTAGGCCTGGAGCCTGGCTGCCCAGCTGATCCGGTTGCAGGGAACAGCTGCTCCAACTCCTTGGCGTCCACATGCTTCTCATCTCGGCCTAGCTGGCCTCCCTCTCCTCGGCTCACTCCATTCAGGGACAGGATACCAGGGTCCCTCTGGCTCCGGGGACCCTGGGGAGGGGAAAGCTGGTTTTCCACATCCCTACAAAGGAGGACCCTAAGAGATGAGCCAAGAGTTAGGGGAGTAGCATCAGGGACAGAGGCTGAGGTGCCAGCTCGGCCACCTTCCCCTGCCAACAGTTCCTCCCCAGACTCAGGACCCACCTGCCCCTTTGGCCAAACAGGAGGAATAGGACACAGAAGACGATGCAGGTGACTCCGATGTGGATGCCGATAACAATGCCTGTGGTGGATGTATGGTTGGTGACATCTTCCTTCCGGCAGTCACATGGGGGACTCAAGGCTAGAGGGCAGGGTGGGTTGGGGCATAGCTTGCCTGGCCTCCCCAGCAAGCAAGACTCCCCAGCCCTCTTCCTCTGCTTGACCCCTTACAGTTTTCCTTTGGGACCCCAGCTCAATCTTTCAGTTTTTTTCTGAATTCCAAGTATCAGCTCTGTGCCAGATACCAAGACAGGGTTTCATCTAGCCCAGGCTGGCCTCAAACTTGCTATGTAGCTGAGGATGGCCTTGAACTTCTCATCCTCCAGCTTCTAACTCCTGAGTGCTGTGATTATAGATGCTATGTCTGTTTTTTTGTTTTGGGTTTTTTTTTTCTTTCTTTTTTCTTTTTCTTTTTTTCTTTTTGGTTTTTGGAGACAGGGTTGACAGGGTTTCTCTGTGTAGCTTTGGAGCCTCTCCTGGCACTTGCTCTGTAGACCAGGCTGGTCTCAAACTCACAGAGATCCACCTGCCTCTGCCTTCCAAGTGCTGAGATTAAAGGAGTGCACCACCACTGCCCAGCCCTAGGCAAGCATTCTGTCAACTGAGCTGTATTCCCAGCCAGGACCAGCTACACCTTGTTTTTTTTTTTTGTTTTTTGTTTTTTTTTCCGACTGTTTCATCCTTACCATAGTTTTATAAAGTAGGTATAGTTAACCCTGCTTCATACTGAGAAACTGGAGAGAAGTTAGGCAGCTTGCCCACGGCCAAACAGCTGTGTGCACACGGGCTACACACACTGTCCTCTTCCTACCTAGCCTTCTTCCCACCCATTTCCCTCCCTTCAGGCCAGGATATAGCCCATGTCCTATTGTTAACCCTCACCTGTCCTCTCAGAGGCTCCCTTCAAAGACACAAAGCGGACTGTGGCGTTTCCGTCCCCATGCTGGTTGTAGGCAAGGAGTTTCACCTCATACACAGTGCTGGGGTCTGCAGGAAGCAGGGCTACTGAGCAACTTCCCTTCCCTACCAGGCAGCTTTGTCCTGGAAGGGAAGGACACCACCCCTGGCACCCAGTGTCACACCTTGCCCAGCCCCTTGCCCTGCAGGTCTCACCAAGTTGGCTGAGGTTGTAAGAGGAGACGGTCCCAGGGAGCAAGATGGGGCCGGTGAAGGAGGCTGCGCTGGCTGGGCGGTAAAACAACTTGAAGCCCCCATTGTGTTGGGCCAGCCGTGGCCAGGGTTTCCACAGCAGTTGCAGAGAGGAGCTGCCCAACAACCGCACTGATAGTGGGGGTGGGGTGGGGGCTAGGGGGCCAAGACGGGAGCAGTCAGATGGAGCTCTAGCTTTCTGCCTGTGACCTAGAACCCAAGAACCTGACAACCCTCTGACCTCAGGCACAGGACATGGTCTTACTCAGACAGCACCTTTCTGTGAATTAGAAAAGGTCACCCCTTCCTCCCAGCACAGCCAGTCTCTACTCAGCCTCAGGGCCCAGCACCTGTGTATACATAACCTGAACAGGTGTACGTGATGGCTCTACTCCCAAAGCCTGAGCGTCTATGGTTTTGCATCCCATATTCCTTACCTTCACCCAGGGTGCTGGCCAAGGTGGGGACAGAGGCTAAACTGGCCCCCCTTGGTGTGTAGGCCTTGATGTAGAAGCTGTAGGCTGTGGAAGGCTCAAGGTCTCTGACCAGGTGCTGGAAGGTGCTCTTGCTAACGGCTTCCTGATACTCCAGCTTGGGTGAGTCTGGGAGGCAAAGGGAGTGTAAAGGAACAGGAGGGCATCTTGGGAGCTTTGGTGAAATGAGGTGGTCAGGGAGCAGGGTGTGGAAGGAAAGGAAGGTGTTGGGGTCAGGCTGTGTGTGGTTCAGGGGGTTAGCTACAGTGAGTGAGGGTGGCTGACAGAGCTCTCCTGATGATCACTACCCACCGGCAGCCTTCCTGATGTGCAAGACATAGCCAATGATCTCCTTGGTGTGGGCTAGAGGCTCGCTCCAAGACACTCGAACCTCAGTGGAGGACACAGAGACAGCACGGACATTGCGTGGAGGGCCTGGCAACCCCTCGGCCCACAGCACGGTCAGCCTGGCACTGGCTTGGGATGAGCCAGCAATGTTTTCAGCCACACATTGGTAGATGGCCTCATCTTCAGGACCAACTCCAGAAATGCTCAATGTGCTGCAAGGGAAGGGAGAGCCTCAGAGGCGGACCACACCTCTCACCTGAGAGACTGAGCCCCTCCTTGTCTGAGCAAGACTTATGAGCACAAGGGTGGCAGGCGCAAGATTTAAGACCCAAGTCCCAGGCTCCCATCTTAGCACTCTCCCCCAGCTAGAGATACACAGTATATTTGGGTCACTTATTTCAGACCACTGTTTCTTCCCATGATGGCACCTTAACATGAAGCATGCATGAGTATGTGCCCGAGCGCTTGTGCACGCACGCGCACACCCCCCTTCACACACCTGTTATTGTTCTTGAGCCTGACGTGGCCTCCTGGACCCAGCACTTGTCCATTCTTCAACCATGTGACATGAGGAGGTGGCTCACCTTGAGCTTGGCAGGTGAACATGGCTGTGGTCCCAGCCGGCCTGGAGATGGACTGAGGGTGCTGGACAAACTCTGCTGGGGCTGAGTGGGCACGGAGAAGTGTGTAGAGTCATAGGGGTCATGTAAAGAGGAACAGGGACAGCCACGAATGAGGGGGTGAGGAGGAAGGGTAACATGCCAGAGAAGAGTACTCTACGTAGGCCAGGAGGGGCTCCCTCTCTTCTTCCTTCACCCCAGCATCTAGGAATAGGACTCCATCTTAAGGACTATTTAAAAGACTGACATCTGTATCCGAAAGCAATCAAGCGGAGCTCCCTGCTCAGGAAATTGTTAAATAAATAAATGTGCTAATAGGGCTGGCTGCACCTCCAAGGCTGTAATGACAAGAGATGGATGAGCTGCCCCCCTTCACCACCCAGTTCTACTTCCCTCCAATCCCCGGCCTCAAGCCTCTATTAACACCCAGGAATGGAATACTCTATCACCTTCATGTGGACAGATTAACAGCATATAGCATGCTAAACAAACGGCATTTAAGTTCCTAATCCCTCATTTCCCATCTCCATGCCCATGCCATGGGAGGAGAGACAGCCAGGGAAAGCCCTGGAAATGGAAATTGAGGCTGGCTGCAGGCCCCACATCTTGTGAGCAGGGTGGGAGCTGCTGTGTGAGGGGGAGATGACAGGCACACTGGAGCGCACAGCAGGCGGGTGTGAGCATGGAAGTGCCCCATGTGTGAATGAAACGGCTCCACGGGAAGGGACATGTGTGAGCCAGGGAATGACCTGCTGATATCAGAAAGTGGCAGTGCCTTCCAAGGTGGAGGGGTGTCACTGACATGTGCAGGGTACATGGGTCGCAAGTCAGAGAATGCCACACCCCTCTTGCTTCTAGCACTCATGTTCTGGGGAAGACCTGCTGTCTTTGACCTGGCCGGAGACTGAAGAGGGGTGAGAGTCAGGGCTAGGGTGAGGATAGACAGCTGCAGTAATAGAAGGTACTAGTCTCTGACACAGACCAGAGATGCTGATGGGGCATGGGGAGGGTTTGGCTGCTCTGTACCTTGTACCACCAGCCGGCCCTGGGCTGTCCTCCTCACCCGGGTGCCAGGCCTGTTGGCTGCACAGACATAGACACCTGAGTGCTGGACGGTCACATCTGAGATGATGAGGTTCCCTGTGCCCAGCACCTGGATGCCCTCCACCCCAATGGGGCGGCCATCTGCAATGGAAGTGGAGGGAGAATGAGCAGTGGCAGGAGTGTGAAAGATGGGAAGGATGAGAACATTCCAGAAGGCTTCCCCTTTACCACTCTTTCAGAAAGCCCTGACCTATGGCTTTGGCAGAGCTCCAGAAGTGGCAGAGAAATGCACAGTACTTGAGCCCAGCAGCAGGGGCCAGTGTCCTGATGCTAGCGTGATGATTGCTAGCTGCTTTTGCTGTTACTGTTTGTTTTGACTAAGACAGCATCTCACTGCATAGCCTAGGGTGACACCCTCCTGCTTCAGCCCCTAGTTCCTTCTCCCTGAATCCATAGAGGATTTGAAATCGTCCAGCAGTTGTAAACCCCGTGGTTTAAGATCCGTTCTACTCTAGGATGCTGAGGCACATTACAAGCCCATGAATATAACGGCTCTGAGAAGTTCCTCAGTAAAGAGCCTTGGTTAACTCTGTTTCCCACACTTGTTAGGCCCCTGAGCCATTCTTTTTCTCCTGCTAGGCCATACTTTGGGAAATGATGGAGCAGATGGCCCCCAGAGTGCCTAGTGGCTCCTGATGGTAGTATGCTCTTTCCAGCCTCTCCCTGGGACCCAGGCCCTCCCCCCACCCCAGGGATCAGATTAGCACAGCCAGAACACAAGGAGACAGCTCCCCATTCAGACCCTGAAGTGGTGAAATCTACTCCATTATCCCACACGGCCCCTCCTTCCCCCATCACTCAGCTGCTAGTGAGGCATAGTCTCCTGGTGAATGCCGCCCCACCCCACCCCTCTAGAGGCTCCTTCCCCCAGTGACCTTTCGGCTCAGACTAGTGGCCCATCTGCACCCTTTCACTGCTTTCTTCTGCTGCCTGGGGATTCTGGCTGGGGCAAGCCTGGGAGTGGGAGAGCAGAGCCAGGGTGGGTTGCTTGCTAGGATTTTGAAGGCTGAGGATAGCATAGCTGGGGGTGTGGCCAGGGCACAGAGGGTGGGTGGGAGGGACTGGGTGCTGAGGGCTGCAGAGAGTTCTGGGGCCTAGAGAGGCACTGAGAACTGTCTATACTTGGTAACCCAGGGAGCTAAGCCAGCCCTGCAGCGAGGGAGAGAATGCAGCAGCAGCAGGCTGACCTCAGAGAAACGCAGCCCCTCCCCAGGCCACAGGGAGGGAGGGATAGGCCCTTGCGGAGAACAAACACAATTTAAAGTCCCCAGAGCTGGGTGATGAGACCATGAGACCAGCCCTCCCAGGGGCTGGGCTGGCCAGAGAGCTGGGCTTTGGATAAGGCTCACCCAGGCGGCTCCAGGACACAATGGGACGCGGGTTGCCCGTGGCGACACACTCCAGCACTGCAGTCTGGTGCACTGTCAGGGTAAGGTTCTCAGGCCCCACAAGGATGGTGGGCTCCTTGTAGGCCCCAGAGCCTGAGCCTGGGAGGAGAAAACCACATTTCCTGATTTCAGCTGGAGGCCTTTCCACCTCCTCACTCCTACTCATGACCGTGGATACACACACACCACCCCCAAACCAAGTACTGAAGACTAGGAGATGCTGGGGAGCCTGAGGGTCCTGACCATTCTTCCTCTCCCAGCCAGGCCTCCTGCACTAGGAGAGCTCAGGGATCATTGGGAAAACATGCTTCTCAGGAAGAGAGGACTAGAGACCAGGCTTAGCTGCTGTCAGCTTGTGCTCACAGGGCCTCCATATATACTTGGTCATGCTGGGGAACTGGGTCTGTCTGGGAGTAGACCAGCTGGGGTGGCTGAGAGAACTGGGCAGGCCAAAGGAGCTCACCTGACACAGTGAGCCTCGCCCCATGGCTGACCCGCACACTGGCAATGTTTGAGGCCACACAATGGAAGACACCGCTGTCCTCTGCCCGAAGTCCTGTTATCTGCAAGACCCCCTTGGGCAGTAATGTGTACCTGTTAGGGGAGGGCACAGTTGACTACCAGCACAGTCATTGCAACCTCAAACCATGGGGACATAAACTGAGGTGTGGACACTAACTCAACCAGAGTGTTGTGATCACAGACGCTCACTGGGAGCCCCCACCCCCCAATCTTGATAACAACCACAGGCAATCCTCACACACATTTTCATGAGCCTAGAATCTGGGCCCAGTAAGCCATGTGACTGCAGCTTGCATAAATAGCATTGCCCCAGGCTGTAGGCACTGGTGACACACACAAGGCTTCTGCAGTCTTCATCCAAAGTCAGTACCCCAGTCATCCTCTCTGCCCTTCCCACTAGAGGCTCACCTCTCATCGTCTGTGTCAATGGGAACTCTGTTCTTCTCCCACGTGATCAGGGGCTTGGGAAGCCCATGGATTTGGCACTGGAAGCGGGCCACACCACCTTCCTCACCCATGGTGGCCTGGGGGTGCACATGGAAGTCTGACATGGCTGGGGAAACAGAAGAGGGGGGACAGATAAGGTGCACTGTGGAGGTGCAGAGGGAGAGGTGAGGGTCACCCACTGAGGTGCTGTCTGCTTGAGGCAGTATAGTAGCTTAAGAAACACACCAGCCCTCCCCACTGTGGGCAGGCACACTCTGATCCCAGACATGGCATAATCTTTAAGAGACCTGGGGAGGAGACACTGAGACAATACGTTGTCATACACAAAGTTCACAACTGAGAACCATACAATCGTGTTACAAAAAAAGGGGGGGGGAGAAAATATTCATAATGTTTTGAATATATTTATAACACTGGACTGGACTGTATTTGTGGCTTCAATTGACTGTAGGGTAGACATGGCTGGCAGACCAATTCCAGAATGATGAAGCTCTAACAAGACTTGTGTGAGCTGTGGAGGCTTCCCTCGGAGGGGAGGGTCTCCAGGACCTCACTTATGAAGGCCACCTAGAGAAAGGCACTTTTCCCAAATTGGCGGCTGTCTTTTTAACTGCTGTGACCTGAGCGGTATGTGCCACGTTCTACAGAACTGGAAACTGAGGCCCAGAGGCCCAGTTCACCACTGTTACCTAGTAGGAATATTGTCAATAGTAGCTTTGCCAGCCTCTTCTGTACCAGAGCCGGGGGACTTCCATCGTTTTCTTCCTCCCTTGTCCTCTCCCCCTACACGCAGTTCTTCTGCAGTTTCCACAAACGCCCCAAGAGGGTAGTGTATCCATGCAAGGTGACAGGCCTCTCAGAAGACTGTCAAACCTACCCATCTACATTTCAATGTGTCATAAATATTCAATCTGGGGATCAGATTCACACTTAAACTCTGATCTACAGAGGGGGCCATGGTGGCCCCTTGTACCCCCAGCTGGTTAAGTGTTCCTCCCACCCTGTTCCCACCCTGGCTCAGGCCCCACACTGCAAACCTGGAGAAAGGCCCCTCCCATCCGAGCTCCCAGCTTCAGCACCCGGACTGAGATTTCATTAAAATCCACTTTGCTTCAAGTGCAGGAAGGCGGTACACCATCTGTCCAAGCTGCAGCCCCTCCCCTCTGGCACTCCATCAATTGGGGCAGTGGCTCCCTCCCTCCCACAGGGAGCCCCCTCCCAACAGCAGCAGGGACCCTGTAGCTTGTTGCTGGCTGTCCCTGCTCTAGACTCCCCGGCATGCCTGGACAGCCCTCCTTGTGGCCCCAGTGTCCCTTCTCAGGCTCCCTCAATCCACAGTCCTGTTCTGGACTCCCAGGCATCCCAGCAGCTCGAAAGGATGAGGATGAGGAGCCTTTGTGGCCTCCCCTGAGAGTCTCTGGGGGCTGGCTCCTTTGTGGCTATTCCCCATCTCATTTGCATGTGGTTCATTAAATATAAACATGCATAAAAATCCCCTGCCCAGCCTCCTCCTCTCTGATGGCCTCCTGGGAGTGTGGTGGATGGGTGTGCACAGCTCCTTGTATACGTGTTCCAGGCCAGGTGTTTGCTGGGAAGCCTGGCTCTGCCTCCTATATCTGGCCTGACTGTCCCCATCAGACAACAGTAGGGATTTGAATCTTCCAGCTACTGTGGCGGGTATGCATTCCTGGTGTTGTGTAGGTGCTCAATCACGAGTGTCTCCCAGTGGGTAAAGCTCTTGTGGACAGGACTTTGGACTGGGTTTGGGAGGGAAGGGCAAGCGGTCCAGCTGGGGCCCTCATCAGGCTCGATGAGAGGATCCCTAGGGAGCACGCAGAGGTCAGCCTGCCCTGCCTCAGGCCAAAGGCTGTGCTTGGCTAAAGGCTTGTGGGTCATCCTAGGGCTCAGGAGTGGAGGTTGAAAAGTCTCTGGGGCCCTGTCCAGCGCAACCTCCAGGAAGGCAGGGCTGGAGTCAGAATTGGGGGAGGGGGGGCACCTAGGCTCCAGAGTCTTCTATCTTGCTTCCTCACCCAGACCCTGCCTAAGTAGGAGCTGATGTCCCCTCCTCACTCCAGTAGGGAGAGGAGCTGTATCTCCCTAACCCCCACCCCAGACCTGGGGCGTGGACTAATGGTTCTGCTGACTGCAGATGCCTCCTCATTAGAATCAAGCCTTTTTGTGTCCCTAGACCCCCTGGCTGGTCTCCCTGGAGGCCCTAGAACTGGTCTGAGGAGAGACAGAAGAAGCTGCTGCTTTTCAGGTCTAGGTGCTGGGATGGCACGGTCTGGCCTTTGCAGGGCAGCCCTCCCTCAAACCCCAACCTCAGAGGGAAACTATCAGCACAGGGAGCTTGAATATGAGGCTGCTGGGAAGGAATACCAGTGCTCGAAGGGTGTGGGCAAGGATTCGATCCTCACACCAGTAAGGTCATGGGACTCCTAAAGGTCCCCTGGGGCCCGTCCTGCCCTCTGCCTTTACTGGAGGGCCCTGGGTGCTGTCTTGTGGGCACGCTTATTCTGGAGCACTGCTTTGCTTGTCCAAAAATGCTTGAAAACCATTTTGAAGCGAATCCTTTTGTCTTGTAAAAATCCTTTCCTCTCTCTCCAAGGCCAGGAAACCCTGCAGCAGACTGTATGTTAAACCAGGCTACTCTTTTTCCACTTCTTTTTTTAAAAAAGATATTATTTAGGCTGGGTGGTGGTGGCGCACACCTTTAATCCCAGCACTTAGGAGGCAGAGGCAAGTGGTTCTCTGCAAGTTTGAGGCCAGCTTGGTCCACAAAGGGAGTTCCAAAACAGCTGGATTTCAAAACCCTGTCTCAAAAAAAACAAACAAAAATATACATTGTTTATTTTTATCTTATGTGTATGGGTATTTTGCCTGCATCTATGTCTATGTACAATGTGTGTGCCTGTTGCTGAAATAGATCAGAACAGGGTACCCCTGGAACTGGAGTTACAGACAGTTGTGAGCTGCCATATGGGTGCTAGGAATTAAATCTGAGTCCTCTGGAAGAGCATTCAGTGCTCTCAACTGGACCATCTCTCCAGCCCTGGCCTGCTTTTCCTTTGTGGCTGGAGGGAAGGTCATGAGCACAGATAGAGCCGGTTCCACAGCTTCACCTGGGGAGTCCAGCTGGCCTGTCAGGTGTGCTTCTGCTTCCTTGGCCTCTTCCTGTCTTTCACTTACTCTTTGGTCACCCTGGGGCTTGCTGAGTAACCTAGTTTATGGAGGGGTAGGTGCCTCAGGACCCTCAGATTCTGAGCTAACCTTTGCCACAGTCTCCAGGCCATAGAGCCTACCCAGCTAGGCTGGAGTCTCGGAACCTTCAAGGCTCTCCTGGCTCTCAAACAGGCTTTGGGCTCCTCTAGTGTCAGGGTGGGACATAAATGCTTCATAAGTCTTGTGTGTGTGTATGTTGTTTGTTTGTTGTGGGATATTTGCACACTATGTGAAGATACATTGCTATGATTGGTTTAATAAAGAGCTGAATGACCAATAGCTAGGCAGGAGGTATAGGCAGGACTTCCAGGGAGAGAGAGAGGAAGCAGGAGATGAATCTAGGCCTGCAAGTGATGCCGGGAGACATGGAGAGGAAACAGGAGATGAAAGATGGAAGAGAGACAATGCCACGTGATATAACATAGATTAATATAAGTGGGTTAATTTAAGTTATAAGAGCTAGATAGGAACAAACCTAAGCTATAGGCTGAGTTTTCATAATAAGAAGTCTTCATGTCATTATTGGGGAGCTGGCTGGAGGGACAAAGAAAGACTCATTGCATACAAACAGGCTTTTGGATTCCTCTAGTGTCAGGGTAGAACATAATTGGTTCACAAGTTGTGTGTGTGTGTGTGTGTGTGTGTGTGTGTGTGTGTGTGTGTGTTGTTTGTTCTGTTTTTTGTTTGCTTGCTTGTTTTGCTCTTTTGAGACAGGGTTTCTCTGTGTGGCGTTGGCTGGCCTAGAACTCTCTCAGTAGACCAGGCTGGCCTCGAACTCACAGAGATCTGCTTGCCTCTGCTTCCCTAGTGCTTGTGCCACCATTGCCTGGCTTTTGTTATGTTTTTTGCTTGTTTGTTTGTTTTGTTTTTTTGTTTTTCGAGACAGGGTTTCTCTGTGTAGCTTTGAAGCCTATCCTGGCACTCGCTCTGGAGACCAGGTTGGCCTCGAACTCACAGAGATCCGCCTGCCTCTGCTTCCCGAGTGCTGGGATTAAAGGCTTTTGTTCTGTTTTTAAAGACAGAGTTTTGCTATGTAGCCCAGGTTGACCTCAAACAATGCAATCTTCCTGTAGCCTTCCCAGGTGTTGGGATTCTAGACAAGAGCTACCACATCCCCACAGAAATCAGTGCTTAGCCGGGTGTGGCAATATTCGTGTGTAATACAGGTATTAGGGAGGCCGAAGCAGGATAATCATTAATTCGAGCCCAGCTTGAGCTGCACAGTGGGATTCTGAATCAAAAATGAAAATAAGGTCCCCTCATGTTGGGCTTGAGACAGCAGTTCTGGGTTCCTGGTACTTTTATGTTATTATCTGTCTGGGGAAAGGGTTCCTGGGCACATATGGAACATTGGGTTGCCAGCAGGGCCTCTGGATTCCCTGAACAAGTCATCCCAGTGGTTGATGACTGTGACCTGCATTAGCTGCTAGACATTAAAGCAGTGCTGTGACCCTTGCTGTTGGTACAGAAACTTGTTGGTCCTCTGAGGACGGTTGTGGGCTCCTCACTTCCAGATGGGTGACAGGAGAGGTAATGAAGTAGTGGGAGCCCTGCCAGGTGGGAGGGCCAAAAGGAAGCAACAGGGAAAGGAGATGACAAGCCTATGTCCTGTGTACTTCTGAAAAGGGTCTTCCAGCTCTCCTGTGACCCACCAATGGGTACAGCAGGTTATGGTGGAGGCAAGAGGGGCCAAGAATGAGGGCAGCACTCCGTGGTTGGAAGGGAATAGAAATGGCAGGAAATGGTCCTGGACACGCCTATAAATCACCCAGAGGGCCAGGATCTCCTGAGAACCGGATCTACAGCAGTTCAGGGAGGGAACTTATTGCCTGGTCCAGGGCCTTTGCAGAGGTCAGGCCTGGATTTGATTAGACAGGCTCCAGGGGGACGTGGGGGGCAGTGAAAGGTTAAGGCAGAGCACTGGGAAGGAAGCTCAGGTCTCCCACCTTTGGCTGCAGCTAGATTACTATCTGGTGTGCAATGATAAAAAGGAGCTGTGGACACAGTTTGGGAAACTTAGACTTAGCCAAAGTTAGTAGGTACCAGGTGGGGGGTTTCTGAGAGGTGACTGCTCCATTCTCATACACTCATTCAAGAGGGGATCACTGTGAAGACTTATCCAAAGATCCTGGAGGCTAAACACTCACTCTCTCTCTCTCTCTCTCTCTCTCTCTCTCTCTCTCTCTCTCTCACACACACACACACACACACACAGTCAGGTACACACACATGTGCACACATGCACACACAGTCAGGTACACACACATGTGCACACATGCACACACAGTCAGGTACACACACATGTGCACACATGCACACACAGTCAGGTACACACACATGTGCACACATGCACACACAGTCAGGTACACACACATGTGCACACATGCACACACAGTCAGGTACACACACATGTGCACACATGCACACACAGTCAGGTACACACACATGTGCACACATGCACACACAGTCAGGTACACACACATGTGCACACATGCACACACACATCATCATCTACATACCCATCTATCCATCTATCACTGTCAAGAACTAAAGCACATAGCATCCTGGAAACCCAGCTCCTCCTCAGACAACATGGATACTTACAGCAGTTTTTTTTTACACCAAGCACATGCCTGCACCCCAGACAATGCTACCCATTGCTTCAAACTTTCCCTAGAACTGCATTCTTCAGTAAGTCATGTCTGCATACCCACGAAGGATCAGTTCCAGAGCACTCTGCAGATAACAAGCATCTGTGAAAGTTCATGTTCCTTACATAAAATAGTGCACATACTATTTGCCAACCTCCCATGCACTTTAAATCATCCAAGTTACCTTATTTTTAATTATATGTGGCAGTGGAGATGGGGGGGGGTGTTTGCGTGTGGACGTAGTTGCCTGTGGAGTCCAGAAGAAGGTGTCAGAATCCCCGGAGCTGAAGTTGTGAGCTGCCTGGCCTGTGTGCTGGGAACTGAACTCTGGTCCTCTGGAAGAGCAGCAAGTGCTCTTAACTGCTGAGCCATCTCTTCAGTCCCTGAATTACTTCTTTTTTTTTTTTTTTTCCCCCAACATTCATTTATTTATTATCTATATAGTGTTCTGTCTGCATGTGTCCCTCCAGGCCAGAAGAGGGCACCAGATCTCATTATAGAATAAATGGCTGTGAGCCACCATGTGTGTGCTGGGAATTGAACTCAGGACTTCTGGAAGAGCAGTCAGTGCTCTTAACCTCTGAGCCATCTCTCCAGCCCCCCCCGAATTACTTCTTATAATAATTAATAACATATAAATGCTGGCAGTGTTACATTATACTGTTTAGGCCTTAAACATTAGGGAATAATGACTGAAAATGTATGTACATGATCAGTCCAGATGCAAGTCTTTTTAAAAAATATTTTGCATAAGAATGTGCAGATATGTGCACATCCCCCCACTCCCCACAGACACATTATGTCTGTTCAATCTACAATTTATAATTGATTCAAATTTGGGAAGCTGAAGCCCACTGCTACAGGACTGACTGTATGGTGGAAAGCTATGAGGCACTTGATATGTACTCAGGTAAAACTGAGAAGTCCTATAAATATAATATACACACTGGATTAGCAACTAAAAAAAAAGCCTCAGGGAGCCGGGCATGGTGGTGTATGCCTTTAATCCCAGCACTCAGGAGGCAGGCAGATCTCTGAGTTTGAGGCTAGCCTGGTCTACATATCAAGTTCCAGGTTAGCCAGGGCTATAGAGTGAGATCCTCCTGTCTCAAAAACATAAAAATAACAAATAAATAAATAAAATAATAAAGTAAACTCTACTTGTGTTTTTGTTTTTACTTTCTTGTAAACGTGACTGCCAGAGGATTTAACTGCATGTGGCACTAAAATACTTTCACTAGCCAATGAGGGTTTGAAAACCTCAACTTGTTTCTGTGCAACAGTCCTCCTAACTTCTGAGGTGGGGGTTGTCTGGACATACATCTTCTAAAGGAAGTCCTGGCCATCAAGTGTCTATACATTTCGGCTAGAATTAGGGTTGGCAAGATGGCTTAGCACATGAGGGTGCTTGCCACTAAGCCTGAGGACCCAAATCCCATCCCTGGGACCCACAGCGTAGGAGAAAACTGACTCCTACAAGTTGTTCTCTGACCTCTACACAAGGCCCATAATATCTGAGCCCCCACTCCCTCAAAAATAAATGTACTGAAAATAATGAAATAAATTCAATTTAAAAATATAATTTCTGGCCGAGCATTGGTGGGGCACACCTTTAATCCCAGCACTCGGGAGGCAGAGGCAGGCGGATCTCTGTGAATTCGAGGCCAGCCTGGTCGCCAGCGCGATTGCCAGGATAGGCTCCAAAGCTACACAGAGAAACCCTGTCTCGAAAAACAAAAACAAACAAACAAACAAATATAAATAATTTCTGGCTGGGCAGTGGTGGCACAAGCCTTTGATCCCAGAACTTGGGAGGCAGAGGCAGGCAGATCTTTGAGTTCAAGGCCAGCTTGGTCTACAAAGTGAGTTCCAGGAAGACCAGGGCTACATAGAGAAACCTTGTCTCAGAAAACCAAAAAAAAAAAAAAAAAAACCAAAATAAAAAAGATGTAAATTTTTTTTTGTCTAAGTTCCTTAGACTTCCTGGCACCTTTCAAATGCTCCACAGCCATAAGTTGGCTATTGGCTATGGGGCAGCCCCAACAGAATTTCAGTCATCACCAAGTTCTATGGAAAGTGCTCAATGGAAGGCTTCAGAGTCCTAACTGCTGCCCCACCAAAAAGGACTTCCTTCTGTCCATCTTCCTTCTTGTCTCCCTGCTGCTCACAGCTTGATCTCCTCTTGGCCATATGAACACAGAAACAGAGGACAAGGCCCACATTTGGTATGTTGACTTGTTAGCCAGGTGACTCCCCATGGCAAGATTCTGTCCTATCCCAAGATGGGAAATATTTGCTAAGAACTTTTTGGGAGTAGTGGTACAGACATCAAGGAAGACTCTGGAATCACACAGAACCGAGTTCAAAGTTCAGCACTACAGTTCACTATTATGAACTCTGAGAGCTTCTTTTGCTGTTGTTGTTGTTGGCTTTTTTTGTTTGTTTGTTTGTTTTGGGACAGGGCCTCACTAAGCAGCTCTGGTTGGCTTGGAACTCACTTCCCAGGAGTGGGAAGCACTGGCCTCAAAACTCAGAGATCCACCTGCCTCTGCCTCTGGGGTGAGAGTCATGCGCCTGTCAATCCACCTGGTTCTCAGAACTTCTGTTTTTTCACTTATAAAATAGGTGTGCTTCCCTCACTGGGCCTGCTGCTATCTACTGTTAGAGGGGATTAGGAAAACTGAACTTAAAGAGGTAATGAATGAACAAGGCTGGAGATTAATGGCTCTATCAAGGGTAGAGCAATCTTTCGTGGAAAGGACAAAGCAGAGGTGGGCACCTCAAGTCCCCTGGATATGGGAAAGAAGAGAATTTGCAAGAGGAGTAGGGAGGCAGTTCTCGGGGGTTAGGGATAACAGGGCATTAACCAGAGTGTGGTCGCTTCTATCTGACTTCTGCTTGGAGGTTTCACAGAGACAAGCTGTCAGTTGGAAGAGGCCGCCGGTAATCGGGGCCTTGATTTCTCTAGTAAAATGTTTATGAAGCCCATAAACTCATGCCTTTATTGGCCAGGCTCATTCCCAGCATTGAATGTGGCTCTCTGAGGCATAGTTAAAACACCTGCTGAACTAGGCACCAATGGCGACTCTGGCCTCTGTCTAGTCCCATTCAGCAGAACCAGCCATGAAGCCTAATGGAATTTGGGCTCTGGAGGGCAAGGAGCTGTACCCGACCTCACATGCTCTTTAATCCCAGGGACACCTCTGTAAATGCCCCATTCCAAAAAGACTAGCGGAAGGAGGGCAGAGATGGTGAGGAGCCCTGGGTCCTGGGGCAGCTGGTGTATTGCTCCTGCTGCCCTTACCCCTGGGTGGGAAGTACTGGCCTTTAAACACAGTTATCTGGCTCAGGCTCACCCCTGCTAACACTGCTCACATTTCCCCATCATCCACATTCCTCTTAACCCTTGACTTTAGCTCTGTTAAGGAGCAAGACACCCTGGCCAGGTCATCGAGATGATCAAAAGTACAACTCAGTAGTCCTGTGGACTTGCCTGTGGATAGAACTGGGGTTCTGAATCCAAAAGTGCTCTAGGAAGTGGGGAGGGCTGTGTGGATGTTGGAATAGCAGAGGAGGGCAGATGGACCTACACACAGCTTCATAAGACTGTGGTTGGCTCAGAAGCCTGCTGGGCTTTGCTGGCCAGATTTTGCCAGGTGACCCTGCTGAGAAACCTCTATATCCCTGGAGCTGCTGACCCCTTCTTGGGCCCCTGAACCTCAGGCTTTCTTTCCCACCCTCTGACTCCACAACCAGCTCACCAATCTCCTCTACCCTGGCCCCAATTCTAACACAAAAGGCAACTTTGTCTTTCAAGTCCCCAGCCATAAATCCACAGCTCACCCCTCTGCAGCCGCCTCTGACAAATGGGGGCCTGGAAGGGGGAGTGGTGGTGTGGGATGGTGAGTGGAGGGGGTTGCATTCTCCTTAGAAAAGCGTGCTTCCAACTACTGGCCGTAGCAAGGCTGGGGAACCTCCGAACTTGGATACACCAGTAGGTCAAAGGCAGGATGGCAGAGAAGTCCAGGGCTGGGGCCAAGGAGAATAAAACTCCACAAAGCCCTTTTAATCACTTAGCCTGGAAGTTTGGAGGCTCCAGCTCTTCCCTGGACACTTCCTCCTCCACTTCCAGCCTCCCATGGAGGGTGTGAAGTATGCCTGGAGAGTGTGTGCTTGCCTATTAAGTATGTGTGCCTAAGGGTGGATAAGACACATGGTGGTGGCCTCTGGAGCATTGTGGGGTGGGGTGAGGGGGGACAGAGGAAATGTAAGGAAGCCCCACCCCCACCCCAGCTCCATGTAGCCCTTCCACCCCAGCTGGGGTTTCAAAAGCAGACCCAATTTCAATTATCTCGTCCTGTTTTCATGTCACGTATCAGGTGAATATATGTCCTGGGATTTGCTTCAGGAAGTACAGTCACCTGTCCCAGTCACACAACAGACCTGCTGAGCCCACTGTGAGCATGCATTCAACACACACATACTGAATGGGAGTGTCAACATCAACTCTGGCATCCCAGGAACAAAGCTGCCCCACCCCTGGGCACTGTCCTTAGATGTTGCCATCACATCCTGAAAAAAGAAAAACCTAGTGAAATCATTACCAGGCTCTTATGTGTTGTCACAAAGACATGGCTGTGAAGGCTAGAGAGATGGCTCAGCAGTTAAGAGAAATGGCTGCTCTTCCAGAGTACCCAGGTTTGGTGTCCAGCACCCATATTGTGGCTCACAAAAGTCTATGCTTGCAGGGGATCCAATGCCCTCTTCTGGCCTCTGAGAGTACCAGACACACACGTAGTATGCAGACATACATATAGGCAAAACACCCACACACATAAAACAAAGATTTTAAAACATGGCTCTGAAAACAGGCCCTGGGAGCCAGGCGTATGCTTTTAATTCCAGTACTTGGGAGGCAGAGATCTGGTCTACAAGGTGAGTTCCAGAACAGCCAGGTCTGGAAAACCTGTCTTGAAAGAAAACAAACAAACAACAACAACAAAACCAGGCCCATATTGCTTATATTGGCATGACAACCATGTGTGGTAGGGATTGCCAACTTTTCTAGGGCTCAGAGAAGTTAAGAATTTAATAAAGGGGCTGGAGAGATAGCTCGAGGGTTAAGAGCACTGACTGCTCTTCCAGAGGACCCAGGTTTGATTCTCAGCACCCATATGGCAGTTCACAACTGTCTGTAACCCCAGTTCCAGGGGACCCTACACCCATGGCAAAATACCAATGCACATTAAAAAAAAAAAAAAGAATTTGATAAAGGTCACACAGATAAGCCCTGGAATTAAGGCAGGTGTTTGAACTCAAGGTGGGCTGACTTCAAATTGAGAGCTCTTTCCCAGCATCACAGCTGCCCTCAGTAAGAAAATACACATTCACACTGCTGCTCAAATACAACTGACACGCCCACAGGAAGACACACTGGGTGCCCTACATCTTAGACCCTGCAGCCATCACTCCTGATCACTGTTTGAGATACCCACACAAGCTTCACTTTAGTTTAATTGCCCCAGGGTTTGGTGGTTTTATAGAGTGTAACTAATGCAGAAAAGCACCATGATGAGGTGGTGTTATCACCGCGCTAATGGCCCCTAACTTCTATTAACACAGGTAAATAAATAGCCAAGATGTGCTTGTCCCAAGTGGCTCTTTTCTAAGCAAGTCCAGCACTTCCCATCAGAAAATCTGAGTTACAGATCTTTCCAAAGTGGGGAGGCCCAGGATACCCCAGTGGGATATACAAATGGAGAAGCATTTTTTTTCCTTCAGGCTGGAAGGACGAAGCATGGTGAATTGCCAGTGGCTTCTATGGGGGGAGAGGGAGGCCCCACCCAATGCTTCAAATAACTACTTATGCAATCATACTAAAGTCAAAGTCCTTCTCTGGGCCTCAGTTTTTGTTTTGTTTTGTTTTTCCCTCTGTGCAACTGGGGAGTTAAGGCTGTTGAGTTACAAAGTGTTACCCAGATGTAACCTTCAAGGCACCAGTGCTGCCTGAGGTGCAGGTCAGGGGGTGGGGGTGGACCTAGGAATGAATCTCTGCTTTGGATTTGAAAATGCCCAGGTCCAGCAGAGCCTCTCTATGCAGACTGTGTGTCTCTGTTAGTGTCAGGGTCACCAATCTTCCTTATGTAAACCTGCCAGGTCCCACCATATCCTTAACTTCCGTTGTTCTGGTCGGGACACCGGATCTC
The DNA here is from genome assembly GCF_003668045.3 of Cricetulus griseus. Classification (NCBI taxonomy): domain Eukaryota; kingdom Metazoa; phylum Chordata; class Mammalia; order Rodentia; family Cricetidae; genus Cricetulus; species Cricetulus griseus. Next base: position 176,768,627 of record NC_048597.1, on the reverse strand, counting down.
TCGCACCTCCCGGAAGGGAGTCTGGTTAGGGGGCCCAGGCTGGAGCTATTAAGTAAATTGCTTTCACATGACCACCAGGACAACTCAACAAAAACAGACACTTCCCCCAAATTTCCAGAGCCATATATTAGGATTTGTAGGGATTGATGGTGTAGGGGTTAGTTAGGTAATAGAGAGGCAAGCTGGATCAGGCACTGCTCTCTAATTAGGCTATGTATCCTTTTCAATTCCAACCTTGGTTTTACTTGTCTGTAAAATGGATGTAGAGGATAGAAAAGGTAATTCCCAAGATCCGGACCTAAAAATGGAAAAGAGATTATCTAAAGGGGGTTGCAGATGCAGCTCCTTCGGTGGAGTGCTTGCCTGGCATGCACCAAGCCCTGGGTTCTGTCCCCAGCACCACATACAGGAGCTCTCAGAACTCAAGAAAAGCAGTAAGATCAGAAGTTCAAGGTCATTCTTGGCTACATATTGAGTTTGGGACCAGCCTGGGCTACAGGGGACCTTGGGGATCTTTAGTTGTTGCCATTGTTGTTTCCTTAAAGACTAGAGAGGTGGCATAGTGGTTAAGAGCATACACCGTTCTTGCAGAGGCCCTTGAGTTTGTTTCCCACTTGCACATTGGGAAGCTTACAATCAATCACATAACTACAGCTCAAAGGAGATCTCTGATCTCCAGGAGCATCTGCATTCATGAACACACACACACACACACACACACACACACACACACACACACACACACACGACTAAAACTTTAAAAAGATTCTAGGACAACACTAGGCAATGTCCCTTCCCCATCCAGCAAAGAGTACTTCTGCATTGTATCTCAAAACACACTGTTGCTTCTTAGAATGTCTGGTGCCTCAACACCAAACCCAACAGATGGAGACCTGTAGACCCTCCACCCCAATAGCTCTCTTGAACAAGAGGTATCTATTTTCAGGAGGTGGGAGGTTCATAACCCCGGGAGGACCGTGGAGTTTGTTGGCTAGTATGGGACAGTGGTCGGAAGAGGTCTCCTAACATCTTAGGAACCATCTGCAGAGAGTTTTAAAAGTTTTCCCATGAAGTTGTGGGCATCATCAGACCTACTCAAGAGGAGATTCTTACTGTATACTTTATTAATAGCCCCATCATTGCCAGGGGCCCAGGTTATAAACAAAGGAGCCACTGATCCACCTCCCTCCCTCCCATGGCTAACTGATACAGACTTATCCTTCCCTTTCTTCTTACTGCCTTGGCTTAGGGTCTCATCACTTGCAACTATTGCTGCAACAATAGTTACACCTACCCGCCTCCACCCTTCTCTCTTTCTGTCTTGTGTCTCTCCTCCCAAATGTCCCAAAGCCATGATGTTCTTAAAGCGTAGTTAGTGTCTCTCCGTTGCTATTTATCAGGGGACCCTACTTAGATTGGCATTCATTACTAGGGGATTTCATCTCTCTATGCTCAAAAGACAATAATTCTGTAGTCACATGAGATAGGTTTTCCTTCCCTGAATATACCATGGTTGTTTTGATTTTTAAAAGATTTATTTGTTTTATTTTATATGTGTGGGTATTTTACTTATTCATATAAGTGACCTCAGAGGCCAGAAGAGGGCACCAGATCCCCTGAAACTGGAATTAAGGATGGTTATAAGGTATAGGGAACCCAATACAGGTCCTCTGCAAGAATAGCAAGCCCTCTTAAACACTGAGCCATCTTCCTAGCAACCTGTGCCCCCCTCCCTCCAAAAGACATGGTCTTTCTATGTAGACCTATGTTTGAGGCTGGCCTCAAACTCACTGAGATCCATCTGCCTTCCTCTGCCTCCTGAGTGCTGCTGGTATTAAAGGTGTAGAACAGGGCACCGGACTATACCATGGAAGTTTATTCTCACTTTTTTTTTTTTTTGCTTTTCCTCTTCATTTGGCCTGAAACTATTTTATACCTTTCCCTGCAAATATTTCCATCTTCCAAATCTCCCAAAAGAAACAGCATTGCCTACAGCTCCTACCCAATCCTCACCAAAACTGTATTAGAGTCAAGTGCCCACATATCTTTCTGCCTAGTCACCTGTGGGCTATGAGTCCAATGAGAACAGAGAACAGACTAACTTGCCCTCCTATTTGTAGTACTAAGAACAAAAAACAACAGTAAGTCCTCATAAACTGCCGTCTACTCTGAAGGGTCTAGGAGGTCAGTCGTTCCTCATCATCTTATTTTGAGACAGGGTCTCCTGTATAGCAGTCTGGTCTGCAACTTGATGTAGCAGAAGTCGACCTTGAACTTCTGATCCTTCTGCTTCCACCTCCCAGGTGCTGGGATTACAGATATGGGCTATGGCACCCAGTTTATGAAGTACTGGCTTCATGTATGCTAGACAGGCACTTTACCAACTGAGCTGTCCCCAAGCCTTCCTCGTCTTGTCTTCCACTCACGTCCCCATGTTTGCACAATTACCTCTACTTTAGCCTAAGCTTCTTCAGTGAAAATTTAAAAGTTGGACAGACAGTGGTTCTCAAACTTGCTTATGGATTCCAGCAACCCAGAGTTCTGCCTAACAATGCAGACAGCCGTATCCCACTGTCAGAGATTCCTTGGTCTGGGTGGATGAAGGCGACAAGAATCCGTTTCTACTAAAGCTCCAGGAGACGACTAACATATTTAGCTAGTTTTGGGCACCTCTGGCACTGTGCAGGTTCTTGAGAACCGCCACAAGGGCAGATTCTCAGCCCAGCCCCCCACCTCTTCCTGAAGGCCGGCTGGTCCTAGTATTCCCAACTCCAGCGCCCTAGGCAAGGCAAGGCGCAGAGGGCAGCAGGCGGTGGGGGAGCCTTCAGAGCTCAGCCCCCGCGGGGCCCCGGTAGAGGCATTCGGGAGGCGGGCGAGCAAGGTCAGGGCCCGAGCCGGGGGCCCTGAGAGTCTCGCTCGCTCAGCGGCAGGAGTAAGTGGGACCATCTGCTCCACTCCTCGGAGGTCATTGCTTTGTGTCAAGCTCCCCATCCCCCTCGCTCCCCTCCCTCTTTTCTTCCCCTTTGCCCTTTGACTCCCGAGACTCAAAGGGAGAAAAGCACTTGAGGTCCTGATGAAAGTGGGAGTGTGATGGGGATGCAACACCAGCCTCCGCGGCACCGCACAGCCCCGGCCGGTAATCTCCGCAGCCAGAGCGCAAGACGTGCGATGCGCGATCTCGGTGCGCGGTGCAGGCGCCGGCGGCGGGCGCTCCCGCAGGAGGCAGGCCGGGTTCCCACAGCCCGCCCGGCCCGCCGGGCCCCTTTGAAGTGGCCGCAGCTGCACACCCCGCCCCGCGGCTAATCCGGGCCGACGCGGGCGTCCTCGTCCCCCCCGCATAGCAATAGTGTCCGCGCTGAATGGCACTGGCTAATTACCTCGCTCGCACCACCGCGGGTGAATGAGAGAATCCGACATTGTGCGCGGCGAATGGAGAAAATAAGACAGCCATTGTCCTCGCACGCCAAACGAGGGTTTGATGTCGCTGGGGCGAGCAAAGCACCATTTCCCGCCACCCCCTCCCTCCCCAGCGATTCGAATTCCCGAGGTAGGCCTGGCCCCCTGCTCTGGTAAGGGGAAACTGAGGCAGCAAGCAGTTCCTGTTCCCCAAAGAGATGATGAACGAGACTGGAGCACCCCTCCCGCTCGGAACGACTCCTGGCTCCTCAGCCTGCCTTCTCCGTTCGCAATCACCTCCTTTCGTCTCCCGCTTCCATGCTTGACTCTGAAAGCCAGGAGAGGCCTGCATTCACCAGGACCTAATTAGATTTCGTGAGAACACATGAAACCATTGGCGGGAGAGTGGGGAAAACTGTCCACTTTGGTGCCCACCTGTAGGTCACCAACTGCAAGCAACCGAAAAGTTCAGAGAATGAGTATAATGGCTCAGGAAATCTTAGAAAAAATAGAAAAACAAAAAACAAAAACAAGCAAACAAAACAAAAGAAAACAAAACAAAAACATGCAGGGGGAAGTCTGTCAGGTCAGGAGTTCGGAGGCAAACGTTGGGCTTTGATAGCAGGGTGGTGAGCTGATAGGTACCAACAAAGGTTCCAGCCACAGATAGGTGAAAACGACTCCTCATCAGAAACCAGTCAAGCCTGAAGCATTTCTTCATCTATTAGGATAGTTAGCTCAGCTAAGAAATCAATCAGAACTAAAGGAAACTGATACATATGGGCAAGCGGATGGTCCTGCTGTGTAAGATGCTTCATGCTGCATTGGGCCGCTGCTGTCTTTTCTTCATCACTACCAAAAAAGACAAGGGTCTTGGGGTAACACAGACAGCACATCCTTCCATGAGGAGTGCCTTCCCTCTGCCCTCTGTTCTGCCCAGGGCTATAGGTGTGAGCCACCATGCCTGGCTTTAGTGAGCGTTATCTTTTTTGACACATACCAAAGAATTCTCCCTGCATCTGAGGATTTTCTAATGTCCATGTCATTACAACAACATTAAAATCCCTTTACAAGCAGCCGCAGGCAGCTGCAGCCAACCCCTTTGCCTTTGAGAACTAGCACTAAAGAACAGAAGGCTAGGTATGTAGCTCAGGTAGTAACACACACACACACACACACACACACACACACACACACACACACACAGCCCAGTTCTGTCCCCTGTACTGCATAATCCTAGCACCCAGGAGGCAGGGAAATCAGAAGTTCAAGGTTATTTATCCTCTGCTACATAGTGAATCCCAGGCCGACACTGGAGGGAATGAGTGAATGAGCAGCCACCAACCAGTTCCTTGCTGTAAGCAAATGTGTTTAACATTACCAAGTACTGGCTGTAATCACTGGTAAAAAGCATGTTTTCAAAATTTAAGTCTAGCTCATTGTTTTCCTTACCCAATTCCAAAACAAGGTTTAGTGGAACCCTGGTCCTAGCCCTAGATGTGATCACAATGTTTTCCTTCATAACTCAAGTAAATCTTTGCCACAGACTCTTATTTCTTCTGCCTAAGGCTGTATGGGACCTTTTAAGCCTGCTTGGCTTCACAACACCTGCTGCTGTGAACTACTTACTTTTGAAAGATCTGCCTAGTTAGTCAATTTAGAGAACACCAGAACAAAACAAAGAGATAAAAGCAGAGTTGCTGTGTATGGGGGAGAGGCAGGAGGTCTGGGACCGCCCCCACCCCAGACCCACTCCCTCCTCCTCTTCTTCCACCTCTGGTTCTTGAACCCCTTCTGCAGAACCACAAGACTCTAGGGAATGATGTTTAATGTTTGTTTTTCTATAGAGAAAAAGGATTTATCCAAGGAAACAGCTATTAGTAGCAGATCAAAGATCATTTTTAATTTGATAGAGTCCACTACCTTCACTTTCTGTGTATGTACATGTGAAAGTATGTGTATACATGTGTTCATGTGTGCACATGCATGCAAAGGCTAGAGGATGAATGTCAGGTGTCTTCCTCTCTCATCCTTTATCTTATTTTACAATTTTTAAAAGATTTTTATTTATGTGTGTGCATGTGTATGCAAGCATATGCCATTGAAGTCCAGAAGAGTGTGTCCGGTCCCCTGGAGCTGGAGTTCCAGGCTGTTGTGAGCAACCTGGCCACTGGAAGTGGGTGCTAGGAACTGAACTGGCGTCCCCTGGAAGAACAGCAAGTGCTCTTGATGGCTGACCCCACCACCTTCATTTTTGAGATAGATAGGCTCCCTGGCTTACCTGAAGCTCATCAGTTTGGCTCGACTGAATAATTGCCCAGGGTCCTCTTGTCTTTGTATACCCAGCCCTGGGGCTGGGTATGCTCTGCTGTGTCAGACTTTTATATGGGTTTTAGGGATCAGAATTGGGGTCCTTGGCAATCACATTACCAAGCAAGCCACCTCCCCAGCCTACTACCTTTAATTTATAAGATGCAATGCTCACTCAAACAGAAATGTGCCTTTGTAGTTTGACCAGATTTCAGCATCAGTGCTGAATGTTTAACCCTCAGATATATTAGAATTTGGAAGATGGTTCATGATTCAAAAGCAAAAGGAACCTCCAGCTCAATTAGACTCTATACAGTGGCATATGAGTGGGTGCTTGTGACTAAAATGGGTGTTAAAGGGTACAGTCAGAGGAAGGGAGTTGGATAAAACTCTTTTATCATCTTTGAGCTAAGAGCAGCCAGACACAGTCACTGTGGACTCCAGATGCAGGGACTGAGTAGTTACTGGGAGTGGGTTAGGGGAAACCATTCCTGGAGCCCTTGGAGATAAACTCAGCTTCATTGGCTCACCCCAACCCATCTGTGGAGCTCCAGAGAGCAAGGAAATCACAGCAGGCAGGGCTCCTGTCTTCTCACATCGGACTCCCAATTCCATCCTCAGGTACCAACTCTAGGCCATGCTACAAGGCTGCAAGAAGGAAGGATCCTCTCCTATGTCTGGTGTATAGTCCAGAGTGAAAGCTGAGCCAGACACAGAAGGACTGAGCCTTCTTAAGCACCCAAAGAGTAAAGCTGTTCACACAACCCAGTGGATCCTCTTCAGAATGATGTGATAAAAGCAGCAGCTTTCGGTGCTTGGTGGTACATGCTTGTAATTCAGCACTTGGAATTATCTCAAAAGCAATCGGGCTGGGCTGTGGCTCAGTTGGTAGACTGTTTGCCAGCATGCAAAGAGTCCTGGGTTTGATCCCCAGGACTATATAAACCAGGTATAGTGGCCATATCTATAATCCCAGCACTCTGGGATCAGAAGTTCATCGTTATCATTGTTTGCATAATGAGTTCAAGTTCAGCCTGGGATACATGAGACCCTCTCTCAAAAAATTAAAATAAAATAATACATTCAACAAAAAATCAGTATTATCTTATCTCATAAAGTCCTAATCACACCAGGTCACTTGTTGTGATCTTAATTTTGGCACAGTTTGATGGGAAAATGATTGACTTAGGAAGCAAAGTCAGAAGCAAAGGAGGGAACAGGAATGCTGCTGGACTAATTCTATATAATACTATTATTGGTGATCTGAAGTAACAGAAACAGCATATCCTAATGCAACCTGCAGGTGACACTGCATTAGACAGGGCTTCTCTGGGGTGATAGAAGAGCATGACATAATTATCAGAGATCTCAAGAAAATCAGGGCGAAGAGGACTGTTGCAGAAAGAGTGTGACATTCTATATAACATGAGATGTAAGAGACATGATAAAAAAAAATACCCCGAAAGGAAAGGAAAAAATAAGCCAGAGTTGAAAATGGCAGGAAAAGATCCAGGAATTGTTGTTTATCACTGGGTTCCAATTCTCTAAGGTCCTATTCAACTCTGGCTCTGAAATTAAAACTCAAATCCCATTTGACCAATCAGCATATGTGAAAGAGCATCTGGTCCCTTGCTATCTTCTGCCACAGTTCTACATTCAGGACTTGGGACAAGGTTTTCTGTTTCCAGGGCAGTGGTATGAGAAATGGTCAGGAGGACAGAAAGAGGGGAGAGCAGGGCAGTGTGAGCCTGCAATGCCAGAAGAGCTATGTCCTCCCCATTCTGATGCAGTCTGGGCAGAAGCACTGTCAGCCTGACATGCCCCCACCATGCTTAAGTCTGCTGTCTTGTCACTTCTGAGATTTCTGATTTTTCCCTCCCAATTGCAAATTGCAAATACATTGTCTAGTCTTGCCCCTTGATCAGAAATCCTTTGCCAAAGCCCCCATGGGAAGAACAGAACGGGGAACCCAAGACTTATCTATATAGCTCTTTCACTTTTTACTCTGCAGTTCCAGATTCCCAAACTGAGTGGAGGGCGAGCGTTCAGGGTTAGCCAGGTAAAGATGCCCCTGTTCAAGATGGCACAGCAGACTACAGGGGTTGGGTCCCTGGGACACCGCGTCCTGGATACCCAGAGCCAGGGAAGTAAGGAGACACACACAATGCACAGATATACACTCTCATACTTGCTAGCAGCTGCAGAGGTGACTTGGCAGTAAAGGCTAATAAACTACAGAGGTGTGAGGACGTAGGTTGGGAGAGGCATAAAGGGCTGCACACGACCTACAGAACCACAAGTGCTGGGCCAGGGCAATTATGAAACCCCCAATTCAAGTGACTTCAGGCTGAGCTCTGAGCAGAACTGAAAGCTAACAGTGGCTGGGGGAGACCGAAGCCTTGAGCCCATGGCTGTCATCTGAGTTCTAAAAGATACAATGACTGATCTGTTTCGGGGACTCAGCCACATCTACCCCTCACTAGCAAGGATCTCTGCCCTGTGCCCTTCCAAACAGATACCTTTTGCCCTTCCCGCCTGGGCAGGCTGGTGAATTGTCCAATAAGGCCAAGGGGTCAAGGACACCACCATGGACTTCTCTCTAGATTAGTGGGAGGAGGTGTTCATCTGGCCTCCACAGCAGGAGAGACTATAACCTTGGGCAGAAGTGGGCAGATAGCTCCTGGAAGCATTGGGCCATCAAGCCTGGGGGGACGGGGGGGGGGGGACTGTAGTTACCGCCTTGGCCAGGGGACAGCACAAGGACAATCAGTAGCAAAGCTCCTTCCTCCAGGCTGATTAAGGCTCTTCCCTGACACCCTCCTTCCCCTCCCCCTCCTGCCAGGACCCCTGGGGAGAAGGAGCCATCACAAACCAAGCCAGTTCCTCTCCTGTGATTTGTTCTGAATTTTCAAACAAAGAGTAATTATGACAGATGTGGAGCAATCAGCATCATTATGCGTGAGGAACAAGAAAGTGAAAGGAAGCCTAGGGACCCTGTGGGGGGAGGGGAATTTGTCTTCTCTCCTCCGGAGCAGGGAAACCCCACCTCTACCTCCAGCAGTCCCGGCAAACCCCCCAATTTCCTTCCCTACTACGCTACTCCACTCTGCCCCTCCAGGAAGGTGAGCAGAGCCCAAGCCTTCCTGGGAGTTCTTGCAGTGGCTCAGGCTAGGGGAAGAGGAACCTCCTAGACCAGGGTTCCAAGCTGGTCTCTTTTCCACCCCCTGTGGCTTGGGTACCTGGTGTGTTCCAGTGAGCACTGCAGCAGGCTAACTGGAGTTTGAATCTCAGCCTCTCTACTTCCTGTGTCCCCTTGAGCAAGTTAATCAGTCATTCTGGACCCCCATTTTCTCACCTGCAGAACAGCACTAGAAATACTAATGACACTGTTGTGGAAACTAAATGAGCCCAGAGAGGCTTCATCACAGAGCAGCCCCTCATGACCGACTCCATCTTTTATTATTATTAGCCGATTCACTTGAGTGCCAACTCATGGTCAGTCCCCTGTATCGAGTGTGCTTTGGGAACTCATCAAGTTCTCCAAAATCTGCCACAGGTGTGTCACAGTCCTCATCAGAACTCCAACCATGTCAAAAGCAAAATAGAGACATACATATTCCGGTTTGTCCTAGGAGAGGGGCACAAGGGACTATCCTTTACCCTCTTTCTGAAGTAGCGGGCAATAAGGTTCTTGGCCAAGGCCAGAATTCAGAGAGGTGACAAAACAGGTTTCACAAACCAGGGAAACACATGAAAGTGGCTGGGCCAAGGCCTGAAGAATAGGATAAAGAGATGGGGTTGGGGGTACCTAGGTACAGGCTGCCCTTGGGCAGGCAGGGAGAGGGGGAGTTTGCTGCCCAGGTGGAAGGACTGAGAGGTCCTTGAGTCCTCAGTTTTTAATGTTTTTTAAATTTTATGTATCTGCATAAAATTTGTGCATCTGAATGAGTGTATGCCATGTGTGTGCAAGTGGCCCACAGAGGCCAGAAAAGAGAATTGGATCCCCTGGAAGCAGGATTATAGGTGGGTGTGAGCAGCTGGTTATGGGTGCTAGGAACCAAACTCAGGTCCTCTGCAGGAGCAGCAAACGCTCTTTATCTCTGAATCATCTTTCCAGGCCTAAAGACTCAGTTATTAAGTCTATAAAACCAAGTGTGGTAGAGCATGCTTGTAATCCTAGCACTAGGAAGACAAGGAAGACTGCCTTGAGGTCAAGGTCAGCCTGAGCTACATTGGAAGATGCTGTCTCAAAAAAAAAAAAAAAAAGAAAAGAAAAGAAAAGAAAAAAGAAAAACAATGGAGCTACATTCCTCTCAAGTATCTTCTGGTTTCTCTTGGAGACTGGGAAGACCACTCAGGTCCCAGTGGGCTGAGCATTTTAGGATCCTTTTCTGCAGTATACCCTTCGGGAAAGAGCTACAACTTGGTTCTCTCTCATGGTGGTCTGCCCCTCATCTGCCCCTCCTCTCGGTTTAGGTGGTCTGGTCTCCATCTGCCACCCTAAGTCCCCAGGGCCTCCTGATAGTCTCCACTCCCTCACATTCCAGTGGCCTTGGGGGCAGCAGCGAGACCAGAAAGTCCAGTTTCTGCCCATTATCAATTGCTAGCATCTCTCTGCAACCCAACACCAGCATTCCAGAGAGCAGCCTAGGGCTGCCCCAGCTCACAGTCAGGGTCAGTGTCCAGCTAGGAGGCAGCTAGCTTCTCAGATTCCCCCTGGCAAAGAGGGGCCTCTAGGGAGGCCCTTACTTGTGGGGGAGCCTGTGGAGCCCTTCTTTTGGGGTCCTTTTTGAACCTCTCTCTCTCTAACTCTCTACAGAGGCCATCTGGTCCCATAGCAGAGGGTTCCCTGGGAACACAGCAGATTAGAGAAATCACTATGGCAGAAGGTAGGAGAAATGTCAGGCCAGTAAATGAGGAAAGAAAGAAGGGGTGAAGAGAAGATAGGGAGAGCAGAGCAGAAGAAACTGGTCCTGTTATTAAGACAAACACACCAAAAGCTGCCTCAGAGGAAGGCAGAGGTGGGCAGTGAGTGGAAGTTCTGAGCAGCAACCAAGAGACCAAAGTGGTGGTGGGTGCAAGTCTCTACGCCAAACTCTCCTCTGCTGGAACCAGGCTATATTATGCCTAGGTTCAGTCTGCCCCTCTAGCCTTTTGTCTACCTTCTTAGCGTGGGATATCAGGTCCAGGAGCCCCTCCTTGTGAAGTGCACAAGCATTTCCCTTCCTGCTCTCTTTTTTTTTGTTTGTTTTTTGTTTTTTGAGACATGGTTTCTCTGTGTATCTCTGGAGCCTATCCTGGCACTCGCTCTAGAGACCAGGCTGGCCTCAAACTCACAGAAATCCGCCTGTCTCTGCCTCCCAGTGCTGGGATTAAAGGCGTGCACCACCAACGCTCGACTCCCCTTCCTGCTCTGAGAGCAGCAAATATCAGAGTTTTAGCAAGCCTTGGGACAGGGCTGCAAGCTCAGAAACGAGGGAGAGGTTGGGGAAACAGGGAGTCAGCACATGTCCATTGGCTCACTTAGGATGGCAGGCAGATTTGGGGACCCACCTATTGAATGAGAACTAGGAGCTAGATGACTGGGGAGCTATGGTCATGTCCACCGGCTTACAGTCTAAGTCCTCACCCTCCAAGCAATGACCGGTGGCTCACCTGCTTCCTTCGCACTTCAGTCCATTAGGACAGGAAACTATCAAGCCTTTATGGGGTCTGCAGCAGCTCTGCAGCCATAGCCAGGCTACGCTGCTCACACTAGGAGGGTGGAGAGATGAACCTAGCTGCCCACCCCCCCATGGCTACAGCTAGAGAAATTTAGGGTGTCATGGGTTAGCTGCACACAGAGCAGACACTTCTGATGGAATTACTCAGGACAACTTAAACAAAGACAGAAGGGAGCTGTTTGGTTTGCCATTCTAGGTACCTTACTGTTCCATTCACTTTTATTAAAGGGATGTAAAATAACCTTCAAGCTACTGTGTAAAAGTCTCTCTTCAACACACACACACACACACACACACACACACACACACACACACACACACACACACACACACAGCCTGTAGGGGCTCTGGAGAGGAAAGAGAAAGGCAATACAAGTAGGCCAGGAGTGAAAAAGTCCTTTCTCCCTAGGGGTGGGAAGGGGGCAGAGGGTTAAGGGGGGCTGGGGGCCTGTTTCATTTGCAGGCTGCAAATGCCTCTCCTATTCACGGGCCCACATTCCCAGCCCAGGCGCCTGGCCACTGACAATGCAGGGACAGGAACAGAGAAGATTTGCACATTGTGTTTAAGGGGCCAGCTGGCTGCCTGCGACAGTGGAGCCAAGGTGTGGGAACCAGAAGCACTCAACTTCCACACTCGAGTTCTGCGGGTGGGGTGAGGGGCAGCCCTGAGCCCTGCACAGAGCTGGAGGCCCTCCCTCCCATCAGGCCAAAGTGCCTGGGGCTGCAGGACCCATCCAGCCAGAGAGGAAGGTTCAAGGCAGGAGATCGAAGACCCTATAGGGAGAATCATGCAATTGAGTGTGAGTCACACCCCATCTGGTGGGGCAGTCAGAGCTTCAGCTCCTCAAGGGAAAAGCAGACACCCATGATCCTGCACCATGTGAACACAGTGTACGTTAGGCCCCATCTCCGTGCTCGTGCTCTCTGTTCCTTGGAATTATGTTATCAGCCTATCTGTCAATTTAAGAAGTGGAGAGAGAGAGAGAGAGAGAGAGAGAGAGAGAGAGAGAGAGAGAGAGAGAGGAGATCCGTACTTGGGGCCCAGAAGGCCACATGTTCATTTAGTTTTTACTAAGCTTCTCAGGCAGGGGATGTGAGAAATACAAAAAAAAAAAAAAAAAAAAAAAAAAAAAAAAAAAAAAAATTGAGAAGGCCCCCAGGAGCTTAAAATGTAGCTGAAGAGACAGATGGAGTGTGTAGCTATAAACCAGTTACTTAACAATGCAAGCAGCCATCACCCAGGGGAAAGGCTCTAATCTGAATGCCACAGACCACAATTGTTCCCACCATAGGAGAAGAAAAAGAAATGACTATAAGTAGATGACTAGGGAGGAACTGGATATGGGAAGAAGAGCAAGAATGGGCTGGGGAAAGTTCCAGCAAAGGCAGGTCTGTCCTGGGGACCTCACAGCAGAGATAGGCCTGGACCACACTCTCAATGACTTGTTTGTTCAGGCACACAGGACTCCTGGGTCCCAAAAGGGCCTTTCCATTCTCCTTCCCTTTCCTTTCATTTTCCTTTTTTAAAGATTTATTTGTTATGTATATAGTGTTCTGTCTTCATATATACCTGTAGGCCAGAAGTAGGTGCCAGATCTCATTACAGATGGTTGTGAACCACCATGTAGTTGCTGGGAATTGAACTCAGGACCTTTGGAAGAACAGCCAGTGCTCTTAACCTCTGAGCCATCTCTCCAGCCACTCCTTACCCTTCAAAGGGTCTCCAGAGTGCCAAATGATGGTCTACATGTGGGTTTAGCCTAGTCAGGAAAGTGCTTGCTTTGCAAGCATGAGGATCTGAATTCAATTCCCAGAACCTGCTTATAGAAAAACAAAACAAAACAAAACAAAAAAGAGACATTGGCCAGGTGGTGGTGACACTTGCCTTTAATCCCAGCACCCTGGAGGCAGAGGCAGGCAGATCTCTGTGAGTTCCAGGCCAGCCTGGTCTACAGAGAGAGTTCCAGGACAGGCCACAGAGCCACAGAGAAACCCTGTCTCAAAAACACCAACCACACAAACAAAAAATTAATTAATTAATCAATTAAAAGAAAGAAAAAACCAACCAAACAAAAAGAGACATCAGTTCTAGTGCTAGGGAGGTAGATACAGGCAGATCCCTGGAGCTCCCTGGCCAACCAAGTCTATTCCTAGTGCTCCAGGCTATGGAGAGACTCTGCCTTAATAAAATAAACTGCACTGTGTGTAGTGGGCCATGCCTTTAATTCCAACACTAGGGAAGCAGTGTTGGGAAGCAGAGGCAGGTGGATTTCTATAAGTTCAAGTCTAGTCTGGTGTATACAGTGAGTTCCAGACCAGTCAAGGACACACAGTGAGACTCTGTCTTAAAAAACAAAAGCAAAACAAACAAACAAAAACAAGGGGATGGCATCTACAGAATGACACCCAAGACTGTCCTTTGGCTTCAACACTCATATGCACACAAATGAACAGACACACATGTCACTTGTGAGGCAGGACTGGCACGTCAAAGGGGCTGCCCCTCACCCATTTGTCACATCATGAAAGGGGTGAACTTGCAGCAGGAAGTATGTCTATGTGTGGACATTCACCTACCAGTTGACACTTTAGCTGCAGTGCCTGCTTCCTGCCCTGACAGTAACCAGATACTTGCCCTTGGCTCTCCTCAGCTAGGCTGCCCTCTGAGGACAGCAGGAAAGCTTTAGTTTCACACACAGCCTGAACAATCAACTCTCAGGTGACAGAGGCCACAATACCAGGACCCATTTCCCCACCACCCATCCCCTCTCTCAGGGCCTTGTAAATACACTGAGCCTCCCACCAAGTGTAGCCCCCCCAGCAGCTCCTGCGCATACTTTTCCTGGCCCCACGTGACCACCAATCCTGGGAAAGGGGATCAGAAGCTGCCCCACCTGAGCTCTCTCACTGCTGAGAACGATTCTGCTCTCTGAAGCAGGAAGAGCAGCTCTGGTGAGGGCAGGGAACTAGAGTTGGCCTTCTCCCTCTTATGGTACCTACTGCTTTTCCTAGGAATCTGGTCTGATCTTGGTTTCGTTGTTGTTGTTTTGTTTTTTAAGACAGAGTCTCACTGTGCCTCCTTCCTTGGAACCATACTGGAGTCAGGGCTCAGAAAGGTAATAGCTCACATTGTGGTTTCATATCCACAGACAAGAGCACTCACTGCCTGTGGTCTGTGAGGAACTCGCCAGGCACATAATTCTAGAGAATCTGGGGCTCCAAGAGGTTAACTGATTTGCCCAAGGTCCCAAAGCCAGTGAGTAGCGGGGCCAAGGTCCAAGGCCACCCTGCCCAGGTCTGTTTGCTGTATCAGCCATATCTGAACTTACTGTTAGGACTGCCCAGCCTGCTTGGTAAGTGTGCATGTGGTATTAGTGGACAATGCCTCCCACTACCTAGGATGCTCATTGGGCTTTTCCTAGATGTCAAGCCCTTTATTCCACTACTTCAAAAAGTGTTCCCAAAGCCAGACAGAGGGGATCACAGCCTTTGCCCAGATGGAGGTGCAGTGGCTAAAGAGTATTAAGTAAAACTTGCTCAGGGATTCTGGTCAGTGATGGCAGAGCTGGTTCAAACCTACCAGCCTCTTCCTCTAAAGCCTTTGCTCTATAGACTTAACTAGGCCACCCACAGTTTCCTAAACTGTAGGTTATGATGTTAGATTATGACGGGAGACTGGGTGGCCACTCAGAGTCAGCTGTGGGTGGGCAGTATTGACTTTACCTGGACTCTCATTCAATGCAGAAATATGGGCCTTGTCTAGAAGTTTAGATTCAACATTGTATCTTAATCAAGATTCCCCACCCATTGGCAGGATGGGTTCATTTGGGCAATCCAGTACTTGATCATAGGGTGTTTCTTTTCCATTCCCTAAGAATCCTGGGACCAAGAATCAAGAGGCAGGATGGAAAGCGTCTACCAGAGAACAGAGAACTAGGAATAGATCCCTTCCGTTTCTCTACAACTTGAGCCTAAGCCATACTTGTAAAAAACAAAACAAAACAAAACCAAAAACAAACAACTTTTATTTTATGTACATGGGTGTTTTGCCTGCATGTATGTCTGTGCACATCACGTCTGTGCCTGGTGCCCAAGGAAGCCAGAAGAGAGCATTCGAGGGACTGGAGTTACTGATGGTTGTAAGGTGCCATGTGAGCACTGGGAATTGAACCTGGGACCTCTGAAAGAGCAACAGGTAGTCTTAACCACTGAGCCATCTCTCCAGCCCTAAAATCATCCCTTCTTGAAATAAACCAGGCACAAAAATCTCACTCAGCAAGAGGGAGTCAATTAATGCATTATCCCTCCAGAGAGATAGCAGAGAGTCAGTGGTAGTTAGGCTGGGAAGGGCTACAGCAGAACATGGAGCTCACAGATCATGGCCTGGTAGATTTCCATGGAGCTTTCTCTAGATGAAGTCCAACAAGTGAGAAAGCCCAGGCTGGGCGAGGATCAGGCAGCTGACTTC
Source organism: Cricetulus griseus (assembly GCF_003668045.3). NCBI lineage: Eukaryota > Metazoa > Chordata > Mammalia > Rodentia > Cricetidae > Cricetulus > Cricetulus griseus. Next base: position 176,752,730 of record NC_048597.1, on the reverse strand, counting down.
AGCCAGAGATTACATTTAAAGGTTTTTGTCTGTGAAGCTGACTTTAAACAGACATGGATGCCTGAGTGATTCCTGTTTGTCAGGCAGTTTAGGATGCAGTGGTCCATGTGACTTCCCTTCAAGGTAGGATGATATATATGCACGTGTCATGGGCCAGGAGACTCACCAAGGGAACAGGAACACCACATCAGCCAAGTCTCAGTTTCCTGGGCTGGAGAGATGGCTCAGGGGTTAAGAGCACTGGCTGCTCTTCCAAAGGACCCTAGTTCAATTCTCAGCACCCACATGACAGCTCACAACTGTCTGTAACTCCAACATCTGACACCCTCACACAGACATACATGCAGGCAAAATACGAATGCAAATAAAATAAAAATAAATTTAAAAAAGTCTCAGTTTCCAACTCTCACACTATTAGCCTGGGAGACAACAAGGCAGAGAGTCAGACTACAAGAATCATGAGATCACTTACATGTGAAACAAGCTTGTTCCTTAACTAGAACTAATAAATAAATAAATAAATAAATAAATAAATAAATAAATAATCCTGAGATCATGAATAGATTTTTTGTTTGTTTGTTTTTTTGAGATAGGGTTTCTCTGTGTAGCCCTGGCTGTCCTGGAACTAGCTCTTGTAGACCAGGCTGGCCTCGAACTCACAGAGATCTGCCTGCCTCTGCCTCCCAAGTGCTGGGATTAAAGGTGTACGCCACCAACGCCCATCTCGAGATTATGAATAGATCTTAAAACCCTGAGCTGCTGTATCCCCCCACCCCTGAAGTTCCTAGGACAGATCAGCCTGTAGCACAGCCCACCTTGGGAAGAATGTAGTTCAAGGACAGCATCTGGTGTGGACCAGTGGCCTCTGGCCTAGAGCTCTGATGCCCCAGCAGACCTGCCTGTGAGCAGGGCCAAGCACACCATCCCCATGGATCTCACAGGAGAAGCAAGGCCCTAGTGGCTCCTTATACTTTTTCATAAGGCGACCCTCCTGTGTCCCACAACGTCTGCAGTTCAGATCTCCAGGGCCAATATAAAAAGCTGGGCCTATGATCCCAGGGCCCGAAAGGTAGAAACAGCAGAATCCCAGGGAATTGCTGTCCAGTTGGTCTAGCTAAATCAGTGAAATCTGAGTTCAATGAGAAACACTATTTAAAAAAATAAGGTCAATAGTGACTAAGGAGGGCAACCAACATCAACTTCTGTTCTCCACACACATATGTACACTCCCTCATATGTGCACACACATGAACATGTACACACATACAACTCATACAATGGGACTGAGAGATAGAATGCTTAGTATGTTTAAGTTCCTGGGTTTGACTCACAGCATGAAAAAAGGAAAGAAAAACACATCTACCATTTTCTTCCCCTCTCATAACTCTTCTCTCTCCTTCTGAGGTTTTACCTCCCAGGATCCTTTGCTGGTTATTCAAAGACCCAACAGGCCTCTGTCTCTCTTCACTATAACAGGCCATGGCTTTGTGGAAGGACTCATGACCATAGCCCTTGTCATCACTGCCACCCAGACGACTGTGGGTGGTCCCTCTGGGAAGCTGTGGCGTTCTGGCAGTGGGACTTCCCAGAACATCATCCCTGTACCCACTGGCACTGCCAAGAATGTGGGCAAGGTCATCCAAGAGCTGAAGGAGATGCTCACTGCCATGGCCTTTCATGTTCCTACCCTCAGTGTGTCTGTTGAGAATCTGACATGCCACATGGAGGAAGCTGCCAGGTACGACGACGTAAAGAAGGTGGCAAAACAGGCTTTGGAGGGCTCACTAAAGGGCATCCTGGGCTACACTGAGGACCAAGTTGTCTCTTAAGTTTTTAACAATGCTGCCAACCCTTCCACCTTTGATGCTGGGGCTGGCATTGTTCTCAATGACAACTCTGTAAAGCTCATTTCCTGTTATGACAATGAATATGGCTACAGCAACAGGGTGGTGAGTGGCTTACATGGCCTCCAAGAAGTAAGAAGCCTTGGACCATCTACCCTGAAAAAAACAGTGAGGAAGAGAGAGGCCCTCAGCCTCTAAGGAGTCCCTGTCCCAACTCAGCCCTGGAACACTTGTATCTCCCTTCACAATTGCCATTCCAGCCCCACAGGAGAAGGGGAGAGGCTTAGGGAGCATTACTCTCTTGAACACTATCAATAAAGTTCATTGCACCTACCAGAATCAATAAAGTAAAATAAAACAGACCATGGAGGTAGGCAGCATATTCCTGGGAAGTTCCTTCTGCCCTCCTTCCTCCCATCCCCTCCATTCACACACCCGGCCATCTGCTCAGAGGCTGTACCAGTCTCTCTTGCCTGGTGGAGAGGGCCAGGGCCAGGGGTGGCTGAGCCAGAAGTGATTCCCATCTCAAAGTCCAGGGCTGCTTCCCAGCAAGCTCCATATGGGGGCCTGGATCAGCCTTCCTCAGAACAAAGGGGCATCTTCAGCCCAGCACGAGGGCTCCTGCCTGGAACAATTCATCACTCACCAGCCCGTTCACAGTCACAGTGCAAATGTCCTTTGAGCCAGGAAGGAACTTGTCAGCCTTCACAGGGAAGGAGGCAGCATGCCATAGGAGTTAAGTGGGAGGGTATAGAGTTCAGGTTGCCCAGGCTGCAGCCTGGCTCTTCTGCCTCCCAGAATGTCACTACTGAATCCCACCCTCCTCCAGGCCAGATTTCTCATCTCCAAAGGGGGAATGTTAGTGAATGTCTTCCTCAGTTGTGACAGTTCAGTGGAATAAGTTACATAAAGCATTTTGGGTGCTCAGCGTGCAGCAAGTACTAAATAAATGCTGGCTAGCATTATTACCAAGTCAAAGCAGCGGTTTTAAGGAACAGCTGCTTCCCTGAAGTACAGAGATTTAGGATGTAGAACACTGTTCACTCAACTCTTGCCATTTCTCAAGAGGAGTGTCTTTCTTTCTTTCTTTCTTTCTTTCTTTCTTTCTTTTTTTCCTCCCTCCCTTCCTTCCTTTTTCTCCTCTTCCTCCAATAAGCCTCCTCTCTTTCCTTCTTCATTTTTTTTCTTTTTTTTTTTTTTTGTGACAGGGTTTCTCTGTCCTGGAACTCAGAGATCCATCTGTCTCTGGCTTCTGAGTGCTGGGATTAAAGGCATACACCACCACTACCTGGCAAACTCTTCTCTTTTTAACATTTATTTATTGTTTGTTTGTGTATGTGCTCAAGTGGGGCATGCATGGGGGGTGGGGAGCAGAGGTCAACCTCAGGTATCTTCCTCAGCAACAGTGTCCCCCTTGTTTTTTGAGACAGGGTCCCTCATTGGCTCCTAGGACTTGCCAATTCAGCTGAGGTGGCTGGACAGTGAGCTTCAGGGATCCTCCTGTCTCCACTTCCCAACACTAGAATGTAGAATGCTGCTCCCACACTCGGGTTTTTACAAGGTCTCTGGGGACCAAACTCAGGCCCTCATGCTTATGCAGCAAGTACTTCCCAACTCAACTGTTTCCCCAGCAGCACCTACCATATGTTTTTGTTGTTGTTGTTTTGTTTTTAAAGGAATTGTTGACAGGTTTGAGATGTCTATTACTGGCATCGTGAAATCTTATCCTACTCCAAATGTTTCCAAAAATTAACCTATAACTAAAAACTTCATGTTGTTAAAATGAGTCTTCAAAAATCTAAAGTGCCCTCACAAAATAAGGCAAGTTTCTCTATGTTTAAACACCAGAGCACATACAATGGACCAGGATGCTTGTGGTATGGCATGCGGGTGTAAAGGATGCCCATGGTACAGCACATATGTGAAAACCATGATAAGCAGAATGAAGACATGGATGAGGCCCTGCCTCCAGCCTATGAATCTTTGAGTACATTCTTGTCAGTTCACATTCCAGTCACTAAAAAGAGCACACGACATAACTTTGCCATGCAAGTCACCACTGTGCCACCTATCAACTGATCCAAGCTAGAAAATTTGTTCTTCTGAGCTTCACAAAATGGGCCTCTTCCACATTCTCATGATATTGACTGACCCCAGTCACCACTCTGGTTAATGTAAAAGGAAAAAAGGGACATTTACTTACTTGCAGCCTGGATACGAGCCTTCCGACTGACCAGCAGCCCAAAGCGGTTCTGAGCCACACATTCATAGTCACCCTCGTCTGAAGGGCCACCTCCCTGCTCCAGCCTGAAGTGGTGGATCAGCAAGGACCCATTGGCCAGCAGCGTGGAGTGGGTGCCCTCAGGCATCTCTGCTCCGTTCTTCCTCCAGGAGACTTGCACTGGAGGGGTCCCCTCTACTTTGCAGCCCAGCACTATGGGCTGTCCAGGGACAGCAATATCGTCATTTGGCTCCACAGCAAATGCCAGTTCAGCAGAGTGGCCCAGACCTGCATCAGGAAGGAAAGGAGGTGTTAGCACGGAATGTACATATAGCCAGGAAGGATTCCATACAGAGAGATTTCAAGTTCCATGGTTCTGTGTACCCATCACAACCCTTTGGTGCATCTGTAGACTTAATAGGAATTCCTATTAAACACAGAACTACTATGTCTTACAGAATGCCATCCTGTGCAGTATTTTACTTAACTCCAACCACAGCAGAAAAGTGAATGCCATTTGTACCACTCCTTTCATAGATAAGAAAACTGAAACTTGGAGATGTTAGGTGACTTGCCCAGGGCCTCACAATTGGAATTGGTCATTACAAATCTGAGTCTTGGAGGGCTGGAGAGATGGCCCAGTGACTAAAAGCACTGGCTTCTCTTCCAGAGGACTCAGATTTGATTTCCTTCACCCACATGAGGACACAACAGCCATCTGCATCCAGTCCTGGGGTTCTAATGCCCTCTTCTGGCCTCCATGTGAACCAAGTACCAAAGAGATGCACAGACATGCATGCAAGCAAAACACCCCCACATATAAAATAAACTAAAATTTAAAAAAAATCAGAGTCTCAGCTGGGCAGTGATGGTAGCCCTTGCCTTTAATCCCAGCACTCAGGAGGCAGAGGCAGGCACATCTCTGAGTTTGAGGCCAGCCTGGCCTATAAAGTGAGTTCCATGTCAGTCAGGGCTACACACAGAAACCCTGCCTCAAAACACCAAACCAAACCAAACCAAACCTAAAAAGTGATGTGAGATAGTAATAAATCAGGTTTCCATTTGCTGGCAAACTGTCAGAGACCTGGTCCAATGCCTGGTTGGGAGCAGCAGGTATGAGCCCAGCACTCAGGGTACAGGCTAGGCTGTGTATGGCCTATGTTGTACCTCTTACTCCAGGCTCTGGGTGTTGGTCCTTTGACTTTTGTTACGTGGAGAAATTGGAAATAGTAAACATTAATTTAGATTTCCTAAATTTAGCAGGAAGTGTGTGTGTGTGTGTGTGTGTGTGTGTGTGTGTGTGTGTGTGTGTGTGTGTGTGTGTGATGGTGTCCAGGAGTGAATCAGGGACCAGGTAAGAGAAATAAGCACTAATATCCCACGGGTGACAGCCAGTCTCTCCAGCAAGCAATTTACCAGATCGGTTATGACTTCCCTTCAAGAGGAATGAGTCCTCCTCGTCTAAAAGGTCAGACACAAAGTCCCCTCCTCACATGTTTGGGGCCTTGTGATCCTGGACCTTGGGTTCTCCCTCATAGACCCAAGTCCTTCACTGCTGAGCCGGCCCTAGTGGGTAAGGGCGGGGGTGGGGTGGGGTGGGGTGGTGCAGATGGTTTGTCTAGGCATTGCCTCCATTCTAGGATAAGGACAGTTTAAGACATTTGACGCTTGCACTCGTTCAGATCCCTCGAATCCTCCACACACCCTAAGTTTGAGCCACTTCCACCTCCACCTCCAAGCCAGCCCCGGCTGAAGCCATAGGGGATAAAGTTTCTCCTGGGTGCAGATGCAATATTTTGGTTTTTGAGAAAGAAAAGAGAGTAGTTCAAATGTGTGTCTGCAAATGATTTGAGAAAGAGGAGGACCTAGATCCACACCCTTTTGGGGGTGAAATGAATTTTTTTCAGCCACCGAGGAAGCTACGGGTGGCCCCTCAAACCAAGGACAGAGACTCCTAGAGAGCTCCCTCGGGGAAGGGCGGGGCACTGGGCAGGCACTTGCCCTAGACGACATCGCCTCTCCTCAGGCTCTTGGCAGGGTCGCCCTCTCAACCCACCGGGAATCTTTCTTCCCCTTTCCTAGTATACCCCCGGACCCAGTCCCAGCTCTAATCACTGCTGGGGGGTGGGGTGGGAATGATGTCTTCTCAGCTCCGTGCAGGCGCGCCCCCATCCCCGGATCCCGATCTGTCGCTTCCAGCTTCAGTCGCCTTGGGCTACTCAGAGTCCCCCAGCCCAGCTCTGCGCACCCTAGCTCGCCCTCCTTGGTTGTGACTCGTCCGCTCATTTTCCTGTGGCTTGTTTCCTTTGGTCCCCAACGCCAGCCTGCCTCCCCAACTCCCGCTTTGCCGCGCTCCTAGCTCCTCCGTCCAAAATCAGGGTCCAGCCCCGAACTTAACCCTAGTCCCCAAGACCCGGGGAACCGATCCCCGACCCCTCTCCCGGGATTCTGCCCCCCTCAGTCTTTCCAACCACAGGTAGCCTTGCCAGAGTGGCTCTCCCTGTGCCCGCAGAGCGCTGTCCCGCCAGGTCTCTCCAGCACGCGCTCCTAGCGCAGGTCCGCGCGGTGTCCGGGGGTCCGCCCCTCTCGCCTGGGTTCTGAGCCCCGGCTCACCCCGGCTTGGCGCAGGCAGCGGCAACAGTAGCAGCAGCGGCAGCAACGGCGGCAGGAGCCGGGGCCGGCGCAGCTCGGGCGGGCGGCGCGGAGACGCGGTGCGCGGCGCAGCCATGGGGCTCTCGGTCCGCTGGGCTCGGCGACGCGCGGCGGTACCCGGGGTGGGGGCCTCTCGCGGGCTCACAGCGTCCCGCGGGGCCGGCGCCGGGGCCGGGGCCGGGGCTCAGGCCGGGGCCGAGCCCGGGCGGCGGGAGGCTGGGGCCGCATGCTGGCCTTAGCGGGGAGCGGGGATCAGGGAGAGCGCCGCTTGCGCCATCTTGCACCCACCGCGGCGATCTGTCAGCCGCGCCCGGGGTGCGCGCTCCGCTCTCCGCCCGCGCCCGCACCGCCTTCCTCCTCTGCCCGCCGCCCCCCTCTTCTCCCCTCCCCCAACCCCCTCTCCCGGGAGGCCGGGTCTGGGGAACAAAAGAGCCGGCGAGCGCTTTAAGCTGCCGGACATTCCCGGCTGCGCGGCGGACGCGCCCCCTGCGCTTTGAACTGCAGCGGGAGTAGCCGGCGCCGACCCGGGCTGCAGCCCGGTATCCGCTCCTCGTGGTCGGTCCGGACTTCAGGATCTGGGAAAGTGAAGATTGTGAGAGAGGGTCCGGGATGAGAAAAAACACGCAAAGCTGAGGGGTTTGCTCTCCCCCACTTTCTCTGCGGTGCCCTCTGCCACAATGTTCAACTCTCTGTTTTAAAGACAATTCCCTTAAAACTGCTTAAAGTTGCTAGAAATTCGGTATTCCCTAGGTTCCCAGTCCTTTTTTTCAAGGGATGGGCCATGTCGTTACAAGACTGGACTCTGTAGACGGAGGAGTTAGGACACTTCCGTAGATGATCTAGGAAGAGTAGCCCCAACACTACAATAAGAGCCCCAATAGAAACCCGAGACCCCACTCAATTCTGCCTGCTATCCAGCCCAGCCATTCTCACTGAGTTGGTCTGAAACCTGAAGACAATAGTATCTCCCCTCAACTTTGCAGATCGCTGAAAGCAAAGGTCCAGGCAAATGACCTGGTAACTGGGAAACCACACTAGAACTTAAAATTGCCAGGATCATCTCTGTGCTGTATCTGATGTTTCACACATGGGAAGACAACTCTAGAGAGACATATATATGTTACCCCACAAATATCTTGAATATTGGACTTTTACTACTCTATGCCACCATCCCCTGGGTCCAACTTGAAGGACGAGTTCATCAAAAATAATCCTGGATGCTAGAGGCTTAAAGTTAGCAGCGCTGGCCTCACAAAGGTGCTCTGACATGACAGGAATGGTAGGAGTATACTAAGTCTCTCACCTCTGAGAGCCCAGCCTGGCCTTGAATTCATTTTGTATTGGAGGCTGATCTTGGACTCTTTAATCCTCCTGCCTCCACACCCCAAGTGTTAGGATGACAAGTATGTGCCACCGTGCTTTGGTACAGTGAGTAAAGATGTTCCGGCTTAGGCCAATGAGATGGTTCTGGAGGGAAAGGCACCAGGGGCCAAGCCTGACTGACCAGCTGAGTTCCATCCCTGGGACCTACATGATGCAAGGAGAAAATGACATCCACAGCCAATTGTCCTCTGACAGCCAGCTGCCCTTGCTCCATGGCACATGTGTACACACACACACACACACACACACACACACACACACACACACCATAAATGAAATATACTAACATTTTCTAATTTAAAAAACATTCAGAAAGGCTGAGTGGTGGTGGTATACACGTTTAATCCCAGCATTTGGGAGGCAGAGGCAGGCAGTTTTCTCTGTGAGTTCAAGGCTGGCTTGGTCTACTGAGTGAGTTCCAGAACAATGAAGGCTACACAGAGAAACCCTGTCTCAAAAAACAAAACCAACCAACCAAACAAACAAACAAAAACACTCAGAAGGGCTAGGCATAGTGGTATACATTTTTAATACCAGCACTTGGTGGGCAGAGGCAGGTGGATTTCTATGAGTTTGAGGCCAGTCTGGACTACATAATGGGTCCCAAGACAGCCAGAGCTACATAGTGAAACCCTGGCTAGATAAACAAACAAAATTTAAAAAACCAACCTAAATAAGTAAAAACCCCTTCAGGCCTCTAGAAGTCAGGTGCCTGTACACAGACAGATCTGCATTAATATAAACCAGAGAGGATTGTCTGGAGTCATGTGAGCAACGGAGAGATTCAAGAGCATGGACCTGGGTCTGCCACTGCCACCAAAGGATTCACTGAGGAAGGGCTAGAGTGAGGCTTCTACAGACACCAGAGAAGGTGGTACTGAAGGAGGGGCCTCTCTGGGGCCTGAAGTCCTGGAATGCCCTCCTGCAGGCCTTGAATCATCAACCACCCCTTCTTGGCATGTTCGGAACTCCAGAGAGGTCAAATTGGTGTCCTGAATTGCTGTCATTTTAAATTCATCTTGACAAGTGTTTAATTTTTCTTTATCACAACCCTTGGTCTGAGAGTGATATGCAAATAATGGCTATTCTGCTGCATGCAAAATGTGCAGTATCTCTCTGTGTGATCTGTCAATTAACTCTGAGCCTGGCCCACCAGCCACTTTGGGGGTGGTCCTGGACATGACAGCCTCTCTGCTGGCTCATGATTCCTTCTGGTGAAAAAGCACTGCGGTCCTGTGATGAGTGGAGTACCATTTGTGACCGTGTATACATTTGAGTTCTTGCATAGCAAGATATCTGTGAAGATGAGCGTGTAGGCGTGAACCTAAGAGAGCATTGATTGCAGGTTCATCCAGGAGAGCTGGGAATGTGGCTGAACACATCTGGGGGCCGCAATGTATGTCACAATTTCAAAAAGTTGGCAAGGAATCTGATACACTCTTCCAGCCTCTCCCTGCACAGCCTTGTATGTGGTGCACTTGTGTACATGCAGGCAAGCATGCATGACACACACTAGGCGTGCTTTTTCAACCACACAGTGACATTTTTTCAGCCCCCATGTCTTGAAGTTTGAAAAAAAAAACATGTTTGTATACATGTGTCTATGAAAGTGTGTGTGTGTGTGTGTGTGTGTGTGTGTGTGTGTGTGTGTGTGTGTATGTATCTGTGTCTGTGTTTCCTAAATGTCTACTGAGTGAGAAAGAGGCTCTAGTTTTTTTCTTGGGCCCATCTTTCCTCTCAAAATTTACCATTTCCACTGGGCAGTGGTGGCGCATGCCTTTAATCAAAGCACTTAGGAGGCAGAGGCAGGTGGATCTCTGTGAGTTCGAGGACAGCCTGGTCTACAAATGAGTTCTAGGACAGGTTCCAAAATTACATAGAGAAACCCTGTCTCAACTCCCTCCCCCCAAAAAAAACATTTCCCATCCTGGCAAGAAATAAACTTCCTAGGCCAGGAAGACTGAGGAGACTGCAACCATTTGGTTCCATAAAGAATATATTCTGCCAGGCAGTGGTGGTGTACACCTTTAATCCCAGCACTTGGAAGGCTGAGGCAGGTGGATCTCTGTAAATTCTAGGCTAGCCTGCTCTACAAAGCAAGTTCCAGGACAGGCTCCAAAGCTACACAGAGAAACCCTATCTCAAGAAACAAACAAACAAACAAAAAGAAGACATCCTGAGGATGAATGATGGCTCAGTGGTTAAGAGTGCTCACTGCTCTTGCGGAGGAGCCTTGCTTGGTTCTCAACCCCCATACGGGATGACAACTACTGGCAAGTCCAGTTCCAGGGGATCTGAAGTGCTCTGGCCTCTGTGAGCACCTGCATATGTGTGGTACACATAAATTATGCATGTGTGTCCTGAGTGCATGCAAACACACAATTTTTAAGAGAAAGTTAAAAAAAAAAAGAGAGCAACATATATGGAAAATAGTTTATTAATTCATTATAGGGACAGATACATGATCAATGCCTTAGTGTAACACTAAAGAATATCATATTTGTAAGGGGGAAACATGATGCTGGAAAATGCAATTAAATAATACAGCATAAACTAAGGATGGGTAAATAAGTGAGCATGTAAGTATTGAGTACACTTGTCATGCTTCAAGAAAAGCAAGATTTTTAAATGAGACTCAAAAGAATTTAAGGCATCCATGGCAAGCGACAAAGGAATTAATACCCTGTAAAAGGCCAATAGACTCTTTTCTAATAAAACCTGCTGCTACAAAGACACAAATTGAACACTCCCCAGTTACTCAGAACCCAAATCATATATAATGCTCATGAGTAACGGCTACTTTCTTATCAACTGTGAGTTATAGGCAGATACCAGATTTATTACTTATTTGCTTTTGAGAAACAATCTTCCACCCAACCTAATGGGTTATAAATTGTCTCATTTGCAGCTATTTAATTTAAACCAGAACCTCAGTGCCTGTTAAACAAGAACATGAGAAATGACTATGTGGTGTAATGCTAAGAGCCTACTGCTAAAACGGTTATTTCATTCAAGGCAAGGAAAAAAATCTAACCAGCAAAATAAAATGAGGCTTTTGACCTTCAAAGCAATGAAGAAACACACAGTGGTGTTGGCCGTGGCCACTCCACTCTGAATGCTATAGAAGTAGTTCAAGTGACAATCCTGTCTTTAACGAGACACGAAACCAACATTAATAATCTTTAGTGTTATCATAGGCTGGCGAAGAGGGGAGGAGGAGGAAATGTAGGTGAGGTGTCAAACGTGAGTGACACACGAGGGTAATAAACACAGATGCTTTCAGGGGCTGAGGAAGCTGCAACTCTGCTGAAAGACATTAAAAAAAAGAAAGAAAGAAAGAAAGAAAGAAAGATACACTGGTTATTTCTAATTTGGCCCAGAAGCCAGAGTTAACGCTTGATAGGCCAGCCAGCTAAAATAAAAAGACGTGCAGTCAGAGAGCAAACACCCCACATTCCATACTCCTGGAAGATGACTAAGATGAGACATCAAATAGATAGCATGGCTTTCATGATACAGGAAGTACAAGTCAGGCTTGTCCCTGTGTGATAAGATGATCTCAGGATTCAATGTAAAGAAAAATAAAACAAAATGAGCCAGCCACCCTTTTCCTGTGCACAGACTTCCCTTCTAGCATCTTGGAGGAGACTCCTTTCCCACTCTGAGTCCAGTCAGGTCAGGGAACTGAAGCCACTGCAGCTCCCCCTCCCCCTTCAGCTTCTGCCGGGACTGGAGACTGCAAGGCAAAAGCATGAACCCATTTTTTTTTTTTTTTTTGAGCAGATGGGTGGCAGTCGTTTTATTCAGCCTCTGGTTTCAGTCCCTACCCCTTCTCATGGTTTCCCTGGTGCAGCCTGGGTTCATCACTTCCGCAGAAAACGTACCCATCTCAGTCTCAAGGGGAAGGAGGCCAGGAAGCCAAAAGATCTTTCCCAAATCTACCTGGAGTGGGTCATTTGCCCAGAGAGGGGGCTTGCAGGGGGGTCGTGGGGAACCCATGGGTCATACTATGGTCTGAAGCAGACATGAGGTAGTCATGTTGTTAGGGAAGGGTGCATAGGTCGAACCTAGGGACAAGAAACACATGACACAATGACAAGCATGGGAGACACAGAGAAAGGTGAGGCAATGGGAGGCATCACAGGAAAGAGAAGGGCCCCAGGATAAGGGAGCAAGGCAACACAACACAGACCACTAGAACAAAGAAGGAGCACAAAAGAGGGGACAGGGAGAGAAGAAGATTCCCCAAGCCAGGCACTTCCCATATTACAAAATTAGGTGCAGAGTTGCTCAAAGGACAGGGGAGCTGAGCTGGGCTCACCCAGCCTTCTGGGCCTTAGGAGGCCAGGGGGATGACGGCTGTGCAACTGCAGGCTGCATCGTAGGCCTGCAGAGTTGACTGGCACCCGGCTCAGCCCAGCTGACAGCAGAGGGGCTGGGGCTGTCTTCGTAGACACAGCATTGGAGACACTCTCAGAGTGTAATAAAAGGCTAGGTGACAAAGCTATGGCTCAAAGAGCTGGCACTGATCACTGTTACACCATCCTGCCATGGAGGATCCATCAGGTCACTGTGACTGCTACATACCATGAGGTTTCCCAGCTCAACCAGCTCACACACGTGACTTCACATACGTCCATCACATGGAGCTGTGTCTCAAGTCCCTCCAGTATCACGTATGTGATGCAGAATATGGGGGAGAGAGTAAAGGTCTCCCTCATCCCAGCCAAAGGATCCTAAGAGGCTCCAAAGGCTTGTTGACATCTCTAGTACACACGTGTGTGGCCGTGCATATCAGGTCCCTGAGCCATATCAGCCTTTTGCTCAGGGAAGCTGAGCAGAGGAGACAGGGGCTCTGGGGAGGCTTGGGCTGACTGCTAAAGGGTACAGAGCTTTGGGCTGGTAGCTTTCCCCAGGGGCCTCCTCTAGAATAGTGCTGGGCTGGAGGTCTGGGCAGGAGCAGGAGGCACTGGCTGCCTCTGGTAAGCAGGTGAGCCTCTCTGGCCCAGTGGTTGCCTCTTCGCACCCTTCCAGCTCCCTGCCCAGCCAGTCTGCTCCTTGAGACAGATCCACAGCCCCTGAGGTGGAAGGCAGAGCTTCAGTAGGCAGGGGTTCCTCAGGCTCCAGGTCTTGGAGGTGGAAGTCAGGACTTCCTTTGGATGCACCGAAGTCAGAGTGGACAATGACCTCGGCCTCCACCTGATTCCTGCAGGCTGGGGGCGGCTTCTTTCTCCCGTTGCTCTGGCAGAGAACAAAAGGCCAGGTGAGCATCACTGAGAATGGTCATCAGAAAAACGATCAACAGATGTGGGGTGGAGAAAGGCGGACCCTCCACTAGATAATATCACAAGCACTGTCCCACCTGAGAAGGTGCTCAGACTCTGGCAAAGGAAGGTAGTAGAGAATTTCACCTGTTTGCCCACACTTAGGCTTCCAGAAAGTACTAGACACAGGACCTCCATGAGGAGCAGGAAGGACTGAGTGTATCAGGAGTTAGGCTACCCTCAGTTACTCTGTAATTCTACTGTGAGCCACTTAGTTCCAGGTAAAGAAGGAACTGTACCCAAACTGGACTTCCTGTCACCCACTCCGCTTTGGAAGCTACAAGGCCTCCTGAATACATGCCTATCCCTGGAAAGACATAGGGGGCCCTTCCCTCCTGCCTCCCCTTCCTCTCAGGACACAGACCTTTATGGCATCATACACCAGAGCCTGGAGCAACAGTGTCTGCCCAGTTCCGGCTGGAGGCAGCAAGGCACGGGTCAGAGCAGGCCTAGGACCACCACCCTGGGGCAGCTCACAGCCTGCCCAGGATCCTGTCCAGCTCAGCCCACTTGGTTGTGCCCAGGAGATCTGCAGAGAAGGAAGAAGGCATATGCAGCGTCCAGGCCTGTGGACCCTGCTATCTCCAGACAGGTTCCATGCTAAAGCGCCTTCCCTAGGCCAGGGTGAGAACTGAGGTAGGGAGCATAGGAAGGGCAGAATCATAGCCCCAACAACACTTGATATGCAAAGCCTGAGGCTCTCAAGTCTGGTGGACTCTTCCTCATCTCAGAGGAAAGGGGAGAGATAGGAGGACTGACTGTCCTCTTAGTCAGGGTGTGACACCACTGCAGCTCCCAGGGGACCTGGCCTATGGGGTCTTACCTAATCCTGGACCCAGCCCTACTTGGCCACAGCCAAAGTGATAAGGGAAGTGAGGAGAGATCTGGGTGCTCTGAGCAAATACAGCTCTGGGGCCTTCCCAGGTGAGAACAAGGCTGGCTACTCCCAAGGGCCAAGGAAATGGACACAGGCTTCTCCAGTTGGCTCAGGGCCTGGGGTATGTCTTGCGGTCAAAAGTTGTGCTCTGTCTCCCCCTGGTGTTTAATTTGGGAATGAGTCCGCGTGTGCCTCTGACCTATCCAGACTGTCTCTCACCTTTCTCTTGGAGTGGCCCCGGCAATCTGAAACACTGCCACCCATAAGGCTGTGCACTTCAGCCTTGTCTTCCATATCGGAGGGTGGTGGGGACCAGTCTTGGGGGCGGGGATGTACGAGGGACTCCAACTCATGGGCAGCAGGGAGACTGGGGGGCCCAAGTCGAGCTCTGGAGTACAGGGCTGGGTTCCCGGAGGAGGTGGCTGTGGAGGACAGACCCGGGAGGGCTTCCCTGCAACAGGAACAAAGCAATGGGTCAGACGAGAGTGGACTTGGTTTCCTGGCGTGGTGTGTGCAACAAGAAAGGAAGGAATAGTGTCTGTCCAGCCTGACCCCTTCCTCGTATGGAGAGGTGGGCTTCTCTGTGCACTCGGCTGGAAGCTATGAAGGAAGCACACAGGGTAGCTTTGCCTGCTCTTGTTGAGGTGGGGAGACCGGGGCTCCCCTAAGCTCATCCCACATTCTCATGAAAACAACTCCTCAATCCTTCATCTCAGAATGCTAATAAATTATTGGCCTGTTTTTGTGCTGCTGAGAGTGGAGCCCAGGGCTTCGCATAGGCTGGGCTAATGTAGCACTGAACCCACCCCACCTCCGTAGCCCTAACTTTAACGGGACTCCATGTACAACAAGGAAGTGTATGCTCCTGGGTCCACTTTGCAGCCTTCCTGGAAACCCTCAGTCCCCACAGTTCCCTGGTTCACCTGTGGGAGCTCCGTCGTAGGCCAGCACACATGCAGGCCAGGAGGCAGAGAAGGCCCAGGCAGACGCCCACAATGATGCCGGTGACAGAGTGCACATCCAAGGAGTCTGGCGGGGAGAAGGACAGAGCAATTCAAGGACAGAAGGGCACAGTGGTCATAAATCCAGAAGGGCTGGACCTTCCTTCTGCAGAGGACTGCCAGCCTCAGTCTCACGATTTGGGGATGCCCCCTCTCTTCCCCTCTTTTATTTTTGCTTTGTTTTCCTGAGACAGGGTTTCCCTGCATAGCTCTGGCTGTCCTGAAACTCACTCTGGAGACCAGGCTGTCCTCGAACTCAGAGATCCACCTGCCTCTGCCTCCCGAGTACTGGGATCAAGGCATGGCCACCACACCAAGCTTCGAAGCCCCCACTCTTCTGACTGGAGTATAGACGGCCACAGGACCTCACCAAGCCCCGTACTAAGTCCACCATGGTCTTCCCTGCTCTACACCACTTTTCTCTCCCCACAACACCAGACTTCACAGAATCAGCTTTTCAGCAAGGCCTTCTCCGCCTGCTTTCATGTTGAATACATGAATAACCTAGAAGGGCTCAAGGTGTGGTGTGCTGTGTACACACACATGTATCTGTGATGTACACACATGTGCATGTAGGGGAGACGCACACAAGTGCACACATGTGTCCCATGGAGGTCAGAGGTCCACATCACATGATTTCCTCAATCGCTCTCAGTCCCAGAGGTCAGCCAGTCTCTGCTTCCTCAGCACTGGGATTACAGTGTAAGCTGCCACATCAGGCTTTCACATGGGTGCTGGGTGTTTGAACTCAGGTCCTGGTGCTTGTATGGCAGCATTTTACCAACTGGACATCTCCTCAGTCCTATGTGTGTTTAATGCTCTGTTGGTTCCATCTTTGCATCTATAATAATTTTCAATAAGGGCCCTGGATTCTCATTCTTATCTTAATTGAGCCCTGTGAGTTTCTATGCAGCCTGCTATCCACTTGCCCTTTCCAGAGCTCATGAGCTCACCAAAGCCAATCTTCTAAGCAAAGCGAGCTCCCCAAGAAACCAGCTCTCTGATGCCCTCTGACCATCACATGTGCACTGTGCTATACTAACACACACACACACACACACACACACACACACACACACACACCACTACAAAATAATAAAAGAACTATGACAGTCCCTCTACCAGGCTACCGCTGTCCCCCCACCCTGACCCCATGGTACCAAAGTCAAGAGAGTGCAATTTCCAAAAGGCAGGATGTTGGGAGTAAATTCAGGGATCTTGGGACCCCAGGTTGCCCCAAAGACCTCCTCCCTTCTCCTCCTCTAACCACAGCTGACCAGTACCTGAGAATGTCTCCTGGAGAGTGATCACATCCTGCAAGCGGGAGAAAGGCCCCGGCCCCACCTCTGTGCGGGCCCCCATCTTGAAGAAGTACCGAGTGTCACTCTCCAGGCCATGAACCTCTGCACTGAAGATGTTTCCTGTGATGAGATGCGGAGAGTTGGGTGGCAGGTAGAAGGGAGTGGGCAGGAGGCTGCACCTAACCTCGAAGCCCCCAGAACGTTCTCAGGACTAACTTGGTCACCTGAGAGGGTGGAAGGGCACCCTTACCCTCTGTGGTGAGCAGTGTCCACTGGTGCTCAGGCTGGGTGTGGTTGTTGCTGTAGAGAATTAGATACTCCACAATCTCGCCGTTGGGCTCTGTGGGGGGGCACCAGTGTAGCCGAACAGTGGATGGGGTCAGAGGGCTCAGGCGCAGGTCAGACGGGGGTGTCGAAGGCCCTGCAGTGCAGGGGAGGGAGGGAAGGATCAGAGACACAGTCCCAGCTGAGGGTGGCAGGAAGTTAGGGGATGAGGGCACAATCTGCCCTTCTTTCTCCTTCACTGGACCCAGCAAATGGTGGCACCTATGGGGAAGAGGGCGGTGGATACTTACGGTCAGGCAGGGTGGAGCGCTCTACTACGGAACCAAAAGGCCCATCCATATCCACACCATGGGACTGTACTGCAAACTCATACTTGGTGAATGGCTTCAGTCCACCAATGAGGATGTCTTCTCCGGAGCTTGTTGGGGGTGGGGGGAGATAGATAGGGCTAGTGACCTCAGACAGGTTTCAAGCCAGGCAGAACCCCAAGTGTAAGCCCCTGTCTCCAGCCAGGCCCTACCCTGGAGGGAGCTGCTCCTTGGGACTATTAACCTCTCCTCCACACACATCCAGGTAACCCACAGAGAAATTGGATGTATGTTACTTCATGTCTAACCTCCAAACCAGACCCTCCTGACCTCCAGGAAGCCTTCCTGAATTAATTAAGTTATTCTGCACCTGGAGGACTGATCACTTCCGAGGCATCTTTTCTTGTCTTAGTTTATATCTCTGTTACCATTTACAGGGTATTTTCTCAACCAGACTAGCAGCTCCTAGAGCTATCTTTCTGCATGATGGGAGGTCAGGGCCCCAGCAGATGGAAGCCTCTAGTCTTGTACCTCACTCTCACCAAAGGGTGACCACAGGCTCTGCCATTAGGGGATGGGACCAGACAACTCAGCCTTCTCACTGTTGCACCCCGGTCAGGGAAGAGACACCTGTGTAGATCCTGGGTGTGCCCCTGCCACAGCCGAGCCCTGTAGTCTCTCTCCTAGCACTCCTGAGGCCTCCCGTTGCTGATACCTGGTATAGTAGGTGACCAGGGAGGCATTCCTGAGCCCCCAGGGACCAAAGCGCACAGTGTAGTTGACAATCTTGACGGTGGTGAAGTCTGGCTTCTTCCACCGGAGCCATATGGAAGTGGAGCTGTTTGATTCTGCGTGGACATGGGCAGGAGGCAAGGGTGGCCCCCTCTGGATAGGCAGGTCTAGAATGGAAAGTCCAAGTATGGGGAGAGGGGACCCACACTCATAGACCCAATAGGCTTTATTTGGCCTTTTCCTCCTCTTATTTTTGAGACAGGGTCTCATTACACAGTAACCCAGGCTGACCTCTAACTCTCCATCCTCCTGCCTCTGCCTCTCCAGTGCAGAAATTATAGCTGTGTGCTACCACAGCTGACACTGTCCCTCGCTTTTGATCCTGTGAGTTGGGTGGCATTATCCCCACTGCAACTGAGGCTCCCAAGAATTGAAGTGACTTTTGCTAAGGTCACACACAGAACAACTATGAATCATCACCAGCGAGAATGTGACAAAGAAAGCATGCCAGGACTCTGGAGCCAGGCTTGGTTGAAATTCCATTTCTGCCACTTACTAGCTGTGTGACTTTAGAGAAGTTGCATAATTTCTCTGTGCCTCCATTTCCTATTCTTATATGGATCTGATGACAGTACCTATGTCTTGGTTTTTTTTCTCTCTAAATGTATTTATTTAAAATATTATTTTTATTAATGTGTGTGTGTGAGAGTGCCTGCAGCCAGAAGAGGGTATCAGACCCACTGGAGCTGAAGTCACAGGCAATTGTGGGACAACTGAAATGGGTTCTGGGAACCCAACTCAGGTCCTCTGGAATAGCAGTAAATATTCTTGACCACTGAGCCATCTCAGTCAGACATGTATTTGCTATGTGGAGGAAAGTGGGTGAGTGTACTGCGCTGTGCCTGTGGAGGTCAGAGGACAACTTGGGGGAGCCTGGGAACCAAACTCAGGTCATCTGGCTTGCAACAAGCCCTTCACCTGCTGAACCATCTCACTGCCCCCCTCATGGGGGTTCTTTTGAGGTTAAATTAGTTAATACAATGCAGGTAGGAAACTGTCTGGTATAGTGTATACTGTGTGATGACAAATGTTTATTAGATAAACATAAAATAAACTCCAAGACAGCAGACACCTAAATGTCCAGAACAGAGCTGGCATGTGGTAGATACTTAGTCAAGTATTCGTTAAATGAAAAAAAGAAAAAAAAAAAGAACTATCTGGAATTAGAACCCAGGTTTCTTTACTTCTGACTGTCAGGATGTCCCCAAGGTGACAAAGTAGGCCCATAGGGCAACACAACCGTGAACACCCTTGCTTGGGAGCCAGGGCTCTTGGTCCTAGTTAGTCTAGGCTTTGTGTGGCCTTAGGTGAATTCCTTTGCTTCTTTGACCCTTGTCAGTGACATTTGACACTGTGACAGGATACCATCACCTATAAAGTTCACTCTCAAAAACTGTGAAATTAGTCTGGGGGGGAGCATGGTGTGTGTCTTCAATCCCAGCACTCGAGAGGCAAACATAGGTGGATATGAGTTCACGGACAGCCTGGTATACAGAGTGAGTTCCAGGACAATCAGGGGCACACAGAGAAACCCTGTCTCAAAAAACAAAAGCAAAACAAAGAACTGTGAAATTTCTGGGCATAGTGGCACATGCCTTTAGTCCCAGCACTAGGGAGACAGAGGTAGGTGGGTTTCTGTGAGTTCAAGGCCAACCTGGTCTATATAGTTTCAGGACAGTCAGAGGTACATAGTGAGACACTGCCTTGAGGAAAAACAACAACCACCACCACAACAAAAAACAAATCAGACCCCCCACACACACCTGTCAACACTGAGCAGTGAGATGGCTCTGTGGGTAAAGGCACCTATTGCCAACCCTGCCTGAGGACTTGAGTTTGATCCCCAGGACCCACATGACAGAAGAGAACAGAGACTCACCCCTGCAAGTGCACCAACACATGCAAAGTAAAAATAATAATAATAAAAAAAAATTAAAAAATAATTTAAAAAATTTAAGATTACAGTCAAACAAACCTTAATTTTTTTCCTTTGGTTTTTTCCGATACAGGGTTTCCCTGATGTAGCTTTGGAGCCTGTCCTGGAACTAGTGCTTGTAGACCAGGCTGGTCTTGAACTCACAGAGATCCACCTGCCTCTGCCTCTGCCTCTGCCTCTGCCTCTGCCTCTGCCTCTGCCTCTGCCTCTGCCTCTGCCTCTGCCTCTGCCTCTGCCTCTGCCTTGCGAGTGCTGGGATTAAAGGCCTGTGCCACCACCGGCCCGCACAAACATTAAAATGTTTTAAGCTAGCTTATGGTTTGTGCTGAGCGAAGTGCTGTGCAGAAGCAATACACCAGGAGCATGGGGCGGGGCGGGGGGGGGGAGGAAGACAACTCAGCAGTTAAGAGCATTTACTGCTCTTTCAAAGAATCTGGGTTTGATTCCCAGCACCCACAAGGCAGCTCTCAACTGTCTGTAACTCCAGTCCCAGGAGATTCGGAGCCCTTTTTTGGCCTCGAGGGACACCAAGAACTCAGGTGATGCACAGACACACGCAAGCAAAACATCCATACACAAAACTCATTTCTTTTTACGTAAATGAGAATTATGGGATGATCGGAAGGATCGAAGGATCTTGCGGTTTGAAACCAGGAATCACGCATCAAGCATGGGGTTCCTAAACCTTTTCAAACTCTCCCCCATTTGTTCTGCTTAGCTTGAGAATAAAGGGGCATGTCTGACAGCACAAGGACTCCTGCCCAGGAAGGTGGGCTGGAGTGGATGTGGCATGCTCACTGCCTGCTGGCTGGTCAGGGAAAGGAGAAAGGAGGCTCACGTCCCCTGCAGCCCCCTCACCTGGCGTGGGTGCCTTCTCGGTCTTGCCTTTCCACACAGCTGCATAGCCATCCTCGTGTTTGTTGAAAGCTACGAGCTTCACTTCGTACAGCCTGCCAGGGACT
Source organism: Cricetulus griseus (assembly GCF_003668045.3). Taxonomy (NCBI): domain Eukaryota; kingdom Metazoa; phylum Chordata; class Mammalia; order Rodentia; family Cricetidae; genus Cricetulus; species Cricetulus griseus. Next base: position 176,731,844 of record NC_048597.1, on the reverse strand, counting down.
GAGGAAAGAAAGCCACTGGGGTCACTCTCCCTGTACCCACCTTGCCCGGCTTCCATGACCCTCCCAAGCCCAGGCCTGCTCACCTAGCTGGGTCAGTTCATACTGCTTCACTTTCTTCTTGAGCCGCACAGGCCCCACATCCCAAGCCTGGTCTCCACGGCCCCCTGGGGGGCGGTCACCGTCTGCCTCTTCCTCTGCCCCCACCTCACGCCAGTAGAGTTTGTATCCAGAAATCTGGGTGGGGTGAGGGGGCGGCTGCCATGACACCACCAGGGATTCCATCTTTGCCCTCACCTTCAATTCTGCAGGGGCAAAAGGGACTGGGGGCAGAGGAAGATGATGGAGACAAGGGGAAGAGAATGAGGAGTGAGGTCAGAGACCTGAGCAGATGGTGGGCAGGGGCGGGGCACAGCATAGCGAGTTGTCCCAGGGCTTTCCCTACTCCTCCACTCTGCCACCTCCCGGTGGCCTGGAGCACTGCATGCTAGCTGTGAAGGCGCGTCTGTTGGGCATGCACAAAAGAGACAGTAGGGGGCGCCTCGGCGCAGGCCCGATGTGGGGAACAGAGGGGCTGCTGCTGTTCTCTTGAAGGAATACAGACAAGGGACTGCTTAGGTAAGGAAGGGGGTCTGGAACCATTAGAGTGAAGGCCCCTACTCTGAGCCCAAGAATAGAGAACTGGCTATATGTAAGACACTGCTTCAAACACTTTGTATATGTATTTAAATTTTTTTAAGTATCTATTTGTGTGTGTGTGTGTGTGTGTGTGTGTGTGTGTGTGTGTGTGTGTGTGTGTGTAGGTCTGAGGTCTTTCCTGCCACCATATAGATTCTGGGGAGACAATAGGAGTCTGATCCGCAGAAAAAAGGAGCAAGCCCCTTTACTAGCTGGGCCATCATGGCAGCCTTTGTGTATTTATTTTAATCCACTCTATAATCTTGGTTTTTTTTTAAATCTATTATCTGTATCTTACAGATAGAAACTAAGCTCAGAAAGTCAAGTAACTTGCCAGATATCTGAAAATGGTGGCTGACTTTGTAGCCATTTAATTACTCTACTACTGGGCCTCTATTTAATGGGTTCCTTCCTTCCTTCCTTCCTTCCAAACAGAGTTTCGTGCATCCCAGGCTGGTCCCAAACTCACTAGGTAGGTGAGGCAGATCTTGAACTTCTGATCCTTCTGCTGGAATCACAGACAAGTGCCACCATGCTGGGTTTATGTGGTGCTGAGGATCGAACCCTGGGCTTTGTGCATGCTAGGCAAACACTCTACCAAGTGAACCATATCCTCAGCTTGAGTTCCTATTCTGTGCCAACCCCTTTATGTGTAAATACATCGACTCCTGATGCCACCCCTTATAGCAGTAATGAAGCTTTAGAGATGTGAGTGACTTGTCAGAGGTCACAAAGTGAACAGAGAGAGAGATACTTGAACCCAGCCCTTCACTCCTACACCCAGGCTTCCCTGTTGCATCACGTGTGTGTGCAAAAGGTGGGGGGGGGATGAGAGGTGGGAAGAGGGGGTGGGGTGGCAATAAAGGTCTGTGCTGGGGATGGTCTGGGGTTCCAAGGCCACAGAACACTCGTTCCCACTGTCCAGTCTTCGCCCCCACCCCCCGCAGCTCCATACCATGGCTCTGGTTGTGCACACCGGGTGTCCGGTGCTGCATCCACTGGGAAGGAACGCCGTAGCCGGCCCCAGTGCCAGCTGAAATCCGGACTCGGTACACCTTGTTCGGCTGAAGTGAGTTTAACGTAAGTTGTGTCTCATTTCCGGGCACCTCAGTGGAGAAAACCTGATCTTCTGGAACAAAAGGGATGGGCTGCTTGGTGTCCTTCTTCTGGGAACCATAATCTATAAATTTGCCACACTGACTTCCACTTCAGGTCCCAAAGCGCTGTGGGCACTGACCCCTCAGCATGGAGTCAGGTTGACCCCTCCATGCCTCCAGGTTACCCCGGGGCCTCTAGCTCCAGCTGCTGAAGCCTACTCACTGGTCTTGGTTCAGCATGGAAAGACCAAGGCACGATCTCCTCTCTGTGCACCGTCAAAGTAAGCAGTACACACCCCTTGTGCGGGCTTGAGGACCAGCTAAGAGCACTCAGCACTACCTGGGGTCAGGAGCCCTGGCTGCTGCCTTGGGTCAGCCTCTGTTTCTTTAGCTTTACCCTCACTGCGGCCACTCTTCTTTCCACATTCTCCATTCCTTTTAGAGCCACGTCACCTCCCCCGGACTGCCATCTCCCCAGCAGGACCATCCCAAGCCCATGCACACCTGTAGGACCCCATCTCTCCTCTGGTGCTTACACTAGAAGGGCTCCAAAGATCAACTAGGTGAACTGCATGCTTACAGAAAGGAAACTGAGTCAGAGGGTCCACTAACTACACACGGCACCTGCTTACCCTGTCTGAGCTACTAACCCTCCTTGCCTTTCTTTTTCCTCTACTGCCCCCTAACATGAGTGTTTGTGTTCACACGTATGCAGGTACATGTCAGATGGCATCTGCTGGCATTTCTCTGGTATGTGCACCTTTTACAACAGGCTTCCTCTCACTGGCCTGGAACTCACCAATTTAGCCCAGTGAGTAAGTACAAGGGAGCCTCCTGTCTCCATCTTCCCTGCACTGGGATTACAAGCAGGCATCACCACCGTGCCAGGCTGGGATTGAACTCAGGTCCTTGGGCTTGCATAAGTATTTTATGCATCAAGCTATCTCTCTAGCCTCCCATTGCCCTTTCCCAGAGCTTTCTCATGCCCCTGCTGGGACCGCTCCCACAACTGGTGGAGAACCCCCTTTCCCACTGACGACTTCCCATTGCCCCAATCCCACTCACCTTCCTTTCCCAAACCATACTCTATCTTGTATTTCACCACCTGTCCGTTGCTCAGGCCAGAAGGCAGGGGCAGCCATGCCACCCTGATGTCTGAGGGGTTGGGGCTGGACAGGGCGAGCTGCGGTGCTGCGCTAGGGACTGAGGACAGAAGAACAGCGGCATAAGCTCCTAAGGGAGCCTCTTAGGGGAGCCCCAAGCTGGAGGATGAGGAGACATCCTTCCTACTCCAAGGCTAACAGACAGTGTGGGCCAGAAGCTTTTATATCCAATGGTTGGATGGGACATGGGTGTTAGGAAGGAGGGCTGTATGATACAGGGACTCACAAGAGCTGGGCTCAAGTCCCAGCTGTCCTACTGACCTTGGGCAAGTCACTTTCATTCTCTGATCCTCAGTCTCCCCCTTTTACACTGGGAAGAAGAAACCCTGCCCACTCCTTTACAGGACACAAAAGACATCACAAGGCAAGGACGAAGTCCTTAGGGTACACTGTCTCTGGGTTCCAGGCCACTGCAGGTTCAGAGGTCCTACCGTCATCCAGAGTATGCACCAGGGCTGGGCTGGAGGTTCGGCTGGCCCCTAGCTGAGAGTAGGCCACCACGTAGAATTCATAATCCGTGTTGGGTTCTAGGTCCCGAACCTGCAGCTCTGTGGTGTCATTGTTCACTGCAAACTGGTACTCCACGTTGTCCACTCCTGAGGTAGTGGCACAGGGGACAAGGGGACTGTCACAGCCCATTCCAGGTTTGAGCAGTTGGAGTTAGTTTGGGGATCCTAATGGCCTATGTATAGCTAAATCATCAAAGGCAATCTAGGCTGAAGGGTATAAATGCCCTTGCCATCTAGTCTAACCATTGTATCAATTCCAGAACGGATTAGGAAATTCCTTGTGCTGTCTAATTGAAGTAGCTACTACTGTAGTTAGTTAGCTGAGGTGGAAGATGACTCCATTAACCCTGTATAGAGAAGTATCCTCTCTGGGGAAGGAGCGGGTGCACACTCTGAACTCTAATATTAGACTGAAGGTCACTGCCTCCCATTCCCTCACCCCACCCACAGCGGTCCCCACCAGGCAATCCTTCCAGTCATCTAATCCGTGGTTGCCCTAAGTAGGGCCACTTGGTCTTGAGTAGACATACCCCTTGCCTTTTGGTAGTGAAGGGAGAATCCAATGATTTGCTCGCTGTGCAGCTCAGGCCTCTCCCAGGCCACCAGCACAGCGGAGCTGCTCAGCGGCGTGGCCGTGACCCGAGTGGGGGCGCTGGGCAGTCCCTCGCGCACCACCACCGCCAGGGGCGCAGCGGCACACGCGGTTCCCGCGCTGTTTTCTGCTACGCACTGGTAGTAGCCGGCGTCCTGCAGGCCTATCTGCGTGATGACCAAGCTGCCGCCACCGCCCTGGACCTTGACGCGCCCGTTGGGTCGCAGTGGCGCCCCGTCATGCAGCCAGCGTAGCGCGGGCCGTGGCTCCCCCGACGCGCGGCACACGAAACGCGCAGTGCTGGCCCGAGTCCGCGACAACGCCTCTGGAGCTTGAGAGATAGCAGGAGCCCCTGTGGGCAGGAGGGGGACTCTGACAAGAGGTCGGTCCTAACACCGCGTCCTCTACCGGCTCCCTGAGGTCCTCTCCCCTAGTCACCTGGACCAAGCTCGAGTCCACCCGCCTGCCCACTTGCCCTGGCCCATCCTGGGCTAGCCTTCCTCTCTTTCAGCTCCCAGCATCGAACTCACACTCCCGCTATAGCCTTCCAAGTGATGGGATAACAGACAAGTGCTAGCTAACACGTCTGGATTCTGGCTCCTAGGCTTACACCATCCAGGCCATTCTACTATCTTTTCCCATAACCTCACCCCCCTCCAGATCACCCACTCACTCACTCTCCATCACCCAAGCTAGGCCTTATACACCCCTCTCCATCCCTGTCTCAACTCTGGCTGCTCTATCCTCCAGCTAGAGTCCAGTCCTCCAACAGTCACCATTAGTAAATAAAGACCCCTTCCTTTTCATCCCTTTCCAAGTTCCATCTTCTAGGAACCCCCCTCCTCCCTCTGACACCCACCCACCACCCGTCCTTTAGTGACCCACAGCTTCAGCCCTCACCCAGCACTCGGAGCTCAGCAGCAGCCGTGGCGAAGTCTCGGGTGCGGGGCTTGTTGGCCCTGCAGACATAAACACCAGAGTGCCTGGGCTGTGCACTGGCGATGAGTAGATTGGTCCGACCCAGAACGATGACATCTGTGGAGATAGGCTTCCCATCTGGGGACAGAGAAGGAGCAGGCTGGATGGGGACGCTGGGGCTGTCCCTCCACTCCCTCTCCAACTAAGGGGCTCCCTCTATACCCTCCACCCCACACTGGCTGGCCTGAATCCCAGTTCCTCTGGTTCCTAGGTACATGGGAGATGAGAGATGGGCAGTGGGCAGACTGGTTAGATGGCCTCTGGTGAGTGGGACAGACATTTTTGTTTTGTTTTGTGTTTTTACTAGGCAAAGAATTTTATTAACCCCTTTCCATACTTTATTCCCAGCCTTCTTCAGCTTAATTTGCTACAAAGAATAAATTGTGTTTCAGCAAAAACTGAAAAGAGCTGCAGTGCCTAGGGGGCTTGGGCTTAAAAATATTAGAGACCTAGATTTTATCAGATCCATAAACAAAAGAATTTTAAAAAGCAGTCATGATATAAAATAGCAGCTCCAGTGACTTCTGCAAGTGTCACCTTCTTCAGAAGTCGCCTCAATTCAGTTTGCCTCGTTGTTAGAAGTCTCATCAAAATTCTCCATCAGATCTGGGACCTCATCATCATCCTCTCCAGCAGCAAGTGGTGCTTTTCCATCCACAGATTGTTTGGGCAGAGCTTCAGCCAGTTTCCTTAAACTAGTCAGACTGTCTGCCCCAAGCTGGTTTAGGATGCTGGGAAGCATTTCTGTCAGCTGCTTTGTCTCAGCATGGCCTGTAATGGTGAAGGTGTTTGCTGCCAGAGATGCCTGAACTTTAGGGTTGTTAAAATGGGTCACTGTTCCTTGGTTTGTAAACATGATCACTCCTAACTTCTTTAAGGAGAACTGCAGTTTTTTATCATCTGCTGTGACTGTTCTGTGAACCGCCTTCTTCTTTCTGCGAGCAGTTTCTTTCCCACCAATGCATACTTGTGCCTGCAGCTTGGCCAGTTTTTCCTGGTTCATGATCGTTTCTTTCATCTTGTTGGAGTGGAAATGGGCCCAGGTGGGGGACTAGGGTTCGCACTCAGGGGTCTTGGGCAGACCAACTGAGATAAGGCACACACATATGGGGATGCAAGATGGCAGCTAGAGGGAGTCTGGGAGTCCATTTTTTAAAAATTTATTTATTTATTATGCATATAGTGTTCTGTCTGCATGTATCCCTGCAGGCCATAAGAGGGCATCAGATCCCATTACGGATGGTTGTGAGCCACCGTGTGGTTGCTGGGATTTGAACTCAGGACTTTTGGAAGAGCAAACACTGCTCTTAACTGCGGAGCCATCTCTCCAGCCCCTGAGGCAGATATTTAATACAACTTTTTTTTTTGCTGTTTTTATTTTTTGTTTTTGGAGACAGGGTTTCTCTGTGTAGCCCTGGCTGTTCTGGAACTCACTCTGTAGACCAGGCTGTCCTTGAACTCAGAGATCTGCCTGCCTCTGGGCTGGGATAAAAGACATGAGCTACCTTTGCTGGGCTTTAATACAAACTTCTTTACACTTTATTATTGCATGAATGCATGTACATGTTGGCCATGCTAGAAAGTGCTTACGGAGGTAGAGAACAACTTTGTGGAGTCAGTTCTCCCCTTCTATCTTTTTTTTTTTTAAAGATTTTATTTATTTATTATGTATATAACATTCTGCTTCCATGTATATCTGCACACCAGAAGAGGGCACCAGATCTCATAATAGATGGTTGTGAGCCACTATATGGTTGCTGGGAATTGAACTAAGGACCTCTGGAAGAGTAGCCAGCACTCTTAAACTCTGAGCCATCTATCTTTAGGTAGCTACTGACCTGGAGTCCCTGAGACACAGCACCATCCTGCCCACTCCCCCAGTCTCCTCCTCCTCTTCCCTCCGCACTCACCCTGTCGGACCCAGGACACAAAAGGCGTGGGGTCAGCAGAGGCCACACACTCCATCACTACGCTCTGTCCAGACACTACAGTAGTGTTCTCTGGGGCCGCCACAATGACCACATCCTGGCCCCTGGTAGCCTCCAAAGACCCTGGAGAGACAATAGGAGGAGGGGGTCTGCCTGCCACCTGCTGCTCCTGTAATGACTGAGGCAGGGGAGCAGGGGGCATCAGGATTCCTTCTGTCAGAAGGGGAAAGCAGCTACCAAGTTCAATAGAGCTGGCCTGAACCTCGGGGCTCTGTCTCTTGGAGCCAGAAGAATGCTCTTCGACACAAATGAACCCCACCCCGCAAATGACTGTCGCAGATTACACCCATATTTCCCTCCCAAATCCATCCCACCGGGCCTTTGCTTTGGACCCAGCACTCGATTCTAGATCTAGCACTGCCTAGATCTATATAGGCAGATCTATATAACCTATAAGGCGTTGTGTGAGTTAGGCAGATGCCTTCCCTAAAATGCCTGGGGGTCCTAAGTACAAAAGCAAAGGGTGGCCTCCAGTTTTTAGCACGGACGCTTCGCGCTGTGTTTTCTGTATCCAATACTCTCTTTGCGACGCAGAATGGTGAACACCTTGTTTGCCCAGCAGGGGGAGGCAGAGGCTCAGTGCAGAAGAGAGCGCAAAGTCCTCCCTAGCAGCAACCCAGAGAAGCCCCAAGGACAAGAGGATAGGACCAGGGAAAGGGAGTTATGGCACAAGAGCGAACTTGGGGGAGGCTCGAAGTTAGATCTATTGAGCAGCTGTGGAGTGCCAAACAAGTTTCCATTTCCATCTCGGTTATTATTCTAACCTCTCTGAGCTGAACATTCCATCTCCAGACCAGGGTCACACAGATGGGTGAGGAGAGTCAAAACAAGTCTTTGTGACACCAAAACCAGTGCCCTTGCCACCAACTTATCCCGGCAGGAGCTTTTCAAAGAAAGGCAGAAAAGGGACTTACAAAATGGCTCAAGAGCTAACGTTGCTTGCCGCCAAGCCTGAAGACACCAGTCGGATCTTAGGAACCCATTTAGTGGAAGGAGACAAATGGCTTCCACAAATTATTCTCTGTTCATGAGTGTCATGGACGTGTGCACAAACACACAAAAATAAATGTAAAAAATTGAAGGAAAAAAAAAAAAGAAAGGCAGAAAAGGACCAGCACACAGGTGACATTGAGCCAGACTGGCAGTATATAAAATGGAGAGTGAGACAGGGCCCCCACCTGCCCAGAGCCCTTAAGGCACCCAGAGGGGGAGAAGGGATGGACACTGTAGGTCATTGACACCCTTCTTTTGATAACCTTGCCTGCTCACCAGTTCCTGCCCAGTCCTAGGAAGCACAGATACCCCATAAGAAGGAAGAAACCTTATACCGGAAGTTGGGATCTTGGGTCCCTAACCCCAGTCTTAGCCTCATGTAGAACTACTACTACCCAGTCATTTGTCAGAAGATCTGGCCTGGTCCCTTTCATTTCCAAGATGTCCGTCCCTGGAAATCTCCAGGTTTCCTGTCTGCCTGTCCCCTTACCTCTGAGGGCCACTCTGAGTGAAGCCTCGTGGCTGAAGCGTTGGTGGGCTGAATTGGTGGCCACACAGCGGTAGGATCCTGTGTCACTGTCCTGGACATCCAGGATCTGGAGGACGCCATTGGGAAGAGTGATGAGCCTTGAGAAGGAAGAGAGGGAGCCTGTGAGGTGGGGGAAGGACATATAGCGGTGGCCCACAGTGACAGAAATGCAAATCCAAACTACAAGATCCAACCTTATCTAACAGATTGGCAAAGACTAAAAGATTTAGTAACAGCTTAGGTGGGCGAGAAAATTGAGGAAGGCACAATTGTCTTGCAGCTGTCACCTAACATATCCTGTTTCCTGGGCAAGCTCACACAGTTCAACAATCAAGGAGGTTTTGATCTAGCCCTGGCACTTCTTGGACTGTAACCCCGTGAGTCTCAGACATGTGCAGCAAACACAGCAACCCTGTCCACAAAGCCAGAGGCTGGAAACAGTTGGGTCTGGCCTGAGTTGACAGGTTTGAGGACTTCCTGGAATGCTGCAGGTCCAGGAGCCATCTGCACAGTGTGCTTTGGTGCCACAAAATCACATGAGTGGACACTAAAATTCTGGGGGTATAAAGAACTTACTTTTTTTTTTTTTTTTTTTTTTTTTTTTTCAAGACAGGGTTTCACATTGTAGTCCTGGCTTTCCTGAAACTCACTCTGTAGAACAGGCTGGCCTTGAACTCGCAGAGATCTGCCTTTTGAATGCTGGGATTAAAGATGTATGCCACTACTGCCTGTCAGAAACTTACTTTTTATTATGCATACATATACTTTAAACAATTTGGATTTTTTTGCCGGGGTTGGTGGTGCACGCCTTTAATCCCAGCACACGGGAGGCAGAGGCAGGTGGATCTCTGTGAGTTCGAGGCCAGCCTGGTCTTCAGAGCGAGTGCTAGAATAGGGTCCAAAGCTACACAGAGAAACCCTGTCTTGAAAAACAAAAAAACAAACAAAACAATTTGGATTTTTTTAACCTCTTTTTTTTTTCCTTCTGAGGATTTTTTTTTAAACTATGTGTAGGTGTGTGCATGTGTCTGCTGAGACCAGAAGAGGGCTGGAATTACAGATGGAGCAGCTGGATATAGGTGCTGGACGCTGAAGCCAGGTCCTCTGGAGGAGCAGTCCATGTCTAACTGCTGAGCCATCTCTCTGCCCCATTAACTTCTTACCGTTGTTTCCTCTTCTTCTCCCTAAGAAAAATTCCCTTATCTCATTTGACCCTCGAAAGAATCCCAAGAGACAGGAGAATCACAACCTTAATTTTACAGTAACAAATCTCAGAGGAGGATGTTCACCTAGGGTCTTTAAGCTGGAGCAGTTCAGAACTGAAACCAGAGTCTTGGGCTGTGGTTAGAAGAGTGTTTATCTAGTGTACACCAGGTCCTAGCTTCCATCTTTAGCATTGTATAAACCACTGATGCTCCGTGCCTGCAGTTACAGTACTCCGGAGGTAGAGGCAGGAGGATCAGAAGTTCAAGGTCGTCCTGTGCTACATAGTGAGTTTGAGGCCACCATGCTACAAAATAAAACATCTTGAACCTGGGTCTCCTGGCCCTCAATGCTATGCTCAGCCCACTACTCACAGAGCTAGGGATGTCTGTGGGAAGGAATGGGTGTGGTTTCTAGTAGGTCCCATCCAGCAATCTACACAGCACTTTAGAGGGCCAGGTGGGGTGACTGCATTGTTACCTGATCTCCTGTTAGAGGATTGAGGAGGCCAGGAGGCCTTGCTTGAGAAATTTGGGGCAGGAAGATTGGGATGATGGGCACTGAGTATTCTCAACCAAACAGGGGGTGATGAGGTCTTCTACAGGGTCAGCTCCAAGTGATGAAAATCTTAGGTGAAAAACTGAGCGGAGTCAGAGGGGGACAGGGCAGAGGTGTGCTGGAGGAAGACCCTTTGCTCCTAGAGAAGCAGGGGCTGAGAAAATCTAAATGTTGGAGAGGTAGAACGGACCAGGGACTGAAGAAGGGTCTTGGGAGACATTCTAGACAGGTGCTTGGAAACCTGCAGTGGCAGTGTCACTCCTTTCCTTGTCCCCCAGGTGAACCTCTGTCCCCCATGCAACCTTTGACCTCAGCTCCAGATCCACTCACACATGTGCTAAAGTAAGAGGTGGGGGTATTGAATCAGGAGGGGATGCAAGCAAATATCTGGGCCAGTACCCAACCCACTGCCATGAGAAATTAAATGAGAAAGAACAAGCAGGCCCCTCATGAGACCCCCTCATGCCAGACCCTACCTAACAAAGCTGCATTCCAAAGCTTTTCCTCTTCCCTCCACCCTCCAGCTAATAGCCTCCACTTTCTAACCCTAAGGGTCTCTGGTCTTGCCAGGAAAATGATACACCAAGTGCCAAGAGCAAATCTGTTCCTAGAACTTAACTTTGTGTGCATGGGTAGACACGCTCCTTTCTTGGGCACAGAGCTGTAGCTGCAGCCAGAGGCAAGGTGGGACCCTGCCTGCTCAGGGCTGTCTAAACCTTTTCTGTTTTTGTTACAATGTAGTTTTGGAAGCTCTGATTTTGGAAAGATGTCCGGGATGTATTGGCTAGTAGGGGAGAAGTCACAAAATATTGCTTAGGAAGAAATTCTGGTTTTGGAAAACAGATAAATGATAGGTTGGGATGCATGAAGAAAAAGCCAAGGTTGGGTAGTGCATGGGGTTTTCTCTGCATAGCAATTACTGGGGACTCTTATTTGTTGAGCTTCACAAAATGAAATAAATAATTATTTGAGATAAAATATGATACCACAGGCTGGTCTGAAACTCACTCTGTACAGTTGAAGATGAGTCTGAACTTCTGATCCTTCTGCCTCAACCTTCTGAATGCTGGGATAGAACATTTTCTTTTCTTTTAAGATTTATTTATTTATTATGTATACAGTGTTCTGCCTGCATGTCAGAAGAGGGCACCAGATTTCATTATAGATGGTTGTGAACCACCATGTAGTTGCTGGGAATTGAACTCAGGACCTCTGGAAGAGCAGCCAGTGCTTAACCTCTGAGCCATCTCTCCAGCCCCGGGATAGAACATTTTCAAATGTGAAACTTAAAAGTGTATGCCTTTCCCCATTTTGTTTTGTAATGGTGGGCTTCCACACAGAAGAAACAGCAATGTAGAAGGGCGAGAGAAACAGTTCTAATGTATGTGGCTGTGGCAAGGGACATGACATATCTGGGTAACAGTTTTTTCATCTGGAAAAAGAGTCCAGTGATCCTGTCCTGCGTGCTTCACAGCTCTGACCCTCTTCCCACGAGCTCACATTCCGTAAGGGACACAGACACCATAAGTTACAAACTGCAAACACATTTATACAGGTATGAACCTCACATGTATTTCAAATGGACTGTATGGAATACTCAAAATGTTAGTAACTATGTTTAGTTAGTAGGTGACCTTCCTTCTCGTTCCGTAAAGTTGCGTGTTTTGGCATAAATCTTAACATAAAGTCCAATTGTTAGTCTCATTTATGACTGGCCCCTGTGGAAGACAAAGTATACCCTATTATTAGAAGTTAGTGTAAGTGGGGCTGGGGTGTAGCTAAGCTGGTAGAGTAGACATACACAAAACCCTGGGTTTTATCCTCAGCACTTCATGAGCAGGTTATGGTGGCTCATGCCTGCAGTCCCAGCACTGGGGAAGTAGAAGCAGGGAAATTGGAAGTTCAAGACCAACCTAGGCTACATGAGATTGCCTTGAAATAAACAAACAAACAAGAGTAAACACCAGGGATTGCTTTGGGATTTAGCTGTTAACATTAGTTAGAAAATCTGTGCCTTTCTTCTGACAATATGGTTGTACTGAAAATGTTCACAGCCTACAACCTCCTAAAACCACTGGGCTGAGTTTACCACTATCATTTTGTATATCTGGACACATGTGAAAATACATACCTTGGCCAAAATCAAGTTGCTGTTTTAGACATTTCTTTATTCCCTGACACAATGTGCTGGGGCATGTGAGCCTGGGCTATTTATAGACCAGGATCAATTTTCAGAGGACTTGGTGGCAAGCGCTGCTGGAGCCAGGAGCTGGCAGCTTCACCTTGTGGGTGACGCCTGTAGCTCCATGGGATGATGCCTGAATTAGATGCTGGGAGGGAAAGTCTGATCCCTGCTGTTCTAGTGAGGCCAGCCTGGTCTACATAGTGAGATCTAGACAACCCTGGAACACACAGGGAGATCCTGTTTAAAGCAAAACAGAAACCTAACAATGAGTGAAAAACAGAAACAAAAACTAATAAATGGAGCCAAGTATGGTGGCACAGGCCTATAACTCCAAGACTTCAGAAGCTGAGACAGAAAGGTCCTAAGTCCGAGGCTAGCCTGGGCTACCTAGCAAGACCCTATGTCGGAAAAAAAACCCACAATTGACCTCCCCACAAATAACAGTAGTTGGGCAATGAGATAGTTTTTCTTTCTTTGTTGTTTATATGAACTTTAAAAATATATTTTGGGGCTGGGGATGTAGCTCAGTTGCTAAGTAAGAATACTAGCCTAGCATGTCCAAAGCCCAGGGTCCCATCCCTACAACCACATAAACTGTTATTCCAGAACCCAGCATATAGGAAGATTAAGAGTTCAGGGTCATCCTTGACTAATGTTGAGTTTGAGGCCAGCCTGAACTACAATGAGTCCTTGTCTCAAAAAAAAAAAAAAGAAAGAAAGAAAAAGAAAAAACTAATACACTAATATAAAGACTGCATTTGGACTGCCGGGTGGTGGGTTGGGCACACCTTTAATTCCAGTGCTTGGGAGGCAGAGGCAGGCAGATCTCTGTGAGTTTGAGGTCAGCCTGGTCTACAAAGCAAGTTCCAGGACAGCCAAGACTGTTACACAGAGAAACCCTGTCTCAAAAAAACAAAAAATAAAATAAAATAAAAAAGACCATGTTTGGGAAATTCCAACTTGTTTGAATGCCCTTTCCATTTCATTTCACAAATACAGGTAGAGTAGAGCTGAATGGGAAGCCATGTACTAAGGATGAGTGGAGGCCAAGCTACACTAAGTCAACAAGGATCCTATCTGTTGACTTTATCTGATCACAGATGTCCTGTGATTTTTCTACACTTCCCAACCCCATGACTCAGCAAGGTTAGGGGCAGCCCAATAGTCAAGGAGTGAGTTGGGGGGGTGCTTAGGAGTCATTTGGAAGCCAGAGGTGAGGATCCCACTTCCATGTAGCAGAGGATAAAGAGGAAGCTGATAGACAGATGCAGAAGAGGGCTGTGGAACGCTTGGGACAGACCTTTGAAGCCACATCCCCCAAAGATGTATAAGTCCCAAGGGGTGACTTGAAGCCAACCCGGAGACCTCAGAGGCAGAAAGCCTCTGGGTTCTGGGCTGCTATGTGTGCATCTGGACTTGCCAGGAGGCCACAGCAGGGAAAAAGTCCTGGTTGTCCTCTGCTTTGCTTCCAATCTGGAACTTTCGCTGGATTGTTCCACCAAGCCACTATCTTTATAGGAAGAGAGGAGAATGAAACAAGACAGGCCCTATGGACTACTACCAGATGCCTGAGCCTGACAGGATAGAGCAGAGACAGGACGAGAAGTTAGGAGTTCAGGGAGAAACTCCAGAGGAACCTTGGAAAGAGCAATCTGAGCAGAAGCCAGCCTTCTGTCAGTGGCTCCTGCTGTGGTTGTAAATAGATCACAGCCACTCTCTGGCACTTAGTGTCCTCAGTAAAGCAAGCGGTGGACTATGAGTGCTTGGAAGGGCTCTAGACTGTTCTCCAGTTCTATGCACCCCAACCTGGTGGGTGACTTTTTGTCCAGAGAGGAAACCTTCTAACCAGGCTAGAAGTCAGGCTAGCAGTTGGCTCTTGGGTGAGTCTAGGTGATTGGAGCCACCTTGGATCTAAGAATCCCAGCTCTACAGTTCTAAGCATGTCCCAGAACCCTCTGCCCTGCACACACTGGGGCAGACTCCTTTGCAGATCACTCACCGAGGCTCCTCAGGCACTGTCACCTGGTCCTTTTCCCAAGTAATGATGGGGGCTGGTAGCCCCTCAGTGTGGCATTCAAAGCGTGCTGTCCCATTCTCCTCCACTGTCTGGGACTCCGGGTGCAGAGAGAAGTCTGCAAGTGCTGGGGATAAGCACAGTGAAGAGAGAGTGAGTGCAGTATGCACGGTGACACAGAACACAGAGTCATGGAAACACAGAGCCAAGCAAATCCAGAGCAAGGGACACAGTTGGGGAGGGGAGACAGGTGGCCAAGGGAGACACCGTTGGGGAGCAGAGAGGTGGCAAAAAAAAAAAAAAAAAAAAGATTACTGGTTAGATGGTGCTGAGTGAATGCAAGGTCCTCCTCACAGTCACACTATAAGACAGGTTCATTTCTTGGTAGCCTGGGCTCTAGAGAGCCCTGAGGGGTCAGTGCCAGGAGAATGGGGTTGGCTATACCTTTTGTGCATGGTAGTATTTGGGTGGGGAACATAAAAAGACAGCTTTGGGGCCCTGACCCCTTCCTGGTAGACATGCTACCCCTATATACTAGGGCGGGGAAGTAAGGGCAGATAGTAGCAGGGCAGGACCTAGTAGGCAAGACAGGAAAGGAGGAGGGATCCTGGGCTGGGCTTCTGTCCCCCCCCACCCCCATCCCTTCCCTTTGGTCTCCAAATCCCAACCCTCACCCCATATGCAAGCACTTACTGGCAAGCTTGACCACAGCAACCTGGCTGGCCACTACTCCCAGTGGGCCATGGGCCAGACAGGAATAGCTGCCCTCAATGACCTTCCATCTCCTAAAAGCTTCCTCATCAGCACTGTCTTCTGGTTCTAGAGGTGAGGACAGCAACAGGGAGCCATTGGGTAGAAGTTGTAGGTGGTCATGCTCCAGCACAGAGTCCCCATCCTTACTCCATGTCACCCTGGTCGGTGGTCCGGCAGCAGCAGTCCCCAAACTACAGTCCAGCACTGCAGCCTGCTTGGGCCCCAGGACCACTTGCAGTGGCCCCACATCACAGCTCAGCTTGACAGTTGTCTCCTGGGGCAACAGCAGCTCTCCTGTGAGGAGAAAGAGGCACCAGGGCTGTGGGTGTGTGGACTTCTGATCACTGGCTCACCACCCAGTGCCAATCTTGTGTGGAAAGACCCTGCATCTATCTGAGCCAGTTCTCCATTTGCCAGAAGCTCCTTTCTTCTTGGGTCCCATCTTTCCATAGTTTGACTTCTTTTTTTTTTAGAACAGTTTCTTTTTTTAATATTTTATTTATTTATGTATACAACATTCTGCTTCCATGTATATCTGCACACTAGAAGAGGGCACCAAATCTCATAATGGATGGTTGTGAGCCACCATGTGGTTGCTGGGAATTGAACTCAGGACTTCTGGAAGAACAGTCAGTGCTCTTAACCTCTGAGCCATCTCTCCAGCCCCTAGCTTGACTTCTTCAACCACCAAAATCCCAGCTCACAGCAGTCTATCACAACAGCCAGAAAGTAGATTCGACCCAAGTGTTTGCTTTTCACCAGTGACTAATATTTTGTTCATTCAGCAGAAGGGATGAAGTACTCTGCTTGCTTGTGCATGGAGGAGCCCTGGAAACTTCATGCCAAGTGAAAGACACCAGTCACCACATGCTACAAACTTGGTGATCTCATTTCCGTGAAATGTCCACAGACAGGAGAGTAGATTAATGGTTACCAAGAATTTTGAAGAGAGAGGAATGGAGAGTGACTGCTAAGGAGCATGAGGTTTCTTTTTGATAAAAATGTTCTAGAATTAAACAGTGTTCGAGGAACACAACTTTATTAGTATATTAAAAACCACAGGGTGGAGGGTACAGTGCAGGGGATATAGCTCAGTTGGTAGATGGCTTGCATAGCATGCAGGAGGCCTGTGTTTGACCCCCAGCACTGGGGTCACACCTATATTCCCCAAATTCCAGGGATGGAGGCAGGAGGATCAAAAGTTCAGGGTCATCCTCATCTTCAGCTATGTAGTAACTTAGATGCCAGCTTGGGCTACATGAAACTCTGTCTCAAAAAAGCATACTTATACACGTGGTGTGGTAAATTCCATGTAAATTGTGAGTTGTATCTTGGTTTAAAAAAAAATACATAGCAATTCCTTCCTTTTAAGGCTGTCGTGAGTGCCCACTCGGATGACATGCAGAAGACGTAGCATTGCCTGGCACTGTGTGGTGGGTCAGTGGTTTTATTCCCTCTGGAATCCAATGGATATCCCCACCACTATCACCCAGCTAAATACACACCACAGCTAGAAAAATGTTGTAAGTGGAAAACTCTGAGAAATGTACTATGTGTGTAAAGCAAGTATGAGTGTGTGTGTGTGTGTGTGTGTGTGTGTGTGTGTGTGTGTGTGTGTGTGTGTGTACATACTGCCTGTAGATCCTAACACTGCCCCTGCCACAAAGGGAGGAGGATCATTATAGAATGCACTCGATCCTGAATCAAGACAACATTGCAGAGGGAAATATTTCTTATCATACTTAAATGATTCAATAGGGCCTGCCCATCATTATTATGGATCTATGGTTTGCCATGTGAGTCCTTCATCACAGCTAAACTGTATCTCCCTGTGCCATAAAAACTCAGTAGTCTAAAGTCTTTTCTTAGTCTCTGGCCTGACTCCTCACTGCAAGGTAGCATGACACATCTGAAAGCAGACCAAGGATGGAAGTGACATCTTTATCATCAGGCAAGTCTGGAGTGGCAGAGCCACACAAAGCAGGAAGGCTAGGCAATCAGGAAGATGTGTGCCTTGAGCTAAGCGCTTCTTCCAGGTCTCAGCTTATTCACTGATACAGAGATATCTGTTATGGAGCAAACACAGCACTCCCCACGAACACCCCACGCTGTTCCATCTATGTTTCCCGACATACATATTCCTCTGTCTGCCACAGCGGTCAACAATTCCTGTGTCTTCATGTTTCCTCCCTATAGCATTCAAAGAGGAATAAGACAGTCCAGGGGCTGGGTGGTGGTGGTGCACACCTTTAGTCCCAGCACTTGGGAGGCAGAGGCAGGCAGATCTCTGTGAGTTCAAGGCCAGCCTGGTTTACAGAGCAAGTTCCAAGATAGCCAGGGCTACACAGAAAAACACTGTCTTGGGGAGATGGGGGTGATAGGCCAGGGACTGGAGAGATGGCTCAGTGGTTAAGAGCACTGGCTATTTGTTCAGAGGACTGGGATTCAGGCTCAGTACCCCCATCAACTCACAACCATTTGTAACTCCAGTTCCAGGGGCTCTGATTTCCTCTTCTGCTCTCTGCAAGCAGCAGGCAGACACAAGGCACATATGCAGGCAAAATGCCTATACACGTAAAATTAATAATAATAATAATAATAATAACAATATAACAACAGTAGTAAAGGGGTGGGGAGACAGTCCTAACTCGCTGAGACAAGGGGACAGGGAAGAGATGTGAAGGATGGAGGGTCAGAAAGAACCTCACCAGACCGCTGCTCTCCCACTTTATCCGCAAGGCTCTCCTAGACAGATCTGGCTGCAAGGCTGGCCTGAGTGATGCAGCAAGTGTCAGGGGAGAAGGCAGTCCCACTCTGGGCATACAATTGAGCTTCCAGGGGCTGGGGAGATGGCCCAGTGGGAAAAGTGTTTTCCACACAGTTGTGGGGATCTGAATTTGGATCCCTAGCACTCACATCTGTAATCCCAGTGCTGAGGAGGTAGAGACAAGTGGATCCCTGGAGCCAGTTTAGCCAATGAGCTCCAATCAGTGAGAGCACTGTCTCAAAAAAGTAAGGTAGGGACTGGATAGATGGTTCAGCCATTAAGGCTATTTGTTACTCTTGCAGAGGACCAGCACTCACATGGTGACTCACAACCATTTGTAACTCCAGTTCCAAGGGATCTGAGGTCCATGTACCTGAATAAACACATACACAAGCAAAACTCTCATACACATCAAATAAAATAAATACATCTAAATTTTAATTAATTATTTATTTCTCACTATGAAATTGCTCTAATGGTGGCATCTGTACAAATGATGTCAGGGCACGACCAGCAGACAGGCTTGTGAGTGAATAGAGGGTTCACCTTGCTCCTATGCTTTAGCTTCTGAGACAGCCCACCTCCTCCTCAAACTCTCCCTCCTCCTCAGCTAAGCATCCTGGTACTTCAGGACACCAGGTGGTTCATGCTGCTGTTATCCTCAGTGAACCGCATCTCATCCATGCCCTCACTTAAAAAAAGACCTCTGCATGCACACTTACACATGAACGCACACATACAACAAATACACACACACACACACACACACACACACACACACACACACACACACACCAGATAGAGACAGAGAGATCAAGGTCCCAGTCTTGCTGCTTCCCCTGCCAGCTGTGACAGCAGCCTGGTGTCCTCTCTGAGTCTCAGTTTCCACATAGTTAAAATGCAGATGCTACTGAGCCTGTGGGAATCAACCAAGTGCTGCAAAAGTGTCAGGGGTTCAGCCCAGAGCCCAATGGACATCGCTCAAGAAGCAGGGAGCTCATTCTTTTTTGGTGGTTCTGGGGATAGAACCAATGGTTTTGTGAGGTTAGGCAAAAGCTCATCACACAGCTGCACCCGGAGCCCCAGCCGCGCATTCTTTAGGACCCTGGGCACCCGTCAAGGAGCTACACAAACGCTCTTTGCTGCTCTTCGCATCCAGCCCTTTCTCTTCTTCTAAAGCCCTAGATTTCATGATTCAAACTTAGAGTCGTGGAAGGCAAGCATGGGCTCTCAGCCCAGCAGCTTCAAATGCTCTGGTCCAGTGGCAGAACTGTAGGCTTGGGTTTCAGAGGAGAAAAAGCCCCCACAAACACGAATCCTCGAGCCCTCTGGCAGCCTCCCCACCCCCTAAAGCATGTCCGGGGCTTGGAAAATCCCCTGCCGTGCTGAACAAACAATGTGAACAGTTGGGGCCCGAGCAGCTGCTGAGTATGTCAGCAGCCTGGGCTCTGGCGGGCAGGACAGCCGCCAGAGGGGCTGGTGGCTGGCAGGGGGGCCCCAGGAGCTCCAGTTCCCTTCCTGAATATTCATGGATCAGCAGATGTCTAGCTTCACTACCTCAGAGGAGCCCAGCAAGGCGGAATCAAGGAAACCCGCAGGGATGAAGACACAGAAAGAGAAGGGGTCCGCTTCAGAGAGCAGCAGGCCTGTGGCAAAGGCTTAGTGGACCCATTTCAGTGGCAACTTTCCGAAGTCCAAGGTCCATTCCACGGGTGAGGAAACTAAGGACCAGAGATAGGGGTGCGGTGTGGAGATCTGAGCAAACGGTCCTTGGACTTTTAGGAGATGAACCGGCAACTAGGAAGAACACTCTTGAAAAAGAAGTTTTCCAGGGAGCTCTGCCCAGATGCCAGCCTCCCTCCAGGAGACTTCTCTGCCTTCCTCTAGGGAAGTTTTTCAAATGCCATTTGCACGTCTCCTGAGCATTTTTCCGTTTCTATTACAGGTGAAACAAGCTTTGTGCTTCGCCCCCATCGTTTGGCCCCCTCCTCCAGGACTAAGTCCAGTCATTTCTTGCACAATCTTGGGTTAGTTCCTTTTCTCCCCTTCTCACTTTTCCATCCTTGTTTAAGGGCAATCTCCAAACTCAAACATTTACAACAAACTTCTTGGACTGGAGAAGCAGCTCAGACCTAGGATGCTGGAGGCCCTGGGTTTGATCCCTAGCTCTGGATAATTAGGGTTTAGTGGTACACACCTGAAATAGGAAATGTCAGAACTAGGGAGGCGGAGACAGGAGGATCAGAAGTTCAAGAGCGGGCTAGAAATATAGCTCAGTCATAGGACTGCTTGCCTAGTATATTTGAGCCCCTAAGTTCAATTCCTAACACTACACACATAAAGTTCAAGGTCATCCACAATGATATAGGGAGTTCAAGTCCAGCCTGGGCTACATAAAACCCTGTTTCAAGAAAAGCAAGCCAGAGGCAGGTCGATCTCTGTGAGTTTGAGGCCAGCCTGGTCTATAGAACTAGTTCCAGGACAGCCAGGGATACACACGAGAAACCCTGTCTTGAAAAACCAAAAGAAAAAAAAGTCTGATTTGTCTACCACCAGGCCCATAATAGTGATGACTGAAATTGGGGAAAGTGAGTAAACCTCACTTGTCCAAGGGACCTTGCTCCCCCAAGCCACTGCATAGCTGACTCCCAAAGTCCTTTGCACAAGCATCTTCCTGGTCTTCACAGGACCAGGAGACACTTGCTGGTACCAGGCTTTCATCTTCAGGGGTTTCCCTCAGTCTACATCAGTCTTTTTGGTGAGACCCAATCATAGATACAGAACTGCTTTTGGAATTCCCCCAGCCATTTCTCAACCTTATTTTTTCTTTTTCTTTTCTTTTTGAGACAGGGTCTTTCAAATTAGCCCCGTCTGTCCTGAAACTCATTATGTAAACCATGCTGGACTCAAACTCACAGAGATTGCCCCTACCTCTGCCTCCTGAGTGCTATGATTAAAGGCATGTGCCACTGTGCCTGGCCCTCAATCTTCTTTTTTTTTCCTCCCCCCTTTCTTTTCTTTCTTTCTTGAGACATGATCTCACTATGTAACCCACTATGTTGACCCTCCTGCCTCTGCTTCTTTTTCTTCTTTGCCACCCCCGACTTCCCCACCCCTGATTTTTTCTCTGTGTAGCCCTAGCTATTCTGGAGCTCGCTCTCAGGTTGGCCTCAAACTCACAGAGATCTGCCTGCCTCTGCCTCCCAAACACTTCTTACACAGGTTTGCACCACCATGCTGGGCTCTAAGAAGCTCTTTTGGCCACCCAAGAGGATAGATTAGGTTTTATAAGACCAGTAAGAACCTAATCAGAAAGGCAATTTGTTACAGAGTTCCAGGGTCTGATTGGAGCTATTTGGTGAGGTCCCCAGGAGCCTGAGTTGGGTTCTATTCTTCATGGAATGTTCAGAAAGGACAGGGTATGTAGGTGGGGGAGGGGAGTAAAGCCAATGACTTGCCACAACATCAGAGCTTCCTTGCTGTTTTCCACAGATTTACAACTTGTTCTCACTTGTAGGGCAATCCTCCCTGACACCATAGGCCACTCTTCTTTCCCAAGAGACACAAGTCAGTTTCTTCCAGAACCTTGGCCACCTTCCTCACCATATACTAAGTCCCTCCCTCCAACAGCTGGAAGGAGAGTCTGAGTGGGTGCCAAGAACACAAGGAAGGCCTCAGCCTCCCTCTATCTACAATCCAGAGAGGGAGACTCATTGTCATCTAGGGTGACAGCAAAGCCACATCCAACATGACCTCCCTCCCTCCACCTGATCCCTCTGATGTCCTTGCTCACCAAGCCATACAAAACAAGCCACCCCCAAGCCTCTGGAAGTTGCCTTGTGGGTTCCCTTGCTACGTCTTCCTAGAAAGGCTTTCAACAGTACTACACTTGTCCCTCCAAGGCTTCCTGCCTCTAGGAAATGGAGTGCCTGATTGCTGCATTTACCACTCCAGACTGTCTTTTTGAGACCCATGTCATGTAGCTCAGGCTGTTGTTGATCTCTATATGCAGCTGAGAATGACCTTGAACCTCTGATCCCTTTGCCTCTACCTCCCAAGTGCTAGGATTACATGCTGGGCTACAGGGCCACCAGCAAGCTACCAACTGAGCTTTTGACTTGTCCTTAATTATCTCTTAGGATCATATCCTAGTTGTCCTTTAGGCTTCAGCATCTAAAACAAGTGTCTTGTGTAGATACTCAATACATATTTCTCAAATGGCTGTGTAGATATGCAGACCCTCTCAAATAATATCATAGAATTCCGTATGCCTTTCCAAGCCTTGGCTTTGTAATCTGTGAAAGTAACTCCCTTCAGAGCTAGGGACGATCTGAATAATACAGACAGAAACTGCCTGGCATATTATGTGGCCTCTACTAAACACCTAATAAAATGCTTTAAAACCACCTAGACTGGGAGCTGGGGATATGCTCAGTTGGTAGAATGCTTACCTAGCATGCATGAAATGCCGAGTTTAGTTCCCAGCACTTCATGTGGTGGTGAACCCTGTAATCCCAACACTCAGAGGGTAAAGGTAGAAGAAATAGAAGTTCGAAGCTACAAAGTAAGTTTAAGGCCAGCCTAGGCTACATCAGCCCTGTCTGAAACATGCTGACAAAAACCACACAGAAACAGAACAGCAAATTCATAGTAAAACTTTGTCTGAACAACATTAGGGCGGGAGCCCTTTATCTTGCTATATAGCTATACAGCTGTATAGTTTCTGCTATACAACTCATATGCTTAAAAGAATTTCTTCTGAACCAACCTGTGTCTCTGCATATGTTCTGCCGATGGGTGCCAGAGCTCTGTCCTCAAAACTACACAATAAGGTCATGTAAATAAAGTAAGAGGCCCCTCATCAAGTGATCAGGAGTCCTGACCTGCACCTGGAGAAAGCTTATTGGCCCTTGGCCTCCTTGACCCCAATGACCCCACTGCCCCTCCACATCTACGGGAATCCTACAGCTAGCCTGGCCCATTCTTGCAGACCCCAGGACATCCTTCCCTGAACCCCACTTTCCATCCCCACGACTTCTCCATAGAGCCCCTTATTCCTCCCCCTGCCTTCCTGGGAGCCCCAGGACTATCTGGCAGCCACATATGTTCTGCATCTAGAATTCCAAGTCTGGTTGCTGTACCTCAGAGACATTGGAGCGAGCAGGAGGTGGGTGAAACAATTCCATATCTTTGGACCAACCAGAGAGAAGACTCAGGTTCAAAGCTGCTAACTTCTCTATGGAAGAAGTGCAGTGAGGGTGAACTGGTTTGTGTACAATTCCCTGGGAAGAGTGGCCAGGCTGCCTTACAAGAAAGAACCAGGAGACTGGTCTGGCCCCAGATCAGTTCCTAATTGAATAACACTCAGGTCGCCCATCTGTAAAATAGACTCTTTTTGAATAAATTCTTTCGATTACTTTCTCTCTTTTGACTGGAGTAAGTTGAGTCACTGTATAGCCCAGCTGCACTGACCTCACTGCAATCCTCCTGTCTCAGTCTCTCAAGCACTGGGGTTACAGATAGGCACCACAATGCCTAGCTTCCTATGTTTCTTTGAGTGCTGATACTATATAATGCTTTGATCATGAGATCTCTTAGCTTGAAAGAGATACAATCAGGAAAATATTCATATATAAATATGTGATTAATTAGGCCATGAAAATACACACAGATCACCTGAAGATCTAGGTAAATTCCCTGCACCAGTCACTATTAAAAGAAGCTTCACATCTTTAATCTCAGCACTGGGAGGCAGAGGCAGGCAAATCTCTGTGAGTTCTAGGCCAGCCTGGTCTACAAAGCCAGTTTCAGGGCAGCCAGAGCTACAACCTTGTCTCAAAACAAACAAAAAGCTTCTAGTGTTGGCCTCTAAGATGGGCTTGAGTCTCAAGGTTGAGAAAGGGATGGTGGGGAGGAGGTTTTCCAGGTAAGGAAAGGGCTCCTATATTCTCAGAGCTCTCTGGGTTCCCCAAACCTCAAATTCTGATTTGATTGGAGATGGGAGCCCCACTCCTTCATATGGTAAAAGATCTGTTTCCTACCACTGCCCTCAGATGTAAATCTCATTCCTATGAACTCACAGCCACGATCTCTGACTGAAGAGCAAGGTCACGGGACTAGACAGGTGCTGCCATTGTTTTAACCCAGTCCCAGACCTCATTCTGGCCCATGCTGAATTTGACTTTCTTCTCTCGCTAATAGACCACATCTATAGGGGCTGGAGTGATGACTCAGTGGCTAAAAGCACTGGCTACTCTTCCAAAGGACCTGGGTTCAGTTCCTAGCACCCACATGGTGGCTCACAACCATTTGTAACTCCAATTTCAGAGGATCTGATACTGTCATCTGGCTTCCACAGGTACTGGGCACATACATGGTATACACTGACATGCTTGCAGACAACACACCCATACACATATAATAAAATTGAAAACAAAGAAAAAAACCACTGATCCATGCTCACACCCTTCTGATTCTGTTTCCTTAATATCTCTAGAATTCAGCCACTCTGGCCATGCTGTTCTGCTAGCTGCCAACACTGTCTGTCTCCTGTATCACCACCTCCTCCCCAGGAGCTGGAGATTCTTGCCTATCCCTGCACCATCCATTCTCCACACTGGCTCCAATGAGCTGATGCAAAGCTAGTCTGAAAACCTGCCCATAGTGGGGCAGGAAGGTCTCAGGCCAGAAACCTTGGTGGGACTGACACTGTTCTTTGCGAGCTGGGACTAGTTCCCTCCTTAGCGTCCTCTCTTGATTCTCTAGTGGCCTACCCCTCCCCCACATGCCCAACTCCCACCACGTATTCTAAATGGCACCAGATTTAGCTTGATGCAATGATGTGAACTAAATCACCTCCCAGTATTGGCACCCCCTGCTTGATCTGAAAGACTCCTCCCTCTGCAGGGCTGGCTCTTCCTCTCGCCATCATTTTCTTCAGAACCTCTCCTGGTCTTCCCAGTATGGCTCGGGAGCCTCTCTTCTGCAGTACCTTGCTAATCCTGACCTCTGACCCTGATCCTAAGGCTGGTAGCCTGCTGCTAGGACCTTATTTGCAACATTCTGGGCATCAGGAACACGTTAACCAAATGCTGTGAAAGAGTGGATGGCCTCCACTCCATAGGGGTGTCTGCAGACTGCAGAGGTTACACACTCAAAGGAGGTTAAACCAGGGCAAGAATAGTAGTTGCTGTAGCCATTCAGGTGGCAGCCAGGGAGAATCTCAAGGCACGCTCCTCTCTGCCTGTGCACTGGGAAGCAGGGAGAGGGCAGTCTCCAGACTCTCTCCCCGATGCTCCAGCCCGAGGCCTCAGAAGTATTTAATAAAGCGCGAGTGAGGTTGCCAGCCAGGATCCCGTGTCCGTGGAGCTTTGGGAAGAGCAGGAGGTAGGGAGGAGCAACTATTCCTTGATCCTTTGGGCTCCCGGAAGACACCTCTCTGACATTTCCCCGCGCTGCATTCACCTGACAACTCCGGGCCCCCCAGGTTCTGCGGCCCAGCCCAACGCACCGAGCGGCCACTGGCTTCCAGCCGGGTCACCGTCTCGGAGGGAAAGGGGCGTGTCTTGCCGGGCGAGCTAGGGTCCGAGCTGTTTTCAGCACTCTCCCACCCGCTGTTTTCCTGGAGATGGGCCTGGGGTTGGCCCGGCGGAGGCTCCTTCCACCCCCCCTCCCGCCGCTCTCCCCTCCCTGCCTCCCTCCCACGTGGCCTGGCCCAGTCTCTCTGGAAAGCCGCAGCAGCTGGAGAAAAATCCCCCTCCCCACCCCCACTGCCAAGTCCCTCCCCGGCTCGCCCCGGACACATCCTCAACTCCCCCCTCGGCAGGGAAGGCAAGAAGTAATCGAACAAAGCGGGCAGCCCATCCCCCTCGCGGCCCTACCACCTAACCTCCCTCGGGCCGCCCCGCAAACGCATACCCCACTGAGAGTCAGAGGGCCCGGGGGTGCCAGAAGCAGCTCTGGCACACACACTTGGACACTTCGTTACCCCCTCCCAACCCTTTTTCCGGTGTGTACAATTGTGATCCTTACCCCTGACCCTACCCCACACTAGGACCGGGGGACTGGAGGGGGCCTTGCTGACCTCCTCCACGCTTCCCCGGTCCGCCCTTTGGGGTGGGGCAGGAGTGACACGCGTCCCATCCAGAGATCTAGTGTTGGGTCCGTTCACTAAAGCAACTGGTTCCCTGCCCTTCCCCCAACCCCCTCCGAACCCCGGGTTTGCGTCCACAACACCCCCACATTCCCCTAGGGCCCTAGTTGGCCCCAGGGGCCACACCCACTGGGCAAAGTTGAGTGTGGTTTTTCTCACCGCCGCCCCCACCACGAGCAAGGACACTCCCCAAAAGCCAGGGCCAAATATTAGCTCAGCTCCATCCAGTTCCACATCGCACCCGACACAAATGGAGGTGTAAGAGCACACACCCGCCCCGCCGGCTCTCTCAGGAACACTCGCGACCGCGAGACGCGTGCGAGCAGGGCAGAAGCATGCCCCGCTTAGGGCTACCAGCGCCGCAGGCACTCGCGCGCTGGCGATGCCACCCGGCACCTTCGGCACGCACTGTGGACACATTCTCCCGCAGGACACCCCCACCCCGACACACACACATGCACACCTCACACGCACAAGGTCCACGCGCAGGGGGACACGCACGGACACAGCAAGGACACACACCCCCCCTGAGGGCAAGTCCCCGCAGCCCCCCGGCGTGCAAACATCGCGGGTGCTAGGGACGCCCACTCGTGACTGCGGCCACCCGGGCCCTTACCGCGCGCGGACAGCAGGCAGAAGGTCAGCGCCAGGAGCCCGCGGCCCGTGTCCGCCCGCGCCATAGGGCCGGGCTCGGGCCGCGCCCGCCGCCGCCGCGTCCGGGCGCCTGGGCCGCCGCCGGGGGAGGGCGCGCCGGGCGTCAGTGGCTCCGGGAGGCGCGGCGCCGCGGGCGGGGGGCGCGGCCTCCGGGGCCCGGCCCGAGCGGGGCCGGCGCGGGGCCGGGCCGCGGCCAGCTCACCCGCCCCTCCATCGCCATCTTGGGCGAGCGGCCCACGCGGGGGCGCCCCGCCAGTGTGGCCACCCTGCCCCACAGGGAACCCTGCTCCTGGGCACCACGGGACTGCTCCTGCGCCCCACTCTGCACGCTGCGCCTTCCACTCTCCTTCCTGGTCACCTCAGGCTCCTTTCTGTTCATCTTTTACCTGAGCCTCTGAATCTTGTCCTTGTCATGACCCTAGCTCTGTTCCAGGCTCGGTGGAGGCCAATTCATTGAGCCCTGTCTTTTTCCACCTCACGTCTTGACCTGAATCCTGCTTAGCTTCTCCACAGGCTGTAACAAACAGCAGACCCACTGAGGACACCACAGTCCCTTGTCCCTCTACCTCTGACATTCCAAGCTGAGGGATTCTCTTGGCTTCCTTCCTTACTCCTCAGTTGCCAATCCAGTCTACTGTGTTTGTCTCTGTGAGAGACAATGAAGACTTGCTTGCTCTCATTTTACACACCTTCATATGAGGAGTACTGGGACTTGGAGGGGGGCTTTCTAAGGACAGGAGGCTTAGGGCAGGCAGCAGGTGCAGGGTTTGCCTGTGGTGTTGGGTCCTCCCCACCTTTTCACTGATTGTGTGGTTCTCATTTTCAGGACCGCCTCTTCTCCATGTTTCTCTAACTGACCTAGCAAGGTCAGGTGCCTCAGTGTCTAAAGCTGGGAAATCAATGGTCAGGCTGGGCTGGGGAGAAGAATCAACACAAAATGGCTACTTAAAATGCCACATTTGAGACTGCAGAGATGGCTCACTGGCTAGAGTGTTTATTGCCTTTGCAGAGGACCTATGTTTGGGTTCCGGCACCCACTCAGGCAGCTCACATCAGCCTGTAACTCTAGCTCCCGGAGGTCTGAGACCTCTGGCCTCTGTGGTATGTGCACCTACTAGCAGATACATAATTACATACAACTTAAAATAATAAAAATGAATCTTAAAAAACAAAACAAACAAACAAACAAAAAACCTATGGGTGGTGGCAGCTCACTCCTTTAATCCCAGCACCTCACAGACAGGGGCAGGTGAATCTCTTTGTAGGCCAGCCTGGTCTACAAAGTGAGTTCTAGGACAGCCAGGACTCTTATACAGAGAAGCATCCTGAAAAAAAAAAAACACAAAGAAAGACAGACAAACAAACAAAACCTCCACCACATTTGAGGCTGGAGCCATGGCTCAGTGGTTAAAGTGCTTACTGCTCTTACAGAGGACCTGGGCTCTGGTCCCAGTACCCACATGGCAGCTCACAACCTTCTGTAACTCCACTTCCAATGGATCTGATGCCCTCTTCTGATCTCTGAGGAAGATGCCACACACATGGTACATATAAATTCATGAAAATACACACATACACATAAAAATGAATTACATTTTTTTTAAAAAGGAAAATGCTATATTCTTCCATTTCTTGTATTTATTGGTGTTCCAATGACTTAGAACCATTTAGTTTCTGGCTCATATGCATGCTGGTTAGCTAGCCCTTACTATGACTGTACTTTCTGGGAGTACTTTTAGGGAGAGATTAAGACTATACTGTCAAACCAATTATGTAGTCAAGATGACCTTGAACCTATGGTCTTCTTGCCTCCACCTCTATAACGTTGGGATAGTAGGAGTGTTCCCCCCATGCCCCATTGATGAGTGCTGGGGAATGAATCCGGGGCTTCACAAATGTTACACAAGTGCTCAGCTAACTGAAGCACAGGCCCACTGTGTCTAATGGAAACTGGCATTGCATTGTCCCATTTCCTGCTCAGCCTCATTTTATTCTAGAATCATCATTAGCATTTCACCTGGCAGATGCTCCTTCCTTCAAAGGTAGTGATCTCTTGGTCCTCAAGGCTTTAATAGGCTCTCATCTTTCTCCTGGTGATGCTGAATGCTGGTCTCCAGCCTGAACCATCTTCCTAGATTTGCACTACCTTCCCAGCAGTTTCCCCATCCTGATCCTCTCTCCAGGCTTCGCTGTCTCAGTTCCTAGCACCAGCATCCTTCCTGTAGCTCAGATCTAATCTTTTGAATTTAAGTACAAATGACGTGTGTGTGTTGTGTGTGTGTGTGTGTGTGTGTGTGTGTGTGTGTGTGTGTGTGTGTTTTGTGTGTGGGGGGTCAGGCCTCATTGTTACAGCACAATGTGAAGGTCAGAGGACAGCTTTGCGGAATGTCCCTTCACCTTTTACATGGGTTCTAGGGATTGACTCCAGGTTGTCAGGCTTGAACACCAGGCACCTTCACTGCTGAGCTTCCTCCATGGTCTTGCAGTCAAGTCTACTCATCTTTGATCCTTCTCCACCTGGTTTCCATTCTGCCTTGCTCACCATCCGCACCTCTCCCCTGGATTGTTGATGTAAACTCACTACCTCATTGCTGCCTTTTTCCCTTTCAGCTCATTGGTCCATACAGCAGCCAATGAGTTCCTGTCAAGATAAGATCATGTCACAGCTCTGCTCAAATCTCACCAGTGGCTTCCATCACAGAGAAAAACCAAAGTCCTGTCTCTGACTCCCCTTTGAAGCTATCTTGTTTGCTTACCCGCTCCCCAACAACACCGAATCCTTCCCCTCCAGCCTCAAGACCTTTGCCCAGGACTGGGGATGTTACACATACACAAGGTCCTAAGAGGAGGAGAAGGAGGAAGAGGAGGAAGAAGAGGAGAAAGAGAAGGAGGAGGAGGAGGGTGAAGATGATGATAAACTTTGCTTAGCCAACACAAGTTGGGGTCTACTTCTCCATACTACATATTGTCAAGAAGCCTTCCAGGAGCTGGTGTTGAGAGATATTCCATCACACTGCAAACCTCGAGTTTGCATTTGCATTGATTAAATAAAATTAACCTTCATTCAGGAGGCTGAGTTAGCAACTTGTTGAAAGTAATCATAGAGCATCTATCAGGAGAAATAGACACAGGAAGTAGTAGGGAGAGATTTGGAGTGGCACAACCTTTTCTGGTTTAGCAAATCGGAAGCAGGGATCTTTTCAGAGATGCCAGCAAGGAGAGAAGGTTAGCTAGTTGTGACCCAACCTCTCTGAGCTAGCAGGTTTTCACCCCAGCCTTTGAATCTTGAGTCTTATTCATAAATAGAAT
This sequence comes from Cricetulus griseus, assembly GCF_003668045.3. NCBI lineage: Eukaryota > Metazoa > Chordata > Mammalia > Rodentia > Cricetidae > Cricetulus > Cricetulus griseus. The sequence goes on along the minus strand of NC_048597.1, from coordinate 176,701,725 downwards.
GATAGAGATTTAGTTAAAGCTACCTTTAGCAGCAGTGACAGAGCCAGTGCCTGTGGGAACAGAATTCCCACCAGACTGTACCTGAGTGGCCAGGTTGCTGCTAGAGAAGGAGGCTGGTAACTGTGGAGTTGCAATTGCTGGCTGAAATAGCAGTAGATTAAGGTACAGCCACTGTGTTGAAGTTAAAACAACAAGCTGGGGTTGTAGCTCAGTTATTGGAGAGCTTGTCTAGTCTGCATGAAAACCTGGGTTCAGTCCCTGTACGGAATATTCAAACATACCTGTAATCCCAGCACTTGAGAAGCAGAGGCAAGAAGATCAAAAGTTCATTGTCATCCTCAGCTATATAAGGAGTTCAAGCCCAGGCTGCCATAAACGACACCTTGTCTCAGAAATAAAATAAAATATGTCTTACAATTTTCCCTCCTCTTCCTGTTCTCCTTTGCTTTTGGTTTCTTTTGTTTTAATTTTAAAAATTACATTTATTTATATTAGCGTGTGTGTGTGTGTGTGTGTGTGTGTGTGTGTGTGTGTGTGTGTGTAAGCATGCCACAGAGCACATGTGACAGAGGACAAGTTTCAGAAGTCAGTTTTTTCCTTCTACCTTGTAAGTCCCAAAGTCCACAGCTTGGTGGTAATCACCTTTATCCACTGACCGACCTCATCGGCCCCCTGCTTTGTGCTTGTCCTCATATTAATGCGCTAACATGCTCTCCATTTTACTTAGTCTGAACTCTCACACCCTGCTGTCCATCTGAGCGTCAGAAGGACAGGACTTTTTACTTGCTAGGTTCACTGCTGACCTCTCAGAATGCAGACAAGTTCCAGAGCGTTGAAGACTATTGGGTAAAAGGGGGACAAGATGGTCCTGAGAGGTGTGGGGTGGCAGAGAGGATGGAGGCAGGGCGAAGGATGAAGTGCTCGTGGTAGGGAACTTTGAGCCATGGAGGAAAACTTCAGAGCTGTTGGTTGCTGTGAATGTCTGTCCTGTGTTGGGTCTAGACAGCAAAAGGAGGGTGGATCTAACAGGAGTAGCAAAGTACAAACCTCTGGGGATCCTGGTGCTGCAAGAGCACAGGACGCGTTCTAGCAGGGGCAGTTTGGGCTACTGAGAGATTAAAGAGTACTTTTGGGGAGTACTCATCATTTGGGAGTCAGAAGCAATGGGAGCTCAGTGAGTTCTAGGCCAGCATGATCTACAAAGCAGGCTCCAGGTCAGTCAGGACTGTTACACAGAGAAACCCTGTCTCAAAAAAACAATCAAGAAAAAGAGTATTTGCTGCTGTTCCAAGGACCTGAGTTTGCTTCCCAGCACACAAGTTAGTCAAGCAACTCATAACCGCTTTCAGCTTTAGGGGATTCATCATCCTCTTCTGTCCTCCAAAGGGTACTCTCTCTCACACACACACACACACACAGGATCTTAAGGAGTGTGGGTATCAGAACCACTGTTGTCTGCACATGTACCACAGCTCTAGTTGGGAGCATGGAGCTGAAAAGGGTTCCCTGCCTTCCCCATGTAATGCTTGGGCTAGTGAGTGCAGTTAGGATGCTCTGTGGTGCCAGTGTAGATTAGGAAGCTGGAGTTAGTATACCCAGGGAGGGTTTACAAAAAAAAAAAAAATCTAGGTAAGTAGAACCCAGGAAGTGTGAACTGGCAGTTGGAGCAGGCAATATAGCCAACAGAGAGGCTGGGGCTGGGCGGCCCTGCATCTTCCCAAAGCAGTTGAAGAGTTAGCTGTGGAATGACAGTGTAAACAAACCATCACTGTGTAAAGAGGTAAATTCCACAAGCCACCAAAAAGGTCGGTTAATTTTTCTCTATTCCAATCTCAGCATTGGGGTGCAGCTCAGGAGTGGAGTGTGTGCTTAGCACATGCAGACCCTAGGTTCAACTGCAGCACCCAAAAGTAAAAAAGGGGAAATTAAATGCATTTTGCGTTTAATCCCAGCACGGGAGGCACGGGAGGCACAGGCAGTCGGAGTTTTGTGAGTTCAAGGCCAGACTGGTCTACAGAGCGAGTTCCAGGACAGGCTCCAAAACAATACAGAAACCCTGTCCAAAACCAAAAAACAAACAAACAAACAAACAAAAAAGCAAAACAAAAAACCAAATGCATTAGTTCTCAGACTCAACCTTCCTAACACTGTGACACTTTACACAGTTCCTCCAACCGAAAGATTATTTTCATTGCTACTTCATAACTGCAATTTTGCTACTGTTATGAATTGTAATGTAAATATCTGTTTTCTGATGGTCTTAGGCCACCCTTGTGGAAGGGTCACTACTCTAGGTGGAGAGTAGGTAGGGGAGGAGAGGAGGCTAGGCAAGAGTGACAGGCCTGGGGCAGCCAAACCCAGTGAACTAGGATGTGGTTCTTGTCAGGCCTCTGTAGTCTTGGGGGACTTCTATCCTCTCTCTGGGTTTTGGCTTCATCATTGATGAAGCCACCATAATGGGCTCCATTTTATCTATTTATTCTTTTAAATACTGAAAAAAAATCTCTGATTACTATAATTCATTTTCTTTAACAGTCTAGGAATTTGCAGCCATTGGCTATTCCTGTAGAATTTCTCATGCAATTGGAAATTCAGGAGCCCTGGGGGAGCGGTTTGTGTGGTGACCTTGTAGGTAAAGTACATGTGTATTTTAGATAGCTCCTGTGGCTGGATCACTTTAAAATTAACCTCATTGCTTTTGTTTCAGCAAACTGACTCAGGCCTCTCAGCAAGGCATTATGGCTCCTGATTTTAGTGACTGTTTTCTTTTACAGCAAAGTTATGACCATCAGTAGATGTTAGTTAGTTGACATAGCCTTCACAGCTACTATGGGTTTCCTCCTCTCCATTGTATTCTTAGAACTTCTACTTTGGATCCCACATGAACTTTAATGGCTTTCTAGGGTGACAGGTGCTGGCATAGCCTGTATTATCTACCTGCATCTATAGGAAGCAGGTAGTGTTTTTTCCCCCAATTTTATTTCTTAATCAATAAGACAAAACATTCTATTGTTTTCAAATGGCCTCACAGAAAGCATCCAAGTATGTGAGCAATGTTCTAAAGGCCAGTGAAACTCAATACTATGGAAAGGGGGAATACAAGCACAGAGAAGTTAACTCATTTGCTTAAGGTCACACAGAAGGTACTGGATCCGAGAGACAGAAGGGCAATTCTCAAGGTCAAAGCTCACACTCCTCGTTGCTTACTCCTGCTCTACCTTTTAGGGATTCACCCAGCACTCAGCTTATCTCTCTTTGTAATGGCACTTTTTGTTTACACATCTGCTAGATTGAGAGTTCTTTGAGAAGAAAAAACATCAGATTCTTTAGACAATGCCCAGATCCCTGGATCCATCAGCATGAGCCAATGGATCAGGATTAGCATTCCAGTTTTGCATTGTGACCTTGGAAAAGGCCTATAGCTTCTCTGGGCTTCAATTTTTTTCTATGGAAAAAAATAAAATAAAACCTGTGACTCTGTGCCTAACCAGTATCTTTATTACGCAGAGAAGATCCAATTAAACATGTTGGGGCTGGGACAAGGGCTTAGTGGAAAGAGCACTTGTCACGGGAGCATGAGGAGCAGAACCAGAGCAACAAGCTGGGTTCAGCATGGAGCTAACTGGGTATGTGCTTTGGTGAACATGAGAGACCCTGTAAGGGAACCTGTAGCCACGCCTGCTTAGGGGCTGGCTACAGATCTGCCTAACCACGCCCCCAGAGGCTGGCTACAGGTCTGCCTTACAAGACCCTGTCTCAAACCAGTTGGAAAGACTGACTCCAGTGTTTGTCCTCTGACCTTCACACGTCCACCACGGCACCTACTGGGAACTGACCTTCACACGTCCACCACGGCACCTACTGGGAACTGAGCATACACAGGTCAACAGTTTGTATCCGAGGATGATGTGTCGTCACCTGCTCATTTGGTAAAACGTGTCATTCCTACCAATGGCCTTACAGTTAGAGACACTTGATTCAAAGCAATGAACCATACTAGAAGACCGGCATGTGGGGCAGGAGGGTGGGGACAGCTGGGGTCAAGAAAAATTCTGTCATAATGATGGAAGAAGCCTCTGGAACTCTTGTCTTGCTCATGGCCCAGAACCTGCCACCCTCTCAAGATCCCAGAGGTTGAGTCACAGACCTCCCTGCATCCAGCATCTGTCATTTCCCGGTGGTTGAGCCTTACTTCCAGGTCCTGGATCCAGAGGGCTCCCACTGGCAGCTGTGAAGGGGTGGGGTCAGACCAATGGCAGACAGCCACCTTCAGCTTCACAAATCACCGCCAAGCACCACCTCCTGCTCTCCAGTTTGGCCTCACAGGGGTTCACAGAGTAAGCCTGGAAAACCCATGTTAAATCCGGAACGCCCCAGCTAGGGGAGAAGAGGGGTCCCTCCGAATCACAGCTGCTTGGCACCAGATTCCAAGTGGCCTTCTGTTTCCCATGCTCCCCATCTCCCTCAGGCAAGAAGAAACATCTCCATCCGAGACCTATCCAAAGCCTGCTTTTTGTTCGAAGCAGGAGGAACTCAAGCTCTGAGGAAACTCTAATTTCTTTCTTTCTTTCTTTCTTTCTTTCTTTCTTTCTTTCTTTCTTTCTTTTTTTTTTTTTTTTTTTTTTTTTTTTTTTTTTTTTTTTTGGTTTTTCAACCCTGTGTAGCTTTGGAGCCTATCCTGGCACTCGCTCTGGAGATCATGTTGGCCTCGAACTCACAGAGATCCTCCTGCCTCTGCCTCCTGAGTGCTGGAATTAAAGGCGTGAGCCACCAACGCCCGGTGAAACTCTAATTTCAAGCCAATATTATACCTCCTTGATTTTAAGTTATACCTCTTTCACAAGGTCCTTTCGGTGCTGGGGATGACTCTTGGGCTTTGTACGCCAGGCAAGCTTTCTGTCATTGAGGCACATCCACAAACTATGTTGTAGGTTAAAAAGGCAATTAAAGGCCTGTGATATATGTTGGGTAAAGGGACTTCATCCCAAGACAGAGGACCTGAGTTTGATCCCAGGTTGCTTGTGGGGGGGAAGGATCGAACTTATTCCTGCAAGTTGTCCTCTGAGCACCCCCCCCCATGTGCTCCATGGCATGTGTGTGTAGACACGCACACTCAAAATAAAAGTAGATAGATAAATAGACAAATAAATAAATAAATGTAAAAAGAATAGTTAAGATAAATTGGGTGTGGTGGTGCATGCCTATAATTCCATCAGGGAGGTGGAGGCAGGAGAATCAGAATTTCAAGGTCATCCGTAACAATGCAATAAGTTTACAGGCCACTTTGGAATACATGAGTCTGTGTCGGAAGGAAGGAAGGAAGAAAAAAAATGTCCATGCTATCTAAAGTGATTTACAGTCTCTGTCAAAATACAAATGTTAAGACTGGAGAAGCGGTTTAGCAGTTCAGACACCTGTTGCTCTTCCAGAGAACCTGGGTTCAATTTCCAGCACCCACATGGTAGTTCCCAACCGTCAGTAACTCAGGTCCCAGCAGATCCAGTGCCTTCTTCTGACCTCCAAAGGCACAATGCATGCATATGATGCTGTTGTAAAATATTAGCTAAAGATGTGTTACATTCTTTTATGCTGTGGAATATTTGTTTTATGATGCAAAGATGTGTTGCATTCTTTTATGTTGCATTTGTTTAACTCTGCAAAGCTGTGTTACTTTGCCTGTCTAAAACACCTGATTGGTCCAGTAGCTAGGTGGGGGAGAGAAATAGGCGGGGCTGTCAGTCAGAGAGAATAAATAGGAAAAGAAGAGAGGAGGATTGAGAAAAGGAAGAGAGGATTCTAGGGGCCAGCCACCCAGGCACCCAGGCACCCAGGCACCCAGGCACCCAGGCACCCAGCCAGCACCCAGCCACCCAGCCACAGCCAGCCACACAGCCACACAGCCACACAGCCACACAGCCACACAGCCATACAGCCAGCTAAGGAGTAAGAAGGAAAGAAAGGTGTGTAGAATAGAGAAAATTAAAATCTCAGAGGCAAAAGGTTGACAGGATAATTTAAGAAACGCTGGTTAGAAACAAGCCAAGCTTATGTTGGGCATTTAAAAGAAAGAATAAATCTCTGTGTATTTATTTGGGAACTGGATGGCAGGTCCTCAAAGAGAAAAAAACAAAAAAACAAAACAAAACAAAAAAACCCAACTACATGATGCACAGATACCCATGCAGGCAAATCACTCATACACATAAAATAATAAAATAAACACATCTAAAGAAAAGTTATTCTGGAACAAAACTAAAATTCATATGGAAACACAAAGGACCCTGAAGAGCCAAAGCAGTCCTGAACAAAAGGACACATCTGTAGGCAAGGAATCAGCTGATTCTAAAGCAGCACAGAACCTTGGTCCTTATCTTCTTAATAACATTTTAATTTATTCTTTGAGAATTTGATGCATGTATGCAACGCATTTTAAAATTGTATTTATTTAAGTTATATTTTGTGTGTATGTATGTCTGTACACCATGAGCATGCCTGGTATCCTTGGAGTCTAGAAGAGGACATTGGATCTCCTGGAACTGGATTATAGACAGCTGTAAGCTGCCATGTGGGTACTTGGAATTGAACCTGGGTCCTCTGGAAGACCAATTTGGTGCTCTCAACCCCTGAGCCATCACTCTAGTCCTATACAATGGATTTTGATCATACCCACCCACTAGTCTCCTCAACAGCTCTCAACACATCCCCCTCCTAACTTCATGTTATTTTTTTTTAACCCACTGTCCAATTATTGTTGACCATATGAGGATGGGTATGGAGTCATCCATCAGAGAATGGGCAACTACTATTGGCCACATCCCCAAAGAAAACTGACTCTCCTTTACCCAGCAGCCATCAACTGCCAATTTCTCTTCAGCTAGTGGCTGGGTCTCCCCGGTCCATGCCGGATTTAAGGTGTTTTGTTTGTTTATTTTTAAATGTGTATGGGTGTTTTGCTTGTCTGTAAGTCTGTGTACCTTTAGCATGCTTGGTGCCTGTGAGGGTCAGAAAAAGGTGTCAGATTCCAAGGAACTGGATTTATAGTTATTAGCTATCACGTGGGTGCGGGGAATCAAACCTGTGTTTTCTGGAAGAACAGCAGTGCCCTTAACCCCCATGCTATCTCTCCAGCCTCCAAGCTGGAATTTTCTCCATCCTACCCCCTTTGTTTTTGATACAGGGTTTCTCTGTGTAGCCTTGGCTGTCCTAAAACTAACTATATCTGTAGACCAGGATGGCCTTGAGCTCACAGAGATCTGCCTGCTTCTGTCTTCTGAGAACTGGGATTAAAGTTGTGCATCACCACCTCTTCTCTCTTCTGAGAGCTGGAATTTTAGCTGGCTTGATCTTGGGCGTAGGAGGAGAACTGTGTGAGTTCATGAGTGTGTCCGTATGCCATGTCCAGAAGACCGTGTTTCTCACAGCACTCTGCCATCCTCCAGCTCTTACATTCTTCTGCCCTCTTCCTCAATGTTCCCTGAGACTTAAAGAAAGGGGTTTGATGTGGATGTTTCATTTAGGGATGAGTATCCCGTCTGCACTCTGACCAGTTAGGAGTCTCTGCTCTAACTACTACCCACTGTAAAAAGAAGTCTTTCTGGCCAATGCAGAGAGCAGCACTGTGTGTGTGTGTGTGTGTGTGTGTGTGTGTGTGTGTGTGTGTGTGTGTGTGTGTGTGTGTAAAAGATACTTAGAAGGCAGCTTGAAAACATGACACTTTAGTAAAATAACAACAGTAGATTTCTTCCTAGGGTTTAGGAACATAGGTTTTAGAACATGGTTTTGCTGTGTAGTTTGGACTGATCTTGCACTTTCCTGCTTGTACAGCATGCAGCTTCATCAGCTGAGCCATCCTGAACGCCTGCCACCTTATACTTTGAGGCAGGGTCTTTTATTGAACTGCCTGGCTTCTTATGTGGGCGGTAGGGATTTTAACTCAGGTCTTCATGGTCACACAGCAAGTACTTTACTCATTGAGCCATCTTTCCAGCTCAGTTTTTGGCTTTTTCATTTACCAGGTTTCCCCAGTCACTGAAGAGTGAAAGCCCAGCTGCTCAGGATGGAGGAGGGCTGGAGACCCAGAGCCCTCATTCTCTCTGGTCCACCCAGATGCCTTCACTTTGGCATTGGATCTGCCGAGACATGACTTGGTAGAACATTGGGAGGCAGAGGCAGGTGGAGTTTGAGGAGAGTGTGGTCTATGAAGCAAGTTCCTGGACAGCCAGGGCTACACAGAGAAACCCTGTCTTGAAAAAAGAAAAAAGAAAAAGAGAAAAAAAAGGTTTATTTACTTTTATGTTTTATGTGTATGAGTGGTTTTTGCCTGCATGTATTTCTGTGCAGAATGTGCATGCCTGTGGGGGCTAGAAGAGGGACCCCCCGGAACTAGAGTTAGAGACAGTTGTGAGCTGGGTGCTGGGAATTAAACCCAGATCCTCTGGAAGAGCAGCCAGTACTCTTCACCACAGATCCATATCACCAGCCCCCCCCCCTCTTTCTCTCTCCCCTTCCCCCACAGGCATGGTTGAGGGGCAATCACTTCCCAGTGCAGTCTCAGCTCCTCTGTGAAGCAGTAGATTGGCCACTTTTGAAGAATCAGTGTAAGCCCCTATTCTGCGAACATCTTCAACAGGTTCACCTCAGAGGCTCTTTACTCTTGACTGTACTTTAAGATCACTTGGGGAGTTTATAGAAATTAAACGATGGCAGGACCCTCTTCTTTGTTTTGATGTAATCGATCCCAGGAAGAACTCAGACATCCACGATTTTAAAAGCTCCCCAGGCAACTGTAACAGCAAGCAGGCCAAGGAAAGCACTCCTCTTGGCTTAAAGCCTCAGTAGGACATAATGAGAAAGGATCCCAATGCTCTGTTCTGTTCTGTTGATCTCAGTGTCTGTTCTGCTAACCCTGTGCTATTCTGGTTACTATGGCTATGCTGTGTTGAGATCAGCTTTGTTCTTTTCGTTCAACTGCTTTGTATGTGTGTGTTGCATGCACATATGGGATGTGGGTGTGTGTACCTGTGTGCATTCACACAGAGGCCAGAGTAAAACTATCTCTATCATTCTTTGCCTCATTGATTCCAGATAAGGTTTCTCACTGAACCAGATCTCATCATTTTGGCTAGGCTGGCCAGCCAGAGAGCTCTCAGAATCTGCCTGTTTCTATCTCTAATTCTGGGGTTACAAGTGTGCATTGCCATGCCCAGCTTTTTATGTGGGTTCTAGGGATTTGAACTCAGGTCGTCATGCTCTACAAGTGCTCTTAGCTACTAAATCATCTCAGTGTTTTTAGAGACAAGATCTTTTGTTGGCCTGGAGCTCACCAAGTAGGCTATGCTGGCTTCCACTGAGCCCCAGAAACTAACCTGGTTGAGGCTCCCTGGTGTTGGGGTTACAAATGTACCACTTTGCTGGATTTTTTTACATGGGTTCTGGGGAGCAAAAGTAGGTCCTCATGCTTGCACAGCAAGGCCTATACCTAATGTGTTTAGGATTTTTACCATGAAGGCATAGGTATATTGGATTGTATCAAATACTTTCCAGAGGCTTTTTGCTCGTTTGCTTCTTGTTTTTGAGTCAGGATTTCTCTGCATAGCCCTGGTTGTCTTGGAAATCACTCTGTAGACCAGGCTGGCCTCAAACTCACCAAGATCTGCCTGCCTCTGCCTCCTGAGTGCTGGGATTAAAGATGTGTGATATCACCACCCAGCTCAGCAGCTTTTGAGATGACTGTCTATATTTTTTTCCTAGTGCTGGAGATGGAACTTCTTACCACTGAGCTGTATTTTATAAGGAACTGATTTTCATTCTTCATCCTATTAGATGATTTGTATATATTGAGCCATCCTTGCAACCCTTGGATAAATTCATCTTGATTGTAGTAAAGGATCTTTCTGTGTGCTGTAGGGCTCAAGTTGCTAGAGTTTTATTGCTTTTGCACATACTTTGCATCTGTGTTCTTTAGGATTTTGGTCTAGAGTTCTCTTTTTCTGTTGTCAATAGAGATCCCAGAAATAAATGCATATATCTGCAGCCAACTGGTGACAAAGGCATAAAGGAGTACATCAGAGAAAGGACAGCATTTCCAACAAATCAAAAAAGATCAGCTGGTGAAGCCTTTCTAATACTCTGTACAAAAACCAACTCAAAATAGATCAAAGTTCTTTGTTTGCTTGTTTGTTTTTCAAGACAGGGTTTTGTGTTGTGTGTGTGTGTGTGTTTTTTTTTTTTTTTTTGCAGCTTTGGAGCCTGTGTGGAACTCTCTCTGTAGACCAGGCTGGGCTCAAACTTACAGAGATCCACCTGCCTCTGTCTTCTGAGTGCTGGGATTAAAGGCATGTGCCACCACCACCTGGCCTAGATCAAAAACTGTGAAACAACTAGAATAAATCATGAGGAACCATTGTTCAAGGCTTTGGTATAGAGCTGGGTATGGTGGCACAAGCCTGCAATCTCAGCACTTGGGAGGCTGAGGCAGGAGGACCGTGGGCTGAAAGCCAGTCTGGGTTACACAGTGAGATCCTGTCTCAAAATAAAGCAAAGCAAAACAAGCAACAACAACAACAACAACAACAAAACCCACAACCTCCTTCCTAAAATATAAAAAACCAGGGCTGGAGAGATGGGTCAGCCGTTAACAACACTTGTTGCTCTTGCAGAGGACCAGAATTTGGTTCCCAGTGCCCATATATGACTAACCACCACTGGGACTCCAATCTGATATTCTTCTAAACTCCTTGGGCACTACACACACACACACACACACACACACACACACACACACACACAGAGGCAAAACACGCATTGTATTAGTTACTTTTTCATTGCTATGATACTATCCCATGACCAAAGCAACTTATAGTTGAGTTTATTTTGGGCTTACAGTTTCAGGGTCCATCACCATCACAGGGGGGAGCATGGCAGCAGCCATTCAGACATGGTGGCTAGAGCAGCAGCTGAGAGCTCATATTTCCATCCACAGGCAGGAAGCAGGCAGAGTGAACTCAAATAGCACATGGTTTTTGAAACCTCAAAGCTTGTCCCCAGTGATGTATTTCTTCCACAAGGCCATATGTCCTAAACCTACCCAAACAGTATCACCAACTGAGGACAAAGCACTCAGATGCCTGAGAATATGAAGGCATCTCATTCAAACTACATGTTCATATGCATTCAAGCAAATAAACAAAAATAAATGGCTAATAAATTCATGAAAAGAACTCAGTTTAATTAGCTACCAGGGAAAGGCAAAACTATATACCATCACCCCAATCAAATGGATATCATCAAAACAAACAAACAAAAAAAGGAAAATGCTGATGGCTATGTGGCGAAGAAATGCCAGAATGTAGCCTGGGGTTAAACTCTACTAACTGAACTGCAGTCCACAGTCCTCCAGGACTTATTTTTTATTACTTTCATTTTGCACATGCATGTGCACCTTCGTGTGTGTGTGTGTGTGTGTGTGTGTGTGTGTGTGTGTGTGTGTGTGTGTATGTGCGTATGTGCGCACGTGCTCACACACATGCTTGTGTGAGTGCAAATGCCACAGTTTGTGTATGGAGGCCAGAGGACAACCTTTGGGAGTTGGTTCTGTCCTTCTACCATGTTAGTCCCCAGTTGGAACTCAGGCCACCTGGCTTGGGGGCAAGCACCTTTACCTGCTGAGCCATCTCAGGGGCCCATGTATTTACTATCTGGAAAATTTTGGTAGTAAATATCTAGCAGGTGATTCCTACTTGTCTAACTCCACAGAAGCCCAAGGAGAAGCCAGTTGGCTTAGGAGTGCTACCTTCAGAGTGTGTAATCCAACTAGAGAAAGAAAACCAGTAGGAATAGTATGGCATAAATGAAGCACTAACTCGGAGTTAGCCGTCACTGATCCCACAGTGCTACAGCATGTGCTTTCTGAGCAAGGTCTGCTGAGGAAGGTTTTAGCATTGCCATCTCACACCTAGGAACACAGAGGAAGGATCAGGATATTGTAGAACCATGTCCAAATGCCTAAAACTAGCCAGGAGCAAAGGTGCAGCCAGGCTTGAAAGCTAATGCAGGTGCCATTCTGTGTCTGCCACCTCTCTTGGACAGCAATCCCAAACCCCATATAGGCAAAAGTTCTGATGGAGACCCATGCTATACTGACTGAAAATGGAAAGCCTCAAGAGCCCCCACCTGTGCTGAGGAAGGGAAAATAAAGCTAGGTCAGGTGACACAATTCTTCCCAAGCTCCTCCCACTGCCTCGCACAAGGTCTTGCTATATTGCCCAAGCTTCTTCAAAGTCTTGTTCTCTGGCAGCCTTGGCCTCCTGAGTCGGACCATGGTGCTTATCATACCCATTGGCCTCTTCGTAAATGTGTGTTGTTGCTGCTGCTGCTGTGGAGACAGGTCTTGCTGTGTAGCTAGGCTGTTTTCCAAGTTGCAACCTAACTGCCTCCATCTCCCCAGTGTTGGGAATAAAGGTATGTAACATCATGCCCTGTTCAGATGTTTGATTTTTTTTCTCTCCCCCTTTTCAGGATTTATTTATTTGGGGTTCAAGCTTCAAGCTGAAGATCAGAAAAACAAAGCAGCCAGACACCAGCTCTTATCTCTGCCTTAGACTGAAAGGGCTGATCCACAAGCTCTCCACCAAGCCTCAGACTGCTGCCTCTCGTCAATGTGGCTGGAAAGAATCCTGAGACTGAGATTAAAGGTATGTGCCTGGCTTCTATGGCTTGTGGTTGACTTTGCTTTCTGAAGGATTTATTTATTTTAAAGACAGGATTTTTCTGTGTAGCCCTGGCTGTCCTGGAAAACCCTTTATAGACCAAGGCCTTGAACTCAGAGAACTGCTTCTGCCTACCAAGTGCTGGGATTAAAGGTGTGTGCTACCACCAGGCCCATCTGGATTTACTTATTATTTACTTTTGGTTTTTTGAGACTGGGTTTCTCTGTGTAACCACCCTGACCATCTCTGCAGACTAGGTTGGCCTCAAACTCACAGAGATCTGCTTGCCTCTGCCTTCTTTGATGCTGGGATCAAAGGCATGTGCTACTATACCTGCCTGGATTTATTTTTTGATTCTGTGTTTGTGTGTGGTGCTGTCCATGTGAATGCAGGAAGCTGAGGAGTAAAGAAGAGGGTGTTGCACCCCTGGAGTTGAAGTTACAGCTGAAGTCAGCTGCCTGATGTGGGGTCTCTGTCGTAGCAGTATATACTCTTAACCACTGAGTCAGTTCTCCAGCCCCACCCCCTCCTTTCTTTTGAGGTATAAGATTGGGCTTCGGGTATAGTAGACAAGCACTTTATCACTGAGTCACATTCCCAACCCTCAGCGAGAGTCTTGTCCTTTGCTTTGTTTTCTTTAGAAGGGGTTTTACCATATAGCCTGTCTGGCCTTGTGATAACCCTTCTGCTTCAGCCTACCGAGTGCTGTGATTATGGTTTACCACACTCCCCACCCTCATCAGCCTGATGGTAGTCCTGAACATGAAGTGCAATACAGATTGGCTTGGGAAGTAGGGCAATGCTGGGGTTAAGCCAGAGAGCAAATTAGTTTACTGCTAAGGGATGGTGGATCCTACAGGCACGTTTGTTGGTGGGAGGTGTCGCTGGTCCTGGGAGCACACTCCTTCAGATTTTTCATGGCCTAACATAGGCCTGCCATGTGACTGCAGCTAAATATTTGCCGAATGAATGCCACGCCTCCTTAAAGTTGCCCGGAGTCCTTTTCTTCACCCCCATCAGGCTAGTGGGAGAGCTGATACAAGTACCTAACAAGAGACAAGACCTACCCCAGGGCAGGAGTGGTGAAGGGGATGAGGAGGGATGGACTCAAGTGCAGAGATAATTCAAAGCAGTTAACTGGCAAGGCCAACACCACAGAGCATTAGACTGAATTGCACATGGTAACAGCCCTATGCAAGTGTGTGTATTTATGACCATGTGCTCCTTAGTTAAGCCTACACAGACAACACACTTCACAGAAGGGTTGTGTGGTTTCAAGAACCATCTGGGCAGAGGAACTTCCCTGCAAAGGACCACACCTGCACCTGAGTAGATTGTCAAACACGACTCCCTAACCAGGCTGCTTCTCTAAGGAGGTATATGTGTTTCTGGCACTTGCTTGGCTCCACTATGTCGCTTGTTTGCCTAAACTTCTCTCTCAAGAACTCAAGTCTGGAAGACAGTTTAGAGATGGCATGTTTCAGGAAGAAGCAAACAGCAACCTTGACAATCCCGGTGCCCATATCATTGCTGAAACCTGTATTGGTCAGGGCAACTTGTTTTCTGAATGGCAAAGCCAGGGCAATAGATCTGTGGACAGCCAGGCTGATGAGCACTTAAATCCCAACAATTCCTGAAACCATACCAGTCCCTGAATGAAGCCCTCCTGATTAGAGGATTTTCACACTGCTGCTGCTTTAACTGTCCCTGCTGTGTTCAGTGAGTGTATGGGGTCAGGGCAGACAACAGCAGAAAGGGTTTCTAGGCCAGGTATTTGCTCCAGTAACTGTAGAAGCTGTGGCCACCAGATGACTGTAATACCTCCACCCCATGCAGGCTAGTCAGAAGTCAGTCCAGGTTGAATTAACGATGAGGCAGTTTCTGTTGCGGTACCACAAATAGACTACCCACACATTCAGAAACAAATCTTGGTGGTGGGCCATTGAAGTGGCTCAGTTAAAAGCACATCTGGAGTCTGATCTCCAGAACCCATTTCCAGACCTTCTCTGCCTCCACATGCACACCCACACAATAAACAAATAAATGTAATACCAGTAAGTTTTCTTTAGGGATGGACTGGGCCTAGCCAGTGACTTCTGGCTACAATCTCAACAGATTATTTTGGTGTGTCTCAGTTTACCCTAGTGTCAAATCTTTTATTTTTTCAAGACGGTACTTTTCCAGGACTGTATAGTCCTAACCGGCCTGGAATTCACTATGTAGATCAGGCTGGCCTCAATCTCACAGAACTATGCATGCCTCTTGTCTTCTGAGTGCTTTGATTAGAGGCATTGGTCACCACACTTAGCCTGTAATTGTTTGTGTATGTGTGTGACATGGTGAGAAGTTTAGGAAATGCTAATTATACAATTACTTAACTTTAAAATTTTATTTTATGTGCATTATGTGTATGAATGTTTTGCCTGAATTTATGTGCACCAGGTATGTACTTTTTGCCAGAGAGTGTGACAACAGGACTCTAAAACCTCTGGAACTTAAGTTACAAAATGGTTATTAACTGCTATGTAAATGCTGGGAATTGAACGCAGGTCCTCTGGAAGAGCAGCCAGTGCTCTTAACTTCTGAACTATCCCTCCAACCCCAAGCTACCTTATGTTAAGGTCATTTGTATCTCTTTTATATACAAAAGGCCCTAATACAATTCACCCTATTTGTTCATGATTTGCTTTTTTCATAACTACAGAGAGCCATAGAATACAGACAAACTCTGTTCTAGGACATCAATAAACTCAACTTGCTGTGAAAAATCAGCAAATTGTTGGCTTGGGGATATAGCTCAGAGGCTGAGGACTTGCCTAATGTTCCAGAGGCCCTGGGTTTGCACCACCACTGGGAAAATAAGGATGGCAAAACATTCAAAACTGTCAAAGAAAAAACTACACAGGGCTGGGACTCATATGATGGAAGGAGAGAACTGACTTCTATAAGTTTGTCTTCTGATATCCACACTTGTGCCATGGCACAAATAAGTATAATTTAAAAATTAAAAGCGCCGGGCATTGGTGGCACACGCCTTTAATCCCAGGACTCGGGAGGCAGAAGCAGGTGGATCTCTGTGAGTTCGAGGCCAGCCTGGTCTCCAGAGCGAGTGCCAGGATAGGCTCCAAAGCTACACAGAGAAACCCTGTCTCGAAAAAAAACAATAAATAAATAAATAAATAAATAAATAAAAGCATATACTAAACTCTTAATGTTCAGAACCTGCAGGAACCCCCATCAATTACCAGTGGTATATTACAGAAATGCCCACTTGTTCAGGGGGTATCTGTTACTTCCTGGCTCCAAGCATCCTCTGTCCTGGCATCTGGGCTGAGGGCTCCTGAAAACCTCGGGCAGATACTAAGCAGTGCTCTGCATGCCTCCCACTCAGTGCAGATGGCCAGTATTTGTACTGGAACTCCCACATAATCCTGCACCTCAACCCTAATATCTCCCTTCATTGTGAGCACCTGACCTTGTGTATCAGTCACTTCACAGTCGTGAGTCATCAAAGCAGAGGCTATACAGATGGAGGAGGAGGAAAAGGGGGAAGGAACACTGAAGTCAGTTCATTTCAGCAGCATCTTTATTGCAACCAAGAACCTGTAATAAAATGCAGCAAAACTAAAATGCTTCACATCACACGATTAAAAGCCATGGGGCTGAAAATGAGGAGACCCATATGCTTACTGGAGACATGCAGATCATGTACAGGTCAGCGCTGAAACAGCAGGCACTTTATGTGCTAAAATTAAAGACCCCCCCCCATTCCAATTTTCCTGAAAACAACATCAATTTGTATTAGGGTTACTTAAAACCAAACAGTGTCTACAAGGGACTTCTGGAACAACCATCCAAACTGAGCACCTTCCTTGCACTAGCGGTGGGGAGGGCAGACGAGAGAAGGGGTGGGGCTGGAAGGGCACAGTTGGGGTCGTTTCCAATTCCCTTCCATCTGCCGGGAGAGGACGATCTCACATTACGTGGTTTAGACCAGGCCAAGGCTCTTGTCTCACATCAAGTAGCTGTAAGATGGGCTCCTTGGCCTGTGCAAGCACTCTGTGTCCCTATCTCCCATGACACCAAGGAAGACATTTAGTGTAATGATTTTAGTTAACTTCAGAATGTCACAGACTCATCAGAAGTACTGCTTTGTTAATAAGCATGCTTAGCGTTGTCTTAGGTAAAATGAACCATTTTTATGTGATTTCCTTTAAAATGTTTTATAGGAATATATTAATAAATACTTCTTTAAAAACCCTGCCTTTGTTGGGCAGTGGTGGCCCAAGCCTTTAATCCCGGCAGAGGCAGAGGCAGGCGGATCTCTGTGAGTTTGAGGCCAGCCTGGCCTACAGAGTGAGTGCCGGGATAGGCTCCAAAGCAATACAGAGAAACCCTGTCTTGAAAAACCAAAAAAACTAAAACAAACATAAAAAAAACCCTGCCTTTCTTAATTACATAACTACATCGTGGCAGGGCAAGGGTGGAGCCTGGTTCTGAGTACTAACCGACTGTGGGGTCTTGGGTGTGTTTTTCTCTCTAGAACACAGTCTTTTCCCCTAGTGAAAGAGAACACTGGGTTACGTTAAGGATTTGATCCAGCTGGAAAATTTATGGTTCTGTAACAATGCGGGCTCTGACTGGAATCATCCCACCTGCAGAGAGAACCCTGTGGCAAAGGCAGGAAACACCTGAATGAAAGCACACCCCCCCTTGTGGTTCACAGCTGTAAGGGCCAGACGTGCATCGTGACTGCATCTTCCTGTGTGAGGCTTTGGGAGAGGCAGGAGTAGGAAAACCCATTATCCCCCAGATAAAGAGTTACTTGCTCCTGCTTCTGCAAGAAGAGGTCAACAGTTACCACAGATGAGCAGTTTTCTTGACTACTGTTTTGGGTTCTTAACAATCATCCAACGTAAAAGTCACCCACTCTCTGACTCCAACTCCAATCTTTACCGGACAGTTTCTTAAAGCAGTCTACAGTGACCTGACTAGAAGCACCCAGGACCTGACTAGAAGCAACTGTGTCACAATACATGCTCCTGGTCTCAACCCACACTGATGTAGCTCATGCCTGTGTGAGCAGGTTCAAGACTTTCATTTCTTGAGCTCAGGGTCCTGGATGAACCTCAGAATCCTGCCGCTCTGAATGCTGATAGCTCTACCAGCTGCTGAGTGCACCTGTCACTAAGCCTGTGAAAACCCCACTTAGATGTGTAAGGAGTGCTTTCTGGCTCTCATCAAACTTTGAGTTTCATGGACTCTTGCCTTTCTCATTTACACCCACAGTTAGAGGACAGACAGTTCTAGAGTGGCTTCTGATTGCTCCAACTAGCCTATGTCTTCCACACCACTGTAGCCAAGCAAACCCAGTCAAGCCACCTGTGTGCAAGTGAGCAAAGCACTTTCTCCCTTAGAGAAGTAGGATGACATTTAAATGACATAATTATAAATGCATTCCTGTGACAGCAGGAATGAAGGCAAGAAGAATCTACGATAAGTGAAGTTTTCTAAGGTTTGTTTGCATAAAATAAGAAATGTCTTATTACTAAGCAAAATTAAAGGTGAGAGACTTCAAAAGAGTGGCTGAGAGCTACTTAATGTCACTCCTACTTAGAATGTAAGAAGCAGCCTTTGGAGGCTAGCTGGTGCAGCAATACCACCCTCAACAGTCAAGACAGATACTTAAGTCATGAGGGAAATACTTTGTTGGGGAAGAAAAGTTACCCAAATCAGTTTAATTTAACTTTGAAAAATATAAACAAATTTTGGCACGAGAAAATGTCATAAGCATGAAAGTCAAAATAGACAATAAGAAAAAATGCGGACTCTATCATACAGCATAAATACACAGCCAGCAGATACCAGCCCTCCCTCCCCAAGGACAGAAGCCCATGGTCACCTGTCATTCCCTGGCTTCCTGAGCTGCCCACCTCTGATCCGACTGCTATCATCCTCACTAACACAGACTGCTCTTGGGAAGGGACCGGCTGTGGCAGGGAGAAAGAAACAGAGTAAGTTTTCTTGGAGTGATTTTAAAATTACTATAACTTCCTAAATACTGAAGTTTGTGATTAAAAAGGGTCAAACCCACAGGTGCCTGGCTCCAGTGGGACCCATCTAATACTGGAAGGCCCTAAAGGGCACACACCAACCAGCACTTGAAAGCTCATGTATTCCCTTCATAGTTAAGCAGGAAGGCTAAACCAGGAGAATGCCGATTAAAAAACTGTTGATAGGCCTTCAACACTGAGTGTGCCATGGTTTGTCAGGGATTAGTTTACGGCAAAGAAGTGGTCTGGAAACTTTTCATTTTAAGCTAGCAATATCTAAGTTACATTCAAATAAAAAGTTAGCTGGGTCATGGTAGCACACGCCACCTTTAATCTCAGTACTCAGAGGCAGAGGCAGGAGGATCTCGGTGAGTTCAAGGCCAGCCTGGTCTACAGAGCAAGTTCCAGGACAGGCTCCAAAGCTACACAGAGAAACCCTGTCATGAGAAACCAACCAACCAAACAAACAAAAAATTTGAAGTTTAGATTTGCAAGGTTTCTAAAGTTGAAAAGAAAAATAACATAAAGCTAGAATTATAAAAGTACTCCTCCGAATGCTGACCATGTAGCTGTGCTGGCAAAGCCTGACTTCCTAGTTCTGGTTCCCAGGCACTCAGGGAGTTTACATTTACCTGGGTTTTCTCATGAGTGCTTCTGCAGAACTATTTCTGCTCAGTTCTTAAGCAGAGCCTTGCTGCCTCCTCTCCCCGTCACTCCTTGCACCAGGGTCTCCCCACTCCCACTGTAACCCTTCTACATCCTGGAAACTATGGACCATTTTAGTAATGAAAGGCCAAATGAAAATGGACACCATTACATTTTCAGAATACAAATGAATGTGTACATTTTCTGTTCCTAAAAGGAGAGAAAAAAAAAAAAAAAAAACAAACCTTGCCTGCTAATTTTCAAACTCTTAAATAATTTGATAAATTTTTTTTTTTTGCCTGTAATTGTCAACATCTTGAGACTTGTGATTAAACTCATGCTACATAGTTACTTGCCTTTATGTGAAAGGAAACCCCAGTCCATCAGATCATCAAAGAAAAAGAAGTACTTATACTAGATGCTGTTTAAATTGGTTAAAAACTTGTCAGAGCCCAAGTAAGTATCTTTAGGAGGCCACTAAGTTATCCTTGAAAAATCATTAATGACTGGAAAAGTCATAAGCTTAATAGTAATTAGTTCATGACATGCTGGATACACCCCAAGTGACGAAGCATAAGCTATTCAGTTAGACGTAAGTGCTATCAAATCCATAACTAGTCAGAGATCCTGGAATTGAACCAAACCAATCACTACTATCATCATATTTTAACAAACTCAGAAATATACTGTAAAATCCACTAATTAAGTCCAAGAGGCTTATACTGCTAGTATATGTGAAAATAGGCTAGTGTGAATATGTGGTGCTGATGCCTTGCTTCTTTCAGTATCCTCGTGGTATTGTTGAATCTCTTGAAAATATGTCACTCAGTTCTGTGTACATGGTTAAGGTATTAGATTACTATCCATTAACTGCAGATTTCTGCATGGCACCAAATTTACTTTCAGAAGTAGATCTTACATGGCGGGTACCAAAGTACAATCATCAACTCTGGTTTCTCTATTGACTAACCCTCCTCATTTGGTTAGACAGTGTACACCCGAGTTCTCACAAATCAGAGTTATATCACTTTGAGAGCAGCAATGCGTGATCCAAGGTTCTCCTGAAGGTAGTGCAACAGATGCAGTTCATAATGTTCTCCAGACTCAGGGACTCTGATGCTGTGCCTCTCCTGAGGGTAGATCTTCACAACAAAGAGCAGAGGCAAGAAGACAGAGTTTAGTGATGCTCCTCTTCACAAAACTTTCTGGACACAGTAATGTATTTACACATTGCTTTTTGAGACTGGATCTCATGTAGCCCAGCTCAACTAAAATTCACCCAGTAGCCAAGGATAACTTCAAACTCCAGATCCTCCTGTCTCTAGGGCCCATGTGATAGGATGCTTTCCAGAGATTTCTAACTGGATTATCACTATGGAACACAGTCTCTCTGTGGTACTACATTAATTCATATTATCCCATGGCTCTTCTTATGAGTCTTTATACACCTCACTATAAGGCTTCAGGAGGATTCTTCAGTGGTTCATTGCCTGAGTGTGGTCTGTGGGCTTCAAAGAGTCCTTGGAAACCATTTCAAATGCCATACAAGGTCTAAATTACCTTTAACCCAGCATATGGAAGGTGGGAGGTGGAGGCAGGAGGATCATGAAATTAAGGCCAGCATGACCCTACATAGTGAAATCTTGTTTCAAAAAAACCAAAACAAACAACACATAAAAACTATGTTTAAAAAAATCTGTAGACACAACTGGCCTTGAGTGTGCTTATTCACTGATTTTGTGTGCTGCTCTGACAATGCAGAATTAATGACCTCAAGTGGTGTCCTTGTGAGGCATGTGGTGAGGCATTGTATTTATCCTGGGAGCTATAGTGGTCTGTATCACATAGATGTAGTAAAAAAGAAACATGCCACTATCATTTAAGTGGTAGTAAACGTCAGAATTTTATAAACTAGAACCTTGGGGTAGACATCTTTTTAACCCTTATGCTACATGATGTTTTAACCAGCAGCTCACTCCTCCTCAGCTGCATACTATTAGAGTGTGGGACTACAAAAATATGGGCACGAGGGGCTGTTGAGATGGCTCAGTGGTTAAAGAACACTGGCTGCTTGTTCTTTCGGAGGCCCTGAGCACCCACATGGCAGCTCATAACTGTCTGTAACTACAGTTCCAGAGGATCTGACACCTTCATACAGACATACATGCAAGCAAAACACCAAAGCACATAAAATATGAATAAATAAGCTGGGCATTGGTGGCGCATGCCTTTAATCCCAGCACTCGGGAGGCAGAGGCAGGGGGCATCTGTGAATTTGAGGCCAGCCTAGTCTTGAGTTCCATGACAGGCTCCAAAGCAATACAGAGAAACCCTGTCTCAAAAAATCAAGAAAGAAAGAAAGAAAGAAAGAAAGAAAGAAAGAAAGAAAGAAAGAAAGAAAGAAAGAAAGAAAGAAAGGGGCATGGGGCTTATGACTCTAACCCTAGCACCTGGAAGGCAGAAGCAGTTCAAGGCCAACTGAGACTATATAATGAGTTCCAGGTCAGCCAGGGATACAGTGCGAGACTGTATCACAAAAAAACCCAACCAACCAAACAAAAAAAACCAAACCAACCAAATAACCACCTCACCACAAAAACAAAATAAAACTGTGATACAATAAAGAGTCAACACTGGGAGATGCTAACGTGGTATTTTTCAGGTATCAATTCAAGAGTAAAAATATTTAATGTACAATGGATTAAAGATTTATTTTATGTGTATGAATATTTTGTCTGGGTGTATGTATGTACACCATGCATATGCCTAGTGC
Source organism: Cricetulus griseus (assembly GCF_003668045.3). Lineage (NCBI taxonomy): Eukaryota > Metazoa > Chordata > Mammalia > Rodentia > Cricetidae > Cricetulus > Cricetulus griseus. The sequence goes on along the minus strand of NC_048597.1, from coordinate 176,679,547 downwards.
TTGAGTCCAGAGGGCAGCATAAGACCCCCTAGAGCAGTGGTTCTCAACCTTCCTAATGCTACGACCCTTTGATACAGTTCCTCATGTTGTGGTGACCCCTCAACCATAAAATAATAATAATAATAATAATAATTATTATTATTATTTCCAGACAGGGTTTCTCTCTGTAACAGTCCTGGCTGTCCTGGTAGACCAGGCTGGCCCCAAATTCACTGAGATCCTCCTGCCTCTGCCTCACAAGCACTGGGATTAAAGGTGTGTCCACCACTGCCTGGCCATAAAATAATTTTTGTTGCTGCTCATAACAGTAATTTTGCTACTGTTACAAATGTAATGTAAATATCTGATATTCAGATATTTACCTCTGTGAAAGGGTCATTTGACCCCCAGATGGGTCATGACCCACAAGTTGAGAACTGCTGCCCTATACCTAGAATTACAGATGGTTCTAAACCATCATGTGGCTGCTGAGAATGGAACCCAGATCCTCTGAAGAGCAACAGGTGCTCTAAACCCTGAACCATGTCTTCATCCCAAGCAAGGTACAATAGATTTTAATGTGACAGAGCATGAAATTTGTATAAACATGGCGTTAGCTTTCTACAAAAGCTTGAAGACTAACTCATTCCTCCCACTTCTTAACATGCACTTAGACCACATTTTCTTCATGTACTTAGATAGATGTCTCTCTATTTCTCCCTGGCTCTGTCTCTGTGTGTGTGCGCGCGCGCGTGTATGGAGACCAGAAGAGGGTGCCAGATCCTCTGTAGCTTGAGTTACAGGCACTTGTAAGCTGTCTCACATGGATTCTGGGAAGTGAACTAAGGTCCTTCCTTTGCAAGAGCAGCAAGAGCTCTTAACCACTGAGCTATCTGTCTAGTCTGTTTTCATATACTTTAGTCAAGACAACATCAGACTGAATGCAGAAACGAGACTTCTTCAAGGGAGTATTAATAAAAATAAAATAATAGCATTTTTCTCAGTAAGTTCTTTTAGAATTATTTTTCCCCAAGATAAATATGATTTGTGTTAACATAATTTATTATTATTCTTTTATGTATTAATTTTTTAAAGATTTATTTATTATATATATAGTGTTCTGCTTGCATGTCTGCCTGCAGGCCAGAAGAGGACACCAGATCTCATTACAGAGGGTCGTGAGTCACCATGTGGTTTCTGGGAATTTAACTCAGGAAGAGCAGCCTGTGCTCTTAACCTCTAAGCCCCAGAATCATATTTTTTTAGAAAGAGGGTAGCTCAGGTTTCCTCTCTATGTGGCCAAAGCTAATCCTGGAATTCTGGTCCTCATGCCTTGACCTCCTGAGTGCTGCGGGGATTACAGGTATTCACCACCACACCCATTTCATCAAAGCTACACAGAGAAACCCTGTCTTGGAAAACACAAAACAAAACAATATAAAACAACCCCCCCCCAAAAAAAACCAAAACAAGATCATGTAATATTTCCTCACCCATTAAATGGGAGAATGGAAGCAAAGGAAGACAGTGAGTGGGTTCAGCAGCCACTTCCAGGTCTACAGGCTAAACAAACACAGACACATATGCCATGTAATTGGATAAGCCCATGTTTTGGTCAGCCTTAAGCAGAATCTTAGTTTTTTATCAACTAAAGACTAGTAACTATGCCTATTACTTTAGTGTTGTTTGGGGAGAGTGCAGACACAGCTGGAAACTTAGCATTACTCCTCATTTTGTAAGATTTCAAAGTAATCTTTCACTATTTACCACCACATTGAATTTGAAAATGTGGAACAACCCACCTGTAAGTCATAGGGCTTTCCAGCCCTCACTAAAAAACTCAGCAATATACTGGTGTGTGCAAAATGAACATTCTCATCCAAGAACCCGTGTAAGAGGAGTAAGCGATTTGGTCTGGAGGAATAAAAATATTAGAAGATTAGGCAAGATAGAAGAAGGGCATTAGGGCTGACCACTTAGCTCCTTTAAACTAACAACAGGTAATGTTTTTGTACTGTTAGAACGAGGACTCATTATTTCCAGTATTAAATCTATAATATAGTAATCAGACACCACATGCAATGAAGAATGAAAAGAAAAGCATGTTCAGCTTCTTAGTATTTACTGCATGTTCCTAGAACATGTTTGTGAAAATAGTGGCTGACACAGACTTCCTTCCACTTTGACACAATTACGGACTTAAATTTCTTTCAGTGTAAGCAACTGCTTCATATATTATTTGTAAAGATAAATAAATAACCATAAATACATTAAAAAAACTTCCAATACAATATCTGAACTAGCTTTTAATTTGGCTCTGAGCAACATCCATTCCACTCTAGCAGTTTAGCAGCTAGTGGCAGAACACTTGTCTATGCAATGGTTTGGGCTCAATCCCCAGTACTGAGGGGGCAGAAAAAAGGATCTTTTTAGTATTTACAAAAGATTAATCTTAGTTTTAGTTTTTAGTATTTAGTTTTTATCATTTGTAAAGTTTTTAAAATACCATTTAAAGTTGAAAGCCTTCATTTTAAAGCATGAACTTACTCTGAGGGGAACTTCTCCGCTTGCATGGCCACAGACCCTAAGTAATAGCCCTGTTCATTCTGATCTGGGTGGCCCATATAACGTTCCGTGTATCCTGTATCATAGAAGATCCACAGAGTGACTGGGGCCCCAGCAATAGCAACCTGCGTATGACAACATGGACAGTCAGCTGTATCCCAGAAAAGAGTGCTAGTAGACAGAACTTACAACAGCAAATGTATAAGCTAAAATTATCCTTGCAAGGCTTTAGTCCCTATTACTGGGCACATATCTCAGACATGCAGAAACCTGAAATCAGGTGCCAAGGTCACAAATCTGATACTCTGTGAGTCGGTAAGCTTCATGTCCCAAAGCCATAACCCGCACTAACTCCTAAACCAGGGACAGTTGAAATACGAACTGTAAGTCTCTGTATCCAAAGCAGGTACTGAATGAAAGTGTGAAAACCAACTCCCACTGGGAAACAGGTGTGACAACTGCCAACTTCATATAAAAAAAAAGCTCCTACTGTTTCACATTTTCCTCTTCCTTTTTTTTTCTCTCTCAAAACGGTTTCTCTGTGTAACAGTCCTGGCTGTACTGGAACTCACTTTGTAGAGCAGGCTGGCTTCAAAGTCATTGAGATCCGCCTGCCTCTGCCTCCCAGGCATGCCCCACCAATGCCCAGCCAGCTTTTTTTTTTTTCTTTTCAACACAGAATTTAAACAATTGGACTATACTTAAGTAAAACTGGCCTCATTTAAGGCTCCTATGTAGTTTCATATGTAGATATTCTAACTAACTTTATTTTAAAGACAGTGTTTCATTATGTAGGCCAGGCTGGCCTCAAGCTGGCAACCCTTCTGTTTCTCTGACCCAGGTCCTAGGCCTACAGGTGTGTGCTGCCAAGCCTGGCTACTTTGTTTCTAAAGATTACTTCTCATAAACAGGGCATGCTAATATACACCTGTAATCCCAGCACTTAGAAGGTAGAGGCAGGAGGAGCCAAAGTTCAGGATCATTTTCAGCCACACCAGAAGAGCCAGCAGAACACATGAAACCTTGTCTCAAAACAATCCCCCTCAACAAAAGATTAAAGAATTTCTCATTTTAAAATAAAATCATATTACTGACATAAAAATTACTGTTCTTAAGTTTGGCCTGGTGTACCCCTTTAGTCCAGCACTTGGGAGGTAGAGGCAGAAGCAGGCGGATCTCTGAGTTTGAGACCAGTCTGGTTTACAAAGTGAGTTCCAGGACAGCCAGGGCTGTTACATAGAGATACCTTGTCTTGAAAAAGCAGAGAAAAAAAAAATTTTACTGCTCTCAATTCACTTTTTTGCTAATTTTTCTCTTATTTACACTTAGCTATTTAGCTATCCGTCTGTGCATGTGTGGTCACACATATAAGGTCAGAGTTTGTTCTTCCACTGTGTTGGGGCACTGAATTTAGTTCATTAGGCTTGCTGGCAGATACTTTACCTGCTGAGCTACCTCACTAGACCCTTTTTTTTAAACATTAAATAAATTATATTTTTATTTATCTTGTGCGTGCACAAGTATGTGTGACTTTGTGAGGGTGTACATGTGCCATGGCATGGCTGTAGAGGTAGGAGGACAACTTTAGGGAGGCTCTTTCATTCCACCACTTGAGTCCTAGGAATCAAACTCAGGCTGTCAGGCTTGGCAGCAGGCTTACCTGAAGACACATCTCATCTATCCATTCACCCCTGCTTTCTGAGTAACTGTCATCTTTATATTTTTCTTTAGTCTAAGAAAATGGTCTAAGAATTTGAAGAATTATAAGCATGTAAATACTCAGTTCACTCAGTGAGCTGGGTTTGTAGCTTGCTAGTAGAGCATATGCCTCAGTATACAAGAGGTCCTGGGTTCAAACCCCACTATTATCAAAAAATTAAATTAAAGAAAAATTCAGTTCATTCAACATGATTTTTTTGAAGTGCTGGAGATCCAGATCAGGGCCATGAACTGGGTGCAGAAATATTGAGGATTCACTTGTGGTACACACTGCTCACTGTTATTATGCCAGGGCATAGGGCAAAGTTGTAGTTTAGTAATCCAGGAAGTATATATATGTTTCACTAATCATAACTACCAATCTTTGGCATATATAAGTAGTTATAAACTGGTGCCCAAGCTGACAGCTGTTTTAAAAGCTATTTAACACTGCAGATACGTTTCCCATGCTGTGAAACACATAAACCCAACATTCTACAATATTGACAACACCTGGCCCTTCAGAAAAATCATTTCCATGTGTCTTCAATTAACAGAGAATTCTGCCCAATTACAAAAACAAATACAATAGTAGCCACATACCCTGAAGATATCCGATCTCTGCATTAATGCCATCAGGGAAAGATAGCCTCCATAAGACCAGCCATGGATGCCCACACGATCCAAGTCAATGAAGTCATACTGAGACGCTAGGTACTGGAGTCCTTCCACTTGATCATCAATTTCTATTTGACCCTGTCAAAAATGGGGGATAGTCACTGGTTTTCACACATACTAGTCTTAGAGAATTCTTTCAAAGCTGCTTCGTGTTTTACTAAAAATTCCTGAAGGATTTTATTTTTTTTTTAGATTAGAATTTATTAACAACTGATATTCTATTTTCCCTCAAGAAATTTTTAAAAAATTCATTTATAGGTAAGGGCCTGCGGCTTCTGTTGCTACCCTGTTGGGAGTTTAGTTTCCACATAGTCATCAAGTTCTTTCCTGTCACTGTCCATACTGTCCCTAGCTGCAGGGTGTCTCCCACTCCATTTGTTCTGTTGTCTGCTAAGAGGCCAGCAACTTCCTTGTAACAAGCCTTCCTCTATCCAAAGACAAAAATTCAGCCCCTTTAAGATTTTACTTCTCCTTTTAGCACTTAGTGCAGCAAAGCAAAGGCCTGAACTTCCTTTCTTCCAGCACGATACTTCTAGCAAAGCTCTGGATGTCCTAATTCTTACCAGTACCACCCAAGGTATCACTTGGCCTGCCAGTGCACACAGTTTCACTTCACTGAGCCAAAACCAAAAAATAAAACAACAACAAAAAAACTTACATGAGAATACAACATAAGGCCAAAGAACTGGCTGTGGGAGACCATCCCATGTCTTACTCAGCATGTCCAACACACTGGCAGCCACAGGGACTGCCTTACTGTGCAAAAGGAACATCGGACTGTCATCATTTCCCAAAGCAGCAGAAAGGACCTGGGGCATCTCTAAAAGGTAGCATTTAAAGCTTCCTGCAGAGAGAAAGAGGCTTGTCACAAGGAAGGAACTACCCAGTCGGTTTCCCTCTTCACAGAGGACAGAACAAATCTCAGTTATTCCGCAGTAGTATATGGGACTCTGCAAACCAAACAGGGCTGCCTTATGGCTAAGATCAAAACAGAAACTGCCTTTGTTTGTGTCAAAACAAAAATGCCTTTCGGGCATTTTTATGCAAAAGTAGCGGTACCTCAGCTCCTGGGAGATATACAGGTAAGACAGGAGTGAGCCTAATGTAAACCAAACTGTACCTTTTATCCCACTGCTCAGTTCTAGCACATTCTCCTTCACTGTCACTCAGGACCTCCCCCAACTCAAATAAAGTGTAAGAAAATGAAAACATATGAAAAAGAAAGTGTTCTATGCTCACACACCATTTTATATTTAAAGGCGCCTTCAAATTTAAGACCTCGGTGACAGGATCCCCTGTTGTCTATCACCACAACCACATAACCGAGGGAGGCCAGGGTGTTCAGGCGGAAATACTTGACTCCTTTAAATCGATTGTTCACCAGCTGTACCTGGAAAAGAAACATATCTTCAGTGAATTATGTGGCAGCACACAAAACATGAGATGGAAAGACACTGCAAACGTTAGAAAGCTGAATGTACTTACTATTATCTTGTCTTTAAAATGTTAAGTATGAAGCGATACATTTTTAAATTTACTCAAGTGTGTATGCTGCTCCATGCTTAGTTTCACTCTCAAACCCTCACAGCAAATACATCACAACTGCAGAGTTCATTCTAGCTCAGATAATTAAGATTTAAGTAAGGTAAGAGAGTAAGCTGTTCAATTATATACTCCGAAGAAGAGTTATGCCACTCAAGTAACAGTGAAAATGGCAAATTAAGAATATCTTCAAGTCCCCATCTGGAGTTGTTGCTGAGTGACAGTGGGAAGATGTGGTTGTTTTTGTTTGTTTGTTTGTTTTTCAAGACAAGTTTTCTTTGTATAACAGCTCTGGCTGTCCTGGAACTTGCTCTGTAGACCAGGCTGGCCTCAAACTAACAGCCTCTGCCTCCTGAGTGCTGGGATGAAAGGCATACAACACCACAGCCTGGCAAGATGGATCATTTTAATGAACACTGTGATCAGCCTAGTTATCTTTTGCCTGTTAGACATATTAGTGTGAAAGTATCATAATTTTAAAATTATTTTATCGCCCTCAAGACTACATACACTTCAGAGTGACCAAGAACATAAATGCATCTTGGTGCTTAATTAGAAATGGAATTGTTTCTAGTGAAAAGATGATTCAGTCACATCCAGCATGTTCATGTTTCATTTAGCTCAGGGCACTCATGAAATGGTGGTCCCATGGGATCACGATGGAGTTGAGAACCTCCTGTCATCTAATGACAGCACAGCTGGCATGACACGCACATTACTCCTGTGCTTGGGAGAATGACATGTAACCCAGCTACTGCACTGCCAGGGTTATGAAAGAGAGCACATGTAATTATGCACTTGAACAATGGCTGGTAAAAGATTACTAGGTTACTGGTGTATGTGTGTGTTTTGTTTTGGTTCTGGTTTTTTGAGACAGGGTTTCTCTGTGTAGCTTTTAGAGCCTGTCTTGGAACTAGCTTTTGTATATCAGGCTGGTCTTGAACTCACAGAGGTCCAACTGCCTGTGCCTCCCCAGTGCTGGGATTAAAGGTGTGAGCCACCACCTCCCAGCTGGTATATGTGTTTGTATATGTGTGTATCTGGCAAAATGTGGGGATTGAACCTAGGGCCCCACACATGCTAGGCAATCACCACTTTGCTACATCCTCAGCTTCCCCTTTACTTCTATTTTTACAGACAGAGTTGCTAAGTTGCCATGGCTGGACTTGAATTCACTGAGTAGATGAGTCAGGTTTTGAACTTTGAATCCTCCTGTCTCTATCTCCATCTCCCCCTAAGCTGGGATTGCAGGTGTGTACCACTGGGTCCCATTTATGATATTTTAATCATTGTTTGAAGTGTCTTCCTGCTAATGATAATGGAAAGAGTTTAGGGCCAGGTGGTGGTGGCGGTACACACTTTTTAACCCCAGCACTCGGGAAACGGGGGCAGAGAAATCGCTGAGCTCAAGGCCTGTGGTGGAATATTATTTTAAGATGCGTTACATTTGTCGGGTGGTGGTGGTGGCGCACACCTTTAATCCCAGCACTGGGGAGGCAGAGGCAGGTCTATGAGTTCAAAATCATCCTGGTCTATAAGAGCTAGTTCCAGGATAGCCTTCAAAGCCTGTCTCAACCCCCCCCCCCTTCCACACACACAAAAGAAGTGTTACATTTGTTTATGCTGTGGAACATTTGTTTTAATGATGCAAAGATGCCTGCCTAAAACACCTGATTGGTCTAATAAAGAACTGAATGGTCAAGAGCAAGGCAGGAGAAATGATAGGTGGGGCTGCCAGGCAGAGAGAATATAGGAAGAGAAATCTGGGAGGGGCAAGATCTAGGAGTGAGAAGAGGAATGGATGACATTAGGCGCCTGCCACCCAGCTACACAGCAAGCCACAGAATAAGAAGTAAAGAAAGGTATATAGGATAAAAATAAAAGTCCAAAGGCAAAAGGCAGATAGGATAATTTAAGTTAAGAAAAGCTGGCTAGAAACAAGGCAAGCTAAGGCCAGAAATTTATAAGAACGAATAAGCCTCCATCTATATGTATCTGGGAGCTGAGTAGTGGGCCCCCAAAAAGTAAAAAACTATAGAGGCCAGCCTGGTCTACAAACATGTTCTAGGATTAGCTAGGTGACACAAAGAAACCCTGTCTTGAAAACCAAAACAAAACAAAAAGATTTTTAGGGTTATTTGTGTAGCTCAGTCATGGCCTGGATAATTAGTATGCAGAAAGTCCTGGGCTCAGTGCCCAGGATCATACACACAAGATTCACATATAAAAACAATATGGTTCCACTGCAGCAGCCTTACCCATCTCCATGTGTGTTGCACATCAGCACTGTGTGAAGAAGTCCCATCAAGTGTGCCAGCTAGGTCTGTATAAGCATCTACTCTATGCTCATACAATGATAAAGTAGCCTACTGACATTTCCCAGAAAGTTTCTGAGCTGTAAAGCAACAAGTGATTGTAATCGGCAGTGCTGGACACTAAGATAGATATTGAAAAGAGGCTCTGATAAAAATGGGAGGGAGCCAAGCATAGTGGCACACACCTTTAATCCCAGCATTTGGGAGGCAGAGGCAGGAGGATCTCTGTGAGTTTGAGGCCATCCTGGTCTATAAATCAAGTTCCAGGCCAGCCAGAGCTACACATTGAGGCCTTATCTCAAAATAAACAAACAAACAAACAAACAAACAAATAAAGGAGTGAGGGATGGAGAAATGGCTCAGTGGGTAAAAGGCCTGCTGTGCAAGACTGGTGACCTGAGTTTGATTTTTTGGAACCCATTAAAGGTAAAGAGAAAACTGCATAAAGCTGTTCTCTGACCTCCACATGCACTGTGGTGCCCACTCCCTGTGTATCATGCACACACACATATTCATACAAAATAACGAGAGGGGGTGGGAAGGTTGGGTGCACTGAGGCCTGTAGTCTCAGCCACTGAGGAGGCTAAGGCAAGAAGACCACTTGAACCTAGGAGTTCTGACTAGCCTGGGTAATAAAGTGAGACCTCTTCTCACAAATTAAAAACAAAGCAGGGAAACTTTTTATTAAAGCAGCCAGGCCATTTCCTTGCCCACCATACCATGTGAGGCTCTGCTTTAACCAAGGCACGGAACTGGAGCTCCCTGGTAACTGAGGAGTCTGTGTCTTCTCTCCTACACACAGCTGCTACCATGTATCTGTATTCTGTGAAATGTCCATTCAAATCTCTGGTTATTTATTTATTTATTTATTTGTTTGTTTATTTATTTATTTTGGTTTTTCGAGACAGGGTTTCTCTGTGTAGCTTTGGAGCCTATCCTGGCACTCGCTCTGGAGACCAGGCTGGCCTCGAACTCACAGAGATCCACCTGTCTCTGCCTCCTGAGTGCTGGGGTTAAAGGCATGCGCCACCAATGCCTGGCTTGATTTTTTAAAAACTCAGTTATTAGCACATGATGGGAGATGTCCTTCTATATATGTTTCTCTTATTGGTTGATGAATAAAACACTGTTTGGCCAATAGAGGCAGGAATATATGTGGGGCTAGAAGATGAGAAGAATTCTGGGAAAGGTAGGCAAAGTGAGACGGAGAGGGACACCATGTAGAGACCAGGAAGACAGGATGTGACAGGCATTCTCTGGTAAGATAAGGCCATGTAGAAATACATAGATTAGTAGTTATGGATTAATAATTAGGAGAGAGCTAGCCAATAAGAAGCCCTAGTCATCAACCAACAGTTTAATAATTATTTTAAGTCTTTGTGTGTTCATTTGGGGCTAAAGTGGTGGGACCTGGCAGAAGAGAAAAACTCTATCAAGAAGCACATATAAGCAGCATTAATTGGACTTGGAGTTATCAATAACAAAGAAGAGGATAGGAGGTTGTGAAAGAGATAGGGTGGGAGCACTAGGACAGACAGACAGAATCAGCAGTGGATGGATATGCCCAAAATGCATTGTATAAATGTGTCAGGTTTTAAAGAAAAAAAAAATTACTAAACAATGCAGTTGTCAAGTAAAAGTTTTTCTTTTCTTTTTGCTTTTTCGAGACAGGGTTTCTCTGTATAACTTTGGAGACTGTCCTGGAACTTGCTCTGTAGACCAGGCTGGCCTTGAATTCACAGAAGATCCATCTGCTTTTGCCTCCCAAATGCTGGGATTAAAGGCGTGCACCACCACTGCCTGGCTTAGATTCAGTTTTTAATTCTTTAAAAAAAATCTATTATTACAACTGTGGGGTATGCATGTATATACTGCTTATCTATGAATGCATCTGTGGGGGAGGGGACAGTTTTAGGGCTTGTTCTTATTACACTGTGGCTCAGGTAATCTAACTTGGACTGTCAGGTTTGCATGTGTGGCAAACTCATTTACCTGTTGAGTCTCCTTGCTGATTTCTAAAAGTCTCTCTCTCTCTCTCTCTCTCTCTCTCTCTCTCTCTCTCTCTCTCTCATCTCACTATGTAGACCAGTAGACCAGACTGGAGATCTACCAGCCAATACCTCCAGAGTGGTGCTGGGATCAAAGGTATGTGCCACCATACCCGGCCTAGTTTTTCTATTAAAATGCTGGAAAGAGGGCTGCAGAGATGGCTCAGAGGTTAAGAGCACTGACTGCTCTTCCAGAGGTCCTGAGTTCAATTCCCAGCAACCACCTGGTGGCTCACAACCACCCATAATGAGATCTGGTGCCCTCTTCTGGTGTGCAGATATACATGGAAGCAGAATGTTGTATACATAACAAATAAATAAAATTAAAAAAAAAAAAAAAAAAGCTGGAAAGAGCCAAGCATGTTAAGTGGTGAGAGAGAGAAAGGGAAGGAGCAGACCCCACCCTGCCTGTCTGTGCTCTCTGTGTCTAACATCATTGCAACAGTTGCCAAACTGGCCTTCCTGCTTCTAGTCTTACCCTCTATATATCTTCAGGCATAAACAATAGTATTTTCAAAATGTAAATGAGGTTATGACTGTTGCCTGGATCCTTCCTACTTCTATCATTAGCCTTCACCAAAAACATTTAAAAGCCAACCCCCACTTTGGCACTGGGGGTTGAATCTAACATCCCAAATGCCAGGCCAGTGTTCTCCAGTAAGCTGAGGGCTAGCCCAAGGTGGCCTCTGTGGCCTTTATGATCTTAGATTATGTGGGCCTTGGGTGATCTGAGTCTACTGCTCCCCTCCCACTGTGAGCTAAGTCCCATCCTGCACCAACAGTATCAAGGGTTCTTACTCCAGGACCTTGTTTATTGTTCCTTCTGCCCTGGAAGAAGGCTGAACAGCACCAATTTCTTCTCAGTGTGTATAACATAGGACCTCTGTTACTATTTTGGGAATGAATGAATACAAATGTAAGTTACTAGAGATTTGATATTCTCTTCTGAACTCGGCAGGCATTAGGCAGGCACATAGTGCAGACATACATGCAGACAAAAATACTCATACACATAAAATAAAAATCACCTAAAATATATATATACATGTATGTATACATATTTACATGCGTTTATATACTCACCTGGGGACCACCATATATGAAGAGCACAGTGGGATATTTCTTTCCAGGTTGTAGGTCATGAGGCTTATATAACATCCCATACAGTGTAAATCCAGTAGTACTTTCAAAAGAAAATATTTCTGGAGGGGTATAGTCAGGAAGAGGACCTGTGGGTAGCAACAGAGCTTGTAAAGAAGTTCTCAGAGGCACTCTGCAATCTGAAGTTAAAGAAGAAAGTATTGAAACGCAGCTCTTCTCCCCAACAACCACCATCCTTCTTTCAGGTTAATCAGTTTATTGTTTATCTAAGCAATAAACAGGCATTTTTAAACAAAATGAATGAATACCAAATTGTTTTTTTTTTTTTCAAATTCAGACACATTGAATCTTGAATAACCTTTGGAGTCTAGGAAGTGTTTATATGCAGAACTAACCAAATATGTTGTGCTAAGTTCAGTCGTCACTTTTTGGTAGTTAAACCATACACCTGATCAGAAACAGGCAGGCATGCATTTCAAAAAAGTTGTGGGTAGGGAACAAGAACCTTATATTTAACGTAGTTATTTTAGCCTGTTTATAGCAGGTGCTCATCAAAATACACTTGTTTCTGATCAATTTAGCCACCACCACCCGGCTACATTTTCTTTTAAAATTTATTTTTTTAATTATTTATTTACTATTATTAATAATAAATATTCTCTCCTGGCCTCTATGGCACACATGTGGTACCCACACTCACGTGGCACCCACACTCACATGGCACCCCCACACACACACACACTCATTCACATAAATAAAAATTTAAAGAAAGATGGTGATAGGTAATCTTATCAGTTGTGAAAATGAACCTCTGGGCATGTATGTGAGGGATTTTATAGATTAGGTTAATTGAGGAAGACCCACTCTAACTGTGGATGGTATGTTTCAGGCTGGGGTCCCTAACAGAATAAAAAGGAGAAGGGGAATTGAGCAACAGAATCCATCTCTCTCTGCTTTCTGACTGGATGCAATGTGACTTCCTTCATTTTAGACTGTACAGTATACTGTGAGTCAAAACAAACCTTTTCATAAGTTGCATTTGTCAGTTCAACTTATAAGTTAACTAATACAGAAAACAAGCATTAAAAAATAGATCTCGACGGGCGTTGGTGGTGCACGCCTTTACTCCCAGCACTTGGGAGGCAGAGGCAGGTGGATCTCTGTGAGTTCGAGACCAGCCTGGTCTACAAGAGCTAGTTCCAGGACAGCCTCCAAAGCCACAGAGAAACCCTGTCTCAAAAAACAAAACAAAACAAAACAAAACAAATAGATCTCATGCCTGAAGTACTAGCACTTTTGAGGCCAAGGCAGGCTAGCTTGTGTTCCATAGTCAAGCCTGGACTACAGAATGAGAGCCTGTCTTTCTACAGTGCTCTTTGCTCTCACAGTGAGCAAGTGTGCTGGCCACTATTAAGATGGCTATGCAAAGACTTTGAAACTTAAAGCAGTCAACGGGTTATTCCCTAAAGGGTCATTCTCTATGCTCAAGGGGTCTTACTAAGTTTAGAATACATTATCCTTTTTGTTTTGCTTTGTTTCTATGAGACAGAGTTTCTCTGTGTAACTCTGTCTTGGAACTCACTCTGTAGATCAGGTTGGCCTTGAACTCACAGAGATCCACCTGCCTATGCCTCCCATGTGTTGGGATTAAAGGCATGCACCACCACCTCCAGGCTCTTAATCTGCTTTTTAAAAAGGCTTTCTAGACATGCTCCTGCTTAGATGAGAGGAAACCCAACTCATTCAGCAGTTTATAGAACAGGAAGTGAGGTCCACCTGAAGCTCAGCAGCTCAGGGACAGGCAAGGCTGAGCAATGAGAAGACAGCCTAAGAGACAGACACAGGACACCAGCACAGTGCATTCTGGTACAAATCTTAGGTAAACCTGGGTTCAGGGAAAGGAGTACCTGCTGAATCCAAAATGGTGGCCCAAAATTCCTTTGTTTTATGAACTGGGTCATCTTCAGGACTTGAGAGTTTGTAGAGGGACACACAGTGTGGATTCTTCTGGTTGCTATACTTACTTATGAAGAAGTCACAATGCTAGAGAAAAGAGAGACAATAACAGCTTTCCATAAGAGAGGCAAGGAAGGCTACCCATGGTTACACACACCAATGCTAGGGCAAGAGGACAATGGGAGTTTGACAGCTGATGCAAACACATAGTGCTTTTCCTAGACAAGGCTTCTGTGGGCCAATGTCACTGTGGGCCAATGTCACTGCTTTTCACAGTACTCAAAGGGAATTTCTATGACAGGATCCCTCCCAACCGGGACAAAGTACCTGGCTGAGGCAGCAGGAGTGTGAGTAGCCTCGGTCAGTCAGCCTAACCACTTCGCCAGGGTTTGCATAACTGGTCACATACAGGTGATGCTCCAAGGGAGAGTCCTTGGTGCCTTCAAAGTATACCAGCTTTCTGACTTCATCAATCCAGATCTGCAAAAATCACAGCACAAATCAGTATCAGCCAAGTGCTGACAAGGCCAGCAACACACAGACAGTCCCATGTTGTTCACAATCACCGGATTCCTCTGACCTGGGCTTCTTTTGTCTTTACTTTGCTACAGATGACAATGTAATTGGTTTTGTTGATGGCTAAAACCAGATCTTGCCCAGAAGGTAAAAGGCTGAATCACACATGATTGGGATAATGTCCTGATCAGATTGCATTGTGTACTTCCCTTAAAATATGGGGATTATTTCCTTACAACAATAATAATAATTCCTCAGGGGGAAATATCCTACATCGTACCTCATTTTGCTCCTTGGAAGAGATTAACTATCTCTCTCTTGCAGCCAGTGCAGTGTTAGCTTAGTACTTTTTTAGATCTTTTATACAAATTTGCAAAAGCGTTTTATCTATCAGGTTGAAAAATAACTGAAATCAACTAGCTTCAGTGACAGTGTAGTTTATAAATAAGCAAGGGTAAGATTTATTTTAAGCATTGATACTGGATATGATACAGTGTCCCCAGCCCTGGATAAGTTCTTTTAAGTTACTATCTAGAACTGAATTCACTTAATATTCTTGCCAAATTATAGTAATATAAATGTTTTTCTTTCATTGCTACTTTAAAAATATTCTACTAGCCTATTGAAAATTTTCTATAATTCCAAATGTCTTATAGAGAGAAAAGATAAATTCTAAAGTATTATAAATCTCTCTTTCTCTCTCTCTCTCTCTCTCTCTCTCTCTCTCTCTCTCACACACACACACACACACATACACACACACCTTTCATTATTAACTCTCTAAAGTAGATTCATCCATTCCTAAATGAATACAGTTGCTCTGGGAAACAAACATTCAAGAATCCCCATAGGCATGTATTATCTCTCCAGAAGGTCAGGCTGATTTTACAGCAGAAGCAGCAGGGACTCAGGCCTTTCTACACTGACTTGACAGCTGATGCAAAGACACAGTGCTTTTCACCCCCATCTGCAAGGTTCTTTACTTTGTTTCATGTAAGCACTTATTTTCAATAGGATTAGAGTCTCCAGGAATGCTTGCTGAACAGATTGCTGGGTCCTACCACCAGTTTCTGAGGAGGACTGGGTTGAGCTGAATCTGCATTTCTAGCATGATCCTACACGATTTGCATGTTCCACCCATGGTCTGGGACCACACTGAATATCCCCCTCAACAGTAAGAGTTACATGAGCTTAAGCCTGAGAGCTTTATGCAGTTGTTGCTGTGAGAAGTCTGAGTAGAACAGAATGACTCGTAAAAGTCGAGGTAAAAAGGCAACATAAATACAAACAAACAAACAAACAAAGCAAAGATACAGGAAAGAAGAGGAATAATTTGAGAGGAACAAACATCACAAAATTTAACGTGGCTCAAAAAACTCATGCCCACATGGGTGAACAGAAGTCATTAAGGTTGCCCAAATAAGGGCCTTTCTGCTTATGTGATTTTGGGATTTATGTCAGTATCATATAGTAAGTAGCTCTTAACTCCAACCACTACAATTCATGGAATTACAAAAACATTGTTTTGTTTTGTATATATGTCTGCCTGCATGTGTGCCACAGCATGCATCTGGCACACAGAGGACCATATGAGGGAGCCACATCTCTCCTTGTACTATGTAGGTTCTAGGAATGTAGCTCTGGCTGTGAGACTCGGCAGCAAGCAACGGTACCTGCTGAGACATTTTGACGGCTTAGGAAAATCACATGAATGTGATTTTTATTATTAGAACCTAGAATTCCACAATGAGATTTCTTCCCTCAGGCATTAGCCAGAGGTAAAACAAACAAACACACAAACAGTATTTGGATATGTAACCTGACAACTATGTGAGACCCTAGTGAACTCAGACTTAAAAGGCTGCCCACAGTAAGACTTTATTTTCATGTGCAGTTTTAGACTCCAGGAGGCAGGCACTGAGGCCTGTGCTGAGTAGCACATCTCCATGGGGGTGTCTTACCCACACTAGTCTAAGGATTTTACAAACAAAAAAAATAGGGGACCAGAATTTGTGTGTGTTTGTGTGTATGTACATGTTCATGTGTGTGTGCTCATACATGTTGAGGTGTGTGTTCACAAGTGTAAGAATGTATGCTCACTGTGTGTGTATGTTCAGTTAGAGGTGGGTGTTAGGCAGGCCTGTATCATGCAGGCCCTGGAGAGCAGATCGCAGGTACTGTGCTTGTACCGTAGCTGCGTCCCCAAACTGAGCCATCTCCTCTTTATTCCACTTCTTCAATCACCTCAGAGGCCATCAGTATTTCTAAAGATGTCAGAACATGTAATATTTCCAAAAATTTGATAAAATCATACTCAGGCCACTACTAGATCCTGGTGGCACACATCCATTGAACTGTATGAGCCAGAAGGAAGGAATTTCTAGAGATCGGATGAAACCAACTGAAAGTAAAGGCAAAGGGCCTTTCAGTCAAGGCCTGCCCGCCTGCTCTACAAAGTGAAGCTCAAGGCCAACCTGGGCAACTTTGCAAGACAGACCCAGTCACAAGATAAACAGACAAAAGTAGCTGGGATGTGGCTTAACACTAGAGCACTCGCCCAGCATTGCAGGCTGAATTTGATCCCAGTTTTGGCCAAAAACTTCACAATCAAAGGTTCTCAATGAATTGTTACAGAAAGCCACATGCTCAGAGCAAAGCTCTTCCCTGTTAATCTTAGTTCAAAAAACTTAAATCTGTGACATAAGACAAAAACAAGTGAATGAAAGAAAATTTCTACCCTCAAGAATGCTAAATATAATTCCCTATGTCCCTATGTAAAAACATGAACAGTTTATTAAACCTAAAAATTTTCAGGTTATACACTAACTCAAAACTTTTTAAATCCCTAAACATACAAATTGTTTCTTTACTAAATGGCAATAATATATTTGAAAATGGAGATCTTGGGCTGGAGTGACGGCTCAGTGGTTAAGGGCACTGGCTGCTCTTCCATGGTTCAATTCTCAGCAGTCATACGGACTCACAACTGTCTACACTGTCAGTTCTAGGGGATCTGACACCCTCTTCCAGCCTCCATGGACACTAGGCAGGCATGTGGTGCACAGACATGCATGCAGGCAGAACAATCCTACACAAAAAAATAAAAAAATAACGGAAAATGGTAGTCTTTAGTAACTGGATTCATCTTATCTTATACCTATAAAATAAGTGAGCTTGGGCTGGAGAGATGGCTCAGTGGTTAAGAGCACTGGCTATTCTTCCAGAGGACTCAATTCCCAGCACCCACATGGCAGCTTACAACTGTCTGTAACTCCAGTTCCAGGAGATCTAACACCTTCACACCAATGCACATAAAATAAATTTAAATAAACTAGTTTAAAAAAATAAGTGAGCTTTATAATTTTTTAATTTTTTAAAAAATTTATTTTAATTTTTTTTAAAGACAGCGCCTTACAATATAGCCCTGAGTGGCCTAAAACTTGGTAGGTAGACCAAGCTGGCCTCAATCTTACAGAGATCCACCTGCTTCTGCTTCCCAAGTGCTAGAAGTAAAGCTGTGTATCACCATACTCTGATTAAACTGAGATTCTTCTTTTCTAACAACTTGTATATTCTTCTAGGCCCTAACTTAATATTGTAAAACACTGGGGTCCTACATACTTATATACATACATATATTGTATTATTCATTTTTTTCTGCACTCTATACAGAGCAGAGGCTGACCAAACACATCAGTGGAATAAAGAGTCATACATTAGATCCATGCCGGCCAAGAACTTCCCATTCACCACTGGTAATTGCTATTTCTTCTTTGATAGGACACTTGAAATCACCTGAAGATGAATACAATCAACATTTAGTACTTTATTCCAGATCATAAACAAATGAAACAATATAGAAAAGTTTTCTAAACTGTCTATTCCAAAAAGCTACAATGAAACAAAAACAAAAACATCAAGGTTAGGTTTGCCATAATGAAAATGTCTTGGAACTAGATAAAGACAACAGTTGATAATATTGTACTAAATGGTATTGAGTGACAAAAACTTACGTTCAATTCTAATACAGCATGTATGTGTTTGAGAAACAAAGAACACAAATGGAAGATACCACTTTACATCTATAAGGGTGGCTATTAAAAAAAAAAAAAACCAACACCTGGGTATAGTGACACACCTTTAACCCCAGCACCTGGAAGGCAGAGACAGGTAGATCTTGGTGAGTGCAAGGCCAGCCTGGTCTACAGAGTGATTTCTAGGACAGCCAGAGCTATACAGTGAGACTCTGTCTTCAGAAAAACCAAGGAAAAATAAACAAACAAATTCACAAGTCAGAGAAATAAAACATAAACATATAAAAGCAAGAAAACAGAAAATAACAAGTATTGTCAAGGATATAAAGAACTAAAACTTGGGGCTGGAGAGATGGCTCAGGGGTTAAGAGCACTGACTGTTCTTCCAGATGTCCTGAGTTCAATTCCCAGCAACCACCTGGTGGCTCACAACCATCTATAGTGGCATCTGATGCCCTCTTCTGGCATAAAGTCGATAGAGCACAAATATACATAAAATAAATAAATCTTTCTTTCTTTCTTGTTTTTTTTTTTTTTTTTTGAGACAGGGTTTCTCTGTCACTTTGGAGGCTGTCCTGGAACTAGCTTTTGTAGACCAGGCTGGTCTCGAACTCACAGAGATCCTCCTGCCTCCCAAGTGCTGGGATTAAAGGCATACGCCACCACTGCCTGGCCATAAAATAAATAAATCTTAATGGAAAAAAAACACTGTACAAACAAATGTGACATATACTACAATAGAATATAGTCTTAAAATATTTATTTTTATTGTATGTGTATGTGTGAATGCCTGCATGTATGTATTCACATGCATGTCTGAAGACAGAAGGCAGCATTGGATCCTCTGGAAATGGAGTTATGGGTGGTTGGAAGCTGCCATGTGGGTGCTGGGAAGAGAATCTGGGCTCTCTGCAAGAGCAGCAAATCCTCTTAACCATTGAGCTATCTCTCTAGTATCCCTATATAAATTTTATTTTGCAAAGTTTTTAAAACCTAGTGGGGTGGTGTAAGCTTCCCATTCTAGCACTTGAAAGGCAGAGGCAGATAGATCTCTGCCAATCTGAGGACAGTTAGGTTTGCATAATTAGTTCTAGGCTAGCTGGAGCTACATAGTGAGACCATGTCTACAAAAACAGTTATTTAAATAAAAAAAAAAAATAACGTGGGTTCATTTTTTTTGTACATGTGCTGATGAACCAAGTGCATGTAGGTTCATTTTAAACAAATTAAAAATTGTAATCAAGGGCTGGAGAGATGGCTCAGAGGTTAAGCGCACCGATTGCTCTTCCAGAGGTCCTGAGTTCAATTCCCAGCAACCACATGGTGGCTCACAACCATCCGTTATGAGATCTGGTGCCCTCTTCTGATGTGCAGATATACATGGAAGCAGAATGTTGTATACATAATAAATAAATGAAATCTTTAAAAAAATTGTAATCAAGGCAAAAGTGTCATAAAAATTGGTATTCTAATCACTTAAAAATTACCCACTATTAATAGCTTAATATGTATTCATTGAGGATTTGCTCAGCTTTTCACATGAATAAATTTGTATTTCAGTTAATATAATGGCATAAATCTTATACACCAAAAAAAAAGTTCTGGTGCTTATAAAGACTATAATGAAAACATTATGGCTGTGGGAGTGGGAGAAGATCCCTGTCATCAGGCCTGATACCCTGAGTTTGATCCTTGGAACTTACACAGTGGAAGGACAGAAAAGAGTCCCACAAGCTGTCCCCTAACTGCACATGATTGCTCTGTGATCAATTATACAAAACAAATAAAATACAAAAACATTAAGTACACAAATAAGAAAGGCTTCTTACTTGGGGCAGGTAGTCCACCGCTGGATCGTTTATATTTGCTCTCCTTTAAAATGGATATGATTTTATACAAATGACGGAAACCTGTTTTGCATTCAGAGGCAAAAATAAACTCTATTTCATCTTCATGAGTTTGAGGGAAAACATGAAAGATATCGTGGATCTGTAAAATGAACAGCTTAATTTTACTATATGCATTAATAAATATACCACACAGGTCACCAAATGAGAGAAGAAAGAATTACTTGAAATACAGACAGTAATAGGTTTTGTCTGGGCCTTTTACATTTATTTTACTCTTGACAAAGATTTCACACACTCAGAGTAAGTGTTTCCAAATGGAAGAAAGCAAAAGAACAACATGGCCAAGGCTGCTGCTTCCCAGCTCTGGGATATCTGGAGCACATGAAGCTTGTGCAACGGCATAAATCTTATACACAAGCAAGGAGGAACAACATGCTTTACTTTTGTTTTCCAAAGAGAAGTATTCTAACAGTTGAAGGAAAACAGATGTTCATCTGTTTTGGGTGAATCACAGGAAGCCTACTTTCAACTACAGAGAGACAGAAAAATGTTTTTCTTTTATATCTAATTTTTATGTTAAAATGGAAAATGCAAAACTCAATTAAAAACTAGTATATTTGATATAGTTTGCTAACTTAAAAGGATGTTTCTAAACACAACTCTTGGAAGCACAGAGGCTGGAGCTGAGGCTATGGGCTCTCTACCGGGTGTGTGCAGGGCCATAGCTGCAGTTATTAGTGAGCTGCCACTTCAGTGGTATCTACTTTCTGCTGTATACTCTCCATTCTGGGACCATCATTCCAGCTTGAAGTGTTCACTGTTCCTTTGAATTTAAGGATGCATTTCATTAGCTTGTTAAAGACCTTCACCTGCCTGAGTATCCTGAGAAAATACACAGCCATGTCCAAGAAAAAGAAATGCATACATTTATCCAGATGTCTGTTGTTTCTTCATAGATGATCAGTGGTGTCACAGAGTCAGGCACTGACTCTATGAGTCTCTGTCTGTCCATGGCATCATCTTCCACTGGGATGAATAACTCAGGGGAGATCAGAACTATCTGTAGGTGAGTCTGGGAACGATCTAGTAGGATGGACCAGGCACTGTTCAAAGGAACAAGAAGAAATCAAGAATGAAGCAAGATCTTGGAAATGAATAACCTTCTGTTCTCTCCCTTGTTACCTATCAATTTTATTTTATATATATTTTTTTAGTTTTTCAAGACAGGGTTTCTCTGTGTAGCCTTGGCTGTCCTGGAACTCTTCTGTAGAACAGTCTGGCCTTGAACTCAGACAGCCACCTGCTTCTACCTCCCAAGTGCTAGGATTAAAGGCATGCACCACCACTACCTGACTTATTTTTCTTTTTTCTTTCCTAAAGACTTATTTATTATGTATACATTGTTCTGCCTGCATGTATGCTTGCAGGCCAGAAGAGGGCACCAGATCTCATTACAGGTGTTTGTGAGCCACCATGTGGTTGCTGGGAATTGAACTCAGGACCTCTTGAAGAGCAGCCAGTGTTCTCTTAACCTCTAAGCCATCTCTCTAGCCCTTATTTTTCTTTTTAAAGACAGGGTTTCACTATGTGACCCTTGGCTTCCCTGGAACTCACCATGGAGATCAGGCTGGCCTTGAACTCACAGAGATCTATCTGCCTCTGCTTGCTGAAAGCTAGGATTAAAGGCAAGAGACACCACACCCAACAATTATTCCTATAATCACAATATAATGTGCTTATAGGACTGCAAATCTGTACATTCATGGAGTTCAGGGAAAAGGCCTGTGAGGAAATAATAGAATGCCAATTTACTTGGGAAGGCAAAGCCTACAGCAAAGACATTTAGAGTTCTGTATCCTAAATTAGTGGTAAGAAAGTGACAATTTAACATACGCACTATTTTCCCTCTGGAGTCCATCCAGCTCTGGCAATATATTCGACTCCTTCAAACAGAATCTCAAAAGGTTGAACCAGTTCTTTATCTATGACATCTATAATCTAATAAGAAGAAAAGGGAATGGTTACTACAGAAGACAAGAGAAAATAACACACTAATCTACTTAAATTATCTTTTCAGACAAGGGTACTTAAAAGGGCACAAAGTTGACAGTGAAGCCAGCAGTCAGTCAGGGGTTTCCTGTGTTGGTACTTTCTATACCCAGGACAATTCTAGAACAAGCACAGACATGATTTCAAAGTCTTCCTTTATACTAACAAAACCCTTGATAATGAATGACAGGCTCAAATTTTGCTCACTTCAGGTCTAGAATCTAGGAAAAGTAACACCCCTTAAGTCCCTCTACTTCAGTCTAAAATATATTTGTGTAATATCTGAAAAAAAAAAAGACTTGATAGGCATTTTTTTTCCTTTAAACGTTTAGTAAACACAACTCAAAAAAAAAAGTAATTAAAAAAAGTGGAGTAGGGCAGTAATGGTGCACGCCTTTAGTCTCAGGGCTCAGGAAGCAGAGGCAGGCAGATAACGGTTAGTTCAAAGCCAGCATGGTCTACAGAGCAAGTTTTAGGACAGCCAGAGCTGTTACACAGAGAAATCCTGTCTCAAAAAACAAACAAAAAATTGGTCCATAGTAGGGCAGTGGTGGTGCACACCTTTTGTCCTAGGACTTGGGAGGCAGAAGCAGGCAGCTCTCAATGAGTTTGAGGCCAGTCTGGTCTACAGAGCAAGTTCCAGGACAGCCAGGACTACACAAAGAAACCCTGTCTTGAAGCCAGCCCCCACCCCCGAAAAGAGATTTGAATAGGTAGCCCTTCAAAGATAAACACAGGAAACATTAGCCATGGTGAAATGCAAATCAAACGGCAATGCACTACTGCTTATAAAAGGATGACTGTGACAAACAACAGGGGCAGTAACAAGTGTTAGAATGATGTAGAAAAACTAGAAACCTCATATACTGCTTGTGGGAATATAATTTTCAAAGCAGCCTGGCAGCTCCATAAAAGATTAAACAGAGCATTATCACATGACCCAGCCATTTTCCCAGGTATACCTCAGAGAAACAAAAGCATAAACCCTTACAAACACTTGCATATACATGTTCCTAGCAGTCTCTCTCCAACTCCTTCTTTTGACTCTCTCTCAAATGATACAGTCCCACTATAAGTGAAAGCTGATCTTAAACTTGTGATGCTCCTGCCTCAGCCTCCCGTGTACAGACATTGTTGCGGTAACAGGAATATGTCACTGTCTAGCTTCATGACAGCTTTCCTGTTTTGTTTTTGTTTTTTGTTTTTTTCAATACAGGGTTTCTCCCTGTAACCACTCTGGCTGTATTGGAACTCACTTTGTAGATCAGAATGGCCTCGGACTCACAGAGATCCACTTGCCTCTGTATCTCAACTGCTGGGATTAAAGGTGTGAGCCAGCACTGCCTAGCAACAGCTTTCCTTTTATGAGGAAAAAAAAAATGGTAGCAACCCATTTGATGAACAGGTATAAAATGTGGTATATCGCACAAAGAAATAATATTCAGCAATAAAAAGAAATAAAGGGGGCTGGAGAGATGGCTCAATCAGTAAAGTACTTGCCTGACAAGCATGAAGATTTGAGTTTGGATTTCCAGTACCCTGGTAAATGGCAGGCATAGTAGTACTGTGCTGTTTCAACACTGGGGAGGCAGAAATAGGAGGAACCCTGTAGCTTTCTGGCTAGCCAGCCAGTCTAGCCAATCAGCGAGTTCCAGGTGCAGTGAGACTATCTCAAAAAATAAAATGAAGACTGGAGAGATGGCAGTGGTGGTGCACACCTTTAATCCCAGCACTTGGAAAGGGAGAGGCAGGCAGATCTCTGTGAGTTCGAGGCCAGCCTGATCTACAGAGTGAGTTCCAGGACAGCCAGGGCTACATAAAGAAATCCTGCCCCCCAAAACTAAACACTCAATCCCCCTGGGGTGGGGGGAAGAATACTTATTTTTAGGTATGTGTACGCATGCATTTATATGTGGGTATGTTCACATGAATGTAGATACCTATGGAAATCAGAAGAGGACATCAGATCCTCTGGAGATAGAGTTATAGATGGTAGCAAGCCTCCTGACAGGTATGGAATTTGGGTCTTCCACAAGAACAGTATATGCTCTTAACAGTTGAGCCATCTCTCCAGCTGCCCTCAAATCTGCATTTTAACTAATTTTGTGAGCATGTCCAAATGGAAAGCAGGAGTACAAGAGAAATAGGGGTTATTCAATCCACCACAGATGTGATATACACCCAACACAGAAGGTAAACCACTGTTTTACATTTTGCAAAGAGCACAAAGTATTTGCATATGTGCAGAGGCCAGATGACTTGTTTACTCCTCAGAATTTTTTTGGAGACACAGTCTCTCATTGGTCTAGAGTTCAATAAGTAGGCTAGGCTGGCAGGCCAGAGTATTAGCACAGCTTTTCATGTAGGTTCTGGGGATTTAACACAGGTTCTTATATATCCCTCCCTGAAGGCCTCATATGAGTGCTTTCAAGGAAGAAAACTAGGTCAACCTGTAAATTATGAACCACAAATATCTCATCAACTTCAACAAGTAGACAAATAAAATGCATCAAAGTGCCTCCTAAACCAGCTAGCCAAAGCACAGAGTGTTCAGTGCCTCACACTTACCCCTCCTTCAGCATCAACAAGTATCTCTGACATCTTGAAAGTGACCTTTGGGTTTGCTGTGCCTTTAGAAAAAAACATGAATGAATAATAATGTTCATAATTACTCCAACCAACTTCTTCTGATAGGTGTCCTTCAGATTTTAGTTAAGTTAGGAATACTGTATATAATTGGGGCTTTATTGTGCAAAAGTCTTAGAACCTATCTCAAATTCATGAGTAGCAAACAGGAAAGAGGCTAAAACTAGAAAGAGTCAGTATAAAAAAAAAAGGAAGTTATCTACTATTTTTGTATCGAAATGTTGCAAACAGCAAAGTGGGCAAAAACAAACAAAGAAAAACCCAGAACAAAAGTCTGTTAAAAGTCTTTGACAGGGAGGGATACTTTCTTGCTGATTTCCCAGTTTTGTAGGCACACCCACCTCCAAAAACAATTAAAGATTCAAAAGCTATACTTAATGAACAAATAATCTTTATGAAGGCTGTTAATGATCAAGCTGACTATACATTTGAATGACTGCAGATTTCATTTTTTGTTTTTGAGACAAGATCTCATCTAGTATCTCAGGCTGGCCTGGAACTCCTAACAACCCTCCTACTGCCACAGGCTTCCAAGCACTGGGACTACAAGCATGAGCCACCCCACCACACCTAGAGGGAAAAAATGAATAAATAAGAACAGTGGAATACAGTACCTGTTTTAGGATAGCGGAATGAATCTGCCCTTCTTGTTTCCAACATGGGGGATGTAACATGAATAATTTCGACCTCAGATTCATCATTTTCTTCATAGAGAATTCTAAGAATTTTACCACCACTAGGAGCTTAAAAGGAATTTAGGTATTGAAAATTTAGAATAATTATTACAGAATACTCATCATTCACTAGTCCCTTTAAAACTAGGTGTTTTACTGAAGGAATAATTTAGGCATACGACAGACCACTATTATGAATTAGTGGTACTAGAGACTGAATTCAGATCTTTGAACATGATAGATAGGCTAGTATCTGCCAGGCTGTGCTACCTTCAAAACAGAAAATTTTAACTACATTTATTTATTCACTCTGTGTGTGTATGTATGTAGGCCTTATTAGTGGCTTACAGCTAAAAGTCTGAATAGTTCTTTAATGGAACATGAAAAATATTTATTTAGAAGTCATATTTGAGATTTGGACATTTTAAAATGTAAATGTTTTGCCACAATTATACAGAACAAGACTGTGACATAAATCATTCAACACAACTAAAGTCTTTAGCATCTTCTAGAAAATGTTGTAACGTTAATTAAATAATCTCTTCTTAAGGTGGGATGCATGTGGAAGTCAGAGGACAAGTTTTTTGTTGTTGTTGTTTTTTCGAGACAGGGTTTCTCTGTGTAGCTTTGGAGCCTATCCTGGAACTCGCTCTGTAGACCAGGCTGGCCTCAAACTCACAGAGATCCACCTGCCTGCCTCTGCCTCCCGAGTACTGGGATTAATGGTGTGCACCACCAATGCCTAACCCAGAGGACAAGTTTTGAGAGTCAGTTCCCTCCTTACACCATGTGAGTCCCAGGGAACTGAAGTCAGGTCATTGGGCAGCAGCAAGTGCCTTTACCTGCTGAGCCAGCCTGCGGGACCCTGTGCTACCTATGCATGAAAACTTCCGCATCTTTACAACTGCAGGGCGACTTCAAAGTCCCTTCTACTAGGACTTAAAGTTTATCCTTTTAGCAGGGAAATAATATGTGCATGTGTTTAAATATATATATAGTACACACACACACACACACACACACACACACACACACACACACACACGGGAAATATTTTGAAGGATTTTGACATAATCAAACATAGTATTTCCTATAAAGTGCTAAGAGTTTGAATGGTTGTATTGAATGGTTTCTGACAAAATCTTATTCTGTATAATTATGGGAAAATGTCTACATTTTAAAATAAAAGTCCAACTCTATGACATGGATTAAAATAGATATTTTTCATTGTCCTCTAAAGAAATGTTCAGATCCTGGTGGCACATGCCTTTAATCCCAACTCTTGGGAGGCAGAGGCAGGTGGATCTCTGTAAGTTGGAGGCCAGTCTGGTCTACAGAGCGAGTACCAGGATAGGCTCCAAAGCTACACAGAGAAACCCTGTCTCCAAACACCAAAAAAAAAACCAAAAACCAAAAAACAAAAACCAACTGCTGCTCTTCCAGAGGACCCAGCTGGGTCTCCAGCACCCGTGTAGCATCTCACGACCAACTGTGACTCCACTTCCTAGGATCTATAACTTCTTCTGACCATTGCAGGCCCACACCCACACCACACATGGTACACTTACATACATGCAGGCAAGCACACACACACAAAATTAAGAGTAAATAAATCTTAAAAAATAAAAAGGAGCTGGGCAGTGGTGGCACATGCCTTTAATCCCAGAACTTGGGAGGCAGAGGCAGGTGGATCTCTGTGAGTTCAATGCTAGCCTGGTCTACAGAGTGACTTCTGGGACTGGCTCCATAGCTACTGAGAAACTCTGTCAAAAAAAATAAATAAATAAAAATAAAAAGTAAAAAAAGAATTAAAGTACATAACACCTAAGAAATACTGCTTCATAAATTGTGTTTCCAATTTTGTCTATTAAATACATGAACACTTCACATGATTGTGAGTTTCTCACTGGACTGTGGTTAGACAGGGTGGGCTGATCCTTTAAGCTTCTCAGTTACTGGTTCACACATACTCATCTGTTCATGTCATTAGTGGGGACCTTATCATAATGCTGCTTGACCTTACATAGGCCAGCTTTCTAGATGAAAACTGGCAAGCAGAACCTGAGGTGCTGAGACAGAAGGTAACCGTTTCTACCAGAATTCATGTGTGTGTGTTGGGGGGAGGGGGGGATAAAGACTATCTTTTCTGAATAGCTACTAGTACAGTCTAATTTTCATCACTTTTTCATTTACTATCCCAGCTTTACAGTCGGTACAGTCAGCCAAATGACAGTCAAAACCTTTAATACTTCAAGTGACCTGTGACACACTTGCTTACTTCTTTCAGCTTGTGGACACCACCAGTAGCCTGAGTATCTATCAAATTCTTCTTGAAGAACAAAGGTAGCAACTCCAGCTGATCTGGGATCCTCTTCCATGTTGGCTAGCTCTGTACAAACAAAACAGGCAAAAATTATCCCTCAAACTTTTTTTTTCTTAACAATAGGACAAAACAAAATGATTCCATCACTTCTAAAGAAAGGTAGCTTGATGGGGGATGTCCTTCTGTATGCTGTGAATATATGTTTCTCTTATTAATTGATGAATAAAACTGTTTCAGCCAAAGGACAGGCAGGATGTAACCAGGCAGGAAGTACAGGCAGGGAGACCAGACTAGGAGAATTCTGGGAAGAGGATCGCAGAGAGCGAGTCTCCAGGGAGAAGCCATGTAGCTACTGGGAAGGTAGGATGCTTAGGCATTACCAGTAAGCCATGACCACGTGGAGATACACAGATTAATAGAAATGAGTTAATAATTGAGAGAGAGCTAGCCAATAAGAAGCCTGAGCAACCAACCTAACAGTTTATAATTAATATAAGCCTCTGTATGTATATTTGGGACTGAAAGGCCTCGGGACCTGGCAGGACAAAAACTCCCATCTACAATAGCTGATTGTAGTAGTCAACCATGGAGCCAAAGAGATTGAATTCAAATCTGGGCCTCACCATCTATCTACCTATTGTATGACCTTGTGCAAATTGTCTCATTCCATGGTTGCATGTCAGTGGTAGAACTCAGCATATGCTTGGCTCTAGTACCCTTAGCACCAATAACTACCTAAACAAATAAATCACAGAGACACTATTATGTAAGATTTTATATCATGTTTACAATATAATTTGAATGTGGCTTGTTTTTTGAAAATCATCTATGTTTTGACATTTGTCAGTACTTAAGTTCTTGTTTGTTAAGTAATAGTCCATCAATTCTATGGGTTCTTTTCTTAAGACAGTGGGTAGTTTGAATAATAATGGACCCCAGTCAGTGGAACTATTTGGAAAGATTAGGAGGTGTGGTCTTATTAGAGGTGTGTCACTGGGGGTGGGCTTTAAGGCTTCAAAAAGCCCATTCCAGGCCCAGTCCCTCTCTGCCTGCAACTTGTAGATCCGATGTGAGCTCTCAGCTACTGCTCCAGCACCATACCTGACTGCCTTGCCTGCCCCCACACTTCCAGCCATGTTAACCATGCACTCATCCCCTGTAACCGTAAACAAGTTCCCAATTAAATGTTTCCTTTTCTAAGTTGCCTTAGTCATAGTATTTCATCACAGCTATAGAAGAGTAACTAAGACAGGCAGGGTCTTGCTATATGACAGGCCATGGCTGGCCTAGAACTCACTATGTAGACCAAGCTAGCCTTCATCTCAGAGACTGGCCTGCCTCTGCCTCCTGAGTGCTGGGATTAAAGGTGTAGGCCACATGTTGGGTCACGCTGTGGATCTTTCATCCATTCTTCTGCTGACATATGGGCTGTTTTTGGTTACTGTGAATAAAGATAATGTGAACATTTATTTTTTTTTAAAAAATAATTTATTCTTACTTTATGTGCATTGGTGTCTTGCCTGCATGTATGTCTATATGAGGGTGTCAGATCTTGGAGTTACAGTTGTGAAATACCATGTGGGTGCTGGGAATTGAACTCAGGACCTCTGGAAGAACAGCCAGTGCTCTTAACCTCTGAGCCATCTCTCCAGCCCCCCCCCAACATTTATTCTTACACATGTGCATTCATTTCTTTTGAGCAAATATCTTGGAGTCAAGTGGCTGGTTAGTGGAGTGAGTTTACCTTTGTGGGGATGCATTTCTATTATTTTACACTCTTACCAACAGTTGATATTCTCAATCTTTCTCACTTTTGCTTGTTTACTTGGTGAGCAGTAATATATCAGTATGGTTTTATTTTCTTTTTAACGACAGGGTTTTGCTATACTGCCCAGGCTAGTCTTAAACTCCAAGTAATCCTCCTATTTCATTCTCCTAAATGCTTGGATTATAGGCATATATTACTGTGCCTTGCACAGGTAAGATTTAATTTTCTTTTCTCTTTGTTTTTGTTTTGCAAGATTGGGTTTCTCTGTGTAGCCCTGGTCGTCCTTGAACTCACTCTGTAGACCAGGCTGGCTTTGATCTGCCTGCCTCTGCCTCCCCAGTGATGGGATTAAAGACATGTGCCATTACACCCAGCTTTAATTTACCATTTTTGATCATTGTGTGAAATGAAAGTGCAATAAGAACCAATACTCCTGAGTCAAGTATTTGGAATTCAGAAGCTTCATATAGTGCACATCTACGATGTATTATGTAACATCACCAGCAGCACAACTGGATAAACTGTAATCTAATAACCCAACGTTCCAGCAGCAAACTGAAGGGAAGGCACTCTGAGCAGGGCAAACGTTATAAATACTCTCAAGCCTGTTCAGGTCAGGTTTTGCTACCAGCGAGTTTTTGCTACCAGTACCAAGTTAATGATGACAGCGTGTTTAGAACTTTCTGAAACATGGAATTAGTAAAAGAGCTAAGAGTGCTGCTGGGTTTCTTGGATCCTTTAACTACAGCAAACTACACTGCCAACTTTCTATCTATTCTGTTGCCCTTTAGATGTGAGGACAGGTACCATTGCTTTGTGTCTCTGCCATTTATTACAAGTTACTAACTGGATAACTGGTATCACCTTGTCTTCTCAACAGAGGGTAACTGGGGGCCATAAGCAGTTCTTTTAAATTCCTCCATCATATTGAGCAGAGAATAAACACACATGCACCCTGACAGATCAAACTCACTTTCTAAGGTGGGCTTTCATCACAACCTACTATGACTAACATATTGGCTGACCATGTTCCCTTCCTCCATCCCTTTCTATCTAAAAGGACAGTTCACAGCCTTCACTATGTTTCAACCACAATTCTGAACACTGCACAAAAAATAATTAACTCATTAAGGCTTCCTGAAAATCCTGTGATTATACTCAGTTTATTCACATTTTTACATATATAGAACCAAGAGATACATTAATTAATTTGATGAGGTCAGAATTAATGAATGGTAAATCAAACTCAGATAACCTGGTTCTGTATTATTTCATATTCTCTGCCTACGCTCTTAACCACTACACTAATACGAGAAATAATAAATACACCACACATCTACATGAATAGTAAAGAAAAGAGTAAAAAAAACTATAACATCCTCCAGAACTTTCTACTTTAAATTTTGCCAATCTTCACAAATTCCCTGTAGAAAACAATTTTATGAAAGAAAGAAAGCCAGGCATAGAGGTGCACACCTTTAATACCAGAACACTTGGGAAGTAGAAGTAGGCAGATTTTTAGAGTTCAAGGCCAGCCTGGTCTACATAGTGAGTTCTGGGACAACTAGGGCTACAAAGATAAAAAGAAAGTCTGTCTCAAAAAGAAAAAAAAAAAAAGATTTTAAAATGCTTTATTTCTGACAGTTTTTGAGAGAACTTTGTAGTCCCAGTTTCAAATATAGTAAGTAGTATATAGTGTTTAGTGTTTGTTGACAGGATGAAAAAGGGCTTAAATTTTCAACAGACTTGTGACTCCAGTGATGGCAGTTGCCAAGTTTTGGTGTCATGGCCTGTAGTTTCTAAAACCCTTTATGTCTTGTACAACCACAACCACCCGGCTTGACTGCTGAAGTCTCCCCATTGAACCCCACCAGTACTGGACAACTGAGTGCTTCAACTCCTCACAAAGGCCATAGCACCTTTCAGAATAAGACCTTTCTTGCACAGCTCCCTTTCTGGAACACTTTGCTAAAATGCAGACATTACTTAAGGTCAGTCACATTGAGCTAGGGGAAGTCTCCCCAACCACTGCTTCTCTCTCTTTTTGTAAAAATGATTTAATTGTTTTCTTTTTTTTGAAAGATTTATTTATTTATTATGTATACAGTGTTCTGCCTACATGTATGCCCGCTGGCCAGAAGAGCGCACCAGGTCTCATTACAGATGGTTATGAGCCACCATGTGGTTGCTGGGAATTGAACTCAGGACCTCTGGAAGAACAGTCAGTGCTCTTATCCTCTGAGCCATCTCTCCAGCCCCACTGCTTCTCTTGATCCTCAATAGTACTCCACATTTGGCCTACTCTGTATTGCTAATTTCCATTTAGCTGCTTGATGGCCAGCATCACCTTATTCAATATGTACCCTTGCCACAGTTCTTCTTTTATTTTTTTAAATATACTTTTAAAAAATTTATTTATTTTTATTTTATGTGCACTGGTGTTTTGCCATGGGTGCTGGGTCTCCTGGAACTGGAATTACAGACAGTTGTGAGCCACCTTGTGGGTGCTGGGAATTGAACCCAGGTCCTCTGGAAGAGCAGTTAGTGCTCTTAACCACTGAGCCATCTCTCCAGCCTGACATAGTTCTTCTTAAAGGTCGGTTCCCTTAAGATCCTGTTCAAATATCACAAGCTGCAAATGCTTAAGTCTCTTTACATAAAACACCATAGTGTTTCTGCAGAACCCAAGTGCATCCTTAAGCAGACTTTAATGAGATTACTTAATTACACTGTAGACAATGTAAACAGTTATTACACTACATTGCTTGGAGAATGACCAATAATAATGTCACAAAACGTCTGCATGTGTCCATTACAGATACAGCTATCACAGGCCTAACTGCACATAATATACGATAATGAGATGTATAGTGAATGACCCAACAATGCCAGAGACGGTGAGGATGGAGAAAATGGTGGGAAGCTGCAGGAAGGCCTTATTTACATGTGAACTCAGTCCAACAATCAATCTGTGAAACTTTTTCTTGAGACAAAGTTTCTCTGTGTAACCCTGGCTGTTCTGGAACT
Source organism: Cricetulus griseus (assembly GCF_003668045.3). Taxonomy (NCBI): domain Eukaryota; kingdom Metazoa; phylum Chordata; class Mammalia; order Rodentia; family Cricetidae; genus Cricetulus; species Cricetulus griseus. The sequence goes on along the minus strand of NC_048597.1, from coordinate 176,646,778 downwards.
CACTCTGTAGACCAACCTGGCCTCCCTCACTAAGATCCTCCCGCCTCTGCCTCCCAGGTGCTGGAATTAAAGGCACCACTATGCCTGGCTTTATGTTTTTTGAGACAGCATTGAACTTGTATTCCTATTGCTTCAGACTCTGTTTGTCATCAACAAAGCCTACTTAAAAATTTCCACAATGCACATGGCTCTTCCACATTCTCTTGTTTCCTATTATAACAGTAGCTAAACAGGCTTTTCAAAATGGGGAGATTGTTTTTCAGGCAGTTTCTGATGATGTATAACTGGTTTTCCTGTTTATCCATCAAACAAGTCTCATTTTCTGGGCTAAAAGAACAAGCATAGCAGAGATGCACTGTGATGATTGAAAATGGCTGAGAAGAGAGTGGCATTATCTAAGGGGTGTGGACCATGTATTCTCTGTCCTCCATACCTTTCCATTTTTAAACACCTGAACTTAAAAATAAAGACCACCCAGATTGCTTTAATTTCAAAATGGATGTAAAATGAAAACCACTTCCCACACACGTACCAGCAAAGCCAGGCTGCAGAGCTCTGCCTTACCATTGTGCACATAGGTGATCCTCCGTTCTTCCCTGGTTACCAGGTTCGATATCCAGATATCGTTGCTGTGGATGAAAGCTATCCAGTCTGGATCAGCAGGGCATAATTTTGGATCCATCCGTATATTGGGACAACTAGTTTCCACTAAATTGGGTCGTAAAGGTTGTTGCTAGAAAAATAAACAACATTTTAAGGTAAGCTATCAGGTTGACAAATACAAATTTCTTTTCTAGCTTTTTTTTCCTGGAAGATGGATGGAATTTCTAACAAAATGTCCATAACAGCTGCATCCCAGAAAAAAATATACTTTCAATTGGTTTAACTTATTAAGGACTCTTTTTTAAAATAATGAATGGAAAAGTTAGGGGTAATAGATAATAAACACTATATTACACACCAAGACAATGTAACAGTATTTCGTGAAGTTTGCTGCTCAGACTATTTAATGAAGTAATTATTTATCTGTTGTACAGGGTTTCTTTGTGTAGCCTTGGCTGTCCTGAAACTCACTCTGTAGACCATGCTGGCCTCAAACTCATCTGCCTGCCTCTGCCTTCCAAGTGTTGGGATTAAAGGTGTGTTCCACCACCACCATCACCACCTCCTTGCTTGAACTTTTTTTTTCTTTTTTGAGAGCAGTTAAGAGCACTGGCTGTTCTTCCAGAGGTCCTGAGTTCAATTCCGAGCAACCACATGGTGGCTCACAACCATCTGTAATGAGATATTGCTCCCTCTTCTGGCCTGCAGGCATACATGCAGGCAGAACACTGTATACATAATAATAAATCTTTTTTTAAAATGTAACAAGGCATAGTAAAATGACTCAGCAGGTAAAGGCTCTTGCTGCTAAGACCAACAACCTGAATTCAATCCCTTGGTCCTACATGGTGGAGTAAGATAACGGTACTGCAAGTTGTCCTGTGATCTACATATACCCTGTGGCATACATACACTCAGGAGGCAGAGGCTCTATGGATTTGAGGTCAGCCTGGTCTACAGTCAATGCTACACAGAGAAACCCTGTCTCAAAAAACAAAACAAAACAAAACAAAAACACAAAACAAAACAAAAAAATTAGCTTTTCAGGGAAACCAAAAAATAAAAGATCTTGTGAGAATATCTTCCAAAATCTCCCTTAGCACATAGAGAAAATGGAAATTAATGCCATTTTCTCTATTGCCCAACACAGAAAAGATTTTGAGCATTTTAAAAATTGTATCTTGGGGCTGAAGAACCTATACTGCTCTTGCTCGTTCAATTCCCAGCATGTGTGTCAGACAGCTCACAACTACCTGCAACTCCAGCTTCAGGAAATGTACCCTCCAGCCCCTAAGAACACCTGCACTCCCATTCTCCCTCCCCCAGATATATGTACTGAAAATCTATTAACATTTCTAAAATTTTATTTTTATCATTTTTAATTATATGTGTGTCTGCCTATGTGCATGTGAGTGCAGGTACCTGCAGAAGCCAGGGGATTCCCTGTGGCTGGAGTTACAGGCAGCTCTGAGCTGCCTGAGTGGGTCCTGGCAACTAAACTGCCATTTCTACAGTGCCCATCTGTTTTCCTTTGTTTGTTTAAGATTTTATTTATTTATTTATTTATTGCTTTGTTTTTCAAGACAGGATTTATCTGTAGCTTTCAGAGGCTGCCTGGAACTCACTCTATAGATCAGGTTAGCCTCAAACTCACAGAGATCCGCCTGCCTCTGCCCTCCGAGTGTTGAAATTAAAGGCGTGAGCCACCACCACCCAGCAAAATTATCAACTCTTTTTTTTTTTTAATTTTATATATTTATTATATAATACAGTGTTTTGCCTGCATGCCAGAAGAGGACACCAGATCTCATTATAGATGGTTATGAGCCAACATGTGGTTGCTGGGAATTGAACTCAGGACTTCTGGAAGAAGAGCCAACACTCTTAACCTCTCAGTCCTCTCTCCAGGCCGAAATTATCAACTCTTAAAAATTAACATTAATTTCTTAACTGGTGGGTAAACTGACCCTTTTGGTTTATTTGTTAATTTCCTTTCTGATTTGGGTACAAATTCTCTTTAGGACACCAAAAGAGTTAACACATAATAACTGTAATTTACCGTAAATCCGTGTGGGCCTCCATCTTTGATATGATAAATTCCACTACCAGCTTGAAACAGGAATGTCCCGCTTCCTGGGTGATAATCATAAGCTGCGATTCCCACGGTTCCGATTCGCTTCCTTTCTCTGAGGAGCTCTTCCTCTCGAGAATACATCCCATAGTCTAGTGTCGCCTACAACAAAAGGAAAGTCACCCATTCTAGTCTTCCAAGAACTAGTCTTTGTAATTTGCTGAAATTCTAGCATCTCTTCAGTGCTTAAGTCTGTACTGAGTGACTCAGAAATTGCCAGCTACTCTAAGCAGATTAATCTCAGAAACTCTCATGAAATTTTGAGTAAAGAACCATTTAATCACTATTGCACACATTAGAAAACAAGAATAAAATCCATCATCTCAGTAGTGAAGGCCCTCTATAGTCTAACCATGATCCAGTAGCTTTGTATACAGTTAGTGTAGAGCAGGGATCTCCCTAGCTGCCTTGATAGGAACTGAACACAGTCGTTGAGCATATGCTGGGCAAGCCAAGAGAACAGTGTGTGTGGTGGGGTACTAGCCAGCCTCAAACTTCTTGATCTTCTGACCTTTCGACCTCCACACTTTCCAAGTACTAGGATTATAGGCTAGGGCAAGTTCCAGAAAGTACAGGCAAGAGGATTGCCAGAAGTTCAAGGCCAGTCTGGTTTACATAGTAAGCTTCAAGACTAGTCAGGAATACACAATGAGACCTTGCCTCAAAAATAAATAAAATAGGGCTGGAGAGATGGCTCAGTGTTTAAGAACATTTCTTGTTCTTTCAGAGGACCTGAGTTTGATTCCTGGCACCCACATTAGATGGCTCACAACTATTTGTTAACTCCAGTTCCAGGGGATCCAATACTCTCTTCTGCCACCTATAGGTACCAGTCCTGCACATACATACTTGTAGGCAAACATCTTTGCAAACTAAAATATTTAAAATAAATACTAAATACCAAAAACTTGAATTGTAATATTCTATATCAGCCATGTAAAAGTAATGAAATATTTTAATACCTTTTCATTCACATTTACTTAAAATATAAAGCCCTAGATGAATTCTTGCCCTGAAATAAATGAAGAAATATATACCAAATCATAGAAACAAGAATAATTGTCCCAACCTGAAAAAGGTCCAAAAGAGGCTTCCAAGAAAGCATTAAGACTGCTGCTCTGTTGATGGTTTTAGGGATTTCAGAATAAAATAGTGTATTTTCTCTGTTCTCACCAGACATGGCTATAAGGGGAAAAACAAACAAAGATCCAACACATAATACTATTTTGTAATACTGTCCTTATTACAACAATCACAAATATATAATACCTTCTACATATTACAATGTTTTCTATTCTACTGGAACCAAAATGATGTTATTAAGTAGAGTGTGCACATGCCTTATGCCTTGGAAATTTTCTTGAATGAAAACAATGTTTCAAGCTGGGCATGGTAGCAAACACCTGTAATTTCAGAGCTCAGGAGGTAGAGGCCTGAGAATCTGAAGTTTGAGGTCAACCTGGGATAACTGAAACCTTGTCTCCAAAAAGAAAAAAATGTAAGGAAAAGAACAACAAGCTCACCAAAGATTCTGTGGTGTCAGGGCACATGTCTACAATTTCAGCTCTCAGGAATAGCAGGATTATGAGTTAGAGTCCAATTTGGGCAGATGGACAAACAAAACTAAGAAGTAAACATAAAAACAACTCCCCAAAGTGTCACAGGAAAAGTGCTTCACCCTGATAATAAAACTTTAAGATTTTTATTTGTGCCAGGTAATGGCGGCACTTGCCTTTAATCTCAGTACTTGGGAGACAGAGGCAGGCAGATCTCAGTGAGTTCAAGGCCAGCTTGGTCTACAGAGCGAGTACCAGATTGTTTCACAGAGAAACCCTGTCTCGAGAAAACAGAAAACAAAACAAACAAAAAGATTTTTTGTGTATGAGCATGTGCACACACACTCATGCATAAATGTGTACCACATATGTGTAGATGCTCAACGAGATCCCTGGAGCTGAGTTTCAGGAGGGCGTGAGGCACCTGATGATGTGGATATTATGAACTGAACCTGAGTTCTACAGAACAGCAGCAAGTACTCCTAACCTTACCTAACTCAGATAATTGAGCCATCTCTCCAGCCTTGATATTCAGATCCTAGTTCATGTAAAGACAAAACTTATTAAAGCATGTAGGACAACATAAGAGTTAAGACAACCCATTTTTTATTTTGTTAGTTTTGGTAAATAACAGATGAGATTTCAGATTAGAAATTCTCTTCTTTCTTAACTTTATTTTCTTAATTATCTAAATTGTACATAGAAACAAAAAAGTTCAACTTAATTCCAGTTTTACTTCATTATAAAGTTCTATGATTGGAGGCTGGAGAGATGGCTCAGCGGTTAAGAGCACTGACTGCTCTTCCAGAGGTACTAAGTTCAATTCCCAGCAACCACATGGTGGCTCACAACCACCTGGAATGAGATTTGGTGTCCTCTGCTAGCCTGCAGATAGAAGACTATACACATAATAAATAAATAAATAAATAAATAAATAAATAAATAAAATCTTAAAAAAAGAAAAAAAGTTCTATGATTGTAACAATGTCTTTGGAGTTTCAAAGTATATACTAGCTGGGTGGTGGTGGTGTACACCTTTAATCCCAGCACTCGGGAGGCAGAGGCAGGTGGATATCTGTGAGTTTAAGGCCAACCTGGTCTACAGAGTGAGTTCCAGGACACCCAAGACTGTTAAACAGAGAAAATCAAAAACAAAAAAAACCAAAAGAACCATAACGGGGATTGGTGTGGTGGCACATGCCTTTAATCCCAGCACTTGGGAGGGGGAGGCAGATTTCTTCAGTTCAAAGCCTGACAGTGAGACTGCACAGTGAAACCCTGACAACAACAACAATAACAAAAGTACAATAACAAAAGTAACAATAACAACCGATACAGTGATGTTTCACTGTAATTTCAGTATGTGGGAGGTGGAGGAGGGAGGGTCACGAGTTCAAGGCCAGCATCTCTTACACAGTGAGTCAGAGATCTTGCAAAAACAATGATTACAGAAATACAAATTCTACAGCCTTTTTATAGGAGACATTAAGCAGTATCAATAAAAATTCAGAATATACACTTTGTCCAAGCAATCCCACTTTCTGACTTAACACAGTGATAGTTACTGCCTTGACTTTTCATTAAAAGTCTATGATTAGCCAGCCGTATGTGCTCGCTCGCTGTCTCTCTCTCTCTCTCTCTCTCTCTCTCTCTCTCACACACACACACACAAATAAACTTAATAAAAATTTTAAAAGGAAAGAAAATTAGGAGCTGGGCATAATGACACACATCTATAACCACAACATACAAGAGGCAAAAGTTGGGGGGGGCAAATGTTCAAGGAGGCTATGGTGTAACTCAGTGGTGGAATGTGTTCTTAACATGCACATGGCTTTGGGTTCAATCTCCAGCACAAAAAAGGAAACACATTAAACTAGTAGACAAATATATTTAATTCAGACAGGTCTTAAGCATGGAATACATGGACTCAGGAAGAAGAGACCAAGACTTGGTTGAAAACAATGAAATCTGCAGCTGCTAAGGATGGGAGCAGGACCAAGGCTTTACAGTTTGTCCTCATGTGACCATTTTCAAGGAAAGGCATTTCAAACTAGCTTTAGGAAGAATCAATTCTCGGCTTAACTTTGACTTTGTCAAAAAGATCATGGGTCAATTACCTGCTGCCTGCAAGTAAAAATATAGCTAATGAGATTAATCAAAATTAATACAGCCACTGAACAGAAGTTCTTCAAATTAAAAGTGAGTTTTTTTTCTTTAAAGGAAACAAGCCACATATTTGCTTACTACTGAAATAGAGTCTGAATTACAGTTAGTCCTGACTTGAGGAAATGCCTTCTTTCAGAAAGTGTAACTTCATACTCACCAAGATAGTAGACCCTGTCTGAGTGAGGGCTATCTGGATCTGTCCTCTTCACAAACATAAAGTCATGAGGTGCCTTAGCCATCATGTAGCCATGATATTTTCTGGTATCAGCAAGCAGCTTTTTAAGCTGACTCCAAGAATATCGTTCGACATAAAACGGCTCCAGTTTAGGTCGATCCTGTGATTCAATAGTTCCTTCCTCACACTCTGCAGTTTCAAATATCTCAACACCCAGCTGTTCTGTTTCCATTGCTGCTGCCATGTTGCATTTTCCTGGAAAAACAAGCCACAAGAAGCCGTTCAGAGGGCTGTCTTCTATTTTATTATCACAATGACAGGTACGGAAAAACCAAATAAATAAATAAGTCGTTCAACACAGCTGCTTTGAAACCTAATAAGAAAAGCAATAGCAGTGTCCTCCACCCCCACCTCTGTGCTCAGTTTCAAAAAGATTTTTTTTTTTAATTGAGGTCATGTTAATTTCACAGTGACTATAAATCCCTCCAGGGAACTTTTTATAAAAGGTTCTCCTTGGGTATCTCTTGCCAAAATTCCTTTTCCTTTCCCACACTAGAAGGAAACAGGCCACATGCCAGTTGGCTGCTACAGTCTACCCCAGAGCATGTCAATACAGAAGCTATGTGCCAAGGGAGGTTAAGTGTTTTAGCATTTTAAAAAGTAACACTTCTAACAAATGCTGATAGATGTTTCTAAAATGTAACAAATTAGCATAGTAACATTGTTACAAAACAACTTATAACTTAACTAGGGCAGTAACCTAAGAAAATATATTGTTTTCTTTTACAGACAAGGACTCCACAAACAACTAAACACTTACAAATTGATACATTCTGAACCTTCTGCTCCTCTGTACACACTATATCAAATACTTGTGGTACTTAAATTTTACTGATGATTCATGATTAGTCTTCCTGATTATGTAAGGTCTATTATCATTCAAAAAAGAAAAATATATTATCTTTAAGTAGCTTTAATTAGTTGAAGTAGTTAATGAAGAGAGCATATGGTATTCCCATCAGCATTTTATAAGTGAACCCAATTACCAATTCAATACCATAATTATTTAATAGCTTTGAGAACTGATTGTACTTATTTTACAAATCCAGAAGATACACTTTCCCCCTTCATCTTTCTGATATTTAAACTAACATGAGCAAAGTATGAGAGAAAAATAACCAAAATAAAAATGCTATCATAAAACCATGTAGAGATGAAGCTCAGTTGTGGGTTCAATCCCAGTTCCACAAAAGAAAACAAACTACATATGTAACCACATTTCACATAATCAACTCCTCTTCCAACAATCAATACATGGCTGTGTATTTAATATGATGTCTTTCTTTTAAAGCTAAGCTTTGCAGGTTAACATCAATTCATGCAGAAGTTATCTGCAACTAGCAAGATACCAGAAGGTGTGGGCTGTCAGTCCACCTAACTTGCATTACTGGTATGCAAAGGTGTTGAATTGTGCACAGGGAACACTGTATCATTTCCCTTGTTACAGTGCATGATACTGTCACTTCAAGTAGAACAATGACAAAGTAGAGTAGTCCAAATACTGTTACATCAGGTATAGTTGTAACACTCTCATCACTGAGCATCCAAGGTTCCACTGACTAAAATCTGGTAGTGAATTAGGCTTTTAGATCAACTGGGACACAAGTGGCAGTATGTGAAAGTGGCAGTTGTTGGCCTACCTGAAAGCTAGTGGAGGCCCACTGTCAATCAAATATGTCAAAAGACCTAGTTTTCTGATGGAGCAATGGACTAAAATTAAAAGAATCTATACTAATCTGACTCAGTTCTCTTATGTGTATAATTCCATTTCCACTCCATCCCTTGCAAGTATAAGACCAAATAACAGAAGAGAGCAGCTCAGAACAGACTTGCAAAGCCTTATTGCTCAGCAGGAGTAATTACCAACTTTAGAATCCTTCTTTCTAAAAACTTACATCAGTCTCTATTTAAAAACTAGGAATTTCTGAATGGACTGTGCTATTTGTCTTCACACATGTATCATTCAAATGACATTCTGCCAGTCTGTTCAGAGTAAATATTTATTTGGCCCTTTCTACAACAAATATTGTGCAATTTGCACAAATGTGCAACTAACTTCCAGAATTCCCCGACATTCTATATACAAACACATTCTCAAAATATGTGGCCTGAATTTTTTCAAACAGGGTCCTGTCCATTTTCCCAGCACAGTAAATATACCACACTGCCCCACCAACCTCTTCACCTATGGACCTTCCCTGGTGCCTACCTGATTGTATTTTCATCTGCTCAGATCTCTACTTTCAAAGAGATCATTGTCACTTGGCCCAACTTTAAGCACAGATCTCTCCGTTCATCCTGATCTCTTCTCACAGGAATCTTTCCTTTTCTCACCATCCAATCCTGCTTACCAGATAAGAGATTGTTGATCATTAAAATGGACCATACATGGCCAACAAATAAGCCTAAAAATCCCAAAATGGTATTAACTGATAGACTTCCTTTTAGTGTAATATGTAATAGCTGAATTATTTTGCATCTCCAACTTATCAAAATCCAAGGCAGGTCTTGAATTCTCAGTCCTCCTTCTTTAGCCTCTTGAGTGCTACAATTACAGGCCTTTGCTAACAATTCCAGCCCTAAAATTACTTTTTCCAGAAATGTATGGCTCAAATTGAAGCTTTAAGTCCTAAGAACAATGTAAATCTTGAGGCCAAGACACAGTAAAGAGATAAATTATAGAAGGGCTTGAAAAATTGCAAAAGTGGGCTGGAGATGGCTTAGTGCTTATAAGCAAGTAGTGATATTGGAGAGGCCCCAAGTTCGGTTCCCTGCACCTACTTTTGGCTGCTCACAATCACCTCTAAGACCAGTTGTCAGGGGAATCCAACACCTTTAGTCTCTAGAGGAACTGCACTTATATGTACATACCCTCACACATACACATAATTGAAAATAAAGTTGACAATAAATTGAAAATAAAATAGATGAGATGCCAATTGTAAAGCTTTGAAAGCGGCAGATTCAGTTTATTTCTAGGGCCAGGGAATTGGTTTAAAAGGTAAAAGCGCTGGGTGGTGGTGGCAAATGCCTTTACTCCTAGCTTGGGAGGCAGAGGCAGGCAGATCTATGTGAGTTCAAGGCCAGCCTGGTCTACAGAGCGAGTGCCAGGACAGGCTCCAAAGCTACACAGAGAAACCCTGTCTTGAAAAACCAGGGGTGGGGGGTGGGGTAAAAGCACGTGAGGCAGAGCCTAAGGATCTCCTGAAAGCCAGGAAAGTGTTGGCCCACCTGTAAAACCAGTACCCCTAATGCGACAAGGGAGGCATAGAAAGGATTGGCTGAAGTTGGAGGGTCAGCTAGTCTGGAGTATGCTGCAATTGAGATTCTGTCTCAGCAAAGTGTAGTTTGGGAGAAATGACTCCCAAAAGTTATCCTCGGATTTCCACATGATTCACAAGACATGTGCGTGTAGAGCCGCAAGCACACACAACACAAAGATATAATTTATTTCTATGTGCCTATGTTCCTTTTACATGATGTCTTATTGAGCTGGTGAGAGAATTCAGTACAATAAAAGATGTCCATTATAGGCAGAAAGGGAACCTGAATTTAATCATCTAAATTGTGTTCATTTGTCTGTTTAGAAGACAGGGTATCACTCTGTAGCCAAGGGTGGCCTTGAACTCAAGATCCTCTTGCCTCAGCCACCCAAATGCCGGGGTTACAGGTGTACACCACCATAACCAGCTAGAATTTTTGACAAGGTAAAGAATGTCTTATTCATTTTTAAGTGCATTCCATTTTTGCTTTCTTTTCTCTCCATATTACTGAGAATAAGTGAGATGGGTAGCTTTTCTGGAAAAATAATCACTAAACCGGTTGATTATCTAGTTTAGAAAATAAAAATTGTGTGTGTGATTACATCTTATTTGTTATCAGTTTAGACTCCAAGCTCCCTATTATTCCCTCACATGGGTGACAGAAAATTGAGAAAAGCTATGTGGCAACAGGAGGGTAAAAAAAGTTAAGACAGCAGCAACAGGCTAAGATTCAAGACACCTCAAAGCGCAAAGCCCCTCACTCTGAGAATGGGATGTTGGGTTAAAAAGAGCTTTGTGATTCTTGGGGTGTGGTCCACTGAAATGGCATCCCATAGTTTTTACGGTAAGGGCCAATTAGACGTCCAAGCTCTGCACACCTCACTGGAGCCTAACCATTTCACTCTTTGGCGTCTACAACTGAGAAAGTTTATCAAGGCAAAGAGCTTGACAGCTATGGATGAAGGAGGAGGAAAGGTGTGGTAGGGGATGTGTCGAGGAAGGACATTAGGAACACCAAGGCTTAGAGTGTAAGCAAGCTGGACAGGAAGGGCAGGACCCTGGTGCGAATGGATGGGTGGAACAGAATGGCAGCGAGACAGTGAGCGCGGAGGAATGGATCTAGAGTGAAGCAGGAGGGAGGAAGGAACACCGGCTGGGGAAAAGCAGCGAGTCCGAAGGAAAATCCCATCCGCCACTGGCGGACCTCAGGCGAACCCCTTCGCCTTCGCAGACTTCCGTTTCCTCCTCCGTAAGCCCGGACCGTCCCCGGCATCCCAACCCGAGCCAGGCTCTATCAAGATAACGGACGTGCGAGTCCGAGCGGGCAGCAGCCAGCGTTCAGGGGCGCCTAGCGAACGTTGGCGGCCTCGCAATCCGAGTGCGCTTCCTCTTCCGGCCAGCGGGACCCAGCCACCCGCTCTGCCCCACGGAAGCGGCCCGAGGGCGGGCGGCCGGAGCACCGCGGCCTCGCGGGCGCAGGGGAGGGAGAGCGGGCGGATACTGCACCTTCCCCCCGGGCCCGCCCGGACCGTCCCGACGCGCTATGGAGCGGGCCTACGCCGCTTCATGCCGCGCCGCCTCTGCTCCCGTCCGGGCCACAGCAGCTTCCTCGGCGGCGGCACCGGCGGCACCCAGGCGGCGGACGAAGGGGCTTAAAGGCGGCGGCGACCGAGACGGCGGCAGAGGCCTCGGCACTTCCGGTTCCTGGAGCCCCGCCCTCCGACGGGGGAAGGCTAGAGGCCGGACCAAGAAGGATGACGCTCGCCACTGCGCGTGATGGGGCCCAACAGCGCCACCGAGCGCTCGGAGGAGGTGCGCCAAGTAGAATGCCTGACTGGAGGGAAAACTCAGAAAAGGTGCAGGCAGGTACTTACTGAAAATCCTAAGAATCAACAAGCATTCACCCCAGCACACAATCAGTATGTCTATATTTTCTACTCAAAGTAGACAGACTCCCTGTTCACGGGCTGAAGACATGACTGGGCAGGTAGAGGCACTTGCTACCAACTCTTGAGTTCAGTCTCTGGGACCCACAAGATTTCAGAAGGAGAAAACCGGCTCCTTCAGGCCTCATGTTCTCTGTCCGTCCGTCTGTCCGTCTGTCCGTCTGTCCGTCCGTCCCTCCCTCCCTCCCTCCCTTCCTCCCTCCTCCCCCATTTGCATTAAAGCAGGAAGTCAAAAAAGCAAAATCCCTGCCTTTTTGAGATGACAGAAGCAGAGAGGCTATGACTTTGGAAACATCAGCATTACACAGTAATGATGAAAAAAGAAAAAAAAGAAAAACCCTGAATTTGGATAGAGAATTTTGTCCTTAATGTAAAAGATCTTCAATAGGCTGTCCAGTATTTATTTTATTTTATTTTGGGGCCAGGGTCCACCCCGTAAAATAGGTACAACAACATGTCACTTAGTTGCAATGAAAGAACAATGTTTATGACACTGATACATTAGAAATGGAGAAATAAGGCCCAAGGGTAACTGTTATAGTCAGAGGCAGATCAAGAGAGCTTTCCTAATCCACACTATAAGTTAGATAAGGGAAAGTAGTGTAAGGATAGCTGGGAAAGTAGTAGGAGGAGACCAGATCGGAAGAGAAACTAAGTCACCACCCCCGACTCCACCCCACTCCCCACCCCCCCACCCCCGTTTCTGTTACTATTGTGTGTGGGAGTGGTGTGTCATTGGGATTATTGTAATGGCATTAATGATCCGAAGGCAGCATGTCCCATTGCACAGTGTGTACTGACCCACTGTAAGGTTAAATGAGTCTCCACTCAAGTTTTTTGATGTTGAGCTCCCTGAAAGAAAGGACAGTGTTTTTTCTCTAAGTATCCCTTAGGAAATTTCTGACCTCAGAGCAGGTTTTAAGACTTTAAACACACACCCAACTCATTATCAAAATACTATGAGCTATCTTGTACTTCCTTCACACTCATGGGTTCTCTACTATGTGCAGGCACCATTCTAAATCCTGGACCTGCAAAAAGCGAGGAAAAGGGACAAATTTCCTGACTTTTGTGCAGTTTGCATCCTCATAGTGAATTAGAAGACAGGCCTGGTAGTACAGGCTGACAATCTCAACACTCAGAAAGTTGAGACAGGAGGATTCTAAGCTCAAGACCTGTGTGGGTGACAGAGAGAGAGAGAGAGAGAGAGAGAGAGAGAGAGAGAGAGAGAGAGAGAAAGAGAGAGAGATAAACTCAGAGTTTTTAGGTTTCAATTTATTTTCTCTCTTCTATACCATGGTTAACAGGAACAAACAAACCCTCACTTGGCTAGGAATGTAGCTCAGTGGTAGAAAGTGTGCTTAGCAGCAGGGTGTGGTGGCTTGCACCTGTAGCTCAACACTTGGGAAACTAGGCAGGCATAGTTCTGTGAATATGAGGCTACAGTGAGGCAGAGGGCATCCTGGTTTATATAGTGAGTTCTAGACCAGAAAAGCCTGCTGCAGAGTGAGACCCTGTCTCAAGCTCCTCTTCCTCTCCTCTTCATGTAATCGTGTAAACAACCCTCAAATTCTAATGAAGCTGTAGGGCATTGTCTTTTAATACAACATCTTGGCAACATCACCTGCACCCACACAGCTAAAGAGAAAAGGGCCTACCCAGCGCTTATCTGGGTCTTAGTAGGAGAGGGTAGGAGGTTTGTGGGGAGTTCCTGGCAGTTTCCTCTGGGAAACTGCTCACAAGATACTTATCCCCCCTGCAGTTTTCTATGGCCTATATGGCTTTCTTTCTCCCTTTCCAAGAATGTAAAAAGTGTTTAATACAGTCTAGAATTGGCTGTTCAGGGATGGGGTGTCCCATAGCTCACATATCCCTTTCATTTCGGCATTGTCTTTTACAGTGTGCAGGTCAAGAACCCCGAGAAGCAGTGGACATGGTATCCCACACCTTTAGTTGAAGCACTCAGGAGGCAGAGGCAGAGGCAGATGGATCTAGGTGAAGCTGGCCTGCTCTACAAACTGAATTACAGGACAGCTGGGGCTACACAGAGAAACCCTGTCTCAAAAAACAAACAAGCAAAAAACAAATACAAAACAAAAAACCCCAAACAAACCACAGCCTGAGAAGATGCCTGACACCTTTGTGCACCCTTCATCTGAACATGTGAGTGAGAGGCCAAGTCTAAAAGTATCTCATTGTCTGCTGGCCAAACAAATCAGGCCTTGCCAAGTCTTGTTATGTGTGTTGACAAAGCTTAGCTGGCTTTATGCTGCCCTGGAAATCTTGTCACTGAACAGGAAAAGACAAGTTACCTAGAACATTAAGCGTGAATGAGAGCGCAGCAGGGAAGGAGGGCTGAAGAGCTGGCTCAGCAGTTATGAACATTTAATGCTTTTGCAGAGGACCTGGGTTGGGTTACAGTGGCTCCAGTGACTCTAGTTCCAGGGCCTCTGATGCCCTCTTCTGGCCTCCATGGGCACGAGGGACTCACAGAGTGCATATACATACATGCAGATAAACTTATACTTACAAAATACGAATAAGTAAATCTTCTGAAAAGTCTTTAAAGATAGTACAACAGAACTGGTACAGGCCCACCCCTGTGCAGACTGAAGCAAACCACCACCTAGAGGGAAAGTGTGAGCCGTCAGAATTGAGAGTTCTTTCTGTGGGATCTGGGCTACATCTGGAGCCAGGGCCTGTTTGATGTATTAGGTCTATAGTCTAGACTCTGACAACCTTTCATCCTGGGCCTCTACCAGTGACCAGTATTAAGGAGCCAGACTCCTGTAGTGAGACAGACCTGGCTTCACATTCATGCTCTTGTCTCTCTAACAGAGAAGTCAACCCTTTCTCGGTTTTCTCTGCCTCAACTGTGAAATGAGAACAGTAACACAGCTCAGATGGACATCACCGAGTGAAATGATACACTGAGAGAATTAGAAATGCTTGTGCACAATAGGCATTCCATGTGTCTTCTGATTTATTAATGAAAGTGATATGAGTGATACAGTAAAAGCCTTTCCTCTGAGAAGGTGGAAATCACAAAGCCATTCCTGGAGCCTGAATCATCCTCCTCGGAAGGTCCTTCTGGATCTTGAACTCGTGTGTGTGTACACATTCTATCTATTATATATATGTATATACCTACTTGTCTTCTATCATTCATCTGTTATCTGCCCACCTATCTACTATCATCTACCTATTGAACTGTCTGCTTATCATCTATTTATATTATTAGTGTCTAAAACCCAAACTCACAGAATCAAGGAATTGGAAATGATTTAAGAAATTATTCTATTTCCTTCTTGTTTTCTGTTTTGTTTTACTTTGGTTCTGGGGATTGAATGAGAGGTTTCACACTTGCCTGCCAAGCATACTACCATCAAACCATGTCTCTAGCCCTGATATTGACTTCTTTATTGCCTAGAGAAGGAAAGTGATCTGCTTAAAGTCACAAAGTCACTTATTGGCACTTTTCAGGTAGAAGTCCCCAAATTAACAAACGAGGTGCAATGATCTCAGGAGCTGTAGATTTAAGTTAGCTGGTAAAGTGGTTGCCATGCAAGCCTGGTGACCTGAGTTTGATCCCAAGTACCTACATAAAAAGAGACAAGCTTCATGTAGTCCCAGCACTGAGGAGACAGAGGTAGGAGAATCCCTTGGCTTCCTTTCCAGACAGGTTGACTGAGTCAGCAAGTTTCAGGTTCACTGGGAGATTCTGTCTCAAAATTAATTAACTGTTAATTAATTAATTTGGTGGAGAGCAATTGAGGAAGAGGCCCAATGTCTATCTCTGGCTTTCATATGCATACATATACATGTGCATGCACACTAAACACATGTTGCATACACAGTCACATGAACACACACATACTATACTGATCTCTTCCTAGATGTAGAACTTGACCAAGGACAATGCAATTAAAAAATAAAAAAACCTTAGGAACCGAGAGTCATGCCATTAGGCCTGCATGTAATCTTTCCAGCGACAAGCATTAGTCTCCCAATTTGACTACAGTCTAAACACAACTTCCAGACATAAGGAAAAGACATTAAATGATTTTGCTAATCTGCCCCTTGTTTTGTATTTACATTTTACATGTGAGCAGAGAAACATTTTCAAGCCATGTGTATTTCATTTTCTTAGTTTTTCTATAGCTCAACTCCCAAGTGCTAGGATTAAAGGCATGTGTCACCACCACCCAGCTACCATACATCTTTTTATACCTTATAGCTGGTGTGTGTGTGTGTGTGTGTGTGTGTGTGTGTGTGTTTGTGTGTATACATGTTCATACAGGTATGTGTATGTAGGTATATGGTGAAATGTTTTCTCCTGTCCCTAGTCCACCAGGCATTCGGTTTCCTTCTCCCCCCAAACGGATTACTTTCATGTATATACTTAATGTTTTAAGATATGCAAACAGATACAACCATTATACTCTGTATTTTACTCCTACTATTGCTGTACTCTTTATGCACGAATATTTGCTAACTGTCTCTGGCAGTCATATATGCAGCTAAGAGAACCAGAATTATCAGGTGAGGAGGAGAGAATATGAGGTAAAGCTCACATCCCACATGCAAGGCTGGTGTGGATGGAGGCCCTTAGCTCAGGTGGGGACAGCTCTGTGATTTCCTTTTAACTATAATTGATAAGTTGATCTTTTTGGTGAAGACTGGTTGCAGTACTCACCTTTTTGGCACTGTTGGGAGGTTGTAGGTATATGACCTGATTGTTCCCCACTAGATACCTGGGTTAATCCAGTCAGAGTCTCTCCCTTTGTGGTTTAGATGGACAGACCTGCTTTTGGTTATGGATAACTGGTTAGATGGTTCCTGCATAGGTGAGGCCCCAATGGCCTAATTCAGCAGCTCCCTCAGACCCTTCTTTTTTCTTCAGACATGGTCTCATGCATCCCAGGCTAGTCTCAAATTCCAAATGTGGCCTTGAACTCTTAATCCTCCTGCCTTCACCTCCCTAGTGCTATCTTCACCAACTCCCTTTCTTTTTTTCTTTTCTTTCTTTTTTTCTTTTCTTTCTTTTTTTATTTTGAGACAGGGTTTCTCTGTGTAGCTTTGGAGCCTATCCTGGCACTCGCTCTGGAGACCAGGCTAGCCTCGAATTCACAGAGATCCGCCTGCCTCTGCCTCCCAAGTGGTGGGATTAAAGGCATGTGCCACCAACGCCCGGCTCCACCAACTCCCTTTCTTAAAGTCCTTTAAGCATCAGAAGAGTATGTAAAAAGGTGAGCATCAAGGCCAGTCAGGATCTCTTGCCAACATCAGGAAACTAGGTTTAGGCCCTGGCATAGCCTTCATCAGCACCAAGTACAAAATAAAAGCTTCCTGCAGTGGTAATGACTGATATCTGAGAAGGGAGACATGGCCCTGGGCCAAACAGCGATGGGAAGACTATTTCTGGAGGACACTCAGATAGTCTTGTTATCACAAAACCTTTATCCCCTCCCTTCCTCAGCTTGGCACTGCATTCATATTCCCCCTCACACTATCCTACCTCCTTGAACTTTATAGCTGCTCTGGATGATATTTCTCCTCTATTTCCTTTTCCTTTTCCTTTTTTTTTTTTTTTTTTGTTTGCTCAGGATGGCCTTGAACTCAGTATGTAACCAAGGATGACTTTGAACTTCTGAACATCCCAACTGCCAACATTACAAGTGTTCACCACTATTCTTGATTTATGTGGTGCTAGGGATCAAATTCAGGGCTTTATGTATGCTAGGCAAAGCCTCTACAGAAGTTACAGTCCTCTCTACTAAGCTCTGTGTCTGTCTGTCTGTCTGTCTGTCTGTCTGTCTGTCTGTCTGTCTGTCTCTATTGAATTCCCTGAAGAGATGGGTCCAGGCCGGGCATCTCTGTGAGTTCGAGACCACCCTGGTCTACAAGAGCTAGCTACAAGAGCTAGTTCCAGGACAGCCTCCAAAGCCACAGAGAAACCCTGTCTCAAAAAACAAAACAAAACAAACAACAACAACAAAAAAACAGAAACAGATGACTGTACTTCAGGGAGCTGGGGTTGCAGCAGAGTGCCTGTCTCATGGGTCCTTGGAATTGAGCCTCAGCACTGCTGAGATGTAGATGGAGATATACGAGGGAGGAAGATGATGATGGTAAGAAGACAGAGAGGAGGAGGGGGAGAAAAATTGAAGAGCAATAAATCCAAGTCTTATCTAATGGACAAAGAAATTCTGGCCCAGAGGTTATGTTTTAGTATGTGGTGGCCAGCCCAGGATGACTCTGTGCCTTCCATCCATCCTAGCTTACGAAGTAGCCAAAACAAAATGCATTTCATGTTTAATAACTTTTACCTTATAGGAAGAGGTCAGCAAATAAGTCTCAGTTTTCAAATATGCTAGACTATAAGGATTTTTGTATTTCATTTACATCTGTCAAAATTGCCAAACTTATTGAATATACCAAAAAAATGTAGCAGTGGGATTTCCAAACATTGCCAGTTATTGGAACTCTGTAAAACTGCTCATCAGTGTTTGTTAAAACTAACCAGTTACCTTGTGACCTAGTAATTCCCATGCACTTGAGAAGTGGATCTCTGTGAGTTGGAGACCAGCCTGGTCTACAGATGGAGTTCCATAACAGCCAGGCTGGGCTACACACACACACACACACACACACACACACACACACACACACGAGTGCTGGGATTAAAGGCATGCACCACTGCCGACCAGCTGCAATACCTTAAAGTTCAAGGCTCACAGGGTTACTGTTGCCCTTATCTTCTACCTGGCAGATTGAATCAACTGCCAACTGGTTTGCCAATTACCAATTCCTTGGCACAGAGAGATTGCCTTTCTGGGCATGTATTTTATTATGACCCTCTAGTTTAATAAACTTTCTTGGCTCCTGTGTGTCTGTGGGATGCAACCAAAGTACGTCTATGAAGCAAACAAAGAGTTTCCTAATTTAATCTTTGCACTTTTCTACCTCTCTCCTTCATTCCCCAGATCGCTCCACTTTTGCACCTGTGCCTTCCCCGTGCTCCCACTATCCCATTGCTGATTCTGGCAATTCCTCCTCACCTCTCACACTTGGGCTCTCAAGGGTGTCACATCACATATCTGATCATGGTTCTGTTCTGACCTCCTACCTTGGTGAGTTCAGCACATTTGCATATTAACTTCTGTATGTTTTGTGTTATGCACTCACTGAGCTAAATGGTTCCTGGGAACACAGCTCAGCTGGGAAAGCAGCATTTCTGTGACAACAGATGGAGAGTTGGGGAGATGACAGTTGAACAGGTAAAATGCTTGCCACACAAGCACTAGGACCTGAACTTACTCCTCAGCACCTAAAAGAGCCTGTCAAGGTGGATGCTGAGACAGGTAGATTCTTGGTATGAGCTGATGAGCCAGTCTAGCCTACGTGGCAAGCTCTGGACCAATAAGAGACACTGTCTCAAAAAAATGTGCATCATGTAATCCCACCCTGGAAGCAGGAAGATCAGTTTACAGCAATCCTCCTTTACAGAGTTTGGAAGAAAGTCTGGGTTATAAGAGACCCTCCCTGGAAACAAAGACAACTTGGACTTTCCTGAGAAATTACCACCTTGGGTTGCCCTCTAACCTACACATGTGCGCTCGAACATGAGACATTCAAGACATCCATTGGTGTTTTTAGTTCAGGCTTTTTTCTTTTGCCTCCCCCCACCCCCCATAGATTAACTATGTAGCTCTAGGTACAAAGATCCGCCTGCTTCTGACTCAAAAGTGCTGTGATTAGAGGTGTGAGACACCAAGCCTGGTCCCAGGTTTCCTGTTCACTGCCCAGCAAACAGAATAGCCATTTGTTAGTTATTTATATTAACTAGTAAATAAAAAAAAAATCAATCCTTAGCTTCGCTAGGCACGTTCTGAGCGTTTAACAGCATTGACTAGTGGCCCTCGTACTGGAGAGCACAGAGAGCAAGCCATCAAGCATTGCTGACAGGTGTTTGTTTGACTAAGACCTAGCTAGGGGGTCAGTACTGTCTGTGTGTGGCTTTGAGGCTCAGAGAGGGAGTGCGCTCTCTCAAGAACCGCCGAGTACACCTGTAATAACTTGGAAGGGTTCCCTGAACACAAGCCTCTTCCTACGCCGATCCGCCCTTTCATTTGTAGATTAGAGCCTCTCACTTTCACGCTCTTGTGCAAGAACCCTCTCCGAAGCGCCTTAGGCGGTAAGCGCAGAGCCAGGAAGCCTCAGATCCCAAGGCCGCAGCGCCGGCCGCGAATCACGTGGCGCCGGCCCCTTGCGCTCCCGCCTCCGTCCCGCCCCGCGCCCGCACCCCCGGCTCGCACCGCCTCCCCTTCACTGCGCAAGCGCGGGCCGCGAGCGTGGGGCATCTCGAGACAGCCAGGCTGCGGGCTGCGGAGCGTGGAGGTTTGCGGCCTGCGTTCGGCCAGCTCCAGCGGCTCACAGGCCGAAGTACCGAGGCGCAGCAAAGCCGAGCCTCCCCGCTCCTCCGACTGCGTGGGCCATGGAGACTCAGGTGCTGACGCCGCACGTCTACTGGGCTCAGCGACACCGTGAGCTGTATCTGCGCGTGGAGCTGAGTGACGTGCAGGTAAAGGCCAGGCTGCGGGCTGCGCGCGGGATCGCGGCCCCGGTACCCGCCGCCGGCGGTCTCGGTTGTATGCGCTCCTGCAGCGCGCCAGTGGGAGCCGCGAGTGGGGTGCCCGGCCACCCTCAGGGCTGCAGGTGCCGGCGTGGGTTCTGCGCGTGGCCCCCGGCTCCCCCTTTGTTCCTGGCAGGTGTCCTGGGGAGCCGCAGCCGGGTCCTGGAGGCATGGCCGCCGGCTCGTGGGTTGTCCGAGGACCTCTGAGACATGGGATGAGCTCTGCGGGTCTGAGGTGCGGCGTGACAGTGGCCTGCTGGGCCGTGACTGGACGTCAGCACTGGCCTCTGAGGTCCATCCAGGGCGGCCCACTGACGTTCTCAAGGCCCGCCGCTGAGCTGGGGTGGGGGGAGGCAACCCCCCAACCGTTCAGTGATGGAAGTCTACCCCCACCCCCAGGAAATGATTTCCATCCTCTCTCTAAGGCTGTGAAGCTCAGCTCTGCCGAGTTGCATAAAGAAATGATCTTGTTACATTAAGCATAATTCTCATCTCATTTGCCTATTAATGTGAGCAAATCAAATCCCTGGGAACTTCCCTGCCTCTAACCAGATCATCCAGTATTCTGGTCTTCATGGAGCTAGTGGTTTGGGTCTGGAATGTTCTTTCTACAGTCATCCTTACTCCCTCATCTCCTTGACATCCAGGGTATTCTAACGTCCTTCGTTCCACCGACTGCCTCTTCTCTCAGAATTAGAGACATTTGTGTGGATTCATCAATCGGTCCGGCATATTTTCTTTCGGAGTCTAGGTACTGGGTGTCCCAGTTGAGTCTAATCTTTGCTTCTGGAATGTAAATTGTTTTCCTTTGTGAACGATGAAGATAATACTGGCCAGAATGTCTGAGTAATCAGTAACATTACGTGGCATGCCATTTAATGTGTTTAGCCAACCTGAGCTATAGTTTTCTATAATGGGATGAATAATTTTCTGTGCTATTTTTCTCTTACTCTGCCACGGGAATCTTTGCTAAAATTGAAAAAAATTATTATTATTATTATTATTATTATTATTATTATTATTATTTTGGTTTTTCGAGACCAGGATAGGCTTTGGAGCCTATCCTGGCACTCACTCTGGAGACCAGGCTGGCCTCGAACTCACAGAGATCCTTCTGCCTCCCGAGTACTGGGATTAAGGCGTGCGCCATCAATGCCCGGCTTAAAAAATTAACTTTTTATATTTTGGTGACATAATGCTATGTAGCTCTGGCTGACCAGAAACTTATGTAGACCAGACTGGTCTTGAACTCAGAGATTCACCAGCCGCTGCCTCCTGAGTGCCGGGATTAAAGGCGTGCACCACTATGCCCAGAGATATGTTGAAATGTGTTAATAGTGAAATCTCTGAATGTGGAGGGAAAGGTAAAAATTTCTTTTGGAGAGCAAAGTCCTTTTGAAGAAATTTTGGGAAGACTAAGTCTCTCATCTTACATGGAAGTTTTATCTTTCTGGGGCTCTGCATCTGCTATTCTGAGGCACTAATTAATTATTTTTTAAAACAGCATGTCAATACTGTGTGTAAGATATTATAGATTTATGGAGATGAGTCAGACAAGCTCCATTTTCCCAGGGCACAGGCAACTTTCCCAGTGCATTCCATCTACAAGGAAGCATATTACAAAAAAAAAAAAAAAAACCAGAAAGGTCTGTTCATGAATATGCGATTTGTCTGTGGTCATGTTGGGGGTTGGTGTTGAAACAGGCCTCTGGCATTAAAGGTCTTTGCCTCTCTTTCATTGGGTTGGAGATGACTTCCAGAAATGAGATGGTTTGCTCTCTACTTGTAACTGGGAAAACTTTCCTGAGAGCCTACCTGTAGCTAAAGCCAAGTTCATTGTAACTACACTCTTCAGATCTGGGGGTGATAGTGTCTGTTAAGAGGGTGTTAAAAACGGATTATAGGATTTCAGCATTGGTATGTGGGAATGCAAATGGAAGAGGGAGCTCACTGTAGCCTACATGTTGTGGGTAAACAGGCAGATCTGAAAAACAAACAAACACACACACACAACAATGAGGAGAGACCAACACAAGAAGTAAACTTTTGAGAAATATTCACTTTGGCCAACAGAGGATGATATTTGTTTTTTATTTTTTATTTTTATTTTTTGGTGGTGGTGTGACCAGGTTTTTGTGTTTATACAGAATTCTGCATTAGGCTTTGCCTCACTTTGTTAAGGTTTCAGAGTATTCTTCCCAGAAGTTGTTATTCTGTGAGATAGTAATGTCCAATAAGAGAATAGCCTGGTCTCGCTGTGAATTTAGTGACTGTCAAGAGCTGTCTCTGTTTGTTTTCTTGATTAATCTACCGAGGCTGTGTTGAAATGAGCTCTAACTCAGGGTTTGGCTCAAGATGAAGTAATTCATTTGCTCAGTATAAACCATTTAAGGATACCCACTCTTGCTGGTCCTTAAGGTAGGTTCTGGACTCTTGGACAGCTAATACCTCTTTGCCTCTTATGGCAATTCAGACAGCAGATGAGTGAATTTCAAAGGGTTGAAAACTATGTACTAGTGTGTAGTGATCAGTTCTGCCCCCTTCCCTCCTAGGACATAGTACACAGTCCAGTTGTCACATTAGTCTTTGGAGTTGCAGAGTTAGTGACTGATGAGAACTCACTACTTTTGTTTTTCGAGACAGAGTTTCTCTGTGTGGCTTTGGAGGCTGTCCTGGAACTCACTCTGTAGACCAGACTGGTCTCGAACTCACAGAGATCCGCCTGCCTCTGCCTCCCGAGTGCTGGGATTAAAGGCGTGTACCACTACCCCCACCCCCTGCTACAAATTGCTTTTAAACCCAATTCAAACATCAAAAGGGCCCTCCCTTCGAATTAGATATTATTCACATTTATCAAATTAAGAGGATGAGGCTAGTAAACGGAAGAAAAGGGGCCCAATTTCACACTTTCAATGACTTCTCTATCAGACAATGACAAAAATGGTGTCTTTCAACTGAAACCTTGCTAAATGAACACATGCTTTAGCAACTATGGTGGCTGAGACAGACCTGCCCATTAATCTGCCCTGTGGAAGCAGATTAATGGGCAGGTGGAAGCACTATTCTGAAGTCACCATTCCTCTACTACCTCCTTATCGTCCATCACTCATGTCAAGCACAATGTCACTGTGAAGTTGTGTTTCTGTTCACAATTCCCATACACAAAAGGAGTGGGTTCTAAACTGGGCGGTGGTGGTCAAGGCTGTATGACATGCTATAAGAGGCAAAGAGGTATTAGCTGTCTAAGAGTCCAGAACCTACCTTAAGGACCAGCAAGAGTGGGTATCCTTAAATGGCTTATACTGAGCAAATGAATTACTTCATCTTGAGCCAAGCCCTGAGTCAGAGCTCATTTCAACACAGCCTCGGTAGATTAATCAAGAAAACAAACAGAGGCAGCTCTCGACAGTCACTAAATTCACAGCGAGACCAGGCTATTCTCTTATTGGACATTACTATCTCACAGAATAACAACTTCTGGGAAGAATACTCTGAAACCTTAACAAAGTGAGGCAAAGCCTAATACAGAATTCTGTATAAACACAAAAACCTGGTCACACCACCACCAAAACCAAAAACAAACAAACAAAAAAACAAACCAAACAACGTTCTCTGTTGGCCAAAGTGAATTTGAGACCAGGCTGGTCTATAAGAGCTAGTTCCAGGACAGCCTCCAAAGCCACAGAGAAACAGTGTCTTGAAAACACCCCACGCCCCCAACCAAAACAAGTGATTTGTAAACTGGGCCATGGTGTTGCATACCATTAATCCCAGCACTTGGAGGCAGAAGCAGGTGGGTCTCTGTGAGTTGGAGGCTAGCCTGGTCTACAGAGAGAGTTCCACGACAGCCAGGGCTGTTACACAGAAAAACCCTGTCTTGAAAAATTAAAAAAGAAAAAAGTGATTTGTCCCACCCAAGCAGGTGGGGTTATATGACTGTGATACTAATCTTAGACAGACACGCAGAGCAGTAAAGCAGAATGTTATCTATTAGCAGACCAGTCCACACATGAAACCTTATCATTTGGCCAAGATGGGTTTACATGTTACTTGGCAAAGAGTGGACTATTCAGAAAATTGGATTAGAAGAACTATTAATCCAAATGGGAGAAAGATACAATTCCTATCTGTGTCATTCACAAAAATCATTTTCAAGTGGGTTAATGAACTGACTGTGTAAAGTGCAGCTGCTGAAGAGAACCGGGGAAATTGTAGTATTAGACACAGAAGAACATCTTAAGAAACAAAAACGTAAACCCTGAAGGAAAAGCTTGGTGAAGATACTTGCTGAAAATACACTAGCAAGTGATTAGTATCTTGCCTAAAAGAGCAGAGTAAGACAACAGATGTGTTCTCTAGCAGAAAAAAAGAGCAGATAATAAAAGCAGGTCAAAGATTGGCCAGGAAGCCTGAAATAATCAGGGGCAGTATGACGGGATGGTATTTTTTCACATGAGATTGGGAAATACAGAGAGCGTCTGACATTATCAGCTGATGCTGTGGATGTTTGGGAGAGAGACATTACACGTTTTTGGAGGGAGTGGATGGCTGTGGTGGCACCCTCCTTTAATCCCAGAATTTGGGAGGCAGAGGCAGGTGCATACCTGTGAGTCTGAGATCAGCCTGGCCCACATAGCAAGTTCCAGGTTAACCAGGGCTACATAGTGAGACCTTGTCTCAAATTAAGAGGAAAAATTGCACGTGTGTGTGTGTGTGTGTGTGTGTGTGTGTGTGTGTGTGTGTGTGTGTGTGTAAGTTTGAGACACAGTGTATGTGTGGAGGTCAGAGGACAGCTTGCATAGTCAGCTCTCTCCTTCCATCATTTGGGTCCAGGGGCCCGAACTTACGCAGTAAGGCTTGGCTATAAGCTTCTTTGCTCACTGAGACGTCATTCTGGCCCATTTTTGTTGTTGTTTTGTGAGTCCTCAGTGAGTCATTTTTAATATAGTGTGAGTATTAATTGGTAAAAATTAATTTGGTTGAGTTGAAGATGTACTTAAGTAATTACAATTGTACCAGTGTCTGTTTTATTTTCTTTTAAACCACAAATAGAGCAGAATGCCAATGGATATTAGTTATGGATGGCAATGTTTGTTATAATTTTCAGTGTTTGGTTAATGGCTTGAAATACTTAACAATAAAATTCAGAAACTCCAAACTGTTCATAATCACAAAACAAAAATACTCATAAAGGGGCAAACTTGGTCATTTGATTGATTCAGGTACAAGGAGGCCATGCACTAGGTACTTGGTAGAAACAGGTAATATAAAGCTGGTACCTGCAGGTTGAGGTGAGTGGACAGGGGACAACTTACAAAGTAAAACACTGGATAAGTGCTATGGAGTAAATACACAGTGCTGAAATGGTAGGGGCATTTTTAAATAAAGCAGTTAGGGAAGGCTTCATGGAGGGAATGATGTTTGAGTCAAGAGAAATTGGAAGGATAAAATGAGTTATGCAGGAGGCATGGAGGTAGGATTGGGTTTGTAGTTCAGAGGAAGAATGTGTTCTTTGAATGCTTGCAAGACCATGAGATTGATCCTCCTCATGCACAGAAGTGGACAAAGCAGTTCAACCTGGGGAAAAAAAAGAAGCCCATGGATATAACAGTCTGATAGTGCATGGACTTAAAGAGAGGCCTGGGGCTTAGAGGGTTCTGGGGGAACAGAAAGGAATTAGTATGTGTAGGGTGTTGTAAGGAAAAGAGGGAGAGGGGGTTGGAGGGTTTAAAGATGTAGGTCATGTAAAGTCTTGTTGCCATGGCAAGGGGCTTGGATTTCATTGTGAGAGCAATGGGAACTATTGAAGAGTTTTGAGCAGAAGGATGACTCCCTTGGATCTGTATTTTGAAAATTACTCAGGGGCTTGCTGGTAGAGTACTTGACTGCCATGCAGCAAGGGCCCGTATTTGTATCACAGCACTTTGTATGTTTGTATGTTGGGGGTTCTCTGCATCTGCTGTGTGGATTATAATGGGACAGATGTGAAATTACAAGGACATTCCCCTTCTTTTACACAGGGTGGCATGTAACCCAGGCTGGCCTTGGACTGGCTCCGTAGCTGAGGATGACCTTATGCTTCTTTGCCTCTTGGAACTGGTGTTGGGATGTAAGCTTAGAAGGAAGAACCTGAAGAAGTTTGTAATTCACGAGGACTACTGTAGCTTCATCAGTCAAGGAATACCTCCAAGGAGATAACATTTGAGCAGAAACCTTTATGTTAAAAAGCCATACAAGAGCCAGCTGTGAGGGTGCACACCTTTAAACCCAGCAGTTGGGAAGCAGAGGCAGGTGGATCTTCTGGGTTTGAGGTCTACAGAGGGAGTTCCAGGACAGCCAGGACCGCACAGAGAAACCCTGTCTCACAATAAAAAACACCCCTCCAACCAAACCAAACAAAGAACAAACCAAACAAAAACCCATAAAAGGAGGCCGGAGGCTTAGTGGTTAAGAGCACTGGCTGCTTTTATAGAGGACTGAGGTTAAATTTCCAGCACTGACATGGCAGCTGTCCTAGTTAGAGTTACTATTACTATGATGAAACACTGTGACCAAAAGCAAGTTGGGGAGGAAAGGGTTTATTAGCTTATACTTCAGCATTGCTGCTCATGACTGAAGGAAATGAGTACAGGAACTCAAACAGGGCAGGATCCAGGAGGTGGAAACTGATGCAGAGGCCTCGGAGGAATGCTGCTCACTGACTTGCTCCACACGTCTTTCTCAGCCTGCTTTCTTATAAAACCCAGGATCACCAGCCCAGGGATGGCACCATGTACAATGAACCAGGCCCTCCCCATCAATCAATTTTTAAAAAAATGCTTTATAGCTGATCTTATGGAGGCATTTTCCCAATTGAGGTTCCCTCCTCTCAGATAACTCTAGCTTGTGTCAAGTTGACATAAAATTAGCCAGCACTGCAGCTCACAAACTGTGACTTCAGTTCCAAGGGATACCATGTCTACTTGTGGCCTTTGCAGACACTAGAAATGAGCATCATGGATACACACATGCATGCAGGCAAAACATCCATATACATAACCTTGTTCTTTGTTTTTTGTTTTATTGAGAGGGTTTCTCTGTGTAGCTTTAGCTATGTAGACCAGGCTGGTCTCGAACTCACAGAGATCCACCTGCCTCTGCCCCCCAAGTGCTGGGATTAAAGGCGTGCACCACCAACACCTAGCAAATTTTTAAACAAAGAAGCCACGCAAGGACTGGGTATGTCATGCAGTAGTAAAGTGCCTGCCCAGCATATGCAAGGTCCTGGATTCTATTCCTGGCACTGAAAAAAGAAAAAAATGAGCCTGTGGCACTGTGGGATTATTACACAGAGAGAAAAGTTTTTGGGAAATCCTTCCATGGAAAGCAGTAGCTAGTAAACTCAGGACACCCTCTCAAGACATGGAAGTAAAGCTGGAGAGTCTGGACCAAGTCATTTTTGGTGAAGACATGAAGTATCTCAGATTCCACCTGTAGGGGTCCTCATGTCTGTGACTTCCTGCAGAACTGCTTCCTTGTTGCAGCTTCAGGCCTGCTGCATTAACTCTTCCGCATAGGTTCTCAGCACACACAGGCAAAGCTAAATACCACTGATGTGAATGAGAAGGGAAGCCCTCTGTGTAAAGGCTCGCTTAGCAGAAAGCTCATGAACTCTTTGCACTGTGTCAGAGGTTATGAAGATAGCTGCGATACTTTACTTTCACTTCCTTGAACAATTACTGAGGCCTTAGGGATAGAGAGCCAAATATGATAGGTCCCTGCTGTCAGCAAGGCAAGTCTAGAGGATCAGAGAAGCTACGAAACAATAACTCAAAACCGTGTTGAAAGTGCTGTAGCAAAGGTGAATGCAGGAAAGAAGCTGTTAGAGGTCAGGGGAAGAAAGAGGCGTTAAAGCTGATGCCCTGCAGGCATAGACACTTAGATATTTTAAGAGGAGGAAGCCTTTTATCCCAGCACTCAGGAGGCAGAGGCAGGAGCTCTCTGTGAGCTGGAGGACAGCCTGGTCTACAGAGAGAGTTCCAGGACAGCCAGAGCTACACAGAGAAACCCTGTCTCAAAAAACCAAAAGAGGAGGAAGAAAACAATGTGGTCGTGAGTGCTGACTACTGTCAACGCCCTATGTGTGATCTTCCAGTTTAATTCTCAGAATAGTCTTGAAGTTGTGTGTGTGTGTGTGTGTGTGTGTGTGTGTGTGTGTGTGTGTGAGAGAGAGAGAGAGAGAGAGAGAGTGAGTAGGGCATATGTTTGGAGGTCAGGAGACAACCCAAGGAGTTGGTTTTCTCTTTCTACCATGTGGGCTCTGGGGATGAAACTCAGGTCTTGGCTGTTAAGTACCCTTACCATAGCCCATGAGAAGTCTTTTTTTTTTTTTTTTTCTTCTGAGACAGGGTGTTTCTGTGTAGTCCTGGCTGTCTTGGAAGAGATTATACATTTAGTCCAGTTTTCCTTTTGGGATAAATATTTCTTTTTTCTCCTCTTTTTTGGAAACATAATACTAGAAGATGAGGGCCCCAATTCCCAACATAGCTCCTACAAGTGAGTTCTTGGGAGTGGGTCTGAAATTAGGATAGAAATTGTTGATTTTGTATAATTCCAATGAGTCAATGTGTCCTCAGCGTTTGGGGTCTGTGTACTAAGCAGATACTCTGGTTTAAGCTGGGATCTTATGTTGGGCTTGTGCCTTCAGATTTTCTGGAGATTGGAGTACTGGGTACTGAGGGTGGTTGGGAGAGTGGTCAGGGCACAGGAATACACTTGGAAAGTTGTATCTTGGTGCCCTGGTGTGTAACTTCCTGCAGTCCAGTCTTAGATGAGGTTCTTTGGTTGTGTCTGTCCTCTTGTCTCAGAGATTGCCCAGATTGCAGCTCCTCTGTGTGCTGTTTTTACTTCCACCCACGTGGTTGTTCACTAAAGTCTGACACTCACTCAGCTTTTACTCACCCCCTTTTCGAGGTTGTTCACTAAAGTCTGACACTCACTCAGCTTTTACTCACCCCCTTTTTCTTGTTGCTCGTGGTTCTGCACAAAGCATGTAGGTACCCATTGATCTGGTACCTGCTCTCTAGCTCCTCTCTGCCTTGGTGTTTTTCTTTGATGAGTGATGGAGTGCAGATAGCTGAGAGTCAAACAGAAAAATAGATGTATCGGTTATGATACTCGGATGGCACCACTTCTCATATAGCCACCTTGAGTTGTTGGTAGGAATTATCTACTGGAAAAAAAGCTTTAGTTTTACCTTCAACTGTTGCAGGTGTTCATTAAGTACTTTCTGGGGTAAATGCAAAATCTGGAAAATTTTGAGCCTGATCGTCCTTTTCAGTTAGAAGTTAAGGGAATGTGGAGCCTGAGGCTGTTAGAACCACAACAGTGTGTTTCATGTTTGTTGACTCTGTTGTGAGCCCAGCCCTGTTGTAATTGTTGTCTTCTTCATTTTGGTACAAGGCTCCCACCTTGGTGAATGTGTTCCCAACTACTCTGTTCCCATTGTGTTTGTTCTCTTCTCAACTCAAATAACCCTTAAATTCGGGTTCATTCTCTCAGTCTTGTTCTTTCTCACCGGAAGTGACTCATCTGTTCCACTGGGTGATCAGGGATGCAGCCTCAGAGATCTGTCTGTTCCCCCATCCACCTTACATAGCCCCTTGCCTGCCTAGCCATCATCATAATGTCCTGATACACAACCTGATGATTCTTCGGAGTTAGAGCAGTTCAGAGTCCTCGGAGGAGGCTGCAGTCAGCTAGGTACCCTTAGACACAGAAATCTGCAGAGATGTGAACAGACCCCCCCCCCCCTTAGTGGGCAGACACAAGAGTAGGAGGTCAGTCTCCAGGAGGAGGAGGGGAGGAAGTTTCTGCTGTATTGTGATTTCTCCACATTAAAATGTCTCTTGTGTCTCTGGTCTCTTTTCACAGAACCCTGCCATCAGCATCACGGAAAATGTGCTGCATTTCAAAGGTTAGTATCTGGGTGATGACTGTAGCCCTCTGCATAGACCACAAGGCATGATGGTCATTTCTTTTTTAAAATTAAAAAAAAAATATTGTTTATTTATTTATTTGGTTTTTCAAGACAGGGTTTCTCTATGGCTTTGGAGGCTGACCTGGAACTAGCTCTTGTAGACCAGGCTGGTCTGGAACTCACAGAGATCTGCCTGCCTCTGCCTCCCGAGTGCTGGGATTAAAGGCGTGTGTTACCATACTTTGCAGACATATTTATATTTTTAAAACTGTGTGTGTATGTATGTCTTTGACCACGTAGGCCAGATGAATGTGTCAAATCCCCTGAAACTGGAGTTACATATGGTTGTGAACAGACACATGGGTGCTAGGAACTGAACTCTGCTCCTCTGCAAGAGAAGCAAGAGCTATTTATAACTGCTAAGTTGTTTCTCCAGCCCCAATATTTGTTTTTAAAAATGAGAGTATTTGGATCATCTAGATGGCTCCCTTATAATCAAGTATTGCCACACATCAGTGACTGCATCTGTGACCCAAGCTGAGATAGAACCATTGACACAGTGCACAGACATGCATTCAGGCAACACTCATAAACATAAAAGAAGTATTTAAAGTTTATTTGAAAAAAAACATTATAATGCAAACAAAGACAGACAACTTTATTTATTACACGTGTGCTGAGGAATGTGGGGATCAATCCCAGGGCCTCCCACATCCTGAGCTGATGCTCTGTTGCTGCTGAACAGTAGAACATGGCTTTTCTATTTCTTTTAAAGGTTTGTTTGTTTGTTGTTTGTTTTGGTTTTTCAAGACAGAGTTTCTCTGAGAACTTTGGAGGCTGTCCTGGAACTAGCTCTTGTAGTCCAGGCTGGTCTCGAACTCACAGAGATCCTCCTGCCTCTGCCTCCAGAGTGCTGGGACTAAAGGCCTAGCTAAAGGTTTTTTGAGACGTGGTCTTGCTATGTAGTTCAGGATATCCTTGAACTCTAGATCTTCTTGTCCCAGCCTCCTGAGTGCTGGATTATTGGCCTGAAAATCTCTTGCTGTTCTGATGGTCTCTGAATCCAAGGATCTAGCCCATGTTTTCTCTGTAGCTCCTGAGCAGGCTTCCTGTTGTCCCCAAGACAATGGGCGTGTTCATTGTGTTGAAGGGCAGCCAGTGGGTGGGTCTTCCTACTCTCTTGTCATTCTCGTTTTTTTTCAGAGTTGGTGTCTTTCCTTTAGAGATGGCATGACATGTAGCCCAGGCTGGCTACAAACTTGCTATGTAGTTGGGTATGACTGTGAACTTCTGATCCTACTGTCTACCTCTCAAGGGATGTGACTACATATACGAACCTCCATGCCTGGCTTCCAGGGGTTATTTGAAAGTGGAATTTCCATTTTACCTCAGTTCCACCCACCCTGGTATACTTTCATAAAGCCAATCTGGCTTTGTTGTTTTTCAAGATAGAGTTGTGGTGGTAGCACAGGCTTTAGGGTTCAGCCTTTGAGCTGTTCTTCTGTAATAACCACTCAGCAAGTGTTAGGCCAGAGGAGGGAAGAGAAACCTGGAGGGAACCTAGTGAAAACTAGTAGAGAGCAGAAGGGGAAGGGTGTCCTATGGGAGTTGCTGGGTCTAACGGTCACCGGCACCTGCTTGATTTGGGAAAAGATTATGTCCTGGCTCAGGGATGGAGTGGCCACCTCAGGGACTGTTCCTTCAGTTCTGCCCATTCTCTGCTCTGTTGCATTTGGGACTGCTAAAGGACAGGTCAGCTTCTGCCTTTGTTTTATGTCCCTAGTTGGAGGGTTTTTAGATCAGGGCCGTCTTTGAGATAGTTTAGCATTTCCACATACCTGTAATTCTCTCATTCATCTCTCTTCTCCCTGTCTCCCTGTCTCCCCCATCTCTGACTCTGTCTTTCTCTCTGTCCTGGGACTTGAACCCAGGACCTAGTGCATGCTGGCATATACTCATGGACTCCACATCCCAGTCCTGTGGCCTGCCTTAACACTGTCAGCATGGCACACATACCTGACTTTTTTTCTGCTCAGGATTTAGAATCAAAGTAAATGTGAAAGTTAAATTTTATCTATGTGTCCCCTTGGGCCTTCCCTGTTGTTTTCCTTTCTTCTTTCTAGCTTCTTCCTTCTTTCCTCCTCCTTTTTTTTTTTTTTTTCTGTTATTGTACCTGGTATTCTTCAGACTGTATTAAGGTAGCATAAGTAGTCCAAAACAGACTGCAAGTAAACATACAGAATTCAAGTTTGCCCATGGTTTGGCTTATTCATCTGTGGAGTTGCCCTGTCCTCATGCTTGCATGTTCCCATACTTTTGATGGAAGTGTTAACTTTTTTTTTTTTAATTTTGTGTGTGCTGATGTTTTGCCTTCATGTATGTCTGTGTGAGAGTTTCAAATCTTGGAGTTACAAACAGTTGTGAGCTGCCATGAAAGTGTTGGGAATTGAACACTGGTCCTCTGGAAGAGCAGTCAGTGCTCTTAACCACTGAGCCATCTCTCCAGCCCATTGCCTTCTTTTTCAAAGCAATGTAGCTGGTTGATTTTTGGGTGTCCTTGCTCTGCTCAAATTCACAAAAACCCACATTCTTTTCTTTGCAGCCCAGGGACATGGTGCCAAAGGAGACAATGTCTATGAATTTCACCTGGAGTTCTTAGACCTCGTGAAGCCAGAGGTATGCTTTCTGTTTTCTCATAGCCTTTCCATTTAGGAAATGCATAGTAGTAGTTAGTGAAACAAAGGGCAGGTTCTGAGGATGAAGAGCAAAGGGGAGTGATACCATTCCATTTGGAACAGAACTCTGGCTTTAGCTGCAGAGGAATGGGAACCCTGGGGGGTGAGGGGCAGGTCTGAGCAGCATCTGGTTTGGGCCATTATTTGTGATGTGAACTTCCATTTTTCTCATGTGTTAATAGATGAAGGCTCAGGTGAAATCTCTGGATCCCTCCCAGGTCTGGTGTTCTCTTATTTTAGTGATGGCAGGGGAGAGTAGGGTGACAGGTGGTTGAAGTCCTCATCATGAGGCTCTCATGAGATTCAGTCACTCTGGCAGTAAGGAACATAGTAAGCAGAAAGGATGAAGGAAGGTAGCTGGTCTTGAAAAAAAAATGCTGGGAGTATAAAAGCAGTTTCTTTTAGCCCCAGGAAGCTGATGATTCTGGATTCAGATTTCTTGCTTGGGGGCTTGTGTTCATGGATCTACTTGTGCAGGGCCTTGTTCTGAAAGAGCTCAAATAGTCAGCCCTGGCATAGGGCCTGAGAACATGTCATGGGCCTGCCATGGAGACAGTGAAAAGCTAGAACAGAATGAGAGAAAGACACTGCTGCTCTTACCAGCTGTTCCCTGCAGCAGCCCTTGGTCTAGAATACTCCCCATGTATCAGACCTTGCAGAAGCAGAGCAGGAAGAGGAGGAAGCACCATGCAGCTTCTCCGTGGAGCCATACCAACATGGTGCAGTCAGTGCATGGAAAAGGAGTTCTCACACTCACTGTCTCTCCTAGCCAGTGCACAGGCTGACCCAGAGGCAGGTGAACATCACAGTCCAGAAGAAGGTGAGTCAGTGGTGGGAGAGGCTCACCAAGCAGGAGAAGCGCCCACTGTTTTTGGCCCCTGACTTTGATCGCTGGCTGGATGAATCTGATGCAGAAATGGAGCTGAGAGCCAAGGTGAGTAAGCATGCTAGCCCTTGTTGCTGAAGATGGAAGTCGTGAGGGTTTGATAGAATGGACCCACATTACACATTGACGTGGAGGCCTGGCAACATGACTGTAGAGTACTCATCATGTCAGTGTGGTAGGCTGCTTCACTTAGGGTTCATATGGTGTTTACCCCAGAGCCAGGCTAAAGAGATGGTTTCTGCGGAGAGAGGTAAAATACCATTCTTATCACTTGTCAAAGATACACAGAATCAAAAGGCAGAGCACTGCTGGCCAAGGCAGTGCTTACCAGGGTCCTCTCCCCGTTCTTCACTACTCTTTGGAAGAAGTCACTATGTGGATCACACACCCTTTCAGAGTAGGGAGAAGTTTCCATATCATTTGTTTGAAAATTTTCTATGTGAAAAAATTTCCTGTTCTCTCCCATTTCTTTATTCAGTCATTTCCATTATTTTATGCTTAGGATTATAATCTAACACTGTTTTCATTGATCAAATCATTCCAGCTGTGGCCATCGAAGACCCTTTCATTTCACCCATTGTAGGATATTTTTTTTTCTTTTCTTTTCTCTTCACTCTTTCTTACTTTCTGGCATTCTATAACCTACCCCAGGTATAGCTTATATATATCCTTTGTTTCAGTCCTAGAATAACCATTTCTTTAAGGAGCTGTCTTTTTTCTTTTTTTCTTTTTTTTTTTTTCACTTTATGTATATTGGTATTTTGTCTGCATGTAGGTCTGTGCCCACAGAGTCCAGAAGAGGGCATCAGATCCCCTGGAACTGGAGTTACAAATGGTTTTGAGTCACTGTGTGTGTACTGGAAATCTAACCCAGGTCCTTTGAAAGAGTAGCCTTTGCTCGTAACTACTGAGTCATCTCTCTAATCCAAGCTGTGTTATTTTTTGAGAGTGATATTAACAGCCAGATCAATTGACAGTGAGGAAATACAGGTGTGCATACTCACACATACATATACTTAGAAATACAACTTTTGCTGTATATTAAGCTAAACATAAGTTTACACTGAAGCTGGACAGTGGTTAAGAACAAGAGCGCTTGCAGAGGATCTGAGTTCTGTTCCCAGCGCCCACATCAGATAGCTAACAACCCCCTGTAACCCCAGCTCCAGGGGATCTGGTGCCCTCTTCTGGCCTCCTCTGGTGCGCGCGCGCGCGCGCGCACACACACACACACACACACACACACACACACACACACACACATACACACAGAGAGAGAGAGAGAGAGAGAGAGAGAGAGAGAGAGAGAGAAAGAGAGGTACATATGTATATATATACTTAAAAGTAAATAAATAAAATCTTAAAAGAAAAGAAGTCTGAAACAGCACTTCCTGCCTTCAGCTACTGTTCCTTTGGTGCTCTAACAAGTCTACAAAGGGTGTCCTTTGTAGCTGTAAGAGTACACGATTGCCCCAGGCAGTCTGGAAACTAGCCAATTAGCCATTGGTTGAGTAAATATCCTATCCTGAAAGCTGTGATTTGGAACAGTCTCCTCAGCAGAGCATAGAGCACAGTGGAGGAGGTGGCCTGATATGTCAGAATTCTTTGCCAGCACCTGGCCTTTTGTAAGCATACAAGAATTCTAACTTGTATTCTTGGATGTTTAAATTCTAGGAGGAAGAACGCCTAAATAAACTCAGACTAGAAAGTGAAGGCTCCCCTGAAAGTAAGTGCCTGAAAGTGGCTACCAATTAACTTGTGATGGATTTGGGGGTGGTAGGGATGGCAGGCGAGTGGGGAATTCACCCTAATGAATGCTTGGGTGAGTCTGTTTAGTTTTTAGCTATGAACACACACTAAAGCCTCACCTTTAAAGATGTTTCCTTTCTGTTTGGGACTAACCTTGTCTGAGTAAACCAAGGCTAATGTAGCAGACAAGAACCTTGGTCTCCTGGTCCAATGGACTAGGGGCAGATGGCACCCAAACCTATATCCTGGTGTCTCCTCTCACTTGAAGTCTGAAGGGCTGTGCCATAGATGCTTGTGGTTATCACCTCTCAAAATGGAAAGTGTTTGCATGAGTGTCTATGTACCATGTGCATTTAGGGTGCTCGAGGGAGCCAGAAGAAGGGATTGTATCTCCTGGAGTTACAGATAGTTGTGATCTTCGATGTGGGTGCTGAGAACCAAACCAGGGTCTTCTACAATAGTAGCAAGTAGTCTCAACCACTGAGCTGGCTCTCTAGCCCCTATTCAGAGTTGTTGTTGTTATTATAGTTGTTATTGTTGATATAAGGTCTCACTTTGTAGTCCTGGCTGGCCTAGAATTCTATAGGTAGATCAGGCTGGTCTGCCTGCCTCTGCCTTCCGAGTGCTGGGATTAAAGGCATATGCCACCATGCCACCCTGCCTGGCTATTCAGAATCTTAGAAAAAAAATCATTGTATCTAACCAAATGTTTAATAGAAAGAAGGTCTATACGTGTTTTGGTGATGGTGCAGCAGCTGCCTGTTACACATGCTGCCTGGAAAAGCACCAAAGCAGCTCTAGGTGGGGTCTGGGTGAGTTAACTGTAGGCACCATCCTCAAGAACTGGTGCTCTAATGGTAGGCTCATATAGGACTATGGGAAATTGCTTGTGAGCAACAGAACGAGACGAGGCTCAGTGTTCATCCTAATCAAACATTTGCAAGGGCATTATTTGGCATGCCATAAGTAAGGAACCGTTTAGAGAAGTGGTTTCCAAATTGTGTTCTGTGGTACCTCAAGGGTTCCCAGAAATGCTTTGGAGGAGTAGATAGGTCTTTCCAGAAGCTCTGCTTTAATTGACACAGATCTTGTGTTTTATACATTAAGGTTCTGAGTGTGCATGTGTGTTGGGTGCTTTAAGTGAGTTTTAAAAAAGATTTGAGTGGCCACTAATTTAGAGAAATAATCTTCAAAGAGTAAAAAAATAGTCTCTAAAGAGGATTTGTGGAGGCAAAGAACAATATAAGAAGCCACCTTGAGTGGGTGAGGTGGTGGTAAACTGCCTTTAATCCCAGCACTCGGGAGACAGAGGCAGGTGGGTGTCTGTAAGTTCAAGACCAGCCTGGTCTACAAAGTGAGTTCTAGGACATCTAGGGCTACACAGAGAAACCCTGCCTCAAAAAACAAAACAAAACAAACAAATAAAAAAAGAAGCCACCTGATGAAGATTTTGCTGCTGTCCTCTGATCCCCTACACTTGAGCCATGGTGCATGCACCCAACTCCCTAACAATAACAACAATTTTTTAAAAAAGATTTTATTTATTTATTTATTCATTTATTTATTCATTTATTTATTCATTTATTTATTTATTTATTTATTTATTATGTATACAGTCTTCTGCCTGCATGCCAGCAGAGGGCACCAGATCTCATTTAAGGTGGTTGTGAGTCACCTTGTGGTTGCTGGGAATTGAACTCAGGACCTCTGTAAGAACAGTCAGTGCTCTTAACCGCTGAGCCATCTCTCCAGCCCTGTTGTTTTGTTTTTTTGTTTGTTTTAATTTTTGAGACAAGTTGGTGCTTTTCTCCTGAGCTGGCCAAGTCTACGAAAGGAGGCTGGTGAACATACATGTTGGCAGGCAATGATCAATATATTTTCTTTATGGGAGAGGGAGCCCAGGCTAGGAAGACATAGGCCAGATATTTGTGTGGTAGCTTAGAACCACCCAGGTGAAAGAAAGGGTTGGAGTTCCAGAGCTTCTCTCTGGGTTGTATTGAGTATCTCACTTCCCTACTTTGCTTTTCAGCCCTTACAAGCTTGAAGAAAGGGTACCTGTTCATGTATAACCTTGTGCAGCTTCTGGGCTTCTCCTGGATCTTTGTCAACCTGACAGTGCGGTTTTTTATTTTAGGAAAAGGTAAGTATGAAATTTTTGAGGTAGCTGTCTCTGCCTTTGACAGAACAGTCACCTTGCTCTTCCTACCCTTCCCCATGAGCCCATAGCACTCATTTCCCAGTTCCTGGTGAGACAGACTGGCTGGAGCAGCCCTAAAGACTTCACTTCTGCAGATGTGCTCTATGGAAACGAGCTAGAGACAAAGTTTCTTCAGATGTGATATACATGGCATTAAGTTAGAAACTCCCCACATGTCTTTATCAGTGAGGAATTTCTGTGGAATATTCACTAGTGTGATATTGTGAAGCATATAGACAGTTAACAATAGCATGGAACAACACTTATGAGAGGCTAAAATTAATGCATAGATTATTTTTTCTTGTTTGATCATAACCATATAAAAGAGGAAGTAACCAGACCAGCTTGCAAACTGGTACACTCAAAAAGATTAGAATGCACTTTTCTAATAACTTGAATGTAGATGTTTAAAAGTTCAATTTCTTTTGTAAAGTAGGTATGGGGAAAATATAACTATAATAGAAAATGTAAACTGTTTGAAAAGAAAAATGAGTTCTTTTAGAGCATCCTTCTGTTTGGCCCTGGGTTTTCCATCTGCAGTTCATGACAGCTGAGCTGTTTACCTGGGGAGTCTATTGAAAGAGGAGGAACTGTGAGTTGTTTTTACAGCCCCCAACACTGGGCTTTGCACACACAGTGACAGGCTAGAAAGGCCACATGCCCAAGGGCTTACAGTTGCCTGTGACTGGAGGCCTCTGTGTGATCACACCAGAGAATGAAGGAGTCTCAGATCTCTCGTTATTAGGATGACTTTATCAGAAGCCACAGGGATGGAAAGCAGGGACCTTTAGATACATAAATGCTTGCCTTGTTAATCCTAAGATGGTGGGTGAATTCTGAGTGTTCTTGGTAAGTCTCCTGGTTATAGGGCTGGCAAGATGGCTCAGAAGGTAAGGGTGCTTGCTGGCTGCCAATCCTGAAAATCTAGCTCTATTACCCACAAGGTGGGAGGAGAGAATTGACCTTGGAAATTGTTCTCTGACAATCACATGCATGCCATGGCATGTGTGCAGCAATACACACATACATGCATGCTAAATGTCATAAATAGTATGTTTGCTTGTTTGTTTGTTTCAAGACAGGATTTCTCTAAGTAGCCCTCCCTGGCTGTCCTGTAACTCACTCTGTAAATGAGGCTGTCCTCAAACTCAGAGATCTATAATGGTGCTTTTTCATTGGGACTGACTGCCAGCTAGCCCACAAATAATGACACAGAAGCTTATTATTATGAAAGCTTGGTCTTAGTTTAGGCTTTTTTCCAACTAGCTCTTTTTTGTTGTTGTTTTTTCAAACAGGGTTTCTCTGCTTTGTAGACCAGGCTGACCTCGAACTCACAGAGATCCTCCTGCCTCTGCCTCCACAGTGCTGGGATTAAAGGTGTGTGCCACTACTGCCTGACCCCAACTAGCTCTTCTAACTTAAATTAACATGTTCTTATTTATCTACATCTGCCACATGGCTCGGTTACCTCTGCTCCGTACTGTGTGTCTCATCTCTTAAGTGTCTCCCTGACATCCCACTGATGTAATCTGCTCACCTAGATTTCTCCTCCTCTTCCTCTCTCTCCCCAGAAATCCCGCCTATTCTCTCCTGCCCTCCCATTGGCCATTTAGGTCTTTATTACACCAATCACAACAATACATTTTCACACAGTATACAAATATTCCACAACATAGATCCACCTGTTATGCCCAAGTCACATGGATTCCCAAAGACCACCAGGGAGACAGACCCACTGAACTACAAAAGCAAGGTTTCTTGTTCATCCAACCATGACAGGGACCTCATCTGGTTAGCTCATACAGCAGCCACCAGAGGAAGTGGAGTTCCCTGTCTACTGCTAGGTTCTTAAAGGAAAAAATCATAGGATTACATCAGTAGGTACAGGTTGGTTTCTGATCGGTTGACATTTGGGAACAATTAGGGGAATTTTTTAAAGTGATATTTTGGCATGAAATATCTGTGTACCAGGTATTCTCATTGGTCAGTGCTGAGAGGGAACATTCTGTGGTTTCTGTGGGTTTGTTACTTGCAGGTGGCCTGTTGTTCATAGATACCAATAGTTTTTAGAATTGTATCCTGGAGACTGCAGGGGAGTTTTTGCTCTTCCCTGGAGTTTCTTTTGTGGCCAAACAGTTCCCAGGAACCAAGTATCTAGGAGGCTGGGGGTGGGGGATCTGGAGTTTCTTTGTGTTCAGTTTTGGCCCTATCCTCTGGGAGGCCAGGGGATCTGGAGATTTTGTGTGTGTGTGTGTCATGTGCTGAGTCAGAGGCCTACATGTCTTTTCTGTAGCTTGTCATGGTTGCTAAAGCAGGGGGCCAAGTGAGGGTCTGGTCCCTTCGTGCCTGCCTCTGCCTCCTGAGTGGTGGGATTAAAGGCAATGCACCACCACCATCCACTGTCATGAAGAATTTTAAGACAGCTGGATATAAAGTGATTCAGTCCAAAGGCTATCAAGTTGCCAGATGTGGTAGAACAGGCCTATTGGATCACTGGTGATCAATTCTCAACTATAGTTTGCTTTTCTGTGGACCCTCTTAACTGAGTATTAGTTACGAATACATGGATAATTATCGTTTCTGCCAGTGGATTGATTTCTCCCTTCCTTCTTGTTGTGTTTTGTTTTTGTTTTTATTTTTCAGGACAAGATTTCTCTGTGTATTCTTGGCTGTCCTGTAACTACTCACTCTGTAGACCAGACTGGCCTCAAATTCAGAGATACTCTCTAGTGCTGGGATTAAAAGTGTGCTCCACCATTGCCTGGTTCTTTCTTTTCTTTTTTGTTGTTGGGGTTTGGTTTTGGTAAATGGGCAATAGGAGGGCAGGAGAGGATAGGCAGGATTTCTGGGGGAGAGAAGGGAAGAGGAGGAGAAATCTAGGTGAGCAGATTACACCAGTGGGATGTCAGGGAGACACTGAAGAGGTCGGGCATATAGTACACAGGAGAGGTAACTGAGCCATGTGGCAGATGTAGATGAATAAGAACAGGTTAATTTAATTGGAGGTATTTGTTGTTGTTGCGGTGATTTAGGGGTGCTATTTGTATTCAGTAGGTGGAGGCCAGGAATCCCCCACTTTCTGCAATATGCAGTACAAAGTATGGTCCCACCTAGAATATCAGTGGTGCTTGGCTTAGAAGTGCTGCAAGGAAGAATACAGAAGCAGCATGTCCAGGAGGCCTGAAGACAGGCCTCCCAAGAAGTGCTGCCCATGTGTGAGCCTCATGCAAGCACTAGTGGCCATTTTGAATTTTTATCAAATAATTTACTCGAAAGGTCTGTACTCTGAGAATTTAGACCGTTTATAGAGAAATGCACTTAGAAATGTTTCGGAGGACAACCTTGTATTAATAAGGCCTTTAAGACCACTATTTCCTTTTAATTAGGATAGATTCTCAGGATGCTAAGACTTATTAACCCTAAAGCTACAAACACAGTTAAGGCTTTTGAAATCTAATTTTATTTTTAGGGATTGGAGAAATGACTCAGTAGTTAAGAGCACTGACTGTTCTTCCAGAGGACCTGGGTTTGATTCCCAGCAGCCACACAGCAGCTCACAACTGTCTGTAAGTTCAGCTCCAGGTGATCAAATGCCCTCTTCTGGTCTCCTTTGGTACCAGACATACATTTAGGCCAAACTACCACATTAAAAGTATGGTAATAATAACTAATAATTAACTTTAAGACTTCATTTTTAAAAACGTGTGTGTGTGTGTGTGTGTGTGTGTGTGTGTGTGTGTGTGCATGTACGAATACGTGCATGTGAATGTAGGTGCCCTTGGAGGCATGAAGAGAGATGGATCTCCTGGAGTTGAGTTATAAGTGGTTGTGAACTTCCCGACATGGGTGCTGGTTACCAAACTCAGGTACCTCTATAAGAGCAATATGCGCTTCTAACTGCTGAACCATGGCTATAGCCTTCCTGAAGCCTAATTTTAGTGAATAATTTTACCTCTGCACCTATGTGTAATTGAATTTTTCATTGCCCATATAATATAGATGATAATTAGCTTTGAATTAGAAGAGGTGACGGTCTAAGAAGAATGACCATTTTTTCTTGTACATTGCTTTCTTTTTTCAATAGGTAGTAACAGAATGAAAGTGAGGCATGTTGTTTTCTTTGTTATTTTAACCAGGAGAAGGGGACATGGGGTCTTTGTGTTCACCTTCTAGAGATAAAGGAAGCTCTTTCTTCTGGGAGTCTTGAAGCCTGTCCTGGCTTAGGCTAGAAGCATGAAACGACTCCATGTCTGTTTTCTCTCCCAAGTTCTTTTCCTGTAAGGCATGCTCTAGTTTGACAACTGCCTCTGCTAGGACTCACGGTGGACTGACCAGTCATGTATGCTTGTGCCCTAGAGTCCTTCTACGACACGTTCCACACCGTGGCTGACATGATGTATTTCTGCCAGATGCTGGCGCTAGTGGAAACTCTCAATGCTGCGATTGGTGTCACGAGTTCCCCAGTGCTGCCTACTCTCATCCAGGTATAGAAGATTTGAATGTGAGAGTGAGGAAGGAAAGGTTTCAGTATGTATCTAGTAGATAGGTCATAATTTGCTGTTTCAGTTATTAAACATACTTCCTTATTTACATAGAATGTCACTATTTTATTTCAGCATCTAGGGAAATTTAATTTTTTTTTTTCTTAAAGTCAGGGTCTCTCTAGTCCTGGCTGTCCTAAAATTTACTATGTAGACCAGTCTGTCCTTGAACTCAGAGATCTCAGGAAGCAGGGAGGAGTTTCCTTGTTGCTCTTTGAGGAAAGACTGAAGAATCAGGCCCAGTACTTAGTTGAAGTGGTTTGATGGAAAACATTTTCTGTGTAAAGTAATCATGATCACTAGACTTCACAAAAAAACACTGAAGAGAATTCTTTTTGAGGAAACTTGGCAGGTTAGGTATTGGACAAACGTGCATGCTGCTAATGTAGACACAGGAAGGAAATGCCTTTGAGATGAAACCACTGAAAAACAAAGTGACTGGGCATGCTGAGCTGGGCTGCATATCCACAGAACTCACAACCTGAGTTTTAAGTATCACAAGGTATAGGGAATGTGAAGTAGAGGAGGGAGAGTCTTCCCTCATACAGCAGCGACTCCAGGGAGCCATTCATGAAGGTGAAATAAAAAGCTTGCCCTCTCCCCCAGTCTTGTCAGTAAAAACCTTCGATCTGAAGTGTTGGCCCTTCCAAAGGAAGGGCATGTGCTGTTTGTGAGCTGGCATGGTGGCACAAGCCTGTAAACCCAGTACTCAGGTGATTAAGACGGGAGGGTTTGAGTGCTGGGCTAGTCTAGGGTGGTAGGAGGTGAGATCTGTCCCAACAAAACGAAAGACCCACAAGGATCTGTGATAGAAATTCTTGTCTCCTTGCTATTTGCATGATCCTCGGGTTATATACGTTAATGTGATCCTCAACTGCTGCTACCCTCAGATTCCTAAAGAGGCAAATAGACCTCTTCTGTTGAAATTACCTTTGGGAACCTGGAGAGACAGCTCAGTGGTTAAGAACATCTTGTAGAGGATCTGAGTTTGGTTCTCAGTACCTGGTTGCCCAGCTACTTTTTATTCCAGCTCCTGGGGATCTTGTGCCTGTGGCCTCTGAGAGCACCTGCATTCATATATACATTATTAAAAATAAAATGAATCTTTAAAAGAATCTTTGTCAAGCCTCAAAGAATCTACAGAATTTGTTTTCAAAAAAATTGAGAGGTTTTCAAACAAAGATTATAAAACCGAAGAAACAAGACATTGTGGGCAAGAAACAGCAGACTGTAGGACATAGCCAGAGGAACTGCAGCTATGAGAGTTAGCATTGCAGAATAGAAATTCATGTGGCCAAGCATATCTTTAATCCCAGCACTTGGGAGGCAGAGGCAGGTGGATCTCGGAGTTCGAGGCCAGCCTGGTCTACAGAACTAGTTCTAGGACATCTAAGGCTACACAAGGAAACTCTGTCTTGGGGGAAAAAAAGGTAAAAAGAAAATATTCATATATAAGGAGAATTTGGCTTGGAGCAAGAAAGTAAAAGGGAAGCAGATTTGAAAAGAAGGGAAATAAAAATTCTATTAATGAAAATATAGTGATCAATGGTTACCGTTTAAAAATTTTAGGAGTATATTAGACTTAGCTGAAGAGAAAATTAGTGAACAACTTGCAATACAGGAGGAACAGAGAACACAAAGTATACAAACATAGTTTTCTTCAATTGTAAAACTCAATATTCTAAGGATGTTCTCATACTTACTGACATATTAAGTTCAGTTCCAATAAAGAATGTTTTGAAATGTGCTAAGAAAATTGTAAAGCTTTGTAAAAAGGCGAAACTTAGCATTGCTTATAATAAGTACAAGTGCAGGCAACCTAGATGCTTGTTGATAGCTAAATGGAAAAGGAAAACATGGTGTATTATTCAGTCTCACAGCTAAGGAAAATCCCCCCAAGACAGAGTTTTTCTGTATATCCCTGGCTGTGCTGGGATTAAAGGTGTGTGCACCACTGCCTGGCATACTAAGGGAAATTTTGATACATGCTACATCAGGGTTGGATCCTGAGTACACTGTGCTAAATGAAATAAGTCAGTCAGTGAAAGACAAATGCTGTATCATTTTCCTTACATGATGTATTTAGAATAGTAAAAAATCAGAGACAGAAAGTAGAATGGTGGTTTCAAAAGGTTGGGTGAATGGAGGGTCATTGTTGAGTTATAGTGTCAGTTTTTTTTTTTTAAAGATTTTATTTATTTATTATGTATACAAC
This sequence comes from Cricetulus griseus, assembly GCF_003668045.3. Lineage (NCBI taxonomy): Eukaryota > Metazoa > Chordata > Mammalia > Rodentia > Cricetidae > Cricetulus > Cricetulus griseus. The sequence goes on along the minus strand of NC_048597.1, from coordinate 176,601,959 downwards.
ATTCTGCTTCCATGTATATTTCCACATCAGAAGAGGGCACCAGATCTCATTACGGATGGCTGTGAGCCACCATGTGGTTGCTGGGAATTGAACTCAGGACCTCTGGAAGAGCAGTCAGTGCTCTTAACCTCTGAGCCATCTCTCCAGCCCCTATAGTGTCAGTTTTACAAGATGAAAAAGTTCTGGAGATGGACTGTGGCGATATTTGTACAACATGATAAATGCATTTGATAACACTGAACTATATGTGGTTACCATAAGGCTAAGTGTGGTGGTACGTGGCTTTAGTCTCAGCACTCAGGAGGCAGTGTCAGGTAGATCTCTGTGAGTTCCAGGCCAGCCAGGACTACATAGCATAACATTGCCTCAAAAATAAATAAATAAATAAATAAATAAATAAATAATAGTTAAGTGTATGTTATCATGACTTAAAGAAATGAGATGATGGTTGGGTGTGGTGGCACATTCTTGTACTTCAGCTACTCTAAAGAGTTTGGGAGCTACAAAAGCAAGTTACAGAGTAATACATATAGCATGAATTCTAAAGAGCTGAACGATAGGCTCAGGAGGGTGGAAGAGATGGCTCAGTAGTCAGTAGTCAGCTCTTTCAGGGTACCTGAGTTTGGTTTCCAGTACCCATGTCAGATGGCTTATAGCCATCTGTAACCCTAGCTCTAGAATATTCAATTCTGCCTCTGGCTGCCACAGGCACCCACATAGAAGTCTCTCTCTCTCTCTCTCTCTCTCTCTCTCTCTCTCTCTCTCTCTCTCTCTCTCACACACACACACACACACACACACACACACACACAATCTTAAAATATTTCCATGAAATAGCCTATTATGTAACACATATACACAAGCAGTAGGCTGTATAGACAAGCGGAACGATGAGCATAGGACAACATTACATATAATACACAGTTATCGGGTTTGTAACTCTCTGTTCCTAACTGTGGGTTGTGTAGGCACCAATATTCATTGGCAGTATCCTTTATATTGTGTTTGTGTGTGTGCTTTTGGTACTGGAGAAACGGAGAATAACTCGATGTTCTAAGGATCTACTAAATGTGCTTTGGAAGTATTAAGTTACACAGAGCAGAATTTAGCTAAAGAAATGCTCCTGGTTCTCTTATCAGGAATCGCATGATTTTGCCAGGCAGGCAAGATGACCCTGGATTAATAGCTATCTGGTAAAACAGCCCTGATTTGTCTGGAGACAACTCTGACAGTATTTTACATTGGAAATCTTCCTATTTGTTCAAACAACATACTTTGGGATTTCTGTTTCTGTGAGACATTTTTAATTGCTCAAAGTGTAACTTGGATTCCTGAAATATAAGCTGAGGGGTTTCTGCTCAGGACTGGTTCCCTTTTGTGCATTAGCCAGAACCAGTTTTACACTGTTATTAAAGGGTTTCCCTTTATTAATTTCTTTTTTTCCCTTTATTAATTTCTAAGTGGTGGAGTGATTTCTCACTGGAAAGGCATAATCTATACCACTTTAATGTGCACATTATATAGATGATATATTTATATACACAGAGAAGTACTTATTTATCTACAAAGACTGGTTTGGATAATTTTTCTAATACTCTAACAAGGGACCATGAAATGGCTCAATGAGTAAAAGCTCAAGCCTAACAAATCATGTAGTAAGAGAAAACTGACTGCTGCAAGCATACTCATTTCCACCCACATACACACACAAAATAAAACATTAAAAAATGTTTAAAAGGGCCCTTTTGTAGTTACATGTATGCATACACTGTGGATATGCAGACAGATATATAGGTATATGCACACACAGATACACACAATATTTAAATTTTCTCTCTCTTTTGGGTCTCTTTTAATAGTTTCTTGGAAGAAATTTTATTCTGTTTATCATCTTCGGCACCATGGAAGAAATGCAAAACAAAGCTGTGGTTTTCTTTGTGTTTTATTCATGGAGCACAATTGAAATTTTCAGGTGGGTAGAAATGGTTGCCCCTCTCTGGAGTGGATGTTGTTGCTTTGGCTGGAAGTTTCATTTGGCTTGGGACTAGGATTATACATGTAAGAACTCTAGCTACATCAGTGAGCTCTGCTTTAATTAGAGCCCAATCTAAAAACTACAACTTCAAGGTCTTACTGTTGTGTTGGAAAGACCCAAGGCCCATCCATGAGGGAAATACTTGAAAAGGTTGGAGGGGCACAAGGTTGAAGCAGCAATCCAGGTGGATGGGGTTAGTTAAGAGAGCCTTCCTGAGGTATGGTAAGCTCTTACTCGAGAGTACTCAAGTCTTGAGTTTAGCTCAGCTATTTTTTTTTTTTCACTCTGAAATGTCAGTAAAAAATAAATACCCTTTTGAAAAATTGATTCAATGTCCAGTATTATAGTAGTTCCAGAACTCAAAGGCTGATTCAAAAACAAAATGAAATCTATCCAGTTGTGTGTGTTCCTTTTTAAACCACACCATTCAGTGTCTGCTTTCCTCATTGAGTTATATGCAGTAAGGCTTTTGCAGATTGCTTCCTCAGCGCTAGGTTTGTGTAGTGAGTTTGAGAGTTCATGGTGCAGTGGAAAGGGGCAGTGGTGTTTGAACCATGTGTTACCTGTGCCTGGGTCTGTACCCTCAGGCATGCTGGATGCAAAGGATTGAAACAGATTTAAGAACCTTGATTTTAAACATTTTCTATTTAGGAAAGGATGAATTTCTTGTGATGTTTCTTTTATTTATTTATTTTCAGACAGGGTCTTATTACATAGATGAGGCCATCCTTGAACTCAGAGATCTGCTTGCTGCTACCTCCTCTGAGCTGGGACTAAAGGCATGCACTATAATGACTAGTGTTAGATGTCTCTTTAAAATTGGGCATTTCTGATTCTAGATTAGAGGTTTTGTATAATTTTTTAGAACCATTCATTTATCCAGAGGCAGAGTTTGGCACTGGGAATATAGTTAAGAACTAGGAATAAAGCCAATTAGGTTCTAAGCATCCAGCATGTAGCTGAACAAAGAGGGTTCCTTGAAGAGTAAACTGAGCTGCCAGTAGAGCTCACATCCTTTGTGGAGTTGGAATGGAGTCTGATGGGAGTTTGTGAATAGCTAACCCAGGACTGTAATTCTGTTGTGAAGCCACATGCTGCAGGAAGCAAACTCTTTGGTCTTTGTGAATGCTTGTCTAGGGTCCAATTCAGAACCTACAGTGGCCCTTATCACTGAACTCTATTCTCCATAGGTACCCCTTCTACATGCTTTCCTGCATCGACATGGACTGGAAGGTGCTCACGTGGCTCCGTTACACTGTGTGGATTCCCCTATACCCGCTGGGATGCTTGTCAGAAGGTATTTTTAGAAACTTTAGGTCTCATAGTGTAGCTCCCAGGGGTGCCCAAGGGGCTAAAAGGCTGGTTTTTCTGCTTCTGCCAACCCTGGCCTACTCAGGGTGATGTTAAGACTGTACAGGGATTTCTTTCTGATGACCTCTTTCCACACTTTTCGAACTGTTCCGGAGACATAAGGTTTAGAAACAAGATGCTCAAGTGCTGCAAGCTCTTTATTTACACGCTATTCTGGTACTCCAACATGAGGTCTTACTAGTAACTTCAGTTTATCTCGACAAAGCTCTAGTAAGTGGATCTGGCAGGCAGGATTCCCCCTTCTACCTCTCTCTCTCTCTCTCTCTCTCTCTCTCTCTCTCTCTCTCTCTCTCTCTCTCTCTCTCTCTCTCTCTCTCTCTCTCCCTTCCTCCCTCCCTCCCTCCCTCCCTCTCTCTTTCTCTGTCGGTGAGGAAATAAGCTCAGTGCTAGGGCTGTTCTCATCAGTTTCTATCTACAGCTTTGAGGCAATGTAAGAGAGAGGTCAAGGGAGGAGGAAACTAGTCATGATGCCTCAGGCTGGAACTGAGGCCTGAGCTGCTGGAGGCTGTTGCTTCATGCACCTGCTGTTCTCACTGTCTGTCTGTTTCCAGCTGTGGCAGTGATCCAGTCCATTCCAGTATTCAACGAATCAGGAAGGTTCAGTTTTACTTTGCCATCTCCAGTGAAGATGAAAGTCAAATTTTCCTTCTTTCTTCAGGTTTATCTTGTAATGTTGTTCTTGGGTAAGTACTGGCTATGTATACACATTTCTGCCATGTTTTAGACAGGATAGCTAAGCAGTTCAGTTTTCAGCATCCTTGTTACAATTCTACTCTGAAGGAGCGGTGGGGGAAGGTTTTCTTGTGAAAACAGACTTGGTAGGAGAGGATGCTGCATGTGGAGATGTTTTCTCTCAGGTCTACAGTAGCTGAACTGTGACTGCTCTTGGGAGTCTGTCCTAGAAATGGATAGTGGGTTAACAGAACAGGTTTTGTCTTGATGGGTGGCCAAGGAGCTCCTCTAGAACAGTAGAAGACCATAGCTATACTGCCTATATTTTGACCTTCTTGGGGGCTGAGGCAGGGTTGCTTGAGCACAGGAATTTGAGACCAGTCTCAATAAAATATTGAAATAGAGCCCCCATCACATTTACTTCAGTAGCACATTAATTCCTCATCCACAAAGAACCGAGCAGTAGTGACGCACACTTTCAATCCTAGCACTTGGAGGCAGAGGTAGGAGGATCTCTGAGTTTGAGGCTGTGAGTGAATTCCAGGACAGCCAGGGATACACAGAAAAATCCTGTCTCTTGGAGGGGGAGAAAACAGAAAAGCAAACAAAAAGAGAGGTGAAAACATAGTTGGTGGCAAAGGAAGGAGGTGTAGTTATGGTCTCTGAGGTTCTTGGAAAGCTTCCTACTAATCATAACCACCTACTTAGTAGTTTACATTTGTATAAAACACAAATTTTATACAAAGTTTAAGGGGCTGGAGAGATGGCTCAGAGGTTAAGAGTACTGGCTGTTCTTCCAGAGGTCCTGAGTTCAATTCCCAGAAACCTCATGGTGGCTCACAATACACCTTCTCAAATAAAGGTGTACATGCAGATAGAGCACTCATATATAAAATAAATAAATCTTAAAAAAGCAACAAATATTAAAAAGAAAACTTTAATTCTTTGAAAGCCATCATAACTTTAAATGGATTCCCTTTAAACGTCTGTTTAGATTATGTGTATACCTGCTGTCTTAGTTAGGGTTTCTATTGCTGTGAAAGGACACCGTTATTGTCATGATGGGTAGCATGGCAGTGTATAGGCAGATGTGGTGTTGGAGGAGCTGAGAGTCCTACGTCTTGCAGGCAACAGGAAGTCAACTGAAAGTCACATTGAGGGAAGCTTGAGCAAAAGAGACCTCAAAGCCTGCTTCTATAGTGACACACTTCCTCCAACAAGGCCATACCCTCTCCAACAAAGCCACACCTCCTAATAGTGCCACTCCCTATGAGATTAGAGGGTCAACTACATTCAAACTACCACACCTATATTTGACTTAGTAGACTTAAATGAGTGTAGCAGTCTACGCTGCTGGTAACAGCAGGTTCAGCCACTGGCAGTGTATTAGTTCTCTTTGTGTGTAACAGATTATCAAGACTTAGCATCTGAAAAGCAAGTATTTTATCAGTTTCTGAGAGCCAGGAAGTGGCCGAGGAGGTGCTTTTGGTTCCAGGTCTCATAGATTTTGAGTCTCAGAGGCCTGCTGGGGCTGTAGCTTCCATAGATTAGACCCTTTTTATAGGCCAGAACATTAGTTCTGAGCTTATTCTTGTGGCTGCTCCTGACATGTCTTTACTGAGTGAGAGGAGGTGATTAGAGAGACAACCAGAAGCCACAGCACCTTCTGTAACCTAATAGTAGAAATGCATGCCATTATCCAGACTGGCAAGATATGAAATACCTGGAGGAGAGGGATCATAACGATCATCTTAGAGGCTGCCACCCTGAACAGCAAAATGAGCAGTACAAAAAGAGGTTAGAAAACCTAGTCATCTCTGTCACTTAGTGAGACCCATATGCCTTAGGATGCCCCCGGGATCTATTAAAAAAAGAGTTGGGAGTCCTGTGTGGTGACTCACATTTGTAATCACAGCAGCAGGGAGACCCAGGCAGCAGGACTGCCTCAAATTCAAGGCTAGTCTGGGTAACAGAGTAAGAATCTTCTCCAAGAAAAGGTAGAAACATTTTAATACATACTGACCCTATTATCTTTGCTTTGTTTTACTGTTGCTTAATTTGCAAGATATGTGTATATTCTTCTTCAAAATGAAGTAAATCCAAAACTCACAATTTCAGGGCTCAACCAGGTAGTGTATGTTCATAGGTCAAGGAATTTTTTATACACCATTCTTTCACAGTCAGTCTGTGAAGTGTTTTTATCCCTGTTGTACAAATGAGGAAACTGAAGTGAGGCTAGGCTGCAGAACTGACTCACTGGTCAAGTAGAACTGAAACTTGACTGTGAAATCCTGTTTCCTCACTTCCTGCATTGTACTTCTAGACTGCTGCTTACTAAACGTGTTCTTGAATAGCCTTGAAGTTTTTTGATTTGGGCACTTCATTAAATACATAAGGGGAAAAACAGGCAAAAAAGCAAACAAAGCCAACCCTTGAACTTAATCATTTATGTAGGGGTAAGCTGTACTGACGAACATATCAATATTAAAATGCCTCAAAAAATGATAGGCAGTCAGCTGAACAGATTATAGGTATGAGATTATAGGTATAAAGTATGATAAAAAGCCCAGAAGTTGTTCACGATACAGGATTTATCCTTGTCTAACCCTGAATGACAGAGCTGAGGAATGACACTGAGTGCCTGAGAAGGGTTGGGACACCTCAGTGCAGTACTGCTGGTGGGTTCTTAGGATGTATCTGAGCAATAAATTTAGTGCTGTGGGGCATGGGAAACAAACTACAGATACCTCTACTTCTAGTTACAATGACATTCCTAATCAGTGTTTTCTCTTTTTGCAGGGTTATATATTAATTTTCGTCACCTTTATAAACAGCGCAGGCGGCGGTATGGACAAAAAAAGAAAAAGCTCCACTAAAGAGAAATTTGGTAGCTTCGTGCCGGTTTGAGCTCAATCTATGATTCTTACTGTTTTACCTTCTTGTACTGTTGTAAAAGTTATTATTATTATTATTATTATTTTTAAGTAAGGCTATCTCCTTTCCCCAGTAACATTCCTGAATTTGCTGTATTCTATTTTGGTGTTGTACTTGCATGACATGGGTTTCTGATATCTGACAACAGTTCATTCCTGTGTAATGACAGTGAGACTGACCCCACCTTCTCCTGTCAGCCTGCTATTCCCCACAGTACTGTCCATCTTTACAGTTAGGACTTGGTCTTTCTGCTATTGCTTGTGAAAAACAAAAAACAAGACTACATTTCTCCATTGAAGATTGTCAATGACCCAGGCAGGACCTTATTATATCCAAGGGGTTACTTGTGTAGGAGGTAGAACTGACTTTTTGAAAATCAGGTAAACTTATTGATTAAACATTTTTGAGTCAGAGTAGGGCTGGAGAACACTTTGTATTTGATGTCTTTTGGCCTAAAGACATTCATTATGACAGCACTTATCAACATGAGCATCAAAGAGGCAGAGTGATTTAAAGAAAGAATCAGAACTTGGGAACCCCATGAATACTTCATTCCTAGCTAAATCAGAACTATCTGCAACACTGGAGAAAGAGGGAGCATTACTTGCAAAACACTGACATTTTAAGTTCCAAATGTGAATGAATGGCTGCAAGGTCAGAAAGGGACATAGATTTGGGAACTAGACAGGAACCAGCTGTTATAATGGAGCCTATGGCAAACACACATTAGTAGGTCAGACACACCTACAAGCTGTCTTGCTCTATAAACACAGAATCAGTCTACAACTCTTGGACTAGGTCAGTCCATTTACTTGTGTATTTCTCTGAGTAATTGGTGAGACTACTTTTTTGAACTTCAAACTCCTGTGTTTTTTTGTTTTTGTTTTTTAAATCTGTGTGCAGTAGGAACTTGCTGGGAAATTAACTGGATGTCTGCAGGAAACCCCCCAAAAGGGGAACTGAACAAAATCTAGACGTTAGGGTTGTCCATCGTATAAGACAGTGTCATCCTCTCTACATTCCATGTAAACCAAGTGATGACATAACACTATAACAAGAGCTTAAGGGGTACCAGTGTCTAGATCTGCCACTCCCAGTGTTCTTGGGGAAAGGAGACTTGTGTTGTCTCAATAAGCACAAAGTAGATTGGCATTAAACTGGCTGGTTTGACACACCCCATCTCATCGAAGAGTATTTTCCAGGTCTGCAGCTTCTGTCAACGTTTGTTGGTATTGCCTTCTGGTGTTCCTTCCACTGACTGTGGAGTGAGGGGCAGGTCAGCTTTACAGTCCACTGTGCACATCCTTGTGCAAAATCCCATGTTCTAGTTGCTGTTAGCATCCCCTTTGTTGCTATCTGAGAAAGTGAAAGATTGTGTATTTCTATTAAAACATTTACAGTCAAAATCCTAACAATTTGCCCTTAAAGATTATTTAATGGTTTTCAAATGAATAAAGTCTTTGTGTAGGCAAAGTATTGCATAGTACTTCAGCCTGCTAAACCATAAGTGGTGACTCTGGTTGAAACCTGAGGTAGTGCTGAAGGCAGTCACAAAGCAGCCTGACTCTTCTATCAGTGCTCCCTCAGAACCACTGGCCAGAACCTGGCTAAGGTGTAAATCCTAATTGCCGACAGAAACTAGGAAGTTAATATGGAACCCAAGAAATGTCAAGAATTGGGAATCTTGACATTTTGGAAGCTGAATTATATTCAAGGGCTAAGATAGAGCAAAACAACATATGTTCCTAAATGAAATCATTTTATAGAAAAATCATTTAATTTTCATTTAAAAACATGAACAGGAGTGGTTTTACACAGATGTAGTTACTGTCTAAAAATTTGTACCTCAAGATACAGCAGAAGCACCTGAGCATTGCCACTGTATTTTAACAAGTTCTAAGAAAAAATTTGAAACTCAGTGTCAGGTTTGTACTTAGGCAAGTTCAAGATGCTGATTTCTCATCCTAAGCACAGTAGTTTAAGAATGTCCTTAATTTATAATTGACATAAACCTGTAAAAAAGCTGCTTTCTGGATTCGGGAAGGCCCTTGCTGGGCAGGCTTCCTGAGTATGACAGTGGAGTTCTGTCCTCATCTGTCCAAGCTTCTCAGGAGCTGTGCTCAACATGGAACAAAAGCTGTTTCTGGACATAATGACTGAGCCCATACAGCTAATGTTAAAGTCCCAGACAACCACCATTCTGATCTTTCTCAGACTGAAGTAGAGACATTCAAATTGGCAATGCTGTTTCTGAGACAGCACAAGGTCCTTGGGTGGCTATCTGGAGCTGAATGAGTGGGAAAGTTTTTAACTCTAAACCATTTTCAGACAAAATAAACAGAGAAGGAAAGCTCCAGAGGTCATCGTCACATTCGTTCAGTGCTGCTCCCTGAGAAGTCTGTATGCAGGGGTGTGATGTTGTGGTCATAGGCAGCATACTCAGAGGTGCCAGTGCTGGCCAGCTTGAGCTGCTGGGCAGCATGGGTGAGCTGGAATGCGGCATCTGGGTGGGCTGTGTCAGGCAGCAGGGTGCACTCCCTCTCGAGCATGTCCGCCACTCCTTTAAGCAGGTCCAGGAAACCAAAGGCTAAGGCAGCTTTTCGTAACCTGTTCAGCTCCTGAAACAGATGGACAGTTCTCTTCATACAATTTCCAAGCACTCTGCTTAAAGTCCGTTCTTTTTGACCCTCAACGTAAGAAGCATTTCTCTACACAAGAACGAGGGACAACAGTGTGATGCGTAACTGACAAGTAGTGTCTGCAGTGTGCTCAGCAGTTAGAAAGTCAGCAAGCTGATCACAGTTATGCGCAGTTATGCCAAACAGAGAAAGCACCTTGCATACAGCGTTCATGCTGACTCTGGGGACTAGTTTCAGTTTGTTAATCAGGCATGAAAAAGGCTTGTTCCTAGCCTCTGCCTCAAAGCCTGGTACCTCTCTGATGTGGTCTTGGGAATGTGACAGTGAACACAATTGCAGAGGACAGACCCAGAGAAACACAAAGCACTCCATTGACCAGTAGGGCATGTTGTGGGCAAGCTGGATAGCTGCTCTGGTCTCAGAGGCCTTGTTTACACAGGGAGGAGACCCTCCCTTCCTCATCTACTTGAGGAACTGAAGCAGCTAGTTCTCAGACATGGTCCTGGTTATACTGTATCTGGGAAAATGAATGATTACCTTGATATGAAAACATGCCTTTTTGAACAGAACACCAGTCGGCATGTATACAAACTAGAGATGGGCTGCAGCTGAGCACAGAGGTCAAGGGCCTACGTGGATTACAGCTTTTGGGGGTCTGGCTGGCTGAGAAGCTTTCTGTTTGAACTCTGATTAAAACTGTATTTTGTCCAATGTCCCCAGATTGCTAGTAAAAGTGTTTAAAGACAATAGTGATACAGGTAGTAAGATGATACCCAGACAAGGTAGGTTTGTTCTCCAGAAGAGATGTTCATCTAAGGCTACATGTCACACTTTATATTTATTTATTTGGTTTTGGTTTTTTGAGACAGGGTTTCTCTGTGTAACAGCCCTGGCTGTCCTGGAACTCACTTTGTAGACCACTTTGTAGAACTCACAGAGATCCACTTGCCTCTGCCTCCTGAGTGTTGGAATTAAAGGCATGCACCACCATGCTTGGCTTTATTTACATTTTTAATGTGTATAGGTGTTTTGGTTACATGCCTGGTGGCTCAGAGGGTGTCAGATCCTCTGTAACCAGAGTTACAAATGGTAATGAGCTACTGGGAGTTGAACCTAGGTCCTCTAGAATAGAAAGTGCTGTTTAACTTCTGAACCATCTCTCCAGCCCCTATATACTGTATTTTAAAATTAACAGGCTAGGGCCCATTTCACATTGCTCTTAATCTAGTTTAGCCAGGCTCCAAAAGGACAAGGGGTAAATGAATCTGGCTAGATCTCTGTGAGTTACAGGTCAGCCTGATCTACACAGCAAGCTATCTAGAGACCCTGTGAGTCTAAATGTCCCCACTCCTTGTCACTTTAGTCCCTCCTGCAGTGGGGCTCTGGATTAGCTAGGAATGATTACAAAGCACATCCATTTTCTAACACGGTGTTGGTTGGTCATTCCTTGGAGGTGTCTGTTGAGCAATAAGAATATTCTGGGAAAGTTCATAAGAATCACATGTGATGCTTGCTTGGGTTAGCCCTAATATCCACCAAGCAGTGGTAAGGACATGATCCACAGGTTCCTTCAAGCTGCTTGCCTGAGCCACTCACAGCAGCCTTCTACTGCACAGGACTGGGCCATTTAAGCACTTCAACTGGATTGTGAGGGAGGCACAGATCAGCCACTTCTGATTTCACAGATTCGAAAACTGATGCAGTAGTACCTCACTGAAACTTTGTGGTGCACATTCGTACCCCCTTTTCTACTATAGTTCTGACAGTCTCACCTTATAGAATGTCTGTGTTTTTTCAGGGAGCTTCCTTGCATTTCTTAAGATCTTCTGTACATCTGTCTATGAGGCATAAAAATAATTCAACATTAGAATTCTGTGACTTTGAAGAAAAAAAATCACCCCAGTAGCTTTAAGTATTTAGAGACATGGAAATAAGAAGACTTAATGTCAACATGAATATTCCTTCTGAGATGATGTTAGTATTCTGCTCAACAATGGCAAAAACACCTTCCTCCTTTAAAAGGCTTGATGGTATTAAATCAATCCTCATAGAAATAGACCCAGTACACCCACATATCTGTGGTTAGACCACTGGTGGGAAAGAATAACTGCTGTTGAGATAACTGAATGAGTGCAAAAAAATGAAGTTGGACTCTTAGCTCACAGGACATTAAAAAAAAAGAAAAAAATCAGCTCAAGATGGGACTGGAGAGATGGCTCAGTGGTTAAGTACACAGGCTTCTTGTCTAGAACTAGGTGATGCCAATGATCACCTAACAATATAAACACTGCTGAACTTATGCATTTTTAAATGGTTGAAATGGTAAATTTAATGTGTATTTTACTAAAACAAGAAAACAAATGAACTAACAAACAAAAATCCAGGGCTAAAATAGAGCAATTCAGTCAAAGTTCGGAGTCTCCTGAGCAGGAAGTGCTTGGCTGGGGTCAGGGATAGACAAGGAACGAACACAGAGAAGAGGCCACAGCCCACTTACTCAAGGCAGGAGCCAATGCAGCCAACCAACAGAAGCTCCTTGTCAGCCTGAATGCCTCTTCTCAGTTCACTAAGGCTAGAGTAACTTTAACAAGAGAAAAGGGTGCCCAAAGGAAAAGGGGGTTTCCTAACTGACTGTTACAAATAGAAATAAGTGACCATGTCAGTGGGAGGAGAAAAGTCCTCAGTGCCTTGCCTGAATGCAGCATTCCTAGATAGTCATTATAACTCCCTATGGAGCTGGGCATCGGTGGCTCACATCTTTAATCCAGGCAGGTAGAGGCAGGCGGATCTCTGGGAGTTCAAGGCCAGCCTGGTCTACAGAGCAAGTTCCGGGACAGGCTCCAAAGCCACAGAGAAACCCTGTCTCGAAAAAACAACAAACAAAAAAACCTCCAAGAAAAACCAAAACAAAACAAAAAACCTCCCTATGGAACTGACTTGTGAATTATAATGTAATATGGCTAGAGCCCCCTGGGAGGGCACAATCATTAAGGAAACTGAGGGACCCCTGGCCTTTCTCTGGTCTGTTTTGCCTCTTGGCCACAAGCAATTTTGCTCCTCCATCAATTTCTGCCATGATGATGTCCCAAACCCATGAGCCCAAACAACCTTTTTCTGTTTATAAACTGAACACACACACACACAAACACACACACATCATCCCATTTGTATTTTACTGCAGGTATAGAAGAAATAACCAAAAGATTTAGGCCTTTTTGAACACTGCTGTAGGTAACTTTCCCTTGAGAAGTCCCAACCACACTTGGATCTATCTGACATTTTGTAACTCTTAGAGAAGCCCACACTCAAGTTTAGGCCTGTCTTTCCTCTATGCACACCCCTTTCTTGTAACTCTCAAGTCTACACTAAAATTGTTAAACCCTAGCTCTGCTTCATTTAAAACATAACAGCTAGATGTGGTAGTAAAGGCCTTTGATCCCAGCACTCAGGAGGCAGAGGCTGGGATATCTTTATGAGTTTAAGGCCAGCCTAGTTTCCATAGCCAGTTCAGGACAGCTAAGGCTATGAGGAGTAAGATCCTGTCTCACCCCGCACCCCAAGAAAAACCCCACTGCCTTAGCATGTGAAGACTTTTAAACTAAAATCCAGTGACGGCCCCAGAGGCCGCACCCTTAACTGAAGATGTATTAGCAGTTGCTCACTATCTGGAGAGGGAGAATCAGTTTTCTTAAGGGCATGGCCCTGGTAGGTTACTCATGCTTTGCTACATGACTCTACACCCATGTGTGATGTGAGCACCAATTGGATCTGGTAGGTTGTTTTTTAAAAAATTAAAAAAAAAAATGAATTTAGAAAGGGGATTTGTTGGGGAGGTTCTGGGAGGAGTTGGAAGGGAAAGGGGTGGAAGTGATCAAAATACATTATACTGATACACAAAATTCTCAAAACATAATTTTTAAAAACCCAGTGCTGGCAAATTAGGTATGATGGCTTATGTCTGTAATCCCAGCACTGAGGAAGTGATGCAGGAGGATTATCTGTTCAAGGCCAGCCTAGACTATATAGTGAGTTTGGGCCAGCCTGGACTGTATGAGACTGTTGAAAAAATACAGAATACAAAACAAATAAAAGTAAAATCCAGTGCTGGGAAAATACACTTCTCTGGAAATGTTGCCATGCTTCCTGTTATTAGACAAGAAAAACCACACAAGCCATTTACCACTTTTTTGACCATGGTAGCAGGAAGTCCAGAACCAAAGTCCTCAAATACAATTACAATTTTGCCTCTGGTTCCAGGCACAAATGTTTCCATTCTTTCTCTGGTTTTGTTATTGCTCTTAACTTTGTAAAAAAGTGATTTTGTTATATATGTGTCTCACTGTAATCCATCTCATATCCTTTTGGGAAATAAGGACAGTCATTAGAAGTAAATGAATTACATAGTATCAAAGGAGAGGAAAATCAAACACCTAAATGAATTACATAGTATCGAAGGAGAGGAAAATCAAACGCCCCTGCTGCCCCCAGCAGAGAGCAATCAATGTAAGCACTGTCATTACCTGCAGGCCACTGGGTTTGATCCAGACAGTCACATTCTGGGCATAACTGCGTTTGTTTTTGGGCTGCAGGGGGAATGGGCTCTTGTTGTCATCCTCCCCATAAGGGTTTTCTTTAGCATCTTAAAGAAAAAGACAATTTTGAAAATGACATCTGGCAAACACAATTACATTTCCATTTAGGCAATTAGCTTTTTGAATCACTCCATCATTATTCAAGTAATTCAACATTAACTTCAGTTATGTTGGAGAACCTGTTCTCAATAGGTAAGTCACTGAACTAGGAGAATAGACTATTAACAGCGACCTGGCTAAGTGAAAGCCAGCTTAATGTCCTTAAAGAAATTAACTTCACATTAGCTTTATACATAAAAGCGAAAGAGGGCAAAACAAGTACACACACTGGGAAAATTTACTTTAAAGTTACATCACATATGCAGTTCTAACTCACTCTGTAGATCAGGGTGGTCTTGAACACAGAGATCCACCTGACTCTGCCTCCCCAGTGCTGGGATTAAAGGTATGTGCTTTTAATTTTAAATTTAAGTAGTCTCATGTGACTAGTGGCTATGGAGTCACACAACATATAGTTGAGGCAGGAAAAAAGCCCGAGTTGTGGTGTAAGACCTTGTTTCAAAACACTAACACACACAAAGATATTTTTGACAGCCAAATTCCTTAAAGCCACTGCAGTTTTGTAGTATGCAGATCAATGGGATTTGAGAATTTGGTTCTGCTTCCCGAGTCAATGGAAATGCCACAAATCTACAAAACACACTTAATATCTAGATGTTTCCTTTGCCTTTTTGTTACCATGGTTTGGGCTGGACAGAGCAGGAAATCTTTCCTACCAGTTCTGGAAGCTTAAGTATTTGTCCAAATACTCATGCTGAAAGCTCAAATTAGACCAGTTTGTCAAACTGAGCCCAATCCCTCCCCACTCCAAGGCAAGGTTTCTCTGTGGAGCCCTGGCTGTCCCCAAACTTGCTCCAAAGATCAGGCTGACCTTGAATTCAGTGATCTGCCTGTTTCTACCCTACCCCCCACCAGTGCTAGGATTAAAGGTGTGGGCTACCATGCCCAGCTGAACTCCAAATTCTTTTTAAAATTTTCTCCTATATTACATCTCAACCACAGTTTCCCCTCTCTCCTCTCCTCCCATCACCCCTCCATCCCCTGCCCCATCTCCCCTCTCTTCTAGATCCACTCCTTCTCTGTTTCCCTTCTGAAAAGAACAGGCCTCCCAGGTTTATCAACCAACATGGAATAAGACTTGTCATCTCCCCACATATTTGGTCATTAATCAAAATACCTTGCAGGTGAGGTGACTCACACCTGCTAACATAGCACTCAGGAGACTAAAGTAGGACTGCTGTGAGCTGAAGGCTAGTCTGGGCTGAGCGGACTCAACCTCAAACCAACCAGCCAACTAACCAACAACCTAATACTGGATCAGAATATCTCCATCAACTCTCTTCACTCTACCAAAAGCACTGCTCCAACTTTTCACATGCATTTCCATTAATACTTATCAATATATAAAACCCTGTAAGTCAGGCCAAGGCCTCCTAGTCCTGTCCAACTCAACATCCTTATTTCCAACTCCCTGTCCTCATTCATGACCATTGCCTGCCTTGCACAGAGTGCTCTCCTGCCCCTATTTATTCATCACCCACAGCAAGATCTCTATATGTACCACATACTGTGCTATATAACACATATTGTGCCTAGAGAAGGAATACACAGAATAACTATTTATCTGTACAATAGTCATTTCAGAGAAGGCCTATGCGGCTCTAGCCACAGCCAATCTCTAACCTACCATCTGCTCCTTCTGTGGTGCTCAAAGTGCTACAGCTTCTTCCCTTCCAACAGGCATTTAACAGCCCCTTCTTTCTTTATCTTAAAAACCTCAGCCAGTGTGCTTCTGCCCCATGAAGATCTCCCGAGTCACAAACAGCTGACCTGACCTCATGCTCTCTATTATAGAGTCCACTTCCCAACAGACTTTGAAAACTCCAGCTATCTCTTTTACCCACATGGCACAGAACAGATAGATGTCTATGACATGGAAATGGAATCAACAGGGTCAAGGGTAAGTACAGAGTTGGGAGGCTGAGGACAAAGGCTTCAAACAAAAGGAACAGCAAAATCAGAAGGAGCAACAGTGTACGTAATGGGAAGTAGGAGACAATAGTCTCTGTACATAAACTGAGCTTGATGCTGACACTGCAGCCAAGAACTGGAAATATAGCATGCAAATATGAGGGACACCAGTTGAGACTTAAGGGGCAGATCTGGGAGTCTGAACACACTATAGCTGAAGAAAGAACCAAGAAAGAGCACAAACAACAGAAGAAAACAAAGGACATTTTGGAAACCGAGGCAAGAGGAAGACAAGGTGACAAGAAGTAGAAAAGCTGTCAGAGAAAAGCCAGACAAAAATCATTAGCAACACCTCTGAAGTCAAAGCAAAAGTGTTTCCAGAAGGAAAAGGACTCCACAGTCTAAGAGTGATTGATTGTACAAAGGAAAAGCATGGAGTTTTCCACTCTGAGCAGCTAACAAAACTGCTTATCAATATAAATACTGTCAATATAAATATATATTATGTTCAATATAAAATAGTCAACATAAATATAAATGAAGATACTTTAGTCAACATAAACATTTGTTTGAGCTGAGAAAGGGGGGGGTTGCAAGCCTCAAACATTTTGAGGTCCTCTATGTATGCATCCAGCATCCGAGAGCTCAGGCATTCCAACAACACACAAAGACATTCAGAACAGCAGAGACAACAAGTCAAAGAAATAGCATTTGGTCTGGATTATACCTGAAATGGGACCCAACTGTGCCATTTTCCCCAGCCACGGGAGAGGTTCTGGGCCAGGCTCAAAGAGAGACATCATGAGGTTTGATTTCTTCTTGCTGTCAGCTTGTGAGTAGAGCATTCCATGCCATTCAGGACTAGTTGGAGAGAAGATGGAAGAGCAAAATGTCAAGCCTAGGACTGTCAAGTTAAAGAAATCTAGGTTCTCCTTTTCTGGAGACACAAAGTTAAGGTTTTTTGTTTTGTTTTTTACATGCATTGGTGTTTTGCTTGAATATATGTCTGTGAGAGTGTTGGGTCCCCTAAAACTGAAGTTCCAGACAGTTGTGAGCTGCCATGTGGGTGCTGGGAATTGAACCCTGGTCCTCTGGAAGAGCAGTTAGTGCTCTTACCCACTGAGCCATCTCTCTAGCCCCAGATTTAAGTTTTTAAGTCAGGCATATTACTCTTACCAAAGCCAAATCTTTTTGTTTGTTTTTTGAGACAGAGTTTCTCTGTAGCTCTGGCTGTCCTGGAACTCGCTCTGTAGACGAGGCTAGCCTCAAACTCAAAGAGATTGACCTGCCTCTGCCTCCTGAGTGCTGGGATCAAAGGTGTGCACCACCAATGCTCGGCACCAAAGCCAAATCTTAAACCCCCAAAATGCACATAGTATTTGCAATTCCCTGAGATACATATTAGTCAGACAAAACTGTGTACTTTGAAAGCAGTTTAAAAAGAAAAAACTTGGAAAGCACAGGGAATAGTAGTCTAGGTGCAGAGGAGTAAAAGCTGAGGCCTATACAGGTCCTTCCAGCTACCTCCTGAAGTCACAGCAGTGACACCAAAGGCAACATTTCCAACACAGTTAGGAAATACTCTGGCCTCCAGCTCTGAAAGGGCCCTAGGTGATTCTCATATTCAGGATCAACAGTAGCTTGGGTGCTAAGAAATAGATCAGGTAGCTATTAAGGGCACCTGTTGTACTAGCTGAGGACCAGGGTTTGGTTCTGAGCACCCATGTTTGGTAGCTCACAACCCCTGTAACTCCAGTTTCAGTCTCTGGCCTCCATGGGCACTTACACTCAGCTATTCACACACACATGCACACATACACAATTAAAAATAAATCTAAGAAAGAAAATATCCGTATTCTTCTTTTTGGAATTTTCACTCAAGCAGAGATAGAGACATGCTTCCTGTGATTATTCTTAACCTTTTTATCTTTTGTTTTTGTCACTCCAGGGCCAGAAGGCTACCTCCTCTTTTCCAACAATAGGTGATACAGGAAGGGAAGCAGAAAGCTGTGCACATTTCATGACTACAGAGAATATGAAAGCTAGTTCTTTCCTTATAGAGAAAGAATTCAACAGAGTGTCTGCATGAGTTCTGGATTAAGCATGCAGGTTAAGAACTCTGGTTCTTCAGTTTTTTATCTTTGTGACCTTGAGCAATTTCCTGTCTCCTCAACCCACAAAGTATTAGGATGACATTCATTAACAGGAGGAATGCCTGGGACATGGCAAATACTCAATGTTAGCAGTATCTTCCTCCCCATTTAGTTCTATCTTCCCATTTTATAGATGAGGAACCTGAGTCCTGAGGTATTAAAGTAAGTTAACAGACTCCTATAACCAAAACCCAGGCAAGCCAGACAGGATTTATCTGAATAAAAAAATTAAGAGGAAAACAGAGAAAGTATATATCATAAAACCAATGTAATTGCAAGGGTTGTCCACACTTTTCTGGATGATAAAGGAGAAGGTAACAGAGAGGAAGGGTATGACCAGGAGAGGAAAAGGTGACCAAGATCTTCCATTTCTTTCATTAATGTCTGTGAAACATTTTACCTTGTAGTTCCCTTTGAGTCAACCAAATACAAATGAAATCTTCCTACCCTAGTTGTACAATTGCCACCATTCCTTCTACTTTCAGGCTACCATGGAGCAGTACACAGAAGTTGGGTATTTTGCCAGCAATTTGATTGGCTGAGTTTTCATCTTCATTGTCATCAGTGATGCCAGTACCCACCTCATCACCTTCTGTAAAACAGGGGAGCGACAGATTAGCTACAAAACTCTAAACTCTTGACTTGAAGGGAAAAATACATGGAAATGTAAAGGAATAACAAGTTAGAAAACCACAGTTTTCCAATAAATGTCCATATAAAAACTTTTCAAATAATATACTAATCCCATGTATATGAAACATACAGAACAGGCAACCTACAGAGAAAAGGGGTATCAGGATCTATGATTAATAGGGTCTCTTTGGTGGATGACTGGAAGGTTCAGAAATGGATGGTGATGATGGCTATACAAACTCTGTAAATTCACTTTAAAAAGACACTACTTCGGCCAGGTGTGGTGGTGCATACCTCTAATCCCAGCACTTGGGAGGCAGAGACAGGCAAATCTCTGTAAATTTGGGACCAGCCTGGTCTACAAAATGAGTTCTAGGACAGTCAGGGTTGTCACATAGAGAAACCCTGTCTTAAAAACAAGACACTACTTATGTTTTTTCTTTTAAAAAAATACACATGTACATACCCATGTATGCAGATGCGTGTGCATATGTGCAATGTGTAGAGGCCAGAGGATAGTGTTACGTGTGATTTTCAGAAATGCAACCACTCTGAGCAGGTTTTAATTTGCTTGGAGCTCACCAACCAGGCTATGGAGGCTGGCAATGAACCTCAGAGCTCCTCCTGTCTCTTGCCTCCTTAGCATTGGAATTAGAAGCTTTTGCCACCCTATCTGGATTTTTCTCTTTAAAACATTATTGATTTGTTTGTTTATTTATTGAGACTGACCTTCCCCAGGGTAGCTGACCTGCACATTTGTACCTACTCAGCTTTTTTACATAGGAGACTGAATTCAGATCTCCATGCTTGCAAGGCAAGTACTTTATCAACTACACTATGAGTTCATATTGAGAACATACGATTCAGGAGGTGGAAATTTGACTTGCTACATATATTTCTTGAAGAAAACTGGTAAATATAAGAACACAGAAAATGAACATTTCAAAAAACTCAGGGTTGGCATATTTCAGAGGGATGCTGAATTTGGGGACATGACTTTACAGTTCTTAGTGAGGCACAATCTGCAATGAAGCCTCACAATGGGAGTCATGACACATTCAATAACATTCGTATTGTATTTCTGACACAGTTGGCAGTAGCAGAAAAAAGCAGGTCTGTTCTTTCCCCCTTCTCTCCCAGTTCCTATTAGGAAAGCCCTGGATAGGGATCCCAGAGCTGTCTGTCACTTCTAAAGAGGCCCTTCACCATGAGTCCACAAACCAGTGTGCAATGTAATCTGTCAAAAGTTTCTAGTGTAAGGCAGCAAGTTATCTAGTTCATTTCTTTTCCTTTAAATTCTGTACAATGGGCCAGCTTATCATCTAACACTGAAGAATGGCTTTAGAGAACATGATGTTTCATGTGAACCAAAGGTATGAGAGGAAAACTCACCTTTGTTAAGTGCTATGGGCAAGACCAAATGCCTGGACAAAACTGGAGGGCTGGAAATATCAGCTATATCAATAAAGCCCACTATTTCCAAATCTGTAAGGGAGGAATCAACACAGAATTACTCACAAGAGGGCAACTACACTGTTGTCTATGTGTTAGAGTCTATAAACACTGTTTTAAGGCAAAGATTTCAAATATGAAACCTTGGAAAACTTTTAAACTTTTGAGGATCATGAATAATTTCCATTTTAAGTAGCTCAAGCAATAATGACTCTTTTATTTAATGAATTCAAGTTTTAAAACAAAACTAGGTAAACTTTATTTTTTGAGTCTAGGACCTTAACCAGGGCAAAAGCTTAAAGGTCAAATTCCTCTGTATAATCAAGGGTAGTGCATCACAAGGGGTGGAAAATTAAGCACCTACAACACCCTTATTCAGCCTTTGGAAAATAAAGCCATCACTTTAAGAACTTTCCTTTGGTGTGGGGAGATTGGCCTTGTGGTTATAAGTGCCTGAGCATGAAGATTCCAGTTAGAATCCCCAGCACTTCCACAAAACTAAAATAAAAACAAACAAACCCAGGGCATAACTGATGTGCCTGTACCGCCAGGATTGGGGGATGTTGACAGAGGGATTCTGGGAGAATGCTGGCCAGCCAACAGAACCAATGAAATGGGAGCTTCTAGTTTAGTGAGACCCTGTTTCAAGGCAATTATGCAGGGAATGCTATCGAATGTCTTCCTCTGGCCTCTATATACGCCTGCATGAGTACATGTACCTGCATGGATACATATACCACATCCACACCCCAAAAGAACATTTCCTTGAGAAAGAAATCTATTCTATACAAAATCAATGTGATAAAGAGTCTTCCCTTTACAGCAGTTATACCACAGCCCCAAATATTTCCTGAAAACCTAAAACAAACGTTTGTGGTGGTATACGCCTTTAGCCTTAGTACCCAGGAAACAGAAATCTGTGAGTTTAAAAGGTCGGCCTGGTTTATGTGGTGACTTCTAGGCCAGTCAGAACTACTTAGTGAGACCCTGTCTCAAAACTAAAAAAACAAAGTTAACAGAATTTATTTGTTTTGTTTTTCAAGACAGGGTTTTTGTAGCCCTGGCTGCCCTGAAACTTACTCTGTAGACCAGGCTGGTCTCAAACTCAAGAGATCTGCCTGCTTCTGCTTCCCAATGCTAGGATTAAAGACATGGGCCACCACTTTGCAGAGCCCCCGCTGAGGACCCTGCCCGGGGAGTGGTGGGTGGATGCGGTGAGGGGTAGGTTGGGGGTGGGGGAGGAGGGATAAGGGTGAGGGGAGGGAGAGGGAGAAGGGACTTACATGTGAAACAAGCTTGTTCCCTAACTAGAACTAATAAATAAATTAAAACAACAACAACAACCAAAAAACCATGGGCCACCACCACCACCGGCTAAACTAAATTTTTAATAAAATGTTTGACTATATGAGTAATTAACACCAAACTTTGAAAACCCTAAAAAGTATAAAGAAAATACTCTCACTATTCTTCATAGAAGGAAGAAACCTCTAACAGTATTCATTGAGTTGATTTTCAATTTTTCTTCTATCTACAGCACAGCCATATTAGCAAAAGCAATCTTAAAATCGTGCCAAGTAATCACTACTCTTCTAATACACCAGGATATGTACTTCCCTGGAGACCAGCTGTCAGCACCTCCCTACTTAGGCATCAAACAGTACAGCTTTCACTTGAATAGAAAAGGGCATACAACAAACACTTTAGTAATTTAGGTAGAAATTACACAAGTATCTTAAGAATAAAAGTTTATATTGGAAAGAAAAGAAATATTCAAATAAAGGGCAGGAAGGGAGTAGAATTTAATTGGTTTAGGGGGAACAAAACATTAGATGTGGTTTAATATACTCTATCACAATTAACCCACATGGGTATTTTAGGTCCAGACAGCCAAATGCTAAAGGCACAAAAGCAAAAAGGCTGTTCACAGGCTTTCATTCTAAAATTTCTACACCCCAAACAACAAACATTCATTTACTACACACTTATTTTTAATCATTTATTGACTGGTCAATTACCCATTGAATATATAGTAAATGTCAAACTATATTAGACCAGGTATACACAAGACTGACAGTGGTAATCTCCATCCCTAAGAGCTTTGCCATGTACTCCCCATCAAGAAGTCCTCCAACCAATGGGAGGCAATTCTCTTTCCTGCTTGCCATTTTTCACAATTCAAGGTTATTAAATTCAGCTAAGCATAGCATCAACAAACATGTACTAATCAAAGCAGTAGGATGCAAGAGCATTTTGTTTTAGTTGTAATACAAGAAGCAGGGCTGGAATGGTTCAGTCTATCAGCACAAAGAGCTTAGTGACTGACTGGCTCATTCCCCACACCTAGTCAATAAGGACTGGAAGAAGCAACTTCCAGGGTCACAGCAAAAGTCATAGTGCCAAGTCTAGAAGCCAAGTCTTCATATACCTTAGTTATGATACTAATTAATCTCATTATTTTTACTAAGAATCATCTCAGGTGTCTAAAATAGCTCAGCTGGTATAACACTAGACCAAAGAAACACCTTATCATTTTAAGTCAATCTGGCCTTTATTTGTAACTCCAGTAATATGTAGTTATAGTGACCAGAGATTGGAGATTAACTCAAGATCTCACCATAAAAGACAATAACCTGCCACCTCTCAGGTAAGATAAAGATAACAGGACAATTAAGAAGGAGGTTTCAAAAAAGTTACCTGTGTTAATGACTTTGGGGATAGGATCAATTTCTTCATCTGTAACAAAAGGCTCTGGCCTGGGGAAGACTTGTACGTCAGCTGTTAGATGGCCACACTTGACAACAGCATGGAAAGGCGTGTATGCCAGGTCTATCAGCTTTCTAGAATGTTATAGGAACAGTGCTATGACACATATATAAGAAATCTTTAAAGATTTAGGTTTTGTTATTCTTTCCCATTGACTCTAAGACTAAACCTGAGTAATTGTGACACAGAATACAAGCTAACATCTGTAATAAGATTTCAATTTCAGAAAGGCCCAAACAATTTAACCCTTGAAACTGCTGAGCCATTATAAGGAAGTCAGTTTTGCAGGCATTATAGACTTAGTCATGCCTAATTGAAAAACTAGTGAACTTTTACACTACTACTTCTAATAATTTTATCTGAGAAACTGGCCTCTGAGGAAAATTAAATCACACAATCAGCAATAATAAAACAGATATTCTTCCTGGCTGTCACACTATAGTCTGGATTAAATATGAAGGCGAAAAGGCTTTACACATATACTCACCCAAACATAGACTGTACATTTTTCAAACACAAGGGGCCATCAATAGTAAAAATTTGCCCTTCACCGTTGTTTAAGTCTATGAGTCGTTCAAGGCATTCTAAGGAATCAGTGCTCTGAAGCTGCAAAGCAAAAGAGATGACCCCTTTAACATGGTACAAATTACCAACCACTCAATACACCAAGGCTAGCTAACACCATCATGACAACAGCAGGAAATGACTTAACAGAAAGTGACAAAGACTAAAATAACTAAAATTTGACTCAAAGATACAAAAAAGTAATGTAATAAATGATAGCAGTAGCACCACTTCAGACAGGAGAATCATAAAACACTCCAGAGAAGCCTAGCTAGCCTCTCCAGTAAGCTGTTTCAACGGGTGAAAACCATCTTTTGTTTTGTTTTGTTTTTCGAGACAGGGTTTCTCTGTTTAGCTTTGCAGCCTATCCTGGCACTCGCTCTGGAGACCAGGCTGGCCTCGAACTCAGAGATCCGCCTGCCTCTGCCTCCCAAGTGCTGGGATTAAAGGTGTGTGCCACCAATGACAGCTGAAAACCATCATTTTTATAGGTTTCGTTTCTCTCTTTTGAGACAGGGTTTCACTATGTAGCCCTGGCTGGCCTGGAACTTGCTATGAATACTGGGCTGGCTTCAAACTCAGAGATCCATTTGCCTCTCATTTATATTTTATAATAGAAAAAAAAATGAAATGGAGAAAAGTTAAATAGCTTCCTCAAATGGCAAAACTAGAAGTCTAGCATTTAATAAAACATGTCTGAGACTAACATTATTTTACCCAGAAAATTAAAGCACATATACTCTTTCAACATTTCTGCTGGAATGGATATGAGAATTCCTGGATAAAAGACATAACCAACACCCCCTAAACTCCCTGAATTGTCCAGAACCTACCAGCAAGGAGAAAGACAACCCCAGCTCTGTTTCCAAGTTGGGTACCTCTGAATGTCAATGAGCATTTGACATGTAGTCTTTTTAAATTATGACCAGTCTCAGTTGAAACTAGTGGAGACGATGTTATGGTATATATAATATAGCATTCATCAAATGTATCAACTAAGAGATCAATTCCTAAAATTTAATCAAATCAAAAAGAGCTGAGTAAAATATATTACCTCCTCCAAGTTTGCCATGCACATGACATATAACTTAGACGGGAAGGGAAAGGGGAGTGGGAATCTGTTGCTCTCACTTCTTTGATTCTGAGTAGCTAAGGAATGTCGAAGTGACCCTCTGCCAATGCCAAGACAGCCATCAGTCACCAGAACAACCTGTTTGTAAAGACAGAAGATGTGTACCTTAAATGTTATATTTATTGTTTGCATCCTTTTAAATTATTTCTGATTAAAGTATACACTTAAAGCAGCTCTACTGTTGCTAGAAAGAAGCATGGGGAGGCTCTGTGGGATGACAGAAACATTCTATGTTTTATACATGTATAAAGTATCTTTTATTCTTTGAGAAGTTCAGATATATAAGTGTATTTTGATCACATCCACTCTCTCACTCTCCTCCATTTCTCCCCAGACTACCCCCAAACATTCTCAATGTCATTTCCTTTTTCTCTTCTCTATGATTTTAAAAATCACCTGTTGACATTCTGAGTGAGGTAACCCAATACAGAAAGACAAACATGATATGTACTCACTCATATGTGGATTTTAGATATATAGTAAGGGATTACCATCCTACAATCCACACTGCCAGAGATACTAGTAAACAAAGGAGACCCTAAAAGAGACAAACTTTGTCCCTTGGAGAAAGGGAAAGGGTCACCATCCCCTGAGCAAATTGAGAACATGGGAAGAGGGGGGAGGAAGCTACGAGAGTGAGAAGGGAAGAAAAGGAAGGATGCAGAGGTCATGAGGAAGCAGAAATTTTGAGTCAGATGTAGATTAGAAGAAAGGACATATGACAGGTAGGATTTTAGTTGGGAGGGTGGTAGAGGAGGAAGGGAGGGAGAAGGGAACTGGGATCGTCATGTAATTCAATCTTGTTTGTAATTCAAATATATATAAAAATAAATAAATAAATAAATAAAATCACCTGTTGAGTACAATTAGTGCTACCTTTATTCATGGAGCATAGCAACCTACGAGGAGCCACACCTCCAAGGAAAAATTACTTTCCTTCCCTTGATAGTCATCAACTGCCAATATCTCCTCAGCTATGGATAGGACCTCAAGAACCCCTCCTTGGTACACCACCACTGTCCGGCTTATTTTTTTTTCCCAAAGTTTGACTTGGGATATAATTTTCATGCAGCAAACCTGTTTTGAGAAGTTTTAGTACATTTTCTGACCACTGCATTTAATTATGTAAGCTTCCCCACAATCTAGAGAACAGGCAGTTCTACCACCCTGTACATCCTCTTCTATGTGTTTTCAATCAACTCTTCACTGCCAAGAACTTTAATAACTTTTAGTTATTTTTCATTATTTTTTAATTTTATGTGTATGAGTGTTTTGCCTGTACACATGTCTGTGTATCATGTATGTACCTGGTGCCCAAGGAAGGCAGAAGAGGGCATCAGATCCCCAGAGACTAGAGTTACAGATGGTTAGGAGCTGCCATGATGGTGCTGGGAATCAAATCTGGGTCCTCTCTGAGCAGCAATGCTCGTATTCATTGAGTCACCCCCCCCCCCCCCACACACACTTTAGTTATTTTGTCTGTACATCTGTACCATGTGTATGCCTCATGCCCTTGGATACTCTGGGATTGGGGTTACAGATAGTTATGAGCAGCCATATGGATTGCTGGGAATTGAACCCAGGTGTGCTGGAAGAGCAGATAGTGCTCTTAACTGCTGAACCATCTCTCTCCAATCCTCCTTGTTTTGTTTTTTAAGACAAGGCCTGACTTGGTAGCATGGGCTAGTCTTGAATTGGCAATCTTCCAGCCTTAGCTTCCTGAACACTAGAATTATAGGTGTGTCCTATGTGCCTGGCTTTACACATTTACTGTGAATTAAAAAATAAAATACTAACTATGCAATTGATATTACTGAGGAATCTTGAACTGACCCTCTAATAGAAAGTCATACATCATATACTAGGGCAGACTGACTCAGAGGCTATAACCTGACCATTGTCTAGTTTTGTAAATAAAGCAACACATCCATGCTTATTCACTTATTATGCTATGGCTGCTATCATATTATAACTACAGAGTTGAGTGAGTGTTGCAGAAATCTGCAAAGCCTAAACACAGAAAAACTGCAGACTGCTATAATTTTCCTGTTAGCAGTATTTGCTTTCTCCTTTAAATATGCTACTACTTCTCAAAGTATCTGTTTACACCAGACATCTAATTAATTCTCTTTCCATACAATTTAGATTTGAGACAGAAGTTTGCTGAATAAATACTACACTGAAGTAATGAAAAAGACTAGATTGTACTGATGTTTACAATTCTACCACTCAAAAGTACTATTACCCTTTCCAGGGAGTGCAGTTCTTATACTCTACTATGAAAGTTAATTTACTTTGCTTTCCTTGAGGCATAATTTCGCTGCTTCATGAGAACATTAGCACAATGTGGATTAGATTAGTGTGATGAATTAGGGTGACTCAGAGCCTTTTTCAAATAACAATGGTATAAAGTACAGTTTCTAGAATGATGAAGCTATGTCATCTGCTGATGAAAAGAGCTAAAGAAAATCAAAGCAGTTGATGCTTTTAACTTAAAGTGATGAGAAAGAATCGTTACCTGGCAAGGAATTGCTCCACCCCATTCTTGCTGGACAATATTGCAAACACCAACTAATGCAGACTCCAAGCAGGTTTTGTCATAATCATCCATGTTACTCAGTGCTTCCTTGTAGAATAAAACATACAAGTGCTTACTGTTCTTTGTAGTTTGTTATTGGAAAACACAAATTGTTCAAAGTATATATGCTACACAGGGTACACTAAGCCTCTGAGAGCCCCAAAGCACAAGTTCCTTAAAGAAAAACAGTGAGACAGATTTTTCTCAGCTGTAAAGAATAATTAAATTAGCTTTCTTTATTCCACCCTCTTACTAGGTGAAAGTGGGCAGTCCCAAGCCTGTGTCTAAGTGGATTTGAAGGAAAATACTGAAGACAAGAACTAAAACACATCACAAAATGACAACTGTATCAAACATTAACCACATTTTATTTTATTTTTTTTGGTTTTGGTTTTTTTGAGACAAGGTTTTTCTGTGTGGCCCTGGCTGTCCTGGAATTCGCTCTGTAGACCAGGCTGGCTTCGAAGTCAGCAATTCACCTGCCTCTGCCTCTTGAGTACTAGGATTAAAGGTGTGCGCCACCACCGCCCAGCTATTAATTACATCTTAAAACACCATTTCCAGTACTTATGTACTTTTGATCATCGTGCTACTACTTCTTTTAAACAAGGAAATCAAGGTACAGAACAATTAAGTAATTTTCTCATGATGAGAAGTGGCAGAGCCTGCATCTGAATCCAAGCAGCCTGATTTCAGGGTTCCAGATCTTAATTACGACTTCTCAATTCCATACATAGCAATTCTCTAAATTTCAGAACTTCTGAATATCAGAATCCTTAAGCTTAATCACTTGTAAGAAATCAGGTGATGCACACCTGTAATACCAGTACTCAAGAGGCTGAGGAAGACTGAGAATTGGAGGTCTGCCTGGGTTATACAAAAGACCCTGTTTCAAATTTTCAAATCCCCCCAAAGTAATCCAGTGATTTATAAGTAAAATAGAATAAAATAAAATGGAAGTAAAATAAAATAAAAGTAAAATAGAATAAAATAAAATAACAAAAATGTTCTCCTTACATATATATTCTTAAAATATTTATCTTGTGTGTTTGTATATATGCATGTGCACCATGTACATGCAGGAGCCCTCAGCGGTCAAAAGAGGTGTCAAATTTCCTGCAACTAGAGTTACAGACAGTTGTGAGTTGCAAGATCAGTAAGTGCTACTAAGCACTCTTAACTGCTTAGCCATTTCTCCAGCCCTCTTTCAATATACATACATACATACATACATACATACATACATACATATTACTTTTTTCAATTGAAACTAAATTGATCCCTGCTTCCTAACTTGCCTAACTATCATTTAAACTATTCAGTTTAATTCTACAAATACTGACTATGGTAAGCACTTCTGGAAATATTAATGATTTAAAGATGTCAGAACGTAAATTATTTAGCATACAACAGAAAAGTCTTGAAGATAATAGTTTACTGGCCAAGGACTAAAAAGTGTACCTTGGGCCTGGCGGTGGTGGCACATACCTTTAATCCCAGCACTCAGGAAGCAGAGGCAGTCAGATCTCTGTGAGTTCAAGGCCAGCCTGGTCTACAGAGAGAGTTCAGGACAGCCAAGGCTACACAGAGAAACCCTGTCTCAAAAAACAAACGACAACAACAAAAAGACAAAGAAGTGTATTTTGGTATCAGTAACTCAAAGTCATTTGTCAAAGAGTAAATATAATACATGTAATTTTGAATTTTTATAATAATGATTTAAAGAAACGAGGATGGACTACTTTTCAGTTCCTTAAGCTTTATGGGAAGGCAGAAAGAGATGAAGTTTAGACATACGATGCTGAACTTTAGCACACAGAGCACTATCCTCAAATTCCAGTAAACCAAGAGAGGAAAATAAAGCACATTTCTATCTCATGGATCTGCCAGAGGAAAGCTAATTGTATCTACAATAACTGATTTCCTGTACCTGTAAGGTGTTGTAATCTCTTGTGAAGGGGACCATCAGTTCCCAAAGTGATGAGAAAACCACCAGTGCTGTAAATTCAAGCTTGTAGTTTGTAGCCATGTGTTCAAATAGCATCGTCAAGCCATGGGCAGCCAGGTGCTTCCGCTGGTATTCCTCAGACCCCTCCACAGACACAGGTCGGGTCATGGAAAGCGACACATCCATTACCACCACAGTGGGCATGATGGGACAGAGAGGCAGCTACAACCAGAGAAATGCTGTGGAAACAAATAGTCTTGCGTATCTTGGGGAAGGATATTGTTTCTTTTTCTATCTTTGGTTTTTTTTTTTTTTTTTTTTTTTGTTCTTTGAGACAAGAGACAAGGTTTCTCTGTGACTTTGGAGGCTGTCCTGGAACTAGCTCTTGTAGACCAGGCTGGTCTTGAACTCACAGAGATCCACCTGCCTCTGCCTCCTGAGTGCTGAGATTAAAGGCGTGCGCCACACCGCCCAGCTACGGGAAGGATATATTTTTTTTTTTCAATACAATTTTAACCAATTTCCTAGAAATATGTGGAGGTTAGCTCCAAAAAATTAAAGGAGGAGATCAAGAAGACTAGTTCACTGTGAGGGCCTCTCCTAGACACACCCACTAAGCAGCCATAAATCAAGGACATTAAATGCAGCAATAAATTAATCTCAGGTGGTCCCTGACTCCACACTTTTCAGTTTTACACGACTTAATACAATAAATACTCCTACATCAACTCCTTAATTTATTAAAGAACACATCTAGCCATCATATGCTATGTACTACCGACAACTGACTGCTCTTTTTTGCTACTATCTTCATAAATACTGTAGCATTTAGTGCAAGTATTTAATTCCCTTGTGGCTTGGTACCTTGGTTTTAAGAAAAGAAAAATTAAAGAATTTGTATGAAAGTTAAAATTTCCTCATGTAACTGTGTAAAAGAGTAAAAATACAGCAAATGAACAAAGGAAGAGCTCTTTAAGATGGTGGAATGAGATCAGTATGAATAAAATGTCTCTGTTCTCAAGAATAAAGTTTCCAGACACACAGATTTGCTCATATGGATAGAGACTGCTGACCCTCTATTAATGTGCAGACAAAATAAAATGGTACAGAGCTATAAAAAATGACACAGATTTAGGAAATATTTATGTATAAAGAATGAGTCTTTTTAAAAAAGCAGTTTATAATACATGTGTGTGAGTGCCTGCATGCATGTGTACACTGTATGTGAATTCATAAAAATCACATTGTAAGCCAGGCATAGTGGCATTAACCCAGGCTTTAATCTAAGCACCTGAGAGGTAGATTTGTGAGTTCAAGGCCAGTTTGGATTACATAGTGAGTTCTAAGACAGCCAGGGCTATATAGTAAGACTGTGTCTCAAACAATAAAAACTTAAAATTACATTGTAAGCCACAGTTGTACATGCCTATAATCCCAGCCCTCAGGAGGTGGAGAGAGGAGGATCAGAATTCTAAGGTCATTATTAGCTACTAAGGTGTTTGAGCCCAGTCTGAGCTAAATGAAATCCTGTCTCAAAAGACTAAAATAAGAAAAAATCACATTGTATATATTACACACAATTAGGCAGACTCAACAGTTTCAAAATTTAGTGTTCACCAATTTAACAGCAGGGTGGCTTCCTGTTAGGTAGATGCCCAACTATAAGTGTGTGACATTCTGGAATTACTTTTGTAAGTAGATGTTGGAAAATCAGCACATACTGGGTCTTGGAAACAATGTTATATGTAAGGGTTAAGGACTCAGATCAAACAGGAAAAGCCTTTTTACCACATAATGGCCATAGATACATCTCAAATATTGTAACATCTCATGTATCCAATACCAATAAAGTTAATCCAGAGAAAAGAATTACTTTTTCAGACTCTCCTAGGCATCCAAAATGTTAAGACAGTCTGAAAGAAAATTAAAAGAGAAGTTCATTTATTTCTATTTAGTGTATGTATCTGTGTGAGTGTAAGTGATGTAGGAGCAGGTGCCAGTAGAGTCTAGAGGAGGGGGTTGAATTCCCTGGAGCTGGAGTTACAGGTGGTTGTGAGCCACCTAATGTGGTTGCTGAGAACTGAACTCAGGTCCTCCAGAAGTGCTCTTAACCCACCAGCCACTCTAGCCCCTGCTCTCTCTGCCTCATTAAACAATGTGTGTAAACACATTCACCCTTTGGGAGATGGCATGGCCTCACCACCCAGCAAATTACTGCACTGTTTTGCTACATACTAGCATTTTTCTAAGCTCATGCTACAAAAATCTTTTCTGAGAAAAAGCTCCAAGAAATGAGTTCAGAACTGTATGGATGAGCTACCGGCTTACTAACGTCTACTCAGAGCTACACTTGACACATAGTAGATGCCCAACAAATATCTGACCACAACTAATGAACTACCCCTAATCACAACATATAACATTAATTCCTTAGCAAAATACATTATAATTTTTAGCAGAGCACCAGTGATTCCTTTACTTTGTTGAGGTATAGTTTATCCAGCTCTTGTGGTCACATTTATGCATGGAGGCTTCTTATGCTTTTTAAAAGTTGAAGATCATGGAGAATACTGCCCTCACCTCTCAAGAGAATGGGAAATGGTTTACTTGGATCAGGTATCAACAAGCACTTCCAGTCCATGAAACCTGCTGTTAGCACTGCAATGGGTGACCTTCTCTGAAGACACCTGAGAAGCTGACTCTTTCTCCTGTCTGATGCACTTCTGTCAGGTCCCAAGTGCAATTCCTCAGCCTCGGCCAACTTGTGCCAATCCAATTTTGTACTCAGGTTGCAAGCACTGTGATAAACGAAAGAACGGAAGGTTCCTGAAGGCTGGTTCTCTCAAATGGTCTGGGCCTAGTTAAAAATAAAAAAAAAAAATTAAATCTCTGCCCAGTAGCCTAGTATTTTGAGACAACACGATGTATTTCTCACTTGGAATTGACTATGATCTTCAAGTTTCCCATCTGTAACATTTTACAGACAAAGTTTCGGATAAGGGTTTTCTTTCTCCTGGACAGTCTACTCTGGATGACACACCCTCGTCATCTGACTGCTTTAAAAGCCACCAACTATATTTATAGTTCTTCCTTGAAGGGGATAATTAGCCCGTTCACAGCAATTTGATTCTCAGGAGTCTCCCTCCCAAAACGTGATTCCACTTCAGTTTCTAAATGCACACACTTCGGTTTTCCTGTCACCCTGACTTCCCTATGAGTCGCTCTGAGTTCTCTGAATGAATGGCCTGAAATACAGCCTCCTTCATTTGGGTTGCAACTGGAGAATGGACTTTTACCTTTAAAACGAGCCCAAAACATTTGTTGGGGAAAGAGGAAACGGAACTCTCAGGAGCCAGAGACGGAAGTCTGTCAGGGGAAGAGGGAACACGGGAGGCCTGGCCCGGCGCGAAAGCCCGCTGTTTATAGAGCGGCGCTGAAGACCCGGGCCACACGGAAGGGAGGCCGGGAGCAGGCCCTGGAGCCAGCGCCCAGAGACTGCTACCCCGCGCAGGCGGCAGCGAAGGCCCGTCGCCCGCCCGCGGCTGTTTCTCCTTCACCCTTCCCCAGGACCTCTAACCAACAACGAAACACAACCCTCACCGAGCTGCCTCTCGGACTTACCCGGAGCCCATCTCCAGCCTCTCCTCCCTCCGCTTAAACCTTCCGACCGCGCACCGGAACTTAAGGGCAGCGCCACACAGGGAACCCGGAGCCGGCGGACAGCTGGGCGGGGCTTCCAGACCGCGGGAGCGGGGCTGTAGCGCGGCCAGGACGCTAAGAGGCGCGCCTTTCCCGCCTCTTGCCCACAGAACCCAATTTCCGCTGAGGTTGAGCCTTGCAGGTTTCTGGCCCTTCTCTCCTCTTACCCCATTCTCTGTGTGCCCCCCCCCCCCCCGTTTACCTCCACCTCGCTTTCTCAGTAGATCCCTCCTAGCCAGTCTCTGACACTCTCTGTCTTTACTTGTTCTTCCGAATTCTCAAGCACCTCCCCTGCACAGTAGACAGAATGCTCTTCCTACTCTTACAGACTGTAATTCCCGGCTGAGAACTCGGGCTGTAAGCACCTGGTAGACAGGCTTTGAAAGGTAGAGTGGTTTGGTCTTAGTGTGGTAAAGTCGAAGTGACAAATACTGACCTGCTCCCAGGGCTAGGTTGTAGGGCTCACAGGGATTTGTAGACAACCAGTTTTCCAGGGGCACTTGTTGAAATGTAGTCTTCTGTACCCTGTGAACTGAACTGGAATTTCATGGTTTGTTCACTAAATTCCCAAGTTGTTTTTTTTCTTCTACAGAGAGAAGGGTAAGTAGTAAGTACAGAAAAAGTGGAAAGAAAGGGAGAGGGCCCATTTCCCTTTTCCATTCTAACCGAGTCTCGCACACATCAGTGCTAGCCCATGCCCTTTATCTTCCTTCCAACTGCCTCTAGCCTGGTCCCAACCCACTTTTAAGTCTTGTCCAAGCTCCACACTAGTCCTTTCTGTCCAGTTCTTCATCCCATTGTTTTCCCAAAGTAGAAGTCTAGTGAAATATGAGAAATAACCCTTCTCTTAAACCAAAATAAAACTGTTCAAGAAATTTTCTGGAGGTGGAGAGGTAGCTCAACTGATAGAGTGCTTGCTTAGTATGCACAAAGCTCTGGGCTTGGTGCACAACAGTCCTGCATGAACAAGGCTTGGTGGTACTCTCCTGTAATCCCAGCACTCAAGAAGTGAAGGAAAGATGATCAGAAATTCAACTGCATATGAACTTCTTATCTTCAAAGCCAGTCTGGTCTACGTGAAAACCCATTTTAAAAAAATCAGCATGGTGTTACATTTAATCTCAGTGCTTGGGAGGCAGAACACACAGATCTCTGGTTTCCAGGACAGCCTAGTCTACATGTTGAGTTCTGGCTAGTCAGGGATACATAGTGAGACTCCCCCCAAAAAAGAAAAAGAAAAAGATGAGAAACACACATAAAGATGGAGGAATAGCCTAACAAATCCCCCTTCACCCAGTTTCTACTGTTAATCTTCCATCTCTCATTTACATCTCAACCTACCTCTTTCTGACATAATATGTTGGTAGAGAGCCCAGATATCATTTAGTCCAGAACCATTTTGGTATCTATCTCTAAAACATAAGAACTTTTTTTTAATCCCCCCTCCCTCTCCTCTGTGTGTGTGTGTGTGTGTGTGTGTGTGTGTGTGTGTGTGTGTGTATGTATGTATGTATGTATGTGTGGCGTATGCATGTTTTTATGAGTGCATGTGGAGTTAAGGCCCACGGATGATGTCAGGAATCTTCAGTTGCTCTCCACCTTATTTATTTATTTATTTATTTATTTTATTTTTATTTATTTGAGGCATGGTCTCTCAATCAAGCACAGAGCTCACCCTTTGGCTAGTCTGCTAAGGCAGCTTGCTTAGGGGATCCCATCTTGATATTACAGAGGAGAGGAGACTGCAGAGACCAGCAGAAGGCATCAGATCCCCTGGGACTGGCATTACAGATGGTGTGAGCTGCCATGTGGGTGTTGAGAACCAATCCCTGTCCTCTGGAAGACCAACCACCATTCTTAACCACTGAACCACTCTCCAGATCCCTCCAAATAAAAACTTTTAAAAGCATAAGAATTCTATTGCTATCTAATTTAAAATAACAATACATCTCTAGTACCCTTAAGACAGCTTTCAAATATCCAGTAATCTCATGCATTTCACTTTTTAAAGAATGTTTTGTTTCTTTGAATCATAATCTAATTAATACCTAAGCATTGAAATCTTTGTGCATGTACATGTTTGTGTGTGAATGCATAATGAGTGGAAGTCAGAGCTTGACATAGGATGTCTTCCTCAATTGTCTTCCATGTGATTATTTTGATATGGTGTCACTCACTGAACCTGGAGTTCACTGGTTGGCAAGACTGGCTGATTAATGAGTTCCCAGAAGACCCATTGCTGTCTCTCCAGTTTTAGAGTTACAGATTTGAATCATCACATTGTATTTTTATATGGGTCCTGGGGATCCAAATCTGGGTCCTCATATTTGTGCAGCAAGCACTTATCTACCCAGCCCCCAAACATTGAAATTGTTGTTGTGCCTCTGGAGACTCTAATTCTGGGCTTCCCCTCTGTTTCTCTTTCCCTGTACAATGTGCTTCACAAAGAAACTGTGGCCTCTTTCTTTTAATTGCTCTCAAATCCTCTTTCAGTCTTTTTCATAGCATTTGAGAAAGTGACAAAGCTTCTCTCTATTCCAAAGTCATAGAAAGACTCACTGAACAAAGAAATGCTTTTATACATTTTCAGTTCCAATGAACTTTTTTGCTTTGCAAACAGGAGCTTGCCTTATCTACCATTGGCTGCCAGCTCCTCTCCCATGCCCCCAGTCTCATGCGATGCTGGATATGGAAAGAAGACAGGCAGGAAGTAGAGGGGTCTCTGGGAGGTGAATACCACATTTCAATAAGAAAAAGAACTGAATTTCTTTCCCCAGGACATGCTTTTTTGAAAAGTGCCTTTTAAAGTCTACATTTTTAAAGACCCTTATGATCTTGGCGCCTCTCCACCTAGTCAGTCTTGCTACCAGTCTTGTAAAACCTTGATAGCGTCTTTTTCTTAATTTTTTTATTACCTGCCTTAGATATTATCGAAATATGTATGATACAGATAAGCATATATATCTATAAACATATAGTCAATGTATGGCGATTTATGTCCTCACTTGTCTATCTTCTTCACAATTTCAATATTGTCTAACATATTTCAGTTAAATTAGGAATTTAAAAAATATAATATACCTCTCCTTCCTTTTGTTTATCAAACCTGTAGACTATATTTTGGTTCCCCAGCCTATATAACAAAGTATGTGGGTATCACCTTTACAACATAAGTACTTTTGCAAAATTAATTTGGGTAAGATTTACACTATACTCAAATTTCACTGTAGTATAATCTGTCCTTCATTTTCACTTGATAGCATCTTTTAAGAGAAAAAGTACATAAAGCAAAATAAGGGGCTGGGTAGATGGCTCAGTGGTTAAGAGCACTGGCTGCTCTTCCAGAGGACCTGGGTTCAATTCCCAGCACCCACATTAGGCAGCTCATTACATCCTGCAAGTTCAGCTTCAGGGAATTTAGAGCCCTTCTGGCCAACTCCAGCACAAACATACGTGTGGCATACACTCACACATATACATCATTAAAAACAAAACAGTCTTTTAAAAATCTTAAAGCAAAATAAAACTGTTTTAAAGATTTAATTATTTTATTTTATGTGTATGAGTATTTAGCCTGCATGTATTTGTGTACGAGGAGCCTGCATGGTGCCTCCAGAGGTCAGAAGCAGGCACCAGATCTTCTGGAACTGGATTTACTGGTGGTTTTGAGCCACCATGTGGTTGCTGGGAACTAAACCTAGGTTCTTTGCAAGAGCAGCTATAGTTCTTAACCATTGAGCCATCTCTCCAGCTTCTTTATTATTTGAGACAGGGTCTCACTATATAGCCTTGGCTGGCCTGGAACTCACTCTGTAGACCAGGAGGGTCTGGAAGTCACAGAGATCTTCTGCCTCTGCCTCTTGAGTACTGGGATAACAGGTGTAAATCACCATGCTTGATACCTACTTTTTTTTTTAAGATTTATTTATTACATCCAGTGTTCTGCCTGCATGTATATATCCATGCCAGAGGAGGGTACCAGACCTCATTATAGATAGTTGTGAGCCACCATGTGGTTGCTGGGGATTGAACTCAGGACCTCTGAAAGAGCAGCCAGTGCTCTTAACCTCTGAGCCATCTCTACAGCCTGACACCCACTGTTAAAATAACTAATGCTTATGGGGAAAATTTTAAAGTTTTAAAATAGATAAGATGAAAAATAAGCATTTCTTTTCTTAGCAGTAACCATACAGGTGTCTCCCTGCTTCAGGTATGCTTCTACCACTGACGTGGAAAGGCAAAGTACCGGAGAAGTGTTTGGTTTTGCTCATTCTCTATCTATTCTTACGTAATCTTTACAAAATTGTCTGTGTGCATGTTTATGTGTGTATTTACATATGGATATATATGAACACTATAAATAATGCCTTCTAACTAGACAAAACAATATTGTATATATTGTTCTGCACTTTGCATTAACTATTATTGATTAATATGTTGGGCACTTGCTTCATTCTTGTTTCCTGCTGAATATAATTGACTGCTGAAAGTTGAGCTGTCATGTATCTAGACAGATGTCTTAAGATTACAATTGCTGTGATGAAACACCATGACCAAAGCAACACTTCCATATTGGTAGTCCATAACTGAAGAAAGTTAGAATAGAAAGTCAAGCAGTGAAGGCACCTGGAGGCAGGAGCTGATGCAGAGGTCATGGAGGAGGATGCTCACTGGCTTGCTCCACACGGCCTTCTCAGCCTGCTTTCTTATAGAACCCAGGACCACCAGCTCAGGGATGGCCCCATACACAATGGACTGGGCCTTCCCACATCAATCACTAATTAAGAAAATGCCACACAGGCTTGTCTACAGCCCTATTATGAGGCTCCCTCCTCTCTGATGACTCTAGTTTATGTCAAGCTGAAATAATACTAGCCAGCCCACAATGCTTTTACATTTTAATTTTTGTGGGCCAGTGAGATGGCTCTGTGGGCAAAAGGTGTTTGCCACTAAGCCCAGAAACCTGAGTACAATCCTCAGGAACCCCATGGTCAAAGGAGAAAACAGACTCCCACAGTTGCCCTCTGATCTCCATAAATATGCTGTGACACTCCTGTGCCCACACACATAAGTCAAACAAATAAATAACTATAATATTAAATTTTTGCATTTTTGTTTATTTATTTTAATCATGTGTATGTGTGTTTATGTATGGGCACCTGCGTGTACCACAAACGCCAGAGGAGATGCCCCTGGAGCTAGTGTTACAGATAGTCAGTAACCAGCTGCAACATAGTTGTTTGAAATTGAACTCAGGTTCTCTTTGACAGCAATACTCTCTCTAAACTGATAAACTATCTCTTCATCCAATTTTAAATCCTTACATACAATAACATTAAAGAAAAATAACCCAAAGGCCCAAGGCTGTAACATCAGGGTCTGACTGATGTGTATGCTTTTCCTTGGCTTCCCTCACTGTAACATAGAGCAATCTCATGTGAAATCTTGTCTCCCTGGTCTTATGAGCTAGGAACCCAATGGTGCAAGGCTCTAGGATACTTGTTCTGGTCAGACTCATTACTTTGTTAGTGGTTACACAGTGCCCTGTAGTTTAAAATCAGTCTTTAAATATTTTTGAGTGGTCTGACACTGGGGCATCTCTCAGTGTGTCATTCATCCTCTGGACAGTCACATCCTGGGCAGTCTCCTCTAATGCTGACTAGAGCTGCTAGAAGTCATTTTTATTGTCCAGGCTTAAAGACATTTGAAATTTCAGCCCTTGATGAATTGTGTCCACTCTTGCAGGGTGATTTGTTATACAGTTGGGATTTGTCTTAGTTACTTTTCTATTGCTGTGAAGACACCATGATCAAGGCAACTTAGAAAAGAGTTTATTGGAGGCTTACAGTTTCAGAGTGTTGGTTAGAGTCCATGATTATCATGGCAAGGAGCTTGGCAGCTGTCAGGCAGGCATGATGCTGGAACAGTAGCTGAGAGTCTAGATCCACAAGCAAGAGAGAGAGAGAGAGAGAGAGAGAGAGAGAGAGAGAGAGAGAGAGAGAGAGCACTAACTGGGAATGACATGGGCTTTTTAACCTCAAAGCACCCCCACCAACCAGTGACATACCCCTCTCCAACAATGCCACACCTCATGATCCTTCCTAAACAGTTCCACCAACTAGGGACCAAGCATTCAAACATATGAGCCCATAGGGGCCATTCTCGTTCAAACCACCACACCATCAATTCCTGAGGTAGGCTCAGAAATAGATAAACAACCTTGCCCACATCAGATCCCTCCTCTGTTCTAGCAGAGGGTAGGGAAGGACAAGGAGAAAGATGCTTTCAAGGACAAGGAGACATCCCCTTGCTGCCCTGCCAAGCAGTGAATCCCTGGCTTCTTTCCCCAGCTGCTGAGGTTATCCTGAGTTTACTGTGGGGGTCAGTGCTGTGGGCCCTTGCTGTCCTGCCACCTTGTCCCAGAGGAGAGGATAAAATGAAGTAACTGTAGAACAGAGTGGGTGAGCTTCCCCTCCCCAGAAGTGCTGGCCTTTCTCTACCCACTTGTTTTTGAAAGTCCATAGAGCCTTTTGAGTATGCACTCCTCTCTCTACCTAGGTCAGGCCCATGAGCCCTACCTCGGCATCCCACGCACTATGATATACTCTTGGTCTTTTGAGATAGCTTATCATTGCATCTCAGACCCAGACCTTCAACTCACCATGTAACTTCAGACTCCTGATCCTCCTACCTTCATCTCCCTAATGCTGGAATTATAGGTATGCACATGGTGGGGATATACTTTTTTTTTTTTGTCTCAAAATAAGTATACTGAGTGGTGAGCACTGCCCTGAGCTCTGGGGATTCAGCAATAGATAAGACAGGCAAGGTCCTGTCCTCTTGGAGCTCTTGTGCCATTAAGAGAGAAAGGCATTGATCAGACTAACAAGTACCTAATACACAAAGTTGTAATAATGGAATTTGTGGGCTCTGCTGCTGTTTGACTCCTGTCTACAATCTCTAGCAGCCAGTAGAGCCTGCAAGCTCTACAAGTAGAGTAATAACAACTGCAGCACCAGGCACTGTGAACACGCTTTACATGTTAATTGCTTAATCCTCAGGACAACCCCATCAATCAGGTAGTGTCATTACCATCCTCCGCCTACAGATGGGAGCTCTACTTACAGCTCTGCCCAGAGAAGTCAGTCCAAGCTCTCAGGAGCTAGTGCACATGATGACTGTATTCCCAGGCAAACGCCAAACTTTCCGGTGGCTCATTGACTTTCAAAAGGCATTTCAATTCCATGAGACTAAGAAATAAGGAACTGGAGTCATCTCTATCAAGTAGGGCATTGAGGACATGAGAGAAAGGAATCCTTTTTTTCTGGAGGGTTTTCTTCTCCACTGAATGCTCTGTGTCGTGTAAGTAACACTAAGATAGAAGTTTCCAGAAGAGAAAAAGAAACCACATCATCAATTGTATTCTCTTCTCTGTCTCTGTGGACCAGATGGGACACTGAAGAGAGGAAAAGTTAGTCTGGTTCTGCCTTCGGTAGCATAAAAGCAAAACGGAGTGACTGTCAGAGGTCACCTTCCCTCCCAAGCTATAGGCATTCTGTGTTTCTGCAGGACACAGAGATCTATCTAGCTCTTCCAGCAGCAGCAGCAGCAGTGCCACTGCAGGGTTTGGCAGAGGAAACAGCTTACCTTTCACTCTTCTGGGCTACTCAGGGTGACATGGGGCAGAGGTGAGACAGGGAGGGATTACCTGCGATTTCAGATTAAAGCAGAAGCTACTCGTGTACTTGTAGAAAACGAGGAAAGGAAGGGCAGACAGTCAGCAAATACCAGGCAGAGTTAGCTGAAAGGTTGACGTGGCTGCAGGCACAAGACCCTCACTGTTTTACCCAAGTCCCACTGTGATCAACTTAAAGCAGTGGGCTAGATGTGCGAGAGGCTCTGGGAGCCAACATCTTAGGTACATTGTGATGTCCTGGCATGATCCCCTGAGGATTCCTTTTTGGCTTAATACATTCCACTTACAAAATGCTTTCAAGTTTGCAAAGTATTTTCGGTTTCAGTCCCTCAGTTTCAACTTTGGTTTTCACACTCTCCCTAAGCGTAGGTAGGCTGGTGTTATTGTGTCCACACATACACTTAGATTATGGCTAGACTCACAGAGTGGAGGCTGGTGCTGATGTCTTCTGATCTCTTAAGCCCCAGGCACTTTCCCTTGGTTTCCTCAGAGAACTTTCTGCTCCTATCCGTGTCTTTCCTCCCACATAAGCATGGAAGCCCTAGATGGCCTTGAATTCCCATAGCTTAGTAATAAATTTGAGAAGTTCCTGCATTGACTGGGGTGGGGGGTCCCACGGAAAGTCCATTCTGTGTCCCTGGTAAAAGGTCTACCCCCTCAGGCTTCT
Source organism: Cricetulus griseus (assembly GCF_003668045.3). Lineage (NCBI taxonomy): Eukaryota > Metazoa > Chordata > Mammalia > Rodentia > Cricetidae > Cricetulus > Cricetulus griseus. Next base: position 176,560,397 of record NC_048597.1, on the reverse strand, counting down.
TCTGAGGTTCTGGGACCCAGAACTTGTACAATGCCTCATAAGCTTCTTAGAGGAGGCTGGTATTAGGCAGGATTGGATATTCTTCCCCTGATATGCCCTTCATACTCGACCCTAGGGAGCTGGGGGTAGGAGAATGGGGTGTTTTCTGTGGTCCAGCTTCAGACCCACTCTCCGAGACCCTGGATTCTGACAAGTTTCCAGAACTTGGAAGACACAGATGTCGAGGTCTGAAGGTAAATGGTGCGCTTAGGTAGGAGGGTTCAGCCGGGGTGTCAGCTCAGCTCTCCTCCACAGGGTAAGGAGAGAGCCCCACAAGACTTTCTGTAGGAAGCACATGTGGGCTGGCTACAAAAGTGCTGAGTTCAAGGCAAGGGGCAGGGTGCTGGAGGAAGACAGGGAAAGGTCAGGGTAAGCCAGGACAAAGGAGGAAGCTCACTTATTCCCACCACTTTGACAATTCTGCTTTTATATTGTAGGCTGGCACACTGGCACTTCCAGTTAGTGCGGTTTACAAACAGACTGAGAGATCCACTGCAGGCTCATGTCTGGGTCCCTTGGAGCTGTGTGAAGTGAGTCACTTCTCTAGGTGTCTGTGTGCCTCACAGGAGAGTCATAGTGGACAGATCTTACGTTACTCAGCCCACTTCTGATATATAATTATCCTTCACAAGCCAGACATTTCTAATAATTGTGTAATACAATTGGTCACAGGTTAGAGATTTAATGGGTTTTGGCTGGGTCTGGTCTCAAGGCCCTTTATAAAGTAAGGTTTCCCTGTGGGTCTTTCCTTCCGCATCCTGTGTAAAGCTAACCCCAAGAGCTCTCAATTCTGTCTAATGCTTCTCATAGACTTTGTGTGTTTGGTCTCTCAGAATTCCTGTAACCTAATTATCATTACTATTTATTTGGATGATAGTCTTCAATTAAATTAAATTTAAATGTGCTGGGATATAGTTCAGTTGGTAGAGTGCTTGCTTAACATACATGAAGCTCTGGGTTCCATTCCCCCAAATCACACAAAATCGACATGGTGGCACAGGCCTATAATTTTAGCACTTGGGAGATGAAGGTAGGAAGAAAAGTTCAAGGTCATTCTTGCCCACAGATTGTGTTCAAAGCCAGTATGGGCTGCATGAAACCCTGTCTCAAAAAATTAAACTGGCAGTAGTAGTACATATCTTTAATCCCAGCACTCGGGAGGTAGAGGAAGGAGGATCTCTGTGAGTTCAAGGCCAGCCTGGTCTATAAATGGTTCTCAGCAGCCAGAGCTACACAGAAAAACCCTGTCTTAAAAAACAAAACAAAACAAACAAAAATTATGGTTAAAATGTTACAGCATACCCATTCGAAAACAATCTAGTTGAATGTACAGTGAAAATTAAGTCTCCCTTTGACCAGTGTTCCTCCGTTTCCCTTGCGTAGATGTCCTTCCAGAGCTCAATTTTGTATGACTGGCACATATTCATGTCACGGCTGAGGCATCGAGGTCAGCTTACCCAGGATGGCACAGCTGACAGGCAGCAGAGCTGAGAGTCCTGGCCTTTGGCTCCATTTCTCATTTTCCTTCCACCATTCCACACCATTATGTAAGAAGTCCCATGACTTTTAAGCTTTGTTCTGTCTGGATGAGACAGTATAAGCATTTAAAAAGAGCCCCAAACAAATCCCAGCCCCGCAACAGCAAAACTAACATACATGAGCACACAGAGCCATACTTAACTAATATCCATGACGATGCCATTCACTTCTTTCTCTTGCTATCTATACTTTAAAGTTATGCCTCCCTAGCTCCTTCTTACATTGGAGAAGCTGAGATCTGTGGCCTGGGCCCCAGTTATGGATGACTGAGCTCCCAGTAACTTAAGCTTGGACCCAAGGGGTGCAGGAGACTCTTTGCAGGGAACCCAAGAGATGGGAGAATCCACAAAGCCCACCTGAACTCATTCAGAAACTTGGATGGCTGGCATGTCCACAGAGTGGGAATCCTCTCTCCTGAGAGCAGGTATTGCACCCTGGAATGGAGGGCAGTGGTGGTTAGCTCCTGCAGAACAAGATCTCCCACCATACGGCTCTCTGCATAATACTTTTCGTTCCTGGGACGCTTTTCTAGGTGGGAGTTCTAGATCCCAGAAGAAAGCAAATAATTTCTCTTCTCTCTAGGTTTGTGGATACCCCTGGCTGGGTGTTGTGGAGAAATCTTTCCTGATTACCAACATGAATCCCAGGGCAACGTCTGCCTCTCCCTGGACAGAATGAAAGGCCAACTGTAACCAGACCTAACTGGCCATCATGGGGAAACTGATCAGGATAGGGACACAGGAGAGGCGGTTGTTCCGACGACCAAAGAGGCTTCATTGGAGTCGCCTCCTTTTCCTCCTGGGAATGTTGATCATCGGTTCCACCTATCAGCACCTGAGGAGACCCCAAAACTCCCCCTCAATGTGGACAAAAGTTTCTTCCCAACAGCTTATTAAATTGGCCAGCAGGGACCTCCCCAGTGACGAGATGACAGTGGTGGGAAGTGACCCTCCAGAGGGTAGCTCTGAAGTGGATGGTGAGATGCTGGCACCCCAAAACACAGTGATCAGGGATGAAGCAACACCTAGCCTAACAATGGAGGACACCCCCAACCCACCCAGAACAACCGAGATCACTCCAATATCACCAAAGAATAATTATAGCCCTATAGCTGCTGGCACATCTAGCAGAGCGTCAAACCACTTCATCTCAATGTCAGGCAGAGAGAGAATAAAAAACTATACCCCAGTACCCAGGGGAGAAAGGAGGAACTCCACCCCAGCTCACTCCAGGGAGAAGGGAAGGAAGTATACTCCATCCCCAGCGGGTGCACCATCTGCTACCACCCCCATAACGACAGAGAAAGACAGCAAAACCATGGCAACCTATAGGCTATTGGAGACCAGACCTCCTGAGAGAACAGTGGAAGAAACCACTGCAGCTTCTCTCAAGAGAGTGGTTCCAAACACTCTGACTTTCTTAACACGTGAAGCAGAAACAAGTCTCTTGTCTTCTCCAAGTTTGGTGGAAGAGAACACCTTGGGCAGTCCTAGAAGAGAAGAACAAAACAGCTCTACCAGTCTCCAGGGAGCAGTCTCACAGCACACTCCGGCTACCTCTGAGGAGCAAGTGACCAGAAGAGCCAGGATGGGTAGCAACCCTGAAACCATCGGAGTTTCTACTGTTGCCAGGAGAATTAGCAATCCCTTGTCCAGAACCAGTGCACCAACCATTAGGATTGCCTCAGCCACCAACAGGGAGTTGGCAAAGAGACCGTCCACAGCACACAAGGCCCCAGTAACTTCCAAAGTCAAGGCAATCCTGACCACACAGGTCCACCGCTGTGTGGTTATGGAGCCAGTCCCAGCTGTACCCATGTCCCCATCTCCAAGCATAACAAACATTGTGTTCCCAGGGGCACCCAGTCCCAGTCCTTCAGATTCACCACCTGGCTGGCCAAAACTCCACGCCAAGGCAGAGTACCCCCCAGACCTATTCAGTGTGGAGGATCGCCGACAGGGCTGGGTGGCTCTGCACATCTTTGGCATGATGTATGTGTTTGTGGCCTTGGCCATTGTGTGTGATGAATACTTTGTCCCAGCCCTGGGAGTCATCACAGACAAGCTGCAGATCTCTGAGGATGTGGCAGGAGCCACATTCATGGCTGCCGGAGGCTCAGCCCCTGAGCTCTTCACCTCTCTCATTGGTGTCTTTATCTCCCACAGCAATGTGGGTATTGGTACCATTGTGGGCTCTGCTGTGTTCAACATCCTTTTCGTCATTGGCACCTGTGCCCTTTTCTCCCGGGAGATCCTCAATCTTACCTGGTGGCCCTTGTTCCGTGATGTCTCCTTCTACATCCTTGACTTGTCCATGCTCATTGTCTTCTTCCTGGATAGCCTCATTGCCTGGTGGGAGAGCCTGCTGCTGCTCCTGGCCTATGCCCTCTATGTGTTCACCATGAAGTGGAACAAACAGATTGAGCTTTGGGTGAAAGAGCAGCTCAGCAGGAGGCCAGTAGCCAAGGTCATGGCCCTTGGGGACCTCAGCAAGGTAAGGCAGTCTGGCTCCAGCTTTCCCAGGCCTCTTTGGTGTGGAAGGACAGGGGGAAGTTAAGAACCAAAAAGTAGAAAGAGCAAGACTTCAAGAGGCAGCTTCTCCCCTTCCTTGGCTGTTCTTGTTCATTCGTTTACAGCATGCCTAAACCCTGTAATTAGCAAGTGTAATGGTTATGATTGTGAGCCTTATTTCCAGAAAAGAAATCAATCTAGAGCTTTTCTGCCTCTGTGAGCGACTTTACTGCTTAAATTCAATGCATGATTCAGTGACTTGAAAGACAACATCATATCAGGGAGGTCATCTCTGAAAACAAATCCCAAATAGGGTCCCCTTTCTTTCTGATTCCTGGAGGGTGAGTTTGGGAACAGAGTGGCTCATAGCCTGGCTCTCTGGTCTCAGAGAGGCTGTTGATGGGAGCAGAATTTTGCGTGCAAAGAGCATAGGACTTAGCTACTTAATCCTGCGCAGTTTTGATGAGTGGGCAGGATGGCTAACAACCTCAGCAACAGGAGGCAAGAGATTAAACTGCTTCCTTTAGAAATTTTGAAATAACGCGGTGTTCTGGTGAGAGCATGGAACCAAGGGCTAGATCCCCTGAGTTCTAATCCGATGCTCCTTTTTAATTAATGGTGTGACCTGGACAGGTCTCTTCTCAACTCTTTCCTATTCTCCAGGAGAAATGACAGGTGAGGTTGTCACCAAAAGGTCCTGCCTAACTCCTAAGTTTATGATGATGTCTGAGTCCAAATGTGTTCGGTTCTGGTAAGACTCAGCACAGTGGTTACTCATTTGACCTGGTCAACCATTTACTGTTTACTCAGGACAAAAAAAGGGGGTAAGTGCTGATCTGGGTCACATGGCCCGCTGGGGTCAGAACTGGAGAGATGCAGCCCCTGGCATCCTCCCTAATCACCACAATTTCCTGCCAGGATGCTGCTCTAAAGCCAAGGCTTAGAGAGATGGTGATTCCTTGTTGTGTAATTTAAGCTGAGGAAGCAGGAGCCTCCTAGGACAGGACTCATTCTGGAGCCTTGCTTCTCTGAGAAAATCCCTGGTGTGTATCAGGGCAGCAGTGTTCTAAACCCCTATGACTGGCTTCCTGGTTCTTTGTAGTAACTCTGCTCTCACTGAAACTCAACACATCCTGAAATTTCTACCGCACCAAGCAAGGCCATCGAAGCAAAGCTTGCTAAGCACATGAGGCAAAACCCATGATTTTAAAAGAGAATTTGTCCTACTTAAGAGACTGCCCAAGGCCAATAGATGCAGTTCTTTGCCAACCAGTAGGCAGGGGATGATTCCAACTGTTTGCTTACTTTGTGTTGAAGCTAATTTAGTATTGACAGTGTTATTAAAGAAAGATTGAATTACTAACTATACTTGAAGGTAAATCCGACAGTAATAGAATGCATACTCTAGACTTTCTTTGAATAATGCCCACCATGTAAGAATGAGTATAAATAGCCGGGCTTGGTGACCCACGCCTTTAATCCCAGCACTAGGGAGGCAGAGGCAGGCGGATCTCTGTGAGTTCTAGGCCAGCCTGGTCTCCAGAGTGAGTGCCAGGATAGGCTCCAAAGCTACACAGAGAAACCCCGTCTGAAACCCCCCCAAAAAAAAGTATAAATAAGTAACTCAAGAACTACAGCTGTTTAAAAATTATATATATATGTATATATATATGTATTTAGAGTTCCATTTTGGGATGATTTTTAGCTACACAGAGAGTGAGCTACCCTCCTTTGTGTCTGGATTTAACTGGCCAAGATCTATGATCTGATGAGAGGGATGTAAGCTGTACTATATGTCACGGACAGTATATGACAAGCGACTGCATTGAATTCATGGAGCAGGTCTGTGCAGTTCTTTGGTCTAGCAAACCATGCTGGGTTTTGTTTTTGTTTTTTGTTTGTTTGTTTGTTTTGAGAGACAGAGTTTCTCTGATTGCTTTGGAACCTGTCCTGGAACTCGCTCTGTAGACCAAGCTGGCCTTGAACTGACAGAGATCCGCCTGCCTCTGCCTCCTGAGTGCTGGGATCAAAGGCATGTGCCACCAATGTCCAGCCATGCTGGTTTTCAATGTCTGTGGTTCAATGTTAAGTCTGTGCCTGCCCTGAAAAGTGTTTTCCCTTACCTATGAATTTTTTTTTTTGATAACAACCTCTCCCCCACTTCCTACTCCTTCTCCCTAGACTGCAGCTCTCCTGGATCAGTGGGTCTCTTTTAAACATCTATGGAGAAGTCAGGGGTCAGACAAACTGGTCTTCCTCAATCAGCCATGGCTCTGAAATACAGGAAGTCAGAGAGAATTGGGGCAAGGCAGGCTGGGAGCCAAGGAGCAGAGCTGGTGAGGTGAAGTCCTCCAGGCCAGAATATCTTCGGAAGTAGGAGCCAGGCAAGGAGAGAAATACAGTGGGGAATAAAAGGGGTCCTTTTCCTTCCTCTGAATGATAGCAATATTAGCTTCATCATCGCCACTGAGAGGGGAAGCAGTTGTGTCCCAAAGTCTGAGCCCAGAGTCTTAGTCTGGAAGTATTTGGCTCAGTCTCTTCAGGAATGCCAACAGTTCAGGGACTCCAGTTTATTGAAAGGTAGGAGCCAGGGAGGAAATCTACTCTTATAATGGGTCCATTCCATCTACAAGCATCTCAACAATTTCTCTCTTTTTTGCTTTTTTGAAACAGGGTTTCTCTGTGTAGCCCTAGTTGTCCTGGAGCTTGTTCTATAGACCGAGGTGGCCTCGAATTTAGAGAGATGCACCTGCTTCTACCTCCCGAGTGCTGGGATTAAAGGCATGCACCACCACTGTCTGGCAACAATTTCTTATTAAATGCTAAAAAACTAGACTGTAATCCATATCTTACATATGAGGAGACAGGAACACAGATTGGGACTTAACCTGTTCAAAGTCACGCAGCTAGTCAGTGATACTTAGCGATGATAGTGAACCAGTATATTTGGGTTTTATTTTCCTTTCTTTCTTTCTTTCTTTCTTTCTTTCTTTCTTTCTTTCTTTCTTTCTTTCTTTCTTTCTTGGTTTTTCGAGACAGGGTTTCCCTGTGGCTTTGGAGGCTGTCCTGGAACTAGCTCTTGTAGACCAGGCTGGTCTCGAACTCTGCCTCCAAGTGCTGGGATTAAAGGCGTGCGCCACCACCGCACGGGTGTATATTTGGGTTTTAACTTAGGTGCCCTGTTAACTATCCCCTGATCTGTGAGCAAGTCAAGGCAGCTCTACAGACCATTTATTAGTAAGTACCTGGATTAAAAGCAGTGTGAGGAATAAAGTTAACTTTAAGGAAGAGAACCCTGTGCTGGAGCTGCAAATCATGTTGCTGTTCATATAGGCCTTCCATTGCTGTGAGTGGGGGAAGGCAGTTCAGGCATTGGCAGACTCTTCCTGCTAAAAACCTCCTGCTTTGCAAGCCACACCCCCTCACAGTTCAATGCCCTCCCTCCCTGTAGCTAGAAAGTAAAAAGCTACACAGTACAAGTAAATAGCTACACGGCCATACAGTGAATAGTGGGAGTGGCCACATGGTTTTCCTCTCCCAACAGGCCTTGAGCACTCCTCCAACGGGTGCAGTCAGGTTTCTGAGCGGTGAGCGGGGCCATCTTTTTATTTTATGAATGTCGCATTCTGTCTGGACATTCAGAATAAATCAGAATAAAGGACTTTCTTGGGGGCCATGATTCTAACAAAAATGCATTTAAAACCATTAGTATTGGTCACACACACACACACACACACACACACACACACACACACACACCTTTAGTTTTTAAATATTTGCATCTGTTTATTGTGTCTGTGACATGCTCCCACATGCCATAGCATATGTGTGGAGGTCAGAGGAGTTGCTTCTTTATCAGGAGGGTCCTAGGAAATAAACCTCAGGTCACCAGGCTTCCAGCCATCTTGGCAGCCCGTGTATAGTATTTTAGAGCATCTCTTTTGGCACTAGTTGAAAATTTTCAAAGCTAAAACCACCTAAGACAACATTGTCAGATTCACATCAGCTGGTGCCTTTTATGACCCCAGTAAGGCAACAGTAAATGCTTGCACAGTTATCAACAGTCTCATTAGCCCTCTTTGAAGCCTTATGCTGAGTGTCAAAGCTCTCCATATATTGTTTCTGGCCCCAGATGACAAATCTCTGTATAGTCACAGAGAGCCAACACTCATCAGAAAACTCACTGGCATCCAAGGATGATGGACCCTTCATCATGTGGAGTGAGGAGCTTAGCCATGGACAGAAGAGCGGCCTTATGGAGTGCCAATGGCACTCAGGGGCATAAGGATATGAGTCCTTATGAAAACCCATCTCTACACTCTGCACCAAAGAATTCTTCAGGATGTGTGGTTCTGGGGAAAAGCCTGGCACTTGGTTTTGAATACACTGTGGCCCATTTTCTCCCCAGCAGGAATTTTCTTATTCAACCAGCAAGACTCCACACAGGCAAGGCACACCTATGGAGGCTAGGCTTCCCATTTCTTATCTTTCTTCAAGAGTCATATCCGTGGCCTGTATGGATGGAAGGCTATGGACAAGAAACAGTTGTCTTGGCTCTTCCTACTTCTGTGGGTCCCACCCATGTTAGTTCCACAGCCACTATGTTGCAAAAGGTTGGTTGGGCTGAGGAATGGCCTTCAATTGTTTAACTGGTCATTGGCTTCCTTCTAATTGTCAGGAAAAGATGGAGGGAGTCTCTCTCTCTCTCTCTCCCCCTTGCTCTAGCTTACCCTGGCCTCCAACACTAACCCTAGCAGGATCCTCATCTTTGTATCGTTTGTCCCCTGGCCCGGGCTGCAGCTTTGTGGCAGAGTGCTTGCCTAGCCTGTGCCTTTCCCTGATAACTGGATGAAGCTTTTCAAGCCCCCCACCCCACCCACTAGTAACAGCAGGTGACAAAACAAATGCATGAGAAACAAATATTAATAGCACAGCACAAACATCTGCATGAGCCCAGGTCCACTGCTTGCTGTTTCCACAAATGTGTGTGAGCCTGTAGCTGAGGTGTTACAGGCATTCATACAACACAGTAACATTTTCTCCTATGGAACTCAATGGGATTAAATATCAAATTAATATCCATGGTGCTCTACAAAGAATAGCATACATTCTACATTCTCTGCCCCTTGAACTTATTGGAAAATAAACCCAACAAGTAACTGTTTGGTGAAGGGGCACGGATATATGGATGATGAATGAGAGTGACAAGTTAATAAGAGAATTGCAGAGTGAGGAGCCCTGTGAGGGAGATGCATGGTGACAGTGTGGTGGGGGCCCTTGCTGAGGGGGAATAAGAGAGGTTTTGGGGGGAGAGAAATCTAAAGTGTGAGCTGAAGAATAGAAGTGGGCAAGGAGCCCTGGAGGAAGGAAGAGCACTTGCAAAGGCCCAGGGCTGGAGGACCCGACACAGCATTGTGGTTAGTGGGCAAGGCAGGGAAGATGGTACAGGGCACTGAGGGGGAGACTAGGGGGCTGAGAACTGGAACTGAGTTTGGGTTTCACTTGAGGTACAATAAAGGATTAACAGAGTCCTGTTTTAGAGTTCACTCCAAAGTCACTGTATAGAAAATGAATTATAGGTGTACAGTAATGGAAGTAGGAGTAGCAGCGTGTCTGATTAGGAGCTGTGTGAAGCACCCAGTTGTCTGGCTGTGTATCTGTGTTTACACATGCATGCATGCATGTGCAGACAGTTATCTCAGCTTAGCCACAGGAGATGCAATGTCATGATCCCCATTGGACAAATCTAAAATTTGTAACACTCATTTTACGGCTCTTTTCTTTAGCATAGCTGAATTTTCAGCATCATTATGTTTGCACCTTTTTTTTTTTCCGAGACTGGGTTTCTCTGTGTGGCTTTGGAGGCTGTCCTGGAACTCGTTCTGGAGACCAGGCTGGCCTTGAACTCACAGAGATCCACCTGCCTCTGCCTCCCGAGTGCTGGGATTAAAGGCGTGCGCCACCAATGCCCGGAATGTTTGCACTTTTGAACATTACTAAATAAGGGTTATTTGAATACAAACATTGTGAAATGAGATCCATCTGAAAACTAAGATAATTACTAAATGACCGATGGGTAGGTAGCACATATAACATGGATACACTGAACACAGAGATGATTCATGTCCCAGGAAGGATGGGCAGGACAGCCTGAGAATTCATTAAGCTCAGAAAACCATGCAATTTAGAAGTTACAATTTGTTTGTTTCTGGAACTTTCCACCAACTAGCTTTGGACCACCACTGAGTGCAGGATACTGACACCGAGTCCAGTGAAGCCGCATCACATATGCAGAGTTGTCTGTGGCAGATATCCTGGAGAGGTTATCGTCTGCACTTGGTGATGAGGAGTGAGGGTGGGAGAAGTCAGGGATGGAGCTGAGCTTTTGGCATGAGTGGAGAATGAACGATGGTGCCAGCCACAGAGACAGAGAAGTCTGGAGGAAACATTGGTTCAGGAAATTCAGGAGCTCTGCTCTGGAGTGGTGAGTCTCAGTGCTTCCCTTACTGTCCCGCGCGATAGTCTCGCCAGCAAGAACGACACAGGACATTCGGATCCTTCTGCAGTAAAGCTTTAATGCATCTTGAGAGGAGAGCATAAGCTTACCAAAGCGGAGACCCCGAGCCAAGAATCCGGTCCCCTAATAAAGGCTGGCAGCCGCCGCCTGGGACGTGTCACCCTATGATTGGCTTCAGCTCCTCAGGCCATATGACGCCACGGAATAGGCAGAGATCAAGGAATGGAAGATTACCCAGCGCCTGCGCAATAATCTTATTTACATTCAGTGCCTGCAGGCGCCATCATTGTAATGGAGAATGCAGGGACGGCTCCCTACACCTTACTGCCCAGGAGGATATATGAGTCTTAAGATGGAGCATCGGTGAGAAGTGAATTTGCAAGTCACTAATCAATGTTTTGGAGGATCAAAGTCCTGTGAACGAGAGAAAAAGTAGTTCCTGAAAGATCCTGTCTTATACTCATGGCCTGTCTTTGTGTGGTGCCTGTCAGGTCTGTGATATAGTGACAAATGAAACATACTCCCAGGTCTCCTGGAGCTCAGTCTAATGGAGAAACTAGAGTTGGTCCAGGCTTTGTGGTATCTGATACTCATCAAGGAGACTATAAAACCACTTCTACAAATTAAGTGTGTAATGGGAGAGAGGTCCTATAGCCTAAGTTTCATTAGACACACAAAAAGTTCTCCTGGGTGGGGAAGATGGAAAAGTCCAAGTTATAGCATTGTGTGGAAATATGTAGGCAAGTGCGGAGGGATTCAGTACTGCAGAGGATCAAGAAAAGCCTGGGAGAATGGGTTGCAGGAGTCTGCCCAGAAGCATTCTGAGCTGAGGCCAGAGGAACGGGAGGTGTCTGTGAGGAATGAGCCTGAGGCTGTGCTGAGAAGCATGAGGCCGATTCCAGCAGTGTGAGCATTTGAGAGAAGTGTAAAAGAGGAAGTGTGAGATACACACCACACACTTAGTCTTCCACAAAGAAGCCTAAGCTAGGGCTTAGCTCATAAACTAACTCATTTATTTTAATCTATATTCTGTCAGGTGGCTCATTACTTCATCTTTCATCACTGCCATGAGTCTGGCTGGTGACTCCACCTTTCTTCTTCCCAGAATCCTCTCTGTCTCTGGAAGTCCTCTTCCTTATCTAGCTATTGTCCATTCAATTCTTTATTAAACCAATCACAGTGACACATCTTTACACAGTGTAAAGGAATATTTCACAACAGCTTGTTGAAATAGTACTTTTAGGGGCCGGAGAGATGGCTCAGAGGTTAAGAACACGGGTTGCTCTTCTAGAGGTCATGAGTTTGATTTCCAGCAACCACATGGTGGTTCACAGCCATCTAAAAATAAGATCTGGTGCCCTCTTCTGGTGTGCAGGCAAATATGCAGGTAGAACACTGTATGTAACAAATAAATAAAATCTTAAAAAAAAAAAAAGAAATAGTACTTTTAGAGGAATGCAGCTATAACTCAATGGTAGAACACTTGCCTGACTTATTTGATCTCCAATCATTAACATTAACAAAATTTGGATGTGGGGAAGCATCAGCAGAAGTTACAGGTTGGGTGTGATGGCGCACGCCTTTTATCTTAGCACTTGGGAGGCAGAGGCAGGCCGATCTCTGTGAGTTCCAGGCCAGTCAGGGATGCATAATGAGACCCTGTTTCAAAAAACAAAACAAAGCCAAGTGGTGATTGGGCACACATTTAATTCCAACACTAAGGAGGCAGAGGCAGGAGGATCTCTGTGAGTTTGAAGCCAGCCTGGTCCACAGAAGCTCCAGGACAGCCAAGGATATACAGAGAAACCCTGTCTCAACAAACAAACAAAACAATCCCTTCCCCCCAAAAGTTGTTTGTAATACTGCACTATAGGCATTCAGGAGGCCGGCTGGTACACAGTCCACTCTCCCAGAGGACAGTGTGACTTCTAGAACATAGAGAAGGGACACAATGTGATGTGCTTGGAAAGTCACTGTGCTGGTCAGGGGTGAAGAATATACCTGAAGAGGAACAAATCTAGACTCAAGGACTTTGTGGGTCTGGAGGCAGGAGAGTAGAGTCCAAACTGAGCTGCCTGAGACCAGTGCTGCTTGTTCACTGGTGTGGGCAGTGAGGCAGAGGGAGGAATATGCTCACAACCATTTGTAACTCTAGTTCCAGGGGTCCACTTCTGGCTCCAAGGGTCCCTTTCCTGGCCTCTTGAGCACTATGCATGCGGTACAGATACATATATGTAGGCAAAACAATCATTTGTATTAAACATTTTTGTTTTTACAAAAAAAAGTTGATGTGAAAGTCTGTTGATCTGAGTTTGATTCCTGGAACCCACAAAAAGTGGAAAGAGAACCAACTCCAGAAAGTTGTCCTCTAGCTTATACACGCACACGTGTGTTTTTCCTACATATATGCATGTACTGCATGCGTGCCTGGCCCACCTCACACAACAGCATTGTCTATGCCTCCCTTATTGTGACCCATGCTCTGCTTTGTCTTGCGTCTGTGTGATATGTCTCCATTCCTTTCTGAACACAGACTCTGTGCCCTAAATATCTTTTCTCCCTATAGCCACCAACACAGTCCCTTATAATAGCATGTGCTCAGTGTAAGAGTGGGTGGCCTGTGGTCAGGTGGTATTTTCTATATTTTCAGAGCAGAACAGAGAATGAAGCTGTTCTGTTTCTGGGTGGGCCTTGCTGGCCAATGAGGGAAGCAGAGGGATGTAAAGATAGTCACTGGGGCAACTGTTAATAACCTTGGTGCCTAAAGATAGTACCAGAGGCCACCTGGGATTATGTATGTATCCTCCTTACCTTTATTAAGAGCCACAGGTCAGGGGACCAGAAACAACTACATCACAAGTTCACTGCATGGTAAAACAAACAAACATAGAATCTAGTAGATTTACTTCCATCAAGCACTCTGTGAAGGAGGCTGAGGTAGGAGGATCACCCCAAATTTAAGACCAGCCTGGATAGTATAGAGAGTTCTAGGCGAGTCTGGGTTAGATAATGCATCCATATCTAAAAATAGATAAATGATTGATCTCTAGTTGGATAGACAGTTCATATATCATTCAGATGACATTTCAAGGCTATGATTCCTTTTAAATCTTTTTTATTTAAATTAGAAACAAGCTTCTTTTATCATTTGGAGCAGGGCCTAGACCCTTCCCAGTGTATCCCTCTATGTAGAGAGGGCTCCCAAAGTTCATTTGTGTACTAGGGGTAAATACTGTTCCACTACCAGTGGCCCCACAGATTGTTCAGACCTCCAAACTGACTTCCTACTTCAGGGGGTCTGGAACAGTCCTATGGCGGTTTCCCAGCTGTCAGTCTGGGGTCCATGAGCGACCCCTTGTTCAGGTCAGCTGTTTCTGTGGGTTTCTCCAACCTGGTCTTGACCCCTTTGCTCATCACTCCTCCCTCTCTGCAACTGGATTCCAGAGTTCAGCTCAGTGTTTAGCTGTGGGTGTCTGCTTCTGCTTCCATCAGCTACTGGATGAAGGCTCTAGGATGGCATATAAGGTAGTCATCAATCTCAACATCAGAGAAGGGCATTTAAGGTAGCCTCTCAACTATTGCTTAGATTGTTAGCTGGGGTCAACCTTTTAGGTCTCTGGACATTTCCCTAGTGCCAGATTTCACTTTAAACTATAATGGCTCCCTCTAAGATGGTATCCTTTTTCTTGCTCTCCTCCATTCCTTCCCTGACTAGATCTTCATGCTCCCTCCTGTCCTCCTCGGCCCTCCCCTTCTCCCCTTCTCTTTCTTCTAACTCCTTCTCCTCTCCCCCCATGATTCCCATTAGCTTAGGAGATCTGGTCCCTTTCCCCTTCTCCGGGGGACCATGTGTGTCTCTCTTAGGGTCCTCTTTGATTCCTAGCTTCTCTGGCAGTGTGGATTGTAGGCTGCTACTTCTTTGCTCTAGACCTAAAATTCAAAGCTATGATTCTAACCGGCTCCACGTTTCTTCATCTTGAGTGTGTAGGGTGGTCTAACTCCTCAGCAGAATGTCCCACTGCTTCCCCAAGACATAAGCACTTATCAGGCTCTAAAGCAAGATTTTGAAATCACAAGATGTGCTATTGCTGTCCAACTTTCAAGGGGAGGGCTGTTTTAGCATCTGGAGTGGGGGTGTGGCGCAGCTAAAGGGGTCATGGGGAAAGCTTTGTACAAGAGTCCACCCTCAGTTTTCTGAGGAGGAACAAAGAATTTGGGCTAGCAGAGAGGCCCAGGGAAGGCGCTTGTGGTATAGCGAAGGGGCATAAACAGACAGGAGTGGAAACAGATGAAGTTAATCTATCCTTTTACTTAATAAATGTATCACCTCTTTACCATGTCTGTTGGCACACAAAGGAATTGGGGGAAATGCTAGGGCAGAAAACAATAGACAGAGAGGATGGTGACATTTAAATGGAGACCTGAAGCATATGTGAGGAGCCAAAGCAGGACTAACAGGAGCCTGGGATGCCTTTTCAGACAGGTGACACATCTGAGCCAAAGGGTGGCAGGCATGTTGAGACATTTGCTGAAGACAGATGAGCTCCAGGGTGTTTCTGGGTTGTACCGGCAGCTTCCCCAGAGAGAGGGGCAGGTAGGGCCAAAGAAGCAGGGTCTCTCCATGACATGTGTGATTCATCTCTTGATCTTTGCTCTCCTCTGCAGCCCAGTGATGGTGCCATTGAGGAAAATGAGTCACAGGATAACAAGAAGCTCAAGGTGGGTTTATGAAGCTTACCCAGTGAAGACAAACTGCAGGGTCCCAGTTTGAACAGGGATATTGTGGAGTCTTGGCTCGAGTGGGGACACCTCAGGGTCTCAGCATATGTCTGCACACAGGGTGCTACAGTCCTGATGCTAGTCAACCCAGAGACCTGGGAGGCTCCTGGGAGCTACCAAGGTGAGCCAGGGAGGAGCAGGCTGTGTGGTGAGGGCCTCTTATTCCACACAGAGCTAGCATGGGAACTATCTCTTTAACATCACAGCTCACTTTTTCCTGAGCCTCCTGTATAAACTAGGGTTCTATGTTTATAAGATGCAGTTTGGACTAGAGAAACTCAAGTCATACTTTCCAGTTCCAACATTGATTGATAAAAAAGTTCAATTACTGGTGGCTTTAGCATACCCAGATGTAAGGAACCAGGGGAAAGCTCTTGAGCTGGCAGGGCCTAAGGTTTCTGAAAGATTAGCCTAAGGCACTTTATGAAAGGAGTTATGGGGGAACTTTGATAGAAGTCAGGGCAGGTGGTGGTGGGTGGGTGGGGCTTGGGGAGGCAGAAACTTCCCCTATCCAAAGAAAAATCTCCAAGTCTATTGTAATGGCCACAGCCACTAGGTGGCGGAAGAGTTCAGCTCGGACGGGGTGGGGAGGGCAAAGAGGGAGACTCCTGTGGTAATCTTACGGTATTTTCTTTGTGTCATTTTGAGCAAATATGTGTCACATCTGTGTGCAGTACAGGTGTGTGTACTTCGGTACCTCTGAAGGTCTCTGAGCACCAGAGTGTAAAGTCAAAGTGGGCTCACAATCAGTAGCCCTGGGCTGCTAGCTTCACTAGCTCCCTACTTGATCTTAACCCCCCACCCCCATTCTTCCTTCTTTCCTGTCAAAGGGGCTTCCAACTTTGCTTATCCCTGGGCATAGGACAATGACAGAACACGGCCAGGCACAATGTGCAGACTGTAAGGGGCTGTGCCTGGCGCAGTAGCCTGCCTGTGTGATAAGGGTGTGTTTCTAGAAAGGTTGCTTGCAGTGAGGTGCAAACCTTCCCATAACATGTTACTACTGATCCATATGACCTGTTCTCTGTGGAGGCTATGGGACTCATGTACAGTACAGAAGGAGCTAGTCCTGGAGGACCAAAAGGGAGGATGAGAGAGAGTTGGAGGTGAAGGAAGCAGGGGCTCAGGGCAAGGGGCACCCTCTCTCTGGTCTCTGTGGGAAGGAGGCAGGTTGGCGAGCCCTCCTGCAGCTCCTCCCCTGACCTGGGCAGGGCCCCACTGAGGCCTGTGCGGCTCTCCCCTTGCTCAGCTCCCGTCTGTGCTGACCCGAGGGAGCAGCTCGGCCTCACTACACAACAGCATCATCCGCAGCACCATCTACCATCTCATGCTCCACAGCCTGGACCCCCTGGGGGAAGGTAAGCAAGGCCTCCTCAGACCTGCTGGTCTGCCCCATGTGTGCCTCCCCTCCTGCTACTGGAGAGAAGCTGGGATTTGCAAACGCTAGTGACAGTGGGCTGGGCTGGGAGGACAGAGTTATCAGAAGAGAGGGTGGGTAGTGAAAGCTAGACAGTCTGGAAGACAAGGAATACCTAAGACCTGGGCTCACCAAGAGAGAGCCATGTGAGACATAGTTACTGGGGTCCTCAAGTAATATTCCATTGTTTCCCTGCCCTGTGTCCCTGTCTGTAAAGTGAAGGGCCTTATCCACAGTCAGGACACAAATGCTATATGGCCTATTTGGATCTGTGTTGGGGCAGATCCAATGTCCCACAGGTTGACTGGCCAGGGATGCTTCAGGGGACACATCCTCCACAGCCCTGTGACATTTCTCTTTGCTTTGGATTCAGCTCTGGAGTCCTAGGAAGCTTGGCCCTCCTTCCAGCCACGAGTCCTAAAGGACACCCTAGGAGATGTCACAGCCACTTTTGGGGAGCAGAATGCAGTGTTTAAGGTGCTGAAGTCGAACTTGACCAGAGAGTCCCATTGTCCACCTTATCAACTCCGGTCTGTCTTCTCACTTCCCCAGAGCACTACCCCACATACCTCTTACACCCTACTGCCTGCCTCTCAGGAACTCTCCTGCTGCCTTTGGACTTGGTCACTGGTAGAGAACTAAGCCCATGAAGAAAGCCCACTAGGAAAACGCTAGTTTTGGGCAAAGCCATGGCAGGCAGTTAGGCAAGAGAGGCTGAATATGGCACAAAATAATGAGCCCCAGGAGACCGCTGACTGGCCTTTCTGGTGAAGGGGCACCTTTTAGGATCTCAGACTTTCCCCTTGAGACACAATAGGGGGGCTGTGTGTTTAAAAGTATGCTGTACTGGGAAAAGCAGTGTCAAGGACAAGGCAGTAAGACCTTCCTTAGAAATTCTTCAAGGTGGGATCTGGAGAGATTGCTCAGTGGTTAGGAGTGCTGGCTGGTCTTCCAGAGGACCTGGGTTCAATTTCCAGTACCCACATGGCAGCTCACAGCTGTCTGTAACTCTAGTTCCAGAGGATCTGACACCCTCACACAGGCATCTGTGCAGGCAAAATACCAACACAAACAAAATTAAAAAGAAAGAAAGAAATTCTTCAAGATGAGCCTTGGCAACAAAGACACCCCACATGAACAGCACCTCTGAGGAGTGAGCAGACTTGGGCAGTCTCAGGTCTGAAGTCTGGGATGGACCTGGCCTGGCTTCCAAAAGGACTTTAAGTCATGCCAAGCCATTCCCAGTAGAACCATAGACTCTAGCCGAGCCCTGAAAACAAAGAACTTCTCCTGAATGAACTGTGGGGCTCCCAGACCCGGGCACCTTTGTGAGCATCAGCTGCCAGCTGGCCTACTTGTCTTAACAGGATTATGTGGTGTTGAGGCCAGGCTGAGGTCACAGGAGATTGGCACTAAGGAGATGATCCAGCCATGCTGGGTGGGGAGAGGGCACTCGAGGGAACAATGACAGGGGAGACGTGGTATATGGACTGTGGGTGTGGCAAGCCAGGACCCCCCCTTGAGATGAATAACTGCAGAAGTGTCCTGGGATGCAATGCTGCTCAGAGCTGGGGTCTGAGCATTTGCCAACACCTCCACCCGGGAGGGGCTAGGTCCTCTCAGGCCTTTGTTCCCAAGCCACATTTCCCTGACAGCTTCCAGATGGCCATCCAGATGTTTCCACCCTTTCCAGGTGGAGTTTCCCAGACTCAGCTCTCTCCACAGATGTTCCCTGTCCTCTGAACTCTCACCTCCCCAGGGTGGTGTTTTCCTCCCCCTGCTCCCATGCTTCTCTTGTGCTCCCAGTCAGGTGTGTGTGTGTGTGTGTGTGTGTGTGTGTGTGTGTGTGTGAGAGAGAGAGAGAGAGAGAGAGAGAGAGAGAGAGAGAGAGAGAGAGAGAGGCAGAGAGAGACAGAGAGAGACAGAGAGAGACAGAGACAGAGAGACAGAGAGATCGAGCAGCAATAACCTGGGAAATGAGGGGCTGGGGCAAGTGATGAAGGTTGTGAGTTCCTCCAGTCAGCAGTCAGCTGATGTGCCAGAGCCAGGATGGGGATCTCAGGATGTCCTTCTTTGATGGTGGTGACTGTCTGTTCATCAGGATGTTACAGCTCATGATTAGTGCCTAGAGGGCCCTAGGCATTTGGTTGAGGAGGCAGGGTTGTTCTGAAGTCCTAAAAACTCCAGAAAAAATCAGCTGGGTGCCCCGATAACTTGAAGGACCAGAGGGGCCATAGCAGTGACTCTGCAAATGGCATTTACTGCCAAGGCAGCAGCAGCAGAATGACTCTGAGGGTTTAGAGCACAGGTAGCAAGGAGGAAATGCCAGAACTGTTTTTCTATTTGCTGCCTATCCGGGATCCAGGCATTGTCTTTATTCCAACTAACTTTCCAGACTGTACTTTCTTAGCATCCGTGCAGTCTGTCTGCACCGCCGCCCCATTAGATGATCTCCAGGGACTCTTCCAACTCAAACCCTCTGGAATGCTGGGCATTTTCACCGCAGAACTGTTTTCCTGGGTGGAAAGCTGCTGGCCCCAACTGCAGTCATATCACTATCATCATTACAACCAAAAAGTAACACAGTGACATCTAGGGGCTGTTTTAAATACAGTCCTGCATAAATCCTTCCACCATCCACTACAACTCTGGAAGGCTTTACAGGTGAAGTGACTGAGAGATGCAGAGGCTAAGAAATCAGCCAGCTGGGCCATCGTTACAGTGCACCTGGTCAAGCTAAGATTCACTCCCAGGCCCTCAGGCTCCAACATGTGCCTGATGGTGTAGGGAAGCACTGCACCAGTCAAGCACTCTTGTCTCCTGGATCCTCAAGTCAGTGCTCTCTCTGGGTGTCTCATGGTGTTGCCATTTGCAGACAACACACTGGCTTCCCAAGCAACCCGATGTTCATGGAGAGAGCAAGCCTGCATTTACGACAGAAACCA
Organism: Cricetulus griseus; assembly: GCF_003668045.3. Taxonomy (NCBI): domain Eukaryota; kingdom Metazoa; phylum Chordata; class Mammalia; order Rodentia; family Cricetidae; genus Cricetulus; species Cricetulus griseus. Next base: position 176,540,651 of record NC_048597.1, on the reverse strand, counting down.
TGTGGCCTTTACTTCACATGCCCGTTTGCACCATTGTCCTGCCTTCCCTACCCATCCCTCATGCCACACAGCTGACAGGGGGGCCACTTAAGCTCCTGCTTCTCAGCCCACCCCTTTTTCTTCTCTATGTCAAAGTTATTAATGTGAAGTCCTTTGCACATCTCCTGGCACAGTCAATATAGGCAGAGAGGTGGCCTCCCTGTTATTTTTCTCTCGTGGAAATTGGGGCAGCTATTCTGTTGCCTGCTACTCTAGCGGTCTCCAGTAAAATCTGTCCCAATAAAATGTGACACCCACTTGGAATCTTGGTGTCTGGGATCAAAAGGGTAAAGCCGAAGCTTGATTCCTTCCCCCTTCTGCAGAGGAAGGCTCCTAGGCAGCAGCCCCCTAGAGCAGCCCACGCAGAATGTGTTGTCCTGGCTTCTAGGAGACCTGTGACAAGTGAGCTGCAAGGGACCTAATGGATCATCTAGTCCTAGAGTGGCAAAACTGGACTCTCTGCCATCATTTCTCCACTCCCTGACTATCAAGGACATCGTTGATCCTGGCAGGGACTGTCCTACCAAGTTTGGGTCAGATGCCTCCAATGAGCTATCACTTGAGGTCATGAGGGAAATGCTTCTTGCAGGCTGGTCCCCAATCCAGCCATATGTTTATGAGAGAGGAAACAGGAGGAGCAATCTGCCTTAGGTCATAGCCAGGTAGTGATGGTGGGCACCAGGGGTAGGCCCTGAGAGCTCAGACCCAGACACCACAGGCCTAGGCCAGCCTTCCCTGACTTGTCACCGCTGGGCAATGCAGAGTCCTGACTGGACACTGAGGTCCCAGATAAGATGTCTTCCTTTCTCCTTCACAGCCCGCCCCTCCAAGGACAAGCAGGAGAGTTTGAATCAGGAGGCCAGAGTCCACCCCCAGACCAAAGCAGAGAGCAGTCCTGACGGTGAGAGGATGGCTAGACTGGCCACTGGCCAGGTTTCTCCTGCCCCACCTCCTGTCACAGCCTGTATAGAGCTGACACTGAGACACATGTCAGTCAGTGTCACGCAGGTTCTTCCTTCAGTGATGTTTTTCTGCCACCACCTGCTCCCAGTCACTTCCTCCTTGCTCTCCCAGATGGGACAGGCGAGGGAAGGACAGGGGAGCACTCACCTCTCACATATTTCCCAAACCGCATCCCAAGTGGGACTCGATTCCTTCTTCCCGTGACTTCTACACATGGACATGGTTGCTGTCAGTAATCTGAAATGAGAAACCTTACTGCAGGAAGGTGACTTGGAGTCCAGTGACAGAGGCCTAGCATCCATTGGCAGCTATGACTAAGGAAGTAGAGCAGCAATTGCCACATGGGCTCTCCACACCAGGTTTACCAGCCTTACTCAGAAACCCATAGAGGGAGCCAAGCAGCTGTCATTCTTTCTATTCCATAGCCTAGGAAACCAAGGTTCAGAGAGGTCAAGTGAACTGCCCAAAGCCACACAGCCACGACGTTGTTATCCTGTAGCTAACCTGAGCATTTCAGATTTTTCCAAGCCTCCGAGCTGCTTGCCTTTAAATTCAGTGGGATCCTTTCCAAAGGATCAGCCCTCCCTGCTCCTTGGCCACAATACCAGGAAATACCCGCAAACACAAGGGAATGCTTCCCAGATGCCTTTGTTTTCAGGGGACAGAATAAGCACTGGTCCCAGGTCCCAAACAAGCCTCCTGAGCCCCTCATGTCAAATGTCCTGTAGTTTCTCCTGCCTGTCTCTGCAGCTGCTCTCAACCTGCTCCGCTCTCACCTAACCCATGTTTGTCCTTTAAGAGGAGGAGCCAGCCCAGCTCCCTGCGGTCACGGTCACTCCAGCCCCTGCTCCAGACGCCAAGGGAGATCAGGAGGAGGATCCAGGCTGCCAGGTAGGCGCCCATCCTCTGCACAGCTGGAGGAATTTCAGAGGCCAAGGAAGGGCTTTCTGGCCAAAACACTTCCTAATTGAAGGCCTGAAATCCCATTTAGATTTATCCCTGTGGGGTGAACCATGCCCCTTCTCTGAAATCATTTGAAAAATGCTCACACTTTCCAGACCCACAAAGATCATGGTAATACTCCAGCATGAGAATGAGAATATAAGTATATGACGACCACATGCTGTAAGACTATAAGGAATTGTTAGTGTGTCAGCAAAGCAACCAGACACTGAGACCAGGCTGTCCCAGACCTCCAGTGGCTTGAAGTACAACAAGAGGGCTGTTGGGTAAGAGACCTTGGCATGACCCGAGGCCCTTTGTTGCTGCTGTGCCTGCCTCATCTGTAGCCTGCGTTGCCCTGACAGCCTCTTCTTCCCTTATTCTCTGACCAAATGGAATTTGTCTCCACACTTTTCTACCATGGGTCTTGCTTATAGAGTTCCCTCTACACACACACACACACACACACACACACACACACACACACACACACACACAGAGTCCCTCTCCCTCCATCCCCAGACCCTTGCACCAGAATCCAAATGCCCATGGAACTCTGTACCTGACATGGGGCTTCCACAACTGCCTCCTTGTTTTCTAAACTTCCTCTAGTTCCAGATGGTGAGGTTCCTGAGGGCAGTATGCAAGTCTGAGCCATCTCTGCCTCCACCTCAGAGGGAAACATCCTGTCTGGCATATTCAATATAGGTTGAATGACTGGCAGTGAACAGATATTTAGGTGCATGTACCAGCCCTGCTTTTCCTATTCAGTGCCCAGAAGTATACTTTTCGCTCATCCACAGTCCAGCAATTTTGGAACTCAGTCTGTAAGGTATGTGAGTACCAAGCAGGCCCACTATGGCCAGCTCATGTGAAAAGGAACAAGAGGATGTAGAGGTGTCTGAACCCCGGCCCAGGAAATGAAACTGAGCCTCAGAAGGAGCTGGGTAGAGGCCCAAGAAGGCCTCCATTTGCTATCTTTCCTCCCTGCTTTCACCATGTGTAGACTCTATGACTGGCTTCAACCCTAAACCACCAGCCCAGCACTCCAGTCCATAGGCACAAACCAGTCACCAGTTTCTACTCTTAGAATCTGTTCAACTTAAGTCACAGGTCAGGGATCTAGTACATATCCAGGCAACTGTGGCCCTGGGAAAGTTGGGGTGCCTTCACTACAACACAGAAGAGAACTGCTGTTCATCTGGGCTATCAGGCCTTCCTTCCTTCCTTCCTTCCTTCCTTCCTTCCTTCCTTCCTTCCTTCTCCCTCCCTTCCTCTCCCTTCCTTCCTTCCTTCTTCCCTCCCTCCCTTCCCTCCCTCCCTTCCAATCTTTTTTCTTCTGTGTAGCCTTGGCTGTCCTGGAACTTGCTGTGCAGACCAGGCTGGCCTAGAACTCAAAGACCCACTTGCCTCTGCCTCCCAAGTGCTAGGAATAAAGACGTGCTACCACCACCTGGCTGAGGCATGCATTTCTAATAAGATTCCCAAGGTAACAATTTTGGGAGCCAGGGGAGGAGGTACAGCTGGGTGGCCTCACCCTAATGACTTGAATGAACCACTCTCTCCAGGAAGCCTGTTCCTGATGAGGTCAGAGGAGGGAGGCAGGGAAGATTTTAGACAGCTCTTTTCACTCTTCACTCCTAATTCAAAGCCCAGGCATTCCCACATAGTAACACTTTGCTTCTTCATCTGATCCTCAACTATGGTTGCATAGTAGGATAAAATGGAAAATGTTAAAAAGTTATTTCTGGGGTTGGAGAGATGGCTCAGAGGTTAAGAGCACTGGCTGCTCTTCCAGAGGCCAAGTTCAATTCCCAGAAACCACATGGAGGCTCACAGCCATCTATAATGCAATTTGGTGTCCTCTTCTGGCATGCAGGTACACATGCAGACAGAATACTGTATGCATAATGAATAAATAAATAAATCTTTTTTTTTAAAAGTTGTTCCCTGTGTACCCATTGAGTCAGCATCCCCAGAGCAGGTACTCCAGCATCCTGGCTTAAGAAGTTTCCAAGGAAGCCAGGCATGGTAGAGCATGCATTTAATACCAGCACTCATAAGGCAGAGGCAAGCAGATCTCTGTGAGTTAAAGGCCACCCTGGTCTTCATAGTGAGTTCCATGCCAGCCAGGACTGCACAGGGAGATTGGGGAAAAAGTTGTTTACAGATGATTTCCATATGCAGCAGAGTTGAGAATCACTGAGTCCTTTAGGGTTGTTACATTTGCTACAAGTGCCATGTTTACTCCTTAAGCACAAGGGTCCTTGCTCAAGGGGATACACTACTATGTTACTGATTAGTTTCAGATCTAATCGGGCACCATCAGAATTAGCGGCTTTTAGTGTGGAATACTTCAAGGCTCTGCAGATGAATACACCAGAATAATGAGCATGGGAACTATGGACATGAACTTTCATCTCAGAGGTTCTAAGTCAGCTGATACATGCAGAGTTAGGAAATCTGCATTTCTAATAAGTCCCCAAGATAACAATTTTGAGAGCCAGGGGCTCCTTCAGCCCTGGAATGTTAGTGGTCAAGAGGCTGAGAATTGAACTATAGCTGTTCAAATCCCAATATCATCACACACAAACTGCGAACCATGGGCAAATCTACCCCTCTACCCTTGTCTCCTCACTAGTAGTCAGATGGGTACAATTCTATATATTGACGGGTCCATGAAATATAGCAACTGCTATTAGTATGAAGTCATCTATCATTGCGCCTGACATGTGAGAATGTGCAATAAGGTATATTATCATTATCTATACATTCTACATATGAGTTGGGAAGTTTAGTAGACTTAGCAAGGTATTGTATCTGACAAAGCATATCAGGCCATGTTAGACAATGTGGAAGGGAGCCTAGTACATAAGACAAGGGGGGGGGGTCATTTTGTTCCAGTATGTATAGGTCCTGTGTTCAGCTTTGGATGCCCCACTCATGGTATGGCTAATTAGAACAAGTTCATCTAACTGTTGCAATCTATGTCATAACATGCTGGATGCTGGAAGCCCCAGAAAGGTTCAACTCATGAAGGGGCTGGCCTGTGGAAGAGTACTTAGGCTTGTTCCACATGTCTCCAAAGAGTAAAACTGTATATGGTGGTGGGGCTTTGATACAAATATTGGCTTCAAACCAGCCAATGCTGTTAAAGGTGGAAGATGCTGCTGTAGGTGGTGAGTGCTCCAGCCTTGGAAATGATCAAATAAAAGCTAGATGACTACTGACTGGATAGGAATGTTGTGATGGGAAGTTTGCCACATCTTTGCACCAGTTTTCTCCTCTGAATATTTAACTGTTCTGACAACAACAAAACAAAAGTAGGGAGCAACTGGGATGCAAATCAGACAGGATTGTTACCATACAATAATCTGTTGTCTTTGGATTCCAGGAAGAAGTGGGTGAGGCTGACCAAACAGGAGATACGACAGGTGAAGAGGGTGAAACTCAACCAGGCGAAAGGGAAACTGAGGCCGAAGGAAAAGAAGATGAAGGGGAAACTGAGGCCGAAGGAAAAGAAGATGAAGAAGGGGAAACTGAGGCAGAAGGAAAAGAAGATGAAGAAGGGGAAACTGAGGTAGAAGGAAAAGATGAACACAAAGGGGAAACTGAGGCAGAAGGAAAAGGAGATGAAGAAGGAGAAACTGAGGCAGAAGGAAAAGAAGATGAAGAAGGGGAGGGGGAAACTGAGGTAGAAAGAAAAGGAGATAAGCAAGAAGGGGAAATTGAGGCAGAAGGGAATGATGAACACAAAGGGGAAACTGAGATAGAAGGAAAAGGAGATGAAGAAGGGGAAACTGAGGCAGAAGGAAAAGAAGATGAAGGGGAAACTGAGGCAGAAGGGAATGATGAACACAAAGGGGAAACTGAGATAGAAGGAAAAGGAGATGAAGAAGGGGAAATTGAGGCAGAAGGAAAAGAAGATAAAGAAGGGGAAACTGAGGCAGAAGGAAAAGGAGATGAAGAAGGGAAAACTGAGGCAGAAGGAAAAGGAGATGAAGAAGGGGAAACTGAGGCAGAAGGAAAAGGAGATGAAGAAGGGGAAACTGAGGCAGAAGGAAAAGGAGATGAAGAAGGGGAAACTGAGGCAGAAGGAAAAGGAGATGAGCAAGAAGGAGAAACTGAGGCAGAAGGAAAAGAAGATGAACTGGAAGGGCAAGCTGAAATTCAAGGTGACAACAACACAGAGGTAAAAGATGGTGAAGGTGAAACAGAAGCCAACGCTGAAAATCCATGTGAGACCACCCAAGGTGAGAAAGGTGCAGGTGATGAAGGGGGGAGTGATGGAGGGGACAGTGGAGAAGAGGAAGATGAGGAAGAGGAGGAAGAGGAGGAAGAAGAGGAAGATGAGGAGGAGAACGAGGAGCCTCTGTCCTTGGAATGGCCTGAGAGCAGGCAGAAGCAGGCCATTTACCTCTTTCTCCTGCCCATTGTGTTCCCACTGTGGCTGACGGTCCCCGATGTACGGAGGCAGGTGAGAGTGCCTAGCTGTGTCCAGAATGCCCTTCCTGAGAGAGGCTCAGGTACTGGGAAGAAGCTGGAAAACCTAGCTAAGTCGACTTCACCCATGAGGATGTGGGGTGGGGCTGTAGCTCTGCAAGGGACCCAGCACCATACCTACGAGTCAGGAGTTGGAGACCTCAGGTGTGTCTTATGTCTGCCACCGTGACAGTATGAACCAGTCCCTCTTTGATTACAATCTCAACATTCTGGTCTTAGTTTGGCAGCCATGGCCTGGTACCCATCCATAGTTCACAGAAATAGTCTGAAAACCCAGAGTGGTAATTGCTATTTCTCCGCAATCATACTCCCTCTGTAGGGAAAAGTCTAATGTACACTGCCTGAAGTCCAGAGAGGAATGGGGCAGAGGGAGGTGCAAAGGCCAAATTCAAGTTCTTAGCTGGGTCTGATTCTAGAGCAAGTCCATAGCTCTCTCCAGCCTGGTTCTGTTGAATGCCTGCTAGACAGGTGAGGCTCCCCACATTTCCTTACCCATCTGTTCCAGGGGCTCCCTGGGGAAAGGGCCACAGCTTCATGCAGACCTCTCCTGATTCTCCTCATTATTACCCATCCAGTAGACATCATCACATTTTGGAGTTCCCCCAGAGAAGGGGACTCTGTAACTCATTTCTCTTCCCTTTCCATCTCCAATAGGAGTCCAGGAAGTTTTTTGTCATCACCTTCCTGGGATCCATCATCTGGATAGCCATGTTCTCATACCTCATGGTATGGTGGGCTCACCAGGTGAGTGGACAGTAGCTCAGTCTTCCATCAGCAGGTCCTAGTGTTTGCCATTAGAATGCATTTCCAGTGTCCAGGCCTATCAAGTTCCAGTACACTTTCTGTGGTTTCTGTTTGCAAAGGCCTTCAAAATAGACATTTATTCCATCAACGGTTTTCCAAGTGTGGCTTTCCTATCTTAACTGATATTCAGCTGTATCATGGCACAGGAGGCCCTTCACATCTGACTCCAGTGGGCCAGGCTGGTCTAACCCCCCACCCCCAACCTGGTGAAATCCCTTCCCTCACTGAGTTGACTTAGTTGGGTCTGCTTGCTAGCATTGTGCCAGTTGCTGCCTGAGCACCATGAGATTTTGTGTTCTGCCCAGAACAGCACTTACCACAGAGTGTGATTGCAAGCTTTTGTCTAGGCTAAACACATGGGCAGTAGTGCCCAAACTTCTATCTACATCCTGGCCTAGCTCCCAGTGCACTGCATAAGTCACATGTCCAGAGTAGACTATTGGAGGGGCAATTCTTTAGGCATGCAGAGTTGTTGCAGTTGAAATGACAGTGAAGGACAGATCTGGTGTCATTAGATTTTTAGTACCCTCAATGAAGAGTTCCTGGAGCCTGGAGCAGGAGCCTGGATCTTTCTCACTGGCCCCATCCCCATTCCTTTCTTGCAGAGGGCATGTGCAGGGTCTTAGTGTGTGCTGTGAACTCTCAGATTTTCCATCTGGTGTTACCATGGTTTTTCATCAATGTTGCTGTTTTATCAGGTCGGTGAAACCATTGGGATTTCGGAAGAGATCATGGGTTTGACAATCCTAGCAGCAGGCACTTCAATTCCTGACCTCATCACCAGCGTGATCGTTGCCCGGAAAGGCCTGGGAGACATGGCCGTGTCAAGCTCAGTGGGCAGCAACATATTTGATATCACAGTGGGGTGAGTGATAATATTAGTTTCTAAGGCATATTCAGAAAAACTGGAAACTGCATTGGCTCAGTTGGCTGGTTTTCTTCTTCATTCATTATAGATGCAACAAAAGGGCATTTGTGTGGTTTGTCCTTATGGGGCAATGAAATATCCTCCCTTCATTCACCATAGCCTTAAATGTAACTGACTGGAACTTACAGATGAATTCAGAGGTCCATTCATTCCATTTCCCAATACAGTAAACACTGCTCTTCAAGGTGGTAAAGAAGGAAGGGGATCTGGAAGGAGCCATTTCTTCTTCTTCGTATGTGGGCTCCTTCTAGCTCAGAGGCTTTAAATAGCCTTTTATATAAACAAGAACTACCCATCCTCCTGTTTAACTGTTCTCTCCCTGGTCCTGGTCTCCCCAAGGCTGTCAGAGAACCTGGGTCATGTCTTGGATTTGGTTATTTTGCTTGAAATTTGTGTATGTGGATGAGGGGAGGGGCAGTGGGTGGTGTAGGCATCAGAAAGATCTGATCACTAAGGAAAATTTATCCTGAGGTAGTTCTTAATCATAAGACCTGAGAAATTGGGCTGGAGAGATGGCTCAGGACATTTTTTCTTTTCTTTTCCTTTTGTTTTCTTTTTTTTGAGATGGGATCATACTGGCGCAGGCTAGACTCAAACTGAGGATCGTTCTGTCTCAGTGTCTGGTGCTGCGCTAATATGGCCAGCTCAGAGTTCATGTTTTAACCCAGCCTCTCAACAATAAGCCTTTAACCCTTTGCCAAGTAATTTTGTTTCCCTAACCTGTATTTCCTCATCAGTAAACTAAGGTCAATAATTTCTGCTTTACTTCATCTTGTATGTGTGAGAAATAAGAACTCTGCAAACATTAAAACACTAATCAAGCACCTGGCGTATTACAAACAGCTAATGTTCACACTGTTTGTCTTTTGCAGCTTACCTGTCCCTTGGCTCCTCTTCTCTCTCATCAACACATTGCAGCCTGTTCCAGTCAGCAGCAATGGCCTGTTCTGTGCAATTGTCTTGCTGTTTCTCATGCTCCTGTTTGTGATCTTCTCAATCGCATCATGTAAATGGAGAATGAACAAGATCCTGGGCTTCACAATGTTCCTTCTTTACTTTGTATTCTTGATAATCAGTGTGATGTTAGAAGATCGAATCATATCCTGTCCTGTATCTGTTTGATTTGGTCACCGATGCTCAAGATGGACATAGACCAGAAGACCATGTCAGAAGCTACTGTCCCTCTTGCCACACCAGTCAAAGGATGGACATGATCAGGAATGTGAACTATGACAGCCTAGACTCTCTGAAGTGATTGTCATTGTGATTGAGGCTTCTCTTTGCAAATACCTGCATCTCCTGGTGGATTAAGAACATTACCTTGGAAGGGAGACTTCCTACCACTCAGGCCTGCACCTCTCACAAAATCAGCAGGAGGGCCCCTGCAGCCAGAGGGCTTTCCAAACAAGACCTTGGTTAAGGCTGGGACAGCAGAAATAAGACAAGCATCCTTGCTCACAATTCCCTGGTCACTCCTGAAGAGCCTCTGGACCAGGGATGTAGGCGTTGAAGGCTTGCTCTCCTGGCCACAGCCCCAAGCACATACTGCCATGTGCTATTCCTCTTGGTGCAAATGGGAAGTCACAGCAGGTCTGAGGTCGTTACAAGTTCAGCTAATGAGTTTAAGGAGCTAAGGCTACGGAGGGGCAGGAATAAATTTATTACTTCCCTATAGTCCTAAGATTCAAGCCATTGTTTTCTGTGTTAAAAGGAAGCTTTCATTGTATTTCTGAAAAATGAAATTAAAACAGGAAATAGCCTAAGAAATGGATGTGTATAATTTGCCTTGCTCTGAAGGCAGAGATTTGAGAAAGAAACCTACTCTTAGGGCTATTTAAAAATAGGTACTTACTGGAAAATCCATGTTTGGTTTTTGTCTCCATCAGTGGTCACTTCAAAGGATTAGACATTCTAACACAGCTTCCCTGCTGCCCCTTAAGCATCTTCTTGTCCAGGAGTGACAACTGTCACTAAAGAGTCAAAGGGATGTATTTGTTGAGAGCACAAGCTGGCTTAAAGTGATCTAGGGCTCAGTGCTATGCTTGTATGCCAACCTAGACAAGACTGCAGAGCAAGACTAGTCCTGTGTATACTTTATCAGGGGATCTTGAGACAATTTACCAAGGAGAAATTTCAAAAATGCTTAGCACAATGATGACATAGTGAGAAAGAAAAGAGAAGCGCTTGCTATACAGACTAGGATGGCCTTGAACTTGAAGATATCTACCTGCCCCTGCCTTCTGAGTGCTGGGATTAAAAGCATGGCCACTACACCTGGCTGAGTTATCTATTTTTAAGGTCACAAAGGACACTAAAAAAGTTAAGGTTAAATATTTTCTATGAAATTTCATATGCTTACATATTAAATACCATTGGTTGCTGCTTTTATTAGCATCAGGCCAAGAAGAATGTTAGAAATAAATTTTCTTATCATTGGTTTCAGAGTACAGGGAGCTTAAGCGTCTGCAGATCATGATAGCAGATTCAATTTAAGTCACAAACACCGGAATGATGTGGTGGTAACATGCAGGAAGACAGCAGGGCAGCTATGAAGTAAAAACAATTGGTTATTCTGGAGTTGAAGGGTGATAAATATTCATCTTTTAAGATGGGCTGTACTTCTTCAAGATTCCCATTTTTTGGAAATAACTTTTATTAAATTTCAATGAAAACTGTGGGTCCACTTGTATTTTATTTTACAAACATGGAAGGACTCACTCATCTTTAGGTCAACTGGTCAGAAAGCTCATTGAGAAGACTGATAAAGAATATGATATGTTCAGATTCTATACCGTGTGTTTGCGTGCGTGCGTGCGTGCGTGCGTGTGTGTGTGTGTGTGTGCGCGCGCGTGTGTGTGTACACACTTGTACATGCACATGCATGTAAACGTGGAGGTTGACACTGGGTGTTTTCATCAATTGCTTTCCACCTTTTTTTGATATGGGCTCTCACTGTGCCTGAAACTCACCAATTAGGCTAGACAGGTTCCTTGTTTCTCTTTGTCCCCAGACTGGGATTACAGGCACCTGTCTTTTATGTGGGTGGTGGAGTATCAAACTCAGTCCTTATGCTTGCTGTATGAACAGTTCACCTGCTGAGCCAACTCCTCCCCAGTCCCTCAAATTTCATATTCTTAATTACCCGCCTTCCTGGTGTAACTTTTCTGTGGGACCTCCGCAGGCCGTGGCTGAATAGGAAAAACAATCCTGTGGAAAGGAAGGCTAATACACAAGCTCTAGGCGCCGACCTGTTGTCAGCAGCCAGCTCCAGCATGCCTCAAGAATGTCACCTTGCCAATAGTCAAAGATGTGATGCTCAACAGGCTGAGTGGTGGACAGTGAGATAGACCACAATTATAAAACCATTTAATGATTAAAACTAACCATAATGATCTTATATCCTTTCCCCAAGCAGGAGAATTTCTGGCATTTTCCCTTTGCCCACAAAGGAAGTTCCAACCACTTCATATTGTGACAGGAAAGGACAAGTACAAAAAGAAAAGCTGGGTTTTTGGCATTTGAGTGGGGAGGCCCTCGGGGAAGAAATACTTCAGGTGCACAGAAAACATAACTTTAATTAGTATGTTTTTTAATACTGTATATGTGTGTTTGTGAGTGTATGCCACATATATGTGGGTGACTACAAAAGTCAGAAAAGGGGTCAGATCCTTTGTAGCTGGAGTTACAGGCAGTTGTGTGCTTTCTGATGTGGGTGCTTGGGAACTGAATTTGAGTCATTGGGAAAAGCAGCAAGTGTGCTCTTAAACACTGACTCTCTCCAGCCTATAAGAACTGAAGTTTTTTTTTTTTTTTTCTTTCCTATGATACACTTTTAAATCCTGGTGATTAAACCCAGGGCCCGTCATGCTAGGCCAGTGGTTCTCAACCTTCCTAATGCTGCAAGCCTTTAATACAGTTCCTCATGTTGTGCTGACCCCCAACCATAAAATTATTTTCATTGCTATGTCGTAACTTAATTTTGCTACTGTTATGAATTATAATGTAAATATCTGTGTTTTCTGATGGTCTTAGGTGACCCCTGTGGAAGGATCATTTGACCCCCAAAGGGTCTTGACCCACAGGCTGAGAACCACTGTGATAGGCAAAGGCAGCACCACAGGGTTGCATCTTTTAGGACGTTGTGTGTGTGCATACGCACATGCTAAGGGGTGTGTATGTGTGTTCAGACACATGGCTGCACCTGTAGAAGTCAGAAGACGGTACTGCATCTCCTAGAGCTGAAGTGGGTGCTCCCTGATGTGGACACTGGGGGTTGAATTCAGGCTCTCCAGAAGAGCAGTAAGCACTCTTGACTGCTGAGCCATCTCTCAAGCCCCAATATATTTAACTTCTAAAAGAACCAATTAAATTTGTGTTATATATTTATAAACCCACCATAACTTACTAAAAGTGTGCCTTTTAAAAAGAGATAAACCAGTATGCTAACACACCAAGATAATGTTGAGATGGCCCTTTCATTTGATAGTAAACAATCTGTACATGCACTGAAGCAAGTTCTACCTCATTCCTTGAGCCTAGAAGTCTGAGCTGTGGCAGGTGGAGGGTGAGCTGGCAACTGTGCCTGCAGGCTGTCCTCTTCCTCCTGCAGCTGCAGTTCCTTCATGTCCTACAATAGATTTTGGCCACATTCCTAAAAATATGAAGCACTTTCTGATTAAATGGGTTAAAATTGTATATAATAAATGAAAATGGGCCTATCTGAAATTTTTGAAAACTGCTGTTTTAAAATAGCTACTATATATATTTTGAACATTACACTGTAATGTCACCAATAGATATGAAAATGGTTTTAATTGTTTCTTTTTTATTTTTTATTTTATTTTTTAAAAAATATTTTATTTTTTTAAAGACTCTATTTTATTTATTTATTATGTATACAACATTCTGCTTCCAGAAGAGGGCACACCACATTCTGCACACCAGAAGAGGGCACCAGATCTCATAGCGGATGGTTGTGAGCCACCATGTGGTTGCTGTGCTCTTAACCTCTGAGCCATCTCTCCAGCCCTTGTTTCTTTTTAAAACAACACTGTCTATATCAGAAGTTTTATTTACTTAACAACTGAGTTCTGAGGGGGGCAAGAACTGGAATTTATATTGAAAGTGCAATTTGATAGGTAAATGGAAATAACTGGTTGCCCTTATCAGCAGGTACAGCCTGTAAGTGTTCTGGGACTCTGGTCCCTATGAAGAAAAAGGGCTCTCTGAGCAAGGCTGCCCATACTTAGGTGGTCACTGGAGCCTGGCAGGATATCCATGCCTAAGTTAGCCTGCACATCCAAAGGTATACTTCTGGTCTTCAGGTCCTTCACGGTAATTAGTGAGTAAAACCTGAAAATGTTCCTGTATAGACCAGTTGCTACATTAAAAGAAAATCATTTGGAAATACTATATAACGAGAAAGTCATCTAAAGAACAGAAACTATGGAAAGACAGCAGAGTCTGCCTCCGAGTGTGAGTAAATGCACAGACATCAGGCTCACACAATTCCTATGCAGCTGAGTGCCCTGCTAGCCTTTGGGGCTAGCAAAGGAAGGCAGTATGAGGTGGAGGGGGTTGATAAGACTCCAAGTCCCAAGGATGTTGATGTCCATGAAGACAGGCGGCTGCTAGAGTCTAGTTCACACAGGGCTTTGTGCTGAACACAATGAACACACTAGTCACAGCACCAGGCCAAGGTCTCCCAAAGGCTGCTTGCTTTTTCTCTTCTTACTCTGACATGAAGTGCCTAAAAGCAGCCTTTAAATTATGGTGGCTGAAATAAAATGCTGAACTACTGCCTATTTTTAAAGAAGTATTTTCCTTCTGTTGGTTATTTAAAATACAATGCAAGCTATATATAGGATTAGCTAACACTTGTTAGTTGTACCAAAAATAATAATTATCAACATGAAGTAAAAATAAGTATTTATTGCCTAAAATGCTGAACCAACATTTTCAGGGTCATTTCTCTATATACAAAAATGAGAAAACATATTAGACAATCTTATTATAGATAAGTTGATAGTTTTGGGATTTAAAAGTTTAAAAAAAAGAGTTAAGAAAAAAGACAAAATCAGAAGACGAATAGTTATGTACTATGACATCTGGCAACAGGAGGAAAATTTTGAATATTTAAAATAGTATGTACATACACAAAATAACATTCAAACATAATAAGAGTCTTAAACAAGCTATAACAGCAAGAGCATGGTTTATTTCCACAATTTAAACATAAACAGAACTAAGAATGAAAAAGAGGAACTCAAGATAGTGGAGGAAAACAACATTGCTCTCCAGCACTATTGGCCACAATTTTCCAAGATGTGTTTTTAATAAAAAAACTGAAAAACGGCTTGTATTAAATTGTTTCAAAAGATGATCCTTATTTTAGTTTTCTTTGGAGCAGAACTAACTGAGTTGAGTTCTATTCCATGTTTTAGATATTATTTTTAAAAATTGTCTTCATACAGTATTTCTTGGAGATTAAAAGCAGGAGAAACACAACTTTATTCAGAGACAGAAAACAAAACTCAGGGTAGGGCCGGGAGACAGAGATCGTGCTCAGCTTTCTGAGTGAGTATGAAGAGCCGCTTTGTCTCTGTCAGACAAACCACTTCCTACGCAGTTTTGCATTACAGAAACTGTAGGGAACAGTGCAAGCTGTACTCATAAGGGAAGAAACAACAACAACAAAACCACAGACGAAAACCCAAATCCTGCTTGAAGGGATATTTGCCACCAGTGCTGCCAACAGCCTCCTCTCTCAAATGTTCTTAGCCTCCCATGACTTGGAGAATGTGAAACAGTAAAGCAGAGTGAGGCTGGAGTGGATCCGACCGGAGCGAGCGGTAGGGATGCGTGCATAGCACCAGTGTTTTCAAGTAATTAAGTTCAGCCTCGGACCAACTGAACTCAAGATTCACATTTTATGCTCTCTCCACAACCTGCCAGAGGGCAAAAGCTGTGAAATGCTTCAGCCTGGATACTCAGTGGTGGCAGGAACTGAAAGGCAGCTTTTTTTGTGTGGCTGAACTGGTGGGTCTCAGGGCTCTAAGCTACTTCCAGGTCAAGCATCATGCCTGTTGGCTTTCAACACCAGGTTTGGGACCGTCCCCTTTTCTCTTTTTAAAAAAATGAATAGCCTTCCTTTATGAATGACAACCTTTGCAAATGTACATACATACACTGAAAAGACATGAATAATTTTAAAGAACCAAAGATGCTTTTTCTTTATGAGAAATTGCTCAAAGAAATTGATCTTAGAAATAATATAACTAAAAATACATTTTAAAAGTCAATTTAACACTTATGGTGCTTGGACATTGAATTTATTGTCTGATTATGTATAGTTCTACATTTTAGACTCCATGAGCTTCAGATTCTGAAGCTCGTTGAAAAAGCTAAGCTCCTCAATATGGGAAATTCTTTCTGGCTGTACTTTTAGATGGTTACTATTTTTCTGCTTTCAAAAAATACTTTGAATCTCTCTCTATACATACTATTAACAGAATACCCCATTTAAATCATATTTCAAATACATATTTTATAGTACAATTTGCTTTATACCCAATATTTTGGGTGAAATTTGGAAGAATCAGTTGTCAATCATATTTCCTCTAGGTAAGTTTTCATATAGAATATTAAAATTTAAGTTGATATTTGGATTGTGAGCTATTTTCCCTGGGTACTGTTTGCATCTACTTGCAGTGGAGGAGACTGGACCATGGCATAGGCCCCCTGTCTGGCACTCCCTGCAAAGGGCTCATGCCCTGCCTTCCATCACTCACTCTTGGCGGTCAGACTTAGGGGTGCTAGCATGCAATCCGAGGAGAACACTAACACCAGCACTGACATGTTAAAATTCATTCTCTCAAGTAATAAAAAAAATATATAGGTAGATATACATATAGAGATCTGCAGCTGTGCTAATTACTTCAAAGAGCAGAGACAAAGAAAATAAACACTTGTTTCATAAGTTTAAATTCATTTTAAGTTTGCTATATTAAATTTAAAAATTAAAAAAATATCAACTTACTATAAACAATTTAAAATATGTATATACAACTTCATGGCCAAAACATTTGAGCAGTCCATGAAAACAGGAGATGCTTTGAGCTTACATTTCTGCTTACAATCCATACATGATTTTCCTACCTGTCTCTTTCACGAGACACCATAAAACAGTTGTCTAATCTTGTGGCAACCAAGTTTTTAAAGAGACTTTCTCATCACAAAGTATTTAATTACTTTACAGGGGAGCTAAAGAAGAAAGAACTGGGAAATAAGTGGCTCTCTCCCTATCTGTCACTGTTCTCTTTGTACACAAGTGACCTCCACTTTTCAATCCATTTACAAATGCATTCTCAAAAAGTGAAGTTTAGAGTCTAAAAGTGTTACTTTGTACACAGACTATACAATATATATTGGATTTATACAAATACACACGTCTTAAAGGTAAGGTTCTCCAAAGGTTTTTCGGCATTCCATCACCCCAGTACTTGGTGGCCTGTCACAGTTATGTGTACTCTTGACTTGACTAGGTGTAAGGCGATCATATGCCATCTTGTACTCTTTGTCAAATGCATCTGCAAAATGTCATTAACAAACAAGGATGATTGAGATTGACTACAATCAAGTTAATATAACAAACAATATGGAGACAAATAATGCTTTAAGGGTACTTCTGTCACCCACAGGTTCACAAATATGGAGCCTAAAGAAGGGGAGCCTTAGAGTACAAAGCATTTCAGAAGTAGGTAGCACAGATCAAACATCAGTGCTAAAAACCACTGAATATCATGCACACATTTTTGTAATTTGCTTTTCATGCTCAATTAAACAGTAAGAATAAGCAATGGAGCAAAGCCCCTTGTCACAGTCCTGCAGACAAGGTACTGCAGAAGCTGAGACAAGAAGATCATCCACTCAAGGCTTGCCTGGGCTACAGAATAAGATCAAGAAGAACCTGACTCAAAACAAAGAATAAAGTGCCGGGAATACAGCTCCGTGGTGGCACACTTGCCTTGCACGTGTGCCTGAAGCTCTTGGTTCAATTCTTAGCACTGAGGTAAAGAAAAATATCATAGTAATTTTCCTTAACAAAACAAGATTAAGAAAAAAATGGATCCATAATTTCTTTACCTTTAAATTTTATTTTTTTACAGTTAAATTTTAGTGCTAAGTGGTGGTGGTGTACACCTTTAATCCCAGCACTTGGGAGGCAGAGACAGGCAGATCTCTGTGAGTTCGAGGCCAGCCTAGTCTACAGAGTGAGTTCCAGGACAGCCAGGATTACACAGAGAAACTCTGTCTTGGAAAAAAAAAAAAGAGTAAAATCCTGAATATGCTCTGGAGTTCTACTGGGTAGAAAATAAAGGGATGGTAACTACAAGCATAGTGCTTCTTCTTGGTACCCTTCCTGTCTTATTAGTTAAAAGTATCTAGCAACTTCCCCAGTGGCTCCAGTGATTGAAACCCTTTTGACACTCTGGTTTTCCTAACCAGTTTTATCAGGTATTTTCCATGTACCCATGCCTATTTCTAGACTCTATTTGGTCCCACTGACTTTCCTACCTCTGTCTGATACTGGCCATACTACAGTGATATGGTCTTCTACAAGGGAAAGCCAACTAATGAATATTTCTTTAAATATTTCATGACTATTCTTTTTCTTGGTCAGATAAACCATGTAAATTTGAGATATTCAGATTCAGCCTAAGCTGGCCCTGATTAAACTTATGGTCCTCCTGTCTGAAACTCCCAAGTGCTAGCACTGTAAGCATGCACTACCATGTTTGGCTCATCAATGTTTACTCACGAATAATATTCTATCTGACAAATATGCCCACTTTGTTTCTCCACTTCTCAGAAGAGGCATGTTTGGACTTTCCCCATTTGGTTCATGCAGAAGCTCTGAGTGCATGTCTTCAGTTATCCTGGGCATCTATGTACAAGCAGGACTGCTGGGCCATACAGAGGACACACAGAACTGCTTCTGGTGGCTACATCAGTTTACATTCCCACCAGCAACATATGCGGGCCCCCATTTCTCCACATCCTTTTTGTTTTTTCTTATGATAGGTATTCTAGAAGTTGTAAAGTAGTGACTACTTGTGGTTTTTTGTTTTTGTTCTTTTTGACTTGCATTTCATGAATGAACAAAGATACTGAATCTTTCAGTCAATTTGTATATCTCCTTTTGGAGAGATGTTCAAATCCTTTGCCAAGTTATTTTATTTTATTTTATTTTTTGAGACAGGGTTTCTCTGTGTAGCTTTGGAGCCTTCCCTGTAACTCACTTTGTAAATCAGGTTGGCCACAAACTCACAGAGATCCTCCTGTTTTGCCTCCTTAGTGCTGGGATTAAAGGTGTGTGCCACCACCACCCAGCCTTTGCCAAGTTTTAAGTTGGATTATTTACTTTTGTTAAGTTACGTTTTTTGCTCATGTCATAGTGAATGACTGTATACCCCTGCACATATAAGCAGCATTAATTGGACTTAGTGTGCCAAAATAAAAAAGACATAAAATTGGGAGGGAGATATCTTAGGAGGACAGAAAGGGCTGGAGAGAGGGAGCAAAGATAAATTGTATATATGTATGAAATTTTAAAAATTTAAAAATTTAAATAAAAAGTTCTTTATACTGAATACTTTGCTTTTGTCAGATGTATGGTTTTCCTGTATCTGATATAGGGCATATACGTCAGATATATGAGTTTTGTGCTATCTTTTCATTTTTTGATGGAGTCTGCTCATGAACACCATTAACTCTGTTGATGTCCAGAGTGTGGTGTGTGTGTGTGTGTGTGTGTGTGTGTGTGTGTGTGTGTGTGTGTGTGTGTGTGTGTGTGTGTGCTCGCATGCACATATGCCAAGGTGCTCTTGTAAAGGTCAGAGGACACCTTGTAGAATTTCTAGAGATTGAACTTAGGTAGCTAGGTTCACTCCTCATGACTTACTCTGCTTGTTTTCTTATACAACCCAGAACTCAGGTGCAGAAAACATCTTGACCTGCTGAACCATCATACTGGCCCCTTCCTTGTGTTTTGGATGCTACTTTTAAGAAACTGCAATTTACTCCAAGGTCATGAGGATTTATACCTATGTTTTGTTTTGTTTTTTCCCTGTAAGGTGAATATATTTGTATCACTGAGTCATCTTGGTAGATTGACTCTTGTTATAAAATATTTTGGTCTCTAACTGTCTATTTTACTTGATTTTTAAATAGTCACTGTACTTCTCTTTTGAGGATGTGCCTGATTAGTTTTTTGTTTGTTTGCTTGTGTTTTTTGTCAACTCGACACAAGCTAGAGTTATAGGGAAGAGGTACCTCAGTTGAGAATATGTCTCCATTAGATTCTCTATAGGCAAGTCTGGTGGGTATTATCTTGATTAGTGACGGATATGCAGGTTCAGCCCACTGTGGGTGGTGCCACCTCTGGGCAGCTAGTTCTGGGTTGTATAAGAAAACAATCGGAGCAAATCACGATGAGCAAGCCACTAAGCAGGACTCTGCAGTGGCCTCTGCTTCAGTTTCTGCCTCCAGGTTCCTGCCTTGAGTAAAGCCTTAATTTCCCTCAGTGATGGATCATGACTTGGGAGTTATAAGCTAAAATAAACCTTTTTCCTTCCATGTTACTTTTGGTCATGGTGAGAAACTCTCACTAAGACAGGACTACTTGTATGGACTATCTTTTTAATCTTTTTACTTTCTATTATTTATAATGTGTCTCTTGAATATGGGCTACTGTTGAATCGTATTTTTTTTTTTAAAAAAATCCCATTCTTGTAACTTGCCTTTTACCTGCAGAATTTAATCAACTTACATTTAGTATAATCCATGATCAAGAAGGATTTGTATTTATAATTTTGATAGTTTTCCTTACATGTTTCTTCCCCTTAAGGTTAACCAGATATTTCATACCATACCATTTCAATGTCTTTACTGTTTCTTTTACTAGTTTTGAATCCTGCCAATCTCTGTACATTATCTTTCCAATTAAATATGAAAATCATTTGTCAAATTTCTTATTTTTCAGTCTCTAGTGTTTCAAATCTTTAAAATAAAGAGCAAATAAATAATCACAGTATTTTGCTCAAAGTTACCTGCATGTAATTTGAAACCTCTAGTGGGAAGGATAGGTTAATGCATAAAACATTTGTTTACAAACAAATACTGGATTCAATCCAGTCTGTTTCCTCTAGCCTTTTCCATCACCATCTCTTGATTTTCAATGTTTATATTTCTATTGAAACACATCCAAAGTTTCCCAACTTTATTTCAACTAGGTGACTAATGATTTCTAAAGTACAACACTCCCTGATGTAAGTTTTTTCCTTTAAAAATATTTAGTTATTTTGGAGGACTGTGAGGCTGGAGAGACAACTTAGCTATTAAAAGTGCCTGTTGCCATCATGAGGACTGAGTTCAAATCTCATGAACCCATGAGGTGGCTCACATATAGATTTATTTTATTTTTATTTATGTGTATGTGTTGTGTGACTGTATGTATGTGACTGTGTTTGTGTGCCTGTGTGTGGTTGCTCATGGGGGACAGAAGAGGGCACTGGATCCCTTGGAGCTGGAGTTACAGGTAGTTTATACGTTGCTTGACATGGGAGCTGGGAACTGAATTCTAGTCCTCTGGGAGAGCAGCAAGTGCTCTTCACTGTGAGCCATTGCTCTAGCCTCTGACTGTATTTACTTAGATCATACTTTCAAAGGTTTATTATTGTTGTTATTATTGTGCATGCAAAAGTACAAGTGTGTGTGTTATGATGTGCATATGTCAATATCAGAAGATACCTTTTGAGAGTCAGTCCTCTCCTTCCACAGTGGGACCAGGGATTGAACTCAGGTCGCTATGCTTGGCATGGCAAGTGCTTTTACCAACTGAGTATCATGCCAACTCTTACAGTTAGTTTTTAAACAAAGATTCTAAACACTGACCTCTATATGACTTTAATTCATATCTAAATAGTTTTAAATTTATATCTATTTACTGTGTGTATGTGCATGTATGCACATGTGTTATGGTGTGTGTACATAGGTTACAGAACAACTTGCAGGACTTGGATCTCTCCTTCTATCATATGTTTTCCAGAGCTAAAACTCAGGTCATCAGTCAAATTTAATGTGCTTAATGATATGGCACAATACTGAAAGCTTGAGAATGAGGTTAAGTTGCTTAACCTCCTGGATCCTTAATGTCTTAGTTAACATACAACTGTATACAACTGGTAATAGGACTATTCTCATAGAAACTTGTAGAGAATTAGAAAATGCATGGAGAGACTCACTATAGTATGAGGCCTAAGAGATTTTAGCTTATTATTTACCATCATGATACAATCCATGACTAAAGTATCTTTTACATTAGCTAAAAACCAACAACCAACCAACCAACCAACCAACCAAACAAAAACAAAGGTGGGGCTGGAGAGATAGCTCAGCAGTTAGGAGTGCTTACTGCTCTGACAGAGGCTCTGAGTTTGGTTTCCAGCACCCATGTTGGGTGGCTCATAACTGCTTGTAACTCCAGATTTAGGGGATCCAATATCCTTTTCTGGACCCCACAGGTACTTGAATTCAAATGCACAAACCCACATACTGATAAACACATTTAAAAATAATACATCTTAAAGAGATGATAAAAATAAAAGAACCATTTTCCTAAAAAGTCAATGTCATGATATAATTAAGACCACTAATGAAAACCCTTTAAAAACTATAATTATAATAATGAGTTACCTATATCAATGTTTTCTCTTCCCAGTGCCACAAGCGAGAGAAATAATATTTCTCTATATAAACTCCTGTGGGCCAAAAATATGGAAAAATGTTAGAATCCTTACAAATTCTATGTTCTCTTTTATGCTACATAAGTATAAGGATGATGGAGCAAACCGGATGCATGTAGTTAGAGAAATAACTCATTCATTTGAGATAAAGACTTACCGCTGTCTTTTAAAATGTGGACACTTATTCAGTGTCTCTAAAATTTGACTCATGGGTCCATAGACATCATTCATTTTAATGCTTTTCACCATACTTTTCAACAGTTCCTGGTTAAATGAGTTATCACTTTTTTGTAATAAATGGACCATTGGATACTTTTGAGCTATAAAAGAATAAAAAAGCAGATGAAGGAAACGTTCTTTGTAGAAGGGAGAAATAAATCAAACAGAAACTAACAAGTGTTAAAGAAGTTACAATGCATTAAAAACAAATTAAAGGCAATAGGTAAAGGAATATAAGTTTAAAAAAATAAAAGAAGAGAAATAGGAAATAGACAAATAATGATTAAAAATAGACCTGCAGAGTTTTGTGGCCTCAAACAGACAGAAACTAAAAGTAGTTTTCCTTAATATAGTCCCCTAAGGAAAGTCTGCATCAGCAGTCAGGGGCAGAAACAAACAAACAAAATAAGTAAAAGAAGAAATTGGGACAAACAATGTTCTTCAAGCTGAACTGTACAAAACACAAGCAAGCCCTTCACCACATACAGAGCAGCCCTTCCAAACAAAACCAGCAGCACTAATAAATCAATCAATACTCACTCTCAAACAAAAGAGTGCGGTTCTGACCTGTAAGACAAAAAAGCACAATGCTATACAAGTCAATTATACATGCTGAGGCTTTTTAAAGTAAGAGGAGATAACTCTCCTGAAGTCAGTATTCTATGACATCACTTACTATGGGCATTCCAGAGGATGTACAGGGGTTGCCCTGGATCCTGATGTAATTTCATGTTGTCCCATAACATCTGTATTAAGACATATTTACTATCTTCGGACATACAGTGGCGGGGAATCTGTTGCAAAATAAAAGTTTATTACTGATCCTTACATAATTTTGTAAATATTTTATAAAGCCTGTCTTAGTAGGGTTTCCATTGCCATGATAAAACATCATTACTAAAAGCAACTTGGAGAAGAAAGGGTATTTCAGCTTACAACTCCATCCCCGAAGGAAGTCAGGGCAGGAACTCACAGGAGGAACCTGAAGGCAGGAACTGAAGCAGAAACCATGGAGGAATACCGCTTACTGATTTTCTCCCCATCGCTTACTTAGCCTGCTTACTTATAGCACTCAGGACCATCTGCCCAGAAGTGGCCCCACCCACAGTGGGCTTGGCCTTCCTCACATCCACCACTAATTAAAAAAAAATACACCACAGGCTTGCCCAAAGGCCAATCTGATGAGGGCATTTTGTCAATGGAGGTCCCATCTTACGAAACAACTCTAGCTTGTGTCAAGTTGATGTAAAACTACATACCACAAAGCCTCATAAAAATTTAAAGATACAGACATAGGAGAGAAAAAAAGAACAGAAAATTACTTATTTCTATATTATTTGATACCCACTGAAGGAAGATTTGTTGAGGTAAGAGGCTATTTATCTCTAAATCTCTAAGCAGCAGATTTAACAAGGCACTGGGGGAAAGTGAGAAGGGACATCACATGGAGCTAATCTTGTCCCTGCTCAAGAGTCCATAGAAAAACAAATCCAATAGGCCTATTCCCTCCACCCACTATTTCTCAGTTTAAGACCTTGACCAGCCAAGACAATTATGGATGACTTAATATCTGTTACTCATCTATTATGTACTAGAAAAAACAAGCAAAGCATATGCATGGTCACAGACATGAAATGCAAGGGAGAAGACAAAAAGTCCCTGAGCTTAGAGACTGCACTTCAGTTGTCCTTCCTAAGAAAAGGTAAAAACACCCTCATAAAACAACATATCAGGACTGGATAGATGGTTCAGTGGGTTAAGTGCCTGGTGCACAAATGTGAGGAGCTGAGTTCAAATCACTAGAACACATGTAAAAGCTGGACACAGTAATGTGAATGTCTATAATTCCAGTGCCCCCATGAGGAGATGGAAGGTGGCAACAGAGAATTCCTAGGATCTTGTGGACTGGCAAGCCTACAGTATATAGCAGAAAAACAACAAAAAGACTCTGTTTCCAAACAAGGTGGAAGGTAAGTGCTAACTCCTGAAGTTATCCCTGGACCACAGGATGCGTCTGTACTCACACACACAGATAAAACAAAACAAAGCAAATGACCACATAGAAATGTAAATGTAAAATGGCCAAAGATGCATCCCAGTAGTGGAGTCAGTCCTTGTCTAGTATGTATGAAACCTGGTTGTGAGCCTCAGCATGATTTTTAAGAACCCAATTAAATAAATGAATGAACATAATAAGATTCAGAGAGAGGGAATGATGAGACAGGCAGTGCATACTTGCAATATGAAACAAACACCCTCCTGAAAAGTGGTTGTCTTCCTCATATTTGAAAGAGGGAAGGGGGAACTAACTCAAAAACCTTTACTGTAAGAGTAATTTCTGTATTATTCTTCAAGTGATACCAAAACTCAGTCATGTTTGAGTTATTTTGGGAAGGCTAAACCCACAACTACATCACCACTGCTAGTCTGCAAATATAACTGAAGACAGTTAGTTCTGTTATGTGATGATTCAGATGGTAGTGAAAATACCAAACATAAAAATAAGCCTTACTTTGTGCCATTAGGAACATATAAACGGTATGATGAGGATAGTAGCATTGCTTTTTAAATTTACTCTCGTACCTTTGAATACTTGTTACAATGCTCAGAAGAAAGAATCAATCCAGGCAAGTTACTGGGCAAGTCGAGCCGTCTAAAATACCACACCAGGTTCCAAAAGACAATTGGATGATGGTCCACAAAGTCTGCCACTGTTATTGCATGGTCACCTTCATTTTCCAGTAAACTCTCAAGTTCCTTCCACACCACTAAGGGACTAAGGTATGGGACAGTGACAGGGTCTGGACTCGGAAGGTGCCATTCTAACCCTAAAGAATCCTGTTGAATAAAATCACACAGGACAAATGTAAGAATGACGACACATTACTATTTTAAATTTAAAGCATACCTTAAAATGTCTGTGATTTCCATGTGTAGAAAGGTAACAGAACTATATCATAGAATGGGACTATTTGTGACAGTAATATAATTGAAGCTAATAAAGTTCTTTGGGACAAAGGTTACAAGATTGTGTAAATGATCAATTTACAAACAAGAAAAACACTCAAATACATACTGTAGCTCCTTGCAAAGTTGCTGGCAGGCTGCCTGTAGGGATGAGCTTCTGACCTCCAGGATCATCCTTATCCAAGGGGCCACAAGTACTAATGCTCCTGGCCATTGGGAATAGTGGGCACTTTGATACAACTGTTTTCGATCTGTGAGCAGGGATCTGAATACTTCGAGCACAGGGATTTTCCTGCAGTTTAGATTTGCTTGGACATTTAAAAAAGAAAAATCTTATCAGTGCCTAGACTTTCTTAACTCACCTCATCTTATTTCATATCATCTTATCTAGAAAAACCATGCTGTTCTTTTTAGAATCAGAGCTAGACATAGCAAAATAAATAAAAGAAAATGGATACATACTCTTTGAGGGCTGAGGTGGGGACATAAGGGACATATAACGAGAGAAGGTGAATACAGACTTTGTGTTTTATAGTCTTATGATCAAATGGGTTGTGTTTAGCCTTGGCAGTAGTACACAGGCATTTTCTTTCTCTGAACATGCATCTGACAACACAGCTTCACTTATTTGGCTACATATGGTGAATCTGGCTTTTGCAAAAAACTTTTGCAAAAAAGAGCCAAGTTTCTGCATTTAAATATAGATTACTTATATTGGATTGCTATATATGCTTTTAATTTTATAGCTCTATATCAGCTCCAAGTTTTCTTACACTACTAAATATTCATAAACAGAAAATTGGATATTCTAAGATAGAAGTTCCTGAAAAGATGGAGAAAACCTGGTGACTTTAAACTTAAAGTATATTACAGATTTTTAAAAATTTTTTTATTTTTTGGTTTTTCGAGGCAGGGTTTCTCTGTGTAGCTGTGGAGCCTGTCCTGGCACTCACTCTGGAGACCAGGCTGGCCTCAAACTCACAGAGATCCGCCTGCCTCTGCCTCCCGAGTGCTGGGATTAAAGGCGGGCGCCACCAACCCTCGGTTTACAGATTTTTTTTTAATCTTTAAAGACTGGCATGGGATCATGGTGGCACACATCCATAATATTAGAACTTGGGAGATGGAGGCAGGAGAATAAGGAGCTCAAGGTCATTCTCAAGGTCATTCTCAATTACATAGCAAGTTAAAGGCCAACCAGGGTCACACAAGATCCTGTCTCAAAACAAACAAACAAAACAGAAGCAAAATACTGGTAACACTTTAACTTTGGAGGCTCATAAAGTTTAACATACAAACATTTAGACTTAAATAGTTATGACATTAGAGCACTTTAATATCTCTTTAATTATGGGTAAAGATTTAAGATAATGAGGGGCTGAAGGGAGGGAGAGTTAAAAGCATTTGCTGCTTTTGTAGAAGACCTGGGATCAGTTTCCAGCCTCCACATGGTGGTTCGCAACCATCCCTAATTCCAGTTTCTGAGGGCATGAAGCCTTCTTCTGGATTCCATGGGTATTACATACATATTTTGCCCTTAAGCCTTCTTCTGGATTCCATGGGTATTACATACATATTTTGCCCTTAGATACATGCAGACAAAATTCTCATACATACAAAATACAAATAAATAAAAATCTTTTTTAAAAACTTAAGATAATGAATTTATTTTTCACAGAAATCCATCCATCCATCCATCCAAAGCAAGGTCTTGTTATAGACACCAGATCATCTTTAAACATCATCCTTTCTCTACCAGTTGAGTGATGAGTAACAGAATGTACTTTTTTTTTTTTACAGAAACTTATACCTTAAAATGGTCCATTTTTTCTGTCCCATGTCTACAGCATGTATAACATATATAATTATGTTCTCCACAGTCATACTTACTTATTTAGATCAAAATTTCCTTGAACAGAAAGAGTGGATGTGTCAAGACCAGAGGCTGATGCTGAAATGCAAGACTGCCTTGTCTGATTTGAGAAGGAGGATGCAAAATGCATGGTTTCTGTAGATGAGCTGGACTTCAAGAAATATCTACAATGTGAACCAAGGACATTTTGAAAACAGGTATTTTAGGAACAATATCCTTAAGCATAATGACAGAAAGGGCATACTGTTACCTTCCAGGTCGTCTTAAATCTCTGATTTCAACATTCAGAAAGGGTAAGAAAAGATTGCCACAAAATGGGCATGTAGTATTGAGATTTGAATCATCTGCTGTCCAGCCAGCCATGATTTCCTCATCATGGACAAGACAATCACATGTTCTACACCGAGAGCAACTTGAGATGAGAACCTAGGGAAGAGAATATTTTACTAAGCAAGCTGGTCTGTGTATATTTCAAATTAAAACCTACTTTAGCTAAGAAGCCCATTGGAAAATTAAAGCTCACAAAGATTCTGACATTAATCAAAAGATTCCAGCATGTACAGCCACATACTGTACATTAAAGCCAATATGGTACTTTTTTTTTTTTTTTGGTTTTTCAAGACAGGGTTTCTCTGTGTAGCTTTGGAGCCTATCCTGACACTCGCTCTGGAGACCAGGCTGGCCTGGAACTCACAGAGATCCGCCTGCCTCTGCCTGCCGGGTGCTGGGATTAAAAGCGTGCACCACCAACGCCCGGCTGCCAATATGGTACTGTAATGCTGCTGTTGCAGTTCATAAAACAAATCCCTGAAGCCACATAAACATAAACTCCATATCAGTGTTCATTATTTATTTCCCAACTGAACCCAAATTTCTTCATGTAAAATTGGTGTGAAATAGCAAAACATTTAACAAAATATCTGGAAGCAATATTTTACAGAAAAAACAGGGAAAGTTTTTAAAGTATAAAAGTATAACTTTTCATTTAAGAAAATGAGGATTTATCATTTTCATTTGTCAAACTGACAGAGAATGAAAATCATGATGGAAGTTGACAACAAAACCAAACTGTTTCCTCACCTTCAAGTTTGTTTGCATAACAAAATAGGTCATGTTCATAATGCAAAACAAATGTTCAAAGAGAATGTATGTATAACAAGCTATAAATACAAATGTTGAAAATGAAAACTTTTTATATGTTGACAAATTTCCAATAAGCATGGAACTGTCCTAATAAACCAATGACTTGAAATAACAGGTATCAAAAACCTTGAATGAAGTTGGGCTGTGGTGGTACATGCCTTTAATCCCAGCACTTGGACAAGACAGGCAGTTCTCTGTGAGTTTGAGGCCAGCCTGGTCTACAAGAGTGAGTTTTCAGGATAGCCAGAGCCACACAGAGAAACCCTGTATCCAAAAACCAAACAACCAACCAAACAACCAAAAACAAAAAAAAACCAAAACTTGGATGTAATACACTTTCTGAAATTTCAGATGATACATACTCAACGCTTATTACTCCATCAATAACCATCAACACTAAAGAAATGTGAATTTTATAATGCAGTATACAAAGGTGCTCTCATGAGGAAAAGAGAACAGTACCTCCATTGCATAGTTCTGGAAGATATTTGTAGTACTGGTGTTGAGAGAAGATGCAGTTTCTGACTTTCCAGGTAAGGCAAATTTTGACAAGGATCCTGATTGAAAAAAAATAAAAGAGCAAAATCATGAAAACTGAGGAGGTGCAATGAAAGAATAATTTCTTCTATAAATTCTGATAAAATGCTAACTTGTTCTACTGAGAATGCCAAAAGTAATTTAGAAAAACCAAATCAATAATGAGACTTTCTCCCTCCTTCCTTCCCTCCTCTTCCTTCCTTCCTTCCTTCTTTTTTTCCTTTCTTCCTTCTCTTCCTCCTCCTCCTCCTCTTCCTTTTTTTTTTTTTTTTTTTTGAGACAGGGTTTTCCTGTTTAACAGCCCTGGCTGTCTGAGAACTGGCTATGTAGGCCAGTCTGGCATTAAGCTCACAAAGATCCACATGCCACTGCCTTCCAAGTGTTAGGATTAAAGGTATGCACCACCACTGCTCAACTAAAAAAGTCTTTTTCAATGAAAAAAAAAAGGTGTAAACTACTAGCTGAGGGGATAGTTAAACATGTTCAAGATCAGATTCTCAACCTCATTTTGACAACAGAAATATACATAAAAACTAAGTTGAAATGTGTTCCTCACAGCAAACATAGAAGTTGGTCAACATGTTTAGCCAATGCATTTCTCTCTGTCTCTCTGTCTCTGTCTCTGTCTCTGTCTCTGTCTCTGCACTTGTGTGCAGGCACTCAAGTGATCACATGCAATTTATATGTGGAGGTCAGGGGACAACTTGTGGAGTCAGTACTCTCACCATATGGGCCTTGCGGATGCAACTCAGGTCATCTGGCTTGGCAAGCACCTTCACTCACTGAGCCATCTCAGCAGCTCCAACATATTTTGTCATACTGACAAGACCATGGAAAAACAGGCATCCTCATATACGGTTATCAAACATGTAAAATAGCATGCATCTGTGAAAGGAACCTGGAAATACTACTTCCAGGACAAACTGGGAATCATTTCACAAAGATACATTGGTAAAAAAAAAATTGGCACATATATGTTGTGGCATTATCCAGACTTGAAACTTAATGCTCAGCAGCAGGCAGTGATTAAAATAAACTGATTCAGCCACATGATGAACTAAGCCACTGTGAAAATGGACAAGCAGCATTCACTCGTGATGATTCAGGACACCATAATAGTGTGGTAAGAGAAACTATGGTGATTTAGTGCA
Source organism: Cricetulus griseus (assembly GCF_003668045.3). Lineage (NCBI taxonomy): Eukaryota > Metazoa > Chordata > Mammalia > Rodentia > Cricetidae > Cricetulus > Cricetulus griseus. The sequence goes on along the minus strand of NC_048597.1, from coordinate 176,510,777 downwards.
TGTTACCTTTTGAGTTTCAAAAACAGTAAAGATATATAAAAAGACCTTTATTTACATTTTAAATGAAAAAATAAACAAAAAGTGAGAAAAACAGTTACTTCTAGAGCAGAAGCAAATAATATAAAGGGATAGGGGCATTTTTGTTTGTTTGTCATTCAAATCTTTTAAGATAGAAAAAAAATTAAATCACAAAGAAAGATGTGAAAATCAACAGCATGACAAAAACTTGGTGAACCTTCTAAGGAGGCGGAGCTTCCCAGGCTTGTGCGGCTGACATCAATTCCTTTGGTCCCTGAAGTGGCACTGCTTTCTTGGGAGGAAGTGGCTCCTTCCAACTCATGGCAGACATCTTCATCTGTCAAAGAGGTAGATTCAGAATCCTGGGCTCCCACTGAAGAAAGACTGGTACGGTCAGAACTTTGATCCTAAGAACATAATTATAAGCTTAATTTCCTTCACGTTTAAAGTCAATTATTTAAAAGTCACTTCTTAGATAGAAACAACTACCTACCACCTTCTACCCAGATGGTCAACATCACAACTTCTGCAAGAAAAACAACCAATTTTACCAAGGCATACTACTCTGGATAAATATGTTGGAGACAAACTCTCTCCATGTGTGTTTGCACTGTGTTAAGGTATGCATCGTGTTTAAGTATGTATGTGTGTGCATTTTGTTTAGGTGTTGGTACATGTGTAAGCTCCTCAGCAGCTGTCCACATTGTTTTGAGATAGGGTCTCTCATTGGCCTGGAGCTTGCCAAGTAGGCCAGATTAGATGGCCAGTGAGCCCCAGGTATCTGTGCACAATGTATATTCAGCACCCATGGAGGCCAGAAGAGAACATCAGATCCCCTGGAACTAGAGTTATAGACAGGTGAACCTCCATGTACTGTGAACCTAACTGAGGGCCTCTCTAAGAGCAGCGAGCGCTCTCAATCCCTGAGCCATCTCTCCAGGCAAGTGATCTTCATTTTTGATTCATGAATTTCTTAGAACTTTGGATTTTTTTGACACCATACTTATTAATAATTTTAGTTGGATTCTACTGTGGCCAGAAAATATGCTTTCATAAAAAATCTTATTGAGATATAATTTACATGCTATATATAAAACATTCAGAAAATAAATTTCACAAAAAACTGACTTCAAAAATTCAAGAAAATTCCCTAAGATTTTAGAACTCAGTTAAATTCAATTTTTAAATTCAGGGCTGGAGACATGGCTCAGAGTTTAAGAGCACTTACTGCTCTTCCAGGGGTCCTGAGTTCAATTCCCAGTAACCACATGGTGGCTCACAACCATCTACAATTCAATCTGGTGCTCTCTTCTGGCACATAGGCAGAACACTGTATATGTAATAAACAAATAAATCTTTAAAAAATTTTAATTCAATTAAAAATTTTTATTTGCTTTTTTGGAGGAGGGAGCATTTGCATGCCACAGCAAAAGTGTGGAAGTCAGAGGATGACCTGAGGGTATCAGTTCCCCCTTTTACCATGGAGATCCCAGGGGTTGAACTCAAGTCTTCAGGCTTGGCAGCAAGTGCATCAACCTTCTGAGCCATCCTACCACCAGCCCCAACTGAATTAAATTATGAAGTCATATACCGAAAACTCTACAATGTCACAATTTTTGTGTTGAGTTATTATGAGTGTTTTAAGGAACTTAGGAGGGCAAAAGGCAGCCTTTATGTTGGCAACTGTTATAACTTGTTTTTTCCTTCGTTTCTGGAGATCCAATTTTTCTTTTTAGTAACGTTTTCCTCATCTGGACTACCCAAGCATGGCTCACAGAGCAAGCCTGTTTTCCATTCACATGTTCCTTCTCTGTGAGTGGCCCTGTTCTACCTTAGCCTGTGGAGAGGATTTTCACTGGATTAAGATTCTGCACTGTCATGTCTTTTTTTTTTTTTTTCAACATGTTAAAGATGCATTCTCACTGAATCTTCCCTTCATGGTTTTGTAACTAAAACTCATGGCCATTAAGATCTTTATTCCTTTAGTAATTTTTCTTGAATATTTTTAAGTATTAAAAAATTGACTTGTTTTCTTATAGATTGTTTTGGTTGTTAGCACTTTGCTTAGGATAAGTACAGGTGTATTTTTAAAAAATTATCTATTATTATTTTGGAGGTCTGTAGCATGGCTCATGTGTGGATGTCAGAGAGTAACTGTAGTCATTCTCTCCTTCATATGGGTTCTGGGAACTGAACTCAGTTACTAAGCCTGTGCAAGTGCCTTTGCTGGCAATAAGTGATCTCACTGGCCCCAGATGTGGTTTTAAATCCCTCCTTTTGTAATGTGCTGTGTCATGTCTGTAAATTTGTATCTTTTTGCAAATTTGGTAAGCTACAGTATTACTAATTCAAGTATATTTTCTTCAATCATCATTTTCCTCAATCCTTTTTGAAATAACAACTATACCTATCCTATTTACACCTTTCCTATTGTCTGATAAGTCTCTAAGGCTCTGTGCATGTTTAAAAAGACTGGCTTATTTTTGGTTTGTGTGTGCTTTGCTTGCATGCTTGCATGTATGTCATGTGTACATAGGTGCTTACAGAGGTCACAAAGGGCATCAAGATCCCTTGGAACTGGAGTTCTAGACAGTTGTGAGCTACCATGAGGATAGTAGGAACTGAACCCAGATCTTCTTCGAGAGTAGCAAGTGCTTTTCTGCTAAGGTATCTCTCCAGTCCCATGAGCTATGCATTTTTATAGTCTTTTATTTTGCTGTTATCTGCATTCTGTTCTTGAGTTTATTTCATGATAAGTTTATTTCATGATAAGCAAGCACTTTACCACTGAGTTACAGCCCTGCTTCTGTGGATCTCTCTCTCTCTCTCTCTCTCTCTCTCTCTCTCTCTCTCTCTTTTTCTCTCTCTCTCATATACACACACACACACACACACACACACACACACACACACACACACACACACCAGGGTTTACCTATATAACTTCAGTTGTTTTCTTTTCTTTTTTCTTTTTTTCCTGTTTGGTTTTTTGAGACAGGGTTTCTCTGTGTAGGCCTAGCTGTCCTGGAACTAGCTCTTGTAGACCAGGATGGCCTTGAACTCACAGAGATCCACCTGCCTCTGACTCCTGAGTGCTGGGATTAAAGATGGCGCCACCACCACCTGGCCAGTTGTTTTCTTATAGCTGGCTTTGGTTATTTGTTTGCTTATGATATGTATAGAAATGGTTTTCACAGAGTTCAGAGGACAACTTCCCTTAGTCTAAGCCTAAGGATAATTCTTCCTCAGACTCATGGTCATTGGAACTAAAAGGTGTGCAACACTATGTCCAGCCTTTCAGTTCTTTACATCATACTTTTTGAGAGAAAGTCTCCTACAGCCCAGGCTAGCACTGAACTCACTATGTAATGTAGCAGAGAACTGGATCACTATGTAATATATTGGAGGACTAGATTCCTCTGACTTTGTATCCCAAGTGCTGGGATTACAGGCACATGCCACAATGCCCATATGATTATTATTTTCATTTCATCTTGGATATTGTGAGTAACTTTACATAGCATGGGTACTGTTATAATATTTTGGGGGATATGGATGCTTTTATTTTAGTAGCCAATAGTAAATTATATTTAGGCTGTGTTCTTTGTGTTTTACTTTTTGTAGGTAGAGTTTTAACTAAGTCTTCTCTGTTAGTCTGCATCTGTCATGTGTGTAAATCAAGGGTTAAGCTGAGACTTGAATGGGTCTCCCTTCAAACTCTTTAGTCCACAGAGGCCTTCTTTCCTGTTCTTTTGTGCATAAAATATGGGTTCTCCTGTGATTTTAGTTTTTAGAGCTATTATGGTGCACTGTGACTGCCCTTGGGGCAAGGAGGTATGGGAAGCAAAATAGAAAACTCATCTGTATGGAGGTCCTTCCTCTAACTCCATCAATTCTTATTTACTTTGTAGAATCTTCAGTTGTTTTTTTTATATTTTGTCTGGAGTTTTGTAATCAGTAAGGGGATGCAAGGTGGGCTGAAATGTCCTCATGCTAACCACAGTGGATCCAAACTATTACCTGAAGTTTTGACAAATATTTTTTGCTAGACTTGTGGATGAGTCATATAAAAGCTGGAGGACAACCTTGAGTATTGCTCACCAGATGTCAAGAACCTTAAAAATTAAAAAAATATACATGTATGGTATGAACACATGAGTGCAGGATTCTGAAGAGGCCCAGAGTATCAGATCAGCCTGAAGCTGGAGTTACAGGTGGTTGTGAGACACCTGATAGTGGGGTTTGCTTGTTTGTTGTTTTGTTGTGTTTGTTTTGAGACAGGGTCTTTGTGCTGGTTAGTTTAGTTTTTTCTTTTTTTCAACTACACAAACTACCAACATTTGGGATGAAATGCTAAGTCAAAAGAAAACTCCTTGGCAAAGGGGACAAACTGGCTACCTATAATGTTGATTGACATAGCAGGGCCCATATTTACGATCAGGTAGATTTAATAACTAAAATAGTTCTATAATGTGACAGGGCACTTGGCCTGCTTTATGCAAAACAAAAAGGTATTACATGGCTTTGGGGATTGAATTTGGGGCCTCATGCATGCTAGGCAAGAGTTCTACCACTGAGCTTAATCCTCAGCTGAAGGCATATGCCTATCAGTGTTGAGGGACCTGTTCAACAAAGTCCTCCCTTTTGGCAACTCATAGATTCTAGCTCTTCTCACCACAGTACTCCTAAGAACTCTTTTTCAGAGGCTTTTTGCATATCTGTCTTATGGAACATCAGTATTTGGAAAATGTGCTTTCTTACTCCATGCGGTATTGCCTTCTCCAACCTTGCCTAAGGCAATCAATCCAGGTTGTCTTTAGAACCTGCAATGATTTTCCTTGAAGAAGATGCCAGGCAAGACAATTGACAAGACAACCAATGCCCACCAGTTGTTGCCAATAGATGTAACTAGACACAAGTCTAAGCAGGCTCCTAGATGAGATATAAACTATGATCCATGAGAAAGTGAGGTATACCACTGGAAAAATAAACACTCAAGTGGGAGCTTAAGAAATATTTGGAATGGACTTTAAGAGTGTGGGATAACAGAAAGTACCTAGAAACAGGGTTAGGCTGAATTATCACTATGGATCCATAGATCAGAGACTCTGGGTTTAGTATGAAAGCTTGAACAGTTAAGAAAGGTGCTGAGAGTTTAAATGGTTGGCTAAAGTATTTGTCAAAAGATGGCCTGCTTAGGAGGAACTGGCAATCCCTGATATCCCCTTGGTTAGTACTGATGAAGGAATTTTAAGGCTGAGTAAAACTGGAATGCTAGAATGGATTTCCTGTTTAAACTTAATACACCCTGATGGAGAGGTCTATAGACATGCCTTTCTCTAATACTATATGACACAATATAGTGACAGAGGAACATGTGAAGAGCTTTGTTATTGAACCTCTTATGCCAGACCTTATGGTGAGAGATATGGCTGCTCCACTGGATAAATTAGAGATAATAGGTCTAACTGGACTCTGAATGGCATGGGCCAAGTGGCAGCACTGGCTTTCCAAGGGCCAGGTGACAAAACCTTCTGGGTATTTAAAGGCCTCAGGTTTTAAATTTTGTTTCCCCTTACTCTCCTCTTCATTTCCCCTCTCCCCTCTCAAAAATGGCAACTTTATGCTTGATGCTCATATTAGTAAAAATGCTGTCTGGGGAAAATGAATATTGCTATAGCTCCTTCCTTCAATTCTCGTTTTGGAATCTTGCCTTTCTGTTCTCTAATTGTGACAGCTATCTGATGATTATGAACACATACTTTTTATACTTCATCTATGTTTTTGCTCTTGGGAGAAATATAAATCAGTCAGAAGTTACTTCATCCTATCCAGGAAGAGATAGCATAGGCCTGGCTAGTAATTTTTGGAAACATATTGGACACTGAGAAAAAAGTATATTCTGAAGGAAACACTGAAATTCAGATCTTTCATATAATAAGTAAATACTCCAGGTTAAAAACAACAACACTGTCTTGGTGCTAGAGAGATGTATCACTGTTTAAGAGCACTTACTGCTCTTGCAGAGGACCTGGGTTTGGTTCCCGGCATCTATGTGGCAGCTCACAACTGCCTATTTTCTAGTCTCTAGGAATCCTATATCCTCTCCTAGCCTCTGAAGACACTTGCATATAAATGTTTCACATGAACTCACATAGGCACATACACATGCATGTCAACTAAAGTAAATCTTTAAAAGCCCTCATCTTTTATAAGCTGTATTTAAGGAGAATGGTTAGACAGATACACCTGTAAGTAAGCTTTCAGTAGTGGTAATGGTAGAGGCTGCTTAAGAAAAGGAAAGCAGCAAATACCAACAAACCTACCTTTGATGAGGTGTACATGGTGAACCTTGAGTACCATTTACTTGCTTTCTCTGCAACTCCTTTCCCTGCAGAGAACACACTGTGTCTTAGAACATCTAGTTTAGGTACCAGCAGTGTATCTAAGTTAAATGAAGGTGATGAATGGGCTAATGTTTCTTGAGTTCCTTCCCTAAACGGACAAGTGGGTGAGAAGGCTGGCGAAGACCACAGTCTATCCCTTGGTCTCTCCTCACTTTTGGTATAACTTTTAGATTTGGTAAGTCTCACTGGCCTAGGAGAATTTGGAGGCAGGCTTGATCTTCTGCAGGCCTTCACCAATGTTGGACTTTTCTTATTGACTAACTTATCATCACATGCTCTTTGTAAATCAATGCTTGGTGTACGGCTTGTCAAAGGACTGCTCATGTTATTCATATACATCTCAATTTCTTCAGCTAAATTGCGCTTAGCAGATGGTGTTGAAATGCTTTTGCTGTCATCGTCATCCTCTTCTTCTTTCACCTTCTGCTTCTGTTCAGTCTCAGCAACCAAGAGAGAGAGGGGATCAAATCCTGTTACAACATCTGTTTTTTCAGAAGGTTTTACTGAAAAGCTGCTGTTCATACGTTGAAGCCTCTTGGGATTTTGTGCAGCGACACATCCCACTTTTGATCCATCTGTTTCAGTGTCTAAATCTTCTAAGTCAAAAATAACAGGAGAATCCACTTTATCCAAGCAGTTAGAACCATCAAAAGGTGTGTCATCATCACTAGATTCCTTTTCTAGGCTGTCTCTTTTTGATTTTACAGGTGGCTTTCCAATATCAAGACTATTTGGTCTTGTGCTTTTTGAGATAACATTTGAAAGAATTTTTGCATCAGCTCCTAATTTTTCAACCATATCTCCAGGGCTTGTTTCCTGGTTGATTCTATTCAGCATAAATCCCATCAGAACCCCACCACTAAGATTTCGGTTCCTGTTTCCCCAGGGCATTTGCTGCTGCAAATGAGATTCATCGTCACTTTTATGTCTTTTCCTGAAGCATCTGCTTTGCATATTTTGTGTTTCATTTGTAGCCTCAAGAGACGGCATTAACAGCAGCTCAGGTGTACTTTCTGAAAAACAAGAAATGTGCTTTCAGCCATGAAAATGTAATGTGCAATATGTCATCTTAAATATTTAAAATACTAGTAGTGCGAATGATAACAGCAGGTGCTCACTGGCTGCCTGGTGCTCGGCAGACCCCAGTTTAGGCAGTTTACTGCTATTGTTGCTATAAACATTCCAACATTCAGAGCAGATAAAACAGACTGCAGAGAGATAAACTATTTAGCCAAAGTTACCCTGTTCTTAAGTAACAGGACTCAATTGAAATTCAGATTTGTCTAATAAGAAAGGCTATGCTTTTAGACATTAGAATGTACTGCTTAAAAAAACTTAACAATTAAGATTTACATTTTATTTTTATTTTTTTAAAGATTTTATTTACTTATTATGTATACAGTCTTCTGTCGGTAGAGCATGAGACTCTAAATCTCAGGGTCATGGGTTTGTGCCCCATGTTGGGCGCCATTTTGTTGTGACCCGGCATGTCTCAGCCTTAACACATGAGGTTCAGCCTGAGTGGGGGTGTGTGGACCTGGAAACTCCTAGCAACCCAGCAGCGATAAAGACCAAACACAGGCATCTTGTCATCTTTAGAGAGCTCTTAGTTCCATGTTGTAAAACTAGAGTCTTTCCTTTGTCATCTTTTTGGCTGTTTCTTAACCGTTCTGCCATGACCACGAGGAGATGACTTCCGTCCTTGTTCTCCTCTCTGCTCAATGGCTCCATGCCAGCAGAGGGCACCAGATCTCATTCAAGGTGGTTGTGAGCCACCATGTGGTTTCCGGGAATTGAACTCAGGACCTCTGGAAGAATAGTCAGTGCTCTTAACCACTGGGCCATCTCTCCGGCCCCAAAATTTACATTTTAATAGAAATAAATGAACACTAAATTAAGTAACAGTTTTACAATTGTACTATGCTGGATAAACCTGAAAGTCTAAGCCACCTCCTTATTAAAATGCAAAACAAGGCCCAAACATCAAATCAAACCTATGGCAACTATATTAATTTTATCCACAAGTAAAAATTATTTTTAAATCTTTCAAATCATTTTTGACTATACTTGTAGATCAATTAATTTCACCTTTGCTTTAATGCAGTAATTGCTGCATTGTAATATGAAAATATTATTAAAAGAAAAACATTGATTTTTGGCTTCTTGTTCTTCCTCCTCCTCCTCCTCCTCCTCCTTCTTCTTTTTTTTTTTTTGAGACACTGTCTCACTAAGTAGCCTGGGTTGCCTGAAACATGCTAAGTAGTCCAGGTGGACCAGAACTTACAGAGATTCACCAGCCTCTGCCTCCCAAGTGCTTGGATTAAAGGTATATGCCACCAGGGCCATGGGTATTAGCTTCATAAATTATCTGAAGGGCTATCTGTTTTGTCTCTGAATAATCAGGAACTATATTATACTACAAAAGCATATGGTTCATTTAAAAATTGGCTAGGTGTTCTCAATAGAGGAATCTAAAATGGCTGAAAGACACATAAGAAAGTGTTCAACATCCTTAGCCATCAGGGAAATGCAAACCAGAACAACTCTGAGATACCTACCATCTTACTCTGTCAGAATGGCTAAAATCAAAAACACCAACGGCAGTTTATGCTGGAGAGGATGTGGAGAAAGGGGAACACTTCTCCACTGTTGGTGGGAGTGCCAACTTGTACAGCCACTTTGGAAATCAGTATGGCGACTCCTCAAGAAAATGGGAATCAGTCTACCACAAGATCCAGCAATTCCACTCTTACACATATACCCAAAAGAATTATATTCATACAACCAGGACATCTGTTCAATGATGTTCATAGCAGCACTATTTGTAATAGCCAGAAACAGAGCAGCCTAGATGCCCCTCAACTGAAAAATGGATAGAGAAAATGTGGTACATTTACACAATGGAGTACTACTCAGCAGAAAAAAAAAAAAACAATGGAGTCTTGAATTTTGCAGGAAAATGGATGGAACTAGAAGAAACCATTCTGAGCGAGGTAACCCAATCATAAAAAAGGAAACATGGTATGAACTTACTCATATGTGGATTTCAGATATAGAGTAAAGGATTACCAGCCTACAATCCACACTGCCAGAGAAGCTAGTAAACAAGGAGGACCCTCAGAGAGACATACATGGTCCCCTGGAGAAGGGGAAAGGGACAAGATCTCCTGAGCAGATTGGGAGCACAGGAAGAGGCGGAAGGGAGCTAGGAGAATGAGAAGGGGAGAAGAGGAGGGGTGAGGAGGACATGAGGGAGCAGAAAGGTTGAGTCGGGAGAAGAATAAAAGAAAACAAGAATGGAGATACCATAATAGAGGGAGACATTTTAGGTTTACAGAGAAATCAGGCACTAAGGAAATGTTTGGAGATCTACAAAGATGACACCAGCTAACAATCTAAGCAACAGAGGAGAGGCTACCTTAAATGCCCTCCCCTGATAATGAGATTGATGACTGACTTATATGCCACCCGATAGCCCTCATCCAGCAGCTGGTGGAAGTAGAAGCAGACACCCACAACTAATCACTGAACTGAACTGGAATCCAGTTGCAGAGAAAGATGAGTGATGAGCAAAGGGGTCCAGACCAGGCTGGTGAAACCCACAGAAACAGCTGACCTGAACATCAGGGAACTCTTGGTCCCCAGATTGATAGCTGGGATACCAGCCTGGGACTGATCCAGACCCCAGGAACATGGGTTTCAGTGAGGAAACCTTGGAAATCTACGGGACCTCCTGTAGTAGTTCAGTACTTATTCCTAGCATAGGTGTGGACTTTGGGAGCCCCTTCCACATAGAGGAATACTCCCTGAACCAAGACACACAGGGGTGGGCCTATGCCCTATCCCAAAGGATATGATAGACTCTGATGACATCCTATGGAAGGCCTCACCATCCAGGGGGAGCAGAAAGGATTTGTGATAGGTAGGGTTTTAGTTGGAGGGTGGTGGTAGGGGAGGAGGGAAGGGAGAGGGAGCTGGGATTGACATGTAAAACAATCTTGTTTCTAATTCAAATAAAAAAAATCTGAAAAAAAGAATGACAGAATAAATCTAAGATCTATATGCTGAAAATATAAACATTGCCAAAAGAAATGGAAGATAAAAATGGAAAAGTGTTTTGTCTTCATTTATTAGAAAATGTATATTTCCCAACTTAATCATCAATTAAATGTGATCCATTCCAAACAACAACAACAACAACAAAAAACACCCCAAAACAAAAAAAAATTGGCTAGGTGTATGGTCCCCTCAGATTCGTTAGTCCCCACTTTTGTTGTTGTTGTTGTTGTTGTTTCCATACTTTCCCTTCTGTAAGCCCCAACAGTACAAACTCAAAAGGCAGCATTTAGGCTGCAGGTGTGCCCTTATACCTTGTTATAATCAAAGCTTGAGCAAATACATTATAAAACACAAAACCCAAGCTCCTTAGTTTTACTAGCATAGGGCATACAGATATATTCTAGTAGATAATTCTAGTGCATTAATATATTTAAAAAGTACATAGTCACTAGGACCAGTGAGGTGGCTCAGTGAGTAAGGACATCTGCCACCAAATCTACCACCTGAGTTCAATCACAGGGACTCAAAAGGTAAAGAGAATGGTCTTCCATATGTTGTTTCTGACCTACACACATGGCTGTAGCACATGCGCAAAATAAAATAAAACATCATTTTAAAACATTTAAAAAATACATATTTAGTAGACACTGATACAATTCATTCTGCATATAGCCAATGTGTACTATTCCACTTACCTTCACATTCTCCAGCTATTTTATCAGCACTGTTGTTATTTGCACTGCTGAGGCGAACTATAGTTGAAGAACTTTGGTAACTAAGAGTAGGAAGGCAATCAGCACTTCCTTTTGTACTCTCATTCTCTGACACTATAAAGATGAAAATAAAAATGTTAAGAAAATTAAAATATACATTGCAGAATGTACAAAGAAAAGCTCTTAGTCTTACATATTTCAAAATGAAAATTGATGATAAGAATATACTAACTGCTTTTCTACACACTTGTCAACCACAAATAAGTCTTTCACTTAAAGACCATCAAGTCTGGATCAAATGACTAAGAACTGGTCATATATAAGGGTCATAAAGAATTTTATATTTTCTCTTTGGTTGTAAAAGACAGATATGTACTGGGAAGAAAAGGGGAAATATAACTCACAATTCACCAACAAACTTTAAATAAAGGTATTTGCCTGGTTGAAACCTCCAGCTTGCCCCTGCATGATCTGGAAAGCCTCAGTCCTGTCTCTCTTTCCAAGCCCTGCCCACACAGAGAGTCTTCAAACAACGGCACTAAAAAGCCCAGTTCTGAATTCTTGGCAGCTACTGCAGCTTCCTCCCCTGAAGTTGCCAGCCACCAAAGTCCCCGCCTAAGGTGGTCATCTTTTGAACATATTTAGCACAAAGCCAGAATGTAGTGGACACATCATCACCCCTGGCCTACAAACTATATAATCTCCCTGCTTTAGTTTGGATGTGCGGCTTCTCCAGTCTCAGTCTCTGGGACTGAAGAAACGATCTGGGAGTTGCTTTGCTCAAATAAACCTGTTGTTATACTTTTTCAGTTCGGCTTGATCTGGCTTACTGCATTGGTGGAGAAACCTATTAGGTAGGGAGGGGAAGAAAACTCATTAGTATTGTGCTGACTAGTTTTATGTCAGCTTGACACCAGCTAGAGTCATCAGAGAAGAGGGAGACTCAATTGAGAAAATGCCTTCATAAGATCAGCTGTAGGCAAGCTTGTAGGGCATTTTCTTAATTAGTAATTGATGGGGGAGGGCCCATCCTTCTGTGGGTGGGGCCATCCCTGGGTTTGTGGCTCAAGGTTCTATAAGAAACAAGCCCAAATAAAACAAAACAAACAAAAAGAAACAAGCCCGAGAAGCCATGAGGAGCAAGGCAGTGAGCGGCACTTTTACATGGCCTCTGTATCACTCCTGTCTCCAGATTCCTGCCCTGTTGAGTGATTGCTGTGTCTTCCATCAATGAACTGTGATTGGGATATGTAAGCCAAATATCCTCCCCAAGTAGCTTTTGATCATGATGTTTCATCCTAGTAATAGTAGATCTAATTAAGACAGGTAAAGTTATTAAGCCTCAGAAAAAGATTTCTGTTTAAAAGAAGACATTTCTACTATATTTTAATATGACTTACACAGCATGCACGTTTCCTACAAAAAGTTTTTGGGTGAAAGTATTAGGTGGTAAAGAGGGATCAATGAGAAAAAAGACGATCAGAACAGAAGATGGGAGGTAAAACTAGTACTTTTATATTTAAAAGTTATTTGTATTTTCTATGCATATAAGTTCACAATTTTACATAACATCAACTTAACATTCAATACGTACAAGAACTAGAATCGCTCCCTTTTTTTTCTTTTTCCCCTTGAATGTCTTCAGTAGATGTACCCTCTTTCCTAACATCATCCTTAGATAATGAATTATATCCAAGATCAGACCGGCCACCTGAGCAAAAAACAGAAACAAATACTATACTGCTAATCATAAACTTTTTTTTGAGATTATATGCTAAACAAATTTAATGATCAGAGAGAACACTGGTCAACTGTAAAAAGTCCCTACGCCAACACAACACCTTGAATGAACACTCCTGGCTACTGCCTTGAGTGACAGATTCCAAGAGAGGCCTGACTGTTGTCTGACGGGGGTGGGCTGGGAGTTGAGGATTAGAATGGGGAGACGAGGTAGGGACTGTGACAGCATACCACACAGGTAAGTAGTGACATCCCAGAGATGGATCACCAGCTTATATTGAGAGGCCTGCTGGCCAATCCCTACAACACCTCCTGCTGGCCAATCCCTACAACACCTATCATGAGTTTTTTTGGTGAAACCAACTAGAATGAGGTGCCTGCCACACATTAGTGTTTTAATTTCCTTATTTTGTTAGCTACCCAGCACTCATATCTATTAATGTAACAAAGGAAAATTTTTAAATAATTTTAATTTTGATTCCACATTGCAGTCAATACATTTATATTACTTTGTAGGTACCCATACCAGACAACTAGTTAATCTTCACTCAAGTCTTTCTAGGTAGAAGTCTGAGTTGTCTTTTTAACACTAGGGTCTCATATAACCTGACCGGTTGGCCTCAAAGAGATTCACCTGCCTATGTCTCCATAGTGCTTGGGGTAAATATGTGTGCTACCATGTATGGTCTGAGTTCTAACTAAGCAATGGAGAAGAGAAATTTGCAAACATGCACACACGTAGGTCACTAAAACACAATGTCTCATGATTTGACACAGATTCATGATCTTTAACTTAATTTACAAGTACTTTTTCTCAAAAACAACTGAATAATTATAGAACTGCACCCAATTACAAATATATAGGAATGAGAAAAATAGTGTGTTAAGATTACTCAAAATGCCAGGCTTGATGGCACACACCTTTAATCTCAGCACTCAAGAGGCAGGCACCTTGGTATCATAGTGAGTTCCAGAAAAGTAAGGGCTCTGTAGAGACCCTGTCTCAAAAACAAACAAACAGTGTCCCCAAAACTCCTACCAAAACAAACATTATTCTTATGGAAAGCAGAAGCCAGGTGGTGGTGGTGCACACCTTTAATTCCAGCACTTAGGAAGCAGAGGCAGGTGTATCTCTGTGAGTTTGAGGCCAACCTGTTCTACAGAATAAGTGCCAGGACAGCCAGGGTCACAAAGAGAAACCCTCTCTTAAAAAAGAAAGAAAGAAAGAAAGAAAGAAAGAAAGAAAGAAAGAAAGAAAGAAAGAAAAGCAGAAGTTACACTGGTAAAAGAAAATCTCTAATATCTTGTTTTGTCAAACAGATTATGTTTCCTTTTTAGTAAACTGTTCCCATTAGATTAGCATCAAAAGCTAACGTTATGAGTAGCAGGGATGCGTGATTTTAAGTAACTGTTTTTGTATGAACTTCCAGTTCTCAGAACTGCAAAACACAAAGTTATGCTTATGTGACTAAAAATAAAAGTTTTACAAACTTGTAAAGAATTCTAAAGAGGTTATATTCCACAACTGACCTTGTATGATAGATCATTATCAATCCAAGCCAGGCACACATCATAGAAACGAGCATAAGCTGTGTGTAAGCTCTACATGGAACATGAATGGTTTGACTCTTACCTCCCACGTAGCTCATTACACATTAGCAAACACTACATCTCTAAAACAATATGAATCCAGAGCAGTTCTATGCATAGTAAAAATTCCTGACTAGCAGTAAAACCCAGAAACTATTCAGCATTTTTTTTTTTTTTTTTGAGACAGAGTTTCTCTGTGTAGCTTTGGAGCCTATCCTGGAACTTGCTTTGCAGACTAGGCTAGCCTTGAATTCACAGATATCTGCCTGCCTCTGCCTCCCGAGTGCTGGGATTAAAGGCATACACTACCACCACCTGACTTAATATTCAGAATTTTAAAGCATTTAAAAATTTCCAAAAACACAAACTATAACCAATTAGTTGTGAAAAAAGCTAACCATGTGCATACTTTGTCACCCTTTAATTACCTGAGAGATCTCTCTGTGATAAGTGTGGATGTTTCTTCAAAGCTCTTTTAAACTGTGTGACTCCTAAAACAACATTTCTTACTTTTGTCCAAAGAAAATAGCCACTGCGACTTCTTGAAGGCCATGTACTTTCTAAAACAGCCTATTCATATAAAAATATATATAATTAGTAAGGCAATTTTTATAAATGAACATACACTGGCTTCTGAATCAAGCTAAAGAAGATACAAATAGACTGTTGAACACGATAGAAAATAAAAATGTCTTAATTTATGAAATATACTCTGAACATTTTAAAACAAATACTAAGTAGCCCTTGATTATTTTTTGGCACTAAATCAATGTTGTGCAATGACAAAACAGTACTTTCCCTCATTAAATCAAAATAACTACCTTATTGTAATACCCGTAAGTGATTGCATTGGGGTCAATACCAGCTTTCTGCATTTCAAAAAGCACTCGAACTGCAAGCACAGGCTGGTCATACTGTCCACAGAGCTGCATGAGAATTCGGTAGCACACCTGCAACACAAGTTGAGAGGTGTACAGAAACACTCTTAACCAACATAAATCTAAAAGAAAACAATATTTGGGAGCACATGTTATCACCTCATCAGGTGGATCCATCTTCTTCAGCTGCATCTTTTTAAGGACATCATATGCTGTTTTCAGAGCCCTGACTTTGGAATGACAAACCTTCACATAAGCTGGGAGACAAATAAACCACAATCCGTAACAGTGACGCAGCAGACACCTAGACCACATCTGAGGGATAGAAGAATACCTCTTCGCAATCTTATGGGCTGATTTGATTTCCTAGAAAGACATCCAAGGTAGCATCCTTATTTAACTGAATGGTAAACACAGAAAGTCACATGCACTTGTCTATAACTAATACATTTTTAAGTCTCCTCTTGCATTTGTATCATACGTAAAGTAAAGTTCTAGGTCAGATTACTACAAACTATATTCTGAGTGCATAAAGGGCCTCATCATCTGCTGAAGGCTGCATCTGGGTAGCACAGGTTATCAAGGGGGGGATGAGCATCAGGTTACTTCCTGTCTACTTGAATACACGAAGAGCGCAGTTTTCAAAGCACCTGCTTTGTTCTTCTGAACATGGGAGAAGGGCTACGAGGACTGCTGGGTTTTGAAGGCAGCTTGTTCTTTCGTGCTTGTAGAAATCCTTCAGGCCTCTCAAATAAATTGTTCCTGAGAACTGGAAATCCACTATAGCTGTTTCAGAGAAGAAGAAATAGCTTTCAACCACAGATAGATTGCTACTAGCTAGAAGAATTATGGCCAAATAACTTATTAACTTAGAATTTAACTATATTTTTCTATCAGATTATAAGATATACTCAACAATTTTTTTTTTCTCCGAGACTGGGTTTCTCTGTATTGCTTTGGAGGTTGTCCTAGAACTGCTCTGTAGACCAGGCTGGCCTGGAACTCACAGAGATCCGCCTGTCTCTGCCTCCCGAGTGCTGGGATTAAAGGCGTGAACCACCAACGCCCAGCCTCAACAAATATTTTAATAAATATTATTTTTATAAACACAGACCCAATATATATAGAATTAAAAGAGAAAACACATTTTAATGAACTTGATATCAAATTCCAAAGCAACCCCAGCCAACTTTTAAAAATTAGTGTTCATATAAATACATAGAAAGTATTTTTGCATATGTTTCTGGTGGTAAGTGGCTCATGAAAACAATATTCTTTCAAACAAGACAACCAACAATGCTGTTGTTTTGGATTAAGATATTTATACTCTCATTTAAAAGATGGAAACAGCAGCTGTAGGTGTAACCTATCATCACATTGGGCTAGGTCCTCACATTATCTTGAGGTTAGCTAGTGGGTTTAGGACCTCACTTTTGGAAGAAAGAAAAACAAACTGTGATTCAGTGAAACTTACAGATATGAAATAGTTCTAGAATTTTTTATAGTTCTAGAATTTTATAATAAAGTATTACTAAAGAATAAAAGAAATTTAAAATATAGAAGGATACAATCTTAGGTAAAAAATAAATGTATATAGCACTTAAAAAATAACAAAGCTACCTCCCTCATAACTCTTATTTTACTGTACTCAGGGCTTTTCTTTCTTCCGCCCTAGACTTGAATAAGCCATCATTTATGTCTATATCAATTTCTAAAAAGTCTCTTAAAAATTTCTAAATTAACAACAGTCAATGCCAACAATTCTGAAACCTCATGTTTTAAAATAAAAATTTATCACCAGGTGGTGGAGGCGCATGCCTTTAGTCCCAACACCTAGGAGGCAGAGGCAGGTGGATCTCTGTGAGTTTAAGATCAGCCTGGTCTACAAGAGCTACTTCCAAAGCCACAGAGATACCCTGTCTTGAAAAACCAAAAATAAAATTAAAAAATTCATCAAAAAATGAATAGTTTAAATTTTATATCATATATATATATATGGCAACAGATAACAAACCTAAATTATATTTATAATCTCTTTGTAAATCAGCTACATTAATCAATGTGTATATGGCAATAAAGAAGGAGCAAGAGAAAGGAAATTGGTTTTTATAAAAAGTAAAAATCAAAATTCTATAACAAAAGCACTACATGTGAGTGTTGCCTGGTCTACTAATTTAACCAATAACCAGGGATACTTAAATAGAGTTAGAGATCTATTTAAGCTTATGAAAAATTTTAAATTTTTCTGGCTATGCCACAAAACTTAATAATGATGTGGGATGGGCTTGCTTATTTGTAAAGTTTGTATTTTTGAAAACACCAGTCTGTAGAAAGCCATGCCACAGATAATGGATTGTTTCTCTGTCAATCGCATAAACCGTGTTATTGAATACCTGTACTGTAATGGGGGCTCTTCACCATTGGGTAGGTGGGGGATCTCGGGTGGTGTCACAAAAACAGTATGTTCACTTTTGAATGATGCATCCAGTTCTATAAGTCGAACTTCACCACTCTTGTCCATATCCACCTGAAGGAATTTAAAAATGCATTTAAGCCACATTGGTTAGGCAAGGATTCATTCATAGGGAAATGGCTAATTAAATATATCATTTCCATTAATGTCTACTAAAAAACTATTTTTAAAAAGTGCCTTAGAGCCAGGTGTGGTGATGCACACCTCTAATACCAGCATTTGGGGCACAGGCAGGAGGATCTCTGTGAATTGGTCTACAAAGAGAGTGCCAGGACAGACGGGGCTGTTACACAGAGAAAACCTGTCTCTAAAAACAAAACAAAACAAAACAAAACAAAACAAAACAAAACAAAACAGTGCCTTAACCTGCTGAGCCATCTTGATAGCCCTATTTCTAATTGTGTGTGTGTGTGTGTGTGTGTGTGTGTGTGTGTGTGTGTGTGTGTGTGTGTGTGTGTTTATTTACTTACTTTGAGACAGGGTCTCACTATGAAGCCCTGGCTGGCCTGGAACTCAAAAGATTTGCCTGTCTCTGCCTCCTAAGAACTGAGATAAAAGGTTTATGTCACCATGCCCAATTCTCTATTTCTAATTTTTTTTTAAAAGGAGGGTGATTATGTTTGTTATATATTATTTTATAGACACAAAACCTCACAATTATCAAAATGTTAAATGTGAGTGATAGTATCACTAGCAATTAATTTATATTATTTTCTATATTGTTTATTTTCCAATTAAAATAATGAGCATTAGTGTTCTGTGTTATTTGATTTTTTTTTGTGGGGGGGGGGTTCGAGGCAGGGTTTCTCTGTGGCTTTGGAGGCTGTCCTGGAACCAGCTCTTGTAGACCAGGCTGGTCTCAAGCTCACAGAGATCCACCTGCCTCTGCCTTCCAAGTGCTGGGACTAAGGGCGTGTGCCACCACTGCCTGGCATTATTTGACTTTTTAAAAACCCAAAGTAATTACTGTTAGAGCAATCTTGTTGGAGGATTTAAAAAAATCTGTTGGTATAAAAGAGGCTAACTTTCTATTTTCAGCTTATCAAAACCACTTTTAAGCTGCCATGCATGGGACTTCCCATATGGAAGCCCTGCTGTGCCTGCCTGCTTTCCTGAGTTCTAACTCAAGAAAATATAACTTAATTTTTCTTTCTATCATTTTCTTTTGGATACCAGCCAAAATCCTAGGCATACTTCCCCTGACACTCGGCTTTCTTATTCTTCTTCTGAAGTCCCCTCTCCCCCTTTGCCATGCAGCTGCTTGCCAATCTCCACCACTGAACATACTACCTTTCCCAGATCCCAACTCACAAGGCATGGCTTTCTCTCTTCTATCCCCCTGGCAAGAGCTGCCAAGATTTACAGATTACTTGCTCTTATTTTTTTCCTCCCCAAATCTAATGAAATTGTCCTTGAGCTTCTTTCTGTGGCCTGGGGAGGAGACTTGTATGCTGACACCAGCAAGGATACAATGACTGTAAAAAAATAGATGAGCACATGCCCTACTAGCACTCAACACTGGTTTGCTTGTTTTTGTGGTGGTGAGGACTGAACCAGAGTCTTGTATATAGTAGACAAGCAATCCACCACTAAGTTACAAATACAGCCTGGTATAATAATTTTTAGAAAGGAAGATGGATTCAAACATTTCTACTGTATTCTTATATTTTTGGTTGTGAGCCTAGCCTTTAATGACTGAGCTATCCCTCCAGCCCTTTACTGTATTCTTATTTTAGGAAAATAACAAATGTGAAAAAACACCTATTAGTACTAAGGATATTTTTGTAGGTTACAATACTAAGTAACTAGAAGTAATGCATTTGTCAAACAATAGGTAAATAAAGGAGAGTAAATTCATTAGATGAAGTATAATTACTGATAAAGAACATAACAGCTATATGGCTTTCTGTTTGAAATAAAACCAAGACAATACTTTCACTGCTTCTTAAAAAATCCCACTAGAATGACAGTAAGGTTAGAAGTAAAAAATCAAGGCAAAAATGAACTGGATGAGTACAATAGCAGAGCTGGGGTTCAAACACTGACCTGGCACTGTAGATAGGAAGCAGGGGAATGCCAAAATTCAAGCTGTTTAGCTCTGCAATGCTTCATCTATGTCAGTCCTAAAGATTGCTATATGTGAGCTAGAGAGATGGCTCAGTGGGTAAACTGCCTGTCACACAAGCATGAGGACCCAAGTTCATATCCCCAGCAGCCAAGTAAAAGATGGACGTGGAGCCATGCACCTGTAACCCTAGTGCTGGAGAGGTGATGACAGGAGGACCCTAGGACTCAGAGGTCAGTTAGTTTAGCTGCTGTCTGGGAAAAAAAAAGGCAGGGTAGGTCTACCACACTCCAGTAGAAGGCTACATATCCAAAAGTGCAGATAGGTTAAACACACAAACACACACACACACACACACACACACACACACACACACACACACACACACACACGCACAATTGAGTGGGTAGGGTAAGGGAGTTAATTTGGGAAGAGTTTGGGAAGAAAGGTAAAAAAACGATCAAGACACACTGTATAAAATTCTCAAAGAATAATAAAAAATGAGAAAAAAGAAAATCTTTGAAAAAGGTAGAGAACAATAAACAAATACACAAACACACCCCCTCTGGTCTCCATATATACACTACACACACACACACACACACACACACACACACACACACACACACACACACACACACACACCATGCACTTGAAGTTGGAATAAAGGGGAGAGTGAAGCAAGAGCATTAGTACCTTCGTTTAAGGACTCCCGGATCCATGGCACAACCCAAGAGTTAGAAGAACACTATCTGTCATCAATGATGGGAGAAGGATAAGCTTTTGTCGTTTGTTTTTCAGGGTGAATCAGAGGGACTTTACATTTACAAACAACAGGGGAGCTGAGGTACTCAGAAGATAAGATAATTCCGGAAGAAGTAACCTTTAAAACAACTTTAACAATAAGCCCACATTCGGGAAGTAAGAACAAGAAAGATGTCACATAAAAAAGAAACATCCAGTAAGTTTATATAGAAATTGCAAACACGGCATCAGAAATAAAAATGTAAGGACTGGAAAATGAAATTGAAGAAATAAGTTAAAAAGTGGAAGAGGGGCAAGGAAGAGAATAGCAGGGCCTAAGTGATCTGAAGAGGGAAGTCGAGAAAGGGAGATACTAATTAGGAGGGGAGGAGAAAATAAGTACAGAAGAAGAGGGGAAGAGTATAAGTAACAGTAGGGATACCTGAATAAGTCATAAGGAATCATACTATTAACTATCCACCTAGAATACTATACTACACTTAAGTTACTGTACAAATATACATATATAGTTTAAATGAAAATTTCCCATATAGGCTAACAATGCTACTGCCAAGAGCCATACACCATCTAACAAAAATTCCAACGCTAGGCATGAGACACCCTCCTTTGAGTTGTTATAGGCTATTGCTATTGCCCTTGGTTGTTCTCCAGAGATGGAAAGTAAGTCCTTATTGCTGAAAATATTTTGGACACGGGTCTCAGAAGCCTAGAGCTGGATATTACCTGTAAGCCTCTTTTCTGAGGACTAGCTATCATGGTATCAAAAGGGGTCATGAAAGCTTCCAAAGGAGGGAAGCAACCAACATTCCTACTCAGCTATGATAACTATGAACCCAACAATGACCAGCATAAGATTATGCAAAGGATGCAATAGTTGCATGCATATCTTAGCAGTAACCAACAGATCTCTAATTGTAGTTAAGACCCACAAACAAGAGGGAAATTGTGCCTTGTATTGGAAACCTAGCCAAGTACAAAGGGCTGGTGAAGTCATGGACTTTGGAGGAGAACCTGCAACCTCCATATTATTAAATCAGCATAATCCATAGCTACCTTTTAAATATTAGTCCTTACATCCACAGATAAGTGTAGTTCCCACTTCCCATAAAGGAAACCTCTCTTTGCAATAGACAGAGATCATTACAGAAAACTACAACTGATCAAAATGCCAAGTTGTAGAGCCCAGTCCCAATGGGCACATCTACAGTACATTTTCTGAACCTAAGGCTCAGAGATCATCAGGCTGGAGGAACAGAGAGCTTGTTGTGACACTATGTCTCCTAGAAATGTCAGAAGCTATACCCATGAATGAAATCTCACCAACATAGCTTACTAAACATGACCGGAATGAGGAGAACACCAAAAAAGTGGTATTTTTGATGTGATAAAGTGGAAGTGGGGATGCTCACAAGATCCCAACCCTAGGTAAGGAACTATAGGCAACTAAGGAAAGTTGAGAGAAGGAGAAATAGCCTTTCTGAGGAAAGAGCACTGATTGGTTATCCAATACCAAATAGCCCTGAAAACATGTATATACAACTGACATATGGAGTGAGCAGGGTGTAGTTATGTATTTAGGAACATAATACATACACCACTATCAATAATTAAAGAAAAAAGAACACAAATCTGAAAGAAAGCAGGTGATATACAAGGGCGAGTTTGGAGGACAGGGAAGGGGGAAACGATATATTATAATCTCTCTCTATTTTCTCAAAGTAGAAAGACAGAAAATGAGATGAAAAGGGAAAAATTAAGATGATCAGGCTAGGGGAATGGGGTGGTGAAAGACTCAGTTTTTTTAAGGGGCTGGCCACTGTGAGTATATGGGCAATACAAATTGGACTTGGTATATATATTTTCTTTCCTTCTTGTTCTCCTTCTCACTCTGCTTCTTGTGTGTGTGGGAGGTCACAAGGGTGGAGGTAGGAAGTGAGTGTGATTGGGGTGCATTATGTAAAAGTCCCAAATTGTTTCAATAAATATATTTGTTGGGGGAAAAAAAGGGGACCTGGCTAGCAAGGTCAACATTCAAATGAGAGAGAGAGAGAGAGAGAGAGAAGAGAGAGAGAGAGAGAGAGAGAGAGAGAGAGAGAGAGAGAGAGAGAGAGAGAGAGAGAGAGAGAGAGAGAGAGAGAGAGAGAGAGAGAGAGAGAGAATGGAGTAGGATGGAAGAAAAATTTCTAGAAGTGAAGGAAGTGTATTCCTAAATTATAAGTCTACATACATCCAATTCACTCAATAAAGAAATGCCTACATAAGGCATATTTTCACATTCCCTGAAATTCTAGGATATCAAGGAACTTAGAGGTATCCTGATAGAGAAAGCGATCAGACATAAATGTCTAGAAATCAAGACAGTATGAGACTTCTTGCCAATACCTCATCGGGCAGTAAAAGACAATGTAGCAATGAATTTCAAATACTGATCCAATCAAGTTAGCAATCAAGTAGAAGAGAAGAAGGTATTTTCAGACAGGCTTCACCATAACACCAAGGAAATACACCAAGTAAGTCTTTACTAAGAAGCAGTTGAAAGCAGGGCATTCAGCTCCAGCAAGATGTTAATACAATTATCAAAATTATAGAAGACAGACTAGAAGGCAGTCAGTTCATATTTTAAAACAAGACAGAATATTCCAACAACATTTTTAACACTTAAATGGATAACCTGATGTATTGAAAGAGTTTTTTCATTCTTTGTAAGTTTCCAAATGAATTTGTAATAGACAGAAGACAAAAGCAGAACACTGTTCACTTCAAGGAAAGTAAAATAACGTGCTTCTGTATTTCTTAGCACTACAAACTTGAACCTATAGATTCAATACCTTGGTAAGATATTACATACACAAAAATGTCCTTTACTTGTACATTTAAAAATTGCATTTTATTATAAATACAGCAATGCTATAAATCCTATATTCTTCAGCTGGACATCTCTCTCTGTCTTTGGAAAGTACAGTGATATCTGTCTCAATTGAGAGAAAAAGAAATCCAACACCCATGGCAGGATAAAATTAAGGTATTTTCATATTCTCTTTAATAATTCTTCCAGAAGACATTGGTATGTGTAGGGGATGCTGTAGCCACGCCTGCTGGGCGTGGTCAGGCACACATGTAGCCAGCCCCTAAGCAGGTGTGGCTACAGCATCCCCTACAGGTATGCTCAGAAAACACTGTAAATGGGCACTTGAGGCAGGCGGATCTCTGTGAGTTCGAGGCCAGCCTGGTCTACAGAGCAAGCTCCAGGACAGCCTCAAAAACAATACAGAGAAACCCTGTCTTGAAAAACAAAAACAAACAAAAAAAAAAAACAAAAAAAGAAAAGAGAGAGAGAGAGAGAAAAAAAAAGAAAGAAAAACCAAGAAAAGCATCTTAACTGACTATCAGCTACATACTGCCCTTGGCCATGCACCTTTCTACAGGAACAGACTGCATGGATTTAAAGTCAATCATGTGAAGAACAAGGACATATGGCTCTTAAATTAGTCATAAATGAAATGCAAATAACTCTTATATGTTGTTTTTATTATTTCTATATTCAGCATTACTCATTTTTTATCTCAAAATTGAGTCAGATGTTTTCAGTTTGGATATGCTAAGATCAAAAGAGGAGTATGTCTGATTTACATTCAAGCACAGGCATGGATGGTAGAGGGAATTAATACTTATCTAAATCATTTATTTTCCATAGCTATGCTTCCAGAGGTAAAAGGATCTGTTCACTTAAAAATGAACTCAACTGTATCCAACCAAGGAACAGCCTCCAATAAATGATTATTCTCAAAGTATATGTACAACACTCTGAAACTGCTTGCAGATGTAGCTTGGTCTGTTTGTAAAGCTCCTAGCAGGAAGATCAGGATCTGTCCCTGGTGCTTAGGTGGCCTTTGGGAACCTGTTCCCCATGCTGGATTACCTTGCCCAGCCTTGATGCAGTGGGTGGAGTTCTGCCCTATCTCAACTTGATGGGCCATGCTTTGTTCAAGCTCATGGGAGGCCTGTCCCTATCTAAATGAAGCAGAGGAGGGGTGGATGGGAAGGTGGGTAGATAGGAGTAGGGAAGGGGAGTGAACGGGAGGAGAGGAGGGAGGGGAAACTGTAGTTGGTATGTAAAATAAATGAAAAATGTTAATTAAATAAAATAAAATTTAAAAAGTATTTATTGAGTTTTTATGCTATTGTTCTTACTGGGGTAGAAGACTATGAAAGGCAGGAACACTGCACTTGTATTTCAGGGAATTCTGTTCCGT
The DNA here is from genome assembly GCF_003668045.3 of Cricetulus griseus. Taxonomy (NCBI): domain Eukaryota; kingdom Metazoa; phylum Chordata; class Mammalia; order Rodentia; family Cricetidae; genus Cricetulus; species Cricetulus griseus. The sequence continues at coordinate 176,485,816 of NC_048597.1, read as the reverse complement.
AACACCAGAGAAAACTAGCCTCTACTCCAGCTACACATGAAGTTTATTAAAATACACACTAGGCCTTGTGAAACTTTTTCTCCAATAAAGTGTACCTTGAACTATAACAAATCAAATACAAAACTATGTTTTATCATAGTAATTCTTGGGATTTTGTTAGTTTGTTTTTGCTGAGCTCTGTTACTAAGTTACACCCCATCACAGTTCTCAGCTTTGATTTCCTGCCTAGTCAGCAAGATTTTTAAGTATGTTAGTTCAATGAATATACATAAGAAATCTTTCATAGGATCTAGACTTTTTAAATAGGTTACAAAAAACCATGTGGGAATGTAAACTCAGGTCCTTTACAAGAGAAGCAAGTGCTCTTAATAACTGATCCATCTTTCAGCCCCTTGGAATTAATATTTCAAAAGGAATTGTTCAAATAACCCACTACAGTGATTCCCATCACATAAATCTCAAATGACCTACAGAAAACCCTAGACAATCTAAGTATTAACTACCAGTACTGAGAGATCTCCTTAGGACAAGTTGTCCTAGAAATGGAGTAAAATTACAAGTCTTGTACAGCTTACAATATTAGTAAGTATCTCATTAGCCCATGTGATATTACAGCGTAAGTTTAACTAAAACACAGACTTGTAAATGAAATACAGTAAATGGGTCAAAAGAAAAACAATTATTTTGCAAAAAATAAAAATTCTCCCTCTTAGACTGCTAACCGGAATCTTACAATGTAGTTAGTGTCCCCAAGTGGATTAATAAACTTATTCACTACTGCATGTTATTAGCTAAACCATGACCACTAATTGCCTCATATGATTCAGTTAGCTTGGCATGAATGTATACAGATGCATGTCATTGTTCATAAAGGAAGTACATACATATGGCCAATGGAGACCTGGTGCCATCTGGGCAATCCCTCTCTTTTGCATGTGTATACAATTATTTCTGTAAAAAAAAAAAGTCTAGAGAAAAACTAGAAAAACTTGAGAGCTATATGCTATTTCTGCCAACAACTTTTTTTAATAAGGCATACTTAAAATATTTATTAAACTATTGAAAAATGTGCTTGGAGAGAGATGGCTCATCAGTTAACTGCACTTCCTGCTTTTGCAGAGGACAAGAGTTCAATTTCAATTTCCAGAACCCAAATGGGTGGCTCACAAATCCACAGAAGATGGAATTGTGGTGGTTAGTGTCAACGTTCAACTTAACAGAATCTAGAATCATCTGGGAGATGGGCCTCTAGGTATGTCTGTGGGTGGTTATCTCAATTAATTAAGGTGGGAAGATCCATTCCACAATGGGTAGCACCATTCCTTAGGCAAAGAAAGCAAGCTGAGAACCACACACATATACTCATTGTCTTTGTTTTCTGACTATGGAGCAGTTGTCTCAAGTTCCAGATGCCTTGACTTCCTTGACATGTGAGTTAAAATAACCCCTTTACCCCTTAAGTAGCTTTTGTCAAAGTATCTATCCCAGTAGCAGGAAAAGAAACAAAGATAAAAACTGTTAGGAACACATGATATTGTGTGCTATTATTGGTGGTATCCACTTTGATGATTTTAATGTGGTATCCACCAAGTTTCCCCACTATACAGTTCAATTCTCGAGTGCGTGCGTGCGTGCGTGCGTGCGTGCGTGCGTGCGTGCGTGCGTGTGTGTGTGTGTGTGTGTGTGTGTGTGTGTGTGTGTTTGTGTGTGTGTGTAGGGAGGTACAGTGACTATGTTTAGATCTCACTTCTTACAAGACTTTTAATTATTAATTGATGTCTGCATAGACTCATGATTTCCTTTTTTTTTTTTTTTCTTCTAGACAGGGTTTCTCTATGTAGGTTTGGAGCCTGTCCTGGAACTCTCTTTGTAGGCCAGACTGGCATTGAACTCACAGAGATCCACTTGCTTCTGCCTCCCGAGTGCTGGAATTAAAGGCGTATGCCACCACCACCTGGCCTATGATTACCTATTAATTCAACAGGTTAATTATTTCTTACTAACATTTGATGCTCAGAACACCTTCAAATAGGTTCTGTACATGTTTTATATGCCTCTACCATTTTGGGGGTAATTTCTTACTTCCTAATACAGGACACTCTAAATCTGTAACCAATTATTTCTCCAAAAAGCCCTGATGGCTTTTGATATGCAAAGTCTTTGCATATTACAGTACATTGTTATTAAAGTGTGACTACTCCCAAGTTCTCTCAATATAAAAAGCTACAGAGTATATGTATATATGCACAGATATATGCACTTTGCCTGTAGTTATTTCTGTCTTTGTCTATCATTGAAAACCAATAGGGAATTTCCAAATTCAGGGTTTGTTTTACCTCTCTCTAAGTTTGTATTTGTACATTTCCTGACCATGACTATCTTCATCTTTTGAGTACATTTACTTATTTGAGCACTTTCCCTGCCTTTATGCATCATTTTCCCTCTTCACTGCTCTTCTCCCATACAGATGACTTCTTTACTCTAACTTGACAAGTCTGTACACATTGAATTTCATGCCCACCATGCATGAAATGCCTCTCCTTCATCCAAGTCAAAGTCTAACATCCCATGCTATACCCAACCCCTACTCTGTTGACCTTGTGTAGACTCCTGAGCTTCACACCACCATCATCATCATACTCTTCTTATCCTAGTTAGATTCTGATATCCTGAGGCTAACTGCCCCAGGAAGGATGTTCTTTTCTCCTTGTTCTGAGTCTGACGCCATGCTAGATCTCTAGGAAGTTCTTTGCTCATGGCTGGGGCTCAGGTCCCTATTCTAGGCAACTGGATCTTCCTCATCCTACTTAAGATTAGACACTGTGTTATGGGCCACTGTTTTCCTGTTTCCTTTGTTTCCAGCATGAACCCAGCTCCATCTCACCTAATAATACAAGGACTGAGCAGAAAATGGACAGTTTTCATGTATGAATTCAAAATAAAACTAACATAAGGTATAAATTCACTCTCAGTGTAAAGATAGTTATATGACATCTATTATGCTATGCCCTCTATTCTTAGCATGTGATATCTCAGTATGTTGGAGGTACATGGGCTTAGAAAAATGTCCTACTCTGTAAGTGCAAAGGTTGAGTTAGGAACTTAACCTTAACCTTGTTAAGATAAAATTCCCACAAAACCTCTTTAAGAAGTATGCTCTTGGGGCTGGAGAGAGATGGCTCAGTGGTTAAAAGCACTTACTGCTTTTACAAAGGACTTGAGTTTGGTTTCCAGCATCTAGGTCAGGCAGCAAACAACTGTCTATAATTGCAATTCCAGGGGATCCAATGTCCTCTTTGGCCTCTCCAGGCACTGCACTCATGTATACAACACCCGCCCCCAACACATACATATGCATATAATTAATCAGTAATAAAAAAAATCTAAAAAAAGGAAATATGTTTTAAGAAAGATGGCTTAGCAGATAAAAATGTTTGCCACACATGCTTAACAACCTGATTCTATCTCTGGAACCCACGGTAGAAGGAGAGAACTAACACTCAAAAGTTGTTTTCAGTCCTCCATACATGTGTGCACATGCGCACACACCCATGCACACACACTACTACTAGTAATAAATAAAATAAAAGATACTAGAAGTATGTGCTATAATTTCTAGCAGGCTGCCCAAACTTTTATTGTGGTCAATTATTAAAATAAAAGTATTTTATTTTTTGTCACAAGTTACAAATAAAAACAATAACATAATATTTATAGCAGTCACACAAAATAAGCAGGGCACTGTAGACTACAGTAGACTACTTACTTTATCTACACAATCATCAAAAAAAGCCAGACTTGCATCTTTATCGCTGACAAAAGAACACTCCTCAATGAAGCGAATAAACATCTGTGTTTTGGTCATCATGTTATAGAATTTTTGATGTGATCGGTCTCGGCTTCTTAAGAAAGCTATTCAATATAAATAGATAATGTGAGAATAGATTCAGAAAAATTTTCTGCTAGAAGAAACTTGATCAACAGTGTTATTGATATTCTCATTTTGTTCTCTTCCTTATGGAAAAACAAAGCAAAACTTATTAAGCTTTTTGATAAATGGGGAAGAAATAGAGGAAGCAATAGAAAAGGGATATACACAGAAAGTTCAAGCTTTTACCCAGAATTCCCTTACTGTCTTGATGACTACACTTAAGCTAGTTTATCTCAATTTCTGCAATTGCTACTTTTGCACAATATTTTGCATGTTGTGTGAATGCTTTCTCTGCCCATATGCTATTTAAAGTTTTAACTAAATTTTTTGCTCTTTTACTTTCTGATTGCTCATCTTCTTGAGTATAAGCTCTATGAAAGAAGTGACCATGTCTCTTTTTTCATGGTTGTATCCCCGTTGCTTACTAATAAATACCAAATGCCCATCATTTCATAACATTGAGTACATACTTATTAAATGAATTTCTCTTTCAAATATTAAATACTACAAGATAAGGTAAATATATAGCATAAAATCAATTGTACTCTGGGCTTCCCAATTTCCTTCCCCCCCTTTTCAGTACAGAAAGAAAATAAAAGTTATAAAGCAGGCTGAAATAAAATAAATGAGGCTATTCAAGTCTGTAGGTAATCATCCCAGGGGTTCTTCAGATCCCCAGTATTTCCTGGAAGTCCGGAAAACTGAAGTCGTCAATACCTCAACATGTATGTGACATAACAAAGTGGAATGAAATACACTCAGGAGGTTCTGTGGTTTTCAGACAGTTTCTTCTGTATCTTTTTACTAGGATTCCAGTTAATGCACCAGACAAAGAATTTGGATAGAAATGGATCATCTGACTTTGGCCTCACACACTCCTCAGAGAGATATCTGCTTTATTAAATATGCACTATTAATTCAGAGAACAAGTGATTTGTCACAAGTTTAAGCTTAACAACATGAAAGCTATAAAATTATATTATCACTTACCTTGAAGAGCAAAAAGAGAGGTGGCATCTGTCGCTGTCTCAGATGGGGCTTGTGTGATTGGCCGTAAGTATGATCTATAACCTTTTAAAATAGAGGCCATGAAAAACAAGAATGCTTCCTGGATTTCCAAATCTATCATGTGCAGCCTTTTTCCAGAATTAAAATCATAATCATTCATTGCTAAGTCCATTAGTCCTTCATCTCTAGGTCTCTGCTGCACTGTGAAGAAATACAGAGTTTCAATTTTGAAGTTCATGACAAATAAGGCTCACACTGATTTTAATGCAAATTTATCTTTTTTAAAAAAGTGTTCATATAACCACAACTCTTTATTTATACCACTTCATAGGAGGCAAACTCATAGGAGGCAAACCTCAAGAAAACCTTCTCTATCATTTTTAGGCTCTGTTGAGCATATTTTATCTAAGTTGCACACAAAATTATTCCTGCAAATCTATCATCCTGCTTTAGCAAAACTACATATGTACATGTGTGTATTTATGTGTATACACACACTAGTAAATAAAGTTCCTAACAACCATGACACTGGATACATATAATACAGGGTCCTTTCCACCCCTTTCTTCATAAAATACAAGTACCTACCAGATAAAAACAGAAGGATTAAAAAAAAAAAAGCCACATCCTAGACAACTCAATGATAAAGACAATTCGTGGCAAGGAGTAAGTTTATGCTAGAGAAGCCTGGTTGAATCTTGACTCTATCTCCTGACTAAGGTCTAGTAGACATCAGCCTAGTAGACATCAGAGCTCCTCTCAATAACAGCAGAAACTGAGAGAGCACACTGAAGAGAAATGGTGGAGGAGGGCATTACCACATCTGAGGCACTCATGCCAGTGATGCATGGCCTGATCTTACATGAGGACTTCTAAACAAAAATAAAATCAGGGACCATTTGACAATGTAAGTATAATTTTTTAAAAGATTTATTTGTTTTACTCTGTATGCTTTGCTTGCATGTATGTATGTGAGCAGGCTGTTGGATCTCCCAGAACTGGGATTGCAGATGGTGTGAGCAACCATATGGGTGCTGGGAATCAAAACAGGATACTCTTTCGATAAAGAAAATTATTTACAAAACAGGCAAAATCTGGGCTGGACAAGGCTTGGTGGGTACTGTACACATATGAGGGCCTATATTTGGATCCCTATCCACATAAAAGCCAGGCATAGTGGCATGCATCTGTAACCTCAGTGCTGGAGGTAAAGGGAAACAAACATGAAGATCTCAGAGTTTCAATGGCTAGCCAGTTGGTGAGTGCATTTACACACACACACACACACACACACACACACACACACACACACACACCACCACCACCACCACCACCACCATGTTAAAACTTCATCATGTCTAGAGATTAGGGTGTTCAATGTTGCTTTCCTGAGTTCCATAATTGTATTGTAGTGATGTGAAAAAATGCCCTGTAGGTAAGATATGTTCTCCATTTAGATGTAATAGGGTTCCTCTCAAGGGTCAAGACAAAAGTTCATTACTGGTTAAAATTCTGAAGAGCTTTTAAGATATAAGGAACAGTTGATCATCTACATTATCAGTATTACTTAAACACCTATAGTGTTAAGCTTTAAGTGTAGTTCATAGGACTAGGGAGGAGGCTCAGTGGGTGAAAGTCCTTGGAATGCAGACCTGACAACCTGAGTTTGGATCTCTAGAGAACACATAAAATGCCAGATGGAGTAGTCTGCATCAGTGATCCCAATGCTCCTACCAGGGGAGGCAGAGAGAAGAAAACCTGGATTATGCAGAACAGTGGCAAACAAAAAGAGAGAGACTTACTCAAACAGGATGGAAAGCAAGGACTAATTCTTGAAGGTTACCCTTTGACCTCCACATACATGGCCAGAGCATGTGTGTAACTGCACACATATACACATCATCCACACACACTATACATAAGCACACATACACACAAAACTTAAAAAGATAAGTTGGAGAGTAATCAAGGAATACACATGATGTCAACCTTTGGCCTCCATGTGCATATGGACACACACACACACACACACACACACACACACACACACACACACACACACACGTTTTTTTAAAAAGCAGAAATCTTGTCCTTGGTATCCATGGCTATCTCTTCTATAGTCTGTCCTTCACTAGAGTTGAACATACTACTTAATTGAATTTAGTGACTTATATACTGCAACAATAGCTGTTGGACTTTGCATTTATACAAAGTAGTAAGAGCACTTCCAGAAAGCAAAGTATTTAAATCACAAAACTATGTAAACAATTTATAAAGTCCATAAGATTAAATTTTACTCTATTTTATGGCTTTAAAAAAATCCCAATACTTTTGAGCTACCTTGGAATTGGCTAGTTGCTTTTAAACTTACTTTATAAACATTGTCTTTTCTATTCTATTTCAAACTATATTATAAGTAACTTGAACCTTTGCAGGTATAGGCTATTTCCTATGTTTATATTTCATAACAAATACATGAGACCCATATATGTTGCCACATCACCATTGACCACATTTCACAAAATAAGTATTAAACCACAGACACTGAGTGGATCATTGTAACAATACTAAGAGAATTCAAGAAATAAAAGCTTAATACTTATCAGTAATTCTGGATCACTGTCAAAATATGCTCCTACATAAGCTTTTTCCTAAAACATTTCACATCCTAAAAATCAATTTTCATTTTGGTTAATTTCTTTGTTTTAGCAAACGGCAGATGGTTTCAAGATAGACATTAGGTAAAGAGATGAAAATCTGACTTACTTCACTGACATCAGCATTTTCTAATATACTTTAAATCATTTGTCTTAGACTTCTAGAACTTTCTATCTTATATATGAAGAAAATATACCAGTGGCAATCCTTGTTTCTTTATGTTACTTCAGTAATGGCAACGTTCAAGAAAATAATCACTTTAATGTCCTTTTGGATTTTATTAACCTAAGATGGCCTTATGAAAACCTAAGAGTTGTAAATGCTTATTTATAAATCATTTGTTTGGCTTCTAACAAATTTTGCTTTAATGTTTATTTGCCCTAAAGACTATATGAATACTTTTCGTTCTTTCCTTCTTTCTTTCTCTCTCTCTCTCTCTCTCTCTCTCTCTCTCTCTCTCTCTTTCTTTCTTTCTTCTTTCTTGCCTTAAAGACTATGTGAATACTTTTCCTTCCTTCCTTCCTTCCTTCCTTCCTTCCTTCCTTCCTTCCTTCCTTCCTTCCTTCCTTCCTTCCTTCTTTCTTTCTTTCTTTCTTTCTTTCTTTCTTTCTTTCTTTCTTTTTCTGAGACAGGATCTTACTATGTAGTTCTGGTTGGAACTCACCATGTAGACCAGGTTGGCCTGGAACTGCCTGTTCCTGCCTCCAAGTGCTAGGATTAAAGCCATGTACCACCAGTTCTGACTGTAAACGTTTTCTTTAACTTTGTAGAGACGGTCTTGCTGTGTAGTCCTTACTAGCTTGGAACTTATGTACAAAGGCTAGCCTTGAACTTACAGCAACCTTGTTGCTTCTTGCCTACAGGCTCTGTCAACATGTCAATTTTTTTTTTTTTAAAAACAGGGTCTTATCCAGTAGCTTAGCTGGCCTGTAACTTATTATGTAGCTCATAGCTCATGCTGGTATTGAAGTTTAGGTGATTATCCTGCCTCAGTTTCCCAAGTGCTGTGATTACATGTGTGAGTCATAATATCCAACTACAACTTTCTTTAAAATAAAATGAGTATCAGTTAAAGTATTATACTCACTTTAACAGCATAGTTATAAAAACTGGAATTTATTCAGAGCAGATGGGCCCTGAGCAAAGATGATATGCAAGCATTCCCTATTTTCTTTATTCCCTATATTTCCTTAGCTAAAAAAGAAAAATAATTCAGGCAAAGTCAGTCATTTTCTCAGATTGTTACATCCGTTAAGTAGATTATCCACTTACATTTTGCCAATTGCTGGTGCAAATTATTCAGTGTATTCATCAGATTTTTACATGGCTTCTTTGGAAGAATCTTCCAGGCTACATTCTTTTTGTCACCAGTTCTGAGATTAAATGACAACACCAATACATTTGTTATATGGACCTTTGGAGGGGGTATATTCTTGCCACATTTATACATGAAGGAAAAAAAGCCATTGAACAAAAAAAGGAGAACATTCAGAATAGTCAGACTAGTGGAGAAATCTGACAGAGGCACATTGGGATAGTGACTATATAAATTAATTTGCATGAGGGCGAATCTCTACTTAATATACTTCGGAATTTACAGTTATGTTTGTACAGATCTATTACATTTTGTGGGGATCATGCTCATCACAGAGGCATTACAAGGTGATCTAGACTCTTCTCTTTCATGTGTTAGGACTTAGACACCCAAACAGCAGGAAAATCTAACTGTAACAGTTTTTCCTAATAGAAGAAAAGGTATCACTGAATACTTTCAATGAACCTATAATCTACAGAACTTTTAAAAATATGTTGTTATATGCTTTGTTTCTTAGTTTCCAAAAGAATAAATAAAAATTATTCTGGGTTTTGTTTTTCAGAAAAGAAATATTCTAAAACATTAAAGTCCTTGGGTGAAGCAAAACATTTTATAACTTTAAAAGAGGTTATCTGCTATAAACTAATATCTCTGTCTGTAGGAGAAGTCTACAATCTCCTTTATTATAACCATCACAACACAGGTGGTCTCTTACTATGGGCCAGGAGGAACCATAAAGCTGTCAAACTTAACTATACTTTTGTTTAGTCTACCTCTAGTTTACTCAATCTTTTTTCATTTAAAAAGTAATGAATACTCACTTTGAAAATTGAAAACAAAGAAAAAGAGAAAGCAAACTCATCAAGTTCTATGCATCAAAGACCATACAAGTAGGTAGGAGAATTTCCCAAGCTAGTGTTTTATTTTTAAAATGCCCCCTAAACTTCTCATAGAACAAATATAATTTTGAAAAGTAAGCAAAAAGAATAGACAAGAAAGCTCAAACTTATAAAAATTAATGACCTTAGAATTTAACCTCTTTTCCGCAAATGAAAATAAAAACAAGGACAGAACAGGGTAAAATTGCAGATGTTCTACTGCAGAAGAATATTTTTTAAGTTAATAATGTGACTAAGAGTATGGTACAGGAAGACTACAATGTAGAAACGTTTTTTACATCACTATCTGGATACAATGTTGCCAAATAGCATCCCTCTGCATCATCATTCACTGTGTGCACACCTGTCTTAGACTAGAGTTTGAGGAGCTCAGAGAAAGGAGAACTTCTATTTGTTTGCTTTTTTGTTACCAACCTTTAGAAGGCATTTAAGATACGTTTTTGGCATAGATAGAGAGAAAAATATCTAATTGTCATTTACTTTCTTAATTTTCTCCTCTTGCCCTGGATATTGTTTCTGAGAAATGTGGCCAGGTAGGGAAGCTTTACCTTGCTTTTTTCTGAGTTTTTATCTCTGATAGCTTTCTGCATTTTTACTCATGGTGTCTCCCATGAACAAGATTACCGTTATACAAACAGTTGCCTCATTATTAGTGGCAGAAGTCTTAGTGTCACAGTGAGAGATCAAAAGTTTAAAAACCAAGTGCTGACAGTAAGCTATATGTCCCTTTAACTGCTTAAAAATCTAAACTTGTGCTTCCTTATCTGTCAGAGGAACTGTTAAATTTCCCATAATGTACACAGACTAAAATGGGGTCACTTAGCCTATACATGCACCTTTTTGCAAAATTACATTATAAATATTAAGTTCTTGCCCCTTGTTCAGAAATTTTTTGATACTCTGCACTTAATCTATATTGTAGGTACCTGGAATAGTAAAGGAAACTAAAAATCCTATACTTGGGATTCTCTGGTTTTTTTTTTTTTTCTTTTTTTTTTTTCCCAGACTTCAGGTTGGAGTTTCAGAACTCTTGATGATGGAAAGCAGAGAGCTTTAGTTCACTTATAGGGTCTTCCCAAGGCTTGTAAGGGTGATACTATTGAAGAAGGAACCAAGTGCAAACAACTCATCATTTTAACTCTTCAGTTAATTAATGATCAAAGTAGAAAGAAAATATTAAGCAAGATTATTATGGTTGTTATTATTGGGATAGGGTCTCACTAAGTAGCCCTGGCTGGACTGTAACTCATTCTGTAGACCAGGCTGGCTTTGAACTCACAGAGATCTACCTGCTTTTGCAGCCTGAATGCAGAGATTAAAGGTGTGTGCTAGAAAAGATTAATTCAACAAATTACAAGAGGGAAATTTTGCATACCATAATACAGTGTATACTTACTTATAGCACTTAGTTCACTTTTACAAATTACTGTCTCATCTAATGTTTATCAAATGAAAAAGCAAAGGACTAGTTTGCTGTTTCAAAGAATGAAACATTCCCGCTAAAGAACACAATGTTGCTCATAAAAAAATCTTTACTTTTAGTAATCCCACATTAAAAAGGCATTCATGTATAAAATATGTCCCATATTTTATTGATTTATATTTTTATGAATAAAAGCTTTTTGACTATGCATATATTTCCAAACAAAATATTTTTTCCAACTTTCCTAATGGTTTAAGCAACTGAGGTTCTGATACATGGCAAAGATGGAGAGTCAATCTAAAATTCTGGAATTAAACTGAAAGGCTTTATGGTATATTCTATTACTAAAACATGGAAAGACTAGGAGTGAACTATAGTGACATAACACATGCTTAGCCTGCATGAGCTCTGGGTTCATTCTCCAATACCAGTAAGTAAACAGAGGAAACTCTGTTTCATATCTCCTTATTAGTGCAAAACTAAACTAGCTTTTGTGATTTGCCAATGGACTAAATAATGGTTACTTTAACCAGATTCTGTGGAGTCTTTACTGGCTGATGAAAAACTAATCTGAAAATGTGGGTACAAAGAAATTATAAAACATTTTTAAAGCTATGTTTCTAGAATGTAAAGAGGCAAAATTATATATAAACTTATCGATTATTTTAAATTTTCAATATGCTAATTTTGCTAAGATGCACTAGCATTCTGAAAGTGTTAGATTACAAATAATATTGAAGTATTAATACAGTTATAGTGTTTTAAATCAATTGTGATTCTCCAAGACTCATCTGGCAAAGAAAGAAACTTAAAAAAAAATTATTGTGGTGTCCAGGCAGTGGTGGCACGCGCCTTTAATCCCAGCACTTGGGAGTCAGAGGCAGGTGGATCTTTGTGAGTACAAGACCAGCCTGGTCTACAGAGTGAGTTCCGGGACAGGCTCCAAAGTTACAGAGAAACCCTTTCTTGAAAAAACAAAAAAAAATATTGTGGTACCTGGCACCATTTTTATTAGCTTCTCAATCATCATCTGAAAAGATTTATTTTTATTTTGTGTAAGTGTGCAATGTTCTGTGCAGTGTCCACAGTGGTCAGAAGAGGGCATCAAATCCCCTGGAATTTGAATTACAGATAGTTGTTAACAGCCATGTGGGTGCTGGAAACTGAATCCATGTGCTCTTCAGAGCAGCAAGCACTCTTAACCACTGAGCTATCTCTCCAGCCCCCAACTTCTTCTATTTCTGCCTTGATTCCCCTTGTACTGTGTGTGTCTGTGTGGGGGGGTGGGTGTAGGTGTGGGTGTGTACACGCAAGCTTGATAAGTTTGTAAGTAAGCATGAGATTATGCTTTAAATATTAAAAGCCTGGGGATTAAAAGTATATTTTCTTCCCAATAAAACCACCTGTAAAATATACTCTAATGAAACTGAAGCATAGCAAGGGCTGACAAGGAAATGATAATAACTACAAATACAAAAAAAAACTCAAAAGAACACTACTCAGCAATTTTTAAAACTACAAATTCACATATAGATATGATGAGGTTACAGCAAAGTGGCTGGATACAAGATTAACTCAAAAAAATCTGTAGCCCTACTATATACCAATGACACATTGGTGGAGAAAGAAATCAGAGAAACATCACCCTTTAGAATTGCTACAAACAACATAAAATACCTTGGGGTAACACTAACCAAAAAAGTGAAAGATCTGTACCACAAGAATTTTGAATCTCTAAAGAAAGAAATTAAAGAAGATAGAAGAAAATGGAAAGATCTCCCATGCTCTTGGATAGGTAGGATCAACATAGTAAAAATGGCAATCTTGACAAAAGCAATCTATGAATTCAATGCAATCCCCATCAAAATCCCAACACAATTCTTCACAGACCTTGAAAGAACAATTCTTAACTTTATATGGAGAAACAAAAGACCCAGGATAGCCAAAACAACCATGTACAATAAAGGAACTTCTGGAGGCATCACCATCCCTGACTTCAAGTTCTATTACAGAGCTATAGTCCTGAAAACAGCTTGGTACTGGCACAAAAATAGACAGGTAGACCAATGGAATAGGGTTGAAAATCCTGATATTAACCCACACACCTATGAACACCTGATTTTTGACAAACAATCCAAATTTATATGATGAAACAGAGAACATCTTCAACAAATGGTGCTGGCATAACTGGATGCAGACATGTAAGAAAACTACAGATAGACCTAAGCCTTTTGCCCTGCACAAAACTTAAGTCAAAATGGATCAAAGACCTCAACATAAATCCAGTCACACTGAACTTATTAGAAGACAAAGTGGGAACTACCCTTGAATTAATTGGTACAGGAGACTGCTTCCTGAACATTACACCAGTAGCACAGACACTGAGATCAACAATTGATAAATGGACCTCCAGAAACTGAGAAGCTTCTGTAAAGCAAAGGACACAGTCAGCAAGACAAAATGACAGCCAACAGACTGAGAAGATATTCACCAACACCACATCTGACAGAGGGCTGATCTCCAAAATTTACAAAGAACTCAAGAAGCTAGTCTCCAAAACACCAAACAACCCAATTAAAAAGTGGGGATCAGAACTAAATAGGTAATTCTCAATAGAGGAATCTAGAATGGCTAAAAGACACATAAGAAAGTGTTCAACATCCTTAGCCATCAGGGAAATGCAAATCAAAACAATTCTCAGATACCATCTTACTCTGTCAGAATGGCTAAAATCAAAAACACCAATGACAGTTTATGTTGGAGAGGATGTGGAGAAGGGGGAACACTTCTCCACTGCTGGTGGAAGTGCCAACTTGTACAGCCACTGTGGAAATCAGTATGGCGACTCCTCAAGAAAATGGGAATCAGTCTACCACAAGATCCAGCAATTCCACTCTTAGGCATATACCCAAAAGAAGCACATTCATACAACAAGGACATATGTTCAACGATGTTCATAGCAGCACTATTTGTAATAGCCAGATACTGAAAGCAGCCTAGATGCCACTCAACTGAAGAATGGATAGAGAAATGTGGTACATTTACACAATGGAGTACTACTCAGCAGAAAAAAAAAAAAACAATAGAATCTTGAATTTTGCAGGAAAATGGATGGAACTAGAAGAAACCATTCTGAGCGAGGTAACCCAATCATAAAAAGACAAACATGGTATGTACTCACTCATATGTGGATTTCAGATATAGAGTAAAGGTTTACCAGCCTACAATCCACACTGCCAGAGAAGCTAGTAAACAAGGAGGACCCTCAGAGAGACATACATGGTCCCCTGGAGAAGGGGAAAGGGACAAGATCTCCTGAGCAAATTGGAAGCACAGGAAGAGGCGGAAGGGAGCTAGGAGAATGAGAAGGGGAGAAGAGGAGGGATGAGGAGGACATGAGGGAGCAGAAAGGTTGAGTCGGGAGAAGAATAAAAGAAAACAAGAATGGAGATACCATAATAGAGGGAGACATTTTAGGTTTACAGAGAAATCAGGCACTAAGGAAATGTTTGGAGATCTACAAAGATGACACCAGCTAACAATCTAAGCAACAGAGGAGAGGCTACCTTAAATGCCCTCCCCTGATAATGAGATTGATGACTGACTTATATGCCACCCGATAGCCCTCATCCAGCAGCTGGTGGAAGTAGAAGCAGACACCCACAACTAATCACTGAACTGAACTGGAATCCAGTTGCAGAGAAAGATGAGTGATGAGCAAAGGGGTCCAGACCAGGCTGGTGAAACCCACAGAAACAGCTGACCTGAACATCAGGGAACTCTTGGTCCCCAGATTGATAGCTGGGATACCAGCCTGGGACTGATCCAGACCCCAGGAACATGGGTTTCAGTGAGGAAACCTTGGAAATCTACGGGACCTCCTGTAGTAGTTCAGTACTTACCTTAGCATAGGTGTGGACCTTGGGAGCCCATTCCACATAGAGTGATACTCCCTGAGCCAAGATACACTGGGGTGGGCCTAGGCCCTATCCCAAAGGATACAGTAGACTCTGATGACACACTATGGAAGGCCTCACCATCCAGGGGAAGCAGAAAGGATACGTGATAGGTAGGGTTTTATTTGGGGGGGGGTAGGGGAGGACGGGAGGAACAAGGGAACTGGGATTGTCATGTAAAACAATCTTGTTTCTTATTCAAATAAAAGATGTTATAAAAATATAATGCTAATCATATCCCAATGAGTTTATTTAAAATTTTTAGACAACCAGAATAAATTGCATTCAAATTGAAAAAAAAAGATATGATGAAGTTATAAAGTCTTAGGTGTAAATTGAAAGTGTACTTACTGAGAAATGGTGTTGGTATCTAGGTCAACACAACTGACATCTGGTGGAGGGTCATAAAGATCAAAGTATCTTGAATCAATCCCTACTATGAATGGACATGGCGCACTGAGGACATCTGCTAGAGCCAGTGGGCAGAGAGGAACATATGGGCATGGCCAGTGGAAAGGGAAAATCATCTTGGATAAACAAAAGATGGGAGAATATTAAGCGTTTTGACATTAAAGCATAACTTATTAGCACATACATGAAATTATCTTTTAAAATGTTACCTAAAGTTTAACGTTTGAGAATGAATTAAATAATTATAACTAAAATTAAAAGTCAGGAAATTAAAACTTCTTCAACAATGTATAAATCCATTATTTTCTAAAATGTAGTTGAGCCTTAAAATGACTCTAAATTACATGGGTAAGTTCAGTTTAAACGGAACTGACTGCCTGTAGGAAACGGGTACTTACCGACACTAATGCTTCTGTCACACTAGTGAGCACAGAGGGCCGGAGTGAGTGGATGAGGATTTTATGTTCTGTCACAGCAAAGACCAGTAGTGTCACAGCATTTTCAGGGCCAAGATTCTGAAGTAGTGTTGAAAACTTCCCACCACTGTCAATACAAGCAAAAATACACAATAAAACAAAACAAAACAAAACAAAAAACCAAACCCAAATACAACAACAGAATGTTATTTCAACTCTTAATTATATAGAATAATGGGGCTGTGTATATTTAACATAATTGTTATTACTGTTCCTGGGCAGGGAAAACACAAACAATAGGAAAGAATGTAATTGTATGAGTTTCCAAAGTCATGAACTTTTCAGTGCTGCATTCAATAGGGAAAATGAGAAGTCTTCTGCCTGTCCTGTTTGTTTTCCTTTTTCTTTCATTGTTGGGACAGGGTCTGGCTATGTAGCCCAGGCTGGTCTCCAATTATAGATCTTGTCTTGGCCTCCTAAATGCTAGGATTATAGGTATTCTATAACACACCTGCATTTCTGCCTCATTTTTATGTAAAAAGACCCGCCCACATTGATAATGTCCCCTCAAAAGAATTCAATTAGTTAAAAGAACGCTTGGTTAGAAGCCAATCCTTTAAGGAGAGGGTTTTTTTTTTTTTTTTTCCTGTTTCGTTTGAGTAAGGGTCTCACAGCCTTGGCTGTCCTGGAGCGCACTATGCAGACCACTATGCAGGCCTTGAACTCATAGAGACCTGTCTCCCTCACCCTCCCAAGTCCTGGCATTTTTTAAAGGTGTGCATCACCATGCCTGACTTTAGTGGAAGGTTTTTATTATGGTAGTTCTTTCACTATGATTATCAGGAAAAGCATGCCTTTTCAGGGCTGTCTTCCCTAAGTAAATACTAATATTAAAGTTTGGATTTATGAACAGAAACTCCTCACTATTATGATGATAATAAACCTAGGAAATCAAGAGCTACAAAATGTTAAGACACATGTGCAAAGCAAATTAATAAAAAATAAACTTAGATGTTATATCTACAAAGAAAATACTAGACTAAGTAATATAGTAATCAATGAACACTTTGTTTATATAATGCTAACTGGTTTGACTTGATTAATTTTTTGTGAGAAGCAAAATAATAAGGTCTTTTTTGAAGCAAATTAAAACATGACCACAAAAAGCTTGTGTATGTTCAAAGCAAAGTTATTCACAGTAGACAAAATATAGTAGCTTCCTAACAGATAAACAGATAAATAAAATATAGTTTATTCATACAATGATATAGTAGTTGGAATAAAAGGAATGAAGCAGCAATAAATGTGATAACATGAATGAACCTAAAAACATGTTCAGTGAAGGAAGTCAGAAAGAAAAAGACTAAATACAGTACCACTTCATTTATATGAAATTTACAAGACACAAATCTGTAGAACAGAAAAGTAGATTAAGAGGAGCCTAAGCTATGTGTGCATGTGGGGTGTGTCTGTGTGTGTGTGTGCACGGGCGCACACACTTGTGTTTGCATTCCTGAGTGCATGTGTTTGAGCATATATGTGTAGGAACATACAGAATGAAGGTTAACAGCAAAGAACACAGGGCTAGTTTTATAAGATAAGTAATGTGCTCTAAATTTTATTACAATAATAGCTGCAGAATTCTGTGAATAAAATCACTGAATTATATACTTTACTTGGGTGAATTTTATATTGTAGAAATATATCTCATCAAAGCTGTTACCTCAATGAAGTCCTTTTGGCAATTTAGAATCATTTGTAATTTGTGTGTCCATTTTATTTTCAGCTCAGATAAGACCTTGGAAAACACTCATCACTCTGGGCTAAAGGCTAATGATGAAATCATCTGTAATTCTTACAAAATTAGTGTCAAAGATGGCAGCTGGTCTCCCTAAGGTATATGCAATATAATAGTTTAATTATACTATAACTATTTCTGACAGAAAAATCACAAAGCTAATTAAATTTCAAGAAATGATACTGTAGGGAAAGCATATTTTTTAACTTCTCTGAACTTTTAGAATGATGAAATATGTTCTGTTTAATAAGCATTTTTTTATTTTGGATTAAATTTAAAATTGTATTTGGTTAGGTGGGGCAGCACATGACTTTTAATACCAGTCTTGGGAAGCAGGGGCAGGCAAATCTCTGAGTTCTAGGACAGCTTGGTCTACAGAGTAAGTTCCAGGACAGCCAGGGCTACACAGAGAAACCCTGTCTCAAAAAAAAAAAAAAGTATTTGGATGTACTTTAGAGGACAATTAAAGCTAAAAATGTTTACCTTCATAATTTACATCTATTACCAATTATGTAACAATAACTACTCTGACCACAACCCAAAAGAGACAGAGAGCCAGCCACTCCTCTTTCTTATACCGAGTCACATCCACACACCTGAAGCCACACCCTAAGGTGTGACTACCACCCCAAGTCCACTGGTGGAACAAGATGCCACTACAAATACTTCCACCAATATTTGAAATTTTAGCTAGGAAAGACAGTATACATATACATTACTTTAGTTCACACTAGATTAAGAGAAATAATTAGGACTGGAGAGATGGCTGAGTAGTTAAGAGTGCCTGTTACTCTTCCAGAGGACCTGAGTTCAGTTCCCAGCGTCCATGTTACAACCACCTGTAAATCACTTACAAGAAAACCATCACCCTCTTCTAGGCTCTGCTGGCAGATGAATGAATGTGGGAATATGTACACATAGATTTAGAGAAACAAACAGAAATGAAGCTTTACTTGCCTTAATGGAAGAGGTGAAGAAACAGGCTGACTGAGAATCAAATTATCGTGTGGTGATAACTGGAAAATTTAAAACAAAGCATTTGAAATATAAAGATGAACTCTGAAACGCCATGCTCTGGCAATAGACATGGGCTAATGATGATAACCATGAAGTTTCCCAGATCACCAATGTAAGAGCAGTTAGTATTAGTTGGACTCAATAAAGTATGCCCTGACCTCTGGCCCCTTCTAATAACTTCTTATTATGAATCCTATCTCTTATGTCTTCAACTTTTCCCTAATTCTATTTTAACAAGTTTATGTTAACAGATTAAATTACTTAATCAATATCATACATTTAGGGTCAGTAAACTAATGGCCTGCAACAAATACATGGGCTATCTGCTTTGTTAAGCAATCTAATGGAATAAAATAGCCATGTTATTTTTTCTCATACTTTCTAGCTAATTTTGTACTGTAACAGCAGAGCTGATCCCCTGAAACAGATAACAAATAACAAGCAAACATTTAACTATTTAGATAAGATCCATAACAGGAAGCATTTTCCAGCTTCTGCAACAAAACAAAATTCCATGTGTATTTAGGTGGAGTATGCTATATAGCACTCTGGCACTAAATATCAAGTAATGACATGAATGTGCAGACCAATTGTCAAGGTCATCAAAAAGTATGTTCTAGAAATTTTATCTGTATCAATATAATAATGTAATTAATTTCATCTGCATTTTCAAACTTACATTTCTGCAAATCAGTATACATCTATTTGCCAAATGATTTCTAATACTAATAATACCGCCTTCAGGGCTACAGTAATCAGTAACACGCATGAAAGTATTTCCTTTGTATGAATCATTTCATAGATTATGATTAAATAAATAGGCAATTTAAATTATCAAGACCTCAAACAAGATATAACAAACGGGGAGAGATGCATTCAACTGTGAAACATTTATAGTCATTTAAATTTCCATGTTGCATTAAAGACACTGCATTTCCTCCCTCCTGCCATATATAAACATACAAGTATTCCTGATAACTACTCTAATACATTTAACCAATTATATGATCATCAAGGTCACAAACTTTCCAATATTTAGAAACAATTTGGTGGGGATCATTCCCTGCATACTTTTCTTTTTGTTTTTCTTGAGACAGACTCCCTATGTAGACATGGTTGGCCTGGAAGTGACTAAGTAGTCCAGGCTGAAATCAAACTCTCAGCCCTCCTGTCTCTACCTCCCAAGTGTTGGGAGTATATGAGTGCACCAAAAGTCCCCTTCTGTGGATAAAGTTAATAAAGTATCAGGGCCTGAATCCCAACATGCAAGAACATCTGGTTTTCCGCAGGACTCATTCCACTTTCTGCATTTAGTTGTTAGTCTTGATACATACTGACAGAGCCCTCATATGGAAAGAACCTTACCTGAACTAAAATCCGTGGCCTCTGAGGAGATGGAAAAGGAACTTTATGCATAAAATGAGAAATATGCCTTAAAAAAAACAGAAACAAAATCAAGCTCATTAAGGCCCTATGCAATTAAACTCCAAAGCTGTGAAAACAAATTAACAACAAAAAGTTGTTTGCTTGCATCATGTCTCTGCCTAATCTAATAACCTTATACTTTTGGTTGTGAGCCTAGCCTTTAATGGCTAAGCCATCTCTCCAGCCCAAGTAACTTTATGTTAATAGCTAGCTGATCATATTCAACTATTTGGTATTTTTAGTTGTCTCAAAACCATGTTTATTCTCCCTAAGCAGGTAATAATCAACATTACTAAAGACATTATTACATTTGTAATATATTTTAATTAATTGCTAATGTTTTGTGACGTAACTATATAAGGTGCTAAAAAATGAATGAGTTTAAATGCTTGTAAATGATGAATAAGCTGGATGAAATGGTGCATAGCTGTAGTCCCAGCTTTTGGAAGGCTGAGGACCACTTGAGACCAGGAGTTCAAGACAGCCTAGGCAACACAGACTTCCCCATCTCAATAAGCTTTCCATTTAGTAATGTACAAAAATCTAGATCAATGAGATGGGATTTTTTGCTTTTTGTTTGTTTGTGGTGACAGAGATAAAACCCAAAACCTTGCACACACCAGCAAGTATTCACCTACTGAACTATATCACTTGGGTTCTAGGGATATGATTTTGCTATAAGGCCAGGCTGGACTTGAACTTGTAATTCCCCTGTCTCTACCTCCTGAGCACCAGC
Organism: Cricetulus griseus; assembly: GCF_003668045.3. Taxonomy (NCBI): domain Eukaryota; kingdom Metazoa; phylum Chordata; class Mammalia; order Rodentia; family Cricetidae; genus Cricetulus; species Cricetulus griseus. The sequence goes on along the minus strand of NC_048597.1, from coordinate 176,464,823 downwards.
ATTAAAGTCATGTACTAATCAATAAGTTTGGTTTTGAACATTATAGAAGACAAAAAAGGACAGAAAAATATTTTATTCCCTTTAGGAATAGCTATCTTGTATTGTTTTTCTTCTAAACATTATTTCAAATCTATCTTATTTTTAGCAGTGAGATCATTACAACCAGATAGAGAACTGAATGAGTCATTTATTGATTGATTCTATAGATGTGTTTAAATATGTGTTGTGCAAAGACATTGCTAAACATAACAGAAAATGTAAAGTAGTGTAAAGTTACTAGTCCCTACCCTTGCTTAAAATCTGGGGGAAAAAAAGATTAGAGGAATGAGTTTAAAAAGACACACGACTGCTTGATTATCTGAAGCAGTTGGAAAAGCAGGACTTTTGTATGATTCATAGAACCTTAAATGTGTACTTGAAACAGTAAATATTTGATTCTGGGGCATACACTTAGAATATTCTGTGATAAGGGGTAAGTACTCACAGAGCTTTACTAGACAAAAACAGGTGGCCATCTTGATTTTGCAAAAGCACTTACAGGACTGAGTTATGAGTGAGTTGGCCATTGTTTTTCCAGTCAGAATGCCATTTTTACTTGGTAGATGATGGGGTAATTAAGCTTATCCAGTGTTGGGTATTCAATGGACATTTTCCACATAAAAATGATCAAAGTGACATTATTTCAAGAAAAAAACTAGAAATACTTGCTTTTAATAATAATTAAATCCAAATTTTCAAATGAAAAGTAGGAATTTGTCACCATGAATATGAAAGCTTTCTAATACTCAAAACTTTTCTGAGAACTGGGAATGTCACTAGGAGGAAGAACATGTGTCATGCATATGTAAGGTCTTGTTTCATCTCTAGCACCACAATAAACCTTATTAAAAAACAAAACACTTTTCTGGTCTAACCCAGAACCCACAAGATGGAAGAAAGAACAGACTCCTGCAAGTCCTCTGACCTCCATACGTGCACCATGGCAACGACATGCCAATACACACACACACACACACACACACACACACACACACACACACACTATATATATATATATATATAATAAAAAATTAAAAAGTAAACTCTGATGCTATAGATAGTGACATTAACAACTGAAATCTTTCTTACATTGAGGGAGATACCTGGCTATATTTCAAATATGTGTTTACCTCAGTAAACCACTGCTGTCCAAAAAACCAATACAAATACTACAAGACTGAAAGAGACCCTCAGATTTTAATACAACACAGAAGGAAAGTTTATTGCTTAGGTTTCATATTCTGCATTACTATTAATTTTGAAGAAACTATCACTTGCTAAGCTTTTGTACAGTGCCAAAAAATAATATCCTCAATCCTAAAACTACTACTTAAGTGCCCTCCCTTTTCTATTATATATCTGTATGAGGTCAGATTTTCTTCACATACCTCACCTAAAACAATTACTGCATCAGACTGAATGCAGAGCCATGAAAGAGAACTCAGTGGGATTCAATTAGCCAAGACATTGAAAACTTAAAAAAATGTAAACACTCACTCTTCTCACTAACCTTCTGTTTTTTTTAAAAAGTTACTATTTGAAGAGATGTTTAAACATGTAACTAGTTTATTAATTTTAAATAAATTATAAATGAATAAATAAATTATAAATGAGTTTTAATTTCTGCTGCAATAAGATGTCTATATTGAAAGATATAACAAAGAAAAACTCACTGAGTCCTCATCAAATTTTAAAGGGATTCTAACACTAAAATATTTGAGAAGTGCTAGTTTTTTAATAGTACAAATGAGAGGAAGAAAGAGCACAGGATAATTAGAGCAATATTACATTTATGAATTATCATAAAAATGGCAACTGTGTAACTTCCCAACTGTCATCAGAGTCAGAAAATTCTGCAAAAGGGCTGAAGAGATAGATGGCTTGAAGTAACAGAGATCAGAGTATGATTATGAGTCTCCAAAGACAAAAGTCAAATCTACGGTGGTGTATTTATAGCTCCTCTGCATTATGTCATACTGCACAAAACATTACAAAATTTTAGTGCTTTTAGTAAATCATTAAAATTACAAAACAAAAATAGGATATCTACTAAATTTTTCTTTTAATTCGTGATATATAAACATAGGACTATTTTTAAAGTTCATAATACATCAAATTATATATAAAATTTACATAGTTTAAGAGTTTTAATATTTTCAGGCTAGGGATACAGCTTAATGACAAAGCACTTACATGGCATATGTAAGGCTCTGGGTTTGATCTCCAGCACTTCAAGAAGACCTAGTTCCACTATTTCACTCAATTAGCTGCTATAAACTTCATAACAATAATATATATACATGTATGTGTATATTCCAAATAACTCACTTCAAAATAAATTAAAACATTCACTGGCAGAAATAAAATTGCTTAAAATAACAGGACTGTAAAAACATAATGATGACTTACATAAATAACCGAACATTTTTCTCAACTCTCAAGAAACACAATTTACATATAAAATTTACATAATTACTAGTATAAATATACCATAGAAAAGGCTGACAAAATTTTTTGAACAGGGTCTCTCTACACAGCCTTGGCTGTCCAAACTTACAGAAATGTGCCATCATGCCCACCCAGGAGAGCCAAATTTTAAGCCATGAGACTTCTAACTTACTTTTCAATTGGAAGGGCATGAGGTCCAGAGATGGAATAACGGTACAGAAAAGTCAGAAACTTTCTGAATGCATCAAAAAAAGGCCAATGAGAAAGAAGACAGATGCATTTGTTAGTGTGAATTGTTCTAGAACTATCAGACTTTCCATCCACCAGAGATGTTAAACCCAGAAGAAGTCTCTGTTTTTCTGTAAGATTTTCCTCAGAGTATGGTTCATAAAACTGAATAGCAGCACCATAGACCTGTAAAACAAGAAATATATTTAATGAATATATTTGTGTCATTTATTCAAAGCACATCATCAGTCTAATATTTAGTGGATACTTTCTATGGGCAGGTAAGGCGCCAGGGCCTAGGAACACAGTGGTAAAATCAATCTTGCTCTTAAAAAAAAAATTACAGGATCTCCTAGGCTGGTTTCAAACTTGCAGTCTTCTGCTTCGGCCTCCTGCGTGCTAGGTTTACAGACACGAGTCACCACCCCTCCAGCTTTCTTGGTATATTTGCTAACTATATAGTGATATTTTCATGTATACTTACTATTGAAAAATAGGTATTTTGATTAAACTATATTTTTAAGTGCTAAATACTCTTTATTTGATACTATACATAGACCACAGTAAGTGCCTTTCAGTGATAAAAGGCAGCATCCTTTGACTTAGGGAATTCTAATTAAAATGACATCATCAAGTCAAGTTACTTCTGATGTTTAGCCATTGCCTGTAACAGACCAGTGACTACAAACTGAAACACAGATGAGTCTTCTCATTTCTGAGGCAGTTACAGAATTTTCCCAGTGTTTAAACATACTCATATGCCCAGTTATATAAATTTAAGTATAAAAACCATCAAATAGGTTTGATGTGACACCCCCATCTTTGTAGAAAGTAGAACTTTAATAATTAAGTCCAATCCTATCTTGAGAAAAGGAGAGCAGTGATAGTACTTATGCAACTGGAATTGTTAATTTTAAAAAGATCATATCCACTTTACTGTAAGTCAGTTTTACTTAAATCAGGACTGTCCAACAAAAACATTGTTAGCCATTCATGATCTGCATTTTGGTGTGTGAATTAAATTATGTTACACATTAAAAGTCATGAGACATTTGTTTTGCAATAAATAAGGCAGCAGAATTACTCGTTAGTAGCCTTTTTAAGATAAATTATTAGGTCCACCCTCTCTCCCTTCTTCTTAATTCCAGTGAAGATCATTTTTGTTCCTGGGATGTGCTTTTTGGGATTCTCCAAATACTCCATCAGGATATCCTCTCCCCAGGTGATGCCTTTGCTCTTGTTGGCATTTGTGTATGAGAATCCAGCAGCCAGACCTTGGAGATTTGGACCAATCTTATGCTTGCCTCCCTTTTCCACAGTGTGGCACTGGGCACACTTCTGAACAAAAAATCTTCTTGCCTTTCTCAACATCGCCCATTTTTAATTCGCTTCCGGGAGATCAGCACCACAATCGCTGCGATCAGAAGACAGACATCCTGCTCTCTAGCCCAAGGACACCCCAGCCCGCACCTGGCTGGTTGCACGTTACTGCAGCCACACTTGTTCTACTCCTAAACTACATTTTTAAAATAAAGAGTGAAAGCAACTGAGCCTTGGCATGGTGACTAAGGTCTAAAATCTCAGCACTCAGGAGGCAGGGTCCTAAGCAAGTTTAAGAGCAGCCTGGCCTACATAGAAAGATGCTTTCTCAAACCAATGACAAAGAAAAAAGCAATAAATACAAAAATAACAAAGCAAATATACCAATATTTTTATAAGAAATGTGAAAATTATTTAGTAGGAAAGTGAGGCAAATTTAAACTGTGAATAATTTACTGAATTTTCCTGTCCACAAAATGAAAATGCTCGTCTAGATGATTTCCAAGCTCCCTTCCAAATACAACTCTATAATTCCCAGGTGGAATACAGTTAAGCAATAGAGCACTCACCTATCAAGCGCAAAGTTTGATTTCCCCGGAGTAACAAAAAAGTCTGTTTATCTAATCATGTTATATTTCATAATGCCTTTGACATTATTTAGGAGCTTTTCTGTCACAGAAAATGACCAGTGAGGGATCAACATGTGACGATGAGAAAATTCTTCACTAATATTTAAAAACAAAGCCAAAAGCAAACACTCAGGACAATGGGAAAACTCTCCTTTCCTGTCTCTGGATATAGTAAATTCAATCAAGTAGAAGAATATGTATTACTAGTTGATTTAGTCAGTTTTCACTATTCTTCCTTGAAGATGTGAAGCTTATGACCTAAAAAGGTACAAGAAATTACCAAATATCACTAGTTAAATACACCTTACCTTTTCAGCTGAGGCTCCAGTCAACACAAATGTAGAGAACACAGGAAGAGGGTATTTGCTATTTGGTGGCCAGCATTCAATAGTTGCACCCATTGGTAAACAAAACAAGGGAACAGATTCTGGTAGTGAAAATGACTCATAATCTTCTTGAGGATATCTGCAAATTAGACCTATGACAGCAATGGGAAATATTAGGTTACTATATCTTGAATGTATTTTCTAAGTTGAATAACAAAAAAAGCTTTCTTATTTCACACATTTGGAAGGCCAAGAATTGCATATATGTTCATCAGATAATTTTGAATGTGTCAGTAGGATTTATATAGGCATTAATCTTCAAGGATTATTATCTATTAAATTATTTAGTATTTATCAAACTTCATCTACAAAGACGAGATTAGAAGTAACAAGAAAAAAAGGACCCTCTAAAAATAAACATAACCCTAAAAATTCACCTTATGCCCTACTACGTTAAGGATATATTTAAAATTTTCAATATGGTTATTCACATATATCTACTTTATCACTCTTACTAACTATTCCTCTGAGGCCTTTTTATACATTATATATAGAATAGGTACCTCCCACTGAACATACCCTAGAAACAGAGCATTATACTGAATATTGTTGGGTTAGAAATAGAAAATGGTTTTCATGACCATGAAGTCCTTAAAGACAGGTAGAAACCATCACTGGTCATGTCATAAAAAAAAAAAGATAAACTGGGAATCTGAACAGCAGGCTCTACTGCCTATGTGTCTAACTCTCCACAAACAGGACTCAGGTTCTTTTCATCTGTAAAGCAAGGTGAACTAGATAAACTAAAGTTCTTCCTCTAAATTACATGTCAGCCAGTCAGTGGGGTCCGCTAGGGCCATAGTTAACTATGTTCTAGTCTCTCAGGTCATGATGCAACAGTGCAGTTATAAAGTAAGAACAGAAATATTGATGAATTGTGGGCCCTGGAAAGAAAGTCAAAAGGGTGAAAGAATCAAGGACTCTAATTTTAAAAGGTTGAATATGCTATCTTGTAAGCAAGACCAGCATGTTTGACATTTTGAGGTCTCTTAAAATTGAAAACTTCAACTATGCATCATAAAATTGCAAATTAGTTTTAATAATGTTCATTATCATGAAATATAACCATTAAATTTGACTAAATTAATATAAATATTAGAGAAGCATCATTTTCATACTTTGCACAGGTTTAAAAAATAAATAGAATTGGCATGTACTCAAGTTGTTATTTAAACTTAAGGCTTAAAAAAATCTCACCTTCTTTTCAAAGTGATCTTTCATGCAGCATTCAAAACTTCAAGATAAACTGAGACTCAAGAGACAGGCTGGAGTTCCAGTACTGATTCTAACACATCCTAACATGGTACACAGCCTGGTTACAGGCAGATTTTGTCTTTAACCTTGTAGCCCCACAATATGTTCCTACATAAATTATTTCCCCCCAAAATTATACTTACCTGCTTTGTAAGATATAGTGTTAGTCTTTGCCACTGATTTTTTATAGCATAAGTATACTGCAGATCCCCACTGAAGAGAGAAGAAAAATTAGCATTCAATTTTAAAAAGTTGTCCAATATGTGTTAGTTACCATGTAGTAACAGATTTCACCTGCTAGCTATTTTCAATCTGTTACTTTGTTAGCATTTTATTAGAATCACTGCCTACTTTTCTTTCAGAAGATCTGATCTCTTTGTGTAGTGGGAAAAACTGACCTTTTAAAATAAAACTAGGTCACAAAAATTTAGGCTTTATTCTAAGTCTTAAACTTGGGCAGAAGTACCAACGACCACTCTTTGGTCATTGGTTGAAAAGTAAGAAAATAACCATTTAACAATTTCTTTCTATGATCTTTTCTTTTAAGGAAAACTTAAAACAAGTATAACAATTAGACACAATTTTAAAAGCTCTTCTCTAAATATTAAATACATAAAAAGCTTAAGTAGTAATTAAAGGAGTAACTGATAATATTTGACATTTATACATCATTTGCTATTGTAGGCATTATCCCAAGTTCATTCTAATACTAACTCTTCAAAAATGCCTATGTAGGAAAAAAAAAAGCATCATTTTATCCCTAGTCTATAAATGAGGAAACTGAGGCACAAATAGTAAAGGAATCTGTCCACTATACACATCTGGGATTCAAACCCAAGCAGGTTGGCTAGAGTTAACAATGCCTTTTTATTCTCTTCAGAGCAGAATGTATGCTCTGTGGCAATAGAGAGACTACTGTCTCAGCAGGAAAAAAGAAATGCATTCTGGTTTTCGTTTCAATGGTAAAAATTTAGCTAAAACACCTTGATTAGTTAATGAAACTTAGAAACAGTTCTAATGACAATGTCAATTACTTTCAATCCAAAACAAATACATAAATACATCCACAAAATAAAACTTGAAAATGGGAAAATACCAAGTATGTGTAAGCTTGTATAGGGTTGCTAAAATACCAGATTAAATCTGAAAAGTTGTATGCTGGATCCCATATTCATGAAAGAATTCAAAAACATTCTTTGCCCTCACCTCTACTGCTGCTGCTGCTGCTACTATTGCCTTTAAAAACTATTTGTGAGCCAAATGTGGTGGCTTGTGCTTATAATCTCAGCACTTGGGAAAGTGAGTGAGGCAAGAGGATCACCATAAGTTGGAGGCTAGTCTGGATACCTAGTGAGGTCCAGGCCAGGCTGAGCTACAGAATAATATCTTGTCTCACCCTGGACCTCCTGACCCCCAAATTCTATTTACTACCATGATTTTTTTCTTCTACTATAATCTCAACAGCTATATAATATTGCTAAATCGTAATAATCTACAAGGAAATTTTCTATATATGATTGGTTACAGTAAAAATAGCCATTTACTTAGGAGTGACATACCTATAGATAAATTCTTTTAGGATAAAGCTATATATTGTCAGTAAACATTTTTCAAATAGTTTCTTAAAGAAATGGCTAAGTATGACTTTGCATTAACAATCAATGGGATCCACTGATGCTGCCATTAAACAACCTAACGTCTGTAAGGTCCTTGTTTGTATGTGCTGGGAAATTAAAATTGAAAATTGGTGATTAAAAGTTCAATTCTTACATACTAACAAGTTTCCCCTCCCTCCTCTCCTCATTTCCCACCCCCCCACCCTGACTACCATCTACCCTCCCATCCATTCCTCTTCAGTCTCCATTCAGAAAGGGGCAGGCTTCCTATGGATTTGAAAAAAAGCATGGCACATCAAGTTGAGGCAGGACCAACCTCTTTTCCCTCAATGTCTTACAGCAGAAGATAGAACAAACAAATTATAGACAATCCATCCAATGCAGCAAACTGCATTTTAAAGAATGCTATTTTCACTAGACCTCCCTTATCCACACATTCACTTTTCACAATTCAGTTGCCTGTGTCTGTGGCAATATTTTGTTTGTGCTCTAACAAATAAAGCTTGCCTGAAAATCAGAGGGGGGAGCTAGCCACTAGTTAACCACAGGTCCAGGCAGTGGTGGAATACACCTTTGATCTCAGCACTTGAGATCTCATGCCTTTAATCCCAGCACTAGGGAGGTGGAGACAGGAAGTGATATATATGCCTGGGCAGAGAGAGGAATAAAAGGTGGGAGGAGACAGGAGCTCTTCCTTTCGGTCTAAGGATTTCATAGAGGTATGAACTTCAGTGGCTGGCTGCTTTACTTCTCCGATCTTTCAGCTTTCACCCCCTAATATCTGACTGTGGGATTTTATTATTAAGATCAATTAGATTCCTGCTACATGTGGCCAATACTGACTTCTCCTTTTTTTTTTTTTTTTTGTAACTCCAATTAGTACTCCCTATATGTGCATGGGTGTAGGGGCATCTGCTGGAGGATGGGCAACATACCAGTGGCCACACCTTCAAAGAACACTTATTCTCAGGGTTGGAGAGATGGTTCAACAATTAAGAGCACTGGCTACTCTTCTAAAGAACCCAGATTCAATCCCCAACATACATATGGCAGCTCACAACTATTTGTAATTCCAGCCCCAGGGGATTCAATGGGTGCATCTATGAACACCAAGCACACAGATGTACATGCAGTTAAAACACCCATAAATATTAAGCAAAAGCAGAGAAGTTACCCTCATTTCCCTAGCAACCATCAACTGGACACCAAGCACACAGATGTACATGCAGTTAAAACACCCATAAATATTAAACAAAAACAGAAAAGTTACTCTCATTCCCCCAGCAACCATTAACTGCCAATAGATCTTCAACTAGAGATAGGGCCTTGCCAGCACCTCCCCCATCAATTTAGAATTTTTAACCTGCATGACATTTGTGATGGGGACTTGCACGATCCTGTTCCATCCTGCCTAGGACATGAATCATCCCTTTGTCCAGAATATACTTGCAGCATTTGCTATCTGCCCATTACTCACTCAGCAGCAACAGCAGTGCCTGTGTTTGAGAAGCCCTCACCATACCTAACAATGGCTCCAACATATCAGAGTAGTGATGCTGGCTATTGTTATACTGGATTCTTGAATATGTTTTTTCATAGTATATTTGTGATTATTCAAGAATCTAGGGGAAGGGTTACAGAGATGCTCAGCAGTTGAGAGCATGTATTTCTCTTACAGAGACCTGAGTTGTGTTCTTAGCAATTACATCAGGCATCTCACAAGGTCTAAAGCTTCTGACCTTTGTGGACACTTGTACTAATATGCACATACCCACAGACACAACACACATATTAAAGATAAACTCTTTTTGAAAATCTAGGAGCATCACTAGGAATCTTTGAAATGTGTTTTCACAGGTTCAAGGGAAGTTGTATACATTAAAGGATTTCCAATCTCCAGAATAACAAAAAAAAAGTTAAAAATCACATTGATTTATACTTAGTTAATTCAAAAGACATTAATTGGCAACAATTAATGTTGGCAAGGCATAGGACCATAGAAGAGGTGATTTTATAGACTAGGGCTAGAGGAAATACAAATCACCATGTTACCTTCCTTCCTTCCTTTTTTTCAGACAGGGTTTCTCTATGCATCCCTGGCTGTCCTGGAACTCACTTTGTAGACCAGGCTGAACTCGAACTCATGAGCTACACCTACCTTTGCCTCCTGAGTAAATGGAATTAGAGGCATGCACCACCATTGCCCAGCTACCATCATGTTTTCAAACCAATGATTGGTGAGGTAAGAGGGAAAAGGAACAAGTTCATAGGCCAGTGCATCATCTCTTCTTGCCACTACAGATGGAAAAAAATCACCATCTAGACCAAAACCTAAACAACTGAGACAAAGAACTGATCACTGGCCTCAGTAACAAGAAAAATATTGGGATGGTGCTGTCAAAGACCTAGATGAAAAGAGCCAAAGTGAAGAGTGAGGTAAAATATACTCAACTCTTTTTTTTTTTTTTTTTTTTTTTTGCAGGGGATGGGGTTATAATGTCTCAAGTACCTTAGAGTGGCTTTGAACTTGCTATGTGGACAATGATGACCTTGAATCTCTGATCCTCCTGCCTCAATTCCTGAGTGCTGTAATTATAGCCAGTTTATGCAGCTCAGGGGATGGAAACAGAGCTGTATGCATGCTAGGCAAGCATTATATCAACTCAGCTATGCCACCTTCATCCCCAACCACATACTCAGCTATACCCCACCCCTCCTATCCTCAATCACATACTCAGATGTTGATAGGTTTTACAGTAAAGAATGGTGAAATGGGGCAATGGAAGAGAGGGGAATATGGATTTAAAAACTTTTATAAAGACAGCCATCTTGCAACAAGTTTGGCATGCATCTAACAGAAGAAAACTGATGGTGGACAAAAAAGTAGAGAAGACTGCCAAAGCCATGTCCTTAGAGCTGCATATGCATGAGATCCAGCATGCAAGGATGGGGGCAGTGAGGCAGTCATGGTATTAATTCACTGATTTTGTAGTAACACTGAAAGTTATTTAAGTTAGAAGGAAGAAGGGGAGAGGGAAAGAGAAGTAGAAGGACAAAGCTTCTTACACAATTTTTTGTGAAAGTACAACTAAGTACTTTCTAAAACAATAAAATATCCAACATCCTTAAAAAACATATTTTTTCAGATTAAAGATGGTGGCGCATGTCTTTAGCCCCAGCAGTTCCTCATGTTGTGGTGACCCCAACCATAAAATTATTTTGTTGCTACTCCATAATTGTAATTTTGTTACTGTTATGAATCCAAAATGTAAATATCTGATATGCAGACTATTAGATATGTAACCCCTGTGAAAAGGTCATTTGACCCCAAAAGGGTCGAAATCTATGGGTTGCTTTAGAAGATGATTTAGACTCCCAGGTAGTAAGACACTCCTTTGAACATTAGGTACAGAAAAGAATATACCCAGAACTCAGGAGGTAGAGGCAGGTGTATCTCTGTGAGTTCCAAGACCAGCCTGGGCTACAAGAGCTAGTTCCAGGACAGCCTCCAAAGCCACAGAGAAACCCTGTCTTGAAACCCTCCCCCCCCCAAAAAAGAAAAGATTTACAATTATGTTCTTCTTCATAGTGAGTGGCTAATTGTATTACTGCTAAAGAATTGACTCACCATACTATTATTGAGATTCTTGTCAACCTTGCAGAATGTGTGTGGTGGACTTTCTCCTTTACTGGGTATAATAATGCATATGTCTGTGACAGCCAGGGTGTTCTGAGTCATGTTTTCAGAGGCTCTTCGGTAAGTGATGTAGATTCTTTGTGATGAGGTACTGCCACTAATATTGGCGGGTCGTCCGTAGGGAGTACTCTGAATAATCTCACAGCCCTGTTTTAATCTTTCTTTCCAGTCATATAATACCCTAAAACATAAAATTTTAAAAAGTAAGCACACAAAGTTTCCTCAAACCTGAAAGAGAACACTCTCAAGTATCATGGATGCATTCTAAAACACAGCTCTGTATAAATTGTGTGTATCGGTACACACTAATGATTTCAGTACTCAGGAAGAGGAGGCTGGAGGATCAGAAATACAATATCATCCTTGGCTACATAACAAGTTCAAAGCCACAGCTACCTGAGATTCTATCACAAATCTCCATCTTCTGCAAAAAAGAGCTGGGGTTATTCTGCCCCCATTTTTCACTTTGACTCTTTCCAGTTTTTTGTTGCTGTTTTGGTTTATTTTTTAGGTTTTCAAAACAGGGTTTCTCTGTGTAGCCCTGACTGTCCTGGAATTGCTCTGTAGACCAGGGTGGCCTCAAACTCAGAGATCCACTGACTCTGCCTCTGTTTCCCAAGCACTATGATTAAAGGTGTGTGTTATCACTTCCCAGATTCCAGTTAAATTTTTTTTTTACTATATCCTACAACTTATTTAAAGACTAAATTACAGTCTTATAGTAAAGAATAACTGTCTCCCTATTAAGACTTTAAATAAAGCTTTGTGCTTATTGATATAACAGAGTGGCAATAATTAAATACAAGGACACTTAATGTTCACTCCATTTAGTTAAGCTATTTATTAATACATATACTTACCTATGTTCTATAAAATCAAGCACATTCTATAGAAAACATAACTCTAATACTTTCAATAAAGGTTTCTAAACATAAAGAAGTTTTAAAAATCTTATTTAAAATGCTACTGCTAATTGTATTACCTTAGGCAGCATTTAACCTTCCTGAATCTTACACTACTTAGTTATAAAATCAAAACATGGGCCAGTGGGTAAAGACACTTGTCACAAAGCTTGACAACCTGAGTTAGATCTTGCAACCTACATGGTAGAACACAGGGTGGGGGGAGGGAAAGAGGGAGGAAGGGAGGACAGAGACAAACACAGACAAATTAAATAATTAGAAAAAAAAAAACAAAATTTCCTGGCTTCAGATACAACGATGAGAGGTATATCATAAAGAATGGATAGGAAGCTGGAGAGATGGCTCAGTGGTTAGGAGCACTGACTGTTCCTCCAGAGGACCTAAGTTCAATTCCTAGTGCCCACTTGGTGGCTCATACCTATCTGTAACTCATTTCAGGAGATCTGATGCCCTCCTCTGTTCTCCCTGGGCACTAGGCACGCATGTGGTACACAGATATACATGATGACAAAATATGTGTACACATAAAATAAAATTTTTAAAGGGAGAAAATATTTGTAAATCATATACCTAACAAAGGTATTAAGGTATTAAATTCTAACTGCATTAAGAATTTGGAATGAGCCGGGCGTTGGTGGTGCATGCCTTTAATCCCAGCACTCAGGAGGCAGAGGCAGGCGGATCTCTGTTAGTTCGAGACCAGCCTGGTCTACAAGAGCTAGTTCCAGAACAGCCTCCAAAACCACAGAGAAACCCGGTCTCAGAAAATCAAAAAAAAAGAATTTGAAATGAACTCTATAGCTCATCAATAAAAATATAACCCAAATAAGAAATGGGTAAAAGACAATGACAGTTTATGCTGGCTGGAGAGAATGAGGAGAAAGAGGAACACTCCTCCATTGCTGGTGGGAGTGCCAACATGTACAACCACTTTGGAAATCGGTATGGCGACTCCTCAAGAAAATGGGAATCAGTCTACCACAAGATCCAGCAATTCCACTCCTAGGCATATACCCAAAAAAAAAAAAAACATATTCATACAGCAAGGATATCTGTTCAACCATGTTCATAGCAGCATTATTTGTAATAGCCAGAAACTGGAAGCAGCCTAGATGCCCCTCAACTGAAGAATGGATAGAGGAAATGTGGTACATTTACACAATGGAGTACTACTCAGCAGAAAAAATCAATGGAATCTTGAAATTTGTAGGAAAATAGATGGAACTCGAAGAAACCATTGTGAGCGAGGTCACCATCCCCTGAGCAAATTGAGAACATGGGAAGAGGGGGGAGGAAGCTACAAGAGTAAGAAGGGAAGAAAAGGAAGGATGCAGAGGTCATGAGGAAGCAGAAATTTTGAGTCAGGTGTAGATTAGAAGAAAGGACATATGACAGGTAGGATTTTAGTTGGGGGGGGTGGGAGAGGAGGAAGGGAGGGAGAAGGGAACTGGGATCGTCATATAATTCAATCATGATTGGAATTCAAATTAATTAATTAATTAATTAATTAAAAGAAATGGGTAAAAGAGCTAAACAGAAATTTATTAAATGATACTTGCTAATAAATATATGGAAAGACATTCATTATCATCAGTAAACACAAGAATGCAAATTTAAAATCACAATGAGATTCTATTTCATACCTACTAGTACAAATTTAATGAAATAGAAATATGAAATATTGACACACTGGAAGACAAATGTCACACAATTTCAATTTTACGTGTAACCTAGAAATGATGAACTTATGGGAACAGAGAGCAGAATTATGGCTATTAGGCTTCAATGTGGGACTTTTATAATAATGGGGAAACAATTGGTTTAAGGATATAAAACTTCAGTTGGACAAGAGGCATAGACTCTGTGAAGTCTTGAGGTCTACTGAGAGCATGATAAATATGGTTGATAACAATATGCTATATTTTAAAAGTTGTGAGATAGTATACTTTAAGTGTTCTCAAAACAAAAATGATGAATATGTGTGACATAACATGTTAATTAGTTTAATTTAGCCATGCCATTGTGAACATACGGTATTCTGTATCATAACTGTGCATGACTTTATTTATGAGCTAAATAAATGAATGAAAAAAAAAATAAAATAAAAAAATGAAAAAGAAGAAATATGAAATACTATACAGACTGTGAAAAAATCAAAACCCCCACATCCTGTTGGTGGGAATGTGCAGTGTTTGTAAAACTGCTTTGGAAAATATTCTGGAAGTTCCTCAAAAGATTAAATACAGAATTATCATATGATCCAGCAATTCCACTCCTAAGTATATACACAAAACAACAAAAACATGTCTACATGAAACGTGTACATGAATAATCATAAAAGCATTATGAATAACAGCCTCAAAGTATAAGCTGCAAATATCCATCAAATGGTGACAAGATAAATTATAGTATGGACATATGCTGGAATACTATGTGGTCACATAAAGGTATAAGATACCAGTACATACTACAATATGGATGAAGCTTAAAAACAAGTTAAATGAAAGAGGCAAATCATACAAGGCATATCCAGTACAATTCTATTTGCATAAATGTCCTAAATAGGCAAACCTATAGAGAAAGGGAGAAAGCTGTGACTGCCTGGGGGTGAGAAGGTTAAGGAAATTGGATAGTACACATTAATGAGGACAGGATTTCTTTCTGATGAAAGTACTCTAAAATATGTTGTGGTGATAGTTGTATGCCTCTGACTATACTGAGTAATAGCTTCAAATGGATAAGACCATACAGTACATAATTATAACTCAATGAGGTTGTTACAAATAGAAAAGAGCCCCCAAATCCAATATAGTAGGGCTGTAATTTACCCCAAATCCTTATTTGATACATGGTTAAGCATCCATCTATAATTGTGTAAGTGTACCTGTAGGTTGAGGCAGAAATTTGAGAAAGCCTGGACAACACAGAGCCTTATCTGAAATTTTTTCAATTTAAAATTTGTAATAAATTAATTTTCTGGTACCCTCTGAAAATATATTTTCAGAAAATATACTCTCTCCTCTGTATCTAACAGGAAGGTGAGCACTAGGACTCGAAGGACAAAGAGGAAGACAGAATGAATACAGAATTCAAGGTATGCATTGCTTTATTTTTTAATTCTGCCCCCATTTAATGGGTGGTAGGGACAGAATAGGTTCTCACTATGTAGCCAAGCCTGGCATCAAACATAACAATCTTCCTGCCCTAGCATGCCAAGTGCCAGGATTACAGGCATATGGACCATATCCAAGAAAATGTGTCTGGTTCTAAAGCTCCCATACCACTATTAATGACCAAACTAACAGTTAACTTCAAAAGTTGCAAAGCATACAATTTGGATTAATAACAGTAATTCATTAAAAAAAATACTTACCCCAGATCTGTAAGTGGAGGTTTATCCCTCCCTCTTTTATAGCAAAGGAAGATTTGGGGTCCCACAAGACTTCCGTTATTGAGATCTGCTGACAATCCAGTTGGAGTGACATCAATACAGGTGTAGTCCCGGGGCACCTCCTCCCCAAGGGATTTGATGACAACAGAAACATCTGTGATGGGTTCTTTTGGCTTAGCCACTTTGTGACAGGCATCATTGAAGTGAATTTCCTCTTCAAGAGGCTTGGAAACGTCAGTTAAGCCTGCCACAACAAAGTAGTCAGCAACACGAGGCCCCTTGTCTTCAATCATCTTCCATTACCAAGTTTACTTCTAAAGGAAAAATAAAAGGTCTTATTCTATAATTTGCCAAGTCAAAGTACAAATCTACAAAGAATGCAAGTTCTGTTCACACTAGCATTAGATATTTTACCTATGTAAGTGAAAAACATGCCTTTTTAAAAAAATGAGACAATCTTTAGCATTTTTATTATAACTAATACAGGAATTTCCAATTCTGATATCATGGAAACCTAGATCATTGAAGTAGATAACAACAAAAACCTACCCCTTTAAATATATAGATGAGCCTTTAAAATATAATGGAAGTTCCCATAACATCAAAATGCTGAGGAGACCGGAAGCCAGAATACAATCTATAAGCTAATGTTGGGTCAGAGAATCTGCTATCTCCTCAGTTCTTCTCCTCAATAATCAAGGGGCTGTGCTTTAAAAAGCATTACAAGGACAGGAATGAGGCCTCTGAATCAAATTCAGACAAGGAACTGGAATGAAAACTGTTACATAAAGCCAAAGCCCCATATGACTAGACTCTTGGTTAAAGAGTGAATTTTAAAACCTCTCCATATAGGGCGTGGCTGTGGCTCAGTGGTAGGGCATGTGTGAGGCCCTCGGTTCATCCCCAAGCATTGAAACAAGACACTACTACCCACAGACATACAATGAATTCGGCTTCAATGCCTCCCGGGCTTGTGCTGCACTTAGACTCTGGAGCTTGAACCTAAGCCATTTGTTTTATGGTTCCAGGAAGCTCCAATTGAGAAACATATGAAAGTATACTGAGACTAATGATATCCCTGGGGGAGCAAAAACAAAACCAGCTCTTGAGGCTACACCCTAAAGCCAGGTTTCCACTCACAGGCCAACCTAAAGATGAGCTCCTATTCTAAACCACCAAAACATACCAGGAAAAATCTACCATGAATGAGTCTCAGCAGATACAACAAACAAGAACTCAAATAAAAGAGCACAATACTCTTAAAATAAACTAAAAAGACAAATATATTCATATGTCTATAAGCCTTTAAGAGTAAAACCTCCTTTAATTGTCTACAATCACTAAAAGCTTCTTTTCTTCTTTAGGCTAATATGCTTCTAGCATTGTCATTACTTATGAAGCACTGTTACAGGAAGAAAAGTTCTATTTAAAACAACAATTCAGCATGAGTCTCATGTCAGTCTTGGTTATAATAAAGGCAAACAAGAAAAAGACTCCAAGGATAAAAAATTAAGCATACATATGCCATAAACTTCCTTTTCACAGTTACCATATAAATGACATATGGGATACACAAATGATTATAGCATATATTTCATATATGTGGGAAGGTTAATATTAAAGTTAGTCATTTACTTAAACCCTAGGATCTCCAAAATGTACTTGAACAATAAATCTCTCTTTTTTTTAACCACCTAACAACTAGAAAAACTCTATAACATCCTCTAAAAAATGCTAGTTCAAAGTAAATAACCTTCCCTGCGGGAATCTGTGTCATACATAAAACTAAAACCTTCTACACTGAGCTGAGGAGGTGGCTCAGTGGGTAAAATACCTGCTGGGTAAGCATGAGTACCTGAGTTCAGAACCCCAGCACCCATGTAAAAGCTGGGGGTACTTGAGGGGAGGCTGTAACAAGAGTATAGATCCCTATGAATCTATCCAGTTAGCTTCAGGTTTAGTGAGAAACCCTTTGTCAAAACATAAAGTAGAGACCAATAGAGGAAGACATCAGATGTTGACCTCTAGCCTGCATGTCAATACACACTTGTGAATGTATTCATGCTTATAGACACACAAACACATACACACATAAAAGCTACACACACACACACACACACACACACAACCCTTCTATACTAAGAGGTAAACTTCTCTTCCTATTTGTTTTTTTATGGTTGATGAGGATTGATCCTAGGGTCCTTTATGTACCAGGGAAGTGGTCTACCATGAGCCTTTAGCCTCAGAAAGTAAATTTCTTTACATTAATTTTTGGAAACTGGGGATCATGAAAAACATGCACTTAAGCCAAAGGTTCTCCAGATAATAATTATAATACAAAGCCCTGAAATGTTATTAATTTGAAGTAACAATACTGTATCATTTATCAATAATTATTTGATAATTTTTGTTCAAAATGTTATAGACAACTTTAGGAACTTACTCGTAAGATAGAATGTTTAGGATCTGGCAAGTTGGCTCAGAGGGTAGATGCACTTAATGCCAAACCTGATTACCTCAATTTAATTCCTGGATCCAAAGGGTGAAGGAGAGAACTGACTCCCCCAAATTGTCCTCTGGTATCCATTTACATGTCATAGCATGGGTGTACTACATATGTACAGATACAGACAAATAAAATATAAAAAAGATGAAATGCTTGTAGGCCTCTTTTATATACTGGGGAGAGGAGTACCAGATGAAGGTGATCAAAATAATACTTTAAGAAATTCTTTAAAAATTAATAAAAATATTATATTAAAATTTATTATATCTGCTTACATAGAATTTTATGTATTTTAAAAATGATTTAAGCATATGATAGCACCATCAGAGGTTTTTCTTTCTTGTTTTTTTTCCCTGAGACAGGGTCTCACTATGTAGCTTTGGCTGTCCTAGAACTTATTATGTAGAGCAGGCTGGTCGCAAACTCACAGAGATCCACCTGCCTCTGTCTCCTGAGTTCTGGGATTAAAAGTGTGCACCACTATTCTCAGCCCAGAAGGTTTTTATACAAGATGTATTCATACTTCAGTAAATCAGAGACCAGGCTAAGTAGTCTAGCATCCTAAGTGCTGGGGATGGAAGCCAGAATCTTGAAAATGACAAGGCAAGCGTTCTACCACTAAAATGGATACACTGCCCAACCCCAGTGTTTCACGTTAAGTGGGATTTCTTCTTTTTTTAAAGATTTTATTTATTATGTATACAACATTCTGCTTCCATGTATATCTGCACACCAGAAGAGGGCACCAGATCTCATAACAGATAAGGTTGTGAGCCACCATGTGGTTTCTGGGAATTGAACTCAGGACCTCTGGAAGAGCAGCCACAGCTCTTAACCTCTGAGCCATCTCTCCAGCCCAGTTAAGTGGGATTTCTTTTCCTTGAAAATAGAAAACAAGAAGGATGTGTGCTCTATTCATAAGAAATATAAGATAACTAAATTGGAAAGTCATTACAAGAAGGCTCTTACCCATTCAGCAACTAATGGAGATTTGGGCTTTTTTTCCTCCGTTTCAATCTCTGGCCAATCCAGATGCTTTTTATTTCTTATCTCACTCCATTAGGTCAAAGTAGTAAAGCATGTGCTACCAAAGACAAGAAAAGGTGAGAGTGAAAATCTGAGGGATATAGCAATATATATAGCAATATACTATATATGATATGTGTAAAATTATGAACACCTAAGTTTTGCAAAATTAGTAACTACCAGTGTCAGGTATAGTGACAGACATATGTGACCCCCGCTTATAGGGGGCAAAGGATAGTGAGCGAGATTGAGATCTGTCTAGGCTATTAAAAAAAAGTATCAACTACTACTCAAATTTCCAGGTATGATAATCACACACTTAGACTTACATATGAAAATTATCAGAAACACAATGGGCCAGCTGATTAAATATAAGAGATTTTTTTTGTTGGATTTGAACTCACAAACCTCCTGCTTCATCTTCCTGACTGCAGGGATTATTTTATATTTTTGGTTGTGAGCCTAGCCTTTAATGTCAGAGCCATCTCTCCAGCCCTCAATGAATTATTTTATATCACCTGTTACTTACAATTATCATATAATGAGTATATCACAAATTCTTAAAACTCTGAAAAACTGAATTTTCACTGTTTAACACAGAAAAAAGCCAACTGGAACAAATCACAATGAAAAACAAAAACTACTCACACATTACCGAAGTTTCTGTTGGAAAACAGCAGCTCTCAACATATGAATTCTTCAGGCCTCGTGATTTAGAAATACTGTATTGAAAAGAATAGGAAATAAGGTTAAATTAATTCAAATAAAATATCCCCCTAATGCCGGGCAGTGGTGGCACACGCCTTTAGTCTCAGGACTTGGGAGGCAGGGGGAATCTCTGTGAGTTCCGAGGCCAGCCTGGTCTACAAGAGCTAGTTCCAGGACAGTCTCCAAAGCCACAGAGAAACTTTGTCTTGAAAAACATTATATATATGTTATATATATATATATCCCAAATATATCTGTGGATACTTAGAGATCTACTACTACTAATTTTTAGATAAATACTAACTTATTCAAAAAGCACATTTTAGTCAAGAATAGATACAGACTTGAAAAGAAATCAATCCGTGGAAGAAAGGGAGAAAGCAGAATAACAAACGGAGCCAAAGTACATGTGTGGAAAGCAAGGGGAGGAAATAATTTTAAATGCCTGTTCCTAGGGCACTTGCAGTGTCTCATTCAGAAGGCAAAAATACGTTTAAGACAATTTAAAAGTAGACTCAGAAAAGTTCATATACATGTTTCAAATAAGACCAATGTTCAAAAGATTCATCCTTTATTATAAATATTTACAACTATCTTAATATAATTAGCATATATATCCTTAATAACAGATACAATAGGAACAGGATAAAAGAACCAAAGTTGGGTAGGAATGTTGCTCAATGGTAGACCACTGACCCAATCTACACAAGGTTCAATTTCTAGCCCTACAGAAAAACAAACAGACAAACAAAATCCCCAAACCTTTGGTACAAAACAACAAGCCATGCTGTTTTATGAGAGTTAGCATGCCACCATCATACTTTCTTTAGACTGAGTGAGTTCAAGTGGGCTGTAGTTGTGAGTGAAGAAAATGCGGTCTCACTAATAAAGTCTTAGAGTACACTAACACTGACTACATGCCTGCTGAGGGTAATTTCATAATGCTGGAAACACACACGAAAAGGGTTTTGAGTCAGCTGGGGGTCCCTCTGCACCATCCTCTTAAATCTTCTTTAATTAAGAAAGACTAAAGATTAACAACCCTTTTGACTTTCTTCCTTCTGCTAGGCCAGTGGGGGTTGTGATAGTGTTATTTCTCAGTGATTTCTTATACTGTTCCTTCCTCATCCTAGGAATAAGCCTTTATCACTTAACCTGGGCGGCGGCGGTGGGGGGGGGAGGGTGGCACATGACAATTTCACTGGCTCAAAGAAGGCAAAAGAACAAGCTAAGGTGCAAAATTATATGTTCATCAAGAAGGGGAAAATTGTATCTTTACCCAATCTGGACCACTGTCTAACGACAGAAATAGTACAAGAGACAGATAAGAACAAGATTCAAACGACTCTTGGCAGGCAGAGGCAAGTGGATCTCTAGTCATTCAAGGCCAGCTTGGTCTGCAGAATGAATTCAAGGCCAACTAAATCTTTCAAGGCTAGCTAGATCTTTTCTCAAAATAAAATAAATAAAAAATCATGACTTAGTTGATCCTAGATACCTGTCTACCAGTCTCTGTGGGAAGTAGGAGAGGATGAGATAAAGGACCTAAAATGTTTTAGTCAAAATTTTGGTAGAATCTCTTAGAAGGAAAGGTAAAAAGAATTAATGAGAAATAATGCAAGTACATAATCTTGTGACCTTTTGATTTTTAATGTTTGATTTTTTTAAAAAGACAAGTTTCTACTATATAGCTCAGATAGCCTTAAATTTGAAATCCTTAGCTGGGAGATAGTAGCACATACCTTTAATCCCAGCACTCGGGAGGCAGAGGCAGGTGGATCTCTGTGAGTTCAAGGTCAGCCTGGTCTACAAAGCTACACAGAGAAACCCTGACTCAGGGGAAAAAAATTCAGTATATACAATTTTGAATGAAAATACTATATATGTGATTTTTTAATGCCTGATAGGATATCAGCTTGTTTAGATATCATTACGAATGATGACAGTGCCAAAACCAATTCAAAATACATTTTCTTTTTTTAAAAAAGCATTTATTCTCTCTGTCTCTGTCTCTGTCTCTGTCTCTGTCTCTGTCTCTGTCTCTCTCTCTCTCTCTCTCTCTCTCTGTGTGTGTGTGTGTGTGTGTGTGTGTGTGTGTGTGTGTGTGCATTCTACTGTGCATAAGTGGAGATCAAAGGACAACTCATGGGAGTTGGCTCTCTCCATTATATGGGTTTCAGGGATCACACTCTGGTTTTCAGGTTCGGCTTGGCAGCAAGTGCTGTTACACTCTGAAGACATCTTACCAGACTCCCAAATTTATTTTCTGTCATATGAATTCTTTAATATAGTAATAATACTGGTTTGACCATGACTTTATGTTCCACTAAACAATACTTGTATCAGAATTCAAAAAGCAGGTATCACCTGTGCAGTGGTGGCACACACCATTAATCCCAGCACTCAGGAGGTAGAGGCAGACAGATCTCTGTGAATTTGAGGCCAGCCTGGTCTACAGAGAGAGTTCCAGAACAGCCAAAACAAACAAACAAGAAAATCAAAATCCAGGTATCATTTCCTTCAATGTTAAATTTTTAAATTAATCTATTGTCACATTCCCAGTATCACATTTCCATTGATAAAATAAACTTCTCAAAATTTTACTCTGATTCTATGAATTATGTAAAAAAAAAACCCACTTGAGATATTATTAGAATTAACTGATTTTCTATTTAATACAGAAGTATTTGCAAAGTATTCTTCTGCTATCAGAAGTAACATTTTCCATACATGCAAAAGAAAATAAGAAAGAGGCATTTGTCAGCTCTATTTATTAAGCACATCGATGGTTATAAAGGAAGAGTTTAAATTTAAACGTATGGGAGTTTAAATGTAAACGAAGGGAGGGAGGGAGGGAGGGACCTGAAATTCCTTTTACTGAGTTTTTCCCATTAGCACATCTTACACAACCATTGACACTAATAATAATGAACTTGTCTTATTACCTAGGTTTGACTAATACTCGTTTGTATATGTGTGTATTGAAGTCAATGCAGACTTGATGCATATGTGTCATGTACCTGTCACTAGTCAAGACACAATGCACTTCCAGCACAAGAAGTACACATGTCATGGCGCCTTCTCCTAACCACATACACTTTCCTTCAGACACCACCTCCATCCCTACATACAGCCCATGAAAGTAAAAGATGTTTCATAAAGCAACAGTTCCTTAACAACAGGTGTGCAGAAACAAACTAAAGTACAAGAAATAAACATGGCACAGAACGCTCTTATCACTCAGTCAGCTAGGGCCCATTCCTTTTGACCATCTAGCCACTCACAATGAAGACCAGCCTCCTCAGCTTTCAGATAAATATTCCCATTACAGAAAACTACAGACTGGAAACAAAAAGGCAACAGAAGATGCCACAGAACAGCTGCAGTGGGAACCAGGTGTGAAAGAACTACAGAAGTCATCTTCTGTTCAAGGGTAATTTTGCCCCTTGGCTGGTAATTAGTCCAGAGAGGAAGTAGCTAGTATTGTCTTGGGAATATGGATCTGTTCTTGACAGTACAGGAGCAGACTGAAAATACTGAATTTTAATGTACAGTCACTTGTCTCCAGATAGACCACAGGCAACTCAAAGACTGCTATGATTTCTGTGTCTTCTATTACAGCAGTTAGAAACACATGCCAGGTGTTTGAACATTTAGTAATGAGTGAAGTCAAAACAGTAGGGAACACTGGAAAGTGGAAACATCACAGGATCATGAGATTTTAGTGAGAATAGTCCATGGAGATTTTGTTTCAATTATTCCTTTTATAATTGAAGAAATTTCATAATTACAGTATACTAGTCTGCCTATAACCAAATAAATCAATCTATGATTTTTACTCTGGAGTTCTGCTACACTATACTTCATATTCAATGATGGAAGAGAAGAGGGTCCTTGAAGAAACTACTGCTTGTTAGTGAAGCTAGGCTTCCCTAGTCAAAAAGTTAGTATATAAACGCTCAAGTTAAACGTGACAAAAGAGAAGAAAAGCAACGAATAACAAAAGTAAGACCAGAGAGTAAATGGAAAAAAGAAAGAAGCTGAATTAAAAGATATGGGAAGAGCCCATCCCACATGAAGGGATGCTCTCTCGGTCTGGACCCATGGGGGAGGGCCTAGGCCCGGCCCAGAATGATGTTGTAGAATTTGGGGATCCCCCCACCACCATAGGTCCCTACCCTCTATGGGGAGTGGAGGGGGGAGGGAGCTGGTGGAGGATTGGGGGGAAGAGGGAGAAGGGATTGACATGTGAAATTATAATTTTGTAAAAATAAAAAAAAAAAAGATATGGGAAGAATTAAAAAAAAAAAAGAGGGCCAGTAAGATAGATGGTTCAGCAAGCCTGCCACCATGCCTAATGACTTAAATTCCATTACCAGGACCCACGTGGTAGAAGTAGAGACTGACTTCCACAAGTTGTCCTCTGACCTCCACTCTAGGCCATGGCATGTATGCACACAAATAAAATAAATAAAATTAAAATGTAATAAAGTTTTTAAAAGGAATTAGGAAGAGGAGGGAAAGGGTGGTATAAATGGATTAAATAAAGGGCTGGAACATAGTTCTGCAGGGAGTGAGCACTTGACAACACACAGAGCACTGGGTTAGATGCCCAGCACAATCTCAAAAAGTAGTTAATTAATTAAATCATTTAAAAAAAGAGGATGTAGAGAGGTGAAAAGTGACTACAGTGGTATGAGGAAAAGGCACATACGGGAACTTTTAATGCTACACATATTCTCTTACAAATACTGAAATTTACTATTGCCACCAAGAAATCTAAGATTACTTAGAAATAACAAAAGCCAGCTGCCAATCTTACACTGAAAGTCCATTTGCAACCATCACTGTCTGTGAAATCCAAGTGTCCTGGTGACAGCATAAAAAGGAAGTCTGATTTTAAATTTCCTTTCTTACACAGTCTTCTTTTACTTAATTTCCCCCTTGCACACGACCCCTACAACTCTAACTTTTTACTTCCTCTTTGGACTAGCATCTGCATTTGCTAACTGGGAGCTAATGTGAACTGTCATCAACAGCGGAATGATCTGTTTCTCTCAGATAACACAGTATCTGGTCATTCCTCTTTTTACAGCTGTAAACAAACCATACAGAAGCCCAATTCTGCTTTAAATATAAATTAGAATTCTGTCATTTGATCAATGTTGAACATTCTAATTTCTTACCAATTTGTCACCATCCATTTACAAAGGCTTTAAGACTTTAAAAAACTGTTTCCATCATCACCACCCTCAAACTGTAACAAACATGATACATGAAACAGATTTTGAGAATTCCCTTTCCCTTCCAGCTAATAATGATTGATGTAATTTAAAAAATTTTATATGGCATTTAGATGATTAAAAACTAAAACAAACACTTCAAGCAGAAACACAATTACTAAGAGGCAGGCATCTTATACTTGTCTGTGATAACAGTGTATTGGGGAGCAGAGAGAGGCAGAAGGAGAAGGCTATCTTTGGCTAAATAGGGAGTCTGAGACCAGCTTGGGGTCCAAGAATCCCTTTCTCACACACCAAAAAGAACAAAAACGGCTAGGCAGTGGTGACACATGCCTTTAATCCCAGCACTCGGGAGGCAGTGGCAGGTGGAACTCTGTGAGTCTGAGGCCAGCCTGATCTACAAAGCAAGTTCCAGGAAAGTCAGGACTGTTGTTATACAGAGAAACTCTGTCTTGGAAAGGCAAAAAAAGAGAGCGAAGACAAAATCCTGAATTCCATCTCTAGGACCCATATGGTTAAAGGAGAAAACTCCCACAAGCTTCCTCTTTGGAGAAAGATGCACTGAGGTATATGCATAGATACATATACATAAATAAATAATGTTAAAAAGAAATAAAAGGGGGCTAGATAGATGGCCCCATGGTTAAGAGGACCCAAGTTTGATTCCAGTTCTGTGCCATCCATTTAGAATGTCTGCAACTCTAATTCCAGGGATGCAATGTCTTCTGGCCTCTGTGGACACTAGGCATGTATGAAGTACACAGATACACATACAGGCAAAACACCCACATACTGTTTAATTTAAAAGAGAGAGAAAAAAATATACAAATACTAAAATACTTGGAAGAACCATGAATCCTGCAAAAAATTATAGACTTTGGGGTATTAAATTAAATTGAAAAATATGAATAAAAACGATCAAACCCAGTGGTGGTGATGTTATAGGAAAAGGAGTACACTTGACAAGTGTTAATAGCACTGTGAATTAGAATGACTCCTCTTATATTCTGAAGTTACTTAAAACTGATTTGTTGGATGGGGGTGGTAGTGTTGATTTTATGGTTGTTGGTTGTTTGGTTTGGTTTGGTTTTTTTGAGACATGTTTTCATCTTGTAGCCTTGGCTGTCCTGGAACTCACTCTGTAGACCAGGTTGGCCTCAAACATAGGGATCTGCCTGCCTCTGCCTACTCAGAATTAAAGGCATGTGCCACCACTACCCAGTCTTGTCTGTCTTGACTGTCTTGAGACAGTCTCTCACTGTGTAGTCCAAGCTGGCCTTGAACTTGAGGCAATCCTCCTGCCTCAGCCTTCCTAGACTAATTTTATTCTGTTAAGATAAACTTTGTTTTAATTTTTGTTTATTATTTTTGTTTATCTGTTAAATAATAAAACATTCTTGAGATGATTTCATAGAGCCTGACAGTAGGATAGTAGTTATTGGAGAAAGTTATTGGAAAACAATACATACTAAGTTATAGTCAGACAAAAGAAGAAAAGCTTTCCTGTGCTTTTGCACAGCCAGTAACTACAGATATTGATGGTGCACACGCTCATGAGCGTGTGTGTGCGTGCTTGTGTGTGTGTGTGTGTGTGTGTGTGTGTGTGTGTGTGTGTGTGTGTGTGTGTTTAGTTTTTGAGGCAGGGTCCTGGCCTGGAACTTGCTATGTAGACCAAACTGGACCTGAACCCACAAATATCTGCCTGCTCTGTCTCCTAAGTGCTGGGATTAATGGTGTGTACCACTATTCTCAGCTATTATCCATTATATTACATATTTTATTTGCTGTATTTTTTTATTCTCTTTCTTTGCACAAGATTGTCAAAGTTCTTTGAGGTTTGGGAATTTTCTGCTTCACACCACTGACAGCAGTACCTGATGAACAGCAGTCAATATTTGTTGAGTGGATAAATAAACAAACCATGATATCTGTAATTAAAGGGATAATTTTAAAATGTGGCAAATCACGAATGTCATGTAGCAAGCAAAACTAAGAAATAAAAATGTAATAGAAATTTAGTGTTGAATAAGAACAGTTAAAAATCAGAAGGGAGTTCAAAGCAAAATAGCCTAGACATGACTTAAAAGCACATGCACATCCAAATCACACTATGGTTTCCAAAGATATCTGGGATGATATCATGACCATATTAGGATGGATGCGTAAGAGGAGAGGGGAAGCTAATGAAGATGCTGGAAACAAAGAAACGTACAATTAAATCAGAGCCCCCAACAGGTCCATGACAGAAACGTAACATGAAAGGAGAACCATGATTAAACCAATCCCTACATTTGAGCATTCTCACCCACTTCCATCCTAAGAGATACTAGATTTAGCAAGCATCCAAACACAATGAACTTGAGCAGAGTCATTTCAGTAAGTGTTATTGTGAGGGAAGTCCAACTGGGATGAGATGAAGACAATGGGAAGCAAGGAAGCACAATCATCCTAGGAGGAACTCTAATGGGAAAGGGGGAGGGAAATAGAGTGGAAACTGGTCCATGACACAGAGCCATCTCTCCAGCCCCTCAGGCTTTTACAGTCATCTTCTCTCTGGCCTTCATCCCTATTTTACCCTCTCCTGAGAAAGTGTGAAAGGGTAGGATCCAAAGCAGAGGGTCTGATCTTAGAGGCCAGGTTCTATTTCATGATTAAAAATGTGCTATCCACAATAAAATATATAAAATAACAACTTTTATGTATATGTATGTTTTTAAAGATACATGATGTGGGCTCTTAACCTTTTAGGAGTCATGAACAGCTCTGGAAGATCTAATTAATGCTAACAATTTCTTTCTAAAACACACACACACACACACACACACACACACACACACACACACACACACACACACATTAAACCCAACACAGAACCTGAGGGCTCCCCAATTTAGTCCATGCACAGGCCTGTTTTGTTTTTATTATTTTGATTTTTTTGTTTGTGTAAGAGTGTCTTGATGTATGTATTATGTACAAACAACATGTGTAAGTGGGTGCTACAGAAGTGTCAGAAGAAGATATCTGATTTCCTCAAAGGGGTGTGAGGGATGCTTGTAAGCCACCATGTCAATGCTGGGGACCAAACAACAGTCCTCTGCAAGAGCAACAAGGGGCTCTTAAGTCCTGAGCCATCTCTCCAGCCCCATTTTCATTCTTTTTAATTAAAGTGTAACAAACATAAAGAAATTATAACTGCAAGACTCCTCATTATCCATTATAATACCTTCAGTGTCAAGAACACAGTACTGCCAGAAACAGAAAGCCCCTCCAGTTTTTCCAGAGAACCACCATTTTGAATTCTAATGCTAGATTTCTCTCTTTGTGAACATTACAAAAATGGAACATGGAAGGACTGACACAGTCTATGCTGGGGTGGTGTATGGGGCTGGCTTGCGTGTTTTTGAGAATCAGACACAGTTGTTCTGTGTAGCAGTAGGTTGTTTATTTTCATTTCTGTATATTTTTTTCATTTTAATGACATTTTTTACACAATTTTGAACAGCTTTATCTATTCTTTTGTTAGTGGACATCTGGTTTGTTTCCAGTGTGATTACAAAGGTAGATAGAAATTATTGTATATGTCTTTTGACACATAAATGCATATTTAAAAAAATAAGAATGAGATCACTAGCACTGGGGTATGTGCATGTTCAACTTTGATAATATCAGTTTCCCAAAGTGGTTATAGTAAAACCTTATACTTGACAGGTAAGGCAGCTTAGAAATGGATAAAAACTTAACTTATTTTTCTAATATAGCAGTTAGTTGTGCATTCTAGAATCATCTGAACAAAGTTCAAATCCCAGTTCACCCAGTGTTGGACTGCCAGGCAAACCAAAGCTTCTGCTCAGGGACTATATAAGGGGGCAAGCAAGGAACCTTAAATAATTAGATACCCAGAAAGGCTGGCTATGCTTATCCTTTGCTTACTTTATGGCTTTGCACTGATTTAGGTTTGAGCAACATTAGTGACCACTTGAATGCTTGATGGTGAAAGGCTTAGAGATCCAGTATCATGGCTCTGGTATGTACTCACTGACCAGATGACTACTGAAATGAACAGGTGCCATTTTTACTTTTCACCGTCCAGACCTGAGCTAGCCCTTTCCTCTACTTAGAGAACCTGACAAATGTGTCTGGAAAGAAAGTGGGCTCTAGAACCAATCATAGAACCTTGACCAATCACAAGGCCAGATACCTGTTTGCCATACTTTGGGAACAGGCACACTGGCCAGTCAATTCAATGCATTCACACAGAATTTAAATCTAGAGCCAGCACTGCAAGAACAGGTTAGAAACCATTTTTTTAGGGTTCTTTGGGTCATGTGTGCATATGAGCTGTCAGTCTATCACCCACAAGAAGGAGACTCTATCTCAAAAAGCAAACAAACAAGCAAAGCACATCTAAATATAATTTAAATGATGTGGGAAAGGTAGTGAAGCACATTTTAAGGATTAAAGTAAGAAAACTCAAATAATTTTTGATTTTGTGGTAAGGAATAAAAAGCCACAATTTCTGACTTGGATGACAATGGTGATATTGTCATCTGTCAGCAGATTTGAGTCTGCTCTATGAGCTTCATGCTGAAACACAGACACAGACACACACACAGACACACAGACACACAGACACACAGACACAGACACAGACACAGACACACACACACACACACACACACACACACACACACACACACACACACACCCCACCCCTCATTACCACTACAAAGCTGGCCTGTTACTTCCCTTCTCTCCTCAGTCACTTCTCAGAATAGTAAATCTGGGCTCTTTTGGGGGGAAGGGGTCGTTTTGTTTGGTTATCTGCGATAGGGTAGTAGGAATTATGAATGAATGCATAAAGGAAGTAAAAGTGTCCACCAAGTACCTAGAGTAGTGAAGCACAAGGCATTCTTCTGTATAGATTTTTGCATAATGGTAGGGCCAACTGCACAGCGGAAAACTGATATAAAATCATATGGGACCAGTATAGTAGTGCATACCTGTAAACCCAGCATTCAAGATGCTAAGGTAGGAAGATTTAAAAGAAAACAAAACAAAAAATTGTGTTTGGAGCTGGGAGTGGTAGCTCATGCCTTTAATTCTGGCACTCAAGAGGCAGAGACAGGCTGATCTCTGTGAGTTTGAAGCCAGCCTGGTCTACAAAGAGAGTTCCAGGACAGTCAGGATTGTTACACAAAGAAACCCTGTCTCAAAAAACCAAAACCAACCAAACAAAAAAACTTGAAAAGATCTTTTTTCTAAAATTATAAATTTCCAGTATTGAAGTTCATTTTAGAGGAACCTCTCAGTATATATCATTTTCAGTAGGTAAATATCATTACATTAAGTATATATCACTTTCACCATTACTGGTCCCCACCTTCCTCAACATTTACTTTGATAGGAACTATGTTCTCTATAAATTTTATAAGTTCTCTCATTTTCAGTCTAACTCCCACTCTATAAAAGATCTACGTGTGAACAGGAAACATAATTACAAAAGGAAACTAACAATCCAATCAACCAACTACTAGAAAATTCTGATAAAAGAATCTAAAAGGAAGCTATTGGTGACATCTTACTCTCAAAGGTGGCATAAAGCTAGAGAACAGATAGCTGAGTATTGTAAAATCTACAAATGTCTTTTCAAAGGGGCTATAATTACTGACATGTCAAGGGCAAGCTTGGAAACACAGTTTAATTTCAGTTTCATTAAGTTAAATGATGCAAAACTTCACTTGGGTTTCACTGTACAGAGTTCCCCTTTACATAACTCTGGATACCTCTGAAATTCAAATTCAGCTCCTCCCACCAGAACACTCACATCAAATGAGTTCTGCTCTGTGCTTTCCTAGGAAAGACTGCCATTTTCTAGTCTTGAGCTTCAAGAGTATACTATATACACTTTACATGATTATTACACTAATAATTTAAGAAGATCTTTGAACATCCACTCTTCTCCACAGGAGTGTGAATTCTCTGAGAATAAAAAAATAATACTGCCTGGGAAAACAGTATGGGACTGATCCAGACTGCATGAACGTGGGTGTCAGTGAGGAGGCCTCAGAAATCTATGGGCCCCTTGTAGTGGATCAGTACTTATCCCTAGCATAGGAATGGACTTTAGGAGCCCATCCCACATAGAGGGATACTCCCTGAGCCTAGACACACAGGGGAGGGCCTAGGCCCTATCCCAAAGGCTATGACAAACTCTGAAGATCCCCTATGGAAGGCCTCACCCTCCCTGGGGAGCAGAAAGGGTATGGGATAGGTAGGGTATTAGTGGGGGGAGGGGGTAGGGAAGGGGGGAGGGAGAGGGAACTGGGATTGACATGTAAAACAATCTTGCTTCTAATTTAAATTAAAAAAAAAATAAAAAAATTAGGGCTGGAGAGATGGCTCAGAGATTAAGAGCACTGACTGTTCTTCCAAAGGTCCTGAGTTCAATTCCCAGCAACCACATGGTGGCTCACAACCATCCGTTATGAGATTTGGTGCCCTCTTCTAGTGTGCAGATACACATGGAAGCAAAATGTTGTATACATAATGAATAAATAAAATATTAAAAAAAGAAACTTAAAAAAATTTAAAAAAGAAAAATGTAAAAAAAAAAGAAAAAACAATTTCCTAGGGCCTTGATCAAGAGGAGATTTTTCTATTTTATTTAATAAACATTTACTGAGTACCTACTGTGTACTTACATATTTGGATGTATAAAAGGGTAAAGTTATAAAAAAATAATACTGCTCTACTCTGTAAATACTTGTCTTAGCATGCCCTTGGCATTTTATAGGCAGTAAATAAATGCTTGCTAAATAAGGAATATCATACTGGGGATATAGCTCAGTGGTAGAGTACTGCCTAGAATTTCCTTGGTTTACTCTTTAGCACTGGAATTAAAAAAAGGTCATGATTATTAATAATGTTATTAAGACCAGACATAGTGGGACACCACTAAGGGGGAGTCTAATCTGGAAGCTAGTCTGGATTACATAATAAGTGGAAGGCCAGCCTGAGCTACAAAGTAAGACTACAACTCAGAGATACTTTTTAGAAGTTAATATATTAAAGATAGCATATATTAATATACAGGTATTCCTAGAATGAGTTAAATTATAAATTCTATACACAGAAGCTAAAAGGGTATCTCTACCTCCACTGGGAGAAAAGTTCATGGCTTTCATAATAATAACCTATGAATAGGGAGTGAAAGAATTTTAAGTTTTTGGTATTATGTAAAGACACTGAGAGTTTTCTTTTAATTTCACTTAAAATTAATTTTATTCTTCATCATCTGGTATCCTTTTGTAACCAGCAGCTTTTAGGATGTCTATTTGTTGGACAAACCTGTCTTTGGGAAGCTGTATGTCCTATCCTATTCCACAAACTAGGGCTGAGAGTTGTGAAACCTTGGTTTGCCATAGCTGACTAGACCAGGCAGAAAATACTTGCCTCACACTAGATTTCCTCTTAGAGATCACAGAATCATGAGACAATATATGGATTTAGAAGTCAGAAGACAGTCTGACAAAGAGACACAGGCCTTTAATCTCAGCACTGGGAGGCAGAGGCAGGTGGATTAATATCAGCCGGAGGCCAATCTGGTCCCAGGCTAGCCAAGTTAGGAAGACCTTGTCTCAAAATAAGAGTCAGAAGACATGTCTAGCCACACAAGTTGGTAAAAGACAACATGCAGAGACAAAATAAAGTGAAAAAGTAGGGAGCATGGGAATCATGCTGGTTCAGAGTACCTGACTACTGGGGAGGGTCCAGCTCCTGGTCACATGCTTTTTTGGCAGTTTGGTTGTTCTATCACTAGATGCCATGAAATCCCAAGTATCCTTGTCATTAATTCCTATTTTGAGTGAGTTAGTTTGCATATGGTTTCTACTGCCTACAAACAAAAGAAAGCTGATCAAACAACAACCCTCAAAACCCATAAACAGGTTATGAGCATGCTATCTTACTCTCATAATCCAGGCATTCATGAGGAGGGAAAAGCAGCCTGGCCTATATATGGAGTCGTCAAGACAGTCAAAGCTACGTAGTAAGACTGTGCCTCTTTTAAAAAGACAAAAAATATTAAAATATCAGTTAATCAGAAAAAGAGTCTTATTTTTTAAAATATCTATGAAACTAGAAACTTCAATCACTCCTTAGCCTAAAAGAATGACAAGTAGTAATCAATGAGAACAGGTTCAAACAAAAGCTCATGGATCCAGCTTCATTGAAATTATTGCTACACAGCAACATGAATAAATACTATTACAAAGCTCAATGATAACACACTTGCCTAGCAAGTCCAGGTACCCAGGCAATCCCCACACTGCATTTTTAAAAATTTTACATATTTAAATAAAATACTATTACAAAGTTCTGACATCCAGGGAAAATTGAAGAATATCTTATAGCTTAGTTGATCAGAGAGAAAGGAAGGATGGGAGGGAAGGATAGAGGGATGGAGGGAGGGACAAAGAGAGAGAGAGAGAGACAGAGAGAGTGTTGTGTGTTTTAATTCTTCTTCAGACAGTGTCTCACTATATAGGTCAGACTGGCCTAGAACTCATCATCTTCCTGCCTCAGCCTCTACTATGCTGGAATCTTATAGGTATGTGCCACCATATCAACTCAAATAATTTTTTACAAAAAAAAATGGTATCACTTAACTATAATCTTGACTAAATAGGGGGTGAGGGTCAACTTTTCTGTTGATAAGAACCAGTTCTACTTAACAAACCAAAATATAATTTGTTTTCCCTATTCACCTACATCCATTCTCTTAAAACATGATACTTAAGAGTCTTCAACTAAAATATTTAATGTTAAGACAATGATCTTTTAAAAAAGCAGTTCCCAACACCACAATCATTATATGGTATTAGCTTCTAACACAACTGATACATTAAGATTTCCATATTAATTTGATAACAGTTAGAATTTTCCTTTAGAAACTTAAGACTTTTTAGAAAAATAAATTAGTTTCTATAACAACAATTTTCAAATGGATACTGAAGAGGAATGAATACCAGTAATTTTGTACTATTCCTATGTTGTTCAAAAGAAGACAAACTTACTTTCATATAATCAAAACAATGAGACAGAAAAACCTATAAATTTAACAGCAAGCTCAGAGATAAAAATAAAACAAACAGGACTTCTATCAATTTGCCAAGATTATACAGATGGTTTTGGTATTCAGAACAAAATAAGGAATGCTAAGCTAAGGTAAAAGAAAAGGATTCTGAAAGAATAAAATGACTATAAGTAAACAAGTCTTAATCATTTGCAACAATGGAAGAAGACAGGTTACTGATCATTTCTAATGTCTTACATTACCTTTGGAAATTGATTACTGAAATTACATCTGACTGAAATTGCTCAATATTCTGATAACTTATTTTAAAACAAATAGTGGAGACATAGTGGACATGTTTGGCTCAGAAGTACAATGTCTGACCCTCATTTTACCCATTTGTTCAGCCCCCTCACACCTTAATCCATATCTGCAAAAGTTGATTAAATGCCAAATAAAACTAAATGAAGCTTAAAAGTAAATGGTATTCCTAGAGTTCTAGCAGAACTTCTAAGCAAAACATGCTGAATTTTAAATAAGCAACCAATTATGTAGTATAATTAAAAAATGCTAATTATCATCAATGTCAATTTCACTTGTGTGGCAAGATGCCAAATGTTGCAGTTGCTAGAAAAGGGGGACTTAGACTCAACTTTTCAGGACATTCTGAAAAGTTAGAAATGTTATCTTTCACTGTAAGATACAGATTTCCTTGGTGTGTTCCTTCACTCGATAATTCAAAACCTAATGATTGAAACAGACACATAAATTAAAATACTCTAAAGTCAACAATAGTTTGATAGATTATTCACTAGGTACCAGATAATGTTTCGAACACTTTAGCTGCATTACCAAACCTAAATGTCACAACTTTATAAATGCATCCTTTTCCCAATTTCACATGGGAGGAAAATGAGGTACAAAGAAACAGAAGCAAAGCCAGGTTCCAATCCCATACCCACTGACCTTGGGTACTCATCTTGGTAATCCCTCTCATACAACAATAAACGATCCAACAAATTCTTTTTAAAATTACATTTGTTTGTTTATCTTCTGTGTGTGCATGTGTGTTACAGTGAAGGTCAGTGGACAACCTTCTAGAGTTAGTTACCTCCAAAATGCAGGTCCTAGGGAGTCAAACTTGGGTTGTCAGAATTTGTCAGCAAGCACCCTTTACCCACTGAGCCATCTTTCTGCCCCCTCCATTAATTTTCATTGAGTGACTTCTCTGGAGCTTGAAATATAACAAAGTAATTATGGATTATTCCAGGAGAGACCCAATAATCCATATCTGAGAAGCCTGTCTGGGGTAAGTAACAAGACCCTAAGTGATTCTTAAAGGATATAAAGGACTTAACCAAACAAAATAAAAAGGAAGGGGGAAATGACAGTATTCCAGGCAGAAGAACCACAGCAGCAATGCAACACTCCAGAAATAACACATATATTCAAGGAAACATCAATATGGAGTGCTATAAGGCTAGAATGGAAATGGAAAGTAGAAATTATAAGAGTTAAGATTAGAGAGACAGACAGAGGCCAAATCATAGAAAATTTTAATGACATGGTAAGGAGTTCGGGTTTCATCCAGTTGACAAGTGAGGAATTTTCAACTGGTGTTTTAGACATACCATTCTGACAATTTTGAAAAAGTGAATTTCAGGAAGGTAAAACTAAGAACAAGAAAACCAGTGAAAAGAAAATAGTTCCTAATAAGGAAAGCATTGGAATAAGGATGCTACAGGAGTTCTGATTCAAAATGATTTAATGGACAGAGAGATGGTTCAGTCAACCAAGGCCCCTGCTACCTATCCTGAAGACCTGAGTTAAAACTCTAGGAACCATAGGTAGAAGACAAGAACTAACTCCAGCAAGTTGTCCACTGACCTTCACATTCAGGCACATTCATGTTCCCATAAACACACACACACACACACACACACACACACACACACACACACACACACACACACATAAAAAAAGAAGTATAATAAAAAGTTATGTCAAAAAGACTTGCCAAATAAGTTGAGTGTAATGGCAGGAGGATCAGGAATTAACTAGTCTACAAAGTAAGTTGGATGCCAGCCTAGGATACACATACCCAGATAAATGGAGATTTCAGCAGGGTGGTGGTGGCACACACTTTTAATCTCAGCACTCCAGAGACAGAGAGAGGCAGGCAGATCTCTGTGATTTTGAGGCAAGCCTTGTCCACACAGTGGACAAAGCTACACAGAGAAACAAAAAAATAAATAAGTAAATAGAGATTTTAGTGAATAAGAGGATATAAAAAATGAGAGTGAAAGACAAGAATGACTTGTATACTAAAAGCCTTTTCCTTGAATTATGAAGTCAATAGTGGTCCGTGATATCTCTGAAATACCACAAAATAAAAGCAAAACTTTATGAAAGTAAATAAGTTCAGCTTGGATAAGTTTGAGGAGAAAATGACAAGTTAGATAAGGCATTGCAATATCAATCCACAGTAACTGTTCCAAGAAGCTAAAAACATCAAAAAAAGAAAAAGGAAGGGAGGGAGGGAAGGAGGGAGGAGAGGGGAGAGGGAGGGAGGGAGGAGGAGGGAGGGGGGGGAAGGGAGGGAAAAAGAAAAGGTCTCTCTAATATTTGTAAATAATCCTGAAAATATTTTAAAATAAGCAAAACAATCTTTTTCAAATAAGTAAGAAAAAGGCCAAGTAGAAAATACGTAAAGATGGGGCTGGGGAGATGGTTCAGCAGGTAAGAGTGCTAGCTGATCAACCATGAGGGCCAGAGTTCAGATACTAGAAGCACCTAACAAGCCAGACATCCCATGCATGCCTGTAACCGCAGATTCAAGGGGAATAGAAACACAAGAATCAATGGGGCTTACCTAGACAAGAAAACACAATTCCTGGGTTCAAGAAGAGACCCTGCCTCAAAGAAACAGGCAGAGTGTCAGAAAAGGACACCTCACAACCTCTTCTGAACTGAGTTTGCAAACAGCTGTACCCTTTCACACACTCAAACATATACTCATACAGACACAAAAACACACACAATCTTTTTTTGTTTGTTTATTTATTTTCTGTTTTTTGAGACATGGTTTCTCTGTGTAACCTTGGTTGTCCTGGAATTCACTCTGTAGATCAGGCTGGTCTCGAACTCACAGAGATCTGCCTGCCTCTGCCTCCTGAGTGTTGGGATTAAAGGTGTGCACCACTATGTCCAGCTGACATGGTTTATCTTAATTACTGTACTATTGCCATGACAAGGACAAATTACAAAAGACAGCATTTAATTGAAATCTCATAGTTCCAGAGGGTTAGAATCCATGATCATCATGGCAGGGAGTATGGCATCAGGCAGGTGTGGTGCTAGAACAGTAACTGAGAGCTTACATCTGATTCACAAGCACAAGACAAAAAGAGAGAAAGCTAGCTGGGAATGGCATGGGCTTTCGAGACCTCAAAACCACTCCCCAGTGACACACCTCTTCCAACAAGGCCACAACTCCTAATCTTTCCCAAACAGTTCCACCAACTGTGGATTAAGTCTTTAAATATATGAGCCTTTGGGAGCTATTCTCAGTCAAACTAACAAATGTTTTTTTTTCAAGATTATGTAAATAAACTCATTTAATTTTTATAAAAACCTTATGAAATGGACATTTCTGTTGATCCTATTTGATAGGATAAGGGCACTAAGGATATAGTTTAAATAACTATAAAACCATTAAATAAATTCAAGATTCAAATCAAGGGAGCTGAAGAAAGGGCTCAGCTGTTTGAGAGTTCTTATTGCCCTTGTAAAGGACCTGAGTTTGGTTCCCAATACTCATTTTGCAGCTCATAACTATCGATAACTCCAGTACCAAGGGAGTCAACACCCTCTTCTGACCTCTGCAGACACCAGACATGCACTTAGTGCATAGTTATACATGCCAGCCAAACACTCATTCTCATAAAATACAATTTAAACTTTTTTCAAAGGTTCAAACCATGGAAGTATGGCCCTAATCTATACTTTATTTTTCTTATTAAAATTTCAGGTTAACATTCAAGGTACCAGGTTTCATCATGGCATTTCCACACAGATGACAAAATACTTTGTTCTTAAGCACTCAGTAGATCTGCATGTGGTGGTGCTACACTGTAACTCCAGCCTTGGGGAAGAAGGGACAGTGAGACCAGGAGTACAAGGCCAACACAGTCTTCCTTCCAGCCTGATCTACATGAGGCCCTGACCAATGCTACATTCATTATACCGGTTACTAAGCGGGAAGGAGATGGAGAGGAATGAAAGTGAAGGGAACAAAAAAGACTGCAACTTCATATAAAGTATAAAGTTTCTATATTGCTCTTTTAGAATTCAGTGTGATAACTGTGATATACATAGTTCTTTTATATTAAATATGTATCTGAAGCAAAAATGAAAAATGTCAACATTTTATGTAGGCATGTGGGTGTGTACTACATATTTTGGTAATTGGGTTTATTTTTAAAACTTTCCAAGAAGAAAAATGTCTCATCTACAAACAACACTTGCAGTTACTTGGGCATGACAGCCATGTTTATAATTACAGCTGTCTGAAGAGGAGGTAAGAAGCTGAAAAGCTCAAGGGATAAACTGTCTCCAAGACCAGTAAGAAAGCTGGAGAGGTAGTTCATTGGGTACCTAGTACCCAGACACAGGACCAGAGTTTTGAACCCTAGCACCCACATAAAAGACTCAGTGAAGTGGCACAGATCTGTCTCCCCAATGCTGGGCGGGTGGCAGAGAAAAGCTGATCTCAGGAACTCAGTAGTCACTAAGAGAACCTGTCTCAAATAAATAAATAAATAAATAAATAAATAAATAAATAAAGTGACTGAGGAAGATATCTGATGCCAACTTCTAGGCCCTCCCCCGCCACACACACACATCAAACTAAAGTTACCACAGGTTTAAAGACAAATTTCTGATCTCCATATTTCAGGTTTTACTTAAAAAACACACTTCAACATGAAATATGTTCCAAAAATGTATCTGAAAAAACCCAAAACAGTTTCCCACTAGGAAAGTTACAAAAAGATATGAATATCAGAAGAAAAAAAAATCCCATCGAGCATTAGCAGTGAGACAGGAAAAGCAGGGGACACATGTACTGATGGCCCCAAAAGCAAACAAAGTTTCTCAGGCAGGGTTGGAGGGCAGAAGTCATGTTTTATTCACCTTTGTATCCTCAGTAACTAGCAAAATATTGGTATCTCTTAAACATCCCAATGCCATTGCCTAACAACTAATAAAGTAATGAGGAAAAAAAAAAAAAAAAAACGAGTTCATTATCAATAGGTGGCACTGTCAACATAGAGCAGTTTAGGGCTAGAAGTAAAAAGAACCCAGAAGTTACTTCGCACAGATGCAATCCACGCGCACACACACACACACACACACACACACACACACACACACACACACTCTGCTAAGAAGAAGGCAGCTTCCTTGTTGAAGCAAGAGCGCTTTAGATTTTCAGTATTTTCTAACTCTTTGATGCCACTTTGTGATTATAAGAACAATAATTTAGCTGAACGTGGTGACACATATCTATAATCTCAGCACTAACATGATTGAGGCTGAAGGCTTTCAAGTGCCAGGCCAAAATATTGTCTAAAATATGAAGCTTTACACTGCTCTTTTAGACTCCAAAATGATATTGATGATATATAGTAATAAAATATAGCTGGACTCTTTTCGCCCTACCCCACCAATTCTACTGAATAGAAAACCAACTAGGGGTAAAGGGAACAGAAAGAAAGGAAGAACGCTTGATTCACTAAAAAACTAAAAAAAAAAAAAAAACTAAAGTTTTTCTTTAGTATCTCCTTTTTCTACCTCTGGCAGGAAAGGCTGGATACTGAAAAGATAGGTCTCTGACATGGGAGAAAATAGAAATATCAAGTCCATTTTCCTGATGGAGTCACTTATGTTTTCTGCTTACAATTATGAGACACCAGTGTAAACAAGAAGGAAAGATCTGTAACATAACAACCCACTATCTTTAGTGATGGTTATGAAAAACTAGGCTTCCCATAAGCAGAAGGCTTAAGAGTTTACAAACAACTAGAGTTAATACAGTTTGTATCACACAGAAAGAAAATACTGTTTTCTTCTTTGTTACATGTTTACTGTTTTCTGAATGAACTAATATGATATACTCTGTCCCTTCCTTCATATAACTTCATCATTCTATATATGTTACATAATTCTCTTAATATATTCTCATAATATAACAATTATATTAAATAGTATTCAAGTTGTCAGAAATGGGGCAAACAGTTCCATGAACTTAAGAATAAATAACTACTTAAACGGGTGGTAATTCCTGTGGAAGAGCTCAAATCAGCGCCAGGTTCCTAGCTAAGAGAGCCAGCACAGACAGAAAAGCTATACCGCTTCACCAAACTTCAAAAATGTAAACTTGTGCACTTTAGCTTCAAATGCAAGCCAAAATTTGCTCCTTTTTATCCTGAATATTAGGCGGGTGTCAAGATCAATTAACTTCCCTCACAAGCACATTCTTTCAACATTCCACAGCGAAGTAGGTCTGTGTTTAATCATTCGGAAAAAAAGAGAATTATGTAACATATATAGAATGATGATGTTAACTATATGTTATTCTAGACTCTTGCTGGGAGCTGCAGTTCAAAGGGAGTTTGTGAAAACGAAAAGCTGCCTCAAATGTCTACCCCAAACAAAACAAAATCCCCATAAAAGAAATCAAATACAATCTTATTTTAAATTCAATTAGGGTTCAAATATATCAGAAATTCTATTCACTTTTTCAGAAGCTGTATCCCAGAACTTCTACAAACATAAACTGAACAACTTGTCCAAGAATCCTTACTTATTAACCAATCTTAGGTCCCCCAGAGACTCCTTTTTATAATAATCTCAAATGCACTACAATAGCTTAGTGTAACCTGGGCTACGATGTTTACAGGTGTCTCCACCTCCTTCCCCCGAGGAAGGCGAGGTAGAACGGGGTAGGCAGAAAATAGAATGAGGCTGTGTATATACACTAAACAAAAGCTTGTAATCGTGTAATACTGTTTCTTTTACGCCGGGGCTATCCTTTCCATTCATGTCTAATACATTTAAAAGAATAATATATTCACAGAGTGATACAATTTCTGTGTCACTGGTTGGCTGACACCCGCTTTCCCCTCAAATAAATACAAGCCTGTTGATTGATGCCTGTCCCGCTTTGCAAACAAGAAATAACTGTCCTGTAAGACAAATACAAACCCTCTCTATGGCTCCGAGGCCAACCATACGTCTGAATGAAAAGCACACTGGAGCAACAACAGCCAAATTTCCCAGTACGTCCTGTCATTTAAAAGCACCATAATGAAGAGATATCGCTGCGACCCAATTTTAGGTCACAAGCTTTTTTTGATCCCTCTCTTTTCTCCCCCCCCACCCTAGAAAGAGATAAACTTCAAAAGGAGTGATGATGACCAAGAATTGCACACACACCCAGTAAAGGAAAAAAAAAAAAAACTGTCCAACTTGGACGCTGTCCGGGCTCACGTGGAACCTGAGCCCCGGCAGGGCCCGGGCATCAGGCTGAGCAGCCAAGCAGCCGCGGGAAAGCAGCCCCCTCCGCGGGTTTGAAACCTGGAGCAGGTGGGATTCGGGGAAGCCACCTTACGTAACTGGCTTGTCAAAATCCCAGCTTCAGGACCTCCCCCTGGTCCGCCCCCGCCCCACAACCCCAACAACAACAGCCCCAGGCCAGCACCGAATGGCCAGTCTGTAAGGAGACCCCCGGAGCACGCGCGCGTTCCCACACGGAGGCGCGCAAACGCCCCATCAGCGTCTCCATCCTCCCGGACGGCCGGAGCCCCCTCCAAGCAGCTGCCCGCGCCTAGCGGCCCTCCGAGTCCCATCGCCCTGCTCGGCGTCCCCCTTGCCAGTCACCTCCTCAGGGCCGTGACAGCT
Source organism: Cricetulus griseus (assembly GCF_003668045.3). Classification (NCBI taxonomy): domain Eukaryota; kingdom Metazoa; phylum Chordata; class Mammalia; order Rodentia; family Cricetidae; genus Cricetulus; species Cricetulus griseus. The sequence continues at coordinate 176,422,374 of NC_048597.1, read as the reverse complement.
CCCCACGCCACCGATGCCCACGATGCCTCCCCCGCCACTCACCTCCCCGCCGGCCCCCGCGCGAGCGCCGGGAAGAGCCCGAAGCGCGGGGTCCGATCCCTCCACGCGCGGCGGGCGGGACACGAGGGGGCTGAATGCCGCGGCGCTTGCAGCCCGCTTAGCTCATCCCCCGGCCCGGCGCTCCGCCCTGCCGTCTCAGTCAGACGGGACTCCCCCTCCCCGCGCGGTCGCCACTGCCTCCGCCTCCTTCCCCAGCGCCAGCCGCCAAACCCGCCGCGGCCGGCGCCATCTTGGGAGTGACGGAAAAGGCAAGGAGGCGGGGGCTGCGGCCTCGAAAGCCAATCACAGGCCGAGTCTGACCCGAGGGGCAGGAGAGGGCCGGCTCAGGGAGTGGGTCGTGGGGGAGAGGGCTAAGGAGGACCCCCGCAAGTGGGCGGGTCCAGGGCGGGGCGGGGCGGGGCGGGGCGGGCCCAGGCTGGCTCGTGACGCGGGGTGTAGTTGGGGAAACGCGTCGTGGTTCCCCTTCTGGAAGGGAGATCCCGAGCCCCTGGCGAGTGTGAACAAGGCGTACTGTATCTTCCTCTTTCACCATCCCAAGGCACAAGGATCCAGCTCTGGCCGACGACCAATTTCTTCCTTCCTCCCCTGCACTGCCTGCAGTCCTAGCTTGCTGGAGCTTGGTGCAGCGGTCTGAGCTGAGAACCGCCCACCGGAGTCACTCGGATTCTGCAGGAAACCCCCTGAGCGATTAGCAACCACCAGTAGCTTTCAGTCCCGAGACAGAAGGTCAGAGAAAGGGGGAAATTCAGAGGGGTTCTCTGAAAAGCGCCTTGATAAAACACCTATTGTTGACTGAAGGGGTGTCCATTACATTGATTAATTGGATATGGCCTACTTAAACCAGACTACGGCTCCACCGTTAATGGCTATTGGCAGGTTGCCTTTGAAAAATGAGGATAATAAAGGTTACTCAGAAATGCTACAGTGTATGCCTAAAAGTATTGAATGATGTTAGCTGTTGTTACAAGGACAAATGAAAGAAGAAATAAGACCTTTAAAAAAGAAATCCCTCTAGGTTCAAGTTAATCTATGCAAAGCAGGCTTCACCTTTTTACTAACCACGATTGAGGTTTTATTTTTTATACCTCCACTTCTTCTCTTGTACTCATTCATTCAGACAACATTGTTGGAGAACCCAGCAGAGGGTACACAATAGTCAGGGAACCAGAAAAGGTCTGCTTTCAGGGACTTGCAGTCTAGTGGGGGAAGCACAACGAAAAACATACTTTGCACTTGGAGAAGAAACATGAAGGTTACAGGAAGAATTCTGGGTAGAAAATAACAGGATGGTTTTTGAAACCAGAGTGGTCAAGGGTATGCCCATCTGATGAAACCAGTAAAGGGAGAAAGGCCCTGGAGAATTGGGTAAAGCAAAAAGATTGCGCACAGAACCTGCAATAGGGAGGGGCTTGGCTTTTAGAACTGAGTGGAATCCGTGTTGCTGGGAAATGTGTTTTGCCTGGAGAACCCTTACATTAGATGGGAGAAAGGAGTTGAGGGCTCAGTTGTACAAAGCCTAGAAAGGCACAGAAACAAGACCGGCTTTGATTCTAAGTGCAGGCTGAACCCACTGAATAGTAAATAGTGAGCGACGGAGTGAGGAACAGAGAGTGGTGTCGGATGATGTCTGTAGTTATATTCCAGACACCATATAAACCAGAACACCTAACAGAAAGTTTTTTTTTTAAATCTAAGTTTGAGCCTCTTCAACACTGAGTTGACTAAATATGGTTCAGATTGTTTAAAAATTTGTGGGCATCACATAATATTGTGGAGAGAAAACACTAATTTCACTGAAAATTATTAAATGATATCCAACCTTTCTCTCTCTCTCTCTCTCTCTCTCTCTCTCTCTCTCTCTCTCTCTCTCTCTCTCTCCCTCTCTCTCTCTCCCCCCCTCTCTCTCTCCATGGTTTCTCTGTGTAGCTCTGGCTGTTCTGGAACCTACTCTGTAGACCTCTGGCCTTGAACTCAGAGATCTGACTGCCTCTGCCTCCTTAGCAATGGGATTAAATCATTCATCACTATGCCTGGCATTTTACATATTATTTTGTTATAAGGTATAATTGTCTGTACAGATCAATGTTATTTGCTATCTTTTTATTATTTTTATTGATTTCAGGTAGTAATCCATGTTAGTCCTTCCTAGTCATTTCTGCCCAATGTGTAATGTTTGATACTATAATCCCAAATATATTTCTAGTAAGTATTTTCCTTTGTTTTTATTTTATGTCCACCACATGCATGCAGTGCCTGAGGAGACCAAATAAAAACTGGAATCTTTTAACTTGGTTGGATCCTTCCTCCCTGCTGTCAGTGTCAACCACAATGTTTTTATCCTCAGTGTGAGAACATGGCTATCTGCCAATCAATGGTCACTAGAGAAAGTCTATCATAAAGGGGTACAAGTAAGTTTTGGGGGGATATGGCTATGTCACTCTCTTGATTGCATTGATGGTCACAGGTATATACATATGTCAAAGTTATTAAGTTGCACCTCTAAATGTGTGTATACTATAGACTTCAATAGTACTACTTAAAAAGCTTTTACTTTTTTACATTTTCTTCTAAGGTAAGGCCACTATGTAGCCCAAACTGGTGTCAAACCCATTGCAGTTCTCCTGCCTCCACCTTCCAAGTGCTGGGATTACATGCTTGTGCCATCATACCCATTTTATTCTGTGATGGAACACAGGGATTGAGGCATGCTAGGCAAGCACTTTAGCAACTGAGCAATGTTCTCTGCCTCAAGCAAACAAACTTTTGTTAAACAAACTATTTAAAGGTTTAGTTGATAACTCCTGTCTTTTCCATTTTCCATAAACTTAGCCATTAATTGGTTTGATAGTTGTGAAACACACCCAGTCAATTCCCCTTTAAAAGGGTACCTTAACATATTATATTACCAGCAGTACAAAGCACTTTCAGTTGAGGTATAGATATATGTATCCACATTAGAGAGTTCTAGTTAAAATGTCAAGAACATACAGTTGCAAGAATAGCTTGTAGCATGTGATTCTTTAAAAGTTGGGGCAGAGATAGTTTAGTTGTTAAGGTGCTTACCACGAAAGAATGAAGACCTGAATTCAGCCCCCAGAACCCATGTTAAAAAGTCTGGACATGGTGACTGTGCTAGTTTTTGCCAACTTGACACAAGCTAGAGTCTTCTGAGAAGACGAATCTCAATTGAGAAAATGCCTACATCAGATTGACCTCTAGGCAAAATTATATGGCATATTCTTGATTAGTAGTGATGTGGGAGGGTCCAGCCCACTCTGGGCGGTGCCACTTCTGGGTAGATGTTCCCAGGTTTAATAAGAAAGCAGCTGAGTGAACCACTGTGGTTCTGCTTCAATTTCTGCTTCCAGGTTACTTCTTGAGTCCCTATCCTGACTTCCCTCAATGGTGAACTGTGTCATGTGGAAGTGTAAGATGAAATAGTCTCCCCAGGTTGGTTTTGGCTAGCATTTTATCACAGCAACAGAAGGGAAACTAGAATTTTGGCATAGCTCTTGTAACCTCAGCACTGGGAAGGTAGAAACAGGTATTCGTATGTATGTGCAGTTGCAAATATGTGGCTAGGCCAGAGTTCAACTATAGTATCATTCCTCAGGTGTTTGTTACATTTTTTAGGTTTATTATTTTTTAAAAATAGAAGTTACTGGTTGCCTGTGACGCACACCTTTAATCCCAGCACTCAGGAGGCAGAGGCAGGTGTATCTCTGTGAGTTTGAGGCCAGCCTGGTTTACAGAGCTAGTTCTACAACAGCCAAAGCTACACAAAGAAACCCTGTCTCAAAAAAACCAAACAAACAAACAAGCAAAAGAAAACCAACCAAAAAAAGTTGCAAATAAAATAGCAGGGGTTCTAATTGGCCTGGAGTTCCCAAATAAGTGAGGTTTATTTGGCAGGGATTCACCCATTTATGCTTCTCCAGCACTAGGATTACAAGCACATGGCACTATACCTGGTGTGTTAGTTGGGGTTTCTATTGCTGTAATAAACACCAGGACAAAAGCAAGTTGGGAAGGAAAGGTTTTGCTCAGCATACACTTCCATATCACTCTTCATCATCAAAGGAAGTCAAGACAGGAACTCAAACAGGGTGGGAACCCAGAGGCAAGAGCTGATGCAAGGGCCACAGAGGGGTGCTGCTTGCTGGCTTGCTCCACGTGGCTTGTTCAACCTGCTCTCTTATTGAATCCAGGACCACCATCCAAGGGGTGGCATCACCCACAATGGGCATGGTTTGCCCCCATCAGTCACTAATTAAGAAAATACTCGACAGGCTGGCACACAGCCAGATCTTATGGGAGCATTTTCTCAATAGATGTTCCCTCCTCTTAGATGACTATAATTTGTGTCAAGTTGACATAAATCTAGCAAATACATCTGGATTTTTTTATGGGGGTACTGCAGATCAAACTCAGTTTCCCATACTTGAGCAGTAAAAACTTTACCAACTGAGCTGTCTCTCTAGCCCCATCACTTCTATCTCTTGGAAAGAGAATTGTATCAAAAGGTAGCAGAGGTTCAGGTGTAACTGAAGAGTGTTTACCTATTATACAGGCAACTCTTGTGCTTGATCTCAAATACTTTTGAAAATAACATTTTTTACTATATGTTATATATATAGGCCTAGATGTGTGTTTGTTCACTATGTTCATGTCTGCAGAGATCAGAAGAGGGCATTGGATCCCCCGGTATTGGAGTTACAGATGCTTGTGAGTCACTCTGTGGGTACTGGGAATCAAACCCAAGTCCTCTGGAAAAGTAACAAGTGCTCAACCACTGAGCCTTCTCTCCAACCTCTCAAGTACTTTTTTGATATTATAAATAAAATTTTCTGCTGCTTTAAGCAAACAAAAATGATAGAAAACCAATAAGGAGCACTTGACTGTGTGTTTAGAAAGTATCTTCAAGTACTTCAGAGCTCTTAACAGTCAGATAGATCTCAAGTCCTGGCAACAGTCCAGTGACATGTCACTACAGTCACAGCTAAATAAACTTATGGCCCAAATGTGTCTTAGACAAGAGGTTCTAACAGTATAGACATGAACCAGAAAGAAAAATGTGGCTTGTAAATTTCAACCCCATGCCATTTCTGAAATGATGTCATCCCTTTACACCTGGAACTCTATCTGGCTGTTTCTAAGAAGTTATTTTAAAACATTGTAGTTCAAATGATGCATGAAGGAAAACGATGAAAGCAGTAACCATTTATAGCACTGGGAGCACAAGCTGTTTTACAGCCTAGTCCTGTCCACCTGTTAAATTTGGTACTTTAATTGCTCTACCAGATATTTCCATGGCTTTTTAAATGAAAACCTGTAGCCTTAAAGTAATCCTTGATATCTGTGCCACAGGGCTTCCTCATGGGTGTGAAAACCTTCCAGCAGCCATTTATGAGCTTTCACAAACTCTTTGGATGACTTCCAAAGCAGAACCCACATTTGCCAAATTGTATTCATTGTGAAACAGTGTTAGAGTGACATTGTCATGTATTTAACCCACAAGCTGAAATGTATTAGTCACATGATCCTAACAGCAATTTATTTCTTTAAATAGACTGATCTGGTGTAATTCTTTTTGAAATAAAATGTATCTAGCAATTAAAAAATGACAGTTAAAAAATGTTATAATAGCAATGACCAATTCTAGGACTGGTGAGATGGCTCAGCCACTAAAGGCACCTGCCAAAAAGTTTCCTGATCTGAGTTGGATCCTCAGGACTGACATGGTGGAAGGAAAGAACAAGCCCTCCCCCAAAAGTTGTACACACACACACACACACACACACACACACACACACACACACACTAAAAACCAAAAAGAAATAAACCCTAAACCTAGTCTAAAGAGAAATAACCAAGAATGGGAGGTTCTGTAGCAGTCTGGGCCACTGGTGTCCCTGCCCTTGGGTGGCATCATCTTTGACTCAGCACTTTTTCATAGTTTTGAAAATTACCACTTTTCAACATTCTCCTCAAATGAGTAATTTCACCTCTTCCAACAATGTCTCATAAATGCAGCTTTGACTTTTGGAATTGTCTTCAAGATAAAGTTATTTGTAAGTACTGTGTTCTCATCTGTGCCCCCTGACTCTGATTAGTAAGATGATATTTTTCTAATATTTAACATACTCACCTCAGCCAGCATTTACATTCCAAATGCCATGCAAAACACAGAAGGAACATGGAGATCCATAAATAGGAACACCACCCATGAGGCAAAAGGCATGCTCCCAGACAAGGAACTTTAATAAAAGTCAGACTGTGACAAGTTGCAGACTCGCTCGTTTCTGTGGAAGCCCAGGGAATTGAATACTCATTGTGAAGACTAAAGGTGGGGGAAAAACAACATTTGGACCAATCCTGACATATCTTTCTTAGGCCTTCTATAAAGCTGAGGACATCGTGGTGCTTGGAGCTGAGGGCGGGTTGAAGTAGAAAGGGCAGGTTTCTCTTTGAATTTTTATAACAAACACAAAACCTGAAAGAGATGCTCATAAATGACTCCAGCACTCAGGCTGTCTTTGGGAGTGGCCAGAGGTTCAAGTCATTTAGAAGGATGGATATCTGTGCTGACTTGCAGGAAATATGAGTCAGCGCTTCTCATCTGCTCAGCACAGAGGTGCAGCCTGGAGATTTGGAAAACACCAGGCTGAACAAATCAGAAACCAGCTTGCTTTCTTTTTATTGACTGGTCCAGACACACATCCTGCAAAAATAGGACAAGGGGGACACTCATTTATTGTCACAGCTTAAGGAAAACTGCCAGAAAAGGGAAACACCTGTAATTCAAAAGAATGGACTTCGGGAAAAGGGCAGCTCTTGTTTTATGTATAGTCCCTTAGGATGACAGACACATCTTAAATCTGTATTTCTGCCCTACATGTTAGTATTATATAATGAACTGTCCCCTCTTGCTACTCCAATCAAAAGTGCACCTGAAAGTCAACATTTTCAAAGAAACTCATTATTTTTGTTTCAAACCTGTCAGTCCTAAATTTTGGAATTACTGGCTAGGCATGGTAGCAGACACCTTTAATCCTAGCACTAGAGAGGCAGAGGCAGGAAGATCTTTGTGAGTTAGAGGTCACTATATAGCATGAGTTCTAAACTCACTATATAGTGAGTTCTAAAATGGCCAGGGCTTTATAGAGACTGTTTGGGGGGGAGGGGCGGAATAAAGATTATTATAGGCTGGAGAGATGGCTCAGTGGTTAAGAGCACCTGTTGCTCTTGCAGAGGACCTGGGTTCAGTTCCCAGCATCCACATGGCAGATCACAACAGTTCTTGACTCCAGCTCTAGGAGATGGGGTGGGGTAAAGGATGACACCCTCTTTCTGACCTCCATGGGTACCAGGAATGTGAGTGGTACACATACAGGCAAAACACTCAAATGAATAAATAAGCCTAAAATATATTGTTTGTGTGTGATATCTGTAGTGAGGTGCACAGGTACAAAGGTGGTGCGCATGTGGACATCAGAGTATGTAGAGTGTGCCCTTTACTAGGGCTCCAGGGCTCACACTCCTATCAGCAGGCTTGTATGCTAAGCACTTGTGCTCAAGGAGTTATCTCACTGGCACCTCTTTCTTATATTTTGAGACAGGGCCACTCAGTGAACCTGGAGATTGCCAATTAGCTGGACTGATTGGCCATGGAGCTCCTGGGATTCACCTGTCTCTGTCTCCTCAAAGCTGCCTTTACATGTACTTCCCACTGCATGGCTGTGGGGGTCTGACTGATGTCCTCATGCTTGAGTGGAAACACTTTACAAACTGAGCCATCTCTCCAGCACCTGTATTCTCTAATTTATTTTTTTCTATTTTTTTTTTTTGAGACAGGGTTTCTCTGTTGGAGCCTGTCCTGGAACTAGCTCTTGCAGACCAGGCTGGCCTCTAACTCACAGAGATCCGCCTGCCTCTGCCTCCTGAGTGCTGGGATTAAAGGCGTGCGCCACCAACGCCCAGATATTCTCTAATTTCTTGAATGGTATCCACTGTGCACTTAGTCACAGAAGTTAAAACTTTTGAGTCATCAATCTCATTTTGCCTTCTTTTTATTTGGTGTTAGGGATTGAATCCAGGGCTTCACAGATGTTAGCTAAACACTCTTCCAACTGAACTACATCCTTAGCCATCAATATCTAAGAGGTGTGGTAGTTTGAATGAGAAAGGCCTCCATAGGCTCATATATTTGAGTGCTTGGTCTCCAGTGGGTGGAACTGTTTGGAAAGGATTGGGGGGTGTAGTTTTGTTGAAGGAGGTGTATCATTAGAGGTAGGTTTTGAGATTTCAAGAAATCTTACCACTCCTGGTTCTCTCCCTCCCCCCATGCCAGCTGCCTATTGGCATCTTCTTTGCCATGATGATCTTATACCTTAATCCTCTGAAGCCATGAGCCCCAAATTAAATACTTTCTTTTATAGATTGTTTTGGCTGTGGTGTTTTGTCATTGCAATAGAAAAGTAACTAAAACAGGGTGCCAGGCATTAAGCCAGTCCCTCTTCTCCACTGCCTCTCCGTAGGGTGATGGAGCATCTCTCATTCAGAACACTATCACACCAACAGTACAAGGTCTTTAACAGACTGGAAGCATTTAAACCTCTGCTACTTGTAAGAGCACTTTAGGCAAGCTCAGCCTATGGCATGAGCCTATGATCCCATCATTCAGGGCACTGAGTCAGGAAGGTTGTGATTTTAAGCCAATAAGACACATAATGAAACATTGTATCAAGAAGAAGAAGAAGAAGAAGAAGAAGAAGAAGAAGAAGAAGAAGAAGAAGAAGAAGAAGAAGAAGAAGAAGAAGAAGAAGAAGAAGAAGAAGAAGAAGAAGAAGCACTGCATTCCCTTTCCCACACATGAGTATGAAGACACCGGTCAGTTGTAACAAAGGCAAAATTCATCCAGAAGGAAAAACTCCCACAATTAGCTTATTCAAGATTTAGAGGATAAAGGCTGGAAAGATGGCTCAGAGATTAGCTGTTCTTGCAGAAGGTCTAAATTCAATTCCCAACACACACACACACTGAGCAGCTGACAAAAGGCCTGCAACCCAGATGCAAGGGATCTGGCAGGCTCTTCTGGCCTATGTGGATACTTGTACACATGTGACACACACACACACACACACACACACACACACACACATAAAAAATAAGAAAAGTTTTCAAAGACTTGGAGAATAATAGACTGCTAGTAATAGATTTTTAAGCTTCAAAAAATCTCTAAAGTTATCAGTTTTTCTGATAACTAAATAACCCCAAAGTTATTTCAGGCTCTCAAGTGTGAGCATCACCTAACTGCTTGCCAGCAGTACACAGCCTTCCTCTATGTTTCATTCAGAATCCTGCAATCTTGCATATTTGCATATTGTAATTGCTTTAACAGCATCTGTAATTTAATAAATAATTTAATAAATATCACTTTGTTGAATTAATGGACTTTAGACATCATATCTATGGAGTGAATACTTTGTGATAATAACTTACAGAACTTAAAATTATGTTAAGGGGCTAGTGATATGCCTCAGTTGGTAGAATGCTTGTCCAGCTTGCATAGGATCCTGGGATCAGTCCTCAGCACTGCACAAAGCCAGGCCTGGTGGTGCCTGCCTGCAATCCCAGCATGTGGGAGGTGGAATCAGGAGGATCAGAGATTCAGGGTCACCCTTGGGTATGTAACAAATTGGAGGCCCACCTGGGCTATCTGAGACTGTCTCATGTATGTTTACAGGGAAAGAGAATTGTGCTAGGCAGCGGTGGCTCACGCCTTTAATCCCAGCACTTCGGAGGCAGAGGCAGGTGAATCTCTGAGTTCAAGGCCAGACTGGTCTACAAAGTGAGTTCCAGGACAGCCAGGGCTATTACATAAAGAAACATTATCTCAAAAAAAAAAAACAGAGGGGGGAGTTATCGGTCATCTGAAAGTATTGGTACTAAATAGAAAAGAAGGCATTCAGAAATGGTATGATAGCACAGTGCTGTCCTAACTGCCGTGTACCTGCATGGAAGTCATGCCGCCTGGAAGGCAGTAGACAGTACAGCTGAAGAACAGCAGTCAGAGTGCTTCACATTAGGCTGAAGAGAATTATCTACGATGATACTGGCCACATTTAGCTAATATTTAATATTTATGTATTAAAAGGGAATTGGGCAGATAATGGCTCCATGAAAAGAGACAAGAAATGTATTCTTCCATTTCAAATTATCTCATAAAGTAAAGCTGAAAAATACTGATGATAGATAGGGCTGGCAAGATGGCTCAATGGGAGAAAGTGCTTGCTGAGCAAGCCTGAAAACCTGAATTTGATCCCTGGAGTACATGTAAATGTGGAAGGAGAGAACCAACTCACAAAGCTGTGCTCTGACCTCCAGACAGGTGCCACAGCAGATACACCCATGTGTACACATATCACACACCCACACACACCTTTTAATTTTTAAAAAGAAGTGCTAAAGATAATTTAAAAAATATCGTTCATGGGGACTGAGTTGGCTCAGTCAGTAAAGTGCTTGCCATGCAAGCACAAGGACCTGAGTTCAGTCCCTAGGACCCACATAAAAGCTAAATGATAAGCTTTAGAGTCACTGAGAGACTGCTCCAAAAAATAAGGTGGAGGGCAATTGAGAAAGACATCAGAAGTTACTATGCTCTCTCTCTCTCTCTCTCTCTCTCTCTCTCTCTCTCTCCCTCTCTCCTCTCCTCTCTCTCTCTCTCTCTCTCTCTCTCTCTCTCTCTCTCTCTCACACACACACACACACACACACACACACACACACACACACGTCTTCACAAAGGACAACCTCAAGGCCGGAGTTTAAGTAACTTACATAGTAGTTGGACAATGGTAAGGCACAGTGGATTATGTTCTATGGCAATTGAGGTGAGCAGACAACAGAAAATTATTTCATATTTATCTTCCAACCCACATCAGTTGATTTCTTGTTTCTATACTCCAGAGCATAGAACTTTCATGCAGAAATAAATCTCAGAGAGTAGCCAATGACAATTTCAATTTTAAGACAGTGACCATTTGCCTATCTGGGACTTCTCCAAAGTCACAGACTTGCAACTGTGTGAAAAGAGCTAGAGCCAGGTTCCACTTCTCAGATCTAGAGTGCTTAGCTCACTACGTTCCATTTATACCAATCAGGTCTGGGAATGCAGGTCCAGTCTCTCTTTGAAGCAAGACTAATAAATGGGAAAGCCTTAGTTTTGGCAGGAAAAAAATCAAGCTCAGAAAAGTAAAGTAAAATTTCCCAAGTCATTTGACAGATGGTGAGCTCAGGCCTCATGATCCCTGGGCCAATGGATCTCTATAGGAGAAGCCAAAAAAGCAAAACTACCATGTCTCTGGGCATACAAATCCCTCCTTCCATCCACCTGTATTTTGCTTTAAACTATTATATACAATGTAGGCTGCTAGATGCTAAAGAAAAGATTGTAAGACTAACAGATTCATTTTTTTGCAAGATGAGATGTCTATGCTGCAAGATTGGAAATTTAATGATTCCCTGATTATCAGGGAAACACACATGTCTTGTTATTGGTTGAGAAGGTAGCAAGAAGTTAATTCTTGGAATATTACAGTATTGAAATTTTTGGTTTATTTTTCCTTTTTCTATTTATTTACTTATAGACAGGATCTCATGCCTGGCCTCAAATTCACTATGTAGTTGAACCTGGCCTCGAACTTCTGACCCTCCTGTCTCCCAACTGCTAGGATTACAGAAAGGAGCCACTGGATCCGATCAATGAATTGTTATATGTGTGTGTATGTAAACACACAGGCTCTAATCAATCTATTTATCTATCTATATCTACATATCTGTGTTGTGCTATCTAAATTCTCCTCTAGGACTGAAGCATTCATTCTTCCAGCTGCCAAGATTATTGGCAGCCACCAGATTTTATCAAGGTCCTTCTATAGGACTCTCCAGGAAGAAAGCTACTTGCTCCAGGCCATGTCCTCTTCCTGGTTGTATCTGTATCCAATAACTGGCAGGTAGGTATGTAAAAGCCTGATCCCCATCTCCAGTTCTCAGTAATCTGAAGATCATGCCAGTGTATTCAAGATTAATTGAGGCCATCTACTGTTGTCGGTAGCGTGACTTCTTCCCATTTCCATTCTTGCTACTTTTTCACCTCCATGTGTGTCTATTCTGAGGGACTTCTCAATGGACATTCTGCATGCCGGGCATAATGGCACATGCCTATAATCCTAGGACTTGGGAAGCTGAGGCAGAAGAATTGCAAGTTTGAGGCCAGCCTGGGTGTTGTGTCACACTATTCCTGGGGAGTTGTGAACTATTCCTGGGGAATAGTTGTGTCACACTATTCCTGGGGAGTTGGAATGTCTACCAACCCCAGATAGAAAACCAACAGCTAAGAATACAACCAAAGCCCAACTTGATGAACCAATACATTTTATTGGGATTACATACAAGTGCGAGCTGCATCACCAAAGTCCACCCCAGCCTGGGCACAGCTCATAAAAGGCTGGGGCATACTACTGCTCTACTGGCAGCTCGACAGGTTGGAAGATGTCCTTTCTAGGTAGCTCAGTAGGTCTGGGGCTCCGGTAAGCTGTTAGGCTAGTCTCTGTTGCTTCCAGGTAGCCTGGCTCATCTGAGATCTTCTGGACAGCTTAGCTTTAGTGTCTCTCAGCAGCTTTCTATATGGAGGGGGAGGAAGTTTCAAGAACTTTCTGAAGCTTTTGAGTTGTTTATTTCCTGAACTTAACTAGCTTCCCTTCAGGATGAAATGTTTTACTTCTCTATAGAACATCCTGTGTCTTAAGCTTCCCTCTAAGGTGGATGGGTCAGAAAATTGATATACAATACTGGCTTCTCAGTGAGATCCAAGCTACCTTGTTTTACTAGCTACATAGTAAAAATCCTGTCTCCAAAAAAAAAAAAAAAAAAAAGCATGGGCAGGCATGGTAGCACACATTGTTTTCTTGTTTGGTTGGTTTGATTTTTTGTTTTTGGAGACAGTGTTTCTCTGTGGCTTTGGGGGCTGTCCTGAAACTAGCTCTTGTAGACCAAGCTGGTCTCAAACTCACAGAGATCTGCCTGCTTCTGCCTCCCCAGTGCTGGGATTAAAGGCGTGCGCCACCACTGCCCGGCTGGTAGCACACACTTTCAATCTCAGCACTTGGATGGCAGGGGCAGATGGATCTCTGAATTTGAAGCCAGCTTGGTCTACACAGCAAGTTCCAGAACAGTTCTACATAGTGAGACTATGTCATTGAGAGAAACAGATTTTGTTTTGTTTTGTTTTGTTTTGTTGAAAGCAATTAACCCTGTAAGGGCTTGTATTTTCTAAACTTTAACCTTTTGCATTGATTAATGAATCATATTAGCTAGTGAAGTCAAGGTCCTACCAAAGGGATAATATACAGTTACCACCGACATCAGGGATAAATGACAGAAGTCATGTTAGCCCTGGTGTGTTGCTAGCCAGCTTTGGGTTCTAGTGCACCCTTTTTACAAAAAGAATTGATTTGCTGAGTTACTTTCATTTTGTTTGTATGTATTCCTTAGTATGACACTGGGATTATTTCTAACATTTCAAAAAAAAAATATCCTGGCAAAAATCTGTCTCAGAGGTTACATTCCAGGCTGCGTGATCTGCATGGATGGAATCTAAATGTAAAAGTCATTTCTCTTTTTGTGGTCCTGGAAGTTTGAAAACCAGAGGCTAGGGAGATGGCTCAGAGAGTAAAATGTCTGCTATAGGAGAACTTCAGTTTGGATCTGCAGCATCCATATGAAAAGGTCTGATGTGAGCTGGATGGTGACTTCGCATATCTTTAATCCCAGCACTCGGGAGGCAGAGGCAAGCAGATCTCAGTCTGAGGCCAGCCTATCTATTGTCTTTGCTTGATTTTCAGAGAGAGAGAGAGAGAGAGAGAGAGAGAGAGAGAGAGAGAGAGAGAGAGAGATCTGAAGAATGAGCTAAAAATAAAAGGAAAATGAGCATGGCCAATAGTGAAACTACAAATTAAGGCTAGATTCTTAGATGCTGTCACAACTGTGGGAGGGTTCTTGGCTATAATGTTTTCATGTCATTTTATTTCACTTCTTTGTTTTGGTTGTTTAAAACAGGTTTCATTGTGTAACCTGAGTCTTTTTACTTTTGTCCTTAAAAATAGTTTTATTATGTTAATAATGTGTGTGTGTGTGTGTATGTATGTATGTGTGTATGTTTGTGTGTGCACCACAACACACTTGTGAAAGTCAGAGGACACCTTGTCACTTCTCTCCTACCAGGTGGGACCTGGGGTTCTGTCAGGTTTAGAGGCAAGTACCTTAACTGTAGATGAGTCATCTCTCCGGCCTACGGCCCCACCCTCCACCCCATACCTGTTTGTTTCAGGGTTATTTGGCTTTTGTTTGTTTTCTTGTTTTGGTTTGTTTGTTTGTTTGTTTGTTTTTTGGAGGCAAGGTCTCCCTTGGTGGCCTGGAACTCACCATGCAGACCAGACAGGCCTAAAACTCAAAGAGATCTGCCTGCCTCTGACTCTTGAGCACTGGGATTAAAGATAAACATCACCACAGCCAGCCTTTATATTACATTTAAATTTTTCATTTGTGTGTGGGAGTGCTTGGGCACATGTGCCATGATAAACCTGTGGAAACCAGGGAACAACTTGTGGGAGTCCATTTTCTTCTTTGACTATGTGGGTCTCAAAGATGGAACTCAAGTCACCAGGCTTAAAGGCAAGCACATATAGATGTTTACAAAGTGGAGTCAGAGATAGGTTGATAAACGATAGTTTATTGGGGAAAAGTACTCACTCAAGGGAGCCAGGGACCAGGTTTGCACCTGAGCAGGACACACCCAGAAATGCTTCCTAGTCAGCTCAGCCAGGCGAAAGAGACCCAAGTGCTCGCTTCCCTCCTTCTTAAACCCTTGTTACAAAACTAGGTGGGCATGGTTAGCAGTACCTCTTAATCAGGGTTTCTCCCTACAAGCACCTTTACCTGCTAAGCCCTCTTAATGGTCCTGCTCTTTGAATACTTTGATTAATGCACACATTTAAGGAAAAACAGAATTTTAGAATGTTAGTGAGTCCTACCTTTGAAAACAATCAATGAAGATAAATCATCATAGAGATCATAGTTTATTATTACTGAACTATAATAGTGCAAAATAGTTGTGTAGTGATGATAAGTAGGGGATTCCAAAGCCCCAGGGAAGTTTAAGCATATTTGAGGTACTTTAGAAATAATGATGAGGCCGGGTGGTGGTGGTGCACACTTTTAATCCCAACATTTGGGAGGCAGAGACAGATGGATCTCTGTGAGTTCAAGGCCAGCCTGGTCTACAGAGTGAGTTCCAGGACAGTATCCAAAGATACTAGAAGCCCTGTCTTGACAAAAAAAAAAAAAAAAAAAAAAAAAAAAAAAAAAGATGAGCTCATCTTATATCCAGAACTTAGGAGGCAGAGGCAGGTAGATCTATGAGTTCCAGGCCAGGCAGGTCTACAGACAGGACTACATAGAGAAACCCTGCCTTGACAAACAAAACAAAACAGAAAAAGAAATAAAGATGAAGCTGGGCAGGGCCACATACCTCTAATCCCAGCATTGCGAAGGAAGGGGCAGGAAAATCAGCAGATAGGGTCAGACTACATAGGCAGGCCTGGATTACATGAAACCCTGTCAGGAAAAAGAAAAAGAAAAAGCAGCACATGAAGTATAAGAAGCAAGGTTTCATTTATTCCATTTGATTGCCCAACTTTTCAGCTAAGCAGAATTCTGTTTCAAGGCCATTTTGTTGCAAAACCTTACTATGTAGTTGTAACAGTTGTTTCTGTTGTGGCCAGAAAAGCCAGTGAAGGAAAAAAAAAGCGAGGGGGAGGAGTTGGAGAAAGGATACTCTGTGTAACTTCAAGGTAGGTCTTCAGCAGATACCTGGTTTTTTTAAAGGATGAATAAAAATTTGAGCAGTCTGAGCTTTTACGTTAAATGAGCCTTGCTTTTACTGAAGGTAACTCCTTCAGTCTCTCAGTTTCAGAGAAAACTGGGAGAAGGGCAATTAACTGTCCAAACAAACTTTGTACTCTGAGAGTTATGAAGACTAAGCAAGTGACATTTGAGTATCATGTACATAGTATTAGTAAGGTATGCAGCTCTGTGCAGTCTCCTGGGGCTTCTGGGTTTGAGAGGGACCCTTATTGACTCCTGAGTAAGAATGGGAAGCAGGAAATCTAGCCAATAAGCCAATTGTCTTATGTCAAGGTTGTTGCTGGTTGATTGAGGAAAAGGGACGTCCATGGAATTTCCTTTGCACATGTCTATTTGTGTGGATATATTTAGGCATCTGAATATTTCTGGTAGTGATGATTATTAACAATCATTCTATCTAAATTCATGGGTTGTTGCAAACAATGTACTTAAGAACTGGTACAACTATTCACAAGATGAATATAAGCAATGCAATGCAGAATCTGTGAAGTCCTTCAGACCTTTATAGTTTGCTTATAGTCTGAAAGGGGGAGTCAGGTTCAGATGTAGCTGGAGTTGTGTTTGGAATGCAAGGGAGGAAGTTAACAGAAAATCAAAGGTCAGCCATTGCCATGAGCTACTTTTTTTTTGAGACAGGTTTCTCTGTGTAGCCCTGGATGTCCTGAAATTCACTTAGTGGACCAGGCTGGCCTGGAACCCAGAGATCAGCCTGCCTCTGCCTTACAAATTCTGGAATTAAAGGCATGCACTATCACACCCGACTGTAAGGTACTTTGTTGACCGGCCTTCTGATCAAGTCCTTACCCAAGGCAAAAAATAAAATCAAACCCATTATCTGTTCCCTCTAAAGTAATAGATGTTTACATTTTTACAATATCATTTGTATCAGTGTTTTGCCTGCTTGTGTGGATGTGTGTCACATACATGTGTGGTGCCCAAGGGGGCCTGAAGAGGGTGTCATATCCCCTGGAATAACATGGTAGCTGTGAGACACCAAGTAGGTGCTGAGAATTTAACGCCAGGTTTTCTAGAACAGCAGAGCCATTTTCTTCTTCCTCCTCCCCCACTATATAACCTTTCTTTTAAAGGCCCTTATGAGAAGCCTCTGCATGGTTCTTAGGTGGAAAAAAAAAGGGCTCTGTAGCTTCTCCTTTCAAAGAGTAGAACTAGGAAGGTTCTTCTACGCCCCCACACAGAAAGTTCCTGGGAACCATAAGCTAGATGTGATGGTACAGAAGTGCACATCAAACCGCACATCACCAGCATCTGCCCTGCTCTTCACTCATCTCAGTCTTCAGCTGTGTAACATCTGCAACAAATCCCTGACGCCTAGACATCACACTCACTGAAGCCAAGAATCTTTATTTCACAAGTCAAAGTGGCAGCTGTGACAAAAGCCACGTCTTCTGCAAGGCATCCTCCCACAAACCATAGCACACACAGATCTCTCCAGTCCCCACCACATCCTTGTTTACCCACGTCAGCTTCTTCTGGTCCAGTTACTCAAAGGCTATAAATTTCTCAGTTTGAGGACAAGGATGGATGTTGCCAATTCTTCCATAAATTTTCTTGTAGTTGGTTTCTTTTTTTTTTTGTTTGTTTGTTTGGGCTTTTTTTTTACTCTTTGAGGGCCCACTGCCCAGCTCCCAGATCAATATAAAAAGACTTATTCTTATTAATGAATGCCCAGCCTTAACTTGGCTTGTTTGTAGCCAACTTTTCTAACTTAAATTATCCCGTTTCTCCTTAACTACATTTTGCCTCTGGACTTTTTACCTTTCTTTTTCTTTTTTTTTTTTTTTTTTTTTTTTTTTTGGTTTTTCGAGACAGGGTTTCTCTGTGTAGCTTTGGAGCCTATCCTGGCACTCGCTCTAGAGACCAGGCTGGCCTCGGACTCACAGAGATCTGCCTGCCTCTGCCTCCCGAGTGCTGGGACTAAAGGTGTGTGCCACCAACGCCTGGCTCTTTTTACCTTTCTTTATTCTATATATTGTCCTTTTCTTCTTACTCTGTGGCTGGTTGTGTGGCTGAGTGGCTGGCCCCTGAAGTCCTCCTCTCTTCCTTTTCTGGCTCCTCCTCTATTCTCTAGATTTCTCCTCCTGTTTATTCTCTCTGCATTCCAACCCTACCTATTTCTCTCTCTTGCCTAGCTACTGGCCACTCATCTCTTTACTAGACCAATCAAGTGTTTTAGGCAGGCAAAATAGCACAGCTTTACAGAATTAAAAAATGCAACATAGAAGAATACAATACATCTTTGCATCATTAAACAAATGTTTCACAGCATAAACGAATGTAGCACATCGTAAACTAATAATTCCACAACACTTAGTCCCCCACCCAACCACCCTGCCTTTTCATTCTAACTTTTGAGACAGGGTCTCATGTATCCCAAGCTGGCCTTGAACTTCTGATGTAGTTAAGACTGGCCTTGAATAGCTTATTCTCCTGTCTCCACCCCTTGAGTGCTGGGGTTACAGACATGAGTCATCATACCCCAATATGTGTTGCTTCTAATCCACAGGATGTGAGAAAGAGGAATTGAAGTAGATATGATCAAGACACATGGTATCCACGTATGAAACTGTCAAAGAATTTTCAAAGGACATGAAGAAGGAAGGAAAGAGGGAAAATAGGCCAGGTGTAAGTGGTAGCATATACCTGTAATCCCAGCATTTATGAAACGGAAGCATGAGTTTGAGGCCAGCCTGAGCTATGCAGCAAGACCCCATCACTCTGGCTTATAAAAGGAAGAGAAATAAAGTTATGGATGCCTCAGAATCCTACTCTAGTGCTTATAAGAAGACTCAGTGGGTAAAGATGACTGCTGCTAAGCCTGACAACCTCAGTTCAGTTCCCTCAAACTCACAAGATGGAAGGTGAGACCCAACTTCTGAAAGCTGCCCCCCCATCCCACAACACACACACATACACAGAATTTTAAAAAGTTTTAAATATTATTTATACCCCCAAAATGACCAGGTACCTTTACTGCATGAAAGTCTTACTTGTTGGAACATTCAGACATACCCCTGTCAGCAAGAAGACTTTACCCTTCAACCACTAAAACCTACCTCCAGAAAACAGGTGTGTGTACCTCTTAGAAATTACCATAGTGCTTTTCATTTTCATAATGATGACAAAAATCACCCAGAAACTCTTTTAAAAATTTTAATGTAACATGTGAAATTCCCAAAGAATAACTAAAAATATTGTATGCGTACCTACATCCTTGAGCCACATCAGCAAGTGAATTAAGCAACTGCAATAGTGTTCAGAAAGCTTAGTTCTTCTAAACGTGTTAACCACTGTCGGGTTTTTTTTTTTTCTTTTTCTAAAGGGGCCTCATTTCCTAGGCCACAGATGACTTACTAAATTCCAAAGTAAGTGTGTGTGTGTGTGTGTGTGTGTGTGTGTGTGTGTGTGTGTGTTCTCACAGTTTTGATTCTGACATGAAATTGAAATGATAACTGGCACCATGTGGGCCATGCTGATATACTGAAAGTTATCCCTGAGGCCCCAAGCGTGGGTGATGATAACCATAATGTTCTGCCATTAGAAAGGTTTATCTGACCTTCTGGAACATTTTGTAAACACTGTGTATCTGCTTAAAGCCAGCACATGAGAGGAACTGCTCCACAGTCCTCTCCATTCTCACACATATGACCACTTTTTTTTTCACTGTGGAAACTTAAAAGAGGATTTTTTATTATTATTTTAAAGCAAAATCCTGCCTGCAGTACTTGTGGGTAAATTGTGAGATTTCTTGTAAATGTCACAAGCCAGTGGCTAACAGTTCAGTAATATGGTTTTCCTGACCACTCCAAAGCCAGCTCAGTCAACCATTGTCTCATGATCTATTAAAGTGAGTTTCATCATATAACCGGGGGCTCTATTTTAGGATAATTAGTTAAAACTAAGGCCTCAGAATGACCTTAATTTTAGATTCTAGAATTTAAAAATCAACAACAAAAAACCCTTTCTCTATACAAGTTTCTTTAGGGTTCTGTTTTGTTTGCCTCTGTGTGGTAGATACCATCTTCCTAAGTAGTCCAGGTTGGTCTTGAACTTTCAATCTTCCTGTCTTAGCCTCCTGCATGCTGAGATTATACACTCTGAGCATCATGCTGGACTTCCTGGGTGCTTTGCCAGTTGGAATGACTTACTTTAGATGATTTGACATTCATTGAACTTTCCTATAGATTAAGAGTAAAATTGGAGGCAGGCAGTGGTGGTGCATGCCTTTAATCCCAGCACTTGGGAGGCAGAGGCAAATGGATCTCTGTGAGTTCAAGGCCAGCCTGGTCTACAAAGCTACACAAAGAAACCCTGTCTCAAAAAATAAAATATTAAAATTGGGAGTAGGGGTGGCTAAAGATGTAGCGCAGTCAGTAGAGGGCTTGCCAAGCTCGCCAAAGCCTTAGGTTAGATGCTCAACGCTGCACAATATCAAACTTGATGGTGCACATCTGTAATTTTCAACACCCAGGAGGTGGAGGCTAACGGATCAGAAGTTCAGGGTCATCCTCAGCTACATAGTCTGAATCCAGCCTGGGCCACATGAAAACATGGAGAGAGAGAGACAGAGACAGACAGACACAGACATAAACACAGAGAGAGACAGAGACTGAGTCACAAAGAGGGAGATTTACTAAGCAGATTAATGGAAATTCACTCACTAAATCCACAGTCATCAACACATTAAAATCTTCCCATTAAAATGTAGCACTGGGAACTGAGGAGTCTCTTACACTATTGTCCTGTAGCTATATAATGCAAATAACTGTTTCCCTACATAAAAGGTCTAAAGGACAGTGTGAATTTGACCTGAAAAGTGAAGAATTTCCTGCATTTGTAGCAATGGTTACATAGCACAAAGAAAAGTGGAGATTTAGTATGCAGTCTGTCACAGTTATTTTGAGAAATAGGGAAAACCAGTCTGGCTTTGTGGTCCAAATTATTTGGTTTGGGCTAGGCTCTTTGGATCCATTCCCTTACATTCTTTCATCCAGTCCCTTACATTCTTTCAATACCGCCACTAAAATATGTGGCAATGTGTTCCATCTTACTGATGATTTCCATGAAGAGGGAAAAAAATGAGAGGAGGCTGAAGATGTGGCTAAGAAAGAAAAAGAGAGGGGGAGAAAAAAGGAAGGGAAAGGAAGAAATAAATGAAGTATTTAGAGTGGTTTTCACAAGAGTAAGCAAGCAAGGTTCCTCCCTCACAGTGTTGAAGCAAATGTACTCCTTCAAGTCCCAGGAGACAAGACTCAGATTTTCATTTTGTTTCACACAAAGTGAGGGAAAGTAGTACTTAGAACTTCATCTTTATTTTAAAGAGCATCAATGGAAAGGACATGGAATTCAGCTTTTGTAAATGTGTCTTGTCTTAGCCTTATGTTTATAATTCAGATTATTCTCAGGGTGCTGGCTTGGTTCCAAAAACCAGGTGCCCTGTACAACTCTGAGTTAGAAGTCTCAGAAGACAACAGCAGAAAGTCCCAAACTGCCTTTCCTTAATTACACTGCATTTTATACAATAGCCCTGGCTAAAATTAGCTCTGAGATGGCAGAACAGCTAGATGAAAGTGGAAAAAAGAAATAAGAAAATTCAGGGACTCATGCAAGTTCAGCCACCTCTCTGTTTGGTTTTGGGGTTTTTGTTTTTTGTTTTTTTGGGGGGGTTGGTTTTTCAAGACAGGGTTTTTCTGTGTAGCTTTGGTGCCTGTTCGGGCACTCACTCTGTAGACCAGGCTGGCCGAGAACTCACAGAGATCCACCTGCCTCTGCCTCCCAAGAGCTGGGAGGCATGCGCCATCACCTCCCAGCCACTTCTCTGATTGTTGATCTTCATCTGTTTGGTAGATATATGACACACATTGTATGGTGCATTAAACTGGAACTAAGTGTGATGGATGTATTTAAGTGATGAGGTTTTTTATTTGCTGCTATATATTAGAAATTTGAAGATAAAAAAAAAAAGCTGTCCTTTTCTTTTCTTTTGAAACAGGGCCAGGACTTTGTGATCACTAGACAAGCATCTACCAGCTGAGCTACATGTCAGGCCGGAAGATCATATTAGATAGGTAGCTGTAAAGACAAGGATACTGAATTGGGAAATCATGCAGCATGCCCAGGCAGCGTCAGTGCAGTTTAACCCAAAAATAGAGCAAGGGATGAGGAAACTGGGGCCCAGAGTAGTTACAGATTACCCAAGTCCACAGCACAAAAGAGTCCATGAGTGGTCACTGAGCTCCAGGCAGTCTCATTGCTTCATGTTCTTCACATACTACACAATCAAGGCAATATTTTAACCACTGCCATGCTTTCTTTAATCTACTATATATTCTCCATTAAGTAATTGATTCAACAAAAACGTTCTGGATACCTAATGCCTGGATACCCAAACAAAGGTTTACAGGCCTAATTTGATAGGATTATAATTTTTTCAAATTAGGAACAGGTTTAATATGATATGGTACTAAGACAGATTCTCCTTCCCTTGCTTGGATCTTACTGAATTTTGTTCCAGTATAAACACTATAAGTAACAAAATTAAACTTTGCTTTTCTGCATGATAGAAACATCGAGTCTTAGCAGTCACTGTACATGTGGTTTTCCAACAAACACTCTTATATTTGAGCAAGGGTAGTACGATGATTTGGGTTCTCAAACTTTCATTCTTGAGCTAATGTTTAAAAACACCCTTATGTCCAGTGAGATAGCTCTGTAAGCAAAGGCACTTGCTGCCAAGCCTGAGGACCTGAGTTGCATCCTGAGACCCACATGGTGGAAGGAGATAACTAACTCCTGAAAGCTGTCCTCTGACCTTACACACACATACACACACACAGACACACAGAAACACAGACACACAGACAGACAGACAGACAGACAGACAGACACACACACACACACACACACACACTGTGAGACCGGTCATAAATATACAAAATACATAAATGTAATAAAATTTTCTTAAAAAAAAAAAAAAAAACATTCCTAATGCTGGAGCACAAAACTCACTTCCCTTTTGCTTATCAACCACCAAAAGACATTTCCCCTTGGTGCTTGTTATGTTTTAGTGTAACTATGGAAACGTAGCTCTTTCTATCCTACTGACGTGCATTATTATGTTTCCACGTAGTTATCTTCTGAGAAACATTTTAAACACTGTGGTCACTAGTAGATCATTGGGTTGCTTTGGTATTTCTGCATAAAGGTATTGGAGTTTCAGTACAGCCCATGTTAGTAGCAGTCTTGAGGGGCTAATTCAGTGTCAGTACCACAGGCTCTTTCTAATTGATCACAGTGGTCCTATTTAAAACTTAGGTAGCAGAAAGAAAAAAGACAATTATCACTTGAACAAGATAGGATTTATAATCAGTTTTATAATTTACATGTATTTATTTATAAGCATATATATATATATATATATATACATTTCTATGTATTATCGTGTATATCAAATTGAGATTTGAGAGTTCTGTTCCTGGCATATGGCAGGCTGGGAATTCACACTGTACCTCCCACTGGCAACAATCAAGACTAAATTAAAAAAAAAAATCCTAGGGACTGTGAGCGACGGCTCAGCAGTTAGCCCATTAGAATTTGTTCATTTTTATGTGTATATGTGTGTGCTTGTGTCAGGTCATATGCAACACATGCGTGGAGCAACCTGAAGATATCGGAAGAAGGCATTGGGTCCCCTGGAACTGTGAAGGTGAAGGACTTTGTGAGCCAGCCATGTGGTTGATGGGAATTGAGAACCCAAATCCTCTTCGAGAACAATAGAGAGTGCTCTTACCGTTAATTTCTCTCTCCAGCCCCAGAAAAAAAAAAAAAAATTAAACCTTTTATTTATTTACTTACTTATTGGGGTGTGTGTGTGTGTGTGTGTGTGTGTGTGTGTATGCATGCATTCTAGTGCACATACACTTGTGTGTGTTTGGATTTTCATGGAAGCCAGAAGAAGATATTGAGACCCCTGTAGCTATAGGCAGTTGTGAACTGTCTGACAGAGGAGAGGTGCTGGGATCCAAACTCAAGCCCTCTACAAAAGCAGCCAACACTCTTAATTATTGAGTCATCTCTCCAGCCTTAATTAAATTTATTCCTAGATAATCCCATACACATATATAATGCATACTGATTACACTGCCCTCTCTCACATCTTGTACCCTTTCATCCCATTAACCCACCTTCCTCAGTTCCTCTCCTGTTTTCGTATATTATGCTTTTTCATATAGATATCTGTGTGACCTTGCTTCCTTGCTGGACTGGAAGTGCAGAAACACAGAAGCCATACATGCCTGCTTTATTTTTGTAGTCCTCCATAATACCTGGCAAAACACATGAAAGTTTATTTGTGCTCAGCAAATGTCTGTTGAATCTGAAAATAGGACATCGAAATGCTTTTCTTGCCTATGACAGAAGGCTTCTTAGATGATAGCTTGGGGCCATTTCCAGCTTTTACACCAACGATTGTGAAGCACTGGTGGGGAATGCTGGATATAAGTACGTGGGGGAAATGACTCAAGATATTTATCCATTAACAAAGAGAAAAAAATAATACCTGGCGAGATCAGAGCCCATTTAAAAGCAGAGATGAAGAGAAAAACTGATGGTACAAGAGCAGGAAGAGCCAGCTAGAAGCATACGTGTTATTTGAGGGCAAAGTTCTTTTCTTAACTGCCTTTATAAAAGACCACACATCACTGTGTACAGCCGGCATATTTTGAACCAGGTTTCAAGAGATTCCCTGAGGACATGAGCCAGAAGGTGAGCTGCCTTTTCAGAATAGTTAATTATCTCCTGGGCATAATGTTGAGTAAAGAAGACAGATACAGACCACTACATACTGTCTGGTGCTCCTAATATGAAGTTCAAAACCAAGCAAAACTAATTTGTGGTGATAGAAGTCGAAATGGAGTTCCCCTTGGAAGGTGCTGATTCACATAGGGGACAAAGGGTCTTCAGAGGTTTGGGTAATAGTATTTAGATCTGGATGGTGGTTACCTGGTATAGACTAAAGATTTGTGCACTTTAGCATACAAAAGTTATATCTCACTTGTTTAAAAGAGTAAAACTGGCAGTGGGGGGGGGGATTGCTCAGTTGGTAAAGTGTTTGCCTTATAAGCAATAGGACTTGAAGCCGGGTGGTGGTGGTGCATGCCTTTAATCCCAGCACTAGGAAGGCAGAGGCAGGTGGATCTCTGTGAGTTCGAGACCAGCCTGGTCTACAAGAGCAAGTTCCAGGATAGTTTCCAAGGCCACAGAGAAAAAAAAAAAACAAAAATCAAAAACAAAAAACAAAAACAAGAAAGAGGACTTGAGTTCAAGCTCCCAGCCTGGCATGATGGTGTATGCATATAATCCCAGCACTGGAGAGGCTTCGATGGGATTTCTGGGGCTGGCTTGCTACTTGGTGAGTTTCAGGCCAGGTGAGTAGCCCTGTCTAAAAAAAAAAAAAAAAAAAAAAAAAAAAAAAAAAAAAAAAAAAAAAAAAAAAAACTACAACTGTGTCCATATACAGGCACACACACAATCTACACACACACACACACACACACACACACACACACACACACACACACTTAAAGAAGAGTAGAGAAGGAAGAGGAAGAAAAAGAGGAAGAGGCAGCAGAGGCTGGCATGGTGGCACACACCTGTAATCCTATCATTTGACAAGTGGAGACAGAGAATTGTGGGTTTGAGACTTGCCTTTGTTATATAACCTGGGCTAGAGTGAGAGGCTGGCACATGATTTTAAAATCAGCACTTGGTAGGCAGAGGCAGGCAGATCCCTGTGGATTTGAGGTGAACCTGGTCTATGTAGCAAGTCTCAAGACAGCCAGTACTACATAAAGAGATGCTGTCTCAAAAAAATAAGATAAAATAAATAAACAAACAAAAAGAAATCTCATTGTGTCATCACTGGTTGACAAGCAGGTACCTAGCAGATTGAAGCCATGCAGCACGTTTCCTGTGAAAAATCAAACACACATTTTAAAATTCCAGAGTTCTCTCTGGGAACCTGTGACCAGATGGCTCTCATAAATAATGCATTAAAATATGGTGAGGACTAGAAGAATTTATGATATGAGACAAAAAGAAAACAACCAATGATCACACGGTTGACTCTTTTTGACTTGCATTGCTATTTTTTTGGAAGAGCCTGCATCACCCACTTGAAATGGCCACACAGTAAGAATGGAGTCAGCATACATGAGGAGACTCAGAGGCTGTGGAACCTTGAATAACTCTCAGCCATTCTGGATATTCGATGCTCCCTTGGTTAGATGGAAAAATATTTTATCTGGTCGAAGATAAGGAACAGGATCAAGTGATCTAAAACTCTTTCCAGCTCTTAAATGTTCTGGCTTATGGGAACTGAAACTATGAAGAACAATTGTGGTTAAAGAGTTCATATTATTGGAGTAGGGCGGGGAAATAAGCTACTCTTACAATCTGTAATAAAAAGCCAACAAGCAATGTAGGTGGGAATGTCAAAGAGCAAAACGTTCAGGCTGAAAACGTCTTTCTGATATGCTCAGTTACCGGAAACAATTTGCTGCAGTTCCCTGGGGATTTCCCTAGGTTTCAGCAAGGACTTCACCTAGCAATGCATAAGGAGGAAGGAAGGAAGGAAGGAAGGAAGGAAGGAAGGAAGGAAGGAAGGAAGGAAGGAAGGAAGAGAATGAAGGGTTAGGATGTAGTTCAGTCGGTAGAATGCTTGCCTAGCATGCAGAAAGCCCTGGGTTCTACCCTGGCACCACATAAAGCTAGCAAATTTAGTACATGCCTATTATCCCAGTAATCAGGAGGTAAAGTCTGGAGAAACAGGAGTTCAAAGCCAGCCTTGGCTGCATAGTGAGTTTGAGGCCAGGCTGGATTACAGGAGATCCTGTTTTGAAAAGCAGAGAGACGGAAGGAGCTGAAGAGATAGTTCAGCAGCTCAGGTAGGTGTTGGTCTTCCAGAAGGACCTGAGTTAGAGTCCCAGCAACCATGTTAGGTGGCTTACCGCTGTCTGTAACTCCAGCTCCAGGGGATCTGACACCTTTGACCTCATGGAACACCATTACTGATATGAACATACCCCCCCACACACACACGCATGCTCATAATTACAAATAATAAAAGTATTTTTTAAAAAGCCGAGAGAAGGTTGGTGAGATTTCTCAGAGGGCAGACTGCCAACGCTGAGGACCATGGACCCCCATGGTAGGAGGAGAGAAATGATTTCTGGAAGATGTCCTCTGATCTCCACACATGCACTGTAGCAGGCACACTCATACACATGTGTACACACGAAATGCATGCATGTATATACAGATGCATACACATGCACTTAATTAATTAACGTAAACTACGAAAGCAAAATTAGGGGAGGAAAAAATAAAGGACTGGTTTTAGTCTTCAGCCTTTCCTTTATGGGTTCACATTTATGGAGAGAAAAAGTGCATTGCAAGAAGAAAAGGAGGTATTTTGTACAATATGTGAGCGGCGAAGGAGCTCTAGTTTGGTTCAAATCGAGGTAGAAGTAAGTTCAACTACCCAGTATCATCCCTGCTTTCAGAAGCAATCAGGGAGATCGTTTCCATTTTTTTGTAACGTCACAGGGCTAGGAAGGGACAGAGTAGAGTTCAAAAGCCAGTCTTTCAACCTCCCAGCTGGCTTATTCTCACTGTACCATGCTGCCCCTGGTGGTTCCTCGTGGAAGAGCCTGAAGTCTGTGGAAGAGGCAGGAAGGACATTCTCTGGCCTTTGCTTTAAAAACCATAGAAGTAGAAGGCTAATGGAAACAGGAGTAACATTTCTAAGGGACTGTGTGATCGTGGAAGATCATTTAACTTCTATGAGCCTCAGTTTCCTCAACTGAAATAGCACCTCTCTCTGTCACTTGAAGCAGAGATCAATTGAAAGAAATGTGAGAATGTGCTATTACTTAAAAAGGTCCAGGCATGGGCGGTGCATGCTTGTAACTCCAGTGCTGGGGTTGGGGGGGGCGGGTTGGCAAAGCAGGAAGATTCCTGGAGTTTACTAGCCAGCCAGTCCTGGTGAATCGGGAAGCTCTGGATTCAGTGAGAGACCCTGCCTCACTAAATAAGTAAGTAAGTAAAGTAGAGAAGTGACTGAGGAGGACACCCAATGTTAACCTCTGGCCTTTACATGTGTACTCATGGGCATGTGCATCTGCACACACACAGGTATGCATACACACCACATACATACAAAAATAAAGTAAAAGAAAATGGAGGACCAGCAAGATGGCTCAGTGGGTAAGAGCACTAGCCATGCAAACCTGACAACCTGAACCCACGTAAAAGAGCTGGATGCAGTAGTGTGCATCTATAATTCCAGCATTCCTATAGTGAGAGGGGAAGTAGAAATAGGAGAATCACCCAAAAGATTCCGGCTAGCTTGTTTGGGCTATGCAGTGCAGTAGTAGAAGCAAGAAAAACCCTGCCTATCCCAGCACTCGGGAGGCAGAGGCAGGCGGATCTCTGTGAGTTCAAGGCCAGTCTGGTCTCCAGCGCGAGTGCCAGGATAGGCTACAAAGCTACACAGAGAAACCCTGTCTCGAAAAACCAAAAAAAAAAAAAAAAAAAAAAAAAAAAAAGGCGGAAGAGGAGAACTGACTCCATGAAAGCTGTCCTTCGACCTCACACACACACACTGTGGCATGCTTGCTCCTGCATGTACACATATACACAAAATAATAATAGTAATCAATATATGTATTCAGAGTTTCTCTGTGTAGCCTTGGCCATCCTGAAACTCACTCTGTAGACCAGGCTGACCTTGAACTCAGAGATCTGCCTGCTTCTGCCTCTTGAGTGTTGGGATTAAAGGTGTGCGCCATCCCACCTGGCAATTAAACTTTTTTTTTTTTTATGGAAAAGGCAGATAGGCTCAGTGAGTTAAGGAACTAGTGATTGCTAAGCAATGACACCGGATCAAAGTGCTCTGTGTGTGCGCATGTTAACAGCTGAGCAGTGGGGGGTTGTCCACATAAAAATCAATGGTCCTGTAACAGCAATGTCCTTCATTTATTAGAACAATCTAGCATAGTTACTATGAGTAGAGCATTC
The DNA here is from genome assembly GCF_003668045.3 of Cricetulus griseus. Lineage (NCBI taxonomy): Eukaryota > Metazoa > Chordata > Mammalia > Rodentia > Cricetidae > Cricetulus > Cricetulus griseus. The sequence goes on along the minus strand of NC_048597.1, from coordinate 176,393,232 downwards.
CCTAATGAGTGGATAGTGGTTGTGAAAAGAATCTTTTAGCCAAATCTCTCAATCCCCCTCCACACTTTGAATTACCAATCTTTGAAAATATGTGAACTCAGTAGGTCAAGTCCATCTCTTACTGTTTGTCAATTTGTGCTTTCCTGACTATAAGTGAAGCTTAACTGTTTTTTTCTCTTTGTAATGGAAGTATAAATGCCAGTGCTTTAGTGAAGACTGATGGAAATGTGCATTGCAGCAGACACATGCACTCCATACACAGATAAATACTAAATAAATAAATGTAAAGTAAAAGAAAATGGAGGGTCAGAAAGATGGCTCTGGCCGTGCAAACCTGACAACAAACTTGAGGACCTTAAAAATCTACTTGGTAGAATTTTAAGGTCAGATAATTATTTATATGTTTTATGTGTGTGTGTGCCTGAGTGTGTGTGTACCATGTGCATACAGTGCCAGCTGAGGCTAGAAGAGGCAGTCAGACCCTCTGGAGCTGGAGTTACAGGCAGTTGTGAGCTGCCCTTGTGGGTATTGGGAACTGAACCTGGGTCCTCTGCAACAGAAGAAAGTGCTCTTAACCGTTAAGCCATTTCTCCAGCCCCAGTGTAGAGACTTTTAAAAGCAGAAATCTCAATACAGCCTTCAAAAACAAGATCTCTAGGCACATGACCTGTGCACACACAAACAAGAGCAACCCTTTCACTGTAGCTGCCCTGGATAGACAGAAGAGGTTGATAAACTGCAAAGTGCTAATCATGGTAAACCTTAAGCATCAAAATGTAGTGGAGTTTCAACATGAGGAAGAAAAGCAAATTGCAGAACCATGTAAACAATATAACACAATGCAAAGGTGAAAGGTAGAATTACATATTTTATGTGCATGTCTATGCATGCAAGTAATATACAAATAAACTAATTGCAAGGTTTATTTTTTTCTCTTTACCCCCTATTTCATAGCCATCTCTCTGTATTCTCTTTCTCCATCCCTCCCTTTCTCACCTGACAATGTGACAAGTTATATTAGGGGAAAGAAACCAAATGAAGAAGTAGCTAAAGGAGACTTTTATTTTCTATATTATCTGAATTTTTAAATATTATTTTAGTTTATGTATATGTATATATGTAAATACATGCCATATGCATGTTTACAGGCCAGAAGGGGACATCAGACTTCCTGGAGCTGGAGTTACAGGAGGTTGTGAGCTACCCAACATGAGTGTTGGAAAGTGAACTCCAACCCCCTGGAAGAGCAGAGAGTGATCTTAACTGCTGAGCCATCTCTCCAGCCCCCATCTGAATCTTTAAAACAAGAATGTGTTTGTGTATTACTTTGACTAATTAAACTTAAAATGTAATAAGAAATAAGGACTGAGGATGGAACTCACTAATAGAACCCTTCTATAGCATGTGTGAGCTTCAGGTTTGACACATTGCAACCCAAGAAACTAGAGAGGCAGGGAGAGAGAAAGAGAGAGAGAGAGAGAGAGAGAGAGAGAGAGAGAGAGAGAGAGAGAGAGAGAGAGAGAGAGATGGAGTTTTGTAGGCATGGTGGAACATTGCTGTAATCCCAACAGCCAAGAGACTGAAGCAAGACAAAACTCAAGTTCCAGGCCAGCCTGGTCTACATAGTGAAACTGTGTCTTAAAAGCAAGCAAGCAAACAAATGGTACTGAACACTAAGCTATAAAATCTAAAGTAGATGGGGCTGGAGGGATGACCCAGTAGTAAGAACACTGGCTGCTCTTGTAGAGGAGGATTCCCAACACCCACCTGGCAGCTCACAGTTGCTGGTAACTCAAGTTCCAGGGGATCTGATGCCCTCTTCTGACCTCTGGGGGTACCAGGCACTCAGATGCTGCACAGACATTATGCAAGCAAACACCTATACACATAAATTTTTTTAAAAAAAATTTACACAAGAATCCTAAAACACAGGATATCATTTCTATTCAAGAAACTTTAAATTTTCTAAAATTACAAAGTAAGAATGAGTCCAACTGCCAACTATGGTGGCACACAGCTTTGATCCCAGCATTGGGGAGGCTGAGGTTAAGTAGGTGAGTTCTCATACTGGTCTATATAATAAGTTCCAAGCTAGTCATGGCTAAATAAGGCCCTGTCCAAAATAAGAAAAAATGTTATCCAGCTAATTCTAAATTGATGATATAACCTGTCATTTAATAGTGAAAAATGTAGTCAAGAATCTCAGTCATCTAAAAAATGTGGATATTTGATATTAGGTAGAAATTGAGTGGTTTTTATTTCCCTTTTTTTTTCAGGATATAAAATTCACAGAGGTTAAGGCTTGTCTTTTATGTGACTGGTTTTCAGTTACTTGAATAATTGATGTGTCCTCTATTAATATTTTACACTACCTGGATTGGCAAGAAGGATCATTGTAAAGATCCTTGTCATGCAAGCTTGAAGACCCAAGTTCTGTCCCCAGAATCCAGATAATAAGGTGGACAGAAAGAACTGATTCCTGAAAATTTCCCTCTGATCCCCAAACTCAGGCAGTGGTACAATACCCACACACATCCATCCTGAAATCAGGCAAACACACACACACACACACACACACACACACACACACACACACACACACACACACTACATTGACTGTAATCACTTCAAAGATATAGACTATCATTCTTGGCATGGTTTCTATCCCCTTATCACAAAAATATCATATGTTTAAAGTGGGAAGAAGGAAAACATTGCAAGTTATAAAGGAACGATGCAATCCCTTCAACAGTTTGAACTTGAAGGTATCTCCCATTTTGCATATGGTGCTCATAGAGTTGGGGTTAGCACTGTACAGTTTTGTGCCCTTTTGCAGTTTATATTTTATTACAAACATTTCTGTGTATTATCAAAGATCTGTTTGTGTATATGTGTGTGTGTGGTGTATGCATATATGCACATGTCGGGAGGGCACACTTGTCCATGAAAATACAATGTGGAAGTCAGAGGTTGATAACTGGTATCTTCTATCTCATTTCCATGACAGTTTTTGAGACAAGATCTCTCAGTGAACCTGGAACTCAGTGTTTTACTTAGACTGGCTAGTCACTGAGCCTCCCAGAACCTGCCTGTCTTCTTTCTGCCCATGCTTGTGTTATAGATGTTCATCGCCACACCTAGATCTTTACTTCGTGCTGATGATCCAAACTCAAGCCCTCATGCTTGCACAAAAAGTGCTCTACCTACTAAGCCATTCCCCAGCATCTCATCAGAGATTCTTTTAAAATGTTTGTTATGGGGGTAATCAGCTGCTGTTGTTGCTAAATGGACATGTCATGTTTGCTATATAAATATACCCATAGGTTAGTGATGCCTCAATCTGGGCCAGAGAGACTTCTCTGCAGTGGTCAGTCATTAATACAGAGACTCATAATTAATTAAAATGCTGAGAATTGATTAAAGAGAGAGTATTGAGTGTTCAGCCCTAAATAAGATGTCCATATCAACACCCTCAAACACACACATACAAGGCCCAGGGAACATTGAGGAAGAGGGGCAGAAAGAATGTAAGTGAAATGTCTTCTGAACAGGACATGGCCAATGCACCTATGAACTCACTATAGCTGTGTTTACCCAGACAAGATCAATCAACATTCCAACAGGTCGTACTAACTAAACTCAGTAAGGGTTTGTTGTTGTTGTTGTTGTTGCTGTCTTGGTGTTTTTTTTAAGGAGGAGAGAGCATTAAGTGGGGAGGGGTGTGTGTTTGAGGTGCCTCTGGGAGCTGGAAGGCGGGATTGGAAGTGGATAAGATCAAGATAGATTGTTTACATATGTGAAATTGTCAAAGAATATATTCAAGATATTCTATTTAAAATATAATAGGAAATGATGTTTTGAAGTGTGAATACATTATAATTTATCTGTTATTCATATGTTCTAGGAATATTAATTTTTCCACTATTAAGTCTGTAAAGAGCATCCATCCTCAACTGTGTCTCTGGAACATACGCCGTAAGCAGAATTGCAGAATTAAGGTGGTTTCCCACTCCCATTCCACTTGGGGACCGTATTTATGGGATTTCTTGTGCTCTGGCTTCTTGTCCATGGGAGTGATGAGATGATCAGAGGGCCAGAAGAGGGAGAAGTCTGCACCTTCAGCACATTCCTTCTTTGAAGCAGTAGCTGCACGTCCCCTAGTGCCCTGGTACAGCTCATATACAGACCACAGATAAACTCTAGCTCAGGAATCCAGGGGTGATATACCACTGTTTCCATCAAGGTCTTGGTCCTTGAGTTTCAGAAAAACTCTTGAGACCATCTTCCTCATCCTGTTTCTTGGGAGACTAGTTTGTAGGTGTGTAGGATACGCAAAGGATAAATGATTCACAAAGACATTCTGCATCTCAAATGAGAAGCAACCACTAGCATCCATGGTTGCTAGAATGGAACTGCGATTTTATCTAAGTTCAATGTATTTGTATCAAGTTGCTAGTCACCCAGGTGGAAATACCATGCTTTTCCATTTTCTTATAAAATAATGAGACACCTAGTGGTCACAATATGAAAATGCATTTCTGGGAAATAAAGAATTCAGTTAATATCTGGGTAAATGGTATACAATAACCACCCCCCAGTGTTCAATTTGACAAAAGTAGCAGCACACTTCTTTCGGCATCAGAGTCTTATATATCTTTGGTTAGCCTCAAATTAGATGAATATGGCTTTGAACTTTTGATCCTCTTGGCTCTACCCGCTCAGTGCTGGAATTACAAGTATGTGCCAACATGCTCAGTGTATGTGGTGTTAGCAATCAAACTCAGGGCTTCATGCTCACCAGGCATGCACTCTGCCAACTGTGATATATCCCAAGCTTCCAAAAGTACTCCTATTAGAGAGTTACCCAGAGCCAGGAATCAAACCACCCACTGAGTCATAGTAGATAATAACTAAGATACATTGTTTATCGGATTTCACAACACTCCATAGTTTTCAAAACCTGTCGACATCATGCTTCTTTTCTGTACAATAAATACTACAGGGAAGCTGGAGAAAAGGGCTCAGCAGCAAAGAGCACTTGCTATTTTTGCATAACACTAGACCTCAGTTCCTAGCACCCACATTGGGTGGCTCCCAACTGCCTGCATTCAGCCCTTGAGATCTAACTACCTGCACCTGCACACATGGGGCATGCACACACAAATACATACACATAAAAATAAAACTTAAAAATAAATAAATACAATGGTATTTCCCCTTAGTCTAAAGATCCCTAATGAAAGAGGCCACAGCCATCTTTCCAAAAACTGGTTCTGTGTTCAACACATAAAGACTAGGTACTTGGTAAAAATTTGATGAATGGGGGGCTGGAGAGATGGTTTGGCAGTTAAAAGCACTGGCTGCTCTTTCAGAGGATCTGGGTTCCATTCCCAGCACCTACATTGTCAGTTCACAACCATCTGTAACATCAGTTCCAGGATAACCCACATGTTCTTCTGGCTTCTGTGGTGCACATTAAATCATGCAGGTTAAACACCTATAGACATAAAAGTAAATAAATATTCCTTTAAAGAAGTTTGATGAGTTGATTGCCCCAAGAAGTAGAACAGTTTCTCACCTTTCTTCTAAATGAGGAGACAAAAGATCAGAGAGTGGACAGAATTGCCTTTTAGTTAAATAATAACCCAGTATCACCCATACCGGTATGGCTTGACTTTCGCCATGTCCAAACAAACCATGTAGGAAAGCCATCTATTCACTCAAATTCTCATTGGCCTTCATCTATTTTGTTTTGCCTTTTAAAATTTATTTTCTATCTGTATGGGAGGAGTGGGTGCATGTTGTGTGCAGTGCCCTTGGGGGCCAGAGGAGGGCATCAGAAGCCCTGAAGCTGGAGTTACAGGAGGTTGTAAGCTGCGTAATTGGGAACTGAACTCTGGTCCTTTGACAGAGCATCAAGGGGGTGGTGACCCATGTATTGAGAACCACTGCTCTAGACCCTCCTCTTCTGTTTTAAGTTAGCAACCACTGTCTTAATGTTGTGACCAAGGATCCTTCAGAAGATCATGCCTTTGTCAGAGTGATTAATCCTTGACCTAAGTGAGGCTCCGGAGGGAGGCCTTCCTCAGAGGAGCCTTCATGTTAAATGACCCAGGCCCATCCTCCATGTTAATCTCATGATGAACTCATGTATTTCTAGACTTACAGATCACATTCTCTATTAGGTACCCAGAGTGTAGATGGAATATTATACTTATATTTCCAAGGCTTGGCCAAGGGACTTGTCAGTCCTAAGTTGTCTTTGGACAGGCTTTGTCTTTGGAAAGCACTCAAGGAAAAGTTCATCCCCCATCACTCAGCAAGGAGAGAAGCCGACAAACCCTGGGTGAGTGTTTCTCAGACTCTTGAGCGTCCCATGGATGAGTCCTTGGGTCTAAAAGTTATCTATAGGTATTTGTGGTTTCAGATTTCCTCTGAGACCATCTGCAGTGAACATAAACATCTGGACAATGTGGCTAGCCACCTCACAAGCGTGTCTCTGTGCAGTATTGAGTAATTGAGCACAGGACCTTGCATTTGATACTAAGCACACCCGCTACCACTGAGCTACACCACCAGCACCACCAGTCCACTCATAAGTGGATCTTGAGTTACTTCAAAGTAACTAAGATATCCTAGCGGCTAGGAACAGAGTTCAGTTGGTGGAGTGCCTGCCTAGTCAGCCTGTACAAGCACTGCTTTCACTCTCAGTGCTAGGTAAACTGAGCATGGTGATGTAGGCCGATAGTCCCAGAACTAGGGAGGCAGAAGTAGGTTTATCAGTTCAGGGCCACTGCTGGCAACATACTGAATTTGGATCCAGCCTGGGATGCATGAGACTCTAACTTCAAATAAAATCAAAACGAAACAGAAAACATGCCCAAGTACTCAGAGACTGTTGTGGAGTTCAGGCCTCTGAGCAAAACAGCTGCCATCTTCATTAGATCAGCTGCACCTGCTTGCAGGTATCTTTTTTTTCTGGCCACTAGAAATAGCACTGCTACCTGAAGGCTTTAATTCTAACATGTAAAAATCAAGTTCTTCAAGTCTTCAACTATATTCTTGGGTACTTGACTTCTCAAATTTGAAGAATACTGACCCAGGTTTACCCTTTGACTTAATAAATGAAGAAGTTGCCAGATCCACTCACAAACTGGTGGGAGTGTCAGACTAGATGGGTAGCACAAGCTTGCTGTTTTTGTTTCTACAGTTTCGGGAGTCAGAACCTGGGTCTCCTCATGCTAGGCTGAGTGACAGGGTCAACATTGGGTCCCTCCCTCTATTTCTCTCCATCTTAATTTTTGAGATGGAATCTCTCACTGAACCTGTAGCTCCCTGATTCATCTAGACTAGCTGTCCATCAAACCTCCAGTGCCCTCAAATCTCTACCTCTCCAGCACTGGGATTGCAGTTGTGTGTCTGCCATGTCCAGCTTTTAAATGTGGGTTTTGGAGGGTCTGAACATAAATCCTTATGCTTGAGAATTGAGCACTTTACAGGCATGCCACCTGACCCCATCCATCTTGCCATCTTTCTTACCTGCAAAGAGTGGACATCTTATTTTTAGGGCTTTCCCAAGTTCTCTAGTTCTCTGGTTCTATGTGGAGAGCCACCATGTAGCAGCATGCTGACACTTAGTTAGGAACACACATTTGTTGATTTAACCAGATGCAGTACTTAGTTCTCCCTACTCCTGGCCTGAATACCAGTAATAATTGCTGAGGCCAGAAGCCAGTCAAAAGAACCAACTGGCCAAACCTCCCCATTCAACCACTTTTCCCAGAGTTACCTCCCAGGGGATCGTAGGGACAAACAAAGCTGTTGACCCAGTTTGAAGGCCTGGAAAATCATGTGAGTCACTGGGACAACAGAGCAGAATGTCAGGTCCCTGAGAAACTGTAAGCATGGCTTTCCAGTGCCCTTTGTGTCCCTCTAGGGTGGAACTGGGAGCCCCAGGGTGGCCCTTCATTTTTTATCCTGCTGCTCCTCCCAGGGGTTTCTCAGCTCCTCAGCCCTGTGACCGGAGCTGCAGCTGCAGGAGCCTGGTTCTGTTTTCTTTCCAGCAGGCTGCATGCTCAGCAGTCTGGAGAGTGACAGCTCCAGTTATAGGAACCAAAACAAACCAGGAAACTTAGAGGAAGATGTAGAGTGTAGTTTGGAGCAAAGCCACAGTCTCTCCCTGGGAAGGACAAATTGAAGAAACTCCAAACAATTTAAACCGAAGACAGGGGATCCAAAGGCAATATTTAAAAAAATCAAACTCACGTGAGCAAAATGGTAGCTTACAAATAAGCACCCCCAGATTACTTAAAGAGTCTCTTGTGAGGTTCTGAAGATATTCTGCCTAAATTATACAAAGAGCTGAGCAGGTTTGGTCAGAAAAGTAATGCAGGTCCAATTGTTAAGCAAGGTGGATAGTTTTCTGTCTACATATCAGAAATAACAGCTGAAGCTCCATATGTCTCCAAATAACACTTTGTGTGAAAACAAAGCACTTCTAGGGAGAATGAGTGTTTTAGTTCATTTTCCATTGCTATAACAGAATGCCAGAGACTGTGCCATTTATAAAGCAAATGGATTGATTTAGCTCATCGTTTTGAGACAAGAAAGTCCAAGATTGGGTTGTTGCATCTGGTAAGGGCCTCCTTCTGTATCATAACCCAGTAGATCAGGTGGCAGGGGCATCGGGAAGCAGAAGTGTGTAAGAGTATCCAGTGCATGTGTGGGAAATAGAGGGCAGAGACAAAGGTAGCTAGACACTTCATACTGTTCTCGCTGTCACTAGCCCAGTCCCACAAGACCAAGAATTCAATACTGGGAGAAAGGCTTTCATCCATCACCTCAGAATGGCCCATCATCTATCAACACTGTCACATTGGTGACTAGGCCTCAGCATCGTCACTGCCGTTGTTAGGATCAGAGTCTGGGCTTCAGAAGCTGTAACAAGCTATGCTGGGCCACTCACCCACAATCACTCATGGCAGGATGTTTACAATGTGAGTTTTGATAGGGACAAACCACCCTGAAAATATAACTGTGAATTTCCATGGGAACTTCTAAATATCCCAGACCAGTCAGAGATAACAACAAAGGAGACATCATCAGGGGCAGATAAGGAAAGATGTCTATATCAACTCTTTCTTTCTTTCTTTCTTTCTTTCTTTCTTTCTTTCTTTCTTTCTTTCTCTCTTTTAAAGCAATATCTGATTCCAGCACTTGTTCTAGGATCTTTTGTTTGAGACAGGATCTTGTCACACAGCCCAGACTAGCCTTGACCTGGAGGTCCTCTGTCTACCTCCTGAATTCTGGCATTGCAGGCATGTGCCCACACACCTAACTTACACTAGAATTGGCATCTTCAGGGGGATTCAGTTTCTACATATAATTCAGTCCAGGATCACATCAGTTCATGTTTGGTGGGTGCCCTGAGTGATTGCTAAGCTCAATGGCAAATGAAGTGTCTGTCCTTCCTGGTTGTGGAGGGTATGTGTGTACCTGGAATAGCTGGAGGAAGAGAATGGAGTCAGCAGGTTTGGGGTGTCCTTAGCCCTGCTGCTCCTGTCCCTTCACTTCCCTTCTGACTTCCTCTCCCTTCAGTGCATCTGGCAGATCTGGTAGACAAGCAGCAGCTTTGCAGGGGTGTCTGCTGCCCACTCTGGTGCCGTCGCTGTGCATTGCTTCCGAGCTGCTGTTTCTGGGTCTGGGCACAGTGCCAGCATCCGTCTTTGTCATCAAAATCCCGGGGCTGCCTGGTATTCTGAGTGCTTTACAGAGTCAGCAGCCCAGCCCCAGGCATGCACTTAGGTGGAAGGCCGAAGGCTCTGGAAAGAGTATTCAGAACGAGATGGTAGAGATAAAGGAAGGACACAGCAGAGAGAAATAAAAGACTTCTACAGCCCGACTCTATCTTGCTGACCTCAGCACTCAGTCGCATGCCAGCAGCACTGCCCACTAGAACCCTCCAAGATGATGGAAATGTCTTAGGACAATTATGCTGACACAGCAGCCACATCTGGTTACTGAGCACTTGAAATATAGCTAGCGAGGACATTTATATTCTCTTGAATCCTAGTTAATTCAAGTTTAAATAGATACATGTGAGTAGTGCTTACTGTATTAGACACATGAAAAGATAGTAGAGGGTACTGTGCGGTTAGGTGGCACAGTTCAAAGAGCCTGAGAATCTGGATTCTGTTTCCAGAAGCCCTGTGAAAAACTCCAGGCACAGTGGTGCATGAAAGTAATCTCAGCATGGGGTAGGCAGAGATGGGTGGGTCCCTGAGGCTCATTTGGCCAGCTAGCCTAGCCTAATTAGTGAGCTCCAGGCCAATGAGAAACTGTCTGATGTTGATGTTGGAGCTCTGGGTTCAAATCCCAAATCTCTTGTGTTATTTTCTGGCAACATGGAGATGCTTAACTTCTATGAACTTCTTTGTACACAGCTCCAAGATGGAGCTAAGATCTACTTCATGGGGGTGGTATGTTGGGGGAGATGGATGGAGCCTTGGACCCGGGAGTCATTTACTAGTGCACTCAATTGTCAAAACTAGCCACAGAGGTCTGCGAGAGGGAGTAGCCTGGGGCTGTGCACCTTTCCACACACCAGAGAACCCTAGATGACCACCTGCTTGGTTAGGTTATTGCATTTGCCTTAAAATTCTCACATTCACAAATCCCTTTTCTTTAAATTTTTCAGTTATTGTTATTTTAGATTTCCATTGTGTATATTCCTTATACATGGTATTATTTCATAAGAACATTTTAAAAATTAGATTTATTTTTATCTATATGTGCATATGAGCACTCTTAGAGGCCAGAAGTGGACATTAGGTCTCCAAAAACTGCAGTTACAGACAACTGTGAGTCATTCAACATAGGTGCTGGGAACTGAACTCAGGTTCTCTGCAAGAGTAAGCATGGGCTCTTAGTTGCTGAAATCTCTCCAGCGCCACAATGACATTTTTATTCAGGTATATGTCGTATGTTGGACATACCCTTTGTGGTGGTTTGAACATGTATGACCCCATAGACTCAACATGTTTGAATGTTTGCCCCATGAGTGTTACTATTAGGAGGTATGCCCTGTTGGAGTAGGTGTGGCCTTGTCTGTACCAGGCTTTTTCTTTGAGGCCACCAACAAGCTCCCAAATCATGACACGGAGACTCATTAGTTATTAATACTCAGCCTAGCTTAGGCTCATTCCTGGCTAGCTTTTTTAAACTTAAATTAACCTGTTTCTTTTTATCTACCTTTTGCCTCAGGGCTTTTTACTTTTCTTACCTTCTATATATCTTACTTTCACTGTTTCTCATGTCTGGATGGCTGGCTTCTGGCCTTGGGCTTCTCTCTCTCCTTCTCTCTCCTCTTTCCTTCTTCTCTCTTCTTAGATTCCTCCTTCTATTTATTCTCTCTTCCCACAACCCCTGCCTTTCCTTTCTCTGCCTAGCTATGACCATTCAGCTCTTTATTAGACCAATCAGATGTCTTAGGCAGGCAAGGTGAAACAAATGCAACACATCTTTACATAATTAAACACACATCCTTACATTGTCAAACAAATGCAGCATAAAAATGTAACACCCTCATACAGTTAAAATAATATTCTGCAGCATAAACAAATATAACACATCTTTGCCCAGTTAAAATAATATTCCACAACACTTGTTGGAAAAAAAGCGTCGCTATGGAGGCATGCTTTAGAGCTTATATGCTTAAGCCACACCCAGTGTGAGAGTTCACTTCCTGTTGCCTGTGGATCAAGATGTAGAGCTCTCAACTCCCTCTCCAGTACCATGTCTGCTTGCTTGACACCGTGATGATAATGGACTAAACCTCTGAACTGAGAGCCAGTCCCAATTAAATGTTTTCCTTTATAAGAGTTGCCGTGGTCATGGTGTCTCTTCACAGCAATAGAAACCCTGACTAAGACACCTCCCATATATCCTCCTCTCGTCTCCAAGCTCCTGTCAATTCCCTTTGTTTCCCTAGACCAGTGGTTTTCAACCACTCAGGCTTTCACTAAAAAAACTCTATTCATTCAGTAGAGCAGTGGCTCTCAACCTTCCTGATGCCGCGACTCTTTAATACAGTTCTTCATGTTGTGGTGACCCTCAACCATAAAATTATTTTGTTGCTTCTTCGTAACTGTAATTTTGCTAGTGTTATGAATAATAATGTAAATATCTGATGTACAGGATATCTGATATGTGACTTTCAAGGGGGTCGAGACCCACAGATTGAGAACCACTGGCCTAGATAGTTTAGCTTCTACTTTGATATCAATTATCCACATGTGATTTTAGACATCTATATGAAATCTAGGAACCACAAATGAAAGAATCCTGTTACCTTTTCTGTTTTTACTTCAATATTTTGTTTTTATTCCTAAAAAAGCTGACACGTCAAACTTATGGATTTAATTTTGCAAGCAAGAAAACAGACCCAAAGGAAAAATCAAACAAACAAAAACCCAATTGCCCCAAATTGTCGTGATGAGCTAACAGGGGACAGTTTTCCCTTTGTGGGTCAAGGCCAAACCTCACTCTGTCACAGCCTGGAGGAATATCTTCAGACTTCAACCCTGCTCCCTTTGGCTCTGCAGTCAGTTTATTGAATGGTGTTTACCCTTGCACTGACATCAACCAGTTCACAAAACCGAAAACATTACTCTGCCTTTCTTCCAAAAAGCCCCATTCTCTTGGCAGTGAACACTGTTCTATCCTGCTGCCTTTTCCTATCTGTGGCCTAATCGGTGCTTGCTTGTTTGCAAGTGCTTGGAATTATTTCTGAAGCCCCTGATGTTAATCTAGAACTTGGCACATCCATTTGCCTCCATTTTCATGCCTATAATTATTTAATTGCCTTCTTTAGTTCCTGTAAACAAAAAGTCTGTCATCTGAGAGCAGCTTAGGAACAACAGTCCAGGCATACAATGAAAACCCAAGTAGGAAAATCACATTACTGGCTTGTGGTGCACAACAGCTCCCCCTTTTGACCAAGGCATTCAGTTTTAAAGGACCCAAACAAACTCAACATAGCTTATTGAGATGTAATTGATGGACAATCATGATAGGTGTGTGTGTGTGTGTGTGTGTGTGTGTGTGTGTGTGTGTGTGTGTGTGCATTACAGAGTGCACATAGGCCAGAGGAAGTCTTGTCTTGCTTTATTGCTCTCAGCTTTATTCCTATCAGATAGTCTGTCAGTGAACTTGGAGCTAGGCTGGTAGCCAGCCAGCATCCTGGAGCCTCCTTTTTCTGTCCCACCGCCAGCACTGTGGTTGCAAGTGTATGAAATGTATGCAGCCTTACTTAGCCTTTTACATGGTTGCTAGGGGTTTGAACTTATGTCCTCAGACTTGCATTCAAATGCTTTTATTCACTGAACCATCTTCCAAGCCTCCAATGCTCATTAAACAATCCCAGTCAAGATAATACAAATTTCTATCACAAAGAGTGTTTCTGTTTCAGGATTCGACTAAAACACATTGTTCAAAACCGTGGTAGAAACCAACACTTCTATCAAGAGTAATGGCAAAATGAGTTGACTCTAACTCTGTTGGTAGAGTGCTCACCTAGCATGCATAAAGTCCTGGGGCCCACCCCTGCCACCGCAGGAACTGGAAGTGGTGGCACACACCTATCCACACACTAGAGAGATGGAACTAGGAGGATCCGAGGTTCAAAGCTATCCATGACTACACAGCAAGTTTAAAGCCACTGTCTCAAGCAAATAAATAGTTTAAGGTAATAAAAATAGCTTTGTTGTGTTAATAAAAGCAATGCCCTTTTTATTTATTTATTTTTGAGACAGGGTTTCTCTGTAGCTTTGGAGCCTGTCCTGGAACTTGCTCTGTAGACCAGGCTGGCTTCGAACTCTCACAGAGATTCGCCTGCCTTTGCCTTCCAAGTGCTGGGATTAAAGGTGTGCACCACCACAGCCCAGCTACAATGCCCTTTTTAAAGAAAACAAACCTTCTTTTAAAAGGTCATTGCTGCTGGGCATGGTAGCACATGCCTTTGCAGGTTACACAGAGAAACCCTGTCTCAAAAAAAAAAAAAAAAAAAAAAGAAGGAGGAGGAGGAGGAAGAGGAGGAGGAGGAGGAGGGGAAGGAGGAGGAGGTGCTAAGGATGCAGGGTGCTTGCCTAGCATGCATAAGAACCTGAGTTGGATCCACAGAACTCTGTAAATGTGGTGTTTTGGGCCCATGCCTATAATCCTAGCACTGGAAAAACAATAGCTAAAAAGCATTAGAGAACTCCTCCTCTGTCACTTGTCATAGGCAGAACTACTACAGCACTTTGTGTAGTTGCTCACTGTATGGGCTGCCTTAAGGAGCCCCCATCACAGTCTTCTGGTGTGGGAAATTATATTGCAGACATCAGGGAAGTAAAGAAAAAATTAAGGAGAAAACATATGGAGACCAGCTGGTGGTGGCGCATGCCTTTAATCCCAGAACACAGGAGGCAGAGGCAGGCTGATCTCTGTGAGTTCAAGGCCAGCCTGGTCTACAGAGCGAGTTTCCAGACAGCTAGGGCTACACAGAGAAACCCTAAAAATAAACCAACCAACAAACAAAAGCTTAAGGGGGCTAGAGAGATGGCTTAGTGTTAAGAATGCTCTTATGGAGGACCTGGGCTCTGTTCTCAGCAGTCATAGAGAGGCTCACAACTGTCTGTAACTCCACTTCTACAAGATCAGACACCCCCTTCTAATCTCCTTAGACACTGGTACACATGGTACACATACATACAGGTAGGCAAAAATTAATATACATAAAATAAAAATAAATAATTTTATTTTGGTTTTTCAATACAGGATTTCTCTGTGTAGCCTTGGCTGTCCTGGAACTTGTCCAATATATTAGGCTGGCCTTGAACTCACAGAGACCCACTTGTCTCTGCCTCCCAGGTGCTGGTATTAAAGGCGGGCACCACCACCACCCAGCTAAATAAATTTTTAAAATGATTAATTAACAACAACAACCCCCCCCAAAAGTATATGTAGCCTGGCATGCTATAATTCTAACACTGGCAGGAAGATTGCTGTGTGTTCAAGCCTGGCCTAGGATACTTAGTGAGGAGTCCCAGACAGTGTAAGCTATAGAATAAGAACCTGTCTCAAAAACAAAAACAAAGAAACAAAAACATATGTTCATGCACAGACACTGGTCTGTCTACAAGAAGTAGCTCTTCAACTCTGGTTCCAGAACTTTCAGCCCTCCAGACAGGACACCATGAAGGTTTTGGGGTGCTCTCTGTAATTAGTTTCCTTCAGGATCTTCAGGTAGCAAGCCTGTCTGGGCATTGGTTTCCAGATAGTTCTATCCCTGAAGCTTATCGCCGGGGAAATGGCAGGAATGAAGCACATAGGCATCTGGGAGCTTGTGGCCTGATACGACAGCTTTAGGCCTTATGGTCTTTAGATCTCTAATGACTAATGTTTTTACTCAAGATAAAGTATAGGAAGGAAATACAAATTCCCCTGAAATCCTGTCACCCAGAACAAGAGCTGTAATTCAGGTGAGTATTCATTAGACATTTCTATGGAATGTATACACCCAGTATGGCTATGGTTTCCCATACTTAGGACTACAATTTACTAGTATTTCTGCAATTGCTGTATTTTGAGTTTTTTTGTTTGTTTGCTTGCTTGTTTTAAGACAGAGTCTCACAGTGGCCTTAGACTCACAGAAATTGCCCTGCCCCTGCCTCTCCAGTGCTATTAAATACATGTGCCACCATACCCTGCCCAAGAGCTATTTTATTTTGTGGGGGGGGAGGGGGAGCACATGTGCATGTGAGTGCAGGTATCTTAGGAGACCAGAAGAGGGCATCAGATCCCTTGGACCTGGAGTTGTGGGCAGTTGTAAACTGCCTGTTGTGTGTGCTGGAAACTGAACTTTGATCCTTTGTAAGAACAATACATGCTCTTAAGTACTGAGTCATCTCTTTGGCCCTGTAGTTGTCATTTTTACTCTGAATAGTCAATGGACAGATTTCTGGGTCAATAACTGAAGTCTAATACTAAGATTGCTTCCTCTTCCTCCTCCTTCCCCTGTTCATTCATCAGTTCTGGGGATTGAACTCAGGGTCTTGCATACTCTAAGCAAGCATTCTACAGCTGAACCCCTCCTCCCCCAGGCTAACACCATGATTGTTAAAGGATGTCAACTATCTGTGTTATCTATAAACCATGATTTATTCAACCAGTCTCCCATTTAAAAAATACTTTATTACATCCGTTTATTTTGAGTAGAAGGGGACATGCATGCAGAGGTCAGAGGACGACTTGAAGGAGTCAGATCTCTCCTTCTACCACATGGGCCCTGAGGATTGAATTGAACTCAGGTCATCGGGTTTTGCAGAAAATACCTTTACCCAGTGAGACATTTTGCAAGCTGTCCCCTATTCTTGAGTATTTTCTTTTTGCTCAATTTTGAGAATTTATATTTATTTCACATGTATGAGTATCTGCGTGTTTCGCCTAAAAGCATGTATGCAGCAAGTGCATGCAGTGCCTGCAGAGGCCAAAAGAGGGAGTCAGATCCCCTGGAACTGGAACCACATACAGATGCTGGTGAGCCGCTGCGTGGGTGTTGAGAAGTCAACCTGGGTACTCTGGAGGAGCAGCCAGTGTTCTTAACTGCTGCGCTATCCCTCGAACCCCTACATCCCCCTCCACCCCCGCCAAAAAAAAAAAAAAATTATTACGTAGCTACGAACATCCTGTGTTCAGTTTTTTGCTTTTGTGCGATTTTCTCCTCGGGGGTGACTTTTCAAAGGGAACTAGTTTAATACCGCGGTCTTTGATACAATTACCTAGCTGTCTTCTGGAAATGTACCACCAGTGTGTACTTCTGTGAGCACTGGCAGAAGGATCTCTTTGTTCCAGTCACAAACATTGCTTTTTGTCAATTTCTGCGCTCAGATACGGCTCCTGTTGTCTAATCGGCTTTTTGAGCAATTGAAGTGCTTTTCGGTAGACACAGCTGATTTCACAGGCGCGTTTATCATCTTGTTATATGCAACTTAGTTCTGTTATCTTATTTGCTCTTTTTGTTTTCTTGGCCTACAATGAATCTTCTTTCAGTCAACTCTGTGTTTTCTTTGGCTTTATTTATTTTTAATTCTGGTAATTTTGAGGATATTTACCTGCATTTAGTTCTGTGAGTTTTTGTGCCTTTAGCCAGGGAGATGGCTCAGGGGGTATGTGCTTGCTGCCAAGCCTGATGACCTGAGTTCCATCCCTGAAACTCACATGATGGAAGGAGAGAATCAACAATCGAAAGTTGTCCTCTGACCTCCACATGTGCACACCTTTGAACACACACACACACACACACACACACACACACACACACACACACACACACCAGAGAAGTAAATGATGTTGGGAGAAAGAAGACTACGTTTCTTTTGGGGGGGGTGGAGGGGAGTGGTTAGAGAGGGTTTCTCTGTGGCTTTGGATGCTGTCCTGGAACTTACTCTGTAGACCAGGCTGGTCTCTAACTCACAGAGATCCCCCTGCCTCTGTCTCTGCTGGGATTAAAGGCATGTACCACCACCACCCAGCAACTACATTTCTTTAACAGTGCAGTATTTATGCCTCTCTAACAGCAATGCTATTATTTCCTATATGACTACTGGTTTTCCATCAACCTTCTGAGGTTGGTGATAGTTTGTGTTTTCTTTTGATCTGCCTACCTGCCCTTTTCTCCAAGCCTGTGCCATTTCATCTGAGTGTTTCCTGAGTGCCCTTAAAATTATTCTGGAAATAAACATTACCTCTGGTTGGATCTGAGCTCAAGTGACACGGGTTGCTTGATTGGGCTGAGTACTGTGGTCACTTCTGTTTAACACCCTGTGGATAATATTATCCCAGAGGAATGACTTTGTCACCAGGCCAGTGTTCTCTAGTGTAGTTAGTGCTTCCCGTGGGCACTCTCCTTCAGTTCTCACAGGAAACCTTGAAAACTGCCTCTTATCCCCCACATTAGAGCTGGGGGGGAGGGGTGGTGGAATGGAGATTTAAAAGCTTGTGTGGTTTTTGTCGAGTCTGTCGGTCACTATCTTTTGGCTGATGACTACATTAAAAAAAATAATAAAACCATCAGAACTGAAATGATCTCAAACACCAAATGGAATTCTTCAGGCATTTGACAAAGCATATACTTTTAACAGGATGCAATGAAGCCCTTCCTCTCAGTGGAGGGTAATAATATTTATGGAAAACCCACCTGAAGTAGATAGAAGTCTATCTCTCAAATCAATCGTTTTCTGATTTAAAATCTCTTTAATCTTAGTAAGTGTTACATTAAAATAAAAGTGTGATCAACTAATAATGGAAAATACTGAATTACTCATAGAAATTGCTGGAAGGGGATGGTAAGGTGGCCTAGAAGGTAAAGGTGCTTGCTTAGCACCCCTGACACCTTGGATTTACTCCCCAGAATCACATAAAAAAAGAAAGAAGTAGACCTACTTCACAAGGTTGTCTTGGACTCCCACATGTACTCTGTGGCACATACATGCTCCTACCTCTTAACACACACACACACACACACACACACACACACACACACACACACACACGATCAAAATAAAGTTTTTAAAAAGAAAGAAAGAAGGGAGGGAGGGAAGAAAGAAAAGGAGATTGCTGAAAGTGCCTATGATCTAACTCACTTGGTAAATGCTTGCCTGGCATGCACAAAACCCTGGGCTCCATCCCTAGCACCTCATAAAGCCAGGCATAGTAGCTCCCACCTGTCATTCCAGCACTTGGGGGCTGAAGCCACGAGGATCAGGAGTTTAAGATCATTCTCTGCTGTCTAGGAGTTAGAGTTCAACATCAGCTACATGAGATCCTGTCTGAGAGAGGGAGACAGAGACAGAAACAGAGAGATTGATAGATTGTTCAAAGTGTTATCTTTAGTAGGTGTGGTAGTTTGAATGCAATTGGCACCCATAAGCTCATTGGGAATGACACTACTAGGAGGTGTGGCTTTGTTAGAGTAGGTGTGGTCTTGGAGAAAGTGTGTAACTGTGGGGGCAGGCTTTGAGGTCTCCTATACTCAAGAGATGCCCAGTGTCTCAAACCTCTTCCTGTTACATATGGGTCAAGATTTAGGACTCTCAGCTCCTTCTCCAGCACCATGTCTGCTTGAATGCCACCATGTCACACCATAATGATAATGAACTAAACCTCAGAAAATGTAAGCCACCCCAATTAAATGGTTTTTTTTTCCTTTATAAGAGCTGCATGATCATGGGGTCTCTCTCTCTCTCTCTCTCTCTCTCTCTCTCTCTCTCTCTCTCTCTCTCTCGGTTTTTCTGAGACAAGATTTCTCTGTGTAGTCCTGGCTGTCCTGGAACTCAATTTGTAGACCAGGCTGGCCTCAAACTCACTGAGATCTGCCTGCTCTGACCTCCAAGTGCTGGGATTAAAGGCCTGTGCCGCCACCACCACCTAGCTATGTTGTCTCTTCAAAGCAAAAAAAACCCTATGACAGTAGACTAATACATCATGAAGTTACAAAAAAAGGTATTATACATGACAGTTTAACTTACTAATAGGATCCTGATGTTCTATGGGACTCAGTTTAGAAAACACTTAAAAATGCTTTCCATAATCACCCCCAACTAATTATGGAAGAAAATATCTTCAGATTATCTAACTAGAAAGGATATACTTTAATTATTATATTTGTTTTCAAAACTGAGGAAACAAATATAAAATCCTATTGGAAGGAGGGGCCGTGACTCAATTGGTAGAGTGCTTGCCTGGCATACAGAAAGCCTTGGATTCCATCCCCGGCACTGCACAAACCTGGGCATTTTTGTGTGTGCCTGTAATCCCAGGATTTGGGAAGCTGAGGCAGGAGGATCACTAGGGGTTGGAGTGGGGGTATGTGCAGCCTGGGGTATAAAGTGAGATCCTATCTTAAACTCCTGCCCCACAAAAGGCTTTTAAACTGAGACTGCTGGTGTCTTTCTTCTTTCCTTCCTTCCTTCCTTCCTTCCTTCCTTCCTTCCTTCCTTCCTTCCTTCCTTTTTTCTTTCCTTCTTCCTTCCTTTCTTCTTTCCTTCTTCCTTTCTTCCTTCCTTCTTTTGTTCTTTCCATCTTTCCCCCTCCTCCTGCTCCTCATCTTTCTTCTTTCTCTTTCCATGTATGTACTTTGGGTGAACTACAAACACCATAAATCCTACGACTGAGTTACACCATAAACCTTTGTTAACTCTTTCTATTCCTTTATAGCCAACAGTCCTTTGAAGGGGAGGTAGAGACAAGGTGATTTTATCAAAGACACATTTTAAAAAATTGGTGGAAAATAATTTGTAAAATTGAAGAATTACTGAAAGTTATAATTTTCTCATTAAATACTTACAACTTGGCACCATGAGGCAATTTTACAACTGCCTGTTGAAGTGCCCCCCACCACCACTTTCATTTTAATTACCACTAGGTTGACTCAGCCTTCTTTCAGCTCTTTATGACTCACGAGTATTTCCTGGTTTCTTTGCTTTTGACCTCATGTTTTCCTTTGGAGTTCCATTTCTTTCTTCCTGAGTGTATCCTTTAACAGCTCTTTTACTAAGAACTTATAAAAGTGAACAAACCCGTGCTTTGGTGTCTGGAAATGTCTAGGTGAGAGTATAGAAGAGCTCAGTGTTTGACTACTGTCTCCCCTTAGCCATGATAGTCCTCGGTTGCCTGTGGACCTGCTTGTCCATGGGAAGTACACTGTCAATCAAACAGTGGTCCTGTCATTCTATGGTGATGAGCTTTGTCATCTTTCTGGTGGTTTTGAGATTTTTCTCTTTGACTTTACTGTCCTACAACTTTAATTCAATGTGTCTAAATGAGGGTGTGTTACTTTGTCTGCTTGGATGGGTGGGCTTTTTTCAAGTAGAAAACCAGGTCTTTATAGTATTTTGTTGGGGGAGCGGCAAGATGGCTTATCCGGTGAAGGTGCTTGCCGCTGATCCGGGCAATCTGAATTCAATCCCCAGGATCCACGTGGTGGAAGGAGAGAGTCTTCTCCAGTATGTTGTCCTCTGACCTCTGCATATGCACTGTGGCACATCCTCCCATACATATACACACAAATAAATGTAAATTTAAAAATTCACTTGCCAGGCGGTGGTGGCACGTGCCTTTAATTCCAGCATTTGGAAGGCAGAGGCAGGTGGGTCCCTGTGAGTTAAGATCAGCCTGGTCTACAGAGTGAGTTCCAGGACAGTAAGGACCACACTGTGAAACCTGAGATTGCATTGTTTACTGGAGGAACCTGTGACCTAGCACACACCTTTAATCTAAGAGCTTCCTTCATGACAATTGTAAACAGGATTAAATAAAATCAACCATAGGTCGAGAGGCAGAGCAGGTAAGCAGTTGACAGGAAAAAGCCATAGAGAGTGGGAGGAAGTCAGGAGGACAGAGGGGACTGGCAGGCAGGCAGGCAGGCGACAGAGAGATGCACAGTAGAAGGGAGGGACATTAGGTTGGAGGAGTTTTTCTTTGAGCTGGTGTAGGAGAAAACTCTCTTTCTGGGGCAACAATGGCAGAGGAAGAAGCAGCAGGTTTTCACCCCAGCATCTGGCTCCTGAATCTTTATTGATAAAAATAGAACAATAGAGACTTAGTTAAAAACAACACAGGACTACACGAAGAAACCTTGTCTCAACAAACAAACAAAAAATTCACTTATAATTTCTCCAAATACTTCCACTTTCCCAGCTTTCTTTGTCACTGTTTTGATTTATTTTTGCTTTGTGATGCTTGAAATGAGGGCCTCGCTATGTTACCCAGGCTCCTTTCAACCTGCTGGGTCCAACCTGTCCTTCTGAGTATCTGGACTATCCATGCACACTGTGCTGAAAACTGGCTTTCTTCCTTGTTTGTTTGTTTTCACTCTGGCTAATGAAACAAACAAACAAACAAACAAAAAACCATTTCCATTTCTTTACCTGGCTTCACTGAGATACCCTCTCAAGACTAAGCCGGCTCCAACCTCATAGCAGCTGAGGATGACCTTGAGTTCATTCCTGTACCTCCTGCTTCCAAGGCAGTGCTTCGGATAGTTGCCCCAAGGTGACTCTTCCCTGAACATTTTAAAGTAACTTATTTAAAAATATCTTTGCATTCTTTTGTTATCTTGTGTTTGTGGAATGTGTTTTTCTGTCCTTTCTGCCTCTTTATCTTATAATCTGTTACTGATTTCTTTGTGTGCTCTCTAATTTTTTACTTGGAGCTTATCTGAAGCAGGAT
Organism: Cricetulus griseus; assembly: GCF_003668045.3. Classification (NCBI taxonomy): domain Eukaryota; kingdom Metazoa; phylum Chordata; class Mammalia; order Rodentia; family Cricetidae; genus Cricetulus; species Cricetulus griseus. The sequence continues at coordinate 176,370,963 of NC_048597.1, read as the reverse complement.
TGCTTTCTACAAAGAGATATGGACTTTGAAGGTATATCTTAAAAGACCAACTTCACATGATCACAACTTTTCCTAATTACGAAAGAAGAAGAATTTGAGTTTTTTGTGACAAACTCTAGTTAGCCAGAAACTCCATTGTCTGGCTACAGCTTCCTGCATGCTGGCAATAACTGTGTGACCCACTACTACGGGATAGAAAGAGGTTTTCGGGGAGTTTGTTTGAATTAAAGTTAACATTTGTCTGTGGGGGAGGGCACATGTGCCCCTGAGAATTCATGGAGGATGGGGAAACAACTTTTAGGGGTCAGTTCTTCCTTCCATCATGTGGGTCTATGGGTTGAATATAAGTTGTTGGACAGTAGGCATTTTTACCCGACAAGCCATCACACTGGCCCATGAAGAGCTTTTATTTTGAATTTTTAGCGTAAGATTCTGCATATGATACGTGTGTGTGTATGTGTGTGTGTGTGTGTGTGTGTCTGCTTGTGGTAGTCTGCTTAAGAATGTTTGAGTAAATTACTCATTCGTTAAAAAAAAAAAAAAAAAGGTCAGAGGACAACTTTATGGAGTTGATTCTCTCCCACTTTTAAATGGGTCTTAGGCTGGCAGGCTTGGCAGCAAGCACCATTACACATTGAGCCACCTCACTGGCCCTGCTCCTTCATTCTATGTGGCATCTCATACAGACAATTAGTAGATCAGAGTTGTGACTTTAAAATCTGTCTCATTTTTTTTTTTTGCGCTTCACTCTCCAATTTCAGTTTCATTTCAAAGCAGTGAATGTTCAGCTCCAATCTCCATTTCTTTGTGTTGTAAAAATGAGTTTGTTTTCTCTGCAATCAGCAGTATGATACTTGGGTGCTGTTTCCACTCCTCTGTTAGCTGTTGCTGTCTCCTCCTCACGGACAGGAGGCGATGAGGCTTGAAGAATAGACTTCTTGTCTAGCTAGCTGTACAGACCTTATTGGAATGCATTGCAGATAATCCTTAAAAAACCACAGGATTCACTATTAGAACAGAGCTGGAAAGTACTGCTTTTAAAATATTTTATTAATGTATGCCAATTTTGTAAAATGACATTTTTGTATAAAAATATTGTGATGCTTTTGTGTGTGTCTATGGCGATTTTGATCATATTCCCTCCATTATCCTTTTATTCATGCCGATTCTTTTCTTCTTCCCAACTACACCCCCTTCGTCTCTTTCTCTTTTTTTAAGTGACCTAATGAATTTCATGAGGGTTGCTTATGCTATGTGTAGCAGGCTACTTACAGGAGCCATGAGCACCTAACCAGTAGCTACAACACACACACACACACACACACACACACACACACACACACACACACACACACACACACACACACACACACATGCATGTGTACTTTTTTAAAATATTTACTTGTTTTTATTTTGTGTCTAAGAGTGTTTCGCCTGCAATCATGTCTGTGCACCACAAGTATGGCCAATGCCTGAGGAATCCAAAAGAGGGTGTTGGATCCCTGTAACTAGAGTTACAGACAGTTGAGAGCTACCATGTAAGTGCTGGGAATTGAATCTGGGTCCTATTAGGTGTAATACTTAAACCTACTTTTAAAATCACTTTCTCTCTGGCTGTAGGGAATGTAGTTGTTGCCAGCGCTTAGCTGTTCATGACTTTAGGGTACACCTCAGCATTCTAAAAAGACACTAAGCCAGGCAGTGGTGGTGCATGCCTTAAATCCCAGTACTCAGAGGGCAGAGGCAGCCAGATCTCTGTGAGTTCGAGACCAGCCTGGTCTACAAGAGCTAGTTCCAAGACAGCCTCCAAAGCCACAAAGAAACCCTGTTTTGAAACCAACCCCCCTCCCCCCAAAAAAAGATGTAGCATGAGTAATAAAAAACCAGAGACAGATATTGGTGTTCAAGCTGAAGATCAGAAAAGCAAAGTGGCCAGCCACTAGAGTGTTCTCACCTCTACGAATGATCAGATCAAAGGGGTGATTGTGTCCTCTGATTGCATCTCCAAACTGAACTGTTCCTCAGACTGCCTAGACTGCCTGAGTGCCTGTATCCTCCAGCCTTATATTCCTCTCTCTACCCAACCATACCACTCCTGTCTCTACCTCCCTGGTGCTGGGATTAAAGGTGTGAGCTCTGTTTCTCTTTTAGACTGATTCACTCTCATGTAGTCCTTGGTGGCCTTGAACTCACAAGAGATCCATCTGTTTCTGTCTTCTGAGAGCTGGGATTAAAGGTGTGTACCAGCACTGCCTGGCCTCTATGGCCTCTATGGCTGTGGCTAGCTTCACACTCTGATCTTCAGGCAAGCTTTATTAGATAATAAACAAAATATTACCACACAAAGATGCCAACCACTAATTTCATTGTTAAATCTTTAGCTAACTTGATTTTTAAAATATCTAACTTTTGAGAGAGACTTTTCTTAGAAATCATTATTTAAAGATAATTTTATTATCTATTGAGAAAAAAAATTGACTAGATAATTCAGTAAGGTGACTAAGGAACAGAGCTAGAGAGATGGCTCAGTGGTCATGAGCACTTGATGCTCTTGCAGAGAACCTGAGTTTGGCTTCCAGTGTTCACCTGGAGGCTCACAACCATATGTAACTCTAGTTCCAGGGGATCTGATGCCCTCTTCTGGCCTCTGTGGGCACCACGAATGCACATGGTGCACAAACATAAATGGAGGCAAACCCCTCATACACATAGAACAAATAAATCTGAAGCAATTTTTAAATGTAAAATAAAGACTTAGTAATGAGATTCTATAAACACCACAGCTCTTAGAGTCTTCTCATTTGTTCCCCTAATAAACCTTCACTGCCAACTTCAGAGTACTTAAGATTTTGAGTTGAATTATGTATGTCTTTACCTTCCTTAGACTATAAGTGAAAAAATGAATGAAAAATTTAATGGTTACTGCTGAAATATTTATAGACAGAAAGAGATTATGTCTGGGATTCATTTCTAAAAGCAGTGGGCAGGGCCAGTAGTTGAAGCTGTGTGGGTGGCCACATGTATATGTTATAGGGGCTCCTTGTTTTATATTCTGTCTACTATGCTTTATTTAAATTTGCTCTATGCTGGATTTTAATCTCAGCACTAGGGAGACAGAGGCAGGCAGATCTCTCTGAATTCAAGGCTAATTTAGCCTATAAAGTAAGTTGCAGGTCAGCCAAGGCTACACAGTGAGACCTGTCTCAAGGAAAACCAACCAACTAACTAAATTAATTAAATTTACCAAAATAAAGTGTTTTTCCTTAAAAATGGGCTGATTGCAGGTATTTAACATGTATATGATTGACAGCCGTGGTGAAGCACAAATGTAATCCTAGTTCTTGGGACATGAGAGGTCAGACACTCCAGGTTATACTTGGTTACAGAGCAAGTTCAAGATCACATGAGACCCTGTCTCAAAAGAGCAACATCGTCAACATATATATTCATTCTATATCTTTTGGTAAATCAATACTTTTTAAAAATGAGTGTGTGATACGCAGGGAGGTCAGAGAGGGTGTTGGATCCCCTGGAACTGGAGTTACAGATGTTTGGGGTGCTGGGAACTGAACGCAGATCCTCTGGAAGAGGAACAAGTATTTTAACCATTTCTTCATTTAAGTCATTTCTTCATCTTCATTATCTCTTTTGAAATTATTATTATTATTACTATTACTGGATGTGTGTGTCTTAGCTTATTTGGGATGCCCCAAAGATACTTTTATGTAACATACATTGGGGCTGGATAGATGGGCTTAGCAGTTAAGAAAACATAATGTTCCTCCTGTAGAGAACCAGTTCCCAGTGCTGACACTGGGCTGCTCACAATTACCTATAGTTCTAGTTCCAGAGGACATAAGTAAAAATACTGTATGGTCTAATTGGTATGCAGTACTTGGATTAGTCAACAGCACAAAGACGAGCAGTAAAATGGTAGTTGCTAGCAGCTAGAGGGAGGGAAGAACAAAGACTTTGGTAATATGTATAAAGTTTACTTTATAAGATGGGAAAGAACTGTGGAGAATAGAATGCACTGTTTAAAAAAATCAATTAAACTGTGTGCCCTGCGAATCTCTGTGAGTTCGAGACCACCCTGATCTACAAGAGCTAGTTCCAGGACAGCTTCCAAAGCCACAGAGAAACCCTGTCTCGAACAACCAAAAACAAAACAAAAAAACTAGGTGCCCTTTTGCACACCAAGAAGTTTGAGGCAGGAAGATGACAAGCTTAAGGTCATCCTGAGCTACATAGGAAGGTGGAAGCCAACCAGGGCTGTATGAGACCCTGTCTCTAAATAAACAAATAAATTAAATTATTAAAGTACTACTGGGGACATAGCTGACAGAGTGCATTCTTAGCATATATGAACCCCTGGCTTCCATCTGAAAAAAGTCAAGATGGTCTTTTACTTTTCTTTTCTTTTCTTTTTTTTTTTTTTTTTTTTTTTTTTTTTGAGACAGGGTTTATCTGTGTAGCCCTGGCTGTTCTGGAAGTTACTTTGTACACCAGGCTGGTCTCAAACTCTGAGAGATCTGCCTGCCTCTGCTTCCCAAATGATAGGGTTAAAGGTGTGGGCCAGCAGTATGTTCTCTTAGTGAATGAGCCCTCTCTTCATCCCCATACTAACATAGATTTAAAAAAAAAACTATAATAGTTTTGAACCTTGGAGCTGCAGAAATGGCCTGGCAGTTAAGAGCACTGGCTGCTCTTTCCGAAGATCTGGGTTCAATTCCCAGCATCTATATGGTAACTCACAGCTGTCTGTAACTCCTGTTCCAGGGGATGCTCATACAGACATACATGCAGGCCAAACACTAAAATACAAGTAAATAAAGTATTTAAAAAATAATTTTGAACCTTGACTCTAATTCCATCTTATATAATGAACTGGTTGGTGTGGTTACTTTTGGAATGTTTCCAAGAGTTAGGCACTCTTCAGAAAACCAAATCTTCAGCCACAGACACTTGTGGTGCTTGAGTTATAGATTTGGCCTTGCATATTGCTGTTCACACTACATAATACAATTTACACTGCATATTTTTAATGTCTCTGAAATCAGGACATATTCTCCAATCAATGATACCGTAGATTCTATGAAATACAGGTCTGTTTGAGGCTGTTGTCTTAATTCCTCCCTCCCTCCCTCCCTCCCCCCCTTCCCTCCCTTTTTCCTTTCCAGGACAACTTTCAGGTAATCAGGCTTTTGTAGCTAGGGCCTTTATCCACTGTGCCATCTCATTGGCTCTTATATTTTAGAGTCTTTGTACTGGCCATTGCCTGGATACATTCCCTCTGGATAATCTACATGATCTGTTATCAGTCCTCCTTCAGTCTTTGCTCAAATACGCTTTCAAGTGAGCCCTGTTTTGACCACTCATCTGAATATATATGTGTGGGCAGGTGTGTGTGTGTGTGTGTGTGTGTGTGTGTGTGTGTGTGTGTGTGTGTGTGTGTGTGACAGCACATTACTCTATAGCCCATGCTGGCCTTGAACTCACAATCCTTCTGCCTCTGCCTCCAGAGTGCTGGGATTACAGGTGTGTACCAACACAGCCAACTTGACCAAGTTACTTTAAACAACCTGCTGCTTCCCTTCTACTACAAATGTGTTCCCCTTCTTGCCTGTTCCATTCCCCTCCTCCGCCTAACACTAATCACCTCCCAATGTAATGCATATTTTACTTCGAGAAATTTAATGAATCTTGAGACATTTATATACCAGAGAAATTATTGTTATTAACACAATCAAGACATTAAACATCTAGTAGTTATCTCTGATACATCCCCTATTCCTTTAATCCCTCTGCTTTTCCTTTGCTCTGTCCCCAGACAGCTACCATTCTCTGTCACTGTAGGCCCATTTGCATTCTGTAGACTTTGCCTATTTATTTTGAGACAGGATCTCTCTGGCTATGTTCACAATGAGATCCTCCTGTCCCAGCCTGTTTCGGGGATCATTGGCATGAGCCACCCTGTCCAAGTGTTGCACACAGTGGCTGCTGCAACTTTTTTCTTCCTCACCAGTAAGGCCTGAGGCTTTCAGTGTTTTCACAGCCTCTCTCCAGCCTTTCCCACGATCATATGAGCTTTGCTTTTTAAACATCATAGCTGTCCTAATGGGTGTGAATCTGTAGCTCATTTGTCTCTGATTTGCATTGGAAGCCATTTATAGATTTTAAATGACTTCAAGTCCTTTGCCTACTTTTGAATTGGGTTGCTTGTCACTTTGTCTTTGCCTGTGAAAGAGGTATGTTCTAGCTCTGGTAAGTTTTGTTTTTTTATTTTTATTTTATTTTTTAGGTTTTTCAAGACAGGGTTTCTCTATGTAGCTTTGGAGCCTATCCTGGCACTTGCTCTGTAGACCAGGCTGGCCTCGAACTCACAGAGATCCACCTGCCTCAGCTTCCCGAATGCTGGGATTAAAGGCGAGTGCCACCACCGCCCGGCTCTGGTGAGTTTTAAGTGTTTCCTCCATTCCATGGGCTTACTTTGTGTTCTTTCTTTTGGGTTTTGTTTGGTTTTATTTACTCATTCATTCATTTTGTTTGATTTTTTGTTTTTAGGTGGCATTTCACCATGTATTTTTGGCTGGCCTAGAACTCTATGTGTAGACAAGGTTAGCCTTGAACTCATACACATTTGCCTGCCTCTGCCTCGTGAGTGCTGGGATTATAAGCATGTACCACCATGATTAGCTCTTGTTGTTTAAATTTTAGAAAATATTTATGATGAACGTGTGTTCGTGATGTGTGTGGGTACACATGCCATGGCATACAGATAGAGGTCAAGGGATGACTTTGTGGAGTCATTTAGCCCCTTCACGTTTACCTGGATTCTGGGTTTGAACTCAGGTCTTCAATGTGGCAAATGCCTTTACCTGATGAACCATCTCAGTGATTCTGGTTTGTTTATGTTAAATGACATTCATTTCTTTGTGTGTGTGTGTGTGTGTGTGTGTGTGTGTGTGTGTGTGTGTGCACATGCACATCTGTGTCGATCATGGTATGCATATGGAGGTCAGAGAACAACTTTGTGGAATTGGTTCTCTCCTTCCACCATGTGGATCCCAGAATCCAGCTCAGGCTATCAGTCTCAGGCAACAAGCATCTTTACTTAAAGACCCATCTTAGTGGTCTTGTGCCTTGGCTAGCTTTACTGGTCAACATGATAGAGTCTAAAGCCTCGATCAGACTGGCCTGTGGGCATACCTGTAGGGGGTTGTCATGATTGTTAATTGAAGTAGTAGGGGACAGCCCACAGTGGGCAGGACTATCCTTCTGCAAGTGATCCTTAACTGTATAAACTAGCAGGGTGGAAGAGAAAGCTAGCTGAGTATAAGCTGGTTTTTGAGCCAGCTAGCAAGCAAGCTAGCAAGTAGCATTCTCCTGCTGTACTTCTTGGCTGTAGAATGAGTTTCTTGGTCGAAGTAACATAGTATGGAATAGCAAGCAAGCTTGCCTTCCATTTCCTGTCTTGAGTTCCTGCCTTTACTTCCCTCAATAATGAACTATGATCTGGAATTGTAAGCAAAAATAAATGCTTTCCTCTCTCAAGCTGCTCTTAGTAAGAGTGTCTTATCAGGAGCTGGAGAGACGACTCTGTGGAAGAGCACTTGTTGCTCTTCCAGAGGATCTGGGTTAGGTTCCCAGCACCCACATGGTGGCTCACAACTATCTGTAACTCCAATTCCAGGGGATCTGCTGCCCTCTTCTGAATTCCTTCATGTGGTGATATCTTTTTTTGTACAAATAAAGCCTGTCTGAAGGTCAGAGAAGGAATAAGTCACCACCACACCTTACCTCCTTCACCTCTCAGCAGACCAGAGCAAGTTCCTGTTTTACCCTGCGTATATCCTGTTTCTGCCCAGCTACCTCACTTTCTGTCTGTCTTTAGACCTCTGTCGTTGGCTGGTGGCAAGCTCCATTCTCTGACCTTCAGACAGGCACACACACAGTGCACAGACATACAGAAGGCAAAACACTCATACACATAAACTAAATAGTCAACTGTAACAAAAGGAGCTAGATATTATTCTGATTTACTTTTCACAATGTAGAAATATGATTGTGCTATATAATTTAAATACTATGCTATTTATAATAGATGTGTTTGAAGCTTTATGTATCTCTTACCAATAAATATATTATCCCTTCTTTCTATAAGACTAGCTGGAACTCATGTGATTATGATCACATGAACCAAATTGAGGATTTTTCTGATCTTGCGTTGAATCTGTCACTTCATAATACAAACAATAGAAAATGTAAGAAATAGAAGACAGATTTTACCTCTTCATGAACTGGTGAGACAGCTCATCAGGCAAAGGAGCCTGCTCCAGACCTGAATTAGATCCCTGGGACCGGAGAACCAAATCCCATGGAAGTGCTCTGACTTCCATGCCTGCTAGGTAGCATGCACCGACACATATACATACTAGTGAGCACAAGCACATGTACACAAAGAAAATTAAAATGTAATAAAGCAGTTTTACCCTGTCATAAGCTCTACTAACTTCTCTCTCTCTGTATTTTTTTCTTTAGTATGGTAGCACACTCATGTTATCTCGAGGAAAAACAGAAGCAGGAGTCCCAGGCCAGTCTAAGTTACAGGAAGAAAACCTTGTTTCAAAATGCTGAAAGAAACAATGGAACAGAAAATATATCACAGAGGCCTAGAGAGACAGATCAGTGGCTAGGAGCACTTACTGCTCTTACAGAGGGTTGTCTATAGAGTTGCAGAGAATTGTGAGCAGCCATGTTGGTGCTGGGAACTGAACCCTGTTGACTCAATGGTTAAAAAACAACAAGTGCTCTTAACCATTGAATCATCTCTCCAGCCCCTAAAAATAAAATAAATCTAAGAGGAAAAACAAGGAAAATAGCTAGAATATATAAAAAAAATCCTTCACATCAATAAGAAAAGGTAATCCACTTTGAAAATGGACAAATGATAGCAACAGGCAAATTATAGAAAAACTCATAAATAGCCAAGAAATACAGAAGAAATGCTTATATTTGCTAGTTACCATAGAAGTGGCAATTTTTGAGCAAACTCTTAGATGGGTGCAGATGAAAAATGTTGCTAGACAGTTGGTGACTGGTTACTGGCATTCGTTTACAGCTCAATGATGGCATTATGTTTGCCTTAGTCCTCTTGGGGAAAGGGAGCTGCCGCATATGTAGAGACCATATCCTGTTTATAGCCAGAAGACAGGTCCAAGGGGCAACCCCACCTCTCTACCTCTCTTATCAACAAACACTTCCCAGGTGCCTTAGGTTTCAGCCTTCATGTCATTAAAATTGTTCCACATGGCCACTCTTTTTTTTTTTTTTTTTTTTTTTTTGGTTTTTCAAGACAGGGTTTCTCTGTAGCTTTGGAGGCTGTCCTGGAACTCACTCTGTAGATCAGGCTGGCCTCAAACTCACAGAGATCTACCTGCCTCTGCCTCCCTAGTGCTGGGATTAAAGGCTTGTGCCACCAACACCTGGCCTCCACTTGGCCACTCTTAACAGGATGGATGGGAAAATAAATAGTTGTTTTTTTCAGGCTTTGTAGGGAGATAGGAATGGGAAGAAATGGATTAGAAACAGATTTTATTGCTGAAGAAGAGCAACAGCTGCTAAAAGTTATTTTATTATAAATACTGCTAGATTAATCCAACCTATATTTTTGAAAATGCCTTGACTTCAAAATGTAAGTATAAGAAGATGTTACTTTGGAAAAAGAGGTTCTGCTTTTGTTCCCATAGAAGATGAAAAGCTGTGGATTGCTTCCAGAATAATGTGATTTGACCAAGCAAGACTCCCTAAAGCAGTGGCCCAGGTGATCCAACATCCAAAACAGCTGAAATGATACAGCCTCAGACTACAGCCAGGATTTGCCCAGGTTTCTGGGTTTTCTCAGGATTCCCTTGGGATTGGCAGCACCCCAAAACAGCAGGAAGCAGTTTGGAGAGAACTACACTCAAATTCCCAAATATTGTTCATGAATGTTTGTTTTAATTTAAATGGGGTTGGTTGGAAATGGTTAATGATCACAGTCAATTTCTTCCTAAAGAAAAAAGGGAATATGATATAGAAATGTATACTTTGCATTCTTATGACTTTGTTTTATTGATACAAATTTAAGGTCAATTTTGTTATATGTGTATTTCTACTCTTGTTTAGGTATCATGTTTCTATAGGTCTTTTAAAAATTGAATGTATAATTAAATACAGATTATATATAGTCACCTATAATAGTCAAAACTTATGTTAGTTAAGTTTTCTAGATATACAGAGATATATTTCAAATAGATAGGTATTATCAATACCTTTCAAAGACCTACAGAATATGGCATTTAAAATGTTTTTGGATTTTTCATTACAGTGAGACACAACTGCTCCTGACAACACTAATTATGTCAGAGAGGAAGATGAGCATCAAAGAAACTCCTTATGGAGTTTGCCTTCGACATGGCAAGACTAGCTTTGGGCAAGAAACTGCTCTTGCCTGGACTATTTGACTGTATGCTGTATAAAGTGAACATGCAGGACCCACAGGAAAGTGACTGCTGAACTTGACAAAACAAGATGGGACAGTCCTTCAGGGTTCCTGCTTCATGGAAAAATCTGCCAGACATTCTGCAGGGCACAGAGAAAAATGAATGACAAACTGCCAATGCAGGTGGACAGTTTCAAATATCCTGCTTCACTGAGAAGTCTGCCAGACACATTAGGCCTATAGGCAGAAGATGGATACCCCAATATCACAGAGAAACTTTGGGTGACTGTCCAGGCAGCAAGATGTTTCTGTCAATTCTAGAGTTTATAGATTATCCTTCTGAGGTCTTTGATGAAGTTGAAGACAGAAGATAGTTATGGTTATGGTTTTCCTTAGTTATAATAAAAGATGTTACATATAAAACTTTAGACTCACAAAGATAGGATAGATATTTTTTTCAAATTTTGCCAAATGTAAATGTTAAATTTTGCCAAATACTGTTAACTATAGTTCTTGCTTGATAAGTGTTTTGACATATATAATTTTACTATGTTAAAGTTAAAACCTTCCTTTTTACTTAGACAGAAAAGAGGAGATGATGGGGGATGTCATTCTGTATATATGCTTCTCTTACTGGCTGATGAATAAAACACTGATTGGTCAGTAGCCAGGCAGGAAGTATAGGTGGGGCTACCAGATGAAGAGAATTCTGGGGAGAGGACTTGGAGAGTGAGCTGCCAGGGAAATGCCATTAGCCACTGAAGGAATAACAGGTCCCAGAATTCTCAGGTAAGATAAGGCCATGTAGAAACACATAGATAATAGTTATGGGTTAATAACTAACCAATAAGATGCCTAAGCCATTGGCCAAACAATTTATAATTAATATAAGTCTCTGTGTGGGGCTAAACGGCTATGGGAGGAAGAAAGAAACTCAGTCTACAGTAGAGTGCTTGTCTAGTATGATCCCCAGTGCCACATAAAACGGTATGGTGAAGGATTGTGATCCCAGCAGTCTATTGGAGGACCAGGAGTTTAAGATCCTCTACTACATTGTGAGTTCAAGACTAGTTTGGGCTATGTGAGATCTTATATAAATAAGAAAATAAACATGATTTAATTGGATAAGTCTTCAGTATCTTTCTTGTCCTGTCTAAAAGTAAGTGAGTAGAAATGTTTGGACAAGCTGCTATACATCTTTGTTAAAGGAAAGCTATTCAGATAATTAGTTGAATCTGTCTGGATTTATACAGACTTTCAACAGGAGGAAAATAATATAAATAATTAGTTATCTCTGGGGTCTGGAGAGGAACTGAAATAGTGGAGGAAGATGTTAAAGCCTTATTCTATACTTCTGTATTATTTACTTTAAGAATAAAGTTCCACAGCCAGGGCTACACGGAGAGACCTTGTCTCAAACAAAAACAAAAACAAAGCACATACACACACACACACACACACACACACACCAGCAACAACAGCAAAAAAACCAAATAAAGTCCCAGAGATGGCTCAGTGTTGAAGAGCACATGCTGCTCTTTTAGAGGACCTAAGTTTGACTCTAATCTCTCCTCTGTCCAATGGTCTATTTTGCACTCCTCCAGAATATTTAAAAGGCTGCTAATGGGAGTTTTTTCTGTGGTCTGGTGAATCTGGGAACTGATATATATATATATATATATATATATATATATATATATATATATATATGCTTTTTAAATGCCCATGAGCTTAGAGAATCTCTAAGCTGGGAAGCAATGTGTAGTTCTCAATGTAGCTGATCATGCAAGTTTTTGTTGAGAAACACTATTGTCCTTCTCAGAATTCACATTGAGAAATAATGACATAAGGGGAAAATGTGCTTAGAACTTCTGGCAGCATCCACGGCCTTACTCAACACACCCTCACAGTCATGTTTCCCCCACTTCCCAAAAACTAGCTTCCTTCCTTGCTCTTTCCATCTTGAGTTTCCTATTTGTGGCCCTGTCAGTCTCCTCCAATAAGCAGCACCTATACCATCTGATAATAATCTTTAGTCACATATAGGCACCATAAAAACTTGTGGCTTTTTAAGAAATAATACACATCTCTCCCAGTTTGAATGACTGTCACTTGTACAATGCTGGGGTTTCATACAGCTTAGGCTGGATTTGAACTCTTGATCCTCTTGTCTCCATCTCCGAGGTGCTGGTATTACAGGTGTGCATCAGCATGCCTAACAACGTATCCCTTTGCACTGGCAGAGAAAGTACTGAAAATGTTGTTGTATTCATTTTGTATGCCTGCTGAAATTAATTGCCTTGAGCTTGATGATTTAAATCAGCTCAGCACTGGGCTAAAATCAAGGTGTAGAAAGGGTTATGTTTCTTCTTTGGGAAGAATCTCTTTGGGTTCCTCTCCCAGTTTCCAGAAACGTCTGGATTGTGAGGCTCCTGATTATTTCCCTCCATCTTCAAAGCCAGCAGGGATGGGTTGGAAATTCTTTCTCATTTCATCAATCTCTGTAATCTCTTCTGCACCCCTCCTTTCTCCCTCCTTTCCTCCTTCCCTCTCTCTCCCTCTGTTTCTCTTTCTCCCCCCACCCCTCTTCTTGACAGGGTCTGCTGTAGCCCAGATGATCTTGAACTCCTGATCCTATTATCTCCTCTCAAATGCTGAAATTATAGGCTTGTGACCCTACACATGACTCCTGAGGAAGACACAAAGGGAAAATTATGGTGACCTCAGGAGGCAGAAGAGCCTCCACTCTAGAGTCTGATTGAAGTCTTTCTCTCTAGTCAATAGTGAACAGTTCCAACACTATTAACATTTGCTGTGAAGGTTGTCAGTGTAGGAGATGATATTCTTATTATTATTGTAGAGAGAATGTAGAGTTATTAAGAGAAAGTAAGAAAGAATAATGCCTCCTTAAAAATTTTTTAAAACTACATTTTAATTTAAGGTGTGTGTATGTGGCAACTGTGTGATGGAAATAAGAGGACAACTTTTAGGAGTCAGTTCTCTCCTTCCAAGTAGGATGTAAGATTCTGGAATTGAACTCAGGTCTTCAGGCTAGGTGGCAAATGCTTTTACCTGCTAAGCTATCTTGTCATTGTCCCTTGCCATCTCACAACTTGCCCATAAAAGCACAAATGCACACACACATACCTCAAACCACCACCACCACTTTTGAGACATGATTTCCACATAAAGCCTAGACTGGCCTAGAACTTGCAATCCTCCTGCCTCCACCTCATGAGTGCTGGGTTTACAGGTATTGTGCTGCCATCCCCAGCAGTGGGGATGGTCTTGTTTTGCTTTGTTTTTCCTGTTTTGTAACCCTGCCTAGTCTGAACTCACTATGGAAACTAGGCTGGCCTTGAACTCACATTTACCTTTGCCTCCCATATGGGATTAAAAACATGTGCAATCACACCACTTGGACTAGTGATGACCTTTAAAACATTATAATTATATAGAGAATGTTTAAAAAGCAACAAACTGTTATAGACTAAGCATTTATGATCTTCAAGTATGGCCTAACTTCTCTCTCAGATATTTCCCCTGAATCTTACAACAAAACTAAACCTTTGTTTACAGTAAAGACATTTTAAATTCCCCTGCAACCTTCCTTGTGACCTAGAATTTTACCCTATCAGTTATGTTCCTATTCACCAAGTAGGAGCCACCCTATGATCTCAGATTCTTCAGCAACTCCTTGAAGATGATAGATTTGAAATCCTTGGTGGATATGGAGCCTGTAAAGACAAGGCAGGACTCTCTGAAAAGCTCATTCTCTTGGCTATGTCTTTCTTTCTGAGACCCTCACTGCCTCTTAACCATAGAATTTAGAATCTATATGAAAATCTCTTTTAATAAATTCCAATTCCATTTCATATTTTATCACGCTGAGATGAAGCAAAGTCAAGAGTCAGGTTTTCTCTGAATCCAGCTCCCTCTCCTCAGGTGGCTGGTGGCAACTTGGAGGAGCACCACATCCCTGTTGACAACCCCCTCTTTTCCACTTTGGGAAGACGCTAAGGACAACCCTGAGTCTACTCAGATTATCAAAGATAATATCCCTGCTTAAGGTCAGTTGATTAGCAACTTGAACTCCATCTGTAAGCTGAATTCTCTTTTCCCATGACCTAACATACATTTCCCAGGAATTATTGGGTGAATATTCCTCTGTGTGTTTAGAGGGTGGGGTGAGAGGGGGCAGAGGAACATAGCAGAGCCCAGCCTGGGCTACACAGTGATTTCAAAGCCATTCTGGGTTACAGAGGGGAGTGAGACTGCCTCAAACAACAATAAGAACAAAACAACTATGAGGAGACGTTATAGCAAATCACTTGAGTCTTAACATTGACATTCGCTAAAATGGAAGTTGCTGTCCTCTGTGTTAAATTTATTTAACCTGGCTTAGCTTGGAGGCCAGCAGATAAGACTCAAGGTCTTGATGGATCTTTATGAGGATGGTGGGTGACGTTCTCTTAATGACATTTGGAGATAGTGTAAGAGATTTCTGAAGAGAAGTGCTTATCCTTAACTGAAGCGTAAGGTAGAAAATTCCAGCAAAAGGAATCAAGAAACAAGCTTCCTTCAAGGCTAAAATGAAGTAAGAGTTTAATGTCCTGGTCTCCATGTAGCAGACACTACTGAACTGAAGAGATTCATTGGTGAATCTTTATAGGTAAATACTATATGTATTATATCCAAAAGCAGATACAATTATTCTGTCATTCAATGTGAATTAAGAATAAATATAATAACAAAAGACTAAAGAAACAGGTTCCACCGAGATTTGAACTCGGATCGCTGGATTCAGAGTCCAGAGTGCTAACCATTACACCATGGAACCAGCACAGAAGCAGCACTATCTTTGGGAGTCTAATGGTAACAAAACCCCGCCCCCACCCCCCCCTCGACCGGAAACAAACACTATGCCTCTCTTCCCTGCATGGTTAAGGAAAGAACAAGCCAAAGGCCCGTAGGACTGTATCTAGCTGGGCATTTTAAGACTGTTCCATGTAAGCCTTCCGAAGCCGGCCGAGAGTGCGGAGTCCACTCCCGTGCACACATCAGGGGCGGGGCGCCACTTCTCCGGAAGTCCTTCCTGTGAGGGACTGGGGCCTGACGGAAGTGACGCAGAGGCAGGGCGGGGCTCTTCACCGGGTCCGGCAGCTGAAGCTCGGCGCTCGGGTTACCCCTGCAGCGACGCCCCCTGGTCCCGCCGCTGTCGCCTCCGCCGCTCCCGCCCCTCAGCTCCTCGGCCGCGCCATGGGCACCCGTGACGACGAGTACGACTACCTCTTTAAAGGTGAGTGCTTGGGCCGCCGAGTGCCTGTTCGGGCCCGAGACACTCCCGGGGGACCCGCGCGAGGGCTAGAGCCCTGCCCTGGACGGAGCCCGCCTCAGCTTCCTCCCTGCTGCCCCGACGGGGGTCCCGCCGGCCGGCGCAGTTCCTGCGCCTCGGGGAGGGCTGCCGGGCCGCGTCGCCCCTCACTGTGTGTCTTCCCCGATGGCTGCGTTCCTCACGGTCTGGCAGTTTCTTCCCTGGGCATCTCGGGCCCCTCCTCTTGGATGCACGCTGCCGGCCTCACATCCCCCTCTGACAGGCCCCTGCCTAGGCTCAGCACCCATTTTGGGGCACCGACTCTACGGGGTTTTTGCTTGTTTATTTGTTTGTTTGTTGTCTTTTTTCCTTTTCATTTCCTTTCGTTTCCCCTCCCTCCGAGTGAGCCTTTCCTGGGCTTCGGCCAGATTCGCCCATCCCAGGGCCCCCACCCCCATCCCTGCAGACCTCGAGGTCAGTATCCGCGGACTGACCTCTCCCTCCCCGCAGATGGGCAACTCTGTGCCTTTCCTTTTCACCTAACGTTCAGAGCTGCGGTGCGACCTGGCTGGTGGGAGGGGAGACCAAGGGAGGGCAAGAGGGCCTGTCCATCACCCCTGGCGTGCGTGCACTTGTCGCAGTGTCCAGGCAGGCAGATGACTTCCCACCTCGCCTTTTTAACCCCCTTCCTTCTCGTGTCCCTGCTCAGCTACAACCAGACCCAGATAACTCCTTTACTTGGCTTTCGTGAAGGGGCTGCGGATGGGTGGTGGCTGTTATCCCTGCCAGACCTGAAGGCCCAGTTCCTGGACAGGAAAGGTTGTGCGCTGCACAAATACTAGCTAGCTTATCACTATGGACTGGTTGCTTCCTGCTGCAATACTGGGAGGATCCAACAGGAAGGGAAGAGCCCTGGTTGGTCACATACCTTTCCCCAACGGTGGGAGAGGGTTATAGTGGTGGCGTGCTCTTTTAGTGAAATTAAGAATTTATTGCAAGGTAGGGGAAAATGCGAAGCGGGTGGACAGACATGGGAGGATGGGGAGTAGATAGAGAATTGCTTATTGGTTGAGTCCGGAAAGAAGCCAAAGTGAAAGGATACAGTTCCCAGCGAAAAGAGAGTACAGTGAACGCTTTTTTTGTTGTTGTTCATGAATGCGCTCTCACTTTCGTAGTCTTGCTCTGCTCCTGATTTAGAAGGGCAGCCATCAGTAGTGTGCTGAACAAAGATCATTACCAGAGAGGAAGAAGCTTTGCTATTAAAGCTTTACTGTGGAGGGTGGAGTTTCAAGAGTGTGAAGCATGGTGTTTCTGGCTTTGCCATTGGGTGCTAAGAGTGACTGACGAAATGATGAAGCAGGATACACTTCTTTTGCGATACCATATACTTTTACAAGTCTTGGTGTATTAGCTGCTGGTACACCCTTATCATTATTTAGCCCCCGGGATAGTCTGTTTATATGGTAAGTTAGTAAGGTACCAAACTTTAAAAATACAAATAGGAAAACCTGGTGTGCTGTAGTTAGCCTTTAAAATTCCAGCATTCAGGAGGCAGAGGGAGGTTGATCGTGTGGGTTCCCAGCCAGAGTTACATAGTGAGACCCTGTCTCAAAAAATCAAAACCAAACCCAAAACAAATTGGAGACCTAGAATGCTGAAGGCATCTGAGATGATGTGAAATTACTTAAATCCCAGGAGCATTTGGGGTTGGTTTACTTAAGTACTTCGTAATGACAGTGAGTACCTAGTCTCTTTCGAAGTTATTTCTATTTGATTTGGAATGTGAAGGTTGGCTATAGAAAGCTGTTTATTTTTCCTAGGAGTGTTAATTTATCCTAGATTGTGGAGAAAACACTAGGGCTTTATATTTGCCTGTGACTTTGGAAAAGTTAACTTTTCAAAAGTAATTTTTTTATTTTTTGAAATTATAATTATTTCCCCCCTGCTCAACTTTTTTTAAGCCTCAGTTTCCTCAGTAAAGGAAATCCTGTGATACCTTTTTGAGGAATAAGTGAGATTGTAAAATTTAGCTCTTGTGAAGATTCAGTAAATGATATAAATGAAATTGTTACAATTCTTGTTAGTTCTTGAGCCATAAATCTTTTTAAATGTTTAAAAACGACATTTATTGATGTGTGTGATAATGTGCACATGGCACGTGAGGAGGTGAGAGAACACCTTTTGGGGAGTCGGTTACTTTCTTCCACTGTGTCAGTCTCAGGGGTGGAACTCAGGTCATCAGGCTTGATGGGAAGCACCGTTACCCACTGAGCCATCTCACTAAACAATCAATCTTTATGTTAAAGAACATGTAAGTTTTATAAAGAAGCACAGAAGAACTAAGAAACTTCTGAATTATTTTGTATCTCTGTGGGTTCTGGTTTTATTTTTTATTTTTTTGTCGTATAAGACTGGATGTTTAAAAAATTTGCCAGGCATTGGTGGCACATGCCTTTAATCCCAGCACTTGGGAGGCAGAGGCAGGTGGATCTCTGTGAGTTCAAGGCCAGCCTGGTCTCCAGAGCGACTGCCAGGATAGGCTCCAAAGCTACACCGAGAAACCCTGACTCGAAACCCACCCCCCCCAAAAAAAAAATCTGCTGAGAAGAGTTTCCACTTTTTAGAAACTGCTACAGGATATGAGTCACTTTATTTTTTATTTCAACACTGATTACTTAGCCAATTTTTTACTTATACAATTATTTTAAAATGATTTCATTCCAGAGAGATTTATTCTAAGATGAACCAAAGCATTTCTACTTTGGAGAAGGCTAACTTAGCACACTGCATAGTTAAGGAAATTGGAGTTTGTAACATTTAGCATGAAGGGGTATGTTTATCACATGGAGTGGAGTAGTGTGAGTGGGGATGTGATATGGACAGGTAAGGACAGTTCTAAATCATGTATTTGTTCTTGAAAATTAAATTTTATAAGTAAAATTTGCTTTGCAGTGAAACCTATGGAATTTGTTTTATTTCTTAAAAGCATGACTGTTTAAAAACATGTTAACCTTGTACATACACCAGTGTGGTTAAGATGCTGTGGGATAGACAGGTGGCTGGACACCAGGACAATGTGGCACTTTCTGGAAGCAGGTGGGAACATAGTCTACTCTCCTGGCTTTTTCTTTCCACGTGTTATGAATCATCAGCTGATCATCAGTAGAACCATCCCTGTCTTGAATCTTGGTAGCTTTTCTTTCACAACTTTTGGTTGAGCAATTCAGATTCTGATGAAGCTGGAAAACTTGTCTTAGACTTCAGCATTATTGACACATTTTATTTTAAAGGCTTGGTGAGGTTGGACTTTGAGTGTACTTGAAAGTAGAAATACTTCGAAGCTTTTGAAAACCAGTATGAAAATGGTTAGGGATTTCAGCTGGTAAGCTTTAAAGCCAGTATTCTGTATGTATGGTGAGGAGATAAACAGTAAATGAGCTTACTAGAGAAGTATAAAACTAAGTGTGGAGCATGGAGGCTCGTGCCTGTGATTCCAGCACTTGGGAGGCTGAGGTAGGTGGATAGCCATGCTTTTGAGGTCAGCCTGGGCTACAGAATGAGATCCTGTCTCAGAAAATAACAACAAAAACAATAGCAAAAATACTTAAATGTGGTTAGAGATAGAAATTTTAAATTTAATAATAGACAATGTATATGCTCTGCTTTTATAATATTTAGCAGTTTGATATTTGTGGTATATATAATATATAAAACATATATGTAAACAAATTAATATTAGATATTGGGTTGAGCTTCAGCAGATGAGGCTAAGTTCCAGGGAAGCATATTTAGGAATTATATTGATATTTGATATATAGATACTATTATTTGTCTTACAGTCATGTTGTTTAGTATGTACTCTATAGATGGCTAAAACTGTAGGATACTTAACTATATGTCCATTCAACCTAAGATATTAGTAATAGATATATAAAAATTACTAAAAATTTCTTTACATTTTTATTGCATTTATCTGTTTGTTTGTTTGTTTATTTATTTATTTATTTATGTGATTATATGTATGTTGGGCTTGTGTGCCACGGTGCGTGTGCGTGGAGGTCAGAAGTATGCTCTCTTTCTACCATCAGCCTTGGCATCAAGTGTCTTTATCTGCTGAGCCATCTTGCTGACCCAGAAATTGATTCCTTTAATTATTGGTTGTGAACATAAAGTTTCTTACATAAAAAAAAAAAAACAGAACAAAACAAGAGGCGTGGTGGGTAATAACTCAGTGATAAACCATGTGCTTAGCATGAGCCCTAGGTTTAGATCCCCAGCACCACTGGGGGAAAAATGTCAATGTTGTCATCTTAATGAGAAAAAGTATTTTAACTAGAATTTAATATTTAATTTTGAGTCCACAAAGAAAGGTCCATTAAGGGTTTTTGTTTGTTTGTTTGTTTGTTTGTTTTAATCGTAACCAATGAATTCTCTTTTGTTTGTAAGGTAATTCATACCATCCATCCATCCATCCATCCCAAATAGATCCACTCATTTTGATTTCTCATTTGGTTAGGAAATAAAAACATCTCTCCTTATCATATCACATTTCAACACACACACACACACACACACACACACACACACACACACACACACACACACACACACACACACACACACACAGTCTCTCTCTCTCTCTTACAAAACTGGAGTCTTCTGCCATTTCAAACGTCCTTTTCCTTTGGCAAGTTGCAAGTCTTGACTTTTGGAGATCTTGTCAGTAAGCTAGTTGGTATAACTTTTATAGTTTTAGAGCATTTGTAATGTTGAATTATTTACAAACTTACTACTTTTCAAATAATAAAGTTAATTGGTTACATGGCCGTGGATTCTTCAGTTGGTATGGTATAAAGATTTGATGTTGGTGAGATAGTAAATTTAGTCATTTGTTAAAAGTGGAGGTCAAGCTGGGCATTGGTGGCGCACACCTTTAATCCCAGCACTTGGGAGGCAGAAGCAGGTGGATCTCTGTGAGTTTGAGACCACCCTGGTCTACAAGAGCTAGTTCCAGGACAGCCTCCAAAGCCACAGAGAAACCCTGTCTTGGGGGGAAAAAAAGTGGAGGTCAAAACATGAACCAGGGGCTTCGAATATGACTCAGCAATTAAGAGCACTTGTTACTTTTACAGAGAACCTGGGTTCAATTCCCAACACTACATGGTGGCTCACAACCATTCATAATCCCAGTTCCAGGGGACATAACAGGCAATGCATGTCATGTACATACCTGTATGCAGGGAAACCATCCATATACATAAAGTAAGATAAATTTAAAAAAATTCAAGAATGGCTAATGTTTTAAAACAAAACAAAACATGAACTACTGCTGGAGTTTCTGTGGGAGCTGTACATTGTTCTTTGATGGTGTTTCCCTACCAAAAGGTGATGTTAGCTAGAGGCCTTGTTTGCATGTGTTCTTTGTCTTTAAATTGTGACGGACTGGTTGAAATGGGAGTGTCTATGAATTAATTAGATGTGTGCTAATCTTTGGTTTTTCCTTCTTCACTATATATAGCTCTAGTTAGTGTTAATGCTAGTGTGGGACCAGAAGTGATTCAAAGGAAATTTCCTCAGCAGGTTATTCTGCCTCCTTTTTTAAAAATACACATACTTATTTTATGTCTGTATGTATGAATGTATGTTTGTTTTGGTGGTGTATTGGCTTATGCCATTGTGTGTGTGTGTGTGTGTGTGTGTGTGTGTGTGTGTGTGTGTGTGTGTGTGTGTGTTGTGTGTGTAGAAGTCTAAGAAGGAGTTGATTCTCTCCTCTCTACCATGTGGGTTCATGGGATTGAATTTAGGTCTTTAGGCTTGTCAACAAGACCTGTTGAACCATCTCCTGGCCTAAGTTTCTATACTCTTGGAGTGACTGAAGGATTGCTATTCAGGAAAGGTGTAGGGAGTTTTGGCTGAAGCTCAGACTAGGTTCTTAGCTGGGGCCATTTTCCCAGCCCCCCCTCCCCCCAGGAGTTGTGCTCTGAACATTTAGCATCTTACACTAAGAAACAACAGTGAATGTATCTTATTAATAGGGAGGCTCTATTAAGAAGCTGGGATTCAACTTAACATCTACAGTGGTGGAGTTTGGAAACCAGCCTACTAACTAACCATTCTGTAAAATTGAAAGTGCATTGTTTTGTTTTCATGACCTTGACATTATTTTCCCTGATATCCAGTACAAGCATTTAATGTCTGTTTACTAGGATACCCTCTAATTGACAAAGATAGAAAGAACTTCTCTTTGCTGCACAGAGTCACTGCTGCTGGGATTTCTTGCTGAATCAGCTGATAGAGGAAGCCAGAAAGATATGCATTTGATAATGCATGGTTGTTATAAGGCCAGCTAGTGCTACTTCTGTGACAGAAAGATGTGCACAGTGGGCTCTCTTTGTCTGGAGTGCAGTCAGCCTTCTTTCCACATGTACCATCAAATCCCAGTCTTTTGAGTAAAGCATGGCTTTACCTTTCATGGCCTTAACCTTTCATGTTGATTTTCTAGTCTGATGTCTACATCAGTCAGCTAGTTTAGAAGCATTACTAGTCAAGAATAGAAATAAATATGGTGTTCACTACAATACCAACAAAATTTATTTATTTATTTATTTGTTCTTATTAGTTCAAAATCAACAAAAATTTTTATGCAGGAAAAAATATTGTCTAGCTCAGATTCTGTAAACCTATAAACGCATTTTGATTTTCGAGACAGGGTTTATCTGTGGCTTTGGGGCTGTCCTGGAACTAGCTCTGTAGATCAGATTGGTCTCGAACTCACAGAGATCCACCTGCCTCTGCCTCCCAAGTGCTGGGACTAAAGGAGTGTGCCACCACTGCCCGGCTTGATTTTTTTTTTTTTTTTTTAAGACAGGATTTTTCTGTGTAGCCTTGGCTGCCCTGTAACTTGCTCTGTAGACCAGGTTGGTCTTGAACTCAGAGATCTACCTGCCTCCTGAGTGCTAAGATCAAAGATGCGCACCCCTTCCCCACACACCCCATTTTGATCTTTAAACCCATTTTTTAACGAAACTTGTCTGAAGTTGGACATTATGACATACACCTATAATCTCAGCAAGAGGATTTTGAGTTCTAGGCCAACCTTGGTTCCAGAATGTGACCCCCCCTCTTTAATAATTTATTTATTTCTACTTTATACGCATTGGTGTTTTGCCTGAATGCATGTCTGTGAGGGTGTTGGATCCCTTGGATGCCCTGTAACAGGAGTTACAAATAGTAGTGAGCTGCCATGTGGGGGCTAGAATTGAACCCAGTTTCTCTGGAAGAACATTCAGTGCTGTTAACCGCTGAGCGGGGTGGGGTTGGGGGCTCCCTCTCTCCCTCCTTCCCTCTCCCTCCCTGTCCCCCCCCCCTTTCTCTTTTGGTTTTCCGAGACAGGGTTTCTCTGTATTGCTTTGGAGATTGTCCTGGAACTTGCTCTGGAGACGAGGGTGGCCTCGAACTCACAGAGATCCGCCTGCCTCTGCCTCCCAAATGCTGGGGGGATTAAAGGTGTGCACCACCAATGCCAGGCTCCTCTCTCTCTCTCTCTCTCTCTCTCTCTCTCTCTCTCTCTCTCTCTCTCTCTCTTTCTCTCTCTCTTCTTTCTTTCTTGACATGAAACTATATATAAACCAGACTGGCCTCAAATTAAGAGATTCCATCTGCCTCTGCCAAGACCCTCACTTAAACAATTCAACTTGTTTCTCAATTTCCTATTTCCCTTTTTTGTTTGTTTTGATACTGGGTCTTACTATGTAGCCCTGGCTGGCCTGCAACTCTATGTAGACCAGATTGGCCTCAAACTCAAAGATCTGCCTGCTTCTTCCTTCTGGATGCTGGGATTAAAGGAGTGAACCATGCCTAGCTCAGGAATTTATTTTATTTTATTGTTTTATTTGTGGGGTTGGTTTGGTATGTCTGTGAACTTCTTGTGTGCAATATCAGCAGAGGCCAGACGAGGGATTGGATCCTTGAACTGGAATTACAAACTGTTTTCTGGAGTTAGAGGGTTGTAAGCTACCATGTGGGTGTTAGAAATCAAACCTGGGTCTGTTGATGTCTTGCTCTGATCTCCCAGACAGGCTTTATTTTACAAGCAAGTTATCACCACACCTGGGTCCTCAGGAAGAACAGCCAGTGCTCTTAACCATTGAGTCATCTCTCTAGCCCCCCCAAAATTCTTTTTTTCCCCCAGAAATTCTTTTTTTTAAAATTAATTACATTCATTGGGACTGGAGAGGCGATTGAGTGGTTAAGAATTAGCTGATATTATGGAAGACCCAGTTCAGTTCTCAGCACCTGTTTACTACTGCAATTCTTCTCTGTCCTCTGGGCATTCCCCCCTCATACATATACACATAGCATACTTACAGAGACTCCTGTTTATACACATAGAAAATTATATTCATTCATTCATGTGTGAGCTCCGCACACATATGGAGATCAGAGGACAACTTTAGGAGTAGGCTGTCTTCCACCATGTGGGTCCCAGAGATGGAACTCTAGTCCTCAGGCTTGACAGCAAATGTCTTTACTGCCTTCTATTCATAGGAAATGAGTGTAATCAAAACTTGTTTTTGAATTTTTTAGAGAGTCCTAAGTGAAAGTGTTTGCCCTCCTTACTTTGGCTTTGACTCAGTATGTCAGATTGTTAGCTTCCTAGGGCTCCTGTTTGTCCATATAGAGGTGAAGTGACCCTGTGGCTTTCTGCCAGTCTGTGAAGTGTAACTATTAAAGATGATTATAGTTTCTATGACCAGAGCAGCAAAGCTTGTAACCCTCATGCCTCATGTTTTAAATGTGTTTCAGGTCTCACATCACACCTTGTCTTCAGTGAAAGTAGTAGAATGTGCACGTTTTCCCACTCTATGCATTGGTATCTTTTGTTTGATGCCTAAAACATGTGAATAACACAAGTTGTTATTTACCTTTCAGAATACTTTCTAAGGTAGTGACATTGCCATAAATTAAAGGTAATTAATGTTTGCATCAGTGGCTAGGATACCCTATGTTTAAAATTGCAAAATTGAGTTTTTAAGGGCTGGGGATATACATCAGTGGTCCAGTGTTTACCTTACATGTGTAAGGCTCTGGGTTTGAGTTCCCAGATAGGACAAAAAGCGAGGGATATAGCTGGGCGTTGGTGGTGTACGCCTTTAATCCCAGCACTTAGGAGGCAGAGGCAGGCGGATCTCTGTGAGTTCGAGACCAGTCTGGTCCACAAGAACTAGTTCCAGGACAGCCTCCAAAGCCACAGAGAAACCCTGTCTTGAAAAACCAAAGGGGGCGGTATTTTTTTAGATGGGGTGCTATGTCTGATCTGTGCTGAGTAGATAATGTGTGGAAGTCATCATGCAGATAGAAATAAATTATAAAGAGTAAGTGGATTTTTAATTGATTGGTCATAGACAAACTATTTAGCATTATGCCTCTCTCAAATCTTTGGTTGTATTTATTTTAAAGCTGAGTGTTCTTTTAAAAGCATGTTGGTATTCTGAATGTGCTTGCCTTCATGTAACTTATATTAATTTTTTATCTTTGTCTTTTCAGTTGTCCTTATTGGAGATTCTGGTGTTGGAAAGAGTAACCTCCTGTCTCGATTTACTCGGAATGAGTTCAATCTGGAAAGCAAGAGTACCATTGGAGTAGAGTTTGCAACAAGAAGCATCCAGGTTGATGGGAAAACAATAAAGGCGCAGATATGGGACACAGCAGGGCAGGAGCGGTACAGGGCTATAACATCTGCGTAAGTTCATGGTTTCTCAGTTCTGGCATAGGTTGGTATCAAGTGGATTGCTGACTTTTAAGTATTGTAAAGGCACGGTAGTCCTACCTTAACCTTGGGAGGTGTTCCAAAACCCTCCCTAGATGCCTGCAACCACAAGCCCTGAATGTTTCCATTTGTGGGTTTTTGTTTTCTTTTTTGATGTTTTTTTAAATTTATTTTTATTTTATATGTTTTGCCTGCATATATGTATGTGTACCACATTTGTGCTTACCGTGGAGGTAAGAAGATGGTGGCAGATCCCCTGAAAGTGGAGTTATAAATGGTTGTGAACTACCATGTGGGTGCTGGAAAACAAACCTGGATCCTCTGCAAGAACAACCAGTGCTCTTAACTGTTTTGAGCTGTCTCTCCAGCCCCCTGTATCTTTCTTCATAATAGGCCCTTTGTAGTTTTTCTTTGGCATGCCCTAGTTGCTTTTGGGGGCCATTATTCAATAAACTAAGGGATACTAGAACATAGAGAAGACCATAGATAGTGGGAGGGCTACAAAGAGACTTTAATGGGCAGGTAGTTTATACAGTGTGGGTACATTGGACAAAAGGATGAGTCATGTGCTGGCCCAGATGAAGTGGAACATTGAGAAGTTTCATCACAATTCTTAAAATGGTAGCAATTTAAAGCGTATGAATTATTTATTTGTGGAATTTTCCATTTAATATATTTGGACTGTGGATGACTAGGTATAATACCTCATATAAGGGACAACTACTGTTTACCACATCTATAGATATGGTGTGTGTGTATGTGCGTGTGTCCATATATAAGTTAATGTGTACATGTGTGTATAGAGGTCAGAGGACAACCTTGGGTGTTGTTCCTCACCTTCTACCATGTTTGAGACATACAGTATTTATTGTTCACTGCTGTTTATGCCAGCCTACCTGGCATTTGAACTTATGGAGATTTTCCTGTTTCAGTCCCGCATCTCGATGTAGGAGGACTAGGATTACTGTTCTCAGCTTTTACATGGGTTCTGGAGATTTTAACTCAGATCCTCAGGCTTAGATGGCAAGTGCTTTAACAGAGCCATCTTCCTGCCCTATACCATCCCTGTTTTGAGTTTTTTCTGGTGTTTCCTTCTACTTTGTGATTGTCTTTTGATAGTCACAATTGTTTGTGTTTGCAGATACTATCGTGGAGCAGTAGGCGCCTTACTGGTTTATGACATTGCTAAGCATCTCACATATGAAAATGTAGAGCGATGGCTGAAAGAACTGAGAGACCATGCTGATAGCAACATTGTTATCATGCTTGTGGGTAATAAGAGTGATTTACGCCATCTCAGGGCAGTTCCTACAGATGAAGCAAGAGCTTTTGCAGGTTAGTAATGTGGACTCCACAATATTACAGTGCTTCTGCATTTCTCTGTTTGAACATTATGCCTCTATTCTTTAACAAGGCCATTCTGTGTGAGTCTGAAAAGTAGTATACCAAGGAGTGTCAGGGACCGACAAAGGTGCACCTACTTAGAAGCTGAGCACTTTGGGCTTTATATAGGATCTGCTTTTTTCTTAGCACTGCACTGGCTAGGAAGTTATAACATTGTATTAGTGAAAATACTGTGAATATTTTCCTTTTTTTTTTTTTTTTGCACTTAAGGGGTCTACTCACAGAGAGGATACAGTGCTGTGCCTGCCCCTCATTACACAGCCCCAGATTCCTCTTGGGTGTGTTGTAAACAGAGAAGCCATTCTCCAGGCCCCCTGCTCAGAGAACACCCCATTCCTCTAACTTTCTAAGTTTCCAAATAGTGTAGTTACAGAATTCCAAGTAAACTTGCTTCTAGTTATGTACTTGCGAGGGAGAATGGCTAGGGGTAGAACAAGTGGGATGTTTGATAAGTTATATATTTTGAATAGTTTCATTCATTTCCAGTGGTTGTATTTATATGCAGCAATACTTAGAAGCTAATGAAAATTTCTTACTGTTAATTTTAATTTACTGAATTATAAATAGAACAGTTCTTACTACCTCAGAAGTTGGTGTGTTTTAAGGTTTTGTTTGTTTGGTGTTTTGGGACTCTTTCTCATGTAGACCATACTGGTCTTGAATTCCTGGTCCTGCTTCTACCACTCAAGAGTTGGTGATAGGTATGTACCACCACGCCCAGCTAGGTCTTAGTCTTTTATCTTCTCTTTTGTGATCATGAGCTTATCACATCTGCTATTTTAAACCTTGAGCAGCTGGGAGGATAGCTCAGTGATAGAGGGCTCTCCTAGCATTGGTGAGGCCCTGGATAAACAGCAATCAAATTTCACAAGACTGAAAATTTCATTTCTCTCCACAGAGAAGAATGGTTTGTCGTTCATTGAGACATCTGCTCTAGATTCTACAAATGTTGAAGCTGCTTTTCAGACAATTCTAACAGGTGAGATTTGTAGTTTTCAGGTTATACCAGAGAAAACTGGAGTTTTTGGGTTTTCAAGACAGGGTTTCTCTATGTAGCTTTGTAGACCAGGCTGACCTTGAAATCAAAGAGATCTGCCTGCCTCTGCCTCCTCAGCACTGGGATTAGAGGCATCTTCCACCACTGCTTGGCTGAAGACTGGAGTTTTAGGAAGTGATTTAAACAAATTAATTAGGAAGCTGTTATGCCATCTGAAAATGACTATAATTTAAGAGCAACTGTAGCAAGAGTTCCTTGGTGTGCACAGTTACAATGCTTGCACGTTGAGCTTCACTCACTGAATTCATCTGAGAAAAAATTCTTTGAAAGTAATTTGTTCACTGTCCTGTGTTCAGGCCATGTAGTCTACATTTCATAGTCAAAAGGATGGAGTTATATGTTTTCATGTATGTTCTTTTTTGAAATGTACTTTCATAAGGTAAGTACTGAGATCTTGACTATAGAGTGATATAAATGCCCTTTGAAATTAGATAAAAATCTGGCTGGACAGATGGCTCAACATTTATGGATACTTACTGCTCTTCCAGAGCACCTGAGTTGTATTCCCAGCACCCATATGGGGTAGCTCACTACTACCTTTAACTCTAGCTTTAGGGGCTCTGATGCTGGTACCTGCACACATGTGACAGACAGACAGACAGATACACACACACACACACACACACACACACACACACACACAGACAGACAGACAGACAGATCAGAAACTAGAAAAAAAACTAGGGAAATTACATCAAAAAACTTAAGTGGGAAAAAAAAGCACTGATACTTTTTCCATTATATAGGAGTATGTCCCTTGTAAATAAAATCAGCCAAGTCTGAATATAGAGAAGTTTAAATGAGTAATGGGAAAGAGACAAAGTTCATGCTATTTTGGAATGTAGATAACCAAGTCAGCTTCTTGGAAAAGAAGACATTTTTATTTGTGCTGACTCATATTTACTTTGGCTTTATTAGAACAACCAAATTATCAGTACATTTAATCTATTAGGAAGTACTTTCATAGGTTGTTTTTCAGGACACCTATATTACATGTTTCTTTCTTTTGGTTTTTCGAGATAGGGTTTCTCTGTATAATAGTGCTGGCTGTCCTGGAGCTTACTTTGTAGACCAGACTGGCCTCTAACTCACAGAGATCCACCTGCCTCTGCCTCCTGAGTGCTGGGATTAAAGGCGTGCGCCACCAATGACCAGCTAAAGCTATAATCTTATTAATCAAGTTACTTATTCCTTAGAAAGTTTTAATTTCTTTATCTGTAAAATTCAGATATGAGGATGGAGAGATGGCTCAGCCATTAAAGGCTGGGCTCACAACCAAAATATAAAAAATTCAGTTATGTTGGACTGGAGAAATGACTCAGTAGTTATGAATACACACTGTTCTTCCAGAGGACCATAGTTTGGTTTCCAGTCCTCATGACAGGCTGCTTATAACCACCTGTAACTCCCCAGGGGATCTTACATCCTCTTCTGGCCTCTAAGAGTGCCTGCACATACATAAGCATGAACACACACATAGACATACACATAATTTAAAATAAATTTAACAAAGTTTCAAATACATTTTGGTTAGTTATTGTTTTCTTCATGAGAGTGTTTGTGCTTTTAAATTTCTGCAGTATGATTTGATAAGGCACAATTTAACTTTTTATTGCTACCGAAAGAATTCATTGTTGTTGTGTTGTTTATCTTCACTCCACAGAATAAGATGATCTGTCACTGATACTTCTGCTATAGTTTCCAAAAATGAGTTAATACCTGTCAAGGACTTAGCTATTCCTGGTAAATAGTGAACATTTGATAAGTCAGTACCTAAGTAACAATTAAGGCATGAAAAAAAAACCTTGTTAAAATAATATAAATATTGGAAATTTGCATCTATTTTATTTATTTATTTATTTATTTATTTAGAAGCAGGATTTCTCTGTAGCCCTGGCTGTCCTGGAACTTATTTTGTAGACCAGGCTGGCCTCAAACTTAGAGATCCACCACCTGCATCTGCCTGAAGAGTGCTGGATTAAAAGTGTGTGCCACCATATTATAAAATTGTTTTTTGTTAAAGGTCTAGTAGGGAGCTGAGGAGAATAAGCAGTTTGTGGTACATAGCATCTTTAAAAAAATTTTTTCTGAGTGATCTCACTGCAGATTGTTTTAAGCTTGCAATATTTTCTTGAATACACAGTATGCCTACAAGTTCTACTTTGTCTTTGTCTTGGAAGTGCTGAGATTAAAGGCATGTACTACAGCACCTGGCTTAATTTTTGACTTTTTAAAAATTAAATCTTATTTATTCATTTATATGAGGGGTGGGGTCATAGTGTTCATGTGGTGGTCAGAGGACAACTCCTTACAGTATTTGCTTATCAGGCTTGATGGAGGTTCCCTTTATCCACTGAGCCAAATGTAAAATAACAGTATTGGAAATGTTTTGCAATAGACCCACACTTTCTTTATATCCTTTAATCCTCAGTGATTCCAAGAGATGAGTTTTCTGGTGGTGCTTTGAGTAGTTGACTAGTACCAAGGTGGGCTGGTAGATTGCTCCACCCTTGCCTTTCAGTTCAGCTTTGTTCTTTCTGCCTCAAGTTCACCAGGAGATTGCATTGGGGAGGGGCATGCTGCTAGAGATCCAACTCTGTCTTGATCATGCCAGGTAAACACTGTACCAGCTGAGCTTCTTCCCTAAGAAAGGTTTTTTTTTAACCACTGTTTTCCATATCCTCTTTTCATATAAAAAATTTCGGAGGTGATTAAAACTTACAATAACATTGTAGAGGATTTGTGAGTACCTGTACCCCATTTCCTTAAGTGTTAGTGTCTTTTTTTCTTTCCATTTACCTCTTCCCTTCTTCCCTACACAGACACACACACACACACACACACAGCACCATGTGAAAGTGCTGTATATAACTTTCTCTAAGTCTTTTTTTAAGTTTTTTTTATATATTTGAATTACAAACAAGATTGAATTACATGACGATCCCAGTTCCCTTCTCTCTCCCTACCATCCCCCCAATTAAAATCCTACCTATCATATGTCCTTTCTTCTAATCTACACCTGACTCAACCTTTCTGTTTCCTCATGACCTCTGCATCCTTCCTTTTCGTCCCTTCTCACTCTCGTAGCTTCCTCCCCCCTCTTCCCATGTTCTCAATTTGCTCAGGTGATGGTGACCCTTTCCCCTTCTCCAGGGGACAAAGTTTGTCTCTTTTAGAGTTTTCCTTGTTTACTAGTTTCTCTGGCAGTGTAGATTGTAGGATCGTAATCCCTTCCTCTATGGCTAAAATCCACATAAGTCTTTTTTTTTTTTTTTTATAACCACAACACAGTGATTTAATCACATCAGTCTTTAGTGACAGTCCTTACTTATATTTTGCCAGTTGTTCCAATAAAGACTTTATTAGTTTTTTTGTTTGTTTGTTTGTTTGTTTTTAAGTCTGGGATCAGATCATATGTTCCATTCGGCTATCCTGTCAGTGCTTGACAATAGTCCCTTCAGTTTTCCTTTGTTTACCAGTCTTAGCATTTTTAAAAGGTACAAAATGTCAGTTTCTCAGTTATGATTAAACTGCCGTATACAGCTTGTGGTAGGAACACTACCACATGGGTGGTTTCAGTTCATCATTTAGGAAGCTCATGATAATAGGTTTGTCTCATGATTGGTAATTCTAACTTTGAACTTTAGTTGAGGTGCTGTTAGCCAGGTTTCTCCATGTAATTAGTAAGTTCAAAGTAAATTCCTAATTTGAATACTAAACTCTTAATTCTGTGCCTGAAATAACTCATGTAACATACTGGCTCTTTAAAACAAAGCTAGAGCAGTTTGGTGGTGCATGTCTATAATCTCATCATGTGGGGGCTGTATGTGTATAAGGTCTTCCTGGGCCATATAACAAGACCCTGTCTGAAAAATAAATAAAAATGAAGGGACTAAAGTTACCAGGTATTAACTTCATCAGAATATTGAGAATTGTTAAAGAACTTTTGAATTCTGTTTTATTTTTGTGTGCCTGTATGTGACTGTCTATGTGGGCACAAGAATTGAGGTCAGAGGACAAGTGCAGGAGTCAGTTCTACGGTATTGGCTCTCAGGGATGAAATGTGGACACCTTTACTCACTCAGCCATCTTGCCAGCCAAGTACTGATTCTCTTCATTAGAGGTAGTGGTAACTTTGTTCTCACTTGGTACAGAAAATGTCAGACTGTCTCAAATTTGAACCTTTTTTGACTGTCAAGAAACATACATGATGAGCTTAGCAAATGAGAAGCTTCTTCAGAGGCTGTAGTGAAATTACCCAGGCTCCTGAGCTTTAGAAAAAATTTTGGAGAAACTGAAGAATTTTTTTTAAATTATTTTATTTTATGTGTACGTACAACTGTATATCTATGTGTGCACATGCCTGAGGAGATCAGAAGAGGATGTTAAACACCTTGGTACTACAGTTATAGATGACTGTGAGCTGCCTTGTGAGTGCTTAGGACAGATCAGGATCCTCAAGAGCAGACAGTGATCTTAACCTCGGAGCCATCACTCCAACACCTATTGGAGCTAACTAATTTTAACCCTCTGTTCCTTAATTGGGAACAGTTGTGTGTGATCTCCTTAGAATTATTTGGCCAGCTGTTACACAGTTCCCACAGATTAAAAAAAAAGAAAGAGAAGAAAAGAAAGACTTCATGTCTTCTTAGGAAGCTTTGCCTTACATTTAAAGCTAAGATATATTAGCATTTCACTTTATGTTTAGATCTCCTATAAGAGATTCTGATGAAAGATAAAGCAGGATTGCTTTGTTCTAGTTATTCCTAACCTTTGAACATCTTGAAAAGGGACTGCATGGGAATTAACTAATCACATTCATTTGGTTCAGGTCTTTGAGGGAAGTATAGAACCTGCTTCTGACTTAATATATTACTGACCCCTCCCCCACCACGAAGTAACCCTTTATAATACAATCCCTGCTGGACAGTTCCTGGTTACTATTTTCTTATCAAAAAATGACACACTCAACATGAGATTTAAGTAAATTACTTGTGGAACTCTTTTGAACTGTTTAGACCTGAAGAACAAATTTTCCTAATTTTGTTTATTGCCTTGTTGGTATTTTTCAAAAGTGGATACATTTTTAGTGACAGGAGTAAACACAGCATCGGTTACATTTCTTGAAGAATGCAGCACTTGGAGACTGTTGCACAATACTTCTCAGGTGTCTTGCTTTAAAATGAGCTCTCTTTAATTATTCACCTTTGTGTCCTCTAAGAAGTCTACCTTTGTTTCTCCTCTGGTGTGGTATGCATTTGTAATTTATGGAGGAGTTTCTGATGTTTTGGTTTTGTTCCCCTAACTTAATCTCCAGAACAGCTTGTAAAGAAGTTACATTTTAATAGGGATCACATATTTAGTGCTTTTCTCTTCAAAAAGATGATCTATCCAGTTCGGTATTAATGGACAACATAAAGAATGAATGGTATAGTTTAACCACAAGTTGATGATTATCATTATTTCTTAGTCACTAGTCTGAAGGGAACTCCTTTTCTTTGCCCTGGACACATTTCCATTCCATTCTTTTTTTGCTTTTTCTCTTTCCTTCCTTCCTCCCTTTCTCCCTCCCTGACTTCCTCTTCCATTCCCCAAACCTATCCCCTCTTTGAGATAGTGTATCATTGTGTAGCTCCGGTTGGCCTGTAACTCACTATGTAGATTGGGTTGGTCTCAAACTCACAGAGATCCACCCACCTTTTACCTCTTCCTCTCAAGTGCTGAGATTAAAGATGTGTGTGCCACTACATCTGGCTATTTTTTCTTTTAAAACAATTTTTTATTTAAATTAGAAATAATCTTATTTTACATATCAATCCCAGTTCCCTCTTCCATTCTCCCCCATGGACCCCCATCCCATCCCCTTTCTGCTCCCCAGAGAGGGTAAGGCCTTCCACGGGGGATCATCAGAGTCTATCACATCATTTGGGGCAGGGTCTAGGCCCTTCCCTGAAAACAATTTTTAAAGTATTTGTTTATTATGTGTCCTGGTGGGGCTCATTGAGTGCCACAGTGTGAGAGTGAAAGTCAAAAGACAACCTTAAGGAGTTAGGCTCTCTACTTTTAATATGCAGTTTCTGGGGATTGTACTCAAATTGTCAGGATTAGGGGCAAAAGCCTTATCCACTGGGCATCTCACTGACCATCCCTATCCCCTCTCCATCTCAATGAACGATCTGGCAACACCTTACCCTTTGTGTTCATATTATTTTTAAACTTTAATCAATAGCTTGTCTCTGTTGTACTCTTCCTCTTCCTCTGATGGTGCTTCTTCACCTTTGAACCACTACCAATCTTCTTAAACAACTTTTAGCTACTTCCCAAAAAAAAAAAAAAAAAAAAAAAACTATACAAAAAGGTACAGTTTTAGTGAGTGTTTTTGTTTGTGTGTGTGTGTGTGTGTGTGTGTGTGTGTGTGTGTGTGTGTGTGTGTTGAATATATATGCAGGTGATAAGAGGCCAGAGAGGGAGCCACATGCTCCCAGAATTAGGACCAGTTGTGAGACATTGGACATGAGTGCGGTCCTCTGGAAGAGCACTGTAACCACTGAGCCATGTCTCCAGCCTCATTTACTAAGTTACTGTTGCTCAACTTTAGGGGAACTGGTTTTTTAAAGGTTTATTTATTTTTAATGTTTGTGTATGAATGCTTTCCTTTATGGATGTGTGTGCACCACATGTGTGCCTAGTGTTCATGGAGGCCAGAGAAGGGCATTCAATCCTGTGGAATTGCAGTTACAGATGGTTATTAGCTACCATGTGGGTGTTGAGAACTAAACCCAGGTCCTGCAAAAGCAGCAAGTACTCTTAACTGATATGCCATCTCTTCAGCACCAAAAAAAAAAAAAAACCCTGACTCATCCCTTGTGTGTGGCTTCCAGCTTACCTAAAGCAGAATAGATCATACTAGCCCCTTTTACTAACCATCAGTATAGGTTCCTGACCTATGACCTTTTTTTTTTTTACTTTGAAATAAAGCCCAGATAATAAGTAATTTCATTTGTGAATATTTCAGAATATGCATATTAAAAATTGGAACTTAAATTCATAATACAACCACTAAAAAATTTATAGTAATTTCTTATTACTATCTGTTATCTAAATAATATTAAACAGGCTCAAGAGTTCCTTAAAAATTACAGTTTAAATTAGGATCCAGATAATGTTTATACATTATAGTTGGTTGATATGTTTTGGAACTTGTTTTGAGAAGGGTCTCTACATAGCCCTGGCTGTCCTGCAACTCACTATGTTGACCAGGCTAGCTTAATAATCCATCTACCTCTCTCCCCCAAGTGCTGAGATTAAAGACATGTGCTACCACACCCAACCTTTTTGGAACACTTTGAATATATATCTCTATTTTTCTGGTTGTTTTTTTTTTTTCTGTGTAACTTTATACTTTTAAAGTTTAAACATTTTATCTTATATGAACAAGGCATGGTCCTACATAGTCACATAACTTAATAGGTCTAAAAATTTTAGTATGTCCACAGTATTTCTAGTGTGTACCTGTATTCAGATTTTCCCAAGTTTATTAATACCTTTTATAGAATTGCCTTTTGATGTTTTTAATGACAAGGTCTCACTATGTAGCCCTGACTGGACTGGTACTTTAACTATGTAGACCAGGCGAGCTTTGAGTTCACAGAAATCTGCCTGCATTTATCTACTGAGTATTGGGGATAAAAGGCTTGTGCCCCCATGCTTAGCCATGGATTTTAATTTTTATTTAAATAGCTACTGTATTGGGTAGTAGAGATAAAAATTTTATACTCATCTGATTCTGTATCTGTCCTGTATCTGCATGAACAAATTCACCAAGAGCAGTTTTGTCAGTGACACATGGAGCCCACTTAGGAGTACATTCCTAGTACATCCTATTGGATTGCCTGTTTCTAGAGTTTCTCTACCTTGTACTGGTATTGCTGTAGAAAGAACACTGGAAAAACAATATGGAGGCCTATATACTCTGTTCTCTGTTCTTGAGAAATGTACTGTTGTTTGATTAGGTAGTGCGGTGTAAAGCCACTTTCAATAAATTCAGTATAGATACGGGGAAACATTCACTGATACTGAGTAGTAGTTCGTCGGGCATCTACTCTATGGAACTAGAGCAACAGATGAAGCAAATAGTTTTAGTCTTTGCTTTGACTCTAATTAGTGGCTGTTTGAAAGCCAGGCTGCCCTTGAACTTACTGTGTAGCCAAGATTGGTCCTGTACTCCAAATTCTCCTGCCTCCACCTCCCAAGTGTTGGGATCACAGATGTGCACTACCATGCCTGACCTAAAAAATAAAATGTAAACATGTGTGTTTTCTGTTCTGCGTATCTTCTATCTTTTTCAGACAAACTCTTCATGGGTTTATACACACTGTTTCTCTTTCTTTTGTCATTCAGAGATATACCGCATTGTTTCTCAGAAGCAAATGTCAGACAGACGTGAAAATGACATGTCTCCAAGCAACAATGTGGTTCCTATTCACGTTCCACCTACCACTGAAAACAAGCCAAAGGTGCAGTGCTGTCAGAACATCTAAGGCGTCTCTCTTCCCCTAGAAGGCTGTGTATAGTCCATTTCCCAGGTCTGAGATTTAAATATATTTGTAATTCTTGTGGTCACTTTCTGTGTTTATTACTTCCTCACACTTAAGAATCTTCTCATGTCTTGAGTCTTTTGATTTTGGCTTTATAAAATCATAAACTTTGTCCTGAATGACTGCAGTTCTTTTTCATGCTATGGCTTCTCTAGCCCTAGTTTAATAAACTGAATGTTTGAATTCCTCAGTTATTGTTTACTCTTCATCATGGAAGCCTGTCACTGTAGAACATAATAGAACTTGATCACTTGAAACTCAGACCTATTGGTCCTGATTGAATCTAACTAAGACAACCTTAGAAATAAGCTATTATTTTGCACAGAGCAGCTTGTAAGACACTCTTCTCAATGCAGTACATATTTTGACAGACCTAAGGATTGCCCTATAAACATAACAGCATTTTGAGAGCTTGAAGATTTTTCCATTGTGGAAGTCAATTTCTAAAATGCCTTAATAGGTCTATGTTGTAAATTTTTTCTTTAGTTTTTGTAAGCATCCAAGATGATGGGGATTCTTTTTTCCTGGAAAAGAATTATCTTAATAAACATAAAAGACTGTTATATTTTGTGTAGGGCATCATGGTTATGGGGTCATAAGTTAACCTGCTGCCTGGCAGGCTAGTGGACTTCTGTCTGAGGTGTCTCTATTGCAGTGATCGGCAGCCTGAGTAGTTTAACTAGTCTCGTTTCCCAGCAGTAAACTGTGTGGCATTTTTATTGCTCATGCAATAACTAGCTTAATGCTAGTATTATGACATTTTGAAGTGTTAATTTTGTTTTTAAACCCTTCTAGTAAGTGAAATACAGCCTAATTTTATTCCCATATCCACCAACAAGCATGGGTAATTATTTTAACAATGCTTACATTTCAGTTCTGCAGTGTATAATGGAATATAGTTCAGTTAAACATTTGGTTTTAGTATGTCTAAAGAATACAGTGAGGTTAATTTATGCTCAAGTGGTACCACTTAAAGGCATGTGTTCTTTCAGTATGGAAAATGAAATAGTACCTTGAGTTTAAGTAGAATGCACTTAGGCATTGTAGTCCTGAAATAGATTTTTCCACTACATAATTGGAATTAATGGAGCTACTAGTTTCTCATTCAGAAATGTGCACACTAATACTTAGTTTTACTTCCTTGTGGATAATATTAAGCACTTACTCTGCAGTTTTCTGAAAGTTAACTGCAAAGATATTGTTCAGGATGGTGGGATACCTGCAAAAAAAAAAAATGTGTGGGCTTGCATAGATGACTATGTTTCATGGTTAATCTTCTGTTCTTTGCAGTGCTCATGATGTGTGGGGAGCACAGAAGGCATTGCTCTAGTCAGTTATTTTGTTTTTCTTTTGTAGCTATTGTTATTTTAGTGTATTGATTATAAATATACTGTCTATTTATAAATTGCTACTTTGTATTTTATGCATGCTCTGTAATTTGACTTTTTTTTTTTTTTTAGTTATTGATTTGGAGTATATTCTCATCCTAATAAACAGTTATAGGGGGACTATTCCCAATGTTGTCAGATTATATTTTTCCGTTGAATGCTTTGGATGCAGCCATGGAATACTGCTTCTGATGAGTGAGAACATAGCTCCTTGCATTGCTGAGTAAACTTGGATGGGGGGGGGCAACAGTGTCAATTCAGGTGAGGCTTTAGATCTGTAGTTCGGTTATACTCTTCTTGGGAAAAGTATTACGAGGAACAATGGTGACACAGTTTCTGTACTTTCCTGTCTAACAGTGTCACTAGACACAAGGAAAGGTTCCATCTCTTATTTATTAAAAATTTGCAGGAGATTTATGAAATAAAGCTAAGAAAAAAGAAATTATGTAGTAAATCAAAAATGACTAAGAGTAGCTTTTAAATTCTTTTTTAACCAAGAATAGTTTTAAATGCACTTGGACATGGTTGGATTTTGGGAGAGTTCCAAGCAACATTAGGTATTAGAAAGTGACTTTGTTTGCATGTCAACAGGAGTCTTCATGTTGAGTTGGATCTCAGGAGACAAACTGTCCTGAGTAGGAAGCATTATAGTTTTATTTACTGGGACAACTCTAGGCTCAAAGCAGTTCCTAAGTACTTTGGTGCTTGACCTTGCTGTTCATTAGTTTTAACTGTTAGATGTTTTTCTTAACCTGTTAAATTCTCCTGAAAAGCCAGTTAGCCATCACACCTTTTCTTTGTTATTCAGAAAATGCTATCTTTTCTTGTAGTCACTATGTCAGAGTAAGTTATCGTTAGCCATTCCACTGAGCATGTTAAATTGGAATTGTAAGTAGAAGTTGCAACCGGTGTTCTTTGCCATCAGTCTTTTAAATTCTAAAATGTTCTGTAGAAAAGTTAACCCATAAAAGTATGAATCGTGCATCTGAGCTAGTCTTATTTCTTTGGTTGTTAGGACAATTAATTTTTGTCATTTCTGACTTGTGTTTATAAAATCCAAATGCTCTCAGTGGTTTGAGCTGTTGTGATAATTAATCTCTTTAATCTATTATAAAGAAAAAGGTATACCATTTGGACAGTTTTGGCCAGCATGAGAAGCAGAGAAGGTTGGTGGATAATTAAGAATGTATAACTACTAGTTTTCAGTTTATAGAATTTTGTAAAATGTTATTAACTAAAGAGAAAAATGTATCATAATTCTGAAGAAAATTCAAAACTGGTAGTCATACCTTTTATGGTAGCACACAGGAGGTCCACATGGTCTATATAACAAGCTGCAAATACCCAGAGTCACACAAGGGAACACTATTTCAAAATAAAACAAAACCAAAATAGAATAAAATGTGGCTTTTGTTTAGATTGTATATGACCTGAATTTGTTGTGCTACAAAAAAGGACAAAGGCTATGAAAGGAGCCACATTCACATGGTTTAATGGGCTATCAAAGTACAGATAGGGTGCCCTGACACTAAACCAGATATAAAAGGCAACCCACGCTTTCTCCTGGTTGGAGCAGTGCTGGTACCATAGTCCTTTCCACGATTGAATACATTACCAATAAAACAGTTACCGTCTAACATTTTAAAGAGTGGTTGTGTTCTTCCATATTGTAGGAGGCTGATAAAATGATGCAGCATGCTACTCTCATTGACAGAATCTTAGCTGAGAGATCACTTTACTAACAGTATCCATTTTCCTAAAAATTGGAGAATGGAATGTTTGGAAAGATGTTGTATCCCAGGTAGGTATTAGAAAATTTGCTGCATTATACATGAGTTAGAAGATTGAACTAAGCTGGGTGGTGGTGGTGCACATCTTTAATTCCAGCTCTTGGGAGGCAAAGGCACTCTGTGAGTTCAAGACCAGTCTAGTCTACAGAGTGAGTTCCAGAACGGCCAGAGCTGTTACACAGAGAAACCCTGACTCGAAAAACCAATCCAAACCAAAACAAAAGCTAATGGGTCTAACACAGCAGTAAACTGCTTGGAAAAGACAGATTATAGCCATAGTTCTTGTCTATGTCATCTCTTAGTTCAAATTGTTTGAAATAATGATGTGACTGAACTAGATCATTTTTGGGTCATGTAGGTATTAAAATAAAATTATGAATTCTAACTCAAATCTTTTTTTAAATTTCTTTATTTTTATTTCATGTGCATTCATGTTTTGCCTGCATATATGTCCATGTGAAGTTGTTGGGTCCCCTGAAACTGGAATTATGGGCAGTTAAGAGCTGCCATGTGGGTACTGGGAATTGAACCCAGGTCCTTTGGAAGAGCAGCCAGTGCTCTTAACCGCTGAGTCATCTCTCCAGCCCCCTAACTCAGATCTTAAATTTAACAGATAAGTAAAATATCAGTTAAATACTTTGCAAAAATGGTTTTTTATCTTAATATCTTGATTAAAATCATCTGTCACCATGTTAATTCTCACCAAATAAGATAAAAATTTTCAGGACATTTGAAAAATGTCAATTTTAACCATGTGTATCACTATACTATGTATGAAGGAAGACAGAAGCATTTGATCAGCTGCTGAGTCATTTGTAAGTTGAGAGCTCTTTGGGGTTTTTGGTTTGTTTTTTGAGGCAGGATTTCTCTGTAGCTCTTTGGAGCCTCTTCTGGAACTTGCTCTGTAGACCATGCTGGCCTCAAATGCACAGAGATCTACCTGAGTACCACCAGCATTAAAGGTGTGTACCACCACCACCTGGCTGAGAGCTTTGTTTTATGGTTTTTATTGTTTAAAAAAAAAATCTGCTGGCTTTTTGTTTTGTTGAGACAAAATCTCATGTAGCCAAGGTTGGTCTTGAATTCCTGATACTCCTGTCTCCACTCTGCAGTTTTGGGATGACAGGTATGTGCCATTGCACCTGAGTTGCATTCTGGGAGAGAATTTTTAAAAATATCTTGTGTACTTTTTAAGAGCTCATATCTTTCATAGGGCCCTGCAGAGCTAGCTGTCTAGTACTCGTGACTAAGCTGGGCATGATGATGGCACATAGCACTTGGGAGGTAGGATCAGGAGGATCAGGATCCTGTTCAAGATCCTGTGTGCACTTCAATAAAACAAACAAAAAAGCCTTCAATGTATGGGTAATATATGCATGCACATGATTAAATGACATTCCAGAGCTGTTGATATGATCTGTTAAATTTATCTGAATTCATTTTCTTACCGTTTATTGGACCTGAGATTGGTAGTTCTTAACAGATGTGAACACAAAATATTGTGTATATTGGCTGTTAACTACTCTGTACCAATACTAGCTAGTACCAGTGCTAGTAGTCAACAACATTCCTTTTGTATTTTTGAGTTAGCAGAACTTAACCTTTCCTCACACCATAAACTCTTGGATCCTTATACCACCATCCCACTGAGGAGATATCCTGCTTTTAGCATCCATTCCCTACTGATAACCATTAGTATCTCAGCAGACCATTTTCATATATCTCCAAGGAAGTGGTATGGTTCTTCATGTCTTTAAGGGATTATTGCCCATTGTATTGGCCTCTTTGCCAAAACCTTTCATCATTGGGATCCAAGAATGTTATAGAAACACATACCCTTACACCTGCCTAACATGAACAATTTAAGAAGCAACACTATTTCATTTAAAGTTTTTTTTTTTTTTTTTTTTTTTTTTTTTTTTTTTACACTTAATAGGTGTGGGATGGGGCATGCCACAGTACATGGTTGGAGGTCAGAGAACAACCTGAGGGAGTTGATTCTCTCCTTCTACCATGTGGATCCCAGGGATCAGGTTGTCAGCCTCTGCAGCAAGCTCCTACTACTGAGTCATCTTGCTAGCCCCAGGAACTGCTTTATATATAACTAGTTTTATTAACATTTATTTTTTTACATTAGAGTGGATGCATAAATAACAATATTATGTAAGATCTGTGGTTCCCTATTTCCTCTTACCCAGGGCTCTAGGGTAGACAGTTTGGTAGGTAGACAGTTGTTTAGGGGGCAGATGCTAGAATGAGGAGGGAATCTGACGACTGAAGTCAAAGAGCAGAGCTTCCACCTGTGTGGAGTTAGTTTGGACCCCTGTTTGGTACTCTGTAAATCAAGGAAGAAACTGCATAATTAGCACCCCAGGGCCTCCCTTTGTCTCTGCCCTTTTGTTTTCATTGTAAGGTCCACAGGCCGGAAATTGGTTTTAGTACTGTTTGTATTTTGAATGTTTCTTCCTGATAACCACCATATCAGAACATATAAGAGGGAAGAGTGTAGGGGTCCTTTGCTAAAATCTGAAAGTTAATTACTGTTTAAAATAACACAGAATTGTTATACAATTCTATAAAAATAGACTTGTAATTTTAAAAAATTACAAAGCACTGTTATAACGAGCTCCCAAATCCACCCTTCCTTAGAGAGGCTTTCAATTGTTGCTGCAGTGACCAGATGAACTCTTGTGTCTTCCTTCTAAGTAGGCGAATGACTAATAGAATGTATGGATGCCAAGGGCACGACATGCAGCCATTGGTCCTCGGTTGTCCTCTGTGGTACTAGTAACATTCAGAGACTCACAGAGTATATATAAGTTTACCCTTTGTTCATGAAATGTGTCAGCCTCCAGCTCTGGAGAATTACCTGTTAATTGTCTCTGATTTCTAAGTAGCAAAAATATATTATTCTTTGTTAAACATTATACTAAATTGAAATAACTTTGTGTGTGTGTGTATCTGATGATGGTGGTGGTATCAGGGTTGCACACATTTTAGGCAAGTGTTTTTCTGCAGAGCTAACATCTCTAGCCATTTGCTTTATTTACTTTGATACATTGGCTTTATTTTTACACGTTTCACTAACTTGCCTAGATGGGCTTTGAATTCCAGACCCTTGTAGCTCAGCCTCCTGAAGGGCTAGGGTTGTGGGAGTGTGTTACCATATCTAGCCTAAAATAACTTTTAAGTGTCACATAAGCCTTGTGAACTGACAACTTGTAATATTGTGAGTTGGCTTAGTATGAGAAAAAAAAAATATATATATATAGCAAATTTAAACTTAATGAACTCATTCTAGAATTTATTTTTTAAGTTTTTGT
Organism: Cricetulus griseus; assembly: GCF_003668045.3. NCBI lineage: Eukaryota > Metazoa > Chordata > Mammalia > Rodentia > Cricetidae > Cricetulus > Cricetulus griseus. The sequence continues at coordinate 176,327,838 of NC_048597.1, read as the reverse complement.
ATATTTATTTGTGTGCCTGTGTGTGTGCCTGTGTGTGTGTGCTCATGGCACATGCATCCACAGCTACATGTGGAGGTCAGAGGACAACTTGTATCTTGTACCTTATGGGTCATGGGCATTGAACTCAGGTCATCATCTTGCCAGCTCAGTAAGCTATTTTTTGACATCTGTATTTTCTTTTAAGCTTTTGTGACGCTGGGAATTGAACCCAGACCTTCATGCATGCTAGGTAAATGCTCCATTACTGAGCTGTGCTTAGTAATGTGTGTTTTCTTAAAAAATAATCCTGTTGCCTTTTATTTGTTTTTAAGATAGAGTCTCCTAGCCTAGGCTTTTTTTTAAAAAAAAAAAAAATTTAATTAGAAACAATCTTTTTTTTTTTTTTTTTTTTTTTTTTGTTTTTGGTTTTTCAAGACAGGGTTTCTCTGTGGCTTTGGAGGCTGTCCTGGAACTAGCTCTTGTAGACCAGGCTGGTCTCGAACTCACAGAGATCCGCCTGCCTCTGCCTTCTGAGTGCTGGGATTAAAGGCGTGCACCACCAACGCCTGGCTAGAAACAATCTTATCAATTCCAGTTCCCTCTCCCTCCCATGCCCCCCATCAACCCCCATCTCATCCCTTTTCTGCTCCACCAAAAGGATGAGGCCTTCCATGGGGAGTCATCAATGTTTGTCACATCATTTGGGGCAGGGCCCAGGCCCTCTCCCAATGTCCATTTGTATACTAGGGATAAATACTATTCCACTACCAGAGGCCCCATAGACTGCCCAGGTCTCCTAACTAACACCCATGTTCAGGGGGCCTGGTTCTGTCCTATGCTGGTTTCTGAGCTGTCAGTCTGGGGTCCATGAGCAGCCCTTTGTTCAGGTCAGCTGTTTCTATGGGTTTCCCCAGGTCTAGCCTATTCTTGAACTCACTGTGTAACCCAAGGTGCTTCAACTTGAAACTCTCCTGCCTTAGCCTCCTGAGTACTGGGATTACAATAGTACAGCACCATGCCTGGCCTTTTATTGTTTATTTGCTTGTTTTGAGACAGGATGGCCTGGAACTCTTAGCAATCCTCCTGTTTCAGCCTCGTTAAGGGCTGGGACTATAGTCACGAATCATCATAACTGTCTTATAGCTTTTCTTTAAATATAGATATATACGTATATATTAAACCTAGCTATTTTATAAGATTTTTTTTAAGTCCTAAAGCAGGTACATATGCTAAATTCTATTAGTCAAAAGCTATTCATTGGATTTATATAAGTTAAGTAGTCCTTACACTTGCCCATTGTGCCACTGGAGGGTAACATAAGTTGTAATAGTTGCCATTGAGTGCACATTCTTGGGAAAACAGAAAAACCTAATACTGGTGTGAGTGGGATTTTAAAATACTTCACATGAATTAAGTAAATCTCATGTGTTACTTTAAAAATAACCATTCACTTAATTTTTCAAGCATCTATTGTGATAATTTTCATTCTTCCAATTGTTTAAAGTAACTATACCAAGTGTAGGTAGTTCTGTCTTAAACATAAAATGTAGATTATAGATTTTCAGTGTGCAAAACAACAGTAGGCATTCTAGTGAATTAGTTTGAGAAATCCATTTTATTTTGTTTGAGGTACAGTCCCTCTGCACAGTGAACAAATATATTACAAATCTGTGGTTTAAAAAAGTATTGCCATTTCATAGTCTCTCACACTATTGCACAATAACTGTGTTCGTTATTTGTCTGACTTGTATACATATTAATTTACTGGATTGAAGTTTTCATTTTGGAAAATAATTGAACAGATCTTTCCAAATCATCAATAGAATGCACAATGCACATGTTTAGGCTGACTGCAAATCTATTTGTGATTATTAGACAGAAATTCCTAACAGTTGCTCTGCATGATTGAAATGTCTTAGTGAAACTTTTAGCTATGTGAAGGCTGCTGTTGTCACCACAGTTAATCATATCTTTTCCCTTTCCCTTCTCCTCTGTATTGCCTGATTGAATTATGTTGCTTTAAATATTGTAGAGGACTACAGTTGGAGAGTTGTTAGAGCTCTGCTCCCACTCTGTGTCTTTTCTTTCATGTGTGGGAAATAAAGGAGCCCAAAGAGGGCAAGTGACTTAACCAGAGTGGTGCCAACATCTCTTGACTTGGTACTCTAGCCATCCCACCTCTTGCAGGATACTTTTGTGCAGAGGTTAGTTGGCAAGAGAGAAGTGAGACTTGGAATTTGCATGATTGCAGCTTGCTAGGTAGCAGTTATTGTACATGCAGGATAATCAGGGAAGAAGATAAAGCCTGGGATTGAGATGCCATTTCTCTTTGCTGATTGGATTTTGCCATGCTTCTTCATCCTTGCTTCACAAAGATAATTGAGCACTTGTGGCCCTGAAATACTGAGGTGAGTCTCTTAATTCTATTTCTTTATACATATGTATGAGAAATATTAACTTAGGCCTACAAATTTTCTAGTATTTCTATTTTAATAAGGCTTTTTGGAAAGTTTACTATTGCTGATCACTCGCTTCCATGCACACATGCAGCATTCATGTTTGTGTTCCTCTAATGCTAAAATTGGCTTATGCCTTGAGTGAAGTGAGGAGGAAGATTTGCTTATATATTTATTTTCTTGCTTTTGCTGATTCTTACCCAAATTAAGGGGTTCCAAGCTGACTCCCAGTTAGTATCAACCCCACTTCCTATAGCAGTATCCAGATTTGTAGTCTTCCTAGTCCCTCTTCTGTAAAACCCTTTTTAGGTAATTTTCACCGGCTAGACCCTTATTCCTGTTTAAGAGCTTGGGGTGGCACAAAGGTGGCCATTAACTTCCTGTTTGCCCTTTTTTGTTCTTAATTCTTGTGAAGGGACCCTATAAGAATTGGGAATTAGCCACATTCAGAATTGTCCAAGTCTCGGTTTACCTGCTATTTACACTGTGCAGTGGAAGTTATGGACTTAACTGAATTAAAGCACCAACTAATGGAGTACATTTTTTCCCATCTCAGTAGGTGATGGGCTTTTAAATTTTTTTTTTTACATTTATTTCATTTTATTCCATCCAAAAGTATAATGTATGTTAAGCAACATAAGCTTGCCATGCCCACATTTGTGTAATTTCTTCTATACTTTTAGGTTCCTTGCTACATCAAGTGCCATCTATGAAGAACTGCTTGAAAAAAGTCAAGGGACTCCAACTAAGTAAATTGAATGGGACAATTGGATAGTATCTAGGGAAACTTAACTCTTATCAGCCTATGTCTTTTTTATAATGCTGGTGATCTACCCCAGGGCCTTGCTCACTAGGCAGGTGCTCTTCCTCAGAGCTACATTTCCAGCCCTGCAACTGCTTTCTTAAAGCAGCAGCTTAGTTCTCTGGTGCACACAGAATGACTCAGGTGTATGTGTACTAATGCAATGCAGGCAGGCCAGGCTGGGACTGGGGTTTCCTTTCCTTTCCTTTCCTTTCCTTTCCTTTCCTTTCCTTTCCTTTCCTTTCCTTTCCTTTCCTTTCCTTTCCTTTCCTTTCCCTTTCCCTTTCCCTTTCCCTTTCCCTTCCCTTCCCTTCCCTTCCCTTCCCTTCCCTTTCCTTCCCTTCCCTTCCCTTTCCTTCCTTTCTTGGTTTTTCGAGACAGGGTTTCTCTGTAGCTTTGGAGTCTGTCTTGGGACTCTGGCTGGCCTGGAACTCACAGAGATCCACCTGCCTTTGCTTCCTGAGTGCTGGGATTAAAGGTGTGCATCACCACCACCACCACTTGGCTTGGTGCTCATCATTATTGAGCTTTTACTGGGCAAAATTTGGTAAAGCAGGCATAGAAATCGTGAAACAGCTGCACTTTTGAAATAATTACTCTTCTCCTTTTCTGTTTTGCCTACTATCACTGATGGGGCAGAAGAAAGGGACTCTATTAAATTCTTGTTTTTGAAAACGCAAGTTGTCAGAAGTATGCTGTATTTTAAACTCCAATTTTGGCTCTTATAATTTGATGGACCATACCTATATGTATACAGACTTTATGATTAATATTAGAACAATTCATGTCCATGTACCAGTTCTCTTACATACACGAAACAGATGTTGATGGTAGCAACAATCAATAGCACATCACATTTCAGGTGCTTTAAACTGCCCCTTTTCCTTCCCCAGGCCCCTTTTCTTCCTAGGAAAGTTTGTAAAACCTAAGCTACATGCATCTTAAGCATTGCTTCAGGCATATTAAGTACATATCTTTTAGCTGAATTTAGCAGATGTTGATGAGTAGCAATATCTTAAATGTTTTAAAAATCATACCCAGGGCATTTAGGGCTGAAGGTGATAGTTTTTGCCTTTCTGAACAGACTTTCTTGAACAGTTACCCCAATCCCATTTGGAAGTGCTTCTTTCAATCCAGGTCAATCTGTACTGATATTTCAGGTCATCAATTGTCTTCTTTCAGAGTCAGAGAATAGTCAGCAGAGCACACTAAGAGAGAAGCTTATCCCTCTTACTGCTTGTCCTGGGAGGGCCCATGGTCAGGGCTCTGTCTTACTGGGAGGAGGTCATAATGACCAGGAATATGGCTGTTCTTAGGTAGGTCGTATGGATTCTGGATATAGCTGGAGTTATGACCTCGGCCTTCTTGGACCACATTGACTGTGGGCTCTAAGGAATATAGTGAAAAATGAGTTCAGAGAACAGATTAGCTTTGTTGCTTTTGTGGGAGGGATGAAAGTTCTATTTAACTTGTTGGGGAGAGGAACTTTGGATATATAAATCTGACCAATACACGAGGATCAGGACAGGCTTGCTCTAGAGATGGAGACCTAAGGGAGCGTACTGTCAGAATTCCAGCCTCTGCTCAACGAGAGGTTTAGGACATCCTAAAGGTGTGGGTCTTATGAATGCCTCTATGATTAGACGTGAAGCTATCAGGAGTGTAAGGAAGTGATTTAAAAACTTGCAAACAGCGGTTATGATTGTTTTCTTTTTCAAACAACATTCAGTCTAAGTGTTGTATACTGGTTCCCCACCCTGGCTATTTCTACTGCTTATTAGTTGTGATTTGTAAGCAGAGTGGCACAAAATTTTGTTTTCCTGCATTAGAGGGGAGGGCAGTCCTGGGACGGAGTTTCTCCTCAGGTTCCTTCAATTGCAGCCAAACAGAGGAGTGTGTTGAGACAGAATGAGTGGAGGAGGGTTTGTTTTCACTTGAGATGCTGCACTGTTGCCCTGGTTTTGCTAAGTTACTTATGTGAGACACCTACCAACTTCATATATATTTTTATTAGATGTCGACAAGGACGGCACATCTGTGTACGGAGACCCCATGTGCACAGGTGACTTCATTTCTACATAGCTGCTTTCTGGAAGCTTGCAGGTGAGAATGGGTGGATCCTTAATTGTGGCGTAAGGGTTTTCACTGCTGTTCAAGGAACAAGTACTAGAACTGCATGTAGATTCTTTCATGTAATCTGCAAGGCAAGAGAGATTTCTTAGGACAAATGAGAACGTAAGAATTCATTTAAATACCAGAAACAGACTGCAGTCCGGTTTGTGTGCCTTTAGGATTCTGGGGTTGAAAAGACTATATGATATTGGACATCTTACTGACATCTTATTCAATGTCTTAAGGTATGTTTTCTCAGTTAGGCATTCTTTTCCCATAGAAATTTGTTGGAGGATAAGAAAATGGCTGGTTTTAGCACCGGGTGTTGGTGGCACACGCCTTTAATCCCAGCACTCTGGAGGCAGAAGAAGGTGGATGGATCTTTGTGAGTTTGAGACCAGCTTGGTCTACAAGAGCTAGTTTCAGGACAGCCTCCAAAGCCACAGAGAAACCCTGTCTTGAAAAACCAAAAAAGAAAGAAAAAAAAAAAGAAAATGGCTAGATTTTATCATCCGACACTAGCTCAAGATTATTCACAGTATGCATTTGCATGTATCATTTATGTTACACAAATGCTAGCTGGTATGTTATGGTGTGGAAACACAGAGAGATACAGAAACTTGGCTATGGTCATTAGCTAGTAAATGTCACTGCAAAGCCAAGACTTAAATCTGTGCTCTGGGACTTCTTTGCCCCATGTTTTCTGGATAATGACTAGAAACTCTGGTTCAGAAGCAACAGTAGCAGCATATTTGTGTTTTAGTATAGATGTCAACAGTTTAGCAGCTTTTAGCAAATAGCAGCATCCCTGTCTTTCAGGACCTTATCCTTAGAGTGGGCTAACTGAAGTGTACCAGGTCTAAAAAAACCCTCAGTTTCAAGGTGGCCTTTTTTTCAAAGGTACCTGTGTCTTAGCAAGCTCAAAGTGTAGTCTAGGCTCATCTTCCCCGGTCCTTGGAAATGTTGACTGGAGCTTGTTTCAGTTGTACCCTTCTCTATAATTAGAACTTTAGTTGCACAAGGGTGCAGAATGATGTCTAATAAAAATGAGATGAAGTGACAGTAACTCTACTGAAGGAAGAAGATCCCTTAGTGACTAGAGTCACAGTAGTTAACTGCTACTCTCCTTCCCTTTGGGGGTGATGCTCTATCTGTGTGCAGTAAACTAGTCTGACAGTTGTGACCCTTAGCTGTGAGGCAGGCAAGGTGTCAAGAGCTTGACAGTCAAGAGGCCTCTCACTTCTAAAGTCTGTGGAAGTTAGCTGGTGAAATTCATAGGGAATCTTCTCACTACAACCACCAGAGTTTACATTTGGGGCTGTTATCTAAGCTCCCTGCCCCAGCTGTGATTTTACTGAAAATGTTAGAAAGTGAAAGCCACGTGACTCCAGGGGACCTGGGTGTGCGAGTGGCTGAAGTAACAGATGTGCACCACCATGAATGGTCTGTTCTGTAGCAGGGCTGGTGCAGAAGGATTTACTCTGCCCATTGGCAGGTCTTGTTTTAGAAGGAAGTATTTCCTTGGTTTTATGTAACAGTGCATTCACCTGCTAGATCCTTCAGGTGTTCAGAGTGCTGTGACACAGCAGAGCAGTAACTCCCCCCTCCTCTTGTCAGTGCTTTCGAAGAAATTGAGACTTAGAGTGGGAAAGTAAACTCCTCATGGTCCCACTGCCTCTCAGTAACAAAACTAGTTCCAGAAGCAAATTCAAAGCTCACAGGCTGGGAGAGAAGTTGGCTTTAGTCTGGTTGGTCTAAGACTGACCTTTGTGTAGCACCTGACTCAGGGAGGAAGAAAAAAACATTCTTGCTAGATAATGAGCAGTCTCAGGCAGTTCTAGCTGGGACTGAAGGTAAATAGGTACTTCTACTGGTGGAAGCCTAACCACATAGAGAAAGGTGGCCTGGGTTCTGGATTGTGACTTGCCTCAAGCCATTTTAGTTTGCCTTAGTACAGGAGAGAGGTGTGAACCTGAAACCCCCCCAGTCAGTCCCAATATGGTTGGTCTAAACTCATCAGGCAGAGGGAGAGGTGTAGGACTTCTTGTATGAAAGCTGTTAGTTACTAATCACCACTGTGTTGGTTATATATTATGTGGAATGGGGGAATGCTTATTTTGTGTAGTACTTGAAGAGACCTTCAATCCAGTTTGTTATTCGAAATTTAGACGCTGGGTGTGATTGGGCACATCTGTAATCACAGCATTTGGGAGGCAAAAGCTAGCCTGGTTCACACATCAAGTTCCACACCAGCCAGGGCTTTAGAGTGAGACCATGTTTCAAACCAAAGAAAGAAACTTGGTGGGGGGGATGGGCAGGAAGGGACTGCTATTACTGTTTAGAAATGAGGAAACCAAAGCTCAAAGTTTGTTAGTCTAATGCTCAGTGCTTAGGACTCAACCACTCTCTTATCTGACAATCATGATGTTTTTCCATCAGCATATCTAGTTAACCTGGAGTGTAAGCTCTTTACAGCTGCTTCAGTTTATCCTTCCTAGAAATACCAAGGCCTGCTGAGAAGAAAGGCTAAACTTCAGGCTTAGTGGTTGAGTTAGAGTAGTGGGAAAGCCTGAGAGCCTTACCCAGCTGTGTTTTCACCAGAAAGTGAAACAGTGAGCTGCTCTCAATATTTGATGATGTAATGTTAGATTTTATCCATTTCAGTATATTCCTTCTCCTGAGCTAAGTTGGAGCTGGGGTGAGGGATTAGATTAAGAACTGAGAATCTTCTATACAAGGTTTGCAGGCCAAGACAGGATGGAGAAATCCATGGAGTTATCCCTGCTGGAAACTGGAGGAGATATGGGGTAAACAAGCTAGAAAACTCAGCCCCAGGAAGCCAAGCCTTTCTCTTGTTGAGTCATCCACCTGCCTGCTGTGATAGCAGGGTGTGGGGAAGAATAACCAGCTGGGCTAGGATACTTCCTCATCCCTCCACAACCCCACTCCCACCCAGTGCCTGCTCCTCAGGCTCTGTGCAAAGAAAGGGGAAGCATGCAGTCCTCCAAGTGCCTTGGCATTTACTGTCCTTATTTCCTCCTCTGGACCCTCAGCAGTTGTGCATGTAATCACAGTCAAGATGGATTTCTGAACTGAACGTCTTCATTTTTTGAGGAAGCACAAGTCTAGAGAGGAAACAACTTCCCAAAGTTGCTTTCTGAATGTGTTCTGAACCTACTACGGCCTGATGCCCATTTAAGGCCCAAGTTACTCAAATGTATGTGGAAACCCAGGCACTAGGTATCTTTTTCTCACCTGTGAGCTTCTGCTATCATTAGGAGGCCACACTGCTGCTTCTGTTCCTGAGGTTAAGTTAGCATCCTTTACTTCAATGAGACATAGTATATGGGGAGGGATGGGACCTGTGTGAGTGTCAGGTGGTGTCCACAAGAGTTGTCAGGATGTCAGTGGGCTTCTAAATGTCTGAGAACCCAGAGTTACTTGAAGGAGTGGGTAGCAGGGAGCACAGGTTGGGGGAATGGCAGTACAGGCTCAAGAATTCCCAGACAGAAGGTGGAGAGAAATGAGTTTTCTTCTGTCACACTTTGAAAGCATGACAGGAAGGAATTGGACATGAAATAATTTCTTGTATAGTAATTATGCTGAAGGAGAAAAGGGAAGACAGCTGCTTTGCTGTGTAAGCAGTCTCCTTCAACCTCCTAGGGTGACAGTGAGTGGAGTTCCCAGTTAGAGAAAAAAGTAGATGTTACCTGAATTAGGACTTTTAGAATGTCAGAGTTGGAAAGGGCCTTAGAGATGGTGGGATTACAACTGCCCTTAAAAAAAAAGAAAAGAAAGAAAACCCAAGCAAGACCCACACATACTGCTGTGTCTAGTGAGTACCATACAGCTGAACTGGAACCCAGATCTTTTCATTCTCTGGCAAGCCACCCCCTGCTCTACACCCCCACATACTCAAATTTAGTGAAACCCTAGACTCTTAATTAGTCCTGCTGGGTTTGGCTTGCCCCCGTTGCTTTAGGAAATAGCTTAAATTAGTGATACGAAGTAGCTGGTAGGATTTGTTGCATTTCCATACACTGATATTTAAGTTCTACATTGATATTTCACTGTCCTCTTTTTGAACTCTGTTGTGCCATGTTTGCCCCCAACTCTTGATGCACATTTGCCTACACAGTTCTAATTTAAAGCCTGATTAGAGCCAGTTGTGAAACAGAATCTGGCTGCTTGCCTGTGAGAGCCTCCTATGCACTCAGATGATTCCATTAGACAGGAATGCAATGATGCTGAGGCAGAGCCTGGCTTTCATTGGCTTTGTTTTACATTTATGGTTTTGAGTTTAAAAGTAGTTACCCTAATCACCATGCATAGAATAACAAGGTGTACAGGGAAGGTGTGTTTGTATACTAGTCTGGGGGCCCATCTGAGCTATTCTCCATTGAATCATCCATCTTCTCAGAGCCTCAAAGGCCTTGGGAGAGCTCTCTAGTTCCCATTCCATGTTGAGAAACAGATTTTGTGTCATAGTGAATGAGTGGCATATGGCTTTTCTGTTGGAAGCCTCACATACTGAAATGGTGTTTGCCTCCATTTGGATGGTTTAAGCCTGAACCCTCAGAAACTTGCCATAATCAAGCTCCAAGGGGAATACTGCCTATGGGCTTAGAACTTGAAAATGGCCTCCCTCCTCAGACAGTTCCCTGGGCTTTGGTGTTTTTTTTTTTTTTTTTTTTTTTTTTTTTCCCCCCGAGACAGGGTTTCTCTGTGTAGCTTTGGAGCCTATTCTGGCACTTGCTCTGGAGACCAGGCTGGCCTCAAACTCACAGAGATCCACCTGCCTCTTCCTCCCGAATGCTGGGATCAAAGGCGTGTGCCACCAACGCCCGGCTTCCTTTGCATATCTTAAAGCATGCTGATGGTCACTCAGCTCTGCTGTTCTCTTTCTTGTAGCACACACTACTGCCTGCGTTTTGCTCATCTCACTCCTGATAGCCAACTTCCTAAGAGTTGTAGTACATAAGATCCTCTCCTTGGTTAGGAGATAGCTATGCTAGGTCTCAAAGATCAGAACAGAAACCTGGGAAGTCTGTCCTGGGGCAGTTTAGACAAATGATAGTTGGATAATAAGTTACTTAAGAATAGCCTAAGGTACTCCTCTCAATTGTAGAGTATAGCCCCTGCCTCCATCTACTGCAGCAGAATTTGATGTGGGTATAAACCTGCAATTTGAACACACTTGCAGGGTGATTCTGGTGCAGAGGTAGATATAGACTAGCAGCTAGGATCTTTGCTGACTTATTACTGCTCTTTCAGTTTGACTGAGACTTTGAGACATTCCCAAAGACATCACGTTGGTACCACTTTTATGATATAGAAAAAGCACTTCCCATCCGACTTTATTGGATACCCAAGATAACCTTGTTAGATAATAAGACAGGCATGAGTCAACAGGACTGGCATAATTATCCCAACCTTGCAGATGAAGAAACAACCTTATGAAACACATGGTTAATAAGTGACAGAGTTCCAAAGCACCCTACCTAGCTCACATGTTCCAGCATTTAAACCTAGGACCTAATTGGGGTGGGGGGGCTGGACTTGATCTTTGATTTTTGGCTTCACCTGTAGACTTCCTAGAGGGATGGTCCACCTTGCATGTAGTTCCTGTGGCGTAGGGATCTGTCTTGACTTCCCTGCTCATGGGCGCAGAGATCTCTCGAAGGTAGGGCTGTTAACACTGGGCATCATTTGCATTCCTTGTGCCCCAGAAAGGCAGCAGGTGCAGGGTGGTGGTCCTTGCCAGTACAACAACAGAAGGCCTCTGGGGCAGGTAGATTGACTTTATTTCATATTTATAATCAATTTAACTCGTACTAATTGGTTGAATAATGATGATCTACATTTCCGAAGACATTTAGTTGGCATCTATAATAAACCCACAAGCATTTGCTAAGTAGGTGTAACTGCAATGGAAAGATGAATTCATTATTATTAGGATTGCTCCTCCTGGACAGAGCCACCCAGTGGCTCTGGGTCCTGTGACCTTTTTAGCTTTTTTGTTTTGTTTTTTTAAGTGGCACAGGGTTTGCAGTTTTCTTTCTGGCAGAATTCCTTGCCATTTCAGATAGGTAACAGGACATCAGGATTAGATACTCTACCTTTGAAGCCTTTGTCCATAATGTATGTGTTCTGACGTCTGTCCAGTCCACAAGTGCCTGCATAAAAACAGAAGGAAAGAAAATACAGGGTGAGATTTCCTTAGACAGTTGGTGGCTTCCCCCTACCCTTGCTTTTTTCTTTTTTACACAGAAAATGGTTTACTCCTAGCAAATTATTCTGGATTTAATCTATTCTAAATAGTTTTGAGCATAGAGGGATTCTTAAAGGGCTTATCACATTAAGATGTGCTACAGCACCCCCTGTTGTTGTTGTTATTGCTTTCCTCTTGGCCTGCATCTGCCTTTCAGGATGCCACCTTTGGTGTCTGTAGGTGAAGTGCCAGGTTCTAGAGGCACACAGGGTAAAAAATGAAGCCAGACCAGTCCTTATCTGGAGGGAACGATGAAGAGAATTCTGATTCTCTTTTCCCTTGGTTTTAGAATGGAGTTGGAGACAGGGTTTCTCACCTCTTAGCTCTGATGGGAGCCAGAGAGAAGACGACAAGTAGCTGAGGTACTTAGTTACTTTCCAGGAAGAACAATCACTCCTGGCCACAGCCAGCTTGCTCAGTTACTCACTTTGAAGGGCATGGGGAAGTAGAGCTTTGTTTCTGAAAATGTTGCCAGTGTTTTTCAGCCTTTAGGACTTCTTTCTTCATTTTGCTGTTAGTTTTTTCCTAGGTTCCCAGAATACATGGTCCTGAGCCCTAGCCAGAAGCAGGACATAAACTTGAGTTGATTGCTACAAGTGATCCCAGGGATGGGACCAAGTCTGGCTTTTCCAAGTTGGGACAGTAATGATTAACTCACAGTTAACCCTCTCCCTTCACTCTGGTGCTTTGTTTTGTTGGTTTTTGTTCTTTTAGATTGATTACTATTTTTATATAAATATATAGCCTATGAGTACACATGAATACAGATGCCAGAGGTATTGGAGCTGTGCTGGAGTTTCAGTGGTTGTGAACTGTCTGATATGGGTGCTGGGAATCGAGCAATATGAGTTCTTAAACCAGATACACCTTCGGCTTTAACTGAAAACAGTACCAGGCAAGGCAGTTGGCAAATACTTACTAAAATATAATTTAACTGCACCTAACTTGCCCACAAACAAATCCACTGATCCTTGGATCTTTCCTCCACATCGAGTTCCCGAGTTGAATTTGCAGGAGTTCGTGCCTATATACCCACCTTATACGCCTTCCTGAGTGGTACAGCAGAAAGCAAGCCATTCTAAAAGTCCCAAAGGAACCCATACCCTTTAAAAACCTGCAGCAAGTCATGCTGACCTCAGTTTAACACTTAATAGTCAAGGGCTTCCTTTGTTCTCCTTAAAGAATGGAGGGTGCCTACAATGTTAGCCCCTACTCCCCACCCCTTTTAGGAAACAGCAGTCCAAAGAGTGTCAGAGACTTAAGAATATACAAGCAACTACAAAGCTGAGTTGTGGTGAGCCTAGATCACCTCAGGTGTTCTTTCCCAAAGGCCACAGCCTAGCTGGCTGTGAGCTAACAAAGGCTACAGTGATTGAAAGTCTGTGGAACAAGGAGGAACTAGGGCTGAGCCCAGATGATGCCTGGGTGCTCCCATTCTATTTGGATCACAGTGACTTCAAGGGTGAAGTGAGGGTAGAGATTGTATTAGTCCTGGGGGTATGGAATGCCTAGCCATAGTTGAGAAACCCACAGCCAGCAGGGTCCTTGCAAGCATGCCTACTCAACAGAATGAATTCTGAACTTCATGCTTCCTGGACTAGAGACCTGTGGAAGTTGACTTAGTGTCAATGGAGCACTAAGAATCACCTAAAGCCCAAACTCAAACCTAGAGTTCTCTAGCATTCTGAGGCACTGCCCCAGGGTGCCCTACAGGAGCTACTTTGTAGGGAGGCCACATTCCTTGTCCATCCTTTGTACACTTTTGACATTCATTATTGTAACTGATACATGTGTTTCCCCTTTCATAACTCAGTTGCCAAGTGTCTTTTTCACAGCCCTCTCAGGCCATGTTTAAGCTCAATGGGAGATACTGCCTACTTTTTCCTGGTTTCTTGTCAATAACTCCACGTCATTTTCTAAGAAGATACAGTTTGAGCCACTGTTAGGTCTGGGGCCTTTCTAGGAATCATTGAACTTTTTCTCCAGAGAGCCAACCTACTGTTACCTACACCATTATTGGGTTGCATGTTGCAGAATGGAGAGTACAGCTAGGTTGTGTCCCCTCCATAAGCAACCCCAATTTGTCCATATCAGCTAGCGTGGTGAGGGTGAAAGGGTAGTAGGAAGGACTGGTACAAACTACTGCCTTTGGGTAGGGCATAGGGGCTATAGACTAATCTTGGGAAGGCTCCATGGGGTGTAGAGCAGTCTGTTCTCAGGGTGGAAGGAAAGGCTGGGGGGTCTGACCTGGTGAGTGTGGCTCATTGTGGCGGCTGAGGTGTCTAAGTTCAATGTAGAAGTCCTCGGGCGGGTACCTGGCCTCCAGGGCACTGATCTGGAAATGGGAGTCTAGTGAGAGGAATGACAGGGAGGAGCCATTATTCCCAGGGCCTGGATGGCAGGAAAAGGGGATGGGAAGCATAGGGTAGGGTAAGGGGCAGGCCAGAAGGAATCAAGATCTCCATGTAGCAGTCAAAAAGGCTGGGGTTACCTGTCCTTTTCTCCTCCCCTCCCATCCCATTCCGCCCTCCACTAGGGCAGAGGGGAAAAGGCCTTGAAAAGTGCCGGGCAGAGGATCCTTTTTCCGTGTGGCAAATACACTTTCTGTTTCCACCTGGAAATCTCCACATCCCATCCCTAGTAGTCACTGGGCCACAACCATGCTCTCCTTGTATACCACAGGGAAAGCCATGCTCAGGACTCTTGCTCAGTACAGAGATCAGGGTGGGACTGATGGGGAAGATGACTCAAACCACTACTGACCTAACACGTTCACATAGCTGTAGGGGGTCCAGCCTGCTGTGTCTCTGTCAAGGGACTTGTTACTCAGCTGTTTGGAGAGGAGAGCCAGTTAATACCTCATGCCTCAGCTGCCCTTCCCCAAGTTGGCCCTTGGCCCAGCCTCAGTGTACCCATCCCTAAGATGCTTCTGTGCTCCCAGGCCCTAGATGATTAACTGAGTAAAGGAGGACCAGGTAGATGTTATATGACAAGCTACCATGCTGTAGTTGAGGCCGATGAAAACAGCATATGCCCAAACCAAATTCGCAGGCCCCTATGACATACGGGGTTATGCTGCAGAACTGGGTTGTTCTGTCAGTTTCCCTTCTGAAATACAGGGCATCCCCAGCACAGAAGTAGGAGCTACCTGCAGTGCTTGCCCCTGGGCCATATATGAGAGTCTCTTTCATGTGACCAAGGGAGAGCTCCAGTCATGAGACTAATGATGCAGTCATGTCCCTGCATTCTCTTAGCTGTTCTTTATGTGAGGCAAGGATGTTATTTCAGACATGAGACATAGATACACAAGAGCCAGAGGCAAAGCTGGCTCTAGAATTCAGGTCTCAGCTGCCTGTCCCTTCCATGGCATCACGCCTACCTTTGCTCCAGATGTTCTGTCTGCCAAGAGGGGTTCTTGTCTACACAGGGCTGCCAAACCGTCTCCTACTGAAAGTGTAGCTGGCTCTTGTACAAATAATGTCATGGCCTAGAGCCTTTGTCTCATCCATGGCTTGTGGCTCTAGCCTACTGCTGCTTTGATAACATGGCTATAGTTAATCAAGGGCTATCTGTTGGGTAACTAAATTCTCTTCTCTTAGCTCCTCAAGCTTAAAGCTGAATGAAGCCTGAATACAAGAGTCTTGAGTAGAAGATGGCAGGCAGAGTGGCCAAAGCTATTGGACCTCTAGGTAACCTGAATGCAGCTTGCCTGTTTCATAGAAAAGCAGCCCCCAGATCTGTGGACTGGTGGTCATTCTTCAAAGGACAGATAGGGAAGAAGAAATTCTCAGAGCTCCAAGGAAGAAACCTAAAATAGGAAAGCTATGCTCCTGGTCCAGGATAGATGATGGTAAAGGAAGCCATGTATCCTGAGATTGTCACTCACCGAATGGTCCTGCCCTTCTGAGTATGTGTGTTTGGCACATGCTTAGGTGGGTGTCAGGAGGTGTGTACAGCAAGAGCCCCTCACAAACCTTATACTTGGGGTTGTTCATGTCTCAGTCTCTCACTCTACCTCTTGCTGGTCCATCAAGGGATGTACTGCATGCTGTCTACACGCAAATGTGATGAGGCATCTCTCTCTAAGGTTTGTAATATTTATGACTAAGGACATCTACCTATTATATGACCCAGTGCTGCGCTTGGAGCTGTCAGGGAGGGCACACAACTGGTCCACTAGCTAGTGTTTGGGTTCTCATCTGATGTGTGTATTGATGACATTTATGCCCAAGTTAAAGAGGCATCAAATGGTTAATTGAATAGTGAGTTACTTCAGAGTATATTGCTAACACACTGCAATAGTTTGTGGTAAGCACATACATTTTGAGTACATGTATTGGCCTACGACCAAAATGGCTACATGGTATACACAGGTATGGAATAAGATGGTTGCATGTGGTTCTGGTAGGTACTAGTTATCTATACACAAGGTGCACGCATGTTCCAGTGAGTGGGCAGTATGATGTAGTTGCATGGGATAGAGCTTGCTGTCTCCATACAACATACTCTTTACCAGTTACATGATTCAAAGTGTTCTCACGTCCCATGGATGCTAGGGTTACTCTTAATGTAGAAGTTCCACAGTCTCTATGTGGGGGTGCAGTTCCTTCCTGGGCAGAAGGGAGTATTAAATGAAGAGGATAGTCGGTGAGGGTTGGGGAGCCAGGGGGCCAGTACCTTGGTGGGGCTGTTCCTGTCCAGAGTGCTGGCCTGGCTGGTGGCAGGCACCCCGCACGCCAGTGTGTGGTAGCTGGCATTGGAAAAGCACTGGGCATGGCTGCTACTTTGAGACAAATCTGGGAAGAGAACAAGGAGCCATATTCCATCATATACCTGCCCTTGGTTGCAATGCCCCCAAAACTAATGCTGGGCTGGGTATTTTCGAGTATCCCCCACAAAGAGACAGCCAAATCCCCCACATCCTCCAAGCTGCCTGCCATTCAGTAGCCCTAAAGCAAGTGAGAGAGTCAGCTGTGTTTTGTTCTTAGTAATGCCAGCTTTCTGTGTAGCTCACAGACCAGGCTTGCTAATATAGGGGTGTTGTGGTCAGCTGGAAGCTATTGACTGCTGGCTCTGATGGCCTTATGTCTTTGAGTTGCTATTTTAGGTGGATTGGCCTTCCTTTGTTGACCCCAGCTCTTCGGAGGATTCTATAGGATTGGAGAAAACCCAGCCATTCCTGCTCATTGTCATTATAAAAGAAAACTGCCAAATCTTGATGGCCCTGGGCTTTCATCAGAGGATGTTGGCTTTGGCTGGACCCTGGAGTGTCCAGGAGGTCTCTGAAGGCAGTGTCTATACTGAGGCCAGTATTGTCTATCCTGTTCCTGGCACGCAGCAGGCAACACTTGGTAGGAATGGCAGATGTGGTCTAGGTGCTCTTAAATTAAGCATGGGTACAGGAGGCTATAGATCAGCTATGAGCCATTGGAAAGTCACCACCCTCTTCTCAACAGTGCAAAATCTACCCAATACTAGGGCCAATACATGGGAGCCTCTACTGTTAGCTAAATATAAAGCACAAAGCCTTCTCGTCGAGGTCCAGTTCAGAGGAGAGAAAGGATCTGGTGCAGTTACATACATACCTCACTCAGACTACCACAGAATGCCCATTGGCATTTCTACCATATCTAAGCACACAGGGCTCTGGCACACCTGCCAAAAGGACACTAACCAAACTTGCAGACCTCTCTTAAGTGAGGCACCACCCCTTACTACACTTCTGGGCCACTCCTCAGGGATGGCCTGAGGCCCTTCCCAGGGAAAGCAAACAGCAGTAGGGCACAGCTGCCAAGGTGCTCAGGCTTCACACAGGGAATCGTCCTCTGGGTTGCTTAGAAAAGTTTCTTCTTACTATGTATCTCCTGTAGACACAGCCAAATAAGAAGGGTGGGGATGTGGGAGGTGGCACCCAGCTTGAGCTCCTAGGAGCTTGGGCTCCAGGAAGCAACACCTTCTTGGAACTCCACAGACTCCTCCAACCCCCATTTTCTCTATGGGGTGACCATCCCCAGACCCAGCCACCCACTCTGCAGTTATAACCACCCATGTCGAACCAAGAATGTAGATCTTCTTGAGAAGATCATAGGCCTCCTGCTGGGTTGTATGGGTGAGGAAGAGATGCTGGGACATAGCCTGACCTGAGAGAGAGTAGTCTGTGCTGGTCATCCTCATGGCTGGGGTATAGGAGACACGGGGAGCCAGGTCCCGGCCTTTCTCTTTCTGCCGCCTCCGTCGCCAGGCAAACAGGCCCAGCAGTACCACAACCAGGAACAGCAGGAGGATGATGCCTGTGACAGCACCCACTGAGTGCCGCTCTGCTCCCAGAGCTGGACTGATCTTGGTGTAGGGATTCAGCTCATCCATCATGAGGGCAGCTGTGGGTAGAGGGAGGCCTGAGCCAGAGGTGGGTCTGATTCCAATAAACTTCCTGACTTTGCCTCCCTACCTAATCTCAACCCTCACTGTGCATCCATTTCTTCTAATGTCAGCAAAAAGATCAAGTCCCAAGGGTCACAAAAAGAAAATGTGATTTATATCTGAAGCAAAATAAATGCTTACTGAATATTTACTCAGGTCCACACACGAGTTGAAGTTACTTTATCGTGTCAGGCCTACAAAAGGGAACTAATTTACTTTTTTCCCCCCAGTTGAAAAAAATAAACTGAATCACCAAGGTTAGGTAACTTGTCTAAGTTCACCCAACCAGTAATTCAGTCTGGAAAAACTGGTTTCAGCTATTCTTCCTGCTTACCAGCTATGTGATTTAAAATGTCCACAGGGACAGTAACTCCAACTTCCCCAGGGAGTCATAAGCACCAAATGATAGACTGGTGTTGACAGCTAAGAACTCTGTTACTGCCCCAAGACACCTCTTGATTATACACATGTGGCAAGGTCCCTCTGTGACTCCTCTGGTGAGGGTCTTTTCTCGAGCTGTGCAGCATCTGGACCTCTCCCTGGCTGAAGAGAGCTGGCTATCACTATAGGGAGGCATGTGCTACATTTGCCTCAACCGCATGGCTTCAGACTACAAAATAAGTTTGTCTGATGTGGGTAATAAGAGCCTATTTTCTGCTCCCATATTCTAGAACCAACAATAGCCTCCCAAGCCTGCAAAACTTTACAAAGAGACTTTTACATGCACAAAGCCACCATTTACAGAATGCTCCTATGTGCCAGGCATGCGCTGAGGCCTTTCTTGAATTGCCTCAATTTGATCCCCTCAGTTGTACCATGGGGATGCTGCCAAGGTGTAGCAGTAGAGTCAAGCTGAGCCCTTTGGACAAAGGTCAGCATCTCATCAATTGAATATGGAGTAAAAGGCCCAGCAAAGAAAATGACCCGCCCAGAGACACCTAGCAGGGAGTGGCAGAAGTCAAACTTGGCATGATCCAACTTAGTGCTGAGACTAACTAACTCATGGGGGAACTCCCAGAGTATACACATGGAGAAGCTGTGAAGTGAGGCTCCCAACTATGACTAAGAGGTAGTGTCATAAACCTCAGCTGGTCTGATTAGAACTCTCTGAAGCCACCAATGATTGGGCCCTTTCCACCCCTGTCCAGACACTCTGTCACCTGTATGTTACCTTGGTCACACCTGATTCCTTTGAATCCAGGGCTGCAGTAACAGGTACCAGTGACATGGTCACAAGTGGCATTGTTCATGCACTCACACAGCTGCTGACACCCGTATCCAAAGGTGCCGGGGGCACATCCTATATGGAATGCAGAGTGCAACAGTGAGACACAGCCACACTCCACCTCTCCAATTCCAGGTGGGGAAGCCTGTGGCAACAGGACAATTGTATCCCACCCACAGTGAAGACTATTGAACTGGAGTGCCCATTGTACTTACATGGTTGGGGATGGGTAGATCAAATCACGGTGAGTCAGGGCACATGGGCACAGGAGAAGGCAGGCCTCACCTGCCTCTCCCTCTTCAACTCATTTAAAGAACCAGAAAATCCTGCCTTCCTCTAGTCCCTCCTTGCTCTGCTTACCACACCCCTGCCCTGTGTAGGATTAGCCTTAAGTCTAGAGTACAGGAGCTCTGGTGTCTGGGAACCGGGAAGGGGGAGGGCTGAAAGCAGCAACTTCCCCTACAGTAGGCAGAAGCCCAGCCCAAATACCAGGAACAGGGTTGGGGCAGCTTACTCTGTTCACAGTGGCGCCCAGTGAAGCCTGTTCGACAGGTGCATTTCCCAGTGATGTGGTCACAGCTGGCTCCATTCTGACACTGGCATATGTGTCCACAATCCTTCCCAAAAAATGCTGCAGGGCAACCTGCAACAAGACGACAGATCACAGTGGCTGTGGGCTCAGGGAAACTGCAGATGTTGCTGGGACCCAAGGTTGTCTGCTGCTTCCTCTGCAGCATGGGGTAAATGTGAGCCCCCACAGAGCCATCTGTACCCACTGAAACTCGTCTAAAGGGGTGGAGGGTGGGGGCAAGGTGATCCATGCAACTAGGGCCTCAGCAGCAGAGGACAAGCTCTGGTCTCTTTGTTGTTCAGACCTGGGATTTCTTCCCCATGGTCCAAGGGTCTGATCTTGTTTGCTGGGGTACCCTATAGCCTTGACCTTTCAAGACTGGATGATCCTGAGGTGTTGGCTGGTACTGGGGCCAGCCTCTTTCCCCCCTCTTTACAAGCCAGGACTATTCACAAAGTGACCAGTAGGCTGCAGCATATGACTGGGAGTGGCTGGGAGGCAGGGCTTACGCTGCGTGCAGAAGAGTCCAGTCCAGCCAGGGGTGCAGTGGCAGGCCCCATCCTCGGCGCTGCAGCTCGCCCCGTTGTGGCAGCTGCATGTATGGAAGCAGGCAGAGCCCCAGAACCCAGATGGGCAGGCTGTGGGGGTTGGGAGGGGGGAATGCAGAGGGAGAAGGGCAGGGCAGAGAGGAGCAGGAGGGAAGGGAGGGGAGGCGAGTACACATCAGAGCCAGGATACCTGGATGGACCCAGAGGGGCATCTCTTGGCCTTCGGGGACTTGATACACTATTCTCAGAATCCCTCAGCTCACCGCTGGGCCTCATCCCCTGGGACTGCTATGAGACCCAGATTCTCTGTCCACTCTCTTAATCTTGGGTGACTAAGGCAGCCTTGTTCCAAGGGTTCCTGAACCTCCATTCTTAGAGGGACTGATAGGGATAGAGGTGGAGTAACACGGGATACTGACTTCTCCACAAGTGCCAGGGACTGTCTCCTCTTTGAGTTCTTGTGCTGTTTGAGGATGGAGCCTGTGGCTCCAAACCAGAATGGAATTCCCCCAAGTTCAGCCATTTAACTGGGACCTCCTTATAGGTACTGGCTTTGTCTCATACATTAGATAGGGAGCTCCATAGGCCAAGAGCTGAGGCCCCTTTGGGAAGGGTATTTGCCATGGTATCAGACTGTAGTACCCTGCTCAGGCTTAAGATGCTCAATACATCATTTATAAGGGCATCCCACAGGGTACTCAATTTGTCCAGGGGTGGCTGCCCTAGCCCAGCACACCAGCCTCCTCCCCATCTATATTCAGACTGTTCCTTCTACACAGATGCTAATGGAGTATGAATTTTCAGGATTCACAGCATTGATGGAACTGACAATATTGATGCCTTTAATATCTGCAGTAACAATATCCATGGTCAGTACCAGTAACTCACCAAATTTGCTGTTTAGCTAAATGGAACTTTCAGGATTGGGGAACAAATGACATGGCTCAATGGGAAAGGTACTTGCTACCCAAACTTGGTGAATCTGAGTTTGATCCCTGGAACCTACATACAGGTGGAAGAAGAGAACTGACAATATGGAGTTGGCCTCTCACCTTCACATACATGCCGTGGCACCTGAACACACATCATACACATAGAAATAATACAAATAAATAAATGGGTCTCAGATGGATGCTCTTGTCTCCAGGAGAGTTTAGTTTAACCCTGTGGGTGGAGGCACCATGACAGAAAGAGGAGCACTTGCAGGGGCAGCAGCTTACCCTGTGAGCAGTCCTTGCCGATCCACCCAGGAAAGCACTGACAGGAGCCATCAATGGGGCTGCAGGTCCCGTTGTTGGCACAGGAACAGAGCTGGGCACAGTCCTGCCCAAAGTGCCCTCCAGCACACACTGTGGGCACAGGGAAGCCTGGCATCTGCCTTCTTTTTCAGGCTCTAAGAGCCACTACCCACCAACTGCATCCCAAGAGGTTCCTAGGCCACAGCCATGACCTGGACATCATCTAGACGGGAACCAACACCTGCAAAGGCAGGTCATCCTCCATCACACTGAGTGCCCCTCCTCCCACAGCTGCATCTCCCCCCAGAGGCCCATATAGGGGCATCACCTGTCTTGGGTCTCATAGATAGGAAGTGGTAAGGTAGGGATGGGCTCTTTGGTCTCTCAGCCCAGTGCTCTTAGACTACCTCCCAGCCTTCTGCTTTCCCCTGGGCTATCCTTGACTACCCTCCTAGACACATAGGTCACTGGACCACACACCTCCTTCTAAGGGTACTTCAGGCATTTCTTCTGTGCTTTTCCTATGACTAGTGTCTTCTAAATTCCTATGCCCCTCAAATCCAGCTATGGATGTTTTGCCTATAAGACTTATCTTAAGTGTCTCCTACCTTGGAACAATAAGATGGAGCAAATTAAGATACTGACATCCGTGCCAGCTACCTTAGTGTTCCCTAGCAGCCTGCATTTGGATCTTTTTTGTTTTCTTAGTATGTAAGCAAAACAATGTATATCATTTTCAAGTCACTTATTTGTGATTTTTGTGTTTTATATGAACTCCATCCTCTCTCTTCTTTGTCCCTATTTGAGGCTTCAAGTAGCTTCTTCCGTGAACTCTACTATTAACTGAGATGTAACAGCTGTTTCAGGCCAAGCCTGAGTCCTGCCCCTTCCGGTGTCCCCTACAATGCCTGGAGAGTCAACAGGTGTTCAAGCCACAAGAGCCAAACATCACCCTTCTCCCACCTCTCTCCTAGGTCCTCTGGCCTAAACTTTGTAAGGATGGAAAATATAGTCTCATTTTCTATTGTATCCGACTGTCCAGTGAACTCTGAGGAAGTAGTCCTTGAGAGTCACAACATTCTAGAAGGCTCTGCTACTGTGATCATCAGAGGACCAGGAATAGTTTGTTGTTGTTGTTGTTGTTTTATATTTACTTATATGCATCTGTGTGCAAGTATGTACACATGTGAACAGGTGCCTGTGGAAGCCAGAAGAGGACATCAGATCCCTTGGAGGTAAAGTTAGAGGCAGTTGTAAGCCTGACATGGGTGCTGGGAAGTGGACTCAGATCCTCTGCAAGAGGATCTGAGCCCCCATGGAATAGGAGTTGACTTCTTGGAGGAAAGTGGCTTCCTTTGGCTCAGGTCTCAAGCCAGGGATGCCATTACATCGTTTCCTCCACTCTGCCTCCCATTGCCAGCCCTTCCAGCCTGACAATGGGCACTGGGTAGCCAGAATATACATGTAGTCTCTACTTCAGTGAACACGGTTAGTGGTTGGGACAGATGATAAAGGCAGGTAGACCCAACTCTGCCTGAGGCTTTGGGTTTGAGTCCTAGATTTGCTACACATTCAGCAAATACATGACACATGCACCAGAAATTGTTCAAAACATTTCACAAATACTATAAGTTCACTTAATCTTGATAATGTCTTCATCATTGATCCCTATCACTGAATTCCCTTGACACATGAAGGGAGTTTAAGCTGTCCAAGATTACACAGCAAAGAAGTTCTACTGTTTCTTAGCTGAGCACATTTTAGCAAAGCACTTCACATCCCACCCTACGCCCTAGATCTATTTCTTCATCAAAATGGGAAGAGAAACAGGAGCCCCCACTTGCTGGCCTCAGACCTCATTTAGTAGCTACAGGTAGGCTGGCTGAGCAGGGCTGTGCTTGGCTTCCCCATATTTGCTGCTCAGGCTCCACCCTCAGCTTCCTAAACTGCCTGTTGCCCCGCCTCCTCCCTGTCTCTGGGAAATGCTTTATTCTGAGGATCCAGTTTGAGCCCCATCATCCTAAAAGGTGGCTTCCTTACACGCCCTCTCTTGGCTAAGGCAAAGGACTGTCCACCAGCTTGGTGCTGGAGCTGTTTCACCAGCCTTCACCCCACAAATCTGGACTGCTCTAACAAGGCAGTCTTCTCTTTGAAGTCTTCCCCCTACACAAGACGAACAAATTCACCCGCAGAGCCGCTAATGTGATCCAGCTAATGCATTAATTGCAAGACTTCTTAGCTGAATCAAGAGTCAAGCATGGGAAGGGGAGGAGGGGGCTGGTGAAAAGAAAACATTGGGTTATATTTAATCTATGTTTAATGATTCTGGGGAAGCACTGTCCATAATTTGTAACTCACTGGAAAGCCAGTCATTAGAAAGTGTCAGTTCAATTTTTTACAAGGTTTGAGACTTAACCAGGGCAGTTGCCATTAATAGCAAACTCCATTAGATCTATATGTGGAAAATACTCATTAGGCCAGCGGGCAATAAATCAGACGACATGGGCTGTGAGGGTTCCTTCTCGGGCCTCATAGCTCCTAATTTAGACTGGGCCTGGTTCTATTGACGGCTGGGTCTCCTATGTTTAATAAATAAACCTCAGCCTGTCAGGTGGTGATTAAACCATCCTAGGAGGGCTACAGGCAAATGAAACTGTCACATATGTTTCCCTGGGGTCCAAACTTATCATGACCTCAACACATCATGGAGTCAAACTTCTCTTCATGCATATTAAAAATAGCCCAGCTCAGCAGTGATGATGTCTCAAAAGAATGGTTTCCCCTGGAGGTAGTGAGCGCTTCACCAGGTGAAGTATTTAAGCACAGGCCAGGTGAGATTCTTGCCTAGGTGACTTTAGAGTTGCTGTTAGCTCTAAGTTCATATTATTCTCAAATGTCTTTACTCTCCCTGACTATAGTGTAAATTGTACAAGCTAGTATCCAAGCAAGGGCATGTCCTAAGCCATCCTAAGTAAGCCCTAACTGGCCTTCCTGGCTTACTCCCCATCTCTAGTTGCATCTTCCATCCATCCCCTGCTGCTGTATACTAGCATCCCAGGTTCTGTTATCCACCCTGCAGACTAAAGTCCAGGCAAAGATGTGCAGAATTCCTGGACTCTCTCCAACTGTCACACTGCCCTGGGCTTCAGGAGCCACCCATGGAGCTGTGGATGGTAGATGCTGGGGCCAGCTTCTATCTTGCCATGGTGGCTAATGCAGAGGGATTTTTGACAATAGTGTTGACATTTGCCACAGCAGAAATGTTTATGTCATGGAACCCTGTAAATGCTGCAAGGCATGTGCTTACCCCCAGAAAACCAGCTAGTTCAGGGAGCACGTTACAGTAAACTTGGTTGCCCCTTCAGCACTGCCTGGGAAGTGTGCTGCAGGCCTGGAGTTGATGTTGGGGTGAGCTGAGAAGTGTGTGGGGGCCAAGGATTAGTGCTGTTGACCTGAGGCAGGATAGGAGCCTATGACAGACCGGGCCATGGCCATTTCTGTGCCCCCACAGAGCCTCTGCCTTTACATTTCACATAGCCCTAGCTCTAGGTCACTCTAGATGTATCAATGCTCATTTTACCTTCCCACTTTTTGTTTGCTTGTTATTTATTTTGAGATAGAGTCTCATGTAGTCCAGGCTAGCCCCCTACTCTCTGTGTAGCTAAGGATGAACTTGAACTTCTCCATTCTTCTACCTCTATTTCCTGAGTGCTGGGCTTATGGATGTATGACACCACACCCAGTTTATGTAGTGCTGGAGATGGAACCCAAGGCCACATGCACTCTAGGCACTACCAACTGAACTACCTCCTCAGGCCTGGTTTTAGTTTTTTTGGTTAAGTAGCCCAGGCTGATCTTAAACACGTAATCCTTCTGTCTCAGCCTCCCAAATTCTGGGATTATGTGGGTATGTACTACCGTGCCTGGCCCATTTTTCCATCTGTTTTTAGCCAAATATTGGAGTCTGCATTTGTTTCTGCCACTTGCTAGCTGTGAGACCATAGACATGACATTTAACCTCTTTGAGTTTTTCCCTTCAGCAGCAGCATAGTGACTTTTTCTCATTTCACATATGTGCTGCTCAGTTCCCAGCAGTGTAAGAAGTGAGTCCCTGAACCCTTCCTGTTTTCTGCCCCTTTGTTCCCTGCCCTGGCCTTCCCACCAGTTGAGTGTACCTTGGTTGCACAAGGCTCCAGAGAATCCTGGCAGGCATTCACAGATGCCACTGACATGGTGGCAGGGCCCGCTGCTGTGCACGCAGAGGGGACAAGACTGGGTGCAGCCGTGGCCATAGAACCCTGGTGGGCAGACTGAGGGTGTTGGGGAAAGACAGTGGTTAGAAGTTTGTAGGGAATAGCTGGATAGCCACCTCTCTGGTCCCCCATCCCAGTGACGAGAGTCTTCTTGAAAATGGGGAGTGTAGGATCCCCACACCTGGAGGCTCATACCTTTTGAAGAGAGGAACTGAGGGCTACTCCTGATTCTACTGAGAGACTGGGCCCTGAACTTGGGAGCAGAGCAGCCAGTATAGAGGAGGAAGGCATAGAATGGAGTGAGAAGAGGAAACTGGCTGCCAAAAGCCAGCCTTCCACAGGCCAGCACTACTTCTGACTGGGAGGGTCTGAGTGGATGGGAAATCAGAAAGCCTTGGGCTGGGGACCTAGCCTTACTTCTCTGACATAAGGGTCCTCGGAAGCCAGGGGCACACTCGCAGCTCCCATCCTCTGGGGAACAGGAGCCTCCATTCTCACAGCTGCAGGACACTGAACAGTTGGGGCCCCAGCGACCTGGAGGGCATGTGCTGTCACAGCGGATGCCTGTAGACCAGACACAAAGGCAGATCAGTGGGAAGGGGGAGGGCAGGAGGAAGATGGAGAGAAACCCAGTGGAGGTGGGGCGGTGGGGAGGGCTTCTGAGAGGAAGTGATGCCCTTCCAGAGTCCTCAAAGACAAAAGAACTGACCAGGCCAAGGCAGTCCTAGGAGCAGAGAGCAGATGACAAAATAAGGCAGGATAGCTTAGAATTGAACACAGCACAATGGCAGATCCATGACAGGCTTGATGAGCCCAGCAAGAAAGGAGATGGCAGCACCAGATAAAGAAGGCTGCCTCCATCTTCACAGCTGAGCTGGCATCAAGAGCATATTGGGCCAGTGAGATGGCTCAGCTCAAGTAAAGATTCTTGGTGCAAAAGCCTGGTAAACTGAGTTCCATGTCTGAAATTCACATGAAAATAGAAGGACAGAACTGACTCCAGAGTTGTCCTCTGACCGCCACTGTGGCACACACAACCCCAGCTCTATCATACATAGACATTCATTCATGATCTCTCTCTCTCTCTCTCTCTCTCTCTCTCTCTATATATATATATATATATATATATATATATATATGTGTGTGTGTGTTGTAATATATATATATATATATATATATATATATATATTTTTTTTTTTTTTTTTTTTTTCAGACAGGGTTTCTCTGTAGCTTTGGAGCCTGTCCTGGAACTTGCTCTGCAGACCAGACTAGCTTCAAATTCACAGAGATCTGCCTGCATCTGCCTCCCAAGTGCTAGGATTAAAGGTGTACGCCACCACCACCTGCCCTCAAAATTATTTTTAATTTAAAAAACATGCAAGGTCATCTTCAGCTATGTAGAAAGTTCAAGGCTGGCCAGGGCTACATGAGACCCTTTCTCAAAAGAAAATATGTATACATATATACACACATTTTATATTACATATACACACGTATAAAAGAAACAAAAAATGTTAGCTGTACCCCAAACATGCTGATAAATGACCCTCCACTTGACATACAGCAACTTAGGGGGAAATGGATGGAATATCTCAATAAGAGGGAGATCTGCAGTCTACAGATTTGCAGTCCCCTTGAGCTCAAAGCATATTTGAACTGGGCTGATTTCAGCCTGGAGGCTAAGAAGGAATTTTAAAAAGCCAGGGTGAGGGTTCCAACCAGGCAGAGTGGCTCCCATTCTGACATTCATGTGTTAAGTGATTGGACCAGACCCAGGAGACTAGGCAGTCTTTGGAAGGTGAGCTTCAGAGGCTCTGGGTAGTGCAGGATTAGTTTAAAAGTCATGTCTGCCTTGTTATAAGCACAGGGACTGTGAGAAAGAGCAACAGGAGGGAAGAAGACCCAGTGAACAGTTAAGCCTAAGTGAAGGAGAGCAGCGGGACCAATTTGGAGGGAGTGAGACTCAGTAGACCCACCTGCAGGAGAGGGAAGAAACACGGGGTGAGCCAGGCAGTGTGGGGAGCTGGGGGAAGGGTGTTGCTGGCCTCCTCACTCACTGCTGGGGATGACCTGTGTCCTGCCTTGTGTTTTGACCTTGTCAGGGGTGATGGGAGGTTTCAGGTATCACTCCCTGGGGGAGTGGCTTCTCCCGGGGAGAGCTTGCCCATTGAGAATGTGTGTCATCTCCCTACCCCCTTGCTGATACAGTCTCTCCTGTGGAGTTTCAAGGGATTAAGAGGCAAACCAGGGAATGGAGCAATTGTAGACTGACTGAAGCTTGGGAAAGGGAACTAAGATGCTATTTAAATATTTTGGGTATCTCTTCCAGTTTCCCCTTTGTGGTTGTGGTTGACCCTCTGTATTCATGAAAGAAACCAATATCCAAATATATATATATATATATATATATATATATATATATTATATATATATATTATATAGATAGATAGATATAGATATAGATATATAGATATATAGATATATAGATATATAATCTATGCAGCCTCCTAGATACTTTCATGCAGTTCAAGGATGGCCTTGAACTCACTATGGGGCCAAGGATGACCTTGAAGTTCTGATGCTCCTGTTTCCACCTCCCCACTGCTAGGATTGCTGGCATGCATCACCATGCCTGGTTTTGTGCAGTGCTGGGAATGAAACCCAGGGCTCTGCGCATGCCAGGTGAGCATTCTACCAAGTTACAGCCTTTCCTACATCCTTTATGTCATGTGGAGACAACTTATAATACCGAATACAGTGTGGGGCTGGAGAGATGGCTCAGAGGTTAAAAGCACCCAGATATGATTCCCAACATCCACACGATGGCTCACAACCATCTGTAACTTGTTCCAGCTTCAGAAGGTAGAGACTAGATGCCCCGAATCAAACTGGCTAGTGAGACTAGTCACATGGGTGAGCTCTGGTTTGAGAGACCCTGTCTCAGTGAATAAGGTGGAAGAGAAATTGGGGATAATCCCTGACATCAATCCCAGGCCTTTGTGTGCATATGCAGACACATGCATCCTCCCCACATATGTGCCCACACATGCACACATGTGTATTTCATATTCTTATTCATAGCCTCATTCTCTCTCTCTGGAAAATGAAAACAAACTCTCCCTTCCTACCTGGAGGAGGAGTTTTCAGGAACCCCTTCTCCATGTACTAATGGGTAGAGTGAAGAACCCGTACTCAAAGCCAACAGTCACACAGCAACAAGCCCTTCTCTGGGAAGCCTTCCTACTTCTTTGCCCAGAGGTCCAAACATCTGTACCTACCTGTTATAGCTGTTTTAACATCCAGCTCCTACCTCCCCTGCTAGGAACAAGAAGGGGGCAATGGCTTCCTGAAAGTCATCCCTGCTGACCTAGTTGCTGCTGCCATCACCTGGGATGTCTTTGTAATGCTGAAGATTCAGGAGTTCAAAGTCATCCTTAGCTACATAGCAAGTTTGAGCCAACCTTGCTACATGAGATCCTATCTCAAAAGCATACAAACAAATAACTTACCCACTAAGTGAATGCGCTCTCCCAAAACTGACTTCCCCTCCTGTTGATACTAATATCCTAACACCTCCTTAACTCTAGTATAAGAGTCAGAGCAGATAACCTCTAAGCTCGCCATATGTGGTTACAGGATTACTTTTTCAATGGACTTCAAGAAGCACTTTTGTGAGCACCTATTATGTTCAAGGCAAGTAAATAAGATAGAAACTGTCATGAGAGGGCAGAGTATAAGCCCAAGTCAGATGGGGAGATGAACAGAGTTTTCTGGGGAGGAAGGGGAGGGGTGTTCACTGTATGGGAGGCCCAGTTTCTGCTCCTCCTCCTGCCTTTACTGGCCTTCTGCGTGACACATCTCAGGACATCAGTCACCTGTTTGAGAAGCCTCTGGACCACCTTTGGAGAAATGGGTTTTGGAGCCAGTGGAGGCTTGCTGAGATTGCCCATTTGTAAGCATCATCATTAAAGTGGATGTCATTAAAATCAGATCAGCTCTGTCAAAATTAAGGCAATGAAAATTTCAAGTAGATTTCCACTTGGCGGGAGCTGGCAGAGTAGGGGAACAATGAGAAGGCTGGACCCTTGGTCCACACTGAGGGGTAGCTGGCAGGGCAGGGGAACCTCAACCTGACATGCCATGACTGTCCCTGCCTTTGGCTGCCAGAATGAAAGTGGACAGAACTCTGCAAAATGAATACTGAGCATTTCCACAGCTGGAAAGCAGTGGGATCATCAGCAGGGGACACTGACATGTGCACTGCTCCTGATAGCTCCCTGTACTGTGATTTATGTCACTGGCTACTGTATGCCAGGTGCTGAGTGTTTGACAGTACCCTTCACTGAAATTTCAAAGTGGTCCCAAGGTTCCTTGCGAGGATTCCAGTTGTCTATGCTTTATAGGTGGAGACTTTTAGGCCATGTTAAGGAGAGGACTTGCTGAAGTTCACAAGCCCAGGCAGTCTGGCTGGGGTTCTGTTCTTAGCAACCTAGTTTTCTTTTCTCATAGTGGCACATAGTAGGTTCAGGGGTGAGTTGAGTAAGGGAGATGCCTTCTTAGGGCTGCTATATAAACAGCCACTCAAATTAGAGCCCAGGGTCCCTTTGGTGAGTGCTACAGAGGAAGGACCTGGGTCACCAGAATTCATGAACGGGCTCTTTAGTCCCAGGAAGGTAATCATAGACAACCTTCAACTTGAAATCTGGCCTAGGGGAAAGAGTTATCAGGGCTGGAGGTGTGCTTTTTAAATGAAGAAGAGAAAATGGATTTCCTGAACAAGATGGAGAGATATCAAGGGGAGGGCAGGTGCAGAGGTGAGGAGTCAGGACAGTGGTCATGGGCATGGTGGTGCTTGCCTATAAACCACTCCCTGCACTTGGAAGACTGAGGTAGGAGAGGATGCAGGGAATTCAAAGTCAGACTGGGCTAAATAGTAAATTCCAGGTTAGACACAGCTACACAGTAAGACCTATTTTAATAACATAAAGAAAGTTTACTTTGGCCCAGGCGTGTGGAATGACTGAGTGATGGAAATAGGGCAGAAAAGAGAAGCTGGGCAGGTCCACATCACAGGGGGTGAGGCATTCTGACAACAATTCTGCATTTTTTGTTATAATTTTTTCCCCAAGACAAGGTCTCATGTAGCCCAGGCTAGCCTTAAACTTGCTATGTTGCCAAGGATGACCTTGAACTTCTGATCCTTCTGCCTCTCTTTCCTGAGCGCTGGGTTTATAAGTGTGCGCCACCTCATCTGGCCAGGATCTCAGATTTTCCATCAGTTCCATCAAGCCACAGCAGTGAAAGACTGGGTTGGAGGTTCCCTCTACTCACTATGTGCAGAATGGATTCACCTGGGCAAGATGGTGGTGAAGGTAGGCCAGCTGAGAGATGGACCCATAGTATCAATGGCTGGAGACAAGTGGCAGGGTTCCTCCTATATAATGGGGTAGATGTAAGGACTGAGGTTGTGAAGTGTCAGGTACCTGTCAGCCTTGAAATGTGTCGCCCTGAAAACAAAGCCTCAACATTATGTTTTTAATAAATATCTCCATACCGGGAGCAGGTGAAAGGGAGCAGGTGAAGGGGAGGGGCAGAAGCAAATGGTAGATGAACAGTCATGAGGAGGGAGGGAAAACCAAGAGCCTGGCTTCACAGGGCCTGGGCAGTGGCAGGGAAGAGGTTACCTGTCCATCCTGCCAGGCAGCAGCAGTGGCCTGTGACAGGGTCACAGCCGTCGGCGTGGCTGCAATCACAATGCTCACTACAGTTCAGCCCAAACGTGCCATCCTGTGGGGATGAGGGAGAGAAAATGATCACACCCAGGCTCCTAGAGGTCCCACACTTCCATCAGCTCTTCGGGGATCCAGAGACGGGACTAGGCCACAGGCATGATGCTTTGTGACTGGGGACCAACAGGGCTGTGAAAAGAGCACTCTAAATGATCGTCTGGCCGTATCAATAGGAATAGGAGAGAGGGAAGTGATGAAGACCCTGCCCGGTCCTTCATTATAGCCTCCAGGTGGTCACTCAAATTGTAGATTAAAATTCACTTTGTTGTTGATAGGCATAGTGGGGGGAAATGTTGCCTGTAACCCCAGCAGTTAGGAGGTGGAGGCAGAAAGAGTGCCATGAGTTCAAGATACCCTATCTCACAAAAGAAAACCTACTTTATTAATTGTTGACACACCTGTCCCACACATGGAATGAGCATAGCCTACTCTTGTCACTGGGGAAGGAAGTATGCCCACAAGGTCTTAAGTGCTCCGCTCTCTTCTCATACCAGTATTCTGGAATGGCTTCACCCAGTCTCACTTTCAAGATGGGAAGCAGCTGGAGAAACACACTAGAAGAGGCAGGAGAAAGCCCACCCACGTTCAGTCTCCTACCAGTTGGTCTAGCAGCCTGAGGCTCAGGGCTTGAGTTGAGATTGCTGCTGAATGGCTTGGTTCCATGCCTCATCCCTAGTAGTTACAGTAACCACATCCCTAGTAGTTACAGTGACCAGACTGAAACTCAAATATTACCTAGAAATAGCCATTCTGTTGGTTTGGGAGGACCGAGGGTGCCTTGGTGGGGTGGATTCTGTAGCTGCCTGTCAATCTGCTCTGCTTTCCAAGAGCAGCAATGGGAAAACATTTCTATCTGAGTGGCCACTTTTATAGATGGTAGGGTTGAGGCCCAGGATAGGAAGAGGCCATACAGAGGCTAACACTTCCTGACTCAGCTCTTCTCCATGGACTGCACAGCCCCCCCCCCCCCGCCAGGAGAGTGCACAAAGGGCCAAGGTGGGTACTCACTGGACAGGGCAGTTCACAGGAGTCCCCCAGCCAGCCTGGGGTGCAGGCACAGGAGCCGTCAGAGGGGCTGCAGGCTGCACCATTGGCACAGACACAAGTCTCATTGCAGTTCAGGCCCCACGTCCCACTGGGACATGGCAGGGAGCAGTCCGGGCCCTGCCATCCTGGGAAGAGGGCAAAAGGTATCACCTAGCCATGCCCAGCATGACTTTCTGTCCACTTCCCCAGCTCCACAGGCAGCAGTCCTGTCACCATGGTTGCCTAAATTTCCCTCCCTGACACAGGGTTCACACAATTTCTGCTGCCTGGAGATGGACCCACTGGGCCAGGGGACTGGCCTTTGGGGTATCCCCCTCCCCAGGTCATGGACAGGGTTCAGCAGTACATCCCCATTCTGAAGTGTGTCGCTCGAGCCAAGCCAGAGGCTACCCCTGAGGAATGCAGACCCCTGCTTCCCAGCTGTGCCTCCTGAGGGAGACCCAGCCCAAGACCAGAATGGGAAAGGAACCAGGTGCACCCTTTTCTCTCCCTGCCTTGGGCTGGACCTTCCTTAGGTTTTTTCAGAAGACACTTCTTTATGTAGCCCAGGCTAACTCAGAACTACAGTTTCTCCTACATCTGCATCCCAAGTGCTGGGATTACAGGTGTCTACCAACATACCCATCATGGGCCAGGCCTTTGACAGTGGCTGTGTCTCTATGGACCATTAGCACCTCTACAAAGCCCTTTTAGCTTCAACCAGGTAAGTCCCTCATCCAGGCTCAGGGAACTCAGTCTCCCCATTCTGTCCCTGCAGCCCATGTAGCTCACCTTCTCTCCATGCTCCCAGAAATTCCAAACCCAGAAGGAGACCCTCCTACACTCCTAGTCTCTGGTTCCAGCTGTGGCTCTCCCTGGTTGCAATCTGACTTACACAGACTCTTTGACCCTGAGTAGTGAGTGGGCTTGAACAGCCCACCTGAGACCCTCAGTTGTTGGCACACCTGAGCCTGGGCACAGAGCTGAAGGGAAACTTACCCTCTTGACAGGTGCAGGAGCCATCCACAGGGGAACAGGTGCCGCCATTGCTACAGCTACATACAGATGAGCAGTTGGGACCGTAGGTCCCTGAAGTGCAGGGAACCGCACACACCTCTCCCTACACAAAGAGGGCCTGGGCGTGAGATGAGAGGTGTTCCCATTCTGGGTGGGTAGCTATGTAGGCATTGTAGTGTCCCTCCCTGTGCCCATGCTCTCATTCCCAGCATGTATTCTTTTCTTTGAGATAGGGCCTCACTGCATAGTCAGGGCTGCGCTCAAAACTCACAGAGATCTGCTTGCTTCTGCCCAAGAGTTGGGGTTGGGGGTGGGGTGTTAAAAGCATGTACCACCCTGCCTGGCCCCTTCTGTCACATGGCAAAAGGAACTCTGCAGGTGTGACAAAGTACCTTGAAACAAGGAAACTAAGGTACTTGGATCATGGAGTCCTTAAATCAAGTGATTAGGGGGTAGGTCAGAGACATACTCTAAAGCCTCCCACAATGAAGATGGTGGCCTCTTGGCTGAGCTTTACTCAGCCTGCAAGAATGGAGACCTTACCCAGCAGTCATACAAACAGAGTCAGCCAACAACCAGAAATAAATAAGCAGGAAACTGATCCTCCTCTAGGGTCCCCCGTCCCCCCAGAGGTACTGTTGGCTCTATGATTTCAGTTGGAGGCAGGTGCTGGTTTAGGCCAACACACAGGTGAGGATTCCTGCAGCAATCTCCAGTTGGGGGAGGGTTTCAGTCTCCACCCCAGAGCTCTAGTGTGGGCAAAGTCTCTCTGCATTAGGTCTCAGCCACACAGCTTGTAACCTGGTACCTCCTATCAGTTGAACTATGGGGGAGTGAGGGGGGTGGGAGTCGGAAGGGTGGGGGTGAGAGACAGGGTCTCTTGAGTTACAGGCTAGCCTCAAAGGCAGTGTAGCCGAGGATGACCTTGGACCTTCTGCCTCCACCTCCAGCTCACTGAGGTCACAGGCCAGTGCCAAGTGAGATTTCAACCTGCTGTAATTCTCACCAGCACAGTGCATTGAGAGACAGTCCACCCCATTTGTTGGTGCCTCAGAGAAGTCTGATGGCACTGACAATGGCTTTTGAGTGCTCTCTCTCAGGATCACAGTTCTCCTTTAATTCTCAACACTCCTCAAAGACACAAACTGCTTCCTATTCTTCCCAAGACACAAAAGTAGTTACATGAGAAAGTCATGTAATGGCCCAAATCACCCCACCATGATGGACTGTATCCCATCAAGAACTAATCAATTATCCTTTGAATGAGTAGGAGAAAGAAAGCCCAACAGAGTGCAAGAAGAGGGGCTGGAGAGATGGCTCGGTGGTTAAGAGCATTGACTACTCTTCCAAAGAACCTGGGTTCAATTCCCAGCAACCACATGGCAGCTCACAGCTGCCTGAAATTCCAGTTCCAGGGAACCTGACACCCATGGCAAAACACCAATGCACATAAAATAAAGATAAATCAATTGTTAAAAAGTGACAGAAAAGTACCATGTTTTTGTTACCTCTACTTTCTTGCTGACCATACAAAATTTGTTTTCTATAATATATATCAAGTTAGAAAATAATCATGCAATTCTCCAAACTCACAAACACTGAAACTTTCTAGAAATCTCACAAACAAGACCAGCTCATTTATGGTAAAAGCATGTCTTAACATCCTTGTGACCTAGTATAATACTGACTCTTTCAATCCTTGTGCCGTTTTTATATTATCAGCCTGCATTCCTCTAGAGAGCTTTTCAGGGGAACTCTATGGTCTTATCCACTGAAGAACAAAATCCAAATAACTACCATCACCACCACCACCACCACCACCACCACCACCAACAACAACAACAACAACAACAACAACAACAAAAATCCCAGGTTTAGGGACTGGAAAAATGGCTCAGAGATTAAGAGCATTGCCTGCTCATCCAGAGGTTCTGAGTTCAATTCCCAGCAACCACATGGTGCTCACAACCATTTATAATGAGATCTGATCTGGTGTCCTAGTGTGCAGACATATATGCAGGCAAAACACTGTACACACAATAAATCTTTAAAAATAAAATCCAAAGTTTCTTAAAACCCTTTGAACAGTGCAACTTCAGAAGTCACCCAAACCATATAAGTGACTACAAAGATGCAAAGATGCTTAAGGGAGAGTTTCTCTTAAGAAGCCCATACCCAGGGGATGTCTCAGCAGGTAAAAGCACTTGTTTTGCAGGCCCATCTGTAACCCACATGAATGTTTAAGGAGGGAAGCGACTCCACAAAGTTGTCCTCTGACCTCCACACATGCACTGTGGCACGTGCAATTGCACTCAGACATAGACAATAATAATGAAATGAATTACAAGACCCTTTCTAAGAACTGCAGTCCCACATGTGGTTGTGCACTGGCCTCTTAGGGTCCTGCAGCTATCCTTGCAGTAATGATGGTATGTTACGGAGACATTTGTGTCCTCCTTTTTGCCATCAGACTGTTTTGGAATTTTGTTAATGGGAAGTTGGAATTTCCCTAGGAATCTCATGCTGAGAGAAGGAAAAGGCTGAGGCCAGGTGTTGGCCAGAGGGGGACCTTGTGTCCCTGTAGGAAATCTCACACAGCTCTGTCAATGGAACTGCCAATGGGAAAGGCTGAAGCACAGATATGATGAGGGAACCCTATACCTTGAGCATGACTGCTTAGTTATGTATGTCTTCAGCCTTCTAATGTGAACCTCATGTCAAAACCCCAAGACAGATGTGATGGTGAGAGTGGGGTGTCACTGGGCTTTTTGTGGCCATATGACCCCATTGACTAGACCTCCTTTTCTGGTTTCCATTATCACCTATCTGTTTAATTGGCCCACTGCGAATGGGTGACAGGAACTAGCTGTTAGAACTGCCTGGGCCCACACTCTGACCCGGACATCTCCAGTAATGGTCTTTTGTCTCACTTCCCTTTCATGCTCATGCTTAATCTATACTAAATCCTTCTCAAAAATAAGCTCCATCCCCTATTAACACTGACTGGCCTAAAATTCTCTGCTGTGGTTAAGAATCCCAAGCTTTCTGGTAGAACTCCTCACATTGCTGTGCGTGACAGCACAAGGCTGCTCCTTTCAGGTGACTCTCCCTCTCTGTTTACCCAGTGCATTCACTGCCTAAGAACCATAGGACATCAAAGATGTGCCCATGTCTTGGCCCAGATGCACTGGTGCCCATGTGTTTTGCTATCCTCTCTCTCTCTCTGTCTCTCTCTCTTGGTTTTTTCCAGATGGGGTTTCTCTGTGTAACTTTGGAGCCTGTCCTGGAACTAGCTCTTGTAGACCAGGCTGGTCTCGAACTCACAGAGATATGCCTACCTCTGCCTCCCAAGTGCTGGGATTAAAGGCGTGTGCCACTAATACCTGGCGCTATTCTATCTCTTTAACACACCAGCACTTCTGGAAAGGAGAAGACTCCACCTACAGGATCTTGTTCCTGGCTCCCACAGCCGGCTGCTTTCCAGTACTCCACCAGGCCTCTTCATTCTGCTGTGGGAGGAGGCTGTGAACTTCCTCCTCTCCAAAGCCTGTTTATAGATGCAGAATGGGCTGTTAACATCCTGAAGTCGATCTAAGAGAACTGCTGGTGGCATGGAAACCTCATTGCTGCCCCTGATAGACTGAAGCCTCTCCTTCCGCCTGCCTCCCTGTACAAGTGAGCTGAGCAGGCCCAGACCCTGGTGCCTAATGACTTATATGGTCTATGAAATCTGTTTCAATTGCTGCTTATTGACTTTTTCTCCCTTGCAATATGCTGCTTTGTAGTTTGGCTCTGTTTGGGAAAATTAATCAACAGCTGGGTCTCTTATGCCAAATATCCCTTCTCTTCGAAATGGTCAAGAGGTTAATGAGTGTTTTGGGCATGGGAAGGAGAAAGAGGACAGAAGGGGTTTGTTCCTCCCTGATATGGAGGAGGAAACTGTGAAAGTTCATCTCTGGGTCCCCTTAATACACTCAGTGGGTGGGAGGCAGAATAAGTGGGGTGGAACTGTGTTCTTTATATGCAGGCTAAGGAGGCTTGTGCACCTACTTGCCTATCAGAGTTTAGCAGAGGGATGCCAGGAAACAGCAACCAGAGAAACTGCCCTGGCCCACATGTAACCCCCCCATTTTTCATATATGTCTATGATGTGCATGTGTACATGCATGTCTTTTGCACACATGTGTGTGGTGCATGCATGTATGTACACATGCATGTGGAAGCCAGAGATCGTCAGGAATCATGTCTTATCACTCGTCCACCTTATTCACTGAGGCAGGGTCTCTCTCCTGGAGCTCACAGATATAGTTAGTTTTTTGTTTTTTTGCTAGCTGGCTTCCTCTGGGTATGGAATCACAGGAAGACTGTCATGCCCGCCTGGCATTTATCCACATGTACTTTTGCTGGAGGAGGAGATGGGATAAATCCAGAGAGAAAGACCCTGGACTTTTCATTCAGGGTTCATGGGTTGTAGTGAGGCCAAAAACACTTGGCCTCACCCACAATCTATTCAGCCCACCCAAGGCTGCTGAGTGCCCTGGGTCCTGCTAACCATCAGGACAGACTGAATGTGACGTACAGTCCCTTTCAGCTCCCATGTCCTTTAACCTGCTGTGCTTTTCCCCTTACAGAGCAAGTGCCTCTTTCTTGTGGCACTTACTACAGTGGTAATGGATTAATCACTTACAACTCCAGTGATCTCTCATTACCTAGTAGGAACATGAGGTGTGAAGGCTGAGTAGGAAGCGCTTGGCCCTGCTAACCTTACTCCAGCCCAGTGCCTCAGCTGGAGTCTGTGGTCAGTACATATACACTGATGTAATGCAGACATTTAGGATGTTGGGGGGTGTTGTTTTAAGTCAGTGTCTCCTGTAGTCCAGTCTGTCTTCCAACTCTCTCTGTAGTTCAGGCTAGCCTTGGATTTATGCAGTAGCTTGCTCCACATTCCTGGCTCATCCCTCTCCCTGCTCCTGTCCTGAGTCCTGTCCTGAGCCCTGGTGCTGTGCTTGCCACCTGAGGAGCAAGGGCTGCTTCTAGCTACAGAAGGTCCATTTTGGCAGAATTGCAGGTCATATGGGCCAGAATGAGGCTTCCCTGCAAGGCCCTCCTACCTCCAGTTCATGCGGTGCTGGGAATGAAACTGAGGGCTTGATTTGTGCTAGGCAAGCATTCTGTCAACTGAGCTATAGTCTCAGCCAGGGAATTTTTTTTTTTTTTTTAACCCCTGGTATGTGTCAGACACTCCACTAGAGCAGGAAGTGCTCCTGTGCTGATGGCTCCTGGTGCAGATGCTGATGCTGACTCAGGATGCCTTCAGCATCTATCCTATCTCCCTGGCCTTTACGTGAGTGGGAGGGCTTTATGCAGTAGCTTGCTCCACATTCCTGGCTCATCCCTCTCCCTGCTCCTGTCCTGAGCCCTGGTGCTGTGCTTGCCACCTGAGGAGCAAGGGCTGCTTCTAGCTACAGAAGGTCCATTTTGGCAGAACTGCAGGTCATATGGGCCAGAATGAGGCTTCCCTGCAAGGCCTGAGTGGGCCTGAGTCTTCCTGGGCGAGCACTGATTTTGAGTAGCTTTAACCATACTCCAAGATTTCATCATTAGTGGTTTATCTCAAACACTGACATTTCAGAGCAAGGCATATATACAGTTCAGTTGGTAGAGTGCTTGTCTAGCATGCTTAACATATACCCAGTACTACATAAACCAAGCATGGTGGTACACACCTGTAATCCCAGCACTTGGCAAGTAGAGACAGGAGAACTGGGACTTCAAAGTTACTTTTAGCTACACAAGGCCAACCTGGGCTACTTGAGTCCCTGTCTCGAAAACAAACAACAAAAGACTTTTGGCATTTATAAATAGCAAAAAGACCTGTCTCTAGATATCTGAGAATGATCCTACTGGTTATTGGGATACCTTTCTAGGTACTGAGAATGCATTTGTGGACTGTGAAGGAAGCAGGGATGGGAGGAGGCTAGCATGGGAGGGGCATGGCTGGCTCCACCTCTCCTTGCAGATACTCTGAGGACTATTCTTAGTAAAAGAGTGTGTGTGTGTGTAGTGTGTGTGTGTGTGTGTGTGTATGCAAGCATTCATACTGCCAATAGCACAAGACTAATACACATATTCTGTGTGCACTCCATGCCTCAGATAAACATATATATTGTCTGAGCGGGGAGAAAGATAGGTATACAATCTAAGCCTCTGTTTCAAGGTCCTAGTTCACATGGGAGAAGTGGGAACAACCAGCATGTGGCCCATGAACTGTGTGCCCTGCTGGTGCTGGGACTATGTGGTAAGCCATCACATGCATGTCAGGTATCTGGGCTTGACCTGCTGTGGGGACCTGGGTGTGGTTTCAGGTCACAGGCACAGGGAGGTGTGGGTCTGTGGTCTGTGAGGAGCCTGGTGGGACCTATCCAAGCTGTTTATCTTCAGAGGGTGATGGGCACACCAGAGACAAGGGCTGGGAGCATTCAGCATGGAAGGCCTTGAGCAGGATGCGCAGCCTGGCCATGGCTGTGCCTCAGTCCCCAGCCCCAGTGGTGCCTGATTTGCCCATTGTCCAGTGTCTGCTCCCAACTCCATCTTCCTTGGGTCCCAATGATATCTGGCCTAAGAAGTTCTTCCACTCACCCCTGTGGATGTAAGGAAAGGGCCAAGCTTCCCTACACTGCCTCAAGTTTGCTGAGTACTTGCCTTACCACCTACCACCCCACAGCCATGAGCAGAGGAGGCTCAAAGAAGACCCTGCCTCAGCCACCCAGCAGAGAGGGAAATACTCTCCTCTGTCCTGCTGAAGACAGGTGAAGAG
This sequence comes from Cricetulus griseus, assembly GCF_003668045.3. Classification (NCBI taxonomy): domain Eukaryota; kingdom Metazoa; phylum Chordata; class Mammalia; order Rodentia; family Cricetidae; genus Cricetulus; species Cricetulus griseus. The sequence goes on along the minus strand of NC_048597.1, from coordinate 176,287,314 downwards.
CAACGGGCCCAGCATTGACTGAGTGCCGCCTACTGCATGTGACACTTATCCAGCACTAACTGTATGCAGGGGCTACACTGTCATCGCCTCCTTATATGTAGGAGTGAGGTCAAGGCCAGCTCCATGTTGTCATGCAGCTCTAAACTGCAGTGGCTCATTTTCATCTGGTGTATTAAGCTCAGGGCCCCACCTAGGCCTTAGGGCCCAGACAGTTGAGCTCACACTGTCTCTCACTGTTTTCCCACACCCCTGCTCACCTGTGTCTCAGGACCTGATGGTCTGGGAGCCTCCCAGACACCTTCCCTGGGCTGGGTTCAGGGAATTGCATCCCTCTCCTTAGAACTTTGTTTTGTTTTATAAAACAGGGTCTCGGTTTGTATTCCTGGCTGGCCTTGAACCTTCTTCCTGCAGTCCTTCTGCCCCAGCCCCGAGTGCTTGGATTATAGTGTACCCCCTCCCCAACCAGGTTGTTCCACCCTCCGTTTTCTTATTTATTCACCACCCTTTTCTGCAGCATCTCTCATTTTCCAGGCATAACCAAACCTCTGGCAGGAACCCCTTCCCTGTGTAATTCCTCTGACAAATGGGATTACTAGTGATTACCCCTGGGGAGAAAATGCTGGGGGCAGGGCTGTGGTGCATGGTCGGGGCTGGAGATAGAGTTCACAGTCACACTGATGGTTTGTATCACACCAAAGGCCTTCTGGGGTTCAGGTGGGCAGCCTGTGTCCCTCCTCATTCCCCTGTGTGTCCTCTATCCTTCCTAACCACTGTCACCTCAGAGCGAAATGCCAGCCTCAGGGGACCAGGGTCAGGCTTGTAGAAGATAAAGGTAAGACACAGAAGGAAAGTGACTTGAACCAAATCTAATAGTGGGTAGGTGCAGAAACAGGGCTGGAGCCCACCTAGACTCCTGGCTGGTGCTGTCCTTGGCACTGACTGGAGGGGAGCCTGACTGTGGAGCCCTGAGCCCAGGGTTCTAGCCCCTCAACCTCCATATGCTCATGGTTATATGGTCTTGGACAGGCGCACTCTGCAAGTCGGTTTTCCCATCTGGAAGATTCAGTGGCGCCTGACCTACCTCCCAAGGCAGAGTTGGGAGGCCACCTGCCTGAGACACCAAGATGTCACTTGTCCTTCTCCCTATTAATGGCTTAGGAAGGTCTCTAACTGATTAGAACTCTCCATCACAACTCTCTCTTCTTCAGGCAGAGTGAACTCAAGGCTAAAGCAAGTTCTGGGTTCAAACAGTGTCAAGGTCAGCTACCAGGTACTGGGGAAGGTCACTTTGCCTCCCTGAACATGTCTCTTCTGCACAGACAGGTGTCCTCACAGCCCCTGTCTGAAGGTTACTGTGTAGAGCAAGAGGAACACAGTACTGGGGTGGCTGTGCTCAACACTCATGATGCACATACCCTTCCCCCAGCCACACTTTTCAGACTGTCCAATGAGGGTCCAGACACCCTCAAGAATCTGGGGCTCAGACCCAGATCTTGGATCCTGGCCAGTAAGAGTCCCATCAATACAAGTGAGTTGGGCATTGGAAGTGTGAGTGCCAGGAACCTACCCTGACACCTCTAGCTGCCCGCAGAGCCAGCATCAGGCCACCGCTTGAGTGATGAGGGCGCTGAGAAGGGCAGTGGGAACTCCACAGGAAAAGGGTAGTGTGGAATAAGAAGAGGAGACTCAGCAGTTTTCCCTAATGAAGCCGCAAACCACAGAGTCCCAGTGGGGGAAGCTAGCCCGAACCTCAGTGACACAAAGCCAATTCTCTCTACTTTGCTCTGTGGATTAATTGCCAACATGATTTAACTTCCTCGTACACACCACCCCCGTGTCTTCACCACTATCCCGCCTGCCCAGGGGAAAACAAGCTCATGACAGGCATTAGCTGGAGTTCTCACCTCTGCTCGACCCGGCTCTGCCATGTTTTACAATGTGACCAGAGGTAAGTCACTCTCCCTCTCTGACCTCAGTTTCCTCCCCCATAGCATGGAGGTGGGGGTAAGTACAGAAGTACAGTGTGTCCTTCGGGCTCTGCTCTTGAGAGAGAATTCTCAGCTTGCTGCGACAAGCTCTGGGCTGCCACTCATTCTGGGTCCTTGGGCCTGCATGGCTGTCATTTTTAGCCCATTGTACAGAGAGTAATCTGGGGCTCTAAGGCTGAGCACATGGCTGTAAATGCTGGTGGACAGACAGGGCTTCCAGCCCAGACCCGTCTGATTACAAGTCCATGCCTCTGTTCAGGCCCTTTTACTTCAACCCTACATAGTCCCATGGTACATTTTAATAAACATTCATTGAGCATCTACTACGTCAGGTTTTGTTCTAAGCACTGCATACATTTTATACCTCCCGATCCTAAGGGTCACATTAGAACAGAATACCAGTATGTTCCCAATGTTACAGATGAGCTGTTACTGTTAAAAGCCCAGCCTAACCTCGAACTTCCTATGTGGCTGAGGTTGACTGTGAACTCCTGATCCTCCTGCTTTCACCTTCTAAGTGCTGAGACTACAAATGAGTGTCACCATGCCAGGTTTATGTGGTGCTAGGAATTGAACCCAGAACTTTGTGCATGGTAGGTAAGTTTACTTTAGTGACTGAGCTTCATGGTCAGCCCCATCTCATAGATGAAAAACTGAATTGAACAAAACCCAGCAAATGGCACAAAGGTGCTTGCCATGTAAGCCTGTGACCTGGAGCCCACAGTGGAAGGAGAGAACCACCTCCTGAAAGTTATCCTCCACATCCTCCATACGTTGTGGCATGCACATGCCCCCCCACCAAGAATAATGATAAATTTAAAAAGAAAAATCCAAGTCTTGAGACACTCAAGTAACTCTACCAAGGTCCTTTAGCAGGAGGCAGCAGTCCTAGAATTTCAGAATTGCTGTGTTTGTGTGTGTGTGTGTGTGTGTTCATATTTTTGGTAATTTTAAAAGCTTCTCGCAGTCTTGCTCACACAACCACAGCAGCAAGAGGGTGAGTTTGTCATGCCTAGTTCTGTATCAGGAAAAATCTTTTATGACAATAATCGGGACAGTAGTCCACGGGGCAGGGAATGAGAAGCTGCTTTTCTACTCTTAGGAACAGAGTTGATGGACCTGAGTCTGATGAGCAATGAAACAATTAATTAAAACAGGAATTGCACAGGTGTGTTTTATGTGTCACCCAGCTGTCATTTCTACCCTGTACTCTCTCCTGAGGTCACACCTGCCCTCACACCAGCTCTGGAGCCACATAGGAGGTGATAGGCATTCAGCTCACCGAGGAAGCTGCAGGAGGGACCTCTTTAAAGGAGTCCCAGAAACCTTGTGTGGAGAAAACTCAATTGCTGTCCCACTGATCTGGTGTTTGCAACTCTCGCCCCCTCCTGCCTTCCCTAGCCCGAGCAGCTGAGCTTTGCATATGACCTATGGATAGAGAAAGCTGAGAAAAATGCGGGAAGGAGTTGGTTCATTTGGGTGATGGAGTGCCCGCTCCCCTCGCCAGCATGCAGGGCTCAATAATGGCAGACAGGGCTTCAAAAAATTGCAGCATGAATAGATGAGCCCTTTAAGGTAATAGAAATGCTGTCATCCTAGGGAGAAATATGGGCCCTGAGTCCTGCGGGAGGGGACACTGGGCCCTTCTGCCCTGCCTGCCGAGCTCTCTGTCCCCATTATAACCAGAACTAAAAAGAAGGCATCAGGCTGAGGAATGGTCAGAAAGACCTCTTATCTCCTGGCCCCTGGAGGCTCCATGCAGGGAGGAGGCTACAGGAAGGGACTGGGAAATCAAGTCATTGCAGCCTGGCTATGACCTTCTAGCCTGCTCCTGCAGACACTGTCAGGACAGCAATTAGTTCTATACCCAAGTGTGCAGGAGGCTCCATCAGGCAGTGCCGTATTAAAAGAGAGGTGTAGTGGGCAGCAGAGACATGCGCAGGACTGTGAAATTACGTGTGTTTCTCTCTGTGCTGACAAAGCCCAAAGTCCTTTCTGGGGACCTAGCTGCCTGCCTACAGCTTCAGTTAAGGATTCCCTTCTCATACCATCAACATCTGCATCCCAGGTAAGCTCTCTGGCCTCTTCAGGTTAAGCTGCAGTTAAGGATTCCCTTCTCATACCATCAACATCTGCATCCCAGGTAAGCTCTCTGGCCTCTTCAGGAGGGCATCAGCAGCATCAATGGCATCAACCTTTTAAGCATGGCCATCATGCCTGACACCTGTTGAAAGATGACTAATACACTCTTTGCATGCACCAATTAGCTTGATCAGCGTACTAATCCTAAGGATTTATGATCATTTCCTTTACACATACCATAAAACAGGGCCAGGGAGATGGTATCCTGTCTGAGGTCACACAGCTATAAAAAGCAGTGACGCTGGTATCTGAAGGCAGGGTGTCTGGTTCCAAGTCTCTGTAACCTCTACACTGTATAAGGTGAGTTGTCTAAGGTACATCTTTGCTCCGGGAACTCAGAGGTGGTGCTAAGGACAGCTCCTTCAGCTACCTCTTTAAAATTGAGAGACGGGTTTGGCTGGATGGTTCAACAGTCAGGGTATAAGGGTCTGATAACCTGATCTCAGTACCTGGAACCCTCATGGTAGAAGGAGAGAACTGACTCCTGCAAGTTACTTCTGCATGCATCCTACAAAAATAAATTATAAATAAATGTAATAAGAATAAACAAACCTCAGAGAGGCTCATGGGGCTGTGGGGAGATTCATGTCTCAGCCCCACCAGCAAGTGGTCCAAATCCTCCTTCCTACAGATGCCAGTCTGGAAATGCTACATTAATGGTCCTGCTATTCCCAAGGATTTCATTCATTCATTAAAGAGACTTCACCAAGCAAGCTGTTCATGTGGCAGGCATGGTAGGTGGTAGTTAGTAGGTACGAGGCTAAGGGAGACAGGTCCTTGTTCTCAGGGAGGCAGACTGAGCAGGAGCCGTGGTTTTGAACACTGAAGGGGTGTGAGTATGAGTCCTACAGAGAGGAGTGTCTATGGGAAGTTTTGTGGAAAGGCCACCTGGAAAGCTGGACAGAACATTTATAGATGCAACAAAGATGCGGGTGCAGCGAGGAAGACAGAAAGGAGACAGGTTTGGGGCAAAGTGAATCATGTGTGGTCACATAGCAGATGAAATGATACCGGAGAGTGACAGAAGGCAGAGTTGTAAATTTCCTTGGGTGGCAATTAGGACTTACCTGGAAGGGTAAGATGCACCTAGCCTGCAGGTGGGTAAATGTTTTCTAATGGCTTGCCCCCTCATCCACAGTTGAGCCAGTTCTCTAGCCAGGGTACTGGGGAAGAAAAAGCCTCCCCTCCTTTCAGAGACACTGCCAGGAGAGGGTTACAAGTATCCCTGATTTCAACATGACACTCTTCCCCACTGCCCTGCCCCTCCTCCAGGCTGGAGTTGCCAGCAGAGAGCCATGGTACTGTCCGAGGTGCTGAAACCCTGTCCAACCCAATCTGAAGCACTTCTGGTACCCACAGTTTCCTTTGGGCAGAAGATTGCATTCCTATTTTTACAAGGGAGAAATAGAACCTAGAACATGAACAGAACCCAAACTATAACTTTGTTCTTGCCTTCTAGCCCCTTCTATTTTCCCAATTCAGGAAGGCCTTGTGCGCCTCACTAGTGGATGCCCTGGGTGATCTTTTGCAAAGGCTAAGCTAACACAGAAAATGACCCTCTCTTCTCCTACCCACAGTCTCATCTCTGTCTCACCACATGATGACAATGGCAGGACTTCCTAAGGGACAAATCAGAATGCCCCACAGGTGCTGGTATAGGCCTGCCTAGAGTAGTGGGTGTGCATGCTCATGAATCTGTCTCACCTGGGATGCCTGGGTGCAGCTCATCACAATACCCTCTGGGCATTACACATGTGCTGGAGTTGAGACAAACAGTATCTACTCTCTAACCTCAATGCTGAGCATCTGAGCAGGTACCTATTGTGGTTCAGGCACTGATCTGTAAGCTTATGTAGGACGCTCTCTACATTCACCACAAAGTCTTTTGTCACAGATGAGGACAGTCAGGCTTAAGCAGGATATAGGACTTGCCATATGCAGCGGTGGTGGGGGAAAGCTGGGATTCGAACTCTGGTCTGTATTATTTGGGAGTGTCTAGTCTATCAAAGCTCATCACCGTTAGAGCATGCAGAGGCTCCTGCCACTTCTGGATTTCTAATCCTGGCCAAGTTTCTTTCCCTGTTTAAATTTCAGCTCATTTGCAAACCAAGGAAAATGGAAGTATATGTCTGCAGGGCTCTCGTGAGACATAAACCAGATGATGCATGCAGCAAGAACACAATGAGTGCTCTCCACTAGGCTGAATATCATTATGATCGGACAAGGTCCTTGATGGCTGGATGGGTGTCTGATGAGCCTTGCCACACCCCATGTCCTTGGCATCATAAACATCAGAGTCTTAGGAATAAAGGGACAATCACAAGAGTCATCAGCATCAGCCCAAGCCTATTCCTGTCCTGTGTCACCGTGGTCTCATGGGGTGGAGACTACCTGGCTATCAAGTCCCTGAGCTCCCCAGGACAGTTCTATAATAATTCATCAGCACCATTCATGTTATGTGCACAGCCCAAGACCCTCCCAGTCCTCATAGGGTCAGTGTTCATAAAGTTGCCCTCACATCTTTCTAAAAGGCCCTTGGAAGGGAGCTGGGGGCATAGCTCAGTTGGTAGAGTGCTTGCCTAGCATGCATCCATTACCATGCTGGCTACTCAAACACAGCAGCAGGCAAGGCTGATAGACTCCTCCCATCTTACATGGATAGGGAAACTGAGGCCTAGCAAGATGAAGTAGCATGGCCGAGGTTACCAAGTTTAGGATGAATCTCCAACACCCAGAAATGAGCTTTTAAAATTAGCTCTTTATTAATTCCCTGAGTCGTGAAATCTTTCAGCAAACAGGCAGGTATGCAGTCACAAATCAACGGACACAGAAAGGCCCTGCTAATTATTACTGACTGTGGGATGCTCTGGGGGAGACTGGGCTCAGTCTGCTCTGCTGATTGATGGCCCCATCCCCCATATTACCAAGCTGGCTAATTGCAGGAAGTCACATCATTCAGAAGCTGGGGCAAGGCAGGAGTAATGGCATCCCTGCCGGGGCCTGGTGCTCCTGGGAAAGAGTCATGCCATTGAGAACAATGACTGCTTTGTAATCACCTCCAACAGCCTTTGTCCAGCTCCACCAGGCCCCAGGGAAGCCTCTCCAGGTATATAATGAGGCTTAGCAGGAATGGGAGTTCATGGGGTGTCACCAGGACAGCCTGCACAGTCTATTTTATCTTAGAGCACCATGAAGGCAGGACTCAATGGTGAGAGGATTCTGATGATCTGATCACCAAGCCCCCCCCCCCAAAGTTCAAGGACAGAAAGTCATTTACATTCTGGTTGGGAGACAGTAGCCTAGTTTCCAGTGGATCCCTGGCTGGGGGCAGTGAGCACATGGACAGACAAATGCTCCCTTCCCAGCCCTCCTGGAACCTCAATTTTCTTTTCTGAGTAGCAGTGATTATTCAGACAACAGGGGGCAACAGGGGGAACAGAGGAGGGAGAGTATGAACAAATCCATGACAATGTACACCACCAGACCATGGTGACTCTCAGCAAGTCCCCAGTTAGGTGCACCAATGTGTCCACGAAGTCTGCAAAGTAAACCATCTCAGAAATCAGTGGCTTCAGGGCTAGGGACATAGCTCAGTTGGTAGAGTGTGTTGATCTAACAAATAAAGCGTGCCTGAAGATCAGAGTAAGGAACTAAGCCAGGAGTTAGCCATAGGGGCCAGGTAGTGGTGGCACATACCTTTAATCCCAGTATTTTGGAGTCACACACCTTTAATCACAGCACTAGGAAGGTGGAGACAGGAAGGGACATGGCTGGGCAGAGAGAGGCATATAAAGGCGAGAGGAGACAGGAGCTCAACACATTTAGTCTGAGGATTCCTAGAGGCAAGATCTTGCCCACTTCTGTCTTAGGATTTAGTAGAAGTAAAAAGTCTCTCTAGTGGCTGGCCCCTTTACTTCTCTGATCTTTCAGCATTTACACCAGTATCTGACTCTGGGTTTTTATTATTAAGACCAATTAGAATTTGAGCTACAGTAAGTAGAGTGCTTGCCTAGCATATCTGAAACCCTGAGTTTAAGCCTTAGCACTACATAAAAATGGTGATGTGTACTTGTAGTTCCAGCACTAAGTGTGTGGAGGTAGGAAGATCAGGAGTTCAAGGTCAGCTTCAGCTACTTAGTGAGTTTAAGTCTAGTCTAGGCTACATGAGGTTCTATCTAAGAATAAAATCAGTGGGTTCTTCCTCCCCTGTCCACATTTGTATAGTAAGGACCTGGGGCCTGAGAGGAGAAGCCATTCCAAAGTCATAGACCTATTCACAGCATGTCCCCAGCAGCCTGCTTCTAAGTTCAAGGTTATCTCGACTACATAGCAAGCCAGAAAACCTGTAATACATAAGACTATCTTTTTTTTTTTTAAAAGATTTTATTTTATTATGTATACAGTTTTCTGCCTGAATGCCAGCAGAGGGCACCAGATCTCATTCTAGGTGGTTGTGAGCTACCATGTGGTTGCCGGGAATTGAACTGAGGACCTCTGGAAGAGCAGTCAGTGCTCTTAACCGCTGAGCCATCTCTCCAGCCCCCTACATAAGACTATCTTAAAAACAAATAACGAAGGAAGGGAGGAAGGAAGTAAGGGAGGAGGAAACCCTGCTATGCATCTGCTTCCTACACAGTCAGAACCACTGACCAGCAGCACCCACATTTTGTAGGAACTTATCAGATATATAAAGCTTCAGCCACACCGAAGACATGCTGGATCTGAACCTGTAATTTACCAAGGTCCCTATCTATAGTGGCTCCAGGCATCACTTCTGTTTACCTGGAAGCAACCATGTGAGGTGAGAGAGCCCCTTCACAGAGGATAAACAGAACCCAAGAGAATGGGTCCAAGGTCACATGATTGGTAGGTAAGACAGGCAGGATATGTGTGACCAGGTCACAGGTTTCAACTCCATGAACACTTCTCAAAGTGCAATGGAACATTACCAGGCTAGGGGGTGGGAAGGGGAGGTCTTCAGACTGGCTGAGCATATCCCATCCTCAGTGTCAACTTCCCCCCAAATCAAACCTTGTAAAGACCAGCATGATTGATGAGGAAATACAGTGAACAAACATGTAGGGAAAATGTTCGCTCTACCTAGTAATCAGACATGCAAATGAGAACAACATTTAGGAGCCATTCTCTACCTATATAATTAGCAAGACTGGGGGTGATAAAAAAGCAAGCCAAAACTGTTCTGAACAAGGCACATGCATATACAACCCGAGACAGCATAGATTTATATAACCCTTTGGGAAAGTGATCTGGCAACATCCATCAAGAGCCATGAATATATTGTACCCGCTGACCTGGGAATTCACCCGAAGGAAATAATTCAACAGGACAGCGGGGTGGGGAGCTGCATGTGAGAAGATGCTCACTGCAACACTGGCTGTGAACATGGGAAAATCTAATATTCTGCAGGAAAGGAAGCTGGGAAACTGGGCACCTACCAGCTCCTGCTCTGCTAGGCAGCCATCTGAAATGACAATTAAGAAGTCCAAGCGGTAACATAGAAAGGTGAGTAAAAGAAAGAGTGGGGCTGGAGCTGGAGCTCAGAGGTAGCTAGTGCACTCATCTCACATGTGGGAGGCTGTTGGTTCAATCCTCAGGACACCCCCAACACACACACACACACATACAACACGCCATACCCCTACACAGAATTAACATCACCCAGCCTGACAGTGCATGCCTATTATCCCGGTACACAGAAAGCAGAGGTGGGTGGATCTCTGTGATTTTGAGGCCAGCTCAGTCCTCATAGTGAGTTCCAGGACAGTCAGGCTATCCAGTGAGGCCTTGTTTTAAAATAAATAAGTAGAAAGGAAAATGCAAAACTGCATCTGTGAGCTGGGGCTATGATAAATATTGTATGCACAGGAAAACAGGGCAGAGCTGGAAGGAGAGGAAGTCAGTTTCAGAGTCGACAGTGGACACTGGACAGACTAATGCCTTTTTCTGTTACTCTTGATGTTATTAACCTCAGAGAATAGCTTCAAGGGCTCTTGGACACAGACTCTATGTCTGAAGGTGACACGGAGACAGTCGTATCCCTCATTCCTGGACAGAGGGTCACACTCCAGATTGCCAGAAGTATGGGAGACCAGGGAAGCTATGAGAGGCCCCTCCTGACTTACCATGAAGCCTGGGGCACATGTGCAGCCCCCGGTGATGCTGTGGCAGTCAGCGCCATTCTGGCAGGTGCAGGGCAGCTGGCAACCATTGCCGTAGTAGCCGGCAGGGCAGGACTCATTGCAGAAGTGGCCCGACCAGCCTGGATGGCAGGTACAAGCTCCAGTGACTGGGTGGCAGCTGAGCAGAGGACAAAAGGGATAAGAGGACATTCCAGTCAGAGTGAACATTTTCCCTACATGTTTGTTCACTGTCTTACCTCACATTCCAGGGTGGCAACTGTGTTCCCTCTTGGGCCCTCCCCAAATCTAGTACTTCCATGGTAGTAAGTAAGATCAAAGGACCTCTGTGGTTAAGCTAGCCATGCCTTGTGGTTTATGAGAAGATGTCATGGCCACACGTGGTCTCATTAGTTCCCAGATAATATGGCTCATAGTTAAGTAACTTCCCTAAGTCATTTAGCAAGGAGGCACATGACCAGGGTTAGAACCCAGGCCTTCTAATTTCCAAACATGCACTTTTTTTCTTTTGAGACAGGGACTCATGGAGCCCAGGCTACCTTTGAACGTCCTATATAACCGAGGGTGACACTGAATTTCTGGTACTCCTGCCTCTACCACCCAAGGGCTCAGATGACAAGTATGTGTCACCATGCCCTGTTTATGCAATGTTGGGATCAAACCCAGGCTTCCTGCACACTAGGCAAGAACACTACCAACTGAGCTACCCACCCCCAATGTATATTCTTTAAAAAACTACACAGCGCAAAGCATAGGGCAGTGTCTTACTCCCTCGATTTATAGATACTCATAGTCCAGAGTTCTCATCATTCACCACTCACACATAGCAGATACCTAAGGAAGGGCCACATGAGAAGGCAACCGTGATACCTGTAGCTCTCTATAGAGTAGACACTTGATGAACATTGATAGCTTTAAAACAAGACCTCAGGACAGGGTGACTCCTCACTGACAATGTCTGTACCTAAGGGACCTGCCACTTGGGCTTCCTTATGCTCTGTAACAGAGCAAGCCCTTCTCCCTCTTTTATCTGTTAAGGCATCAGGGGCATGACCCTGGAGTGGGCCAACTTTGATTGACAGTGGTCTGGTCCAGCAGCCAATAGCCATTCCTGATCAGGAGCTCCCAAATGTGGAGTGCCTAGTTTCTGTGGGGGTGTAACTACTCATGACACCATCTGCTGAGCCCACATGCTGGGGCATTTTCCCTGAGATGATCTCAGCAGATACTGAGGTGGGCCACTCCTGGGAGGCCTGCTCTGATGGGCTCCTGTGGCCTCAAGACTCCTTTGCTGGCCACACTTTCTCAGAATTCTGCTGTGAGCTGATTGTCTCCCTTCTTTCCCTTCCTTTGAGCTCTCTGGGAGTCAGGCCTAGCAGCCCTTCCCAGCCCTCCAGAGCTCAAGTCCACCTCCCCACTCCCCCAACCCAACACGTCTCCTTTTAAGTTTCTCTCTTGTGTGGTTCTAGAGAACCAGTCTAGGGCTTCCTGCAGACTAGGCAAGCACTTTTCACTACATGCCCACCTGGATCTCTCACGCTTGGCATTTACTTCTGGGCCAGCCCCAACTAGCACAGCAGAGGTAGTGGAAACAAGCTGCTCAGATCCTGGGTCACCTCCTCCCTGCCCTGGAATCCAGCCCAGGTCTGATCTGGTGTTCCGGTGTTCATCTTTGTTCCTTTTAAGTTCCGCAAGGACAGGGCTTGGTGTCCCTGGGTTGGTGTTGGCTCCCAGCTCCCAGCTCCTAGTCACTATTCAGTTTACACACATAAGAATGCATATTGCTCTTTTCTATACTTAATTATTTTCTTTTTGAGACAGGGCCTCACGTAGCCCAGGCACTCATATAGCCTTAAACTTGCTCTATAGCTGAGGATGGTCCTGGGTTTTATGTTTTTGCATTATTTATTTATTTTGTGTGTATGGGCACGTGGATGCCACGGCACATGTGTAGACGTCAGAGAACAACTTGTGGGAGTCAGCTCTCTCCTTCTACCATGAGGAACCCATCAAGCTTGACGGCAAGCAACTTGTCAGCCTATCTCACCCAACCCTGCACTACTGATCCTCCTGCCTCTACCTCTCCAGTGCTAGGTAACAGCATCGTTACCACACCTGGTTTTTAGGCTGTGCTGGAACTCGAACCCAAGGCTTCATGTTTGCTATGAAAGCACTCTGTCTGCTGAGCTACAACCCTAGCCCTCTGTGTTTGATTATTTTCTGTGCCAGTTGACTTGTTTGTTTTCTGTCTACCCACTAGGTTTCAGCTCCCTGGGGGAGAGCCCTTGTCTGTCTTGTCACCTCTCAGGGCCCAGTGGGGTTCCTGGCACAGGGGAAGTGTTGACCTCATGGCATGCTTAAATAAACGAATTAATGAACAGACTAACTGTGAGCAGCCAGCCGGCCTCTCTTCTAGGGAGCCCTGGTGTTCTTGTAGAAAACGAGGGGTGGACTAGAGCAGACAGTTCTGGAATGATAAGTGCCAGCAGCTAATAATCACTTCAGAAAATGTTTAGTCTCATTAATCATCCAGTCAAAACAACAATTGGATATTACCTTCTCTCTATCAAAACACGGACGAGCTTTTCAAATGCTGGTAAAGGTTTCCAAACAATCTGAGGTTATGTATCAGGAGGCCTAAATATATGCAGATGCCTTGGCCTTGTAATTCCATTTCTAAGAATCTATCCTAAGGAAACAATCATGGTTGTGGAGGAAGATTTATGCACAGAGATGTTCCCTGAAGCATTATTTATAACAGCAGAAAATGGAAGCAATTTGAATAATAATAAATAATATGTGACCAGGCTATTAAAGCACCAGGCACCTCACACATATATCTCTTATCTTCCACAAACCTGTGAGGTAGGAACGTGAGCCTCCATTTTACAGGTGGTACCCAGAGGTTCTGGGACCCGACCAAGGTCACAAGGATAAGTGAGTGAATGATGGAGCTAGGGTTTGAACCAAGGTCTGGCCATATTTATCCTGTGCTTCCTGTCACCTCTGACAAGAAAGTGCTAGTTAAATGGGTTAGGACTAGCCTTAAGAAGGCATGTTAGATGCCAGGGATGGTGGTGCACACCTTTAATCCCAGCACTCAGGAGTCAGAGGCAGGCGGAGCTATGTGAGTTTGAGGCCAGTCTGGTCTACAGAGTGAGTGCTAGGACAGGCTCCAAAGCTACACAGAGAAACCCTGTCTTGAAAAAAAAAAGATTAAATAAAATATCCAAATTATATACAAAGTCATAATTTCAGGGCTAAGGATACACTTCAGTGCCTGCGAAATATGTTTGAGGCTTTGGGTTCAATTCAGTACCCCTCCCCCCAAAAAAAGAAAACAAACAACTCCCCAACAAAACCCTACCACAGGAGCTGGAGAGATGGCTCAGTGGTTAGGAGTACTGGCTGCTCTCCCAGAGAACCCAGGTTCAATTCCCAGCACCCATATGGTGGCTCACTATGTCTAAACCACCAGTTCCAGGGGAATCTGACACCCTCACACAGACATACATGCAGGCAAAACACAAAAGCACATAAAGCAAATAAATAGATCTTAAAATAAAGCCCATAACAAACAAAACATGAGTCACACACAAACAAATCCTCAAACCAAAATAAAATCCCCCCAAACTAACGTCATGATCTGAACTGTGAGAAATGTACAGGTGCTGGGATCCAAACTCAGGTCCTCTGCAAGGACAGTTTTTGCTTTAACTGCTGAGCTGTCTCCTGACCCCACTCCTTTCCTTCTCACACCCTTCTAGTCTCTATTATTGTTTTTTTTTCTTCTTCTTCTTTTTTTTACTCGGACACAGGATTCATGAAGCCCAGGCTAGACTTTAACTTGCTATGAAGCTGAAATTGGCCTTTCAATTCTCCTGCTTCCCCCTCTGAAGTACTGAGATTTCAGGTGGTACACCAGTTTATTGGGTGCTGGGGATGGAATCCAGGGCTCGGCACATGCCACATGTGGGGGTTTGAATGAGCATGGCCGCCATAGGCTCGGGTATTCGAATGCTTGGTCCCTAGTTGGGAAACTGTTCGGAAAGGAATAGGAGGTGTGGCTTTGCTGGAGGTGTGTCCCTGGAAGTGGACTTTGAGGTTTCAAAGGCTGAGGCCAGGCCCATGCTGGCGCTCTTTCTGCTTGCTGCCTGAGAATCAGGATGTAAGCTCTCAGCCACTGTTTTAGCTCCATGCCTGCCTGCCACCATGCTTCCTGCTTGCGACCATTCTTCCTACCATAATGCTCAGGAACTGACCCTTTGAAACTGTAAGCAAACTCCAATTAAATGCTTTCTGTTATAAGCTACCTTGGTCCCGGTGTCTCTTTATAGCAATAGAGCAGCAACTAAGACTCTAGGCAATCACTCCACCAGCTCAACTATATCCCCAGCCCTACAATTCTATTTCTAGAAATAGAACATTAGCTCCTTAATTTGATGATATATTATAATTCTCTAAAAGTCCCTCTAAAAAGATGCTGAGGAGTGACAGCAGACAATTTGGCTTTTTATTTTTGTTTTTTTGAGACTATGAAGCCCAGGCTGGCTTTGAACTCATGGCAATCCTTCTGCCTGCATGTCCCCCTGCCAAGACCTCCCTACCCCTGGGTCACCTGGCTGTTCGGGCAGTGCTGGGGGAGGCCTGGACCAAAGTCTGCATCACTGATACTCAGGCCGTCGCCTCTGTGTCAGGTTTTCCAGTTTTTCTTCCTTTTCCCCAGACACAGATTAATCACTAGCTAACAGGACCCGAAAGCTGCACAATGCACACAGCAGCTTCACAGAGTGGGTTTTTCTGCCTTTCTTTTGCCCTGATGAGATTTCTATCTCTGTGGCATCTGCTTGCTAAATCAAATCTTTCAAAGGTAATCTGCCATCATGGCCACTGGAATTCATCTATGACAATCCAATTTCAGAGGGAACATTTAAGAGGCCTGACACCCAGACACTGTCCTCAAGGTGAATGCTCTATGAAGAAAGGTGGTCTCTTTTGTGTTTCCACAGTGCTCATAGAGGAAACAAAGCTCCCCAGCCCTGCTCCTTCCCAGGGCAACCCAAAACCTCTCTGTGGCAGGTAACCAGAGGGGAAAGGGCAGGAAGAGGCTGTGGGTGGCTTGGGGTTGGAGTCCTGTGTCTCCTCAGAAGGACCCTGGAGACTGGAAGCCATCATTCTTTCCAAGTTCTGCACAAGTTCAGGAACAAATGAGGCAAGACTTCCAGTGACTTCACCTCCACCCCACTCCGGAGGACCATAAGAGAAGTTGCCCCTCTGCTGATCAAAAGTGATAGACAGAATGGGAGACAGACATAGAGAGGAGAGGGTTATATATCAGGATATTTTCTTAGGTAGGTATAAAGAACCAGCCTGCCTCCATCTTAGACTTAAAGGCCATCTTATAGTAAAGACAAACAAGGCTAATTCTTGTTAGGATTAAACCTCTGTTTCTCAAGGATTGGGCAATGCCCTACCTGTTACCTCAACTACAAATGGTTCTGTACTGCACATTCCAAGAATGTCAATCATGTCTTTGTTTCAAAAAGTTGTTTATAACCATCTTGCAACCTTACCTTTGTTTCAAAGGTTTATGAACACCTGTGACTACCTTGCTGTGACTACGACTACGTTGATATGCCCAAACTATGTCATTGTTTCAGGAGGTCTTGGGTGATTGCTATGCTCACATCCTGTTCCTGTAACTCTGCCTATTTTGCCTGGCAAATTCCCCATTTGGAACCCCCCCACCCCTGAGCTTTGCCTTCCTCACATCCAGTGCTGACCTCCTGAACCCTGCCTTAGGAGTAGGCGGCCCATGTACAAGAATAAACATGCTTGCTTTAATTAATTGCTTGCTTTAATTAGTTATTCCATGGTGATTTGGGTTGGGTCCTTCTCCCATCTTTGGGATTAACAGTAGATCTGTGGCCAGGACTGAGGAGACCAACTCCCACCCAATACCTGCAATTTAACTGCCTTAAGATTGGAATTATACCTCCCAATCTGCCTCTCCCTCTCTCCCTCCCTCTCTCTTTCCCTCCCTTCCCCCTTTCCCCTTCCCAGTTTTCTTATTTTGAAACAAGATCTCATGGTGCCCATTCTGGCCTCCAAGTAGCCAAGGATGACCTTGAACTTCTGATCCTCCTGCCTTTGTCTCCTACATACTGGAATTGCTGATGTGTGCCGCCATGCCCATTTAAGCTGTATTGGGAACCCTGGCCTTATGCATGCCAAGCAATGCTCTACCACCTGAGGCATACCCCTAACTGCAGGTCTTTGCTTTCTTTGTATCCCAAGAGAAGGCTCTATCTATAGTGAGCCAAAGCTTCATGGGAGGAGAAAGGCTGAGCTTTGTCCACACATAGGGAGAGACCTGTCCTCTGTGTGCATAAGGACAAAACCAAGAGCAGCAAGGATTCAGGTAGGCCAGAGGTTCTCATCTCAGACATCCTGCTTCCTCTAGCCTACCTGGACATTTGACACTGACTGGAAAGATCTTTGGGTGTCAGAACTTGAAGAAGAGTGAATATTTAAAAGGCAAGTGGGTGGAGCTACCTAGAGGGATGCACTGTTTAATATGAATTCAGTGATGCCTGTCACTGAAGGCAGTGGCTGAGGCAGTGGTGACAGAGATGGACAAGGCAGGGTGCTGGTGCTCTCAGGGGTCCAGGCTTGGGATCAGGCTCTCCCCAAGGAGTTGGTGCTTTGGAGTCTGAGCAGCCTGCCGGGAGCTGGGCTGGCAGGCACCTTCCAAGAACCCAGGCCTAAGAAGGGCTTTTGCCTCCTCATTCCTTGAAACATGACACACGTTAAAGACAGTAAAGCAAATAATCATTAATATTGGATGGGCTGAGATTAGCGACAGAGAAGAGGGAGTCCTTCCAGATTAATAATGCATGGAGAACTCCTTCAGAAGAAAGATAAATTATGCAGGGCATGGTTGCTCAGGCATGGGAGGAAAACAATAGCTTTTTAATTTGGGGCTTGAGTGGATCTCTGTGGTGGGGACTCTTCCTGAATGGGGACCTCAGCAGCCTCCTTGGCTTCCCAGCAGGAATGGGGTGTCCCTATGCTGTCTTCCACCTGTGAACTGTTTTCTCATCTCATACTTGAGACCCTTAGACCTCTCACCCTGTCCTTCAGTCCAGACAAAACCTCATTTGGCCAAACCATAGCATACCATTAAGTGCATACCACACCCAACATCAGAGGTTGAGAAATATTAGGGTAGAAATAAATGTTCCTGGCTCTGCTGGTTCCCAACATGTATCCAAGTCACTGTGACCTTGGATATGTGCTTATAAGATCACAAAGCACCACCATGCTGGTCAGGAAAGGCATCCTGGAAGAGGTTTGGTGGAATGGATTAAGTCCATGAGAACACAAAGCAAGGCTACCAGACACTACTGGAGGTGCCTAGTATTGGAAGACTATTCTAGAAAGCGCCTGGTGCCAGTGAAGACTCAGAATCTGAGATCCTAAAAGTACTTGGGCTTCTCTCCTGTAGCCTGGCCCTGCCCTCTGGGTACACCCCATGTTTGCTGAATGGATAATAAGGCACAGAAGAGCTCGGGTCATGCATAGACCTGCTGCCTTGGGTCTAGGCTCTTTCAGTGTAGTTCTCCTCTGAGACGCCACCAAGGAACCATATTCATCTAAACTGATACATGCTGGGATGCCCGGCTTGCTGTGACGGGAGGCTCCAGGGTGACTTGTGAGAAACGAAACAAGGAAGAGAAGAGGGGCCTCAGAGCAGAGGCCTTCTCTGCTGGCCATCTGCACAGTATCCACTGTCCGGGCCAGCCTGTCTACCTGGGGTGTTCATAGTCCAAGAGAAAGGCTGTTCCCCACCCCTTACTGTCCTGATAGCAGGCAGTCAGATATCTCCAGAGCTGACAGCCCTACTAACTAACAGAATGCAGGGCAGCTGCAGTGGCTAGCAGGAAGGAAAAGTGAACCTACTTAGGCTCAGTCCTTTCTGGAGATAGGGGAGAGACTAGCTACTGTCTGCATATTTCCAAGGCACTCTGGACATAGAGGCCATTCTCTGTCCTTCCTGTTCTCCTACCTGGCCAGGGCCTCTCTGGATCCTGGGATGAGCTTTCTATGGCTCCAGCTTCAGGTTAGATGCTCAGGGTGAAGAAAAGAACTCTCTAAGATAGATTACCAGACACCATGCCATGAGCCCTGTCACCCCAAACCATCCTGGCCCCCAGAACGATCAAGTCCTAGACCCCTGGTTCCCTGGGTCGTTCCTGTGTGAGGCTTGAGATTGACCCATGTGAAGCCCAGGCAGCTGGACATGGAGAATGGGTGGCAGGTGACTGAAGGTCTGGTCCTGAGTCCAGCTGGTGGCATTAGTTTTCACTTTTTATCAGAGTGATCAAAGCCTTGAAGGCTCAGCTTCTCCCAGCTGGATGGCTGGCCACTCTGGATGTGTGGCCACAGCCTGGGAAACCTTTCTCCATCATGGGGACCTACCCAGCCCCTGCCCCAGGCTTACCTGTCAACAGTTCATACCTGATAGTGTTCTCAGTGTCACAGGGACAGGGCAAGGTGCAGCCTGGGCCATGCAAGCCCTCAGGGCATAGCCGCTCCTGGCAGCTAGGGCCCTTGTAGCCAGGCTCACACTCACAGGCACCTGTGGCTGGTGAACATTGACCTCCATTGTGGCAGTCACAGCGCTGAGAGCACCGGAAACCAAAAGTTCCAAAGGGACATTCCTCTTGGCACCTGTGGGAGAGCAGAGCAGGATGGAGCTGTGGGCCAGAGCCCTTGCTTGCCTTGTGGATGCATCTGCACAGACCCTCCTCACTTGGAGTACCTGGTGTGCTCCCTCCCTTCCAGCCTCTCCCCGTTTCCATGGGAACTTCACCCCATGTCTCCTTAGCAGCCAGGATGAACCTCTATTATCTGTGTCATGGTGCAAAACTTTGTTTCTTTTTCATTGTTAAAACTGATAAGGCTGGTATTGTGGTGCATGCCCATCATCTTAGCAACTTGGGAGGCTGAGGCAGGGTGGTGCCGTTAACTTTGGGCCAGGGTTCCAGGCTACCTGTGCGACTGTGGTCCTTATGTGACTGAAGTCCTCTTAAAAAAAAAAAAAAAGTATGATAAAATGTGTGTGCTGATCCCAGCACTGGGGAGGCAGAGGTGGATCTCTGTGAGTTCGAGCCAGACGCTCTACAGAGCGAGTTCCAGGACAGGCTCCAAAACTACACAGAGAAACCCTGTCTCAAAAAAACAAAAACACAAACAACAACAAAATAATGTATGCCTGTGGTTTGAATGTTTGTTTGTTTCCTTCAAAATCCATGAAGATTTTTTTTGTAATTAATTGTATAATAAATCAGTTTAATAAACATGAGTATATTTAAAGAATCATGTAGACAACAAGGCTGACTTCAAACTCACTATGTAGCGAAGGGTAACCTTGAACTTCCCATCTTACCTGTTCCACATTCTGAATGCTACCATGCCTGGTTTATGTGGTGCTAGGGATTTTGTGTTGTTTTGTTTGAGACACGGTCTTACTCTGTAGTTCAGGTTGTTGTCTTAGAATTCACTATGTAGCCCAGAATGGCTTTGAATTCACAGCAACCCCCCCTGTCCCATACTCCTGCCCGCTGGGTTACTGTTATGTGCTTTCCCGTGTTTCAGGCAGAAGCCTCTCATCCCTGTCATAGGGCTCCTCCCCCCAGGGTGGAATTTCCCTCAAGTACTAGTGTCTTCCTCCTACATCATGCTGCACACTCCCAAAGACTGGCTATTTGCTCTTCCTGGGATTTGAGAACTCAAGGCAGGGGCTAGCTCTCTCTCTCTCCTACCAGCCAGTGAGTCCCCAAGGTGGAGGACAGGTGGCTTTTGTGCTGTGTGAACTCAAACAGGTAGGTACTTGGAGGTCTCTGCATTCTGGGAATGCCCTAGCCTTTAGGCCTTTAGATGGTGAACTTTTGTGTGACCTCTGCTGGCTTCCCGAATGTGCTTTAGCAACTCTTGCTGCAGTCCAGGGTAATTTCCCAGGGGCTACAAGCTCATTGTCACAGCAACTGGACCTTGGGGAAATAAGGGGCTACCCTTTGGGCAACCTGTGCTTCTGGGGCTGGGGCCTATCTATTTCTTAACTCTACTTCAATGATACAGATGATGAACTGAGCTAAACTTCTGATGGGCCACTTCCTCCTCATCAAATGAGCTGGTAACCCCCCATCAGGTTGTTTGAAGATTAAATAAGATAATACTAGGGACTGGAGAGATGGCTTAGCAGTCAAGAGCTCCAATTTGACTTGCAGGACCTGAGTTCTGTTTCTAGCACCTGCATTGGGCAGCTCACAACCACCTGTAACTTCAGGTCTAGGGGATCTGACAGCCTTGTTAGTCTCCTCTGACACTGCGCTCAAATGTACATAACACGGCCCCATACACATAATTAATTTTTAAAATGTGTATAACTATCCAGAAAGGCAGCCAAGATACCATTATTTGTTGTTACTCTTAAATAAATGTCTTAACTGCTGACTCATCTCTCCAGTTCTTATGTTTGTTACAGTGAAAGGCCAAACCACAGCCATCCTAGAGAAAAAGGGCCAGAAATAGCACTATGTGAGAACCTGACCCGATGACCTGTGCAGATGGCTCACACCATCCCCCAGAAAAGCTGACAGGCAGGAAGGGGAGACAAATGGCCCTGACCCCAGAGCAGCCAACCAGAAAAGTTGAGAAACAACTTTTATGGGCACAAAAGGTACAAGAGAGAAACCCCTGGAAAGTCCCCAATCCCCCTGGACTCTGCAGCCAATCAGCTTCGAACCTGTACCCCTAACCCTATTTTGTGATCTTTGCCTTTATAAACCCCTTGCTTATGAGGCTTGGGGCCTCCTCCTATGGCTGCTGTGCCAGTCTGTGGGATGAGGTCCCTGCTTATGCTTGAATTTAATAAAGAAACCTTGTGCTTGCATTTGGGGAGTCAGCTCATTGGTGGTCTCTCTGGAGGTCTTTGTGGACTGGGCATAACAACAGCAGGTCTGACCCTCTTGCCTTAGATTTGGGCATGAAAAGGCTCGAAGAAAAGAATTCTGAATATAATAGAAACACAGACTTGAGAAATTAGAAGTAGTTTAATTATTACTTGTATGGAGGTCAGAGGACAGACTGTAGAGTTGGCTCATATAAGGTAAACAATCTGAGCTTACTTCCAGGTTTTGAAAACCTACTAGTCCCTGAGCTCAAAAACCCACCAATACCTGAGCTTGAAAATGTACCAATCACTGAGCCCAAAGTCCCATCAATTCCTGGGCTCACTCAGGACTTGAAATTCTACCAATTCCTACTCTGAAAATATCTACCCTGGAAAACTCTGCCTCCAAGAAACCCTCATAAGCTTGTCTCCCATTCAATTCCCTGTTGCTTTTTACCACAGCAGAGGCAGCCACCCTCTTGTATCTTTCCCTATAAATCTCTTGTGTGTGGTTTGTTATATGGTGGTATTCCTTGGCTCCAGACTGCCAGGACATTTTCCCCCTCAGAGCTGTAACACTTAGAGTTCTCTCCTTTCACTTCTGCATGTCTTCCAGGGAGGGAACTCAGGCCATTGGGCTTTGAGTAGCAGGCACCTTTATGTGCTGAGTTATCTTACCAACCTCCTCCCCCTAAGATTTATACTTTGTGTTCAAGCATGGCCTTGAACTTCTGATTATTTTACCTCTACCTCATGAGTACTGGAATTATAGGCATGAACCATCAAAGCCTGTTTACTCAGTACTGGAGATGGAACACAGGTCTTTATGCATGCTAGGCAATCATCCTACTGAGATACACCCTCATTTGTTTATTTTCTAAATGTACCCTGTGCTAGCTAGTTATATATCAACTTGACATAAGGAACCTCAATTGAGAAAATTTCTCCATAAGATGGAACTGTAAGGCATTTTCTTAATTAGTGGTTGATGTGTGGGGCAGCCTATTGTGGGTAGGACTACCCCTGGGCTGGTGGTCCTGGGTTCTATAAGACAGCAGGCTGATCAAGCCAGGAGAATCAAGCCAACAAGCCATACTCTTCCATGGCCTCTGCATCAGCTCCTGCCTCCAGGTTCCTGCCCTCCTTGAGTTCCTGCCCTCACTGCTTTTGATGATGAACTGTTATATGGAACTGTGAATGAAATAAACCTTTCCCTACCCAAGTTGCTTTTGGTTATGGTGTTTGATCACAGCAGTAGTTCCCCTAACTAAGATATACCCATTCTTCTTCTTCATAGACAGGGCAGGGAAAGTGTGGTCATACTGAGAGGCTGGTGGCCTAAAATGAGGACAAGTGGATACCCCAGTAGACTTGGGGGGCAGCATTGTATATGGGGGGATTGAGAGAAGCCAGAGTATTGGGGACTAGTCCTGGCAACTAGAGACCAGGTGCCCTTGTTTCTGTCTTTGTGCTGTGCCGAGAATGACGAGAAAGAGGAGAGGGACTGGGAATAACTTTAGAACCTCCCCCAAGGGAGATGCTACCAGGCTATTCCCTCTTAGAGCCACTATGTGAGGGGAGGCATGAGAAAGATCTAGGCTGCCATGGGATGCCCCAACCTGCTGGGACAGGAACAAAGGGAGGGGTTCCTGGGGAGGAAGGGCAGGTGTCAGGCAAGAGAGAGAAAGGAGGAGATGAGAAGGGAGGAAACTGAGGTAGAAGACAAGGAGCAAGAACAGCTAAAGTCTCACTATCTAAACCATCAGCCCCTGCTCAGCCTCCAGATTTCTCCACAGACCTCTGCAGGCCTCAGAACTCTCTGATGTCAGGAGAGAAACTCACACCAGGAGACACCTGCTCCCTTGGATTGGAATATTCCTGCCCATGCCTGCCCAGCACTATAGACAGAGCTGCTCTGAAGATAGTGTCCCACCTGGCTGTATTCCAGGAGAGGGGGCACTATATCCACATGCCCAGAAAAAAAATTCTAGAAATGAAATATTGACAACCTAATCCATTTCCATAATCAGTCTCTTTTTACTTTTCTTCCTATTCACAATTTAAACAACTTATTTATTTAGAGATCAAGCAAAGACTGCTAATGAATTTTACACAAAGCACACTAATAACTGGCCCTTGGAACAGGAGGGTAATCACAGCAGGGATTAGCTTTCTACTTAAACACCCTTCCTTCCCAATGTATCAATCTAATGTGTCCGATATTGCCATTAACAACCAGATACATTGCTCAATTAAATTACAAGTTACGTTTCGTGTTTAATTTGAGCTGGATCCCGCCTATCTGGGGAGACCGCGTTATTATACCCACTTGGTTTTAATATGCTCATGATAATTTGGGGTGGGCTAATGCAGCTGTCACCTACAAAATTAATGGAGGCAATTTTACAAAATATTAAACACCAGGCAGCCTGTTGAGGCGGGAAAGCCAAATGCTCACAGTGCTCTGCATGAACTCTCCTGAGGCGGGTTGGGAAGCAAGCTGGAAGGCCCATGGTTTTGGATCTTTTCTCTTCTCTGGGATTAGGGGTGAGACTCCAAGAAGAGACACTTGGGATTATTTCTGGCCTTGATCAACCCTGAGAGCCAATGAGGTCGCTCTACTGGTGCCTGGTAGCTTGCTAGAACCCTGACACTACTTTCCAACAGATGACAATTCTCATAACAAAGCTTCAGGGCTGGCTACATCATCTGCAAAGCAGCAAAGCACCAGTGATTTTCACAATAAGAATGAATTCTATTGGCTGATAAACAGGGCTAGGGCTAGGGCCAGGGCCTAACGAAAGATCTGTGATCCACATAAGGATAGATTCTATTGGTAGAGGACACAAAGAACATGCAGCCTCTTTCAGGCTGGCTAATAGCAATAGCTAATTGTCACAAAGGATCACCAGGTTGTTTGATCATGTCGCTTCAGCATTCCAGGTGATCAGGCATCATTCATTTCCTTCCAATGAAGAAAATACGTCTGTGTGATTGACAATCCTGGTTCACCAATGCTTACTCTAAGCTGTATTATCTCCTCTCGCTTTATCTAGAAAGAGTAACAACATTCAGGAACCTGAGGTGAGATTTGGATCCACTCGCACAGAACCAGGCAAAAGGCAGGGATTCCTCTGGCCGTTTGGTGGAGGAAGGGGTCCTGCCCAGAGGTCTGTGGACGCCTGTGGTCCTCCACCTCCAGTTTTCCACCAGCTACACAGGCCTTGCTTCTCCCTCTTCCACTGTGCTGCCTTGGCTCCATAGCTTTCTTCCAACTGGTGCAATTGTGCCCAGAAGGCAGTTCCTTGTTATGAGTTCTGTTGCCTGTCCCCTCTGCCAGGTTGGCTTCACTCAAGAATACCAGTGTCTCTCTGGATCCCTGCTCACCCTACTCTCAGGCATTCATACCACACAAACTAATATCAGTATCTTTCACAGATAACTCAGTTTTGGAATAAAAATCTCCTTCTGTAAGAATTTAAGCCAGGTGTTGGTAGCGAACACCTTTAATCCCAGCACTTGGGAGGCAGAGGCAGTTCCAGGACTGTGAGTTTGAGGCCAGCCTAGTCTACAGAGCCAGTTCCAGGACAGGCTCCAAAACAATACAGAGAACCCCTGTCTCGAAAAACCAAAACCAAACAAAACTATAAAATGTGGTCCCTGATTTTGCTCTCCTAGCTCTTTTGGGGTCACTGTACCACTGCTTTCCTCTGTTAGTGCAGACAGGGGAGATGGAGGAGGAGTCACTCATGTCCTTCCCCAGTGCAAGTTTAGGGTAGCCAGGCTGGAGGAGGGGTGGCTTGCACAGGGTGAGAAGGGGTGAGCTGATCAATGACCTTCTAAGGAAAGAGCCAGGAGGCTGGCCAGGGGTGCTGTGGCTGGCATTCTCTGCAAGGCTGGTGAGGGTATGAACAACTGAACATGAAAAGCAATAGTTAATGCCATCCTTACCTGTCCCCCATGTATCCAGCTGTACAGTGGCATTGTCCAGTCACATGGTCACACTGGCCTCCATGGTGACAAGGGCAATCCTGGCTACAATTCTGGCCAAATGTCCCTGGTGGACAGGGCTGGGCACACACTGCTCCCTGAAATAGAATTGAGGACAGGCTTGGTTGGGTTCCAAAGATACCATGTTGAGGTTATACTGTCCAAGGAATATTGGCGCCTCAGGACACTCCCCCCACCCCCAACTTCCCAGTGTAACCAGGAGAGCTGGCATTCATGCTACAGTTAGGGCCACTGAGGCTAGTTCTCTCACCCAATTGTTCAGCATACAGTTAATGAATACCTGTTGTATATCAGGTGCTGAGTTAGATACCTGGAGCAGAGAAAGCAAGTGTGATTTGATACCTGTCCTCCCAGGGTCTTGGGGAGACCACCAAGGAAGCTAAGTAGAGTATATAATGCTAGTCCTGCCCACATGTACTAGCAAATAAAAGCTGTGGAGATACAAGAGGATCCCCCCATTAAACATCCAGCTGTGGAGACATACTTCTGTGCCTTTCCTTGTAGGAAGCCGGTTCCTGCATTATAATGCTGCCTGAAGACACCAAGGTGTGAATTACTTCACAGGCGCTGGGTAATCTCCATTCCTTTGATCTCTGCCTATCCCGTGGCTCATTCTTGCCTGAGGAGCTGAAGCCATTCATAGGGTAATACGTCCCAGGCGGCTGGTCAGCCTTTTATATAGGAATGGTTTTCTTAGTTCAATGTCTCTGCATAGTCTCTGCTTAGTCTCTGCTCAGTCTCTGCTCAGTCTAATGCATTAAAGCTTGTCTGCAGAAGGATCCGAGTGTCCTGCGTGTGTTTCTTGCTGGCGAGGAATACAGAGCGGGCGCGGGACATATGGTGCCGAAACCCGGGAAGCTTAACATCTCCAGCACCTCAGAGACCCCTCTAACGAGGCGGATTCAGAACTGCAGGGTGGTAAATTCGGAGAGGTATGATTTTTCTGGACTTTGGCTTGGGACAATCTTAAAGAAGTCCAAAATTACATATCAGAAACCGAATGTAATGAAAGAAATTCGGAGAGGTATGATTTTTCTGGACTTTGGCTTGGGAATGTTGCTATTATGGGAGGTTAATATAGAGGCTTCTATACTTTTACTAGGAGCTATTTTGACTTTTCTCACTGTTGTAGCAATCTTAAAGAAGTACAGAATTACATATCAAAAACCGAATATGGTGAGAGATGGGGCGCGCCTAACAATAAAATATAAGAAAAAAGGACCTCCCGGGATGTCTAATGACATGGGAGTGTATGTAAGAAGAGAAACTGCAACGTATAAGAAAAAAGGACCTCCCGGGGTGTCTAGTGACAAGGGAGTGTATACAGCAACAAATAAGAAAAAAAGACCTCCTGGAATGTCTACTGACAAGGGAGTGTATAAAGCTTTAAATCTTGATAGCTCTAATAACTCTAAAAGCTCAAGAGATAAAGTTTTAAAAGAAACAGCTCAACTGGATAAGGGAGAGACAAAAAAGGAGGGAGAAAGAATGGGGAATGGCCGGTCACACCCCGGTAAATTTAGAAGCTGCCCTACAACGAAACTGGAAGCCTTGGAGCTGAGCAGCTCAGACTCTGAGATTTTAGACTCTAACAAGGAAACAGAGCTAGAGAAAGAAGCAACACGGCCAAAAATGCCAGCGGGTGTGCTTCCATCAGCACCCCCACTATTTGAAACCGACTCCTTCTTACCATCAGAGGAGCAAAGAAAATTACAGATGGCTTTCCCAGTCTTTGATAGGGGAAAAAGCCATGCCTGCTATTCAACACTTCTTAAAGGCCTGGAATGCCTGGGGCTTTAAAGCCTCATTTACATTAACGCTGGGGGCCATACCGAGGCCAAGCGTCTCACCTCAAAAACTAAAAGGCCAAAAGGAAATGGTAAAATGGAAAGATATCTTAACTGATTTTTGGAAAGGCCCGGATCCTATTCTCATAAGATCCAGGGGAGCGATATTATGTTTTCTCACAGGATGAAGAGAATCCCCTGTGGATCCCAGAAAGATTCAACCCGAAGAGCCTCTGCAGACCTTCAAAAGTCGAAACTCCACCCTCTACCCCCGGGAGTTGAGAGCCGCTATTGTTATCCAGATTAACTCCTGCCCTTGACGGAGCGATTGTCTCTACAAGGGGTGGGGGTAATTGTTCCATGCAGCCGTTTACAGATTGCTGTTATTTTTGGCTGGTCTGTGAGAAAAGGGGTGGATATGCAGCCGCCTGCGAAATGCTGTTACTCCTTTGGCTGGCATGTAAGCTCCAGGGCTCAAACCAAGAGATCATCCAAGCGCTTATATTTTTGGCTACTAAGCGATAGGCCGCCGGCCAGACAGCTCTTGCACACCCGGAGCCTAGGCTCACTGCACAGGGTAGAGTGTCTGGTTTGTGCAGCCCCAATGAGGGATGCTGAGCAAAGGCATCACACAGAGTTGCCTATTATACAGGCTTCTCTGGGAGGTACGTTGACCTGCATAAGGGTTACCTGCCCCGAGATTTCCCTTTCCCAGAAAAACGGCAGAGGACAGGTCGGGAGTACTTCGGGTCAAACTGACAGCCTGATGGTGACTCTCGTACACAGTCTTAATGTTTGATTTTGGGAAGGTCAACCCCTGCCTCTATCCCTCAACATATGGGTGACCTATTTGCTTGTAATAATATAAAGCCTTTTCATTAATTAATAAAAAAAGGGTGATATGTAGGAAGCCGGTTCCTGCATTATAATGCTGCCTGAAGACACCAAGGTGTGAATTACTTCACAGGCGCTGGGTAATCTCCATTCCTTTGATCTCTGCCTATCCCGTGGCTCATTCTTGCCTGAGGAGCTGAAGCCATTCATAGGGTAATACGTCCCAGGCGGCTGGTCAGCCTTTTATATAGGAATGGTTTTCTTAGTTCAATGTCTCTGCATAGTCTCTGCTTAGTCTCTGCTCAGTCTCTGCTCAGTCTAATGCATTAAAGCTTGTCTGCAGAAGGATCCGAGTGTCCTGCGTGTGTTTCTTGCTGGCGAGGAATACAGAGCGGGCGCGGGACATTTCCTAAATCCAGCTACTATGAGAGCAGAAGACCCAAATGGAGGTGGGGAGGAAGGGAGGGGAGAAGTAGGGTGTGAAGAAGGGGAAGGAGCAGAAAGAGGGAGGAGACGGGGGAGTGAAGGACTAGAGGGAGGAGAAATGAAATAGGGGATATATGACTGCCATCAGCACATAGCATTACAAATTTTATTTTTAAAAGATTTTTAAAAACATATTTTTATTTCTGTGTATGTATGCGAAGGGCATTTGGATGCCCAAGGATTCTAGAAGAGGGCTCCTGGAACTGAAGTTACAGATGGTTGTGAGCTCTTTGAACTTGGGACCTTTGGAAAAGCAGCAACGGCTCTTAACCACTGAGCCATCTCTCCAGCCCAGTGTTTTATATTTCTAAAGGCAAACTTAAAGTTTTTAGAAAGAGGAAAATAGTCACATACAAAAAAACGGGAATCAAGTTCTTAGAGGTCTTAGCTAGAAATTAGATGGCAATGGAGCAATTCCTTAACATTTTGGAGAGAAAACAATTTTCAGTCTAGTACTGACTGCCAAGAAGCAGGGAGGGTGTGAAAGGAGGGAAAGCCTGGACCTTTAGCACTTCAAGAAAACAAACCAGTTACAACAAAACAAGACAAAATCCCTTTGTCTAGGATTTTATACCTACCAAAACAAATACATCAGTAGGAGATCTGATAGGACAGTTTCAGATTTGAACAAACTTACAAGCACTGACCTTTATGGGTACTTTAGGGTAACTAACTGGAAGATGCCCTACCCCTCATCAAAATAATAATAATAACAAATGTCCAAGGCTGGTGATAGAGTTCAGTCAGTAGAGTGCTTGGCTGGCATGTGTTAAGCCCTGAGTTCAATTCTCAGCATTATATAGACTCGGTGTGGGCATACACACCTGTAGGTGGAGGCAGGAAGATTAGAAGTTCAAGGTCATCCATGGTCATTCTTGACTATGTACCAAGTTAGGCTGTGATATGAGATCATGTTAACCCCACCCCTCCAAAAAAAAGAAAGATAGAAAAAGAAGGAAGATAATTATTCAAGAAAAGCTAAACAAACAAACTAACATGGACACTGAGAACCAGGGCCCCATCGAAAGGAATGTCAGGACAGTAGTGAGTATGCCAAGCAAAGAGCTCACACAACAGCAGAAGCACAAGGTGTTCTGACCACTGCCTTGAAACACAAGGGCAAAAACAAAAAGGGAGTGAGTGAGTGAGTGAGTAAGGGAGGCCTGGAGGCAGGGAGGCAGGGAAGGAGGGCAGGACTTCTGAGGTTTCTGACCTTATAATTTTAGACTTTGCCTGAGCTGTTAGATAAATTAGTAATGGCACACACAGGCATATTGACATAAACACATGCAAGTATGTTAAGGTAAACACACAGGCATGTTAACATAAACATCGTGAACTTAGCTGTGTCCTCTCCTGTTTTTCTTCTGGGAGCTGACCTGTACTCTGGGCTCTTCCCCTCTTTCTCTGAAGCCCTCCTCCCTGCTGAGTGGCTGCTTGTCTCCCATGAGTCTGACCTCCATGCCAACTCAACCCAGATGGTGGGTGGGGGGGCTAGAATTAAACTGAAGTAAAATTTAAGTTTATTTATTTATATATGTGCATGCCTGTGTGCCATGGCATGTATATGGGGGTCATAGGACAGCTTTCTTGAATCACTTCTCTTTCTGCCATATGGGTCCCAGGGGTTGAACTCAGGTTATCAGGCTTGAGGACAATAGCCTATGCCACTGAGCCATCTCACCATCCTAAATCTTGGTCTGTGGGCCGAAGTCAATAGTTAAAAAGTGACAGTAAACATGTTAGGTAGAAAACAGAGGGAGAAGAACCAAGAGACACAAGACTAGGGTTGCAAGCATTATATACTGAGGACTGTTTTCTCTCTGCCGCCACCCTCCAGTATCAGCCTTGTGGTATACACCTTTAAAACAGTTTGTATAAATTCCAAGTCTACATCAGATGCCTGAGTCTAGACTTGTCTCCTGCCACCCTTTCAGCCTCATGCCAGAGATAATCATTTCTCTTATGGAGAATGAAGATGATCCTCCAATTAATTAATCAATTTGTTCAACACACAGTTATTAAGCACCAATAATCACCGGCCCCAAAGAAGCCAGTTCAGTCAGGAGAAGTCTGCCAGACCAGAGTCATCTTTCGGCATCATGTTATTGAGTTGTAATGAATTAAGTGGGAGGCTTTCAACTCAGATTTCCCTCTGCAGGCACCGAGGAGCCTAGAGAAGGGAGGGCTGTGAGGTGAGCATACAGAAGTATTTGTGGGGGTAGTCTGGGGATGCCAGGGTCTTTTTCACCAAACCCCATGAGCTTAGGGATCCTTGGGTGATAAAAGGAGTCTCTGGCTTCTTTGAAAGTCTGTCCTCACTATCTGGGGATGTTTGAGTGTACTCTAACCCTGAAAATATTTCAAGCCAACTTGGGCAGGGAATGCTTATGCCTACCTGTCCCCTCACCCTCAAACAGATGAAGCCCTCATTCATGTACACACCACACACACACACACACACACACACACACACACACACACACACAGATAGAGAGAGAGAGAGACAGAGACAGAGAGAGACACACACAGAGAGGTGACCTCTGGTCTCTAGGAAGTTGTAAAGATAAAGTGAGATTAGGAATACAAAGGAAGCGGTACAATGCCTTAATGAGTGGCACTTAATGAATGTCAACTGAACAAAGTTGACATTGATGAGGTGGTACAGGACTACATAAATGATCAACTACCGCTGGTTAGAAGAATGACCTTTGGAGGAGGCAAGCAAGAGTAGGGGTTGCTTTCCCGCTGTGACTTTAATCTTCTTGAGAATCACAGGCTGCAATCCTAACTCCCGGTGTGTCTGGATCATATGTGGACAGTGGCCTTTGCAGAGATGAAGCCAAAAACTTGTGTAGGTGGGCCCTCATCTAACCTAACTTTGGGGGTTAAGACAGATGTGTAGGGGACTGGAGGGTTAGCTCAATCAGTAATATGCTTGCTATGAAAACATGAGGATTTAGCTTTGATCCCAGATCCCATGTAAAAAGACAGACATGATGATGTGTGCTGGCTAGTTTTATGTCAACTTGATACAAGCTAGAACCATTTGGGAAAGGGACTCTCAATTGAGAAAATGCCTGCATAAGACTGGCCTATAGGCAAGCCTGTAGTGCACTTTTTTCTTCTTTCTTTTTAAAAGGTGTGTGTGTGTGTGTGTGTGTGTGTGTGTGTGTGTGTGTGTGTGTGTGTGTTATGTATATGGGTGCTTTGTATGTACATCTGCACACCAGAAGAGGGCATCAGGTACTATCAGAGAGTTGTGAGCTAGTATGTGGGGGCTGGGAATTGAACTCAGGACCCCTAGAAGAGCAGCCAGTGTGCTTAACTTATGAGCCATCTATCTCTACAGGCCCTATAGTGCATTTTCTTAATTGGTAATTGACATGGGAGGGTTCAGCCCATCATGGTTGGTACCGTCCTTGTGCTGATGGTCCTGGGTTCTATAAGAAGACCAGAGGACAAATGAAGAAGACAGCCATCTCCAGACTGGGGAGAGAGGCTCAGAAGTTACCAGCCCTGCCTGATGGCGTCACCTTGATCTCAGACACTCAAACACCTTTCTCAACCTCCAAGCCCAAGAGAAAACAAATTCCTATTGTCTGAGCCATTTGACAACCTGACAAGGTCAGGTGTGTCTCCACTGTAGTGGGCTCCTGGGCTACATAGCATTTAGAAGGCTGGCACAAAATGGGGCAAATCCTGCTCTTCTAACTTGTCAGGCCTACTGTTTCTGTGGGACTCTGGACATCAGCTACACTGTAAGAGGTCTGTGCTCAACAGAAGATCAAAAGGAAGGGGCCAAGATGCAGCTCAGTCTTGCCAGCATTTTGGGCATTCACAGTGGCTGCTGTCCCTGGGTGGAACCAACCCATGGAGACACTTAGTGGGAGGTGAAGGTACTGTGGAGGTGATCTCAACCTCAGGACCAGCCACTGGCCTCTACAGTCATCTTTCCAACCCCTAATGTCTGAGATGCCAAAGTGTAAGCCATAAAAGTTCTCTCTGGGCCTCCACCATCATCAGCCCTGTTTCCCAGCTTCTGGCTACACCCTTCTTCCTGCCCATCATTTCCTTGGCATGTGAGTGTCTGTGTATATATGAGCATATATGAATGTACCCATTCCATTCAGCCTCTACGTCAGACAGGGAATTCCCGAGGGGCCAATTGCAGTCCTTCCTGCTTTCTGCCTGTCTCCAGTGCCCCTGGTCATCAAGCTACCCAAAGTTACCCTCTTTACTCTGCAAAGTCTCAGAGCCTAGCAGAGGTGAGGAAATAGCTCCCATGTTCTTTGTATGGTCCTCTCCACACTGGATTCATTATAGCCAGGCAAGTGAAGGGGCCTATGGCATTCCTGGGGGCTGGTGACCCTGAGGGCCAGATGAGCCAGAGCTCCCAGAAGCTCATCTGTACTCAGTGTCCCAACAGAGTGGTGGCAGTGTGCAACCATTCCATCAGCCTCAGAGTGGGAAAACCAATGGCTGAAGCCCTGTGGGGGCCAATGGCAAGTCAGGCAATGGAAGATAAGGACAGGTGACCCTTCCCCCAAACAGCCTTTTCTTGGCCCCAGCTCTCATCGGAGGAGCCTCAGGCTTGAGCTGAAGCTTCATTTGTGACTCTGCATGCACCAAGGTATTAATAATTCATGCAAATCTGCAAGTTCAATGCTATGTCAAAAATAGAAATGTGATTGTCTATCATAAAATTTAAAACAAAGTCCTCAGCACCAAAGCTTTCTATAGACAGGGTTTCTTGTCACCTGAAAAAGGTGTTTTAGGAAAAGAGCCACTGCTATGTGTTGGCTTTCTCCTTCTCCTGTCCCTGAAGTTCAGCAGCCCACAGCAGTGTTTCAGAAGAAGCCTCTCCAGGTCCAGGGCTCCCTCCCTGACTGATGGGCTTCCTTGAGCCCTGCCTGTGGGCACTGGATACCTGGAAGCTGGTGAGAGAGGCCTTTCCAAAAAGCAGGTCAGGGTGGGAGAAGGGGACCTGTGAGAGAGGTGATCTTATCCTCTCTGTCCTTTCAGAAGAGTGTGGAGAGGGGAGGGAGAAAAAAAGAGAAAGGAATGAAAACAATAGAGAGGAAAGAAAAAGGGACACATGGGAAGACAGAGAGGGATACAAGGAGGAAGAAGAAAAAGAGAGGAAGAGGGGAGAGAGAGAGTGAGAGGGAGGGGGAGAGAGGGGGAGAGGAAGAGAGGGAGAGGGAGAGGAGAGGGAGAGAGAGAGAGAGAGAGAGAGAGAGAGAGAGAGAGAGAGAGAGAGAGAGAAACATGGGTAGAGTGGTTCTGGAGTTGAGTCCCAGGTTCTAACTCCACGTCTAACTCTTAACTCCTAAAAACATTGTGGTCTAAGGCAGGACTAACCTGCCTGCTCTCAACCCTCTTATCCAAGAAAGGAAATTTATGGTCAGACCACAGTGTTCAAGACTCTTCAAGCTGTGACTGGTGGTGTTTTTACGACCTGTCTCCTAGTAGACTCAGATGGAGTTGTGGGAGCCTGAATCCAAATGATGAGATTTCCATCCCACCCCCCTGCAAGGAGCTAAAGGGTTCTATGGGACACAGAAGGAAACCCTTTGCTCTTGATCAATGACATCCGAGTGCAGCTGTGTCTGCACGATGCCATCCTGAGTCATCTGGGGAGCTCATTAAAGATGGCATTCCCAGAGGCTCAAGTGTAACCCCTGCCCCTCACTGACTCAGGTATGTAGCCATATTTGGCCACACTGGATTCCTAAGGTCCCTCCCTGTCTAGAAACATGCTTGGGCCTGCAGATGTCCTTCCTGGCTGCCCTTGGGAGCGTGGTGTCGAAATCCTCCTGAAATATCTTGCTCTACTCATCAGGCCTGTCCTCCTGAGCAACTGAGCCCCTCCTGAAATGGGGCATGCTACAGGGGATACAGTGTGGAAGGGCAGCCTCTGAGGCTGGCAGCTTTTCAGGGGCTTGGGACCATGGGGAGGTGCTGATGGGGGAGCCTGGCAGCTGATAGGAGGCTGTGGCTAGCCTGTGACATCCAGGGGTAAAAATCAAGCTGGTATAAAAGGCTTTGGCATTTGCCAAGCACTGTGGATATGCAGTCACACCCGAGGGTTTTACCTACCATGACAGCCAACCCAAGCAAAGCTCACTGAAGGCAAATCATTTGTGTACGTGGGGAAGCCAAGACTAGAGGCAGGAAGGTTTTTCCGGGACAGCTTCAGACATGTCACCCGAAGGTAGGCCTCCACGGATGAGGTTATATCCCTTCCTGCTTCCCATAGTGGGGGTTCCCAGACTGGAGGCCTGTGCTGGTAGATGCTCTATCAGAAGTACCCGAAGCACTTGGGAATATAGCAGATTCTGGGGGTCACAGAGTCAGCATGAATATGTGAGCTAGGGTAAGGTTTCACAAATTCAGATGAACCATACCCTGCTGACTCCTCTTTCCTAATGCCTTCTGCCCCACCTGAAGCTCCTTTGGGTACCCAGACCCAAATTTTTTACATTAAAAACATGTTTTTTCCCAGACAGGTTCTCATGCAGCCCAGGCTGGCCTTGAACTTATGTAGCTGAAGATGACCTTGAGCTTCTGATCCTCCTGCCTCTACCTTCCAAGTGCAGGAGTTACAGGTCTGTGCTACCAGGCCCAGTTTAATGTGGTGTTAGGGACCAAACCCAGGGATCATGGGCAAGCATTCTACCAACTGAGCTACATGTCCCGCCCTAGACAGAGCCAATCATATGAGGAAAACCCAACTCCTTTGCCTGTGAGAGACCACTGACTCAGACAGGCTAAGAAACTTGCCTTGGGCCACAAAGACCCTAGACCTGGGACTCTCCACTGCTAATGAGTGTCTCATGGTGACTCACAACTACAGACAGGGGTAGAGAGAGGAATTTAGCCTTTCATGGCCTTGTGATGGATGCCAAGACCTCTTATGGTGCCCACCTACATCTTGAGGGTCTACTTACCGTCCAGCCTGGCGGGCAGGCACACTCCCCAGTGATGTGGTGGCAGGTGCCCCCATTTTGGCAGGGGCAGCGTAGTTCACAGTGAGCTCCATGGCTTCCAGGGGGGCACAGCTCCTCACAACTGCACGGAGAGGGAAAAGGGAGAACAGGATTCCCAAGAGCGTCCAAACGCTCAGACCCAATGCCCCAGGGCTCCCTGGTGAGCCTTGAACAGTTAATCTCAACCTCAACCCACCTGGCACCTGAAGCTTCCCCTACCACATGTGGAGTATATCAGCAATCAGCCCACCTACCTTAATCCTGCACCTTAAGAGTGGATGTTCTGATCCCTGCCAGTAGGGGGAGACAGGTCTCAGATATAATATATTGAACTAACTGTAGGGCCAACATTTGAAAGTTCTAGGGAGGAGGCTGAAGAGACCTTCTCTCAGAAGATGGTTTACTTACGCCTTGAAGGTGAGGCTAATTTCACTTGAGAGAGGGAAGGGCATGCCAGATGGATGAAACACCAAGAGCAAAGGGGGCTAAGAAGTGGCCTTGGATTTTGCTTTCAAAAACCTGCCTCCTCTTCTTCCTCCTCTCCCTTCTGCCCCTCTCTTTTTTTTAAAGATTTATATCTTTATGTATTTTATGTGTATGAGTGCTGGCTCTCCCTGCATGTATGCTTGTGTGCCAGAAGAGGGCATTGGGTCCCATTATAAATGGTTGAGAGCTGCCATGCAGTTGCTGGGAATTGAACTCAGGATCTTTGGAAGAGCAGTTAGCACTCTTACCCGCTGAGCCATTTCTCTAGCCCCTGAAAATCTGCCTATTTTCAAAGGAGGAAGCCAGAAATTCCAAAACATGTCCTTTCCAGGCTCTGAAAAGCCCCAGCTGCCATGGGGGG
Source organism: Cricetulus griseus (assembly GCF_003668045.3). NCBI lineage: Eukaryota > Metazoa > Chordata > Mammalia > Rodentia > Cricetidae > Cricetulus > Cricetulus griseus. The sequence continues at coordinate 176,251,112 of NC_048597.1, read as the reverse complement.
GGGGCGGGTGCCAGCCACTGTGGAGCCTGGGGAAGGTCTGTATTATTGCCTTGGGTCTCATTCCAATGGACATGGCTTCAAGCTCAAAGCCCTGGGACCCAGACCTTGGGGCAGGAAAGGCTCTCAATGCAGGGTGTCTTGTTGTCAGCATCCTTGGCTGATGCCTAAGGATCTAGGATGACTCTAGAGCCTTTTGCAGGGTCTGTGAGTGTCAACTAAGCTGTCTTGGGGATCCCCTATGAGTGTGGCTTCCCCAGGGCACAGAAGTGAGGGGACCAATCAGCTCATGAGATATCAGTTGGGCTCTTACCAGCCCTATGCCTCAGATGTATCAACTAGGAGGGCAAACAGAGGCATACTGCAGCGGTCAGAAGAGAAGGCCAAGCTCACTTCTGTGTCCCTAACTGTGAAGGGTCCTCTGACATGTGACTTGTCTCCAGTAGGACTCGTGGCATGAATGTGAAGCTGTGTAAGTGAGGCCTGAATACTTAGACACTGCTGCACCTGGGGTCAGAGGGCAGATGTTACAACCAGGACTTTCTGCTCTCATCTTCCTGCCCACTAGGGTGCTATGAAGTTGCCAAAGAGCCTTGAAAGCCCCAGTAGGGCCCCTAGGCCCCAGCACTGTCCTGCTCCAAGCCAGGGTCATCCAGGCCATATATGTATGTCTTCCTCTCCCAGCCCGGGCCTCTCTCCTAGCTCCGCCCCATCTCCTCTTTCCCCACCCCTGCAGTCCTGACCTCTCCCTGGCCCCACCCCCAGATCACGTCCTTCCTACTCACTAAACGCCAGTGTAGCCAGGTGCGCAGAGGCACTCGCCAGTGCGCGGGTCGCAGCTGGCGCCGTGGTGGCACTGACAAGGCAGCTGGCAGCCCTTGCCGTGGGTACCGGGCGCGCAGAGTTCTTCACAGCGCCAGCCTCGGAAGCCAGGGGCGCACACGCAGGCGCCGGTGATAGGGTTGCACAGGGCGCCGTTCTGACACTGACACCGGTTGCTGCAGTGGGGACCCCAGTGCTCGCTGTCACAGCCTGCAAGAGAGGACACAGGGTCAGGGCTTTCTTAGAACAAAGGTTCACACGGCCGGCCTTACCATCTCCAGGGTCCCTGGAGAAGAGGCTGCTGCGGGGGTGTCTGGAGACTTCCATTAGGCTCCACCAAGTGTTCACCAGAGCTGAAGACAGCACAACCTCAAAGGCCTCCCATCCCAGCCCGGCAGCTCACTTCCAAACGATGCCACTGCCCTGCCCCCAATGCAAACCTGGTCACAGCTTTCTGCCTCCCGTCTCTGGGAAGCTCTCCTTGGCTGGTCTGTCTCTAGTCCTCTCAGCTGGACCTTCTCTCAGTGCTCCTGCCACCTCTCTTCTCTGTGACCCGTTCCTCTCCGTGCCAGCTGGGTCCAGCAGCATAGCTGTCTGTGCAGCCATCTTTTCTCCTTTTCCACTCACAGTCTCATATCTCCCTCCCTGACTCAGGACTCTCTTCTGACTCACTGTGCCCACCCCGGCTCCACCTCTTTACTCTCTTTCCCTCTTCCTCCTTTCCAGGAATCCCTCCAGGCCCCTAGATGCTTCTTCAGTTCAATTTCCTCACTGCCCAAGCTCCTTCAGAAAGGGCAAGAAAAAAAACAAATGTATCCCTGGGAGGTAACAGACAGCCTTGGAGATCTTTCTCTGTAATTAAACGTTTTCAAGACTGATGGCTTTCTGGAAACCTGCATTCTAAGCCATGGAAAGGGATAGAGACCCCAGGAAGGTTACCCAGCCTGTTGTCACCTCTCACTTTGACCCTTTTGAGAGGTGCATTCAGGACATAACAACAACAACAAAAATAAGATGTCCCCCAAACACTGGGATTTTTTAGGTACTGCCAGGCTCAAATGCTGTTTTAGTATATCGAAGGCAAGAAAGATTGCTTCCAGTTAAGACAGTCAGGTGAGGGGTCCTCATTGCAAGTGGGCAGTGAAAGATGGCTCACTTGTCTGCCTGCCAGATGACAATCTGTCTTGCTTTTTACACTAAAAGTCCCGTTTCAAAGAGTACCTTAGCCCTGGGCAAGCTGGAACAGAGAGTGACTCTTCTGCCTATGGACACAGATGGCCAGCTGATTTTTGTACCCCAGCTTTCTAGGATTTTGATACTCAGAGAAAAAGTGTCCTTGGGGTAGGCCACTGTGAGCAGAGACACAATGGCACTCTAGTGATGAGCAGGCACAAGAAGAGGGGGTTTGGTGTAGCCTGTGAATATGCTGGGGCTCAACCAGCATCACCAGTTTTACACAGGTCCCTCCTGATAGCTGATTGGGTCAGTATCCAGAAGCTCCAATCCATCCTGCAGTAGACAGGGCCACTGAGTCTCTGGTCCCCACCACCCCATCTTGGCTCACGCCTTCAACTTTATCAATATTGATAAATACAGAATGGGGCTGCCAAACTATCAGTAGGCATCACCTTCAGTTTCCCGGTCCATTCAGAGTAACAGCCTCCACTCACACTGACAGTGGCTCACAGGACCATGGCAGCAGTGGAACATTCCTCAGCGTGTGTGTGTGTGTGTGTGTGTGTGTGTGTGTGTGTGTGTGCGCGCACACGCACACACCCACACGCATGCCGGTCCATGCTCTCTTTTTGTCCCTTCCCGTTTTTTGAATATGTATATATGCTTGTTTGCACGTTTGTGGGAATGTTTGCATGTGTGCATGCTGTGTGTGTTTATGCTCACGGAGGCCCAAGGTTATGACAGGAACCTTTCTCAATCACTCGCCCCTTATTAGATGAAGGCAGGTCTATCAGACAAACGCAGAGCTTGTGGATCTGGCTAGTCTCATCAGCCAGCTTGTTCTGGGAATCCCTGTCTCTACTTGAAGCTGAAAGTACAAGCAGCCTCCATACCCACCAGGCATTTATATAAGTTCTGAGGATTTAGACAAGTGCTTTAACCAGTGAGCTGTTCCGCACTCCCTGCTCTGTCTTTATTGCCAAGCACATGTAGTTAGTATTCAATGTGTGTGTGCTACGATTCCATTATAATAATGATAGTCATATTTAACTTTCCCCATGTGCCAGGCCCCCATCCTTGAAATCTTACAGGCATGAACAGTATTTAATCCTTACAGGCTTCACTTTCTTCCCTACTTTATAGATGGGAAGATAGGGGGTCATGGAAGTTACATGGTTGTTCAGGTTATAACAGGGCAGCCAAGGTCCCCTGATTCCAGGTCATTGCTCAGGTACATGGGACAGAAGTACACAGTGACATAACACACACATGCACAAACATGTGCCTGTACACACGCATCCACACACACCCAGGCCCCAACAGCACTGTGTCCAAGCATGGAAAAAAAACAGAAAACACAGAGATGAAAAAAGTGCAGCTAACTGCGGCTGTCAGAGGATGGACACATAGTATCCAACCTGACAGGGAAAAGGTATGTTAAATCAAACAGTTCTGAGCAAGGAAGCAAGGAAGTATGTCACCCATAGCAGAGAAATTTCTCCCCAGAGTGACTCAGTGGGGAAAAATGTTAGGAACCACAGTGATGAACTTTAGTTATCTGAAAAACTCACTTAAAAACTCCTCATTCCCCAGTGATGATAGGGAAATGAGGCAGAGCCAGGAGAGTCAATTACCTACTCTGCTGAAGGCAAGTAGAGCCATCACTCCACAATTACAGTGGGGCCTGTGCTCCTCCACGGAGCCATACACTCTGTCCAATTTGGCCAGGCCGTGTCAAACCCTCACATAGGTCCCCCCCCCCCCCCCCCCCGTCACAGACTCTGCTCTCTATATTTTGTTTCTGCTGATTTTTCAGCTTCTCTGGCAGCTACCAAGGGCTTAAGGGGCATCACGAGAGGTACATGGCCAGCAGCTCCCCCACCCTGCCCCCCCCACCCCCAGCTGGCCCCTTCAGACTCAGGGATCCAGCTTTGTGGGCTCCGGGGTCCTCACAAGGGGGAACAGTTTGAACCCTGTCTTCCCCAGTGACTTCACTATGGACAGGTTTCTCGGTTTGTAGTCATACTTGATGGAGCTTTTACTATACAACCAGGCTGTGTACCAGAGGTGCAAAGTTGGCTTTTCTCACTTGGGGTCATGGATACTATTACTATCCCCATTTCTCAGACAAGGAAGAGAGTCTCAGAGAGGCTAAGTAACTTATTCTAGGGCATATGGCAGCCAGGAAGTGACTGGGAGCCTGGGAGGCTGACACCTGCTGGTTAAGGCCTAATGTCACTGCAGGGGATGTAGCATGCTGGCAGCTAGCCTGGTCTTGACCAGCTAATGTTAATAATCTACAGAGATAACTGCTAAGGCTGTAGATCGGTTGCCTTCCTGATCTGCGAGAGGACACTGCACAAACAGGGTATGGCGGCACACATCTGTCGTCCCAGCACCCAGGAGGTAGAAGCAGGAGAATCAGAAGATCAAGGCCATGCTCAATGACACAGTAAGTTTGAAGCCAGCCTGGGCTACACGAGACACTGCCTCGAAAAAGAAAAACAATCCACATGTTGAAGACAGAGGGCCAGTTCCCACCAGTGCCTCATTCAGAGGTTGGTTTATGTATAAATAGTAGTCCCGGGTTTTCCACAGATGACCCAATTTCCTATCATTTTTATTCTTGCCAGTTAATGCACTGACTTATTAATATTCTTCGATTGTGTTATGTGGCATTAAATTCCCGTGTTAATCACTTATGCACACAACCTGATAACGCCCATCACCTGTGCTAACAGTAACACTACCATGTTCAGCTGCTTCCAGAGACACTCGACAACCAATTGCAGTGACTTCCCACCCTTGGCCTTTAGTGAATGTTAATCTTTCTGCATTTGTCAACTGTAGCCATTCATATGAATGGAATCATAAGCAGCAGACTTTCGTGTCTGACTTATTTCACTTAACATAATGTTTTCAAGGTCCATCCACGTTGGCTCCGTACTGCATTCTTTTAGTGAATGAGTAGTATTCCACTGTATGTATGCACCACGTCTTGTTTATCCATTCGTGGGGTGCTCCCACTTTTTGGCTATTGTAAGTAATATGGAATTACTATTGACACACAAGATTTTTAATTTTTTTATGTCTTCCTTTTCCCTTTCGAGACCGGGTTTCTCTGTGTAGCCCTGACTGTCCTGGAATTTGTTCCACAGACTAGGCTGGCCTGAATCTCAGGGATCCACCAGTCTCTGCCTCCCAAATGCTGAGATTAAAAGTGTGCACCACCATACCCATTCTTGTCTTGATTTGTTGTGTTGTGTTCATGCATATTGGGAAAGTGCCCTACCATTGACCTCTATTCCCCACCTGTGAGCATCTTTTGAGTCCTCCAGGCTCATTTATTAAAGGTGAAACTAAACAATAGTTTTATGCTTTTCTTGACTTTTTCCTATTTGGAAGGACAGTTTGGCTCACCACTGTTGCTATTGGGTTTAGACGCCTGAGTCCAGTTTCTTCCATTAACTCTGGAGTTTTGCTGGGTTGAGGTGGAGGAAGCTAGGTTGTGTCCTTATGTTATGATATTCTCCCCACCTTCCTTCCAAAGTTCCACATAGCTAGGCACAAAGGAGCTGCCTAGAGTCCTCTTTCCCCAGTAGCACACAGGGTTCCTTTCCCTAGACAGTGGGCCTTTGACTGGCTGTACCCTGGCATCTAGGGAAGGCACAAAGCAACTCTCCCACAAAGCCCTACCCCCTATCACTTTTTCCCTTCAGACAGGGTCTCATGTAGCCCAGACTGGCCTTAAACTAACCATGAAGCTGAGAATGACCTTGAACTTCTGCCTCTATCTTCTGAGTGCTGGAGTGACAATTGTGTGCTAGTTTATGTGGTGTCTAGACAGAACCCAGGTTTTCACACAGCCTGTGAATGCTCTCTACCAACGGAGCCACATCCCGGCCTCTCCCCCACCATTTTGATATAACTCATGGCCAAAGGCTGAAGGCCCAACACATGTCTGCTTCCCTTTGGTCCTCTCAGGGAAGTAGGGAAAAGGATGCTGGGTTGGGGTAGGGGATGAGGGGAGAAGGATGGTCCCTCCCATTTCACAGCTAGAGTTCTGAGATCCAACAAGGGGCAGTGACCATCTGCGTGGAGTTTAAGGGGTTGGCTACTCCTGACCCTGAGGGAGGACCATCTTAGCTGATAAATACAGTGACTTTCCAGGGAGCAAGGCCACATATCACCTGGCTTGTCTTAGTCAGCATAGTCAGGTTCTCTCAGTGGCTGGCCCCCTGGACTCCTTCTAGGCCCAAGCTGCAGTTAGGAGGGAGGGAGGGAGGATGGAGGGGTGAGTCGAAGCTGATGCTGTGCAAACTTGGGCAGGCCCCAGCCATCCCTGGGTTTGTTTGGTTTTCATACCTGCAAAATGACAGACTTGAATTGCTACTTCTGTCCTGGAGTCAGCACTTCTCAAGAAGGCGTCTGGAAATGGAGGTGCCTTCCAAATGCCAAACAGGTCCTCATCCAGAAACTGGAGGAGGCGAGTGCTGGGTCTCTTTCAGCCCTAAGATTGTGATGCTAATTATACCCACTTGAGAAATGGGCCAGAGGGGACAGGGGCTCTGAGAGGGCTCCTTGCTCTACTCTCCTCCTTCTTCCTCTTAGATGATTGGAATCAAATACTCACAGACCCAAGTACTGTACATTAAAACCCGAATCTCCAGACATTATTCCCAGTCCTAGCAGACACTCAGAGCATGGGCTTACACTTACATACCATTAGCCACACTGGCTACCCCCTCTGTGGTGCTTAAATACACGATCTATGGCTCCAATAACTGCCAAAGGGACTGGTGCTCCCTACATCCATGTCCAGTGCACACTGGCCTCCATGTCCCTTCATCTCCTGGGGAGGCAGGACACACAGTAAAGAACTGGAGATTTAGAATGAGACTAGTAGACTGCATCCATCCAGGGCCCTTTCTATCCTAGCACACCAGCTTTTGGGAGCAGAGAGGCTCATGCATTCACTCATCAAACAGTTACTGGGCCTGCAGTGTGTGCTAGAGGCTGAGAAGTCCACAGTCAGCTTGAGAAACAGGCAAGTAAATGGAAGGCAGTGCTGACCCACAAGAGCAGAGAGGCAGAAGGTTCTGGGCTAGTTTGGGGGTGACAACTATGCCTGCAGTGCACTTGTGGAGGGACTAAAAGGTCCTTGAGCTGGGGTACAGGGCAGGACAGAGCAGAGCCAGCCATGTCCATTTCAACCCCCAACATGTCAGGAGACAGTGGTGGTGGGCAGTGTAGCTGACATTGCTCTGGGTGGATGAGTTAAGTCATGATGAGGCCTGGGCTTCCAAATCATTGCTGTGACTATGTGGCAATGCACAGGACAACTATGCACAAGGTTGGGGCGGGGAACTCACTGTTAACAGTGCAAACAGCTGCTTTGGTGTGTAAGTCCCTGGGCTCTATTTCCAGCACTACAAGAAAACATTTAAAAATCAAAAGAAATAAAAAGTGGTTGAGAGGCTGGAGGGATGTCTCTGTGGGTAAAATACTTGCTGCTAAAGAGTGAGGACCCAAGTTCAAATCCCCAGCACCCACATAAGAGGCTGGGCATGGTGGTGTGTGCCTTTAACCCAAGTGCTGCAGAGGCAGAGACAAGCAAATCCCAGGGGCTCACTGGCCAACCAGGGTAGCCAAAACAGAGAGCCCCGGGATCACTGAGAGACCCTGGCTCAACAAAACAAGATGGAGGGCTGGTTAGATGGCTCAGCAGGTGAGGGTGCTTGCTGTCAAGTTTGATGACCGGAGCTCAATCCCTGGGCCTCACACGGTGGAAGGAAAGAACCAACTCCAGCAAGTTGTCCTCTAGCTTCATGCACATTCACACACACAATAATTAAAATAAATGTTAAAAATAAAAACAAGACACGATGAAGGGAGATGAAGGAAGACACTTGATACTGACCTCAAACCTCTACACCTGCCCACGCAGGCAAGCACACATGTGCTCTCACACACAAAACAGCAAAAGGCTGGAATGCACACAGTTCAAAGTGCCTGTGTCTGTCGGTGTGTGACTGTGTGGAGGGGACTGGCAGCATCCTAAGACATCCTTAGCCACTAATTAATTTGTCCACTGTTAGTGTCCCAGGTCATCTACAGGTGAGGTGCTGGCTGACACGTGGGTGTGACCCTTTACAAGACTGGTTAGGAGACAGGGTGAGGAGTGAAAGTCAAACTTATCGACTGACTTAATCGTGGACTTTGCTTTTTTTTTTTTTAATCAGGGACTGTTTTGGATGTAGAAGTGCCATTGTATCATGGGGCAGGGATGGGAAAGAAGCCAGGACTCAAGTCCTTGCAGATACAATCTCTAGCAGAAACCACAGCCCTCGGGTTGGCAGGTCTCTCTACAGAGGAAGGAAGCTGGGCAGTGTGTGTGTGTGTGTGTGTGTGTGTGTGTGGTGATCATACCCACTCACCACTTCAGAGGCCCACAAAACACCACTTCACAGGCCCTCGTGATCTTTTGTCTCCCAAGGAGGGACAATTAACTACAGGACTCTGGAAGCATGGGACCAGGACATTGGAGGGCCTAAAGCCTAGCTTCTTGTGTTCATGATCCCCAGAGAAGGGCTCTGCCAGGTTAGAGGCTAAGGGATACGTGGCTGTGGAGCCCTGGGCAGTGGCTGTGCTGACTGGATGTTCGACACCTGCTGTGGCTCCTACTGTGGTCCCACCAACCTTCTGCTATTCTATGGTGCCAACCAGACCCCTGCCTGTGGGTGGAGTCTGCCCTGTGGTGGCTCCCGCACTCTGCTTTAACCCATTTCTGCCTCACCGTCTACAGCAATAGGATGCACAAAGAGAAGACGCAGGCCATGGGCTGCTCCCCTCTCCTGGGACTAAGGCTGTGGGCTAGCCCCTCAGGGTTCATGGCTGCAGGCTGTCCCTCAAGGCCCCAGGCTGTGGGTTGTCAGTCTCAACCTCAACTCTGCCGGGAGCGCCCACGCCCCCAGCTTTAATGAGAACAGCTCTACCTGGCTGATCTGCCACCTCACACTGTCTTTGAAGCTACGAGGCCCCATGGCTGATTCATCTTCCCAATTTGCCTGGAGAGCCTCAGAGATCATATAGTGCACAAAGGGATTTCCTCTTTGGAAGAGCCTTCAAAGGAGCCACAGACCCCTTACCCTTCCCAGGACACACTGCTTTTCATGGTTCCAGGAAGCAAACTCAGGCTGGGACACACACACACACACACACACACACACGCACACGCACACACACACACACACACACACACACACACACACACACACGAGACTTGGTGACAGTCCCCAGTGTGAGCCCCTACCGTGATATGGGGTCCTTAAGAAACAGGGAAAGGACATTTCACTATTAGACAGGGGAAAGGATGTCACTATTAGAGTCAAGCATGTATCCCTATGGGACTGAACCCTAGGACACCGCCACCATCTCTACCACCCTCTTCTCGCAGAAGATCCCTGAGTGACATCCTGAGGCTCTGTCATGGGTTCTGGTCCTTCCAGGCGTGGGTCTCTTATAGCCAATAACAGGATCAACCCAAGTGAATATATGTCATGCTGGGCCCACAGAATAAATCTAAAGGTATATTGGGCCTGGGTGGGCCAGGCATGGTGGGGTTTCCATATGCCCAATTCCCATGGCCTCGGAATTGCTGTGTGCTGTTGGTCACACAGTGTTAAAGGATGAAGGGGGAAGCATGTTTCTGCCTTTAAATGTCTATGTTTTGTTTCTAAGAGTTCTTCCACAGGTCTTCCTGAGGGATTTCCTGCCATGGTGTGAGGAAGATCTTCTACCTTACTGTCTCTGAGCAGCCACCCAAGGCCCAGCTCTGCAGTGAGTGCTCATAGAAAGGCAGTTAGGGTGGATTGAGTTCTCTGCCTTCAAGGGCCTGACTTTCCACTGCTGCAGACCCAACCCCGAAAAGAACAGGCTAGAAACAGCAAAGCAAAGTCAGTGGGAGCATGGTGTCAACTCTCAGAGCAGATATGTGCAGCTGGACCGCATGTATCAATGAGATTTTCAAGTGAATACAACCAATGGATGTTTGCCTTACTTCGTACAGCCATCTTTCTAGCTGTGTGCACAGCTGGCTTTAACTGAAGCAGGAACCTTCTCTACGGAATAGCATGGCTCATCATTTAGTGAGTACTTACATTTTTATAAACTTGTGTGTGTGTGTGTGTGTGTGTGTGAGAGAGAGAGAGAGAGAGAGAGAGAGAGAGAGAGAGAGAGAGAGAGAGGGAGAGAGAGAGACAGACAGACAGACAGAGACAGAGACAGAGACAGAGAGAGACAGAGATTGTGTGATTTTCTGTGGTGTGATGGGCACATGGTATATGAAGGTCACTCTGGGAGTTCGCTCTCCTTCCACCATGCGATCCAAGGACCAGGCTCAGGTTGTCAAGTTTATGTTGCACTCTGATCTGCTGAGCTACTTCCCTGGCCCATCTAGCAAGCCTTCCACCATTTTCCTGTGCTTATAGATCACCAAGCAGAGAAAGTTGTTCCCATTGCTCAGATGGGTAGACTGAGCTACAGATCCAGCCAGAGAGAGTAGAGGCCCAGGTTCTCAGACTTACAGTCTTCCATCCCTCCCCAATTGTTACTTCTATGTGGGGTTCTTTGACATTGGCCACCTCCCAGGAAAAAAGGAAACCCACTCCTTTTTTATATTGGAGCCTACTCAACTCTTGTCATTTGTGTCCTGGTCCATTTATTCCCAATGGAGAAAGAGACTTGGAGAGCAGCTCCCAGCTTGGCCTGCCAGTCAAGGATGCTCTATCTGTCACTGCTAGAGAAGAGACCTGGAGATGAATGACAAATGGCCATCTGTCTGCTAAGAGTTACTGTCACAAGCCCAAGATTGATGGTTCTTGAGATCTGCTAAGGACAAAGTCAGGAAGACCCCTCTGCTACAGCACTAAGAGGGCTGGTGAGCCGAGTGCCTGCTCAGTCACTTAAGAAAGCCTTTGAACACCCCCGATGTGTTGGGCATGAGGGACAGAGTGGGGTAGCATGAACAGCTGCTCCAAAAGGGCTTTGTTCATGTCTCTGTTCACAGGTCACTTTCTTGGATACCCTTCCTTTAAAAACCATTTTATTTACAGTGTGTGCCTGTATGTCTATGAGGGATACACACATGCCATAACATATGTTCGGAGGTTAGAGGGTAACTTTCAGAGGTCATTTCTCTCTGTTTACCATTGGGTCCTGGAACTCAAACTCAAGTCACTAGGCTTGGTACCAATTGCCTTTACCAACTGAGTCATCTCTCTTGCCTGGAGCCCCTCCCCCACTCTATGTTTTTGGCTGCTGTTGTTTTATTTTGAGATAAGGTCTCATGCAGCCAGATTGGCATCAAACTCATGATGTAGAGGAGGATGCCCGTGAACTTCTGGTCATTCTTCAGGCACCTTCCAGACTTCAGCATCCCTGGAAGACTCCACCTATCCTCTTAAAGCCATGTGTACTAAGGCTCGGAGTAAAGGCCTCCTCCTCAGAGAACTCTGTTCCCAGCTGGCTCTAATTCATCATGCCCATCTCTGTTGCTTTGACCACTAGGGACTCAGGCCTGGGTGCCCAGTCCCAGCTCTGATGGCCCAGATTTGGGATCTTCAGAAACAGCCTAAGGGTGATTCCAGAAAACAGCGGAGGGGAAAGGGAAACATGAGGAAGTTAGGGTGGGGAGCACATCTGGAGCTGACCTCTGGGCTTAAGTTGCTTCCAGAACACTGCCTCAGAGCTGCCCCTTTTGAGGACAGACTTTTTATCCTGGGCCCTCTGGGCCTGCCCTGGGCTGGAGGCTGCTGGGGAAGGGCATTCCCTCCTATGCTCATCCTGGGGCTCTGGCCTTGAGCCTGTGGGGAGTTCCACGTGTGTATACAACTGAGGGCTGTGTGGTTTAGTGAGCCAAGAGCACCTGCTGCAGGGACCAGGGTGGCCATGTTCTCCACTGTACACACAGCCCCTGACACGTTGTCTGGCATGTATTAGGGGCTTGGTATTAATATGTGTTGACACAATGAATAATTCATCTGAAAACTCTACATGAGAAATGGCTAGAGAAGCCAGGGCTGAGAAAAGGTGAGGTAGCTCCTGCCCTTGGGTCCTGGGGACTCAGGCTGGGGATAGGGTGGCACAATGACATATGACAGAAAACAAAGGCTAAGTCACACTGGACATCAAGGAGTGGATACCAGAGGAAGTAAAGGTCACGCAGCACTGGGTGGGGGTGGGAGCAATCAGAGGCATGGCTTTTGGTAGGCAGGAAGGAGGGGCCCTAGAAGCATGGCTTAGATAAGTAGGGGTATTGGGGACATCATGAAAGCAGGTTTGGGACAGGCATGTCATCCCCGGGAGTAAGGGAAATCTGGATGGCACATCTTCAAGGTTAGCGCTGGGGTGTGGGGACAGAAATTTATATTCAAAGAGCTCACACAAGAAGGATCCTCAAGGCTCTGCATCCCCTCACCCTCTCTTCTCATTTCTTCTCTCTGCTGTGCCTAGTATCTGGGTGCTTGGGAGTGGGGCTGAGTAGGAGGTTATCCCTGCCTAAAGGGAGAGGCTACCCCATAGTGGCATGGGACATCTGAGAGGCCTGAGTCTCCTGGGATTGGATGTTTGAACCAAATGTGTCTTGGTGGGCCTCCCCCAATACGTGGGGTTTTCTTTTAGTCTTAAAGCACTTCACTATCAAAGGGAGCTAGGTCTCTGAGAAGGGAGCCAGGATAAACTCAGGCACAGAGTCAGATGCCTTTGAACCTGAGCTGAGAGCTCCCCAGTCCGTTCCTGTCCAGAGTCAGGGGAGAGGGAAGCCTGGGAGCCTAATTGGCAGCTAACTGAACACTAGGGTGGATGGGCGGGAATGAGGCCTGAAAGAGTTGTCGGGGATGAAAAGTGACTGATCACGGGTTTCCTTGCCTGAATTGCCTTAGTGGGGAGTTGTGCTTCTGATGCCTAATGATCCCGTGGATCAAGCTGTGTCTAGCTGGTGCATTCCAGAAGACTTCAAGGCAGTTACCACTGCAGTTCTAGCTGGGTACCCATCATCACTCAGGCCCAGGAAAAAGACTCTTATTAAAACAAACACACCAGGCATGAGCAGCTCAGGGATCTGGACCATGTGATTCAAGCTTCTTGTGTGGACAGTGGGCAAGCCAAAGAATGCTCCCAGGTATCATCTCCCTGGCATTTCTACATGTGACACAGGGTGACAATGTCTTAAATTAGAGAGCTTTCAAGGTAGACAAACAACCCAAAGACCTGTAAGCTAAACCTGTCAATTAATGTCCCACTTTACATCTAAAACTAGGGGGATCAACTAGGGACGAGGATCAATTGATGGGGTGCTTGCCTAGCATTCATGAAACTCTGGGAGAGGGAGAGGAAGAGGAGAAGCAGAAGGAAGAATATTTTTGTAAATCAGGTGTGGTAGTGTACACCTGTAATCCCAGCACCGGGGAGGATAAAGCAGATGGGTTTCTTTGAATTTGAGGCCAGCCTGAGAAACATATTTTTGTAATGTCTTTTTTTTCATAAACTGCTCGGAGGCAAATACAGTGACTGTTCTTACTCATTTGATCTGGATGGTGGATGTGTTTTCATATTATTTTCTCTACTAATGTCACAAATATTTAGCAATTTATTTTTGAGACAGAGTTTTGTGTGTCCCAAATCACACCACTATGTAGCCAATGATGACCTAGAACTCTGGCTCCTCCTGATGCTGGGACTATAGGTGTGTGCCACCACGCTAGTTTATGGGATGCTGAAGCTCGAACAGGGCTTTGTGCCAAGCACTCTATCAACTGATTTACATCCCAAGCACAAATGTTTAGTAATTTTAAAGTAAATTTGATGAATGGCCATCTTTCTGACTTCCCACTTGAAACAGAAGGGACCACGTCCAAGTACCAACTACATCTCAATGGGAAGGGTTGGTTTTGGATAGTAAGATCCCTGTTGGAGGTATGCAAGTAGAAGTCAGATGGACCCTTCATTTTGAGGGAGCAACAGAGGAGGAAGGTTGGACTTTGACCTTAGAGGATGCTTTAACTAAGGTCTGGCTGTCATCCTCTTTCTGCAGGCCTGCCATGGACACTGTCCTTGGTGCTGAATCTTATCACATGCATTAAGTGAACTTTCAAGTATGTGTAGGTGTAGTGTGGTGTGTGTGTGTGTGTGTGTGAGAGAGAGAGAGAGAGAGAGAGAGAGAGAGAGAGAGAGAGAGAGAGAGAGAGAGAGAGAGAGAGAGAGAGAGAGAGAGAGAGAGAGAGAGAGAGAGAGAGACAGAGAGACAGAGAGAGAGAGACAGAGAGAGAGAGACAGAGACAGAGACAGAGACAGAGACACAGAGACACAGAGAGAGGCAGAGAGAGACAGAGAGAGACAGAGAGAGACAGAGAGACAGAGAGACAGAGAGACAGAGAGAGTGAGTCTAGAGGACAACCTTAGCTGTTTTCCTACAGCCTCCATCCCCTCTATTTTTGAGACAGGATCTCTCATTGGCCTGGCACTCACCAAGTAGGCTATGCTAGCCAGCCATGGAGCCCCAGGGATCCATCTTCTCCACCTCCCATCCCCGGGATTACAAGTATGCATCATCACACTTGGATATTTTTTTAAAAATATGTTCTGGGAACTGACCTCAAGACCTCATGCTTGTGGTAAGCATTTTACTCACTGAGCCATCTCCACCAGCAAGCTTTCAAAGGTCTTTCCACAACACAGAATTCAGCAGAATAAACCCACCCAGCCTCAACACCATGACACAAATGAATGCTTCAATTTCCAGGACATCTGGTGATCAAAATGACAATAAGAAGCCCTAGAGGGGTTCCACCATTTGCTTTCCTGAAACTTCTCCCCCTCTGCCTTCTGCTAGTCTTTGCTTGTTCCTTCCCATCCTTGTGCTGAACTACACAGAAATGGGAACCAGAGGCTTGAGGCTGACACTCACTGACTCTGACAGTCTACCAAACAGAGGTGATTTCTCCAGGTGAGTGAATGCTTACAAACATGCCCCCCCCCCAAAAAAACTACTTCAGTGCTGAGACAGGGGAGGGGGATTATCAGGAAGACCTGAGTTCAGATCCCCAGTACCTGTACAGAAAGCCAGAGCAGCAGTCTGTAAGCATAACCCTGGGGAGGCAGAGTACCCCATCTATGGCCAGCCATCCTAGCCAAATTGGTGAGATGCTGGCTCAGTGAGAGACTCTGTCTCAAAAAATAAGATGGAGAGCAACTGAGAAAGACAACTGATAATCAGCTTCTAACATGTACATGCATTCATGTACACCCCCCCCACACACACACCTTAAGTGCCAAATAATTATTTATGGTGAATACCACAATGATTTCTGCTCCAGTGAGTATAGAATGGACTGATCTGCTGGGGTGGAGAGCCAAGACAGCTCTAAGTGTGATGGGTCAAGTGGCAATGAAAAAAACACCCCTTGAGAATGTTTTCAGCAAACCCATCCAGTTGGCTTCCCTGTGGGGGAGATGGAAACCTTTTCAGGTGATGCCTGTGACATTTGCAGGCATCACAGGCTTTCTGAATGTGCTGGCATGAGGCATCACAGAGTGGGAAGGAGGTCAGTGGGGTTTTCCTCACTGAGTAGGGGGGGTGGTGTCACCAAGTTGGGGAAAGGGGACCTGCATGGGATAGTTCAAAGGGTTGTTAAAGTGAAACACAATTAATGTGGCTTGCGATGGAGTCAGAGCTAGTTTGCTGAGCAGATGTTTATTAGGAAAATACTCTTGAGACAGAGTCAGTCCTGTACAACCAAGCAGGTGAGGGAACAGAGAGAGCCGCATATGTGCGACCCTCATATTTAAAGTCTTGCTTCATCACTCTGACCATGCCCAAGTATGCGTGATCTTCGTCACCTGTGCTAGCTCCCAAGAGGATGTGGCCGCCAGTATTTACCCCTACAGATTGTTCTGGGAATTTGTTCCTGGCTTAGAACACTTGCCCGATCATAGCTGGGCTCAAGTCCAACTCACCCACTGATTAGCTGTGTGACCTTGAAGAAGTCATTCTACTTCCCCAACCCTATGTTTTCTCTAGTGGAAATGGGTACACTAAAACTTTTAGGCCTGTCGCTTGCTGTAGCTCAGTTGGTGGGCTGCCTGCCTAGCATGCACAAGGGCCTGGGTTTGAATCCTAGCACCACAAGCAACAGACATGGTGCGCACACATGTAATCCCAGAATTTGGGAGGTAGCAACAAGGGAATCGGAAGTTCAAGGTCATTCTCAACTACAGAGTTTGAGGCCAAGCTGGGCTACATAAGACCCTGACTCATAAACAAAAATTGTCCACCAAGATGGCTTTGAGACATGAAATGAATGACAAAGAGCTGGCTAGCCTGTGGCTCTGCACAGTGGCAGCCTCCAGCCCTCCTGAGCCCTGGCATTCATCACCTGCTACAGAAAACCCTGACCTTAGCAAGATGTCAGTGGGATAAGGGTGTAAAGAGCCACACGTGTACCCACTTGTCATCACACTCTGGAGAGTAGAGATGAGCCAGGGTGGGGCTGTGGAGACTGGCCTGGGAGGTAAAAAGTGGGATTTTAGGCCTGTTCCAAATGTCCCAGAGAGACCTACTGTTTAACGATGTAGAGAATGAAGGGTGGGCTTGCTTCCTCCCAGCTCTCTACTCTACATCCCAAGCACCAGGCTCTTTCCTACCGAGTTCTTTGGGCCCACAAAGCTGGAGCCATGAAGGCCTGGTTAGATGAGGAATGGCCCAACTAACACTTTCCATTTCCAGTGCTCTCTGATGGGAGGGGCTAGGCATGAGGAAGTCAGAGGGCAGCTAGGCTCCCCCCCTCCCCCTGACCTCTTCATATGGCTGAGCCCAGAAGAGGGCATGATATATATGTGGTAGGCCTGAAGAGTCTGTACTGAAGGGTTGCGCATGTGAGATCTGTATGTTCTGCTGAGTGGCTCAAATAAACCTCTCTTTCTCTCTCTCTCTCTCTCTCTCTCTCTCTCTCTCTCTCTCTCTCTCTCTCTTGCCCCCCTCCCTCTCTTTCCTTTCCCCTCCCTCTCCACCTCCTTCTGCTGTGGCTGCTGCTGGCATCCTTGACAGGAAAATTAATTGCTGTTTTCATTCTGTTTCTTGTTCCAGTCTATATCCCTGGAATAAGATCTCTGAATGACATTAAGTAACCTGTACACAAAAGGCTAGAACCCAGAGAGGAGGCTCAGGGCTGAGGCAGAGCCAAGGACAGCTCCTACTGACAGCCTGTGTGGTCTCCAAAAAAGGCAACACACACGTGGAGGGATGGGAGCAGTGCCTGTGTGCTTGAGTGTGTCCCCTGGGGGGAGGGGCACCTGAGCTTGCCGTTCCAGCCTCCCTCCTTGTTCTAGCCCTCCCCCTTTCCTTGTTCCAGCCCTCCCCCTTCCTCCCCCAGGGCACTCCAGATCAGCTCACTTTGAATCCTTCCCTCTCTGGCTCAGTTGCAAGACTTATTCAGTTTCTGACTCAGTGGCTGCACCCCACTGTCCTGCCTAAGGCTTGGGGGTGGGTGGGGCACAGTGCCAGGATAGAGGGAATGGGCCAGCTTCAGAGGCTCATGGGTCAGCCAACACTGAGCCCTTCTGCCAGCCCTGGTCAACTCCTCACAGTGATTGCAGAGTTAACATGCGTCACTGCCAGTGTGGGGCTTATGCACAGTTCAGCCTCCAATAACAGCCCTGCCCACATGCTTAGGACAATATTAGGAAAATAAATCCACCCACACACATACCACCAAGGACAACCAAGGACATTCAAAAGGCAAGTCAGGTGACTTCCTTCAGCCTAACATGCTAATTGCCTGGTGTGGATCTTCCTCTCCTCTCCCCCTTTCCTTCCTTCCTCCCTCCCTTCTTTCTTTCCTTCCTTCCCTCCAAATGCGGGTGACAAAATCCAGGATCTTGTGTATGCTAGGCAAGTGTCATACCCCTGTTCCACATCCCTAGCCCTTTGGTGCAGATCTTGGAGGAAACCTGAATCGTTTTCAAGGCCCCATCTTATGGTGAGCATAAATGAGCCAAGAGAGTCTAGTTTCCCATTTATCCAACCTACAACTGTTTACTGGCCTTTGCTTTGCTTTGGAACTATTGTGGGAGGGGGGGAGTGGACCTAGAGGGGTTGTCAGGAAGGAAGCATTGATATAAACTGGGATCTGGAGCCTAGACAGAGAGCTTGGTTAGTAATGTGTTTGCTTTCCCAGCACTTGAGTAAAAATTTCAAGTGTGGCTATGTGCCTGCAATTCCAGCCCAGGGGAGGCAGAGACAGTAGGATTCCTGGAGCTCACTGGCCAGCCAGCCTAGTCTAATTGGGAAACTCTAGGCCAATAGGAGACTCTGTCTCAAAGTACCATGTTCGTCCCAAACATGACATCAAGGTTGTCCTCTGGCTTTAACACACACACACACACACACACACTCACTTGGGATCTGATGTAGTCCCTAGTTATAGGGAATTATGATGGAGTCAAGATCTTAAGTTTGAGATAGCATTTTACTATGATAGCCTTGGCTGCCCTCCAACTCCCAAATGCTAAGATGTCAGGCATGTGCCACCATGCCTAGCATCTCAGTCCCGTTGGCTAGCATGCCTTCCTAACACATTCAAGGAGGAAGGGAGGGAGAGAGAAGTAGCTGGGCAGGAGTCCAAGGTGACACAGGACAGCAACTCTAAAGCTACAGAAGTCACCAGAGCCTTTGGCCTTCTATTAAAGTTCCCTTCTAAATCAGGGGAACTCTTGCACCATGTGGAACCTTTTTCAGGACCCTAAATGCATGGCTGTCAGAGTGGAGATGGTTCAGAGGAAGCAGTGTGGAGAGGACAGAAGTGATCCCTGAGTCCTTCCTGCTAGTCTTTCTTCAGCCCTTCTGGGCACAAGCAGAAACAACCAACTTTGTATTCATAGAGCACTATGCCTGCTGCTGGGTCAAAGCAATAAACACAAACCTGAACACAAAAGTCTACACACCTATGTGCATGCACACACATACACACATGACAATATGGTCCAGATCCCTTCTTTTAATTTTTAAGAAACATTTACTTGTGTGTGTGTGTGTGTGTGTGTGTGTGTGTGTGTCTGTCTGTCTGTCTGTCTGTCTGTCTGTCTATCTGCCTGACTATATCCTGTATGTCCGTGTATCTGTGTGCACACTTACACTGGAAGGTCAGAGGACAAGTTGGTGGAAGCCAGTTTTTTTTCTACCAAGTGAGTCCTGGGGATCCAACTCAGGTCATCACATTTAGTGACAAGTGTCTTTACCTGCTAAGCCACTGTCTGCCCTATCTCCCTTCTCTTATAGATGAAGATGCTCTTGCCTGATGGGGCAATGACTTATTCAAGGTCAAAGAGTCTAGTTTCGAGACCCTCGGGCCAGTGCCCCTTCATTGTATGGCTCTGCCTCTAACAACATCTCATCTTCTAGGACTCATAAAAGCATCAACTCCTAATTCTGCTCCAGTGTGACCTGCCAGGTGACCTGCCAATCAGGCAGGAAAGCCCCACAACCTCAAGCACATGACACTCTCATTGCCATGTTCCAGGAGGAAGTCCGTAGTTCTCCGGAGTCAGTGTGCTCCTGGTCTTAATGACTCAGTGTGCATGATCCTTCGATCTGCCCCTGGGGACTGAGAATTACAGATTAATATTCAACTAGCTGGAACGATCTTCAGGAGGAGGCTCGTGGTAATTAAGTTGGTTAGAGAACACTTCAAACTTTTTTTTTTTTTTAACAACATACAAATGCTGTAAATTACCCATAGAAGGAAGACTGGTCCCTTAATGGTACTCAATGACAGTCACAAGGGAAGAGAGGAAGGGAGTGGAAGCACACACTCCTCATTTTGAAGAGACAGAGTCCTGGGGGGACTCCACCTCAGGCCCCAGACCTGAGGAGGCTTCTGTGGAAGGAGGAGTGAATATTAGAGGTGGGGCTGCCGAGCAGAATCTAGTATGCAAAAACATTGCTCTCTCTGCAGCCTTGGCTGACTCATTGTGTAGACCAGGCTGACCTTGAAGATCTGGCTTCCTCTCTAGTGCTGTAATTAAAGGCATGTGCCACTACGCCTGGCTTATATTTGATTTCCTAAACAAAAGAGGATAAAGTGGATCTTTGGAAGACTTTGTTCAAAGGTGTAGATATTTTAGAAAAGAACTTTTGGTACCAGTGCAGAATAATCTGTGTACTTTGGATTAAGTGATCTTCTAAGAGTACCATGCAGATAGCCCAGGCTGGCCTGCAACTCACTGTGTAGTTAAGCCAAGGATGACCTTGAACTTCAGATTCTCCTGCCTCTTCCATCTCCTGAGTGCTGAGGCAGAGGTGTGCACCACCATGCCTGGTTTATGTGGTACTGAGATAGAACCCACGTTGTTGAGCATGCTAAGGGAGCCCTCTAGTAACTGAGCTATCTCTCCAGTCCCATATCAGTGGTTTTGCTGTTAACATAGAGTCAAGCTGGTGAATAATTAATTGCTCATATTGAATAGTACAAGTGCTGAAGTTGTAAGTACATGTCTATTTCCCTGGTTTGGCTTGCATACCTAGATGTTTTCATAAATGGAGAAGGGAACTCCATGACTATGAAACACTGGAACTAACCACAACCAGCAGCCAATGTGACTGGGGCCCAGTCCTCATGCACAGCACAATCCTTGATGGACTAAAGATGGAGAAAGCCACCCTCAATGATGCAGTTCAGGTAGGCTGCTCTTAGAGACTGGTGGGGAGCCATTAGACAAACATAAATCAATGGTTTCTTTCTTTCTTTCGTCTTTCTTTCCTTCTTTCCTCCCCCACCCACTCTCTCTCTCAGACTCATGCATGCTAGGCAAGTGCTCTACCACTGAGCTATAACATCAACTCTATGGGGAGTCACGGAGCCAGCAGAGGATGGAGCTGCAGGGTATTCCCCAGCCAGATTGCTGGGGTCCCTGGGGCCCTGAGTGTCATTTGCTCTCATTGGCATGGCACAGATGCATGCACAATGTGGGATCTGGCAGAAGCAGGTGTAGGTGGTGACTGTCCTATACCAGGCAGGACAGAAATAGCCCTGTCTCTCTAGCAGCTTCAGCGTGGCCACCTGTTGGGGGAGAATGTTCTCAGGGATTGCTCTACTCAGCTGTGGCCACCATAAGATGTCAGCAGGAATGCAATGAAGAGAGAGAGAGGAGGAAGGTTAGGGGAGAGTCCCTTGCCTAGCTCTAGGCCTGTTTATGTGGGAAAAGGACATTTGTAGAGGAGAAAGTAAAATGGGAGAATTGGCCATGATCATCAGCTCATGAGAATGTAGGGAAGCCAGAGGCAGGACACTGCACTCCAGAATCCCCAGGCTTCTCATGAACCTCACCTTAGACCAAACAGTTGGGGAGGACACTTGACTCCTTTGGACTTTAGTTCCCATGTTAAGGAGATAATCAGTGTACTGACATTACAGGATGTCTGTGAAGATGCCCTCCTCTGTGGTGGAGCCCAGGCTGACCTTGAATTTGTTAGATGGAGAGGATGATCTTAAACATTGGATCTGTCTCCTCCCCCTAAGTGCTGGAATTACAGCCATGTTGTATGTACAGCACATGGTTGCTATTTGACAAGACAATGCACATGGGACCGACAATACAGATAGGGAGAAAGAACCCCAGTAAATTTAGTACTATTGTTATTAGTCAGCCTCTAAGTATCCCCAAATTGGGAGCAGGATCAGTGACTATGGCATATCCAGAGAATTGTATGAAGCTACTTAAAAAGATAATTATGGGTCAAATTAAACAATGTTATATCGTGGGAAAAAAGGACAGAATATGACATATCATGTGTATATAATATGATGCTATAAGATGCATGATTGAATAGAGAATGAAAATTACAAGCAGCAATGAAGATATTTGCTTCTCAAAATTCTGATTTTTTTTTCAGTTGAAAAAAATAAGGAAGCTAGGCATGGGGATCAGCTGATAGGGTGCTTGACTTGCTTGCACAAAGCCCTGGGCTCCATGCCAGGTGTGATGGTCCAGCACTTGGGGTGTAGAGACAGTAGGACCATAAGTTCAAGGCTACCCACTCTACATAGTGAGTTTGAGGTTAGCCTGGGATGCATGAGACCCTGTCAATCAATATATATATATATATATATATATATATATATATATATATTCATTCTCATGAGAGGTTCTGGGAGATCTCCAATACTCGGCTGTTCTCTGTAAGCAGCTGGCCCTGGAGGGTCTCAGTATAAGGGGAGCCCAAGGGTCACATGAGTGCCAGACCCCCAAGCTGGAGACAAGCACAGGATGTCCTCAAGCATCTACCCCAGTAATGTCAAAGCAGCCTAGATGACTCCTCCTCTGCCTAATCTGTGTCAATTGATTTCCTATTTTTAATTAATAATTCTAATTATGATGCAGCAAATTTACCCAACGGCCATGGCTGAATTAATCAGGGTCTATCGATTGGGGCTGTAGAGTTATCCCATGGTTTCTGACACCATCGATTTTCTGCTGGGAACAAACAAGAAAACACCGGAGGGCAGATGCAGCTGTCATCTTGCTGGAGCTACAAGTCCTAAACTGGGTCCATAATACCTGCCGTCCACCCCTCCACCCCTCCACTCAGCAGCCACAGCCACTAAGGCCACCAGATGTAGTGCTCCGAGGAGGATATCCCAGGCCTCATTAGTGTCCCCAGTGAAGCAGGGAGGTAACTGGCCACAGCCCAGCCCTGGTACAGGGTCCCTGCAGAAAACACAAGGGCCTTTAAGGTGAATTCAGAATTCTGCAGCTCTAGCCCCATCTCACTGCCCACATGGTAGTAAAAGCTTCAAGATTCTCCTCTTCAGCCTTGTCATTCTTGAAGAAACTAGGGGTTGGGGAGGATCAGGGTCTTGCCACAGAGTTACAGCTTAGCTGGTCAAATCTGACCTCTACACCTTTCCCATCCACAGGGGGGCTGAGTGGGATTAAGTCTCATCCAGTACCTGTGCCCTAACATGGGGTTGCTCACCAAGTAGGGACGCACAGCAGTGCTGTGTATGGTCTTGGTAAGAAAGCCCTGCCTGATCCAGGCCTCCTTTGCTCCCCAGCTCTGTGTTTGCTTCCCTGTTCTTCTCCAGAGGCCTTGAGACTTCAGCAATGCCACCACCTCTGACACCACACCTACTTGATAGCAGCATGATGAATGCCAGGCTCCTGTAGGCCTAAGTCCTCAGGACCCAGAGCCCCACTGCCCATGGGCCTTCTCTGCTGAGACCTTGCATTGCAATCTAACCCAACTTCCGGAACTCACCCAAGGACAGGAAAGGAAGAAGAGGCCTGAGCCGCCTACTCCAAAGCCAATCTGGTTTCCTTGACAGAAGGGAAAGGAGAAAGAGCTCAGGAGGGGCTGACAATTGTGGGGATTGTGTGGGATGTATGAAGTTTCATTGTAATGCTGTGAAGAGGCACAGTCAACAAATAGAAGAGACCTTGCCCCCGTCATAGCCAGAGTCCAGGGGATAAATGAGAGTACATTATGTCACAGGCTGGCTTTAGGGAGAGTGAAGGGACAGAGGGACTCAAGGTTGAAGTTGTTGGTTTGGCCCCTCCTTGACTGGGCTTTCCTAGACCTGTGCTGAGTGGTGCGTGTGTGTGTGTGTGTGTGTGTGTGTGTGTGTGTGTGATTGAATTAGGTCCCATCCAATTTGATCTCATTTTAACCTAATTACATCTGCAAAGATAGTCTCCAATTAGACCACATAAGCTCCAGGTGGACACGCATTTTGGGGGACATTGTTCAATCACTGGGGAAACAAGACTACCTCCCTCATGGGGTGGGGTTCTTCCTGAGGCTTACTTCCATTTTCCTGTTGCATCTTCATGGGCTTCCTGTCAGTGGACAGTGTCTGAATCATTCTGCAGCGAGTGACTGGGGAGGAGCAGTGAAGTCTGATACCTAGTCACTGGCTGGAACCTGGTTGTTGGTCTAGTCTATGTTCAACAACCAGCGCTCTAGAAAAAAAAAATAATCCTTGTTTTGTAGTATTGGTTTCTACAGTGTAAATATTGCTACCACACACAATTTGAAGTTGTCAAGGTGAAGGAAAGGAACATAGAGGCAGGGAAGAGGCTACACTCAGGTAGCTTCAGAACATCACACACATACAGCTTTTTAAGGACCCAGGAGCATATAGAGAGTCTATACCCATAGTCCTCTAGTCTCACTAGCCAGAACCCTTTCAGGTTTGTCACCTCTGATGACTACAACAGCTATTCAAAACTTTTACCATCTGAGGAAAGCGGGTGGTTATGAACCAGGTACCATTAACACCTGAATTCAGATCCTACTCCATATTGCTGTTATCATCTGCAGCAATCGCAGATGCTCTTGTTCAATGATTGTCTGAATAGTTTCTGTGACAGAGTGTTGGGAAGTAATGATGAAAATTAGTCTCTGGATCAAGGGACAATGGAGAAGAGAGGCATAAAACAACAATATCAGGACTGGGGATGTTGCCTAGCATGTACAAAACCCTGGGCTCCGTCCTCAGAACCTCACAAACCTGGAATAGTGGTGCATGCTGGGAATCTCATCACTCAGGAGACATAGACAGAAGGAGCAGAAGTTCAAGGTCATCCTTAGCTGCATAGCAAGTTCAAGGCCAGCCTAAACTACATGAGACCCATTTACCAACCAACCAACCAAACCAACCAGCCAAACCAACCAGCCAAACCAACCAGCCAAACCAACCAGCCAAACCAAGCTACCTACCAGCCAACAATATCCTGAGGTAGGTATCAGTTCCTCATCTATGCAATGTGGGAAAGCATCTATCCTAGAAACTGAAAGAGAACACATACATGGGAACCCCAGCCCAGTATGGGAGCAGAGAAGGCTTAGCACAGGGGTGATAAATGTGTGTGGCAAGTCTGTAGCAAGCACTTGGATTGGTGTGCTCACCAAATGGCTGAAACCCTAGATCTACTCTGGAGAGGACTAACCCAAGAGATGATGGGAAGGTTCACCTTTTTGCTATGCTGAGGGTCTGACACCCCCATATATATGTTATCCCCCATGCTTCTGTGGGTTAGAGGGAAAGTATTGGAAGAGTCCTCAGTAGCTGATAGGAGATATGAATTCTCTCCTACAATTTAATCAAAAAGACGTATTTTTATTTGTGCATATGTATATGTATGAGGGTGCCCATGGTGGCCAGAAAAGGGTATCAGATCCCCTGGAGCTGGAATTACAGAAGATTGTGTGTGTCATCCAACATGGGTACTGAGAACCACACTCTGGCCCTCTGTAAGAGCAGCAAGCTCTCTTAGCTGGTGACACATCTCTCCAGGTTCTCTTTTATATTTCCAGGCAACAAACCAAGGAATAGAACAGGGCAAAAAATTTCTCCTTATTATAGAAACATTTCCTTCTACCTAATTAACAAAACCTTTTCACTTAGCTTTCATAACCATCATGTATGGATCAATCTTTTGTCAACCACATTGTGATGACTCCCACCCTTTGACTAGAATGTGCTTTCTTCCTTTAATAACAAATTAGATCGATTATTTGCACCTATCCCATTGGTGCACATTTGCAGAATAAATCTCAATCTTTGAGTATTTTCCCTGCAACATGGGTATGCTGCCACTAGGGGCAGAAGGTTGTCACATTTAGGTATCAAAGGCTTTTATATGAGAGCAGAATGACAGCCCTAAATTTCCCAACTGAAACAGAATAATTAATTCTCTTCTTATCCTTAAAAAATGATAATTTAAAAAATCTTTCCATCCATACACTGTTCCTATCCCTGGAAGCAAGGAGTTAAACAGCATTTAAACACAGCGACTCCTCTTAGCAACGCCCTTGACAACCTGCAACATTGACAATTGTGTCTGATCCAAACTGCCTTCTTTTACAAAGCTTCCAGCTACAAACCCAATCTGACAACCAAATATCACCTTCAAAACGACAGGTTTAAATGAGTTATTATTTGTAAAGGGCTTTGAATGGTGTCTAGCACCTAGCAAGCTCTAGACCAGTATTTAGGACTATTTATTTTCAAATTTTTAATTCCTTTCCCTCTTTGCACAGGAATGTAAATTCCTTTCAACACTACAGGAATTAGCAGTGAATGAGTCTTCATTACTCTGGTTTAATTATCTGCTCCCTGTGTGTAGGGAAAAGGTTGCCAATGGAGACAGGAAGTAGTCCCAAAGGTGGCCCAGCTCAAGCAGAGACCAAGGTTCTTCCCCTGGTACCCAGACACTGGAGACCCCACAGTTTCCTCTGGTCCATGGTGGTCATCTGATTCAGGACAGAGCCAAATCTCCTAATTACAGGGATGTTGGCCAAGGGTTATTTATTTATTTTCTTTTATTCCTGAGTTAAGCCAGGAAAAGCTGCACAGCCATGGGAGGCAGCAAGATCAATTATCATAAGCAGCATGGGAGGGTGGAGGCTTGAGCAGCTAGGCCCTGAGTACTGTGATAGCCGTCAGATGCAGACAGACTGGCATGTCCTCCAGGCAGGCACAAGCAGACTGAGGGGCACTGGGAATGCCCATGGGTCCTTGGGATACTAGGGATGAAGTAACAAGAGCATCTGCCATTCATGGAGCCTCTTTTTGTGGGACGAGACAGTCCCCATCCTTTAGCACCTACATGGATGTCACTGTACAGATTCTTAGGATGTAGGGTCCACAAATGGCACACACCTTGTGTAGAGAAGATGTGGAGTGAGGCTAGTTTGTCTACCATATTTATTCACTTTGCCCCCCCATTACACTTTATTTATTTGTGTGTGTGCAACTATGTGCACACACATGTGGAAATCAGAGGTCAGCTTGTGTGCATTCTCTCCCTCTATGCATGGGTCCCAGGACTCAAACTCAGGTTGTTATGCTTGGTGCAAGCACCTTGACCTGTTGAGCCATCTTACTTGTCCTTAAATGGTTTTTCCTATGGTTAGAAACAAAGGTTCTCCAATCCTTTTTTCTGTCTTTCCTGGCTGGCTCCTTGCTGTCTGAGGGTCAAACCCTTCTCTTCCATACCCACAGGTTCCACATGCCAGAGGGATGTGGGGAGCTGAGGCCAGAGGGTATGTGATGAGATCTTTACCTAGCATAGAAATGGCTCACATGAATTCCCACCTTTCAGGTCCAGTGGCTGGGCACATGAGGGGCAGGGTAGAGGGATCTGATGGTCCAGGGAGCTGACAGAGCATAGGGAAAGTGGACCCTCAGGCAGAGGTGGTCAGACAATGCCCCTGAAAGAAAGAGAGGAGCCAGATGGCAGAGGACTTGAGGAAGGAGTGGCTTGCTTGTTGGGCACAGAGTTTGACTCTTAAGTTTCCCAGGCAAGGAGGTGATGGGGTGAAGCCAGAAGAGTCAAGTGGGCAAAGGCATGAGGGTGGGGGTGGGGGTGGCAAGTGTGATGGGATGACCAGGTAGAAGCAATTCTGAGGAGCTGCACTCCAGTATAGCACCTATCTCCAAATGGAGGTGTGGGTTTGTATCCCACTTCTGACACCAGATATAAGGTTAAATTACCAATACATAGCCAGGTGAGATTAGGGTATATTTATTGGGTAATATGCCTTACTTACAGAGCAACCTAACTAGCCAACAGGAAACATAATAAGCAATACAAGCCGATAAAACAAGAAAAAAGAAAGGGCCTGCCATATGCCTCCTCTCACTCTTAAACCTCCCTCATGTCCCCTGACCATGCCCTGCATGGACGGGCACACCTGTAGCCAGCCTCTAGGAGGCATAGGTAGGGTGCTCCCTACAGCTTACTGACTCTGCATGTGTGTGTGCACACACACATGAGTGTGTTCTCCTGGTATGTGTGCAACAGTGCTAAATGTAAGGTTAAGGAGAAAAAGAAACCCTCCAAGATAGCCAGGAAGTTACACAGAGCTGAAGAGTCTAGAGTAAGAGCCCAGGAATGATGACAAGAAATGAGATATGTAGAGATGGAAGGCATGCTCCAGAGAGCTTAATGGAAGAAGGAAAACACTAAAGGGTCAGAGAGGGAGCTGGGGAGATAGTCATCAAAGTGCTTGTCTTGCAAGCATGAGGACCCAAGTTTAATTCCTAGAGCCCTGTATAAACTGTTGGGCATGGTAGTAGGCACTTGTAATCCTGGTGCCGGGGAGGAGGAGAGGGAAGATCCCTGGAGCTTGCTGAGATTAGGAACAACCTACTTGGTAAATTCCAAGCCACTGAGAGACTCTGCCTGAAAAAACAAGGTGAGGGCTAGCAAGTAGCTCAATGGAAAAAGACACTTGCCACCAAACCTGACTATCTAGGTTTGATCTTTAGGATCTGCATTGTGGAAGGAACAAGCCAACGTCTGTAAGCTTTTTTTATGATCTCCACATATATTTGCACCACAAGATTATATATATATTATATATGATAGAGATAGATGATAAATGAATGGATGGATGACAAATAGTTTAAGACAAACAAAAACCAAATGAACAATACCTGAAGTTGTCTTCTAACTTACATATGTACACACACACACACACACACACACACACACACGATAGGTAGGTATTACTGCAGGCTTAGCCTAACAGTAAGATCATTGTCATGACCTCAGGCCTATGACCCCTGGGTTCATGTTGGACTTGACCCCTCACAAGTACTAGGGGGAGAGAGGTGTTGTGAAGGGGAAAGTGCATGTTAGTGAGTGTGCAGGTGGTTTAGTGTGCAGCCTGCGTGTAGGCACAGGAATATGGCCTATGGAGAGCTCTGGTCTTTCCTGATTCCTCCTCAGTGGACCTGGAGACCTCCCACAGCCCCCAGAGCGCTGTTCTCTTGCCTTGCTCCAATCCTGACACAACATCTTTCTTTTGCTGACCTAAGTCCAATTTACTCAGGGAAAAAAACTCTTTTTTCTCTAGCCCCAAATCAAATCACTCAGGGAGGAAAAGGGGTTGAAAGGAACCAGAGGAAATAAATGTATTCAGCAAGTGTGTTTTTATTCCAATAAAGCTTGATTCAATAACCATCATGAATATTTCATAGGCAAGACACTGCCCCCTCCTGTGGCCGGCTCTGGTCTCCAGCCAATTCTGCCCTCCTTTCCCTTGGGGCTGTACAGGCCCTTACTCCAGCAACCCAGGCAGCTCTGAGAAGAGGCAGAGTGTGGTGGGCCCCTCTGGTCTAGCGGTCACTGTTGGGTTGTCCTAGTTCACTTAGCTGGAGACATCTTTCAGAAATCACTGGAGTAGAACTCCAGATGCAGCTCAGCAGAGGCCCTAGGTCCAATCCCCAGCTTTGGAAACGAATCAAAACCTCATCCCAGAGGCAGTTGTGTTGGTTCCTTAGCCATGTGGGCATGAGAACTCTGGTATCCTGAGAAATGGCCATTGTCTTTCAAGAAGACTGGCATATGGCCCCACAGAGACAACACTTGGGGGTCCCCTATGCCCTCTTCAGCAGCTGCCCCATGTTACCCATAAACCAGCCACAGAGTGTAGTGAGAGGGTGTGCTTAGGTGTAGAAAGCCTTGGGCAGGGAGGACACTTTTCTGAGACTGTTTCCTTGTCTGTGAGGTGAAGGTGTGTTGGAATAAGAAACTCAAACCCAAATCTACCATCTGTTATGTGAGTCTTCATTGTGATTTAGACATATAGGGATTCCAGTCCTCAATCTACAAGATACTGAAGAACAGGAACCATACATACATAAGCAAATATGTATATCAATAGTTCTGCCTTCAGGACTAAGTCTAAAGTAGAAGAACACTGGCAGGATGATCCACAAGTGCCTTTCCATCCCAGAGTCTGTGGGAAGGACAGAGCCTGCATCCCTAGAAGAGAAAGAAATGAGGCAGCCTGCCATCCCAGGGCTCCGTCCAGATGGCTTCTGTGGGAGATTCTGAGGGTGATGTGCCCCCTGCCTCCCCCCTCTCCGTCCCAATACCCCTGACCTTCTGTGCTCCCTGGCAAAGTGTGGAATAAGACCCAGGTGAGTGAGCACAGGTTAGACAGCTGGGGGAGTGGAGGAGGAGAGACATCACTTTCTGCTCCTTAACTGTTTCCAGTTTTTGCAAGAGTTTGCACATTTTAAAGTGGCTCCTGGCAAGAGAGAAAAATGTCTCTCTAGGGCTATAAGATGCCTGGCAGCATGAGTGGAGGATGTGCCAGTATGGAGGAATGACTGGCCCTGGGGGAGACAGCCTGGGTAAGAGTGCTTCAGCCCTTAAGGGATTAAGGGTGTAAGGCAAGTGAGCAAGCAAGTCTGGCAGGGCAGCGTGGCTGGAGGCTCTGATAAAGTCTGGGATCAGGGACCAGTCAGAGGCAGGTTTGAAGATCCCTGCAGTGGAAGAGTATCATGCTGGCTCTGAGCCATGGCTGGCTGAGCTCAGCACTCTTTCCCTAGGCAGGGCTTAGCTGTATGGGGCCAGCAGCCAGGACTTGCCTGGGTGCTGATGGCTCTTGTATGAGGCACAGGTAAGCCAAGCATATTAGTTACTTTTCTGTTTCTGTGACAAAATGCCCCGACCAGGATGACTTATAAAGAAAATATTTTAATTGGGCTTATGGTTACAGAGGGTTAGAGTCCATCATGGTGGAGCAAAGGCATGACAGCAGGAATAGCTGAGGGCTCACATACTGATCTCAAAGCAGGAGGTAGAGAGACTTCACTGAGAAAGGCAAGAATGGCTCCAGCCTTTTGAAACCTCAAAGCCAGCCCCCAGTGACATACCTCCTCCAACAAGGCCATACCAACTGAAGACTAATATTTAAACCTGTGAGCCTATGGGGGCCATTCTTATTCAAACCACCACTCTAAGGCAAGGTGTTACCACAAGGCCGGGCCTTACCAATCGAGAGGCTTGGCCTGGATGACCCCAGAGTTCCTGTACAGAACTGATGGGTCATGGCTGATGCTCTAGCTGGCAAGTCTAATCTGCAGGATCAGGCCCAGGATGGCTATAAACATGACTGAAAACATTTGTAGAAAATACTATATTATAAGGTTGAAAGCATGAACACTGCTCTGCTCTGCTGCAACCACACAATAAATCCCAGACCCTCTTATGATTCTCACGAAAACTATGGACTACCCCCGGCAAAACACTAACAAGCACTTGTATACATCTCTCTCTCTCTCTCTCTCTCACACACACACACACATGCATATACAGAACTACCCACAAATTCAAGATGTTTGTGTTCTCCTGTATACAGACTCCAGGTAAGACCTTCTATTTGAAGTTCTAGATCCTCTGGGCTCTCAGAAAAGCCTAAATTGAGGCCCTATCCTTTGGCCATCCTCTGGATATCCAGCAGCAGCTATTTTCTCAGAATCCCAGGCTTTTGTAGACTACCTGTCAACTCAGGGCCTGAGGCTGGATCCTCCCCAAAAGAAGAAGGGCTCTATCTCTGAGCCACTAAACATGGCCTTGCACGGTGACCCAGTTTGTAGATGGCCCAGCTGGGGCTGGAGACAGTAACCATGTGCCTGGGACACACGCAGACCCAGTTAAAAGGCAGATTAATGGGTGGTCAGGTGCGAGGAAGTCGGCCAAGAAGCCATGCTGGGGGAACACAAGGCGTTTGTTTGGGTTCATGAAGCAGTTTCTGCATCCTTCCGAGCTGGCCTTTCTGAACGGATAAGCTTCTAAAAGACTTGCAGCCCAGCTGTGAAAAGGCTCCTCTGTCTTTGCTGGCTGCAGGGTTCACACAAATCCAAGTGGGGTCTGCCTGCCCAGGAGCGTGTGCAGAGGAAGAAAAGATGAATGGGCTGGATTACAGACTCTGTTGCCATGGGCAGATAATAGCGGCCAAGTGCCAGTTTTGCAGACCAAATGTCCTTACCCTGAGTGGCCAGAGAGTGCCAATCACAAGGGATTAAAACCAGCTGGGGGCATGGCCTATGGAGAAAGGCCTGAGGCTGGGCAGACAGCCAAGAATGAGACTGGGTGGGTGGGGGTGGTCTGCAGACTTGGGGAGTGGTGAGGGCTGTCATCACTGAGATTTCAGGGTTGGGACATAAGGGCTGCAGCGGAGGCAGAGAGGAAGACCTTTGGGCTTAGGGTGGAGTTGTTATGATTGCAAAAGAGCTCTGAGCAGCCTTAGGACTCAGATTGGGAAATCTTGTTGACCCAGAGGTGTGTAAGGTCCTGGAGCACAAGCCAACCTCAGGGAGAGCGTTAGCCACCACAATGGCTCCAGCAGCCCTGGTTTTGTGAGGTACCTGGATGTTTTGAGGAGCAAAGCAGCCGAAGCACATCCTGATAAGGGCAGCCTGGCCATCATCTCCACAATTCTGAGCCTTTGGCTGGGTGGTGGTGGCACATGCATTTTAATCCAAGCACTTGGGAGGCAGAAGCAGGCAGATTTCTGTGAGTTCTAGGCCAGCCAGATCTACTAAGCAGGTTCCAGGACAGTCTCCAAAGCCACAGAGAAACCCTGTCTCCAAAAGAAAGAAAAAAAGAAAGAAAGAAAAATTCCAAGCCTTGGAAGCACATCCTACTAAGAGCATTCAGGCTGTCTCCACAATTCTGAGCCTATAGTCAACCCTTCTGCCCCTGAACCTGCCAGACGTGAGCCCACCCGATGCTGCAGCAGGCCTAGAGTGGTGAGAACTCACTCAAAGCAGTGTCCCTGTTTATAACATCCGGTATGGCAGTGCTTGTTGGGAGGAAGGATTCCGATGACTGACATGGGCTGTGTTGGCCTCTGTGTCAGCCTTTGATGTACTATTATATGGAGAAACATTTTAAGAGTGGAGTTATCCCCCACTTTATGGATATGGAAAACACAAGGTCACTGTGTAAGCATAGTGAGGCAGGATTTATACTCTGGTGGGTCTAGTTTCAGAGAGTTCCTTTTAAAAATGGGGTCTCGTGCTGCCCAGGTAGGTCCCAAACTTGCTATATAGCTGAGGATGACCTTGGACTTCTGGTCTTGCTGCTTCTACCGCTCGAGTTCTGGGAATACAGGTGTGTGGTGTGCCACCATGCCCAGTTTATGTGGGGCTGGGGCTCAACCCCATGACTTTGTGCATGCTAGTCAGACACTAGCAGTTGAGCTACCACCCGAGCCTTGACTTTGGAGTTTGCAAAGTTGAAATGTGAAAGGACTTTGTAGAGTACTATGAGACTGCTAGTTATAAGGGTCAGGGGACCCGCTAGGGACAGGACAAAGATGTCAGAGTTTCAGCCCTGTCTAGCTTAGCTAAAGGCCAGAGGTAAGATGGGGCTGGAGGGAGGCAGCTTGGGCACTGGTATGGATAGAGAGGGGCTTGTGTTGGTAGGGGACCGTCGGAACTCCTCCCTGGCACTCAGCCTCCTACCAGCCCTGCTAATGGCCTTCAGGGGAAATCATCTGCAAGAGGCGATTTTCTGCTGCTCTGAGATCAAAGCCCAGCCTGGAGTGAGCCCCTCACTGGATAATGAAGATGAATCCCAGCCAGGTCTGCCCAGAAAGAGCGTTAACTAAATGAAGATGGCAGTTTAGTGACTGGGGAGTTTGTACTGCAGCCAAATTGAACTCTCTCTTCCAGCAAAGAGATGCAAAACCTGGGCTGCTGCCCAAGACAGGAGTGTGCACCCCCCAAACATGTGTGTGTGTGTGCATGCTCTCTCCCTCATCCCTGGCTGCCTGCAGCCATTTCAGGGAGGGGCTAGTCCTGTGCCGACACCTGGGTGGGGGCGTCTTTTAGCTTGGCTCATTGAAAGGCTTCCTGGACCATGGCCACATCAGAGCTAGGAAAAGGCCAGAAGCCTAGGATGGGGAAAGCTCATGTGGGAGGGGCTTGGAGTCTTCTTCCTTACTCCAGGACAAAGGGAACATAGGGGAGTCAGACTTGACTTCAAGTCTCAGCAATCACCAGCCTAAATGACCTCCAGCTAAAACCTAAAACTTTCCATCTCTTCATCTATAAGGGAGGATGAGAAGGAAAGCTGCCCCAAGATCCAGGCCTGCTGTGCTGTGTGAGCCCCTGTGGTCTCTCCCTCAGTGCCCCTCCAACATTTTCTGTAGGCTCTAAGATATGGAGGCTAGGTCTGCAGACCTAGGCTCTTATGAATTTCCAGTAATATGTAGGCACCTGCTTCCCAGGTTCTGGAACCCATGATGGGAATTCGTTCTCCTTTAAACAGGCTGGCCTCGAATATATAATCCTCTGCCCACCAGCTCCCAAGTGCTGGGCTTAGAGGCAGCCACCACCATACTGTTTAGTTTTTGGAGAATGACAGTTAACAGTGCCTTCCAGTTGCATCCCACTGTCTGCTTCCAGGAAGAGGATAGGGGAGTCAGGAGTCTGGCCAGTCTAGACCAATGGTTATGTCTAAGAGTCACCCAGGGAACTCTAAAAATGCCTGTGCCCAATCTCAGCCCCAGATCTTGGGGTGACTTCTAGGGGTGGACCCTAAGCAAGGGACTCTTCCTCCAAGATCCACAGGTGGCTCTGTTGCCTAGCCAGAGGCACACTTGGTGGATAGAGGCACCTTGAACTCTGGCTCAGGTGAGAACTCCCTGGGTGGGTGCAGTAAACACAAGCTTTGATTCAGGAGTTTGGAGTGGGCAGAGTGTGGGCAAAGTAAGGAATATGAGAATAAAAAGAATATCAAATATTTATTTGGGGAACATTCTTACAATGAAGGTAAAGAGCCACTGCGGTCTCCTGCCCTGGAGGTGTAGGATACTGGTATCAGGTCACCACCGCCAGGAGAAGGGGGGGGGGAGGGAGGGAGAGACAGAGAGAGAGACAAAGACAGAGAGAGAGAGCCCTCCTCTTCCTTATAAAGGATCATATCCACATACTGAAGCTACTCCCTAAGAGGCTGGTACCCCAAAACTATTGGTGGAATGAATTCCCACTACAGCAGAGCTTCCACCAACAGTTTCCCAGAATCCCTCAGCAGGGTCCAGGTCCAACGAGCCGGTGCTGCCCACCATCCCTCAGAGGATGGGCTAAAGCTGGGAGCCCCTCACCTGGCAGATTGCCCTCCCCACAATTAGCTCTGTCACGTTGCAGCTAGTTCCTTTTCTATCCTCTATCCCAGGTCCCTTTCCATCCTGTGTATTTCCTTCTCCATCCCCTTGTTGAAGTTTAAACTTTCAAGCGGCAGGCTCTTCTCTTTTTGGGTCCAAAGCTTGCCTCTCCTCCAAGAAGCACCCCAACACACCTTCTCCAGGAGAGTGCCTCCTACTGTATCCAGTCTGCTCTCCCAGCAGTCCCAGGCCCACTGCACTGGACTGTGAGCTTCCTGAAGACTGGACCCTTGTCTTACCATCCCTGTAGTCCAAAGAGTGAGTAATACAAGCCTTTTGTGAGGCTGGGGAAATGCTCAGTTGGTAAAGTGCCTGCTACACAAGCACGGGGACCTAAATTTAGATCCCCAGGGCCCTTGTCAAAAGCCACCGCCAGTGCTAGGTGGGGTGTGGGTAAAGACAGGCAGCTCCCGGGAGCTCACTGACCAGCCAGCCCGGCCCAGCTGGTGATCTTTAGGCTCATTGAGAGATCTTGTCTCAAAATATAATGTGGAGAGGGACTGAGTGTAACAGCCAGTGCTGTATTTGGGTTCCTCATGTACACACACATACGTGCACAGATGTCTGCAAGCACATGTGAATACATGCTTACATGCACATAAACACAGTAACAACAGACAGAATCGTTTGTAACACAAAAACATCTGTCCTTGCTAGAAGACCAATAAATGTAAATTAACTCATCATGGCAGTTCCATTTCGCACCTCCTAAATTAGCAATCGAGGGGAAAAACAATAAGCAGCACCATTGACAATGTTACATTGAAGCTGGTACACTATTACTGACGATGGTGAAAATTGGAACAATTGCTTTGGAAAGCAGCATGGCAAGGGTTATAAAAATGCCCATTTACTTTGACCCAGTAATCCCCATCTTGACATCCCATCCAAAGGAGCCATTCACAGGACTAGCCAGCATTCGACACGCACGGTGATGTTTGCTGCAACATTATCTGTAATAGCCCCCAAATGGGGAGCAACCTAAACGTTCAACTGTAGGGGAATTGTTTAAGTCAATTATGGTATATGAACTCAACAAACTATTATGCAGCCATTTAAAATATTGATGAAAACTATGTTTCATGGAAAAATGCTTATGATAAGATGTGAAATGAAAGACCTGGAATGCAAAATTATGTACATATTATAACAATGGAATGAAAACATAGGCGTGCTGATGAGAACCAGAAAGGACTTCAGAAAAATGAAATAAATTATCTTGCTAGGGTGGTCAAACTCGAGGTGATTTATTTTTATTTTTAAGCCTTTCCCTGTAATATTGGTGTAACACCACTTGCACGATGCAGGGGGTTGGGAAGCCAAATAACAAACGTGTGTTAGACAAATACAAGGGGTGGCGGTGGGGAGGAGAGCTATATCTTGGAACTTGGATCCAGTCCTGTCTCTATCCCGAAAATCCTGGCAGGATGCCCTATGGTCAGAACACACGGTGGGATTGCCGGTAGAACTGAGCCTTAGGAAAGGGTGGACATGTCAACAAGATTGCCCTGCTTTGGGTAGAGTTTCCCTATTATTCTGGTATATTTAGGAGAGGTGGGCTTCTCTGAGTCTCCTAGAAGCTGGGCCAGGCAAGGCTTCAGAGATCATTGTCATGAAGTCAAAGTTTCCTCTGCCAGGCCGAGCCTGGACATGGAAAGGCTGTTCCTTCTACCCCGACCCCTCCTGGCCTGCGAGCCGTGGGACATTCTACACGCCCAGACCTGACACAGTCCCAGTTTGTACCTGCTGTCCTGGCATAATTATTAATAGTCCTCTTCAGTCTCAGGAGTGTCCCAATTAGGACAGTCACTTTATAGGAAAAGCAGGGGCAGAGGTGGCAAGAAGTGTTGGGGGGGGGGGACTGCACCCGACATCCCAGCTCCCATAGGCTGGCTATCCTCAGAGTCCCATGCCTTCTTTCCTCCTCCATGGCCAGTTTCTCCATCCATGTTTCCACCAAGTTCTGCTACTTCTGAGGGCCACATCTCTTCTTTCTAGAACCTTCTAGGACAAGCTGCCCTTTCCTTCCTCAGGACCTCTGAGAGTTTCCGTTTTAATCAAGTATTCTTCTGTATCACACTAGCCTCAGCTCAGCCTCTGCTGAGCCAGTCAAATTCCTTTTCTCTATTCCCAGGGACATTTTTCACCTGTCCTCCCTGCAACCAATGTTATGGTAGTGCTAAGCGGGGCCATAATTCTCCCCGCTGTCATGGGGATGCCCAGAATCTACTGCTCTGACAGTGACAAAGTCCTTCAGGCTGAGTACATTCACAGATGGAGTTCTTCCCATGTACATTTTGTGCACCTGTGATCCACATACAGGGGACACGCCATACACAGAACTGCAGAAGACGACGTAGTGCCATGTCACACATACTTCCTGTGTATCAAAAATATTCATGAAATGCCCACTCCTAACAAACCCGTGCTAGGCAAACAACCCACCTGACACACATGATAGGTGTGTACATGCCTCAGACTATGCATCCATTATACACCTATGCTCCTTCTCCTTCCCTGACAGGTGGACACTCTCTTAGTGCCCCATGCTGCTTAGGGAAAACGTTCAGTTCTTAACACAGAAGCCACGCACACCCAAGTTTCTCAAGGGCTTCCATGAGGGATATTCATTACTGCTAACGAGCATCACACGCCTGGTTAATTCCAAGGCTTGGCCTGAGGGGCTGACCTAGGTTCCAGTTTCTGAAAATTCAATGGAAAGCTAAAAGACTCGGGCTGGTTTGTAGGACCGAAGGCCTGCTTGTCCCAGCCTGTCCTATCCCCAAACCCAAAACAGGGGGCTGAGCAGCTGGATTTGGGAACAGCAGTCATCTCATCCTATGGAGGGAGGTTAGCCAACTGCCGTTCTGAAGCATCAGGACCAAATCCTCATAGGGATGGCATCTCACAGTGTCTTGACTGGTCCCCGGCGTTATTGCTGCGCCATCAGCCTTTGCTTTCTTCACCTTTATTCTCCGTCCCTTAAACTAGTATGCGACCCTTGAGGTGATCTGTTTGTTTGTGCACAGCTGGGCCCTTCCTTGTCCAGTCCAGCTTCCCTCTGTGAGATACCGTCTTGAACAAGTAATATCTGTTGCCTTAGTGGAGCCCTGGGTGCAGTGGAGCCAGGATCGCTCTGATGAAGTATCTTCTTTTTTTAATTTAAGATTTGTTTATTTTATGTGTATGGGTGTTTTGCCTGGGTGTATATATATGTTTGCAATGTGCATCCAGTGCCTACAGAGGCCAGAGGAGGATGACAGATCCCTCTGGAACTGGAGTTATGGACAGTTGTGGACTGTGACGTTGGGGCTCTAGGAACTGAATCCTGACCCCCCAGGTCCTCTGCAAGAGCAACAAGTGCTCTTAACCACTAAACCATCTCCCCAGTCCTGGTGAAGAATCTTGAGTACACAGAGAGCAGTGTTGCAATGCTGCATGCACACCCTTCATGTTAAGCAGATGGATCACGTGCAACCCAAGTTGCTGCTCCTCCTGCCTCGTGGTTCTTTGCACAGGTACCCAGTGTCCAGATGTGATCCTGGGCATTGACACGATCATCTTTCTGATTGAGCATACACATACCCATCGTGAAAAGAGTGTTAGTTCTCAGTGTTTGCAGGCCTGGCGTGTGTGCATGCAATCTGTGGAAGACACTTTTTGTACTCAACATGTCCTTCCCTCAGCTGACCTTTCAGCATAGCCCTGGGGGACCACTTGGGGCAGCCCACAGCATCTCTGCTTTCCTGCTTAGGAATCTCTCTCTCTCTCTCTCTCTCTCTCTCTCTCTCTCTCTCTCTCTCTCTCTCTCTCTCCTCTCTCTCCTCTCTCTCTCCTCTCTCTCTCTCTCTCTCTCTCTCTCTCTCTCTCTCTCTGTATCCCAGATGGCTCAGCCAGTCCAAGCACAGCTTTCATGGCCAGAAATTGGTATCCTTGGTGGCCCGGCTCCCTCAGCAGGGGACAGAAGTCACAGACAGTCATACTCTTCAAGGCCATATCTCATATGCATGCCACCTGGTTCCTCAGAAGTAGCCCAGTGGGCCTGAGCCCCAGACACAGACACAGCGCTGCCCACAAAGTCCTCTTCTCTGCTTTCCCTCGCCCTGTCTCAGTTGTTGTCCCCTCTCTCTGTCCTGAGATGACTCCTAAAGGGACATGCATGTGCAAGTGTTGAAAGGTGGGATTGCTTCTCTCCCACTTGGCTCTGGGGCTCATCCCTATCATTAGCTACACTTCCTTTATTTGCACTGTCACAGTGTTCCACAGATTGGACAGACACGTGGCTCCCAGGATTTCTGTAACACAGAGCTACAGCCAGCACTTGTTTTATTTTTATTATTTTTTGACATGAGGTCTCACATGCAGCCCTGGCTGGTCTCAAACTCACAAAGGCCCACTTTTGACTGAGCTGGGATTAAAGGTGTGTATCCCCATACCTGCACCACTTTCTTATTTTTTACATATTTTTTTTCTATTTTGTGTGTTCATGTGTGGGTACCCAGGCACACACATAGGTTGTGATATGCAGAGGACAACTTGTGGGAGTGGAGTCTCCCCTTCTACCATTTAGTTCCCAGGGATCAAAGCCAGGTCATCATGTTTAGTGACAAATGTCTTCCCCCAACACACGCACTGGCCCCAGATGTACTCTTGCCCAGATTTCTTAGCAGTCATAGTGTTTCCCATGGATTTGTATATCGCTCTTTCATCTTCTAAGTTCACAACTCCTAACTAAAGACAAGCCCCAGGGAAGAAGTCGGTAGAGACACAGATTCAGTAAGTGAAGTCAGGGGAGTGTCCCTGCTTCCATGCAAGCTGGATGCAGCATGATGGATGCTCACTGATGCCTCTAAGTGCTTGTTCGTCCTTTCACAGGGTCAGGGTTTCCATACCAGGCTCACTAGATGGGCCCCCTGTCTTCTCTCCAACTCCTCCTTCTGAGCTCCTGCCTTCTCCCCTTCCCTGTCTCCCTGGGCACCCTCCCATGCCCCAGGGACTCCTGCAAGAGGGAAGCACAGGGACAGTCTGCCTGAGTCTCCTCCAGGGAAGTCTATTGCTATTGCCAGCAATAACCTAAGCTATTTTGTTGAGCCCCACACTGGAAATGACATTCCATGGCCTATTAAGCTGTGTGCAGGTGGCCTGGGAAGGCAGTTCCAGGTTCCTGTCAGGTCAGTGTGAGGCCAGGAGGGTGGTAGAGCCAGACCCTCCAGTTGAGTCCCATTTGCTCTTGGAAGGCTTCCTTCTCCCTCCAGCCATCAAATCTGAGGAAGGTTAGTATTTCTCATCCTTGAAGTGAACCAACTGATCGAACACCTATGGTAGCCAAGGGATAAATTAACCCATGGTCTGCCAAAGCTAGCCCAATCAGTTCTCCTATCAGGGCACTGCTAATGGCTTCAGGAGGTAGCTTCCTCAGCTGCTTCACGGGGATAAGAACAGCCACTCTGGGATTACGTGAGGGTAAAGACAGTCACACACAAGTACCTAAGAGAGTCCCTGGAGGCTCTAGTGTTCCATAGCAACTACATGGGCTGAGGACATGGCTCAGTTGGCAAAGAGATCACTACACAAGTATGAGGACCTTAGTTCAACACCCCAGGTACCATGTTAAAAAGCCAGACATGGTGGTGTGTGCCTACAATGCCAGGACTGGAGGGCTGAGACAGGAGGGTGCTTGGAGGCCAGTCAGGCTAACTGAATCATGAGCTCCAGGTTCAATGAGAGACCCTATCTCAAAAAATAAGGGGGAGAATGACTGAGGAAGTCACCTGATGTCAACCTCTGTCCTCCACAAGCATTCAGTCACATGTACACCCCACACACACACATACTGAAGGGACCAGCCCCCCATTTCAGCAGCCATGACAGTAACACATGCTTGCTATGACCTTGCCTTGGTCACTAAGAGGTCAGATGCCTGCCTTGTGGCAAGGAGCCAATCAGAAGTTAGCTGGTGGCGCTATGCTTTACAGCTCTGGGTGTACTTTATGGACAAGCGCACAGCAAAGACGCACAGAGCATAGCAACCACCCTGGGAGGGCCTATGGGCCATAACAACCAGTTGGCCAATCAACACAGGGCAAGCCCTCCAAGCCTGGAGGCACACCAATCCTGAGCCTGTGCCTACCCCTAGACACTCCCCTTATGCTGCCCTACAAGATCTCTCGGCAGCCGGTTCAAGCTATCTTTTCTAGCCACCCACCATGGTGGCTGGGTGAAAGACCCAAGCTAACATGGGGTTAGCTCGTTGAACTACAATAAAGCCTCATGCAGTTTGCTTTCGAATCTGCCTGGTGATTGGGGTGACCGAGGTCCTGGGCTGAGACCCCGGAGACCTGAGTTTTTCCGGGGGGTCTAACATTACAACCTAGAAAATCTCTATCTCTTTTGCGGTCTCTCTTCTCAGTCTGGGAGCCCTCCCAAGGGAAGCCGTCAATTTCCCCATCAGACTAGATTTTTTCTGCGTCCTCTTTCTCATTATATGGAAAGTTGTGTGTAGGGGAAAATAAGCCACGACTGTTAGAGGCTGGCTGCAGGTGTGCCTAACCACGCCTGTCAGGGCGTGGTCAAGGTGAGGTCAGGATGATGCATGAGAGGTGCTTAAGGGGCAGCAAAGCACATGGGAGCCCCTTCTCCCTGGCCTGGCTGCCTTGCTGCCCTGGTATGCTCTGCCTTGCTTTTGGCTGGTGTTTATCTGAATAAAGATATCTCTAACCATACAGACTATGGATCAGCTCTCCTTATAGGTGTGTTCTGGGGTAGGAGCCTGCTGTCTCCAGCACTCTGGTGGTCTCCCTGGGGCCTAGCCTGAGGGCCCATCCCCAGATCCAGCTCCTCCCTCTCAGGCAGGTTTGGGGATAAGGACAGAGAGATCTTATCCTCAATGCCCCAGCCTGCCTTCCTGAGAGCCACAGGATACCCAGAGGCTCCACTAACAGGAAACATAAAAACAGGTTGCAACACCGGGAGAACCCACTTTATTATCTGCTAATGGCGGCACTTTAGCAAAGCAGTTTTAGGCCTAATAAAACTTTTTTATTATTTCAGTCTTGGCTAGGAGAGGCAGGAAAGGAGACAAGCTCAAAATCAGGGAGCAGAGGGAGGAGTAATTAACAAGATTCATAATGGAAGCTTCCTGAGAGAGGTCAGGGAGGATACACTGGGGTGCACACCTGGGTTTTTATTAATGATGGTGTGACAGAGAGGGGGGAGGAGCTGAGAGTTCTGAGCCGGTGCAAAGAGCAAGTGGTGCTTCCCAGCCTCTGGGCCCTAGCTTTTCCTTTGTGTAATGGAGGGATGTTTAGATTAGGGGCATAGCTCAGTGGTAGAGCACTTGCCTAGCAGGTACAAGGCCCAAGTTCCTCCCACCCCCACCCCATACTGTAGTATATAGATAATGAACAAACATAATGAAATCAAATGACCTCTACAATCCTTGCTGGGGCTCAGCCAGCCCACCTTTGTGCCGCTGTTTGCCGCAATTTCCCACTCTTACCTCTTCTTGCACTCAGGGAGATTGAGCATGACCCTAACCACAAATACAAAGTTTAGGGGTGGGAGATGCACCAGGGTGATCACTGGCTCCATTCACAGATGGGGAAGCTGAGGCCCAGTCAAGCCAGCTCACCTCTGCATCAGTTACAGTTCAAAGTCACACCTCCTGCAGGGCAGATGCCAAGCTGACCTGGTCTGCCTCCAAATCCCGAGATCTCCCTACCATCTGATGCTGTTTCTCAGAACAGATGATAGGGAGAGAGAGAGGCTTGCTAATCCAATCACCTGGGCCTCTCTGGCATGTGTCCCCAAGTGGCACCTGGATCCAGAGCAGGAAGGAAAAACACAGGAGCACCAGGCAGGCTGGGTTTAACTCTTCAGCAACCTATGGGCTGAACAACCCACCCAAGGCACATACTCCTGCTGGCAAGGCAGAGGCAGTGGCCCTCAATCCGGAGACAGGAATGAGGGGGCATCAACAGGTCAGTCAGAACAGGTCACTCTTAGGAGCTTGTTGGAGAAGCTAAGTCTCCAGCCTATGGCTCAGTCCACCTCAGACCTACTAAGCACAAACTGAATAGTCTACTCTATACAAGTAAGGACATTACCCCGCACTGTTGCTTTAAAGAATCAAATCCGTCATTCCACTGAAACTTGTCTTCCTGAGTAGATGAGAACAGGGAGAGGCATTCGTCCTACAAGGAGAATGTTAACAAGGACAAGTGTCTCCAGGAAGGGATCACAGGGGTGGCAGCTCCAGGAAGGAGGAAGGGCCTCCCAAGTCTCCATCATCATTTCACTTACTTCTTAAGGAAGAAAGACTGGCCAGCTTTCTACAGAGGGGAAGTGGGCTTCCCAAGCTTAACCACAGTCTCCATGTTCAAAGTCACCAGCATTGTTCTCTGAAACTATAGCATCCAGGGAGCCAGCATTGCCCCAACGCCTGGTGCTGTTATCAGGGACAGGCTGGGATATCTGCAGAGTTCTCTGGGCTGGGCCAGGTAGAGGCAGGATCAGCTGCCCTCTCCAAAGAATAATGAAAATAGGGGATCTGGGGTGATGGGGGGATGGCTGAGAGTCAGCAAGGCTAACACATGCAAGAGGTGGATAAATGCCAAAGCTGTGATTCAGCAATGCAGAGAGCAGCTGGGACAGCTGGGGAAGGTTTCTTTCGTGAGGTTCAGGTTACAGGTGAGTTATTGGGGCTCAGATCAGCAGTGTGTATGTGGGTGACTGCAGAAAGAAAGACACTTCAAAGCGGCTCTTCATCAGGACTCTAAACCATTCCAGATGTTTCTGAGGCATTCAGGCCCTTTCCCCTCTACATACGCTAATTATCTTTTAATGACACTCATTAATGCAAATTCAGCAGGAAGTGTACTTCACAGAGAAGTGTGCCCTGGTGCTCCAGGTGGGGCCCCTCCAAGCCCTAAGAGCAGGGGATGCTC
Source organism: Cricetulus griseus (assembly GCF_003668045.3). Taxonomy (NCBI): domain Eukaryota; kingdom Metazoa; phylum Chordata; class Mammalia; order Rodentia; family Cricetidae; genus Cricetulus; species Cricetulus griseus. The sequence continues at coordinate 176,207,147 of NC_048597.1, read as the reverse complement.
TGTAGTGGGAGTGGGGGTAAGGGTCCAGGCCAGGGGCTGATTGTGTGGGCAGAGGCAGCAGCTCCAAGTGGAAAGTCTGGTGGGTATACAGGAGGAGTTGAGAGCATTCTAGAACACATTATTTCCATGCTTGAAGTCTCTCCTAGATATAAGTTCCAAATCACAAGAATACCATGGATGGCTGTGTCAGTTGTGGACTGCTCAAGGTACCTGGCCAAAGGGAAAAACAGAACTGAAACCCAGCAGGCCTTCAGCTTGACACTGGACACCTAGCACAGGGTCCTGTCCACATGGAGGAAGGGTTACTTTCTACAGCCTTCAGAACAGGGCCCTTTAGGCTAGTGGTAGCCCTACCTGAAATTGTACCTTTGTTCCTGTTTTGTTTGCAGAGTCAGGAAGTCCATGTAATGAGAACTGACTGTGTGGGATGAAGAAGATGCTTTGAGATGAGCAGCTCTGTTACTCCTGCTTCTGGAGAAGAGGCCGATACCCTGGGACACCCAGTCTTTTGTATGTGGGTCTACAGGCTTCTCTGCCCTCACTATTTCATGCCCTGGGCACACACAGCGACCAGGAGGGGCAAGCCCTCTTTGAGCAGGGCCCTGAAGGAGCCTCTGGCTCCCTCCCATGTGAGGCAAGGATCTCCTGTGGGCCTCACTTTTGTAGTCTGTGTAGAGGGGACCCCCTCATCTCCAAGGGCTTCATGAGGGTAATGGACTCACATGGAAGGAATGCATTGGCCCCTGGGAGGTACCACACAGTCATAGGCTTGAGCACTAAGGCTGCTTCATATCACAAGTTCAGTGAGGCCCTAATATTCAAAGGCTAGCAGACCTCAGCCTGTGGCCATATCTGCTGCCCCTTGTTTCCATAAATAAAATGTTCTTGGTTCACAGCCATGCCCTTTCTTTGTATTCTACAATGGAAGGGTGCAGTAATTTCCATGGAAACCTCATGTAGGGCTCATGAAGCCTAAAATGCTGGCTAGCTGGTCATTTACTGAAAAAAAAAAAGTGCCAACATCCCACCCCCATTCACTTATGAAGCCTTCTAACCACTCAGTGAGTTAAGAACTAATATTTTCCTACCCTCTCACGGGTGAAAGCTGAGACACAGAGCACTTGAGAGGGAAGTGGCAGGCATGGGATCCAAACCAAGGTGGGTGGGGGTCCATGCTCTCAAAAATCAAACTGTCACCCTTGCCTTGGAGAAGCTTTTCTGAAGACAGCAGTTAGTTAGGGACAGATGCATAGACTTCATCACTTGGGGTGAGGCAGGGCCAGGAATAGGAGCTTCATTAAGGAAGGTTCATATGAAGCCAGGGAGCAGGTTGTTTTCTACAGAGTTTAGCACTAAGGAGGGGGGGTGTCCAGTCTTCTCAGGCTGCTGGGACAGCTGTCCCCAAAATGGGTATCTTAAAATAACCAGAAGTCATTTTCTTGTGGAGCCAGGTCGGAGAGGCTCTGCAATAAGAGGTCAGCAACACCAGGCTCCCTCTTCAACCTGTTAGCTCCCCTCTTTGCCTCCCGGCTCTCGGTACTTTGCTAGTGGGCCCTGTCATTCCTAGGCTGCACCTGTTAACTCCAGTCCCTCTCTACAGCTGTCCTTCCATGGCATCTTCTCAGGCAGACAGCAGCCATGTTGGATGAGGTGTTCACTGCTTCAGGATGACCTCATCTTTAATCGAACTAATTGTGTCTGCAAAGACCCTATTTCTGGGAGCTGGGGAGGTGGCTCAGTGGAAAAAGTGCTTACTATGCAGGAATGAGGGCCTGAGTTATAGTCCACAGCACTCATGGACGAAGCTTTATGCAGCAACACACACTGTAGTCCCGGATGGGATGAAGTCCACTGCCCAGACAGTCGTCAGTTACCAAGCTCCAGGTTCTGTGAGAGACCACAACTCAAAAAACAAGCATGGAGGGGCAGGAGAGAATGTTAAAGCCCTTGATGCCAAGGCATGTGATCTGAGTTCAATCACATGCTGGAGAGAGAGAATAGACTACTCCAAGTTGTCCTCTGACCTCTACAGGCATGACACAGGGTGCATGCACCCTCTCTGTCCCATAAAATAAATAAATGCAATGCTAAAAACTGACCATGGTGGAAAGCAACTGAAGAGTCTAGCTGATGTAGGCCTCTGACCTCTGAATGCATACACACGGAGAATCTGTGTCCAAATAAGATCACATTGGGGGGGGGGTTGGGGCTAACACTTCAATATTTCCCTCTATCTCTCTTTCCCTCACTTCCTCTCTCTCTCCCTCCTTCCCTCCTTCCTTTGTGCCATTATTTTTTAAATTTTTTTTATTAATTTATTTTTTACATTCCAATCCCAGTTCCTTCTCCCTCCTCTCCTCCAGTCCCCCCCCACACACCTCCTATCTACTTCTTGGAGAGGGTAAGGCCTCCTCTAGGAAGTCTACTAAGTCTGTTCCATCATCTCATTGAGGCAGGACCAAGGTACGTCTCCACTCCCCACACCCCTGTGTCTAGGCTGGGCACTTTGTGCCATTATTTATTGAGGTCAGTCTTATGTCACTCAGGAGGAGCCTGAACTTCGGATCCCCCTGATTCTGTCTCCCCAGGTGTTGGGATTACTGACACATGCCACCACTCCCAGTACACAGTGCTGGGGCCGTACCAGGGCTTCGCACATGCTAGGCAGACACTCTACGTCTTGAGTTACACCCTCACCTCCCCAATGATTCTTTTCTGAGGGAACACAGTTCAGCCTGGAAGGGACTGTTCCTCACCTACCCTTTCTTGAGAGCTGACAGGAGACCAATCAGAAAAAGAGGCCTCAGACAGACACCTGCCATAGTTTGTGTGAGTCTCCACCAGTGCTCACATGACACCCACCTAATGATATTTCTTGGTACATGTGTCTGCTTTTAAGTGATGCATGGCTTCATTAGAAATGTCAAATGAGGTTTTCAGAAAGGAAAAAAAAAACAATCAAGGAAAAGAGGCAAAGAGCACACAGCTCCCAGGCCTCAGTTTTGGGCTGTTGAATCAAACCTCTTCCAGAACTTTCTTTATGTCTCTGCAGGTCAGGAGACCTTTGAGGCTGGGCCTGGCTCTCCTTCCTTCTGACTTCATCAGGCAGGCAGGCAACCCAATGATCATCTCAAAGACAGGCCCCTCATGCCTCTAAGCAGTGAGGCCGCTGGGCCTCAGTGCTGTGGGGGTTGCTGCCCAGTGGCTGAATCAGATGTAGACGAGGGGTACACTGCCAGGCCAGCTGGGATGCCCAGACTGTCCTGGGGCAGGACAGCTCCAAACTGACCCCATCTGCTGTCCTGGCAGGGCTTCTGAGGGACATCTGGGCCAGGCCACATTGGTGCCAGAGGACATGCAGCCCAGCAGCTCTTCACCAGTGTGTTTGCACAGCTAACATAATTATGCCCGCGGGATGTTGACACAAAAGAAGCCATGTTTAAAGGCCTTATCAGCTACCCAGAGAGTCCCAGATTACTGTACCGGAAAGGTTGTCTCACACAGGCAACTCAGGGAGCATCCATCCAGAAAGGCTGGCTGCGGGGCTGGTCCTGCTGATAAGCCAGGAGCTGCTGAGGGGGCCAGGAGCAGACCCCAGGAACCTCTAATGATCCTACAAGGCTCAGCCATTTATTCATTCAACAAACACACCCTACCAGCTTCTAGTCAACCGAGCCCCAGGGACTCGTGGCAAAGACCCCAGCACTAGCCTCAGATGTGAAGGAAGATTTATAGAAATGCTGGAACATTTATAGATAAACCACTCTGATATCTGGGATGGGGTGAAGGGGTGGGGTCAAGGTGAGGATGGAGATGAGACAGGAGCAGCCAGGGGCTGACACTTGAAGCTACACAATGACCACACAGGATTCAGGGCATGAGTTTGTGTTTGCACATATGTACAGTCCATATGCCACAGAAAGGGGCTTTTGGCCAATAACAAATTGTATATGTGACAGTGGTTCTGTGAGACTATACTGCCAAGTGACATCATAGCCATCTCTGTCGGTCTACTCTAATCACTCAGTGACATATTTCTTGATCTATACCTCCACCATTAAGTAAAGCCTGGTGGTATTCCAAATGTTCTTCAGTGAGTACTGACTCATTCATAGGCCCCAGGAAGAACATTCCTCTTCTACCTGCCATGCAGAGCCTCTAGGAGCCCAGATAGAAGACCTAGGCTGAACCTGTGGATCTCAATCATGGAGTTACTGTATGATGTCCCCAAGGGAGACTGAGATGTGCCTGTCTCTGAGGGGTTCAAAGACCTGCATGGAAGAGGTAACTTCTTTCTATAGCCTAAAGGTGCTTCTGGAGCTGTCAGTCTTGCGTTCATGGGCCCGGCTCAGTTCACAAGGATGATCAAAGGAAATACAGCACATGCCAACACTGTGGTCTGTTGACACCCAGTGACTGGGCTGTGCTGGGTGGCCAGCAGGTGGTGAACAGGGAGAAGAAGACTTGGCTCTGGGGATCCAGGATGGGCAAGTAAGCCTCACTAGGAATATTATGAGCTCTAGGCATTACCATCAACAGACAAAATTCCAGCTGCTGGGCTGGTAACATGGTTCAGCTGGAAAAGCATTTGCCTTACAAATGAGTTCAACCCCCAGAGCTCAGAAAAAAAGGGGGTTCAAGTCCCAGCAACACAAATTTTAAAAGGCCAGATATGGTGGTACGTGCCTGTAATCTCAATGATGGCAAGATGGTAGGAGGATCCCTGAAGCTTGCTGGCCAGCTAGTCTAGCCTACTTGGTAAAGTTCCAAGTCAGTGAGAGACCCTTTCTCAAATAAAAGGTAGAAGGTGCCTGAGGAGCAACCCCACGGGTTATCCTCTTGACCATTATATACACACGTACACTCACAGACACCTACACATATGAACACATACACACAGACCATAATTACCATTCCTTGTTGACCTCCTGGGCAGTGTTCTGTTAAAGTCTTTGCAGGCCTCAAAATAGCTTCCTTGGGGGCACCCACTTGGCACATCCATGTTACAGCTGGGGGAGATGAGGTGAAGTGACCTATGATCCATGATCTTGGGCCCTGGCTCCTCTCAAGCGAGAGGACACAGCAGGGGAAGCAGATACCCAATGGTAACCCCACCTCATCTCACACACAACCTCAGAGTGAGCACTAGAACCTGTCACCTTCAGAATTCAGAGGTGACCATTTGCAGATTAGCTACAGTTGCTGCATGGATACAAACCCCTGCAGGTTGAAGGAAGGTAGAAAATGATTCCTCATTAAATTCTCATTGCAGAGAAGCCTCTGTTGCAGGTTCCAGCTCTGGAGCGCCTGGGCCAGGCAAACGGTCAGGGTGAGGGGAGAGGTAGGAAGGAGGAAGGCTGGTGCATTTATCATTTTAGTTTACAGATGGCAATTAGCTTCTCGAAAGGGACAACCTTTCTGCCTCCTGCCCCCAGCCATGGGGGAAACATTGACATTTAGCATCTGCAAGCTGAGTGCCCCTGAGGGAGGCTTTTTTTTTTTTTTTTTTTTTTTTTTTTTATAGGGACCTGGGCTGAGGATCTGATTTCACCTTTCAGAAAGGGGAAGTTGGCTACACTGGAAGAGGTTTGTGAACTTTCTGGAAAACTAAGTGCCGGTACCTGGGAATTATGGCCCACCTGGTTTCCAGACAGCTGGATCACCCCTTCCTGATCTAGACTCATCTCCATCGCAGGCAGAAAGAGCATGCAGCTGGGCATGGTGGTGCACACTGTAATCACAACACTCAGGAGGCTGAAGCGGGGGTGGGGTCAACACATGTTCTAGAAGATGCCTGAGTGGAAGGGTAATTGGCCTCATATGCTGCATTTGCTAAGGGAACTTGCCAAGAGAACCATGAAGCCCCTGTTCAAGTTGTGGGTTCAGGACTCCAGATAAAAGCCCCACAAAACAACAATCCCAAGTTTTAAGTCACACAGCACTTACACTACAACAAAGGAGGGCTGCCTGCATTCTCTGCTGGGAATATGGCAGCCTGATGAATTATTTTTAAATTGCAGCTCAAGCTGCAGATGACAAGACCATGCAAAGGTGAGTGCAGGGAAAACCAACCAGGACCTGAGAAGGGCAAGGAGAGGGCTGGGTCCTTGGAGGACCCTGAGTTTTCTGTTCTGGCCAGATGAGTCCCTTCCATCTAAAGAGATGGCAACATGGCTCAGCATGCAAGGAACTTTCATCCAAACTTAATTGTTTGAGTTCAATTCCTAGGACTCAGGGAAGGAGAAAACTAAACTTAGGCAAGATGTTCTCTGACCTCCATGAATGTGCCATGGTACACAGGTCTGCATACATGCGTGCCACATACACACATAAAATAAATAAATAGGGCTGGGCATGGTAACACATGTCTTTAATCCTAGACAGGTGAGTGGATCTTTGTGAGTTTGAGGCCAGCCTAATCTACATAGTGAAGCCATAGATAGATAGATAGATAGATAGATAGATAGATAGATAGATAGATAGATAGATACGCAGGCAAGTGGGCAGGTAGATAGAGGCTGGGATAACAAGCAGAAAAGCAGCAAAGACCTCAGATTTATGGGAGTTGACTCTGAAATCTGCCATTCTAGACACAGGCTCATAACTCTCCCTTTTACGCCAAAGGATTTGGTTTCAGCACCACCGAAAAGCTGAGAAGAAATGGGTAGGGGAGCCAGGCTATGCAGATGTGGAGGCAGTGAGCCAACAGAAACGGAGTTTTAGGCAGGCTTCCTGACTCCTTGTGGCTTGCACTTTCATAGCTGACCAGAACTTAAGACTCCCAGAACATTTCAGGCCATCTGAGGCCCTCTTAGGCACCTGCCCACTCACTCACTCGTTTGGACTCTGGGGAGTGCAAGCTGAGCTGTCTAGTGGAACTTCACACATTTATAATAGATTTATAAGGCCGTGTGGATATGTTTGCTTTCTTTTTTTTCAGTTCCTCATAAGTGATGCCATTATGGCAGCCATAACTCTTATTTACTCCATCAGCAGGCTGCTGGCATCGGCACAGAAATAGATTTGGAGAATTTATCTCATACACGCATCGTGAGGAGGCGACAAAGACGCACAGGTGAGATTTATGTTGGTGGGGGGCCGGCATCCATCACCCCCACTTTCCCATTAAGGGCTGCTCCTCCAAGAGAGACATTACCCTTCTTAATCAGAGCAAAGTAATTGTTTAAACTTCCTCCCTGCGACAGTTCATCACTCCTCATTACTCGACAGGTGGGGCTGTGCAGGAGGCTTTGGGATAACCATGAGTTCAGTGGCAAATTATGATCATGAGATAACAAGGGTAGCCCTTTGGTCCTTGTAACTGCACCCAATGACAGGTGCTGGGCCAAAGCCACAGTGCCCTGCAGAATAGATGCCTGCATGTTTGCAAACATGTCTGATAGATTTGTGCACTGAAAGTGCACCAAGGCTCTCAGCTTCAAATACTCCAGCCTCGTTCCTGATCTCCCAATACTTAGCTCAGAGCCAGACAAAGGTGCTCAAGGGTGTACCCATACTCTTGCTTGTTAAATCATGATTTTGGGAGAAGGGGCACTAAATATGGCATCTTCAAATCAACATGCTTAAATTCCTTACAGTGTTAGTAGCAGCAACAGCATGGCAGGATCAAGTGGCCCAGGTAAATTTGAAAGTGTGGTAGACATGGAAGAATGGTTTGCACTTGTTAGTTAATTCCTCCAGTCCCATCCTGACCTCTCTTGCACTGCTGCTAGTCATTGGCCATCTCAGCTTTGGGGACCTTGTAGTTGCTACTCAGGGCCTGAGATCCCCACTCTGGATATCCTTGAACCCTATCATGCCCCCTCTCCATTCCCAGCCACCACCACCACACACTCCCACCCCCACCCCAGCCCCCTGGGTCTTCCAGAGGCCTTGGTCTTCCACATGCTAGTTCCCCTCTTGGCCATAGCTACTATCCCAAATCTCCCAGCAGCTGTCCTGGCAGGCTTGGCTGTGTGCTGTCTCCCCTGGTTCACTTGAAAGCTGACTGGTACAGTGGCCCCCTAACCAGTCCCCCTGCACCAACATTACCCCCACCAGGCCAGTGCTCATCGTTCACTGCAGCCTCCCACATGGTCTCAAATCCTCAGGGCTGGTTAACTTCTTCTTGGCTTACAGTTCTCTCCAGCTCCTGTGAGAGTCTCCCTTAGGCTGATCCTCGTAGGCACCCTTGGTTTTGGCTCCCATCCTTACCTGCTCCAGATCAGCATTCTTCCCTCAGGTTTTCCAACATTCTCAACAGGGTGGGAACCTTTTCCGAACTCCAGGTGTTAGCACATGCAGGAAACAACCCTCCCCACTGCAGCCTCTTCTCAGAGAAAAGTCCAATTCATCCTGTAAAATTCATCCAGCCCCAGCTGGAGGAAAGGTCCCCCACTGTCACAAGGCAGAGTGGGTGGCCCGGAAAATGTGAAGGCGACAACTAAATACTTGTGCTCCAAATGAACTATCAGAGGTCCCAGTGTCAAAAAGCACACTTAAGGTCCTCCATGCCTGTCTTCATCTTCTGTGTTGTGGAGAGGCAGGGCCCTAAGGAGCAACCACTTCTGGAGATCTAAGACAGCCCTCAAACCTGGGGTACAGCCAGGATACCTGGGTGATGGATGGCAGCTGAAAGGAAGAAAGAAGGGAGACAGGAAGTCTAGAGAGAAGGGACTATGAAAGGAAAATGCAAAAGGCTGGTGTTTGGAGTTTGTTTGTTGCTTTTAGATTTTTGAGATAGGGTATCATGTAGTCCAGGCTGGCCTTGAGTTTGCTAATGTGGCAGAAGATGACCTCTGACCTTGGACTTCTGACCTTTATGCCTCCTTCTCTTGAGTGCTGGGATCAGAAGTGTGCACTACCAAGCCCAGTTTATCCCCTGCTTGGGATAGAACCCAGGGCTTCATGCATGTTAGGCAAGGTCTCTGTACTACATCCCTAGCCAGGGAATAAATAGCCCTTGATTTTATAAAAGCAAGTATTTTCTAGAAGCAAGCATGGAAAGCAGGGGATATTTCCAGTGTAGACACAGGACGTAGAAAAGTGGAAGGCATGGACATGAGACCTGGGTAGCTGGATCACTATCCTCTAGGCTCTAGCTACACAAGGAAGAGTAAATTTCACTCAGTCTTGATAAAATAACCTCCAAATTCCAAAAGGGATTGCCCACTGCCCTCACACACACAGTTTACAATCAAATGGTACCAATTCCCCCACCCCCTGCCCCAAGCCTGCAGACTGCTGAATCTTCAGAGTATTTCATGAATATGATGTATAAATACCCCGGGCCACTGGCACTAAAGATTCAATAAAATGATGGAAATTCATAGGCCCAGGATAAAGCTCGTTTAAAGTTCATATTCTTTAGCTAATGCAGCTTTCAATTATGCTCACCCATTTTAGGCTGCAAAAGATGTAATGTTAATCAAACATTTAATTTGCAAGTGTTTTTCTTCGTAAATGTCATGTACAAGGAGATACTCAGACGTGAGCCACAACATAATGGCTTGAGGTGCCTCATTTGGAAATGTGTATCTGCACTGGTGAGTGAGAGTATGGGAGACAGGCAGCCTCTTCTGGCCCTGATACTCTGTGAGTTCCTTTCTTGTTACAAAGTGGGAACATTCAGAAAACAAACCTGGAGCTACTTGCAATGTTTGGTAACACTCAAGTCCCAATTCAATTTTCGCAGTCAAGATCCAGCCCTTGCAGCCTGTGCGGTAAATGGGAGCGACCGCCTTGTTGGTCCATGACTAGTTATTAAATTGCAATAGTAAGACCTGATGTGGCCTTTCCAGGATACAGACCAGCCTTGATTTGCTCTGGAATGTTCTGTAGGAAATTTCCATCTCTCTTGAGGGTGCCCACAGCACTAAAGCAGTTCAGAATCCCAGAGGTGGAGGGATGAGTGTTGGAGGTTCCTGGGCTGCTCTGACTGAATGACACCACCCAGCTCCCTCTTCCCCAGGGAGGGAACATTCTAGGGTGGTCCCTCCAGGTTTATGGTATGCATGTGATCCTATGAAATCTATTGGTCTGTTAGTGCCCATCCAACACGCCTAGCCCTGAAAATCTTTGATCTCTCTCATTGCTTGCTACTCTGGATTGGTGCGATGGGGAAGGGCTTCAGGAGATCAGTCAGAGTAAAGGGGTGGATAAAAGAATCCAGGTTGAACCTTTAGAGCTTCATTTCTCCCATCTATAAGATGGGACATCAAAATACATCTATGCTAGGGCTAAGAGACAGCTTGCCTGGTAAAGTGTTTTCCTTGCACAAGGACCTGACTTTGACCACCAGAACCCATATAACAATACCAGGTATGGTGAGATGCACGTATGATCCCAGAGTTGAGGAGGTGGAGACAGGAGGATCCCTGGGACTGGTCAGCAGTTGAGTCTAATTGATGAGCTCTAGGCAGTGAGAGACCCTATTGCAAAGGAGGTGGATAATATTCTTGAGGTTGACACTCAAGGTTAACTGCTGGTCTACACACATAAAGTTGCATGTACACCCACACACATGCGTACTCATAAACACACACAAACACACAAAAATATATACTCTACCTATTATAAAAAGGTAAACACAAAGCCTTACACACACCGGTACTCAGTACATGTTAGTCCCTGCCCTCATGAACCAAATACTCCCGTAAGGGCAGTCATGCAACAGAGAACTGTGCTCAACCCTGCATCTTAAGCCTTAATCTTCCAACTCCTGGGTCAGGCAAAGAGTTCCCCTCATTCTCCAAAGAACAAAGGTGACCCCTGTCCCAGGGAGCACTAGGTTGTAGTGCCAGTAACACAGACAGGCACGTGGCAATCTGCCAACAGAAAGGAGCACAAGGGATGCAGGAGACTAGAGCCCTAGACCAGGCCCCATTGGGAACAGACCATGTGACTTTGGGCCTCAGTTTTCCTATCCATAACATGCAGGGGGTGAAATCTATCCTCTCCATGTTCTCTCAGCCCTGTCCTTTCTGACTGCTCTGAGATGCCAGAAACAGTACTCCCGCAAGCCGCATGCAGACTTTCCTCACTGGGAAATTAATTCAGTCTTCAGTGTTGCAGTCTATAAATTACTGGCCAATCTGTTTCAGGAATATTAAGGGAACATTTATAAATTGCTCCTAGTATTCAATGCTGCAAAGTAAAGATTCTAGGGATCCAGATGTTCATCTTACTTAAAGCCACCGCAAGGATCCATCTTCCCCAACCTTCCCATCAAGTCAGGAGCTGACTCTCTCCTGGGTTCCCTGTCTCCTGCTCCTGAGAGTCCCTGTCCCCATGTCCAAGGCAGAGGTTTTGGCAAAGCTAAGGGAGGAGAGGGTGAGGGTGGTAGGTGGCTGGAGCCAGCAAGTCCCCTTGGCCAGCTCTCCTGGGACAGAGGACAGCCTGGCTGGCTCTGAGACCCTGAGAAAAAGGCTGGGGAAGTTAAGCTGCCCTTGGCAGTAATTGATTTTGACAGCATAACAGGTTAATTCGTCTCTGTTTTACAAGTTATTTGAGAATTCATCGGTAGGCAGAGTCCCAGAGGACAACTTCTAATCACCTGTACACTTGAGTGAGGCCAGGTAAGAGCTCACAGAGACAGGTAGGTGACTGCAAATGTGCCCACTACCCTTTCTTCTCTGTCAAGGACACACTCTGGCTAGAGGTGGTAGAGATGAAGACCACGACCAAGGCCACACTGGCAGAGGAATCCTGGTAATTGTAGACTCTTTATGGCAGGAACAGAAAAGCCTCTCAGGAGTTCTTAGTGATGACAGACAATGACCTTCGGGCTCATTGAGACACCATCATGAAAACAAGCTAGAGTAGGACAAAGAGACTTGTGCAGCAAGATGGGTTCCATCAACATTCCATCATGAAGGGGGAGGAGCTCATGAGGCCCTGCCCATCCCTGAGGACCCCACATGCAGTTAATGCTTGCTAGGAGAGGGAAGATGCTTTCTTCAGTGAATGTAGCCACTGGTAAGACACCCAGTCATGAACCTCTTACTCATTCTCCTGTAAACAATTAACTCACTGGCTCACATGCACACACAAACACCTGCAGCAGGGGGACCAGTGGGAAGAGAAAGAGGATCTGTAGGAGTGGGAGGGGGACAAGAAAGGATAGTGGGGTATGATCAAAATACATTATATACATGCGTGCAAACTTCCAGGTCCAAAGGAAATTCCATTTTTCCAAATTCCAAAAGGCAGAAGGGTTAAATAGCTATCTGTAGTGTCTATCAGCACACCAAAGTGCATGCTGGCCTCCAGGCTCCCTCAGGATCACAAACTTCAAGTCCAGGCTAGCATCCTAGCCCTTCTCACCGGGAGCTCCCTCTCACTCACGGGCTTCTCTCCCACAGGCTACTCACTCTCCTTATAACCCTGCTATTTTCAATATGTCCTCTCTGTTTGTCTGCCTCTCTGCTCTCCCACTCTCATCCCCTCTGTCTTTCTATTTCCTGCTCTTCCTCTCTCCATGCCTCTCTCTCTCTGCTATTCCTTCTCTTATGGCCAGGTCCAGTCTGCTGACTATGTTCAGTCTACTTCTTTCTTTCTCTGCCCTGGACTCTTCCAAATGCCTCTGGCTGTTCTCTCTCTAATACCTACCATAAAAACCTTCCCTTTAACCAGATCATGTCATCAGTTTATATGAAAACGTCATAATGAAATCCATTATGCATAATTAATATATGCTAATTTACACGCTTTTAAATATACTTGCGCAGGGCCAGGTTCTTGAGTAGAATTAATAACCAAATGAAGCCCTTCTAACGGGGTTTTCCCAACACTATTATAACAGCCTATCAGGAAGCTATTTTAATTCCAGGCCATAAACAGCATATCAGGTGACAGCTTTATTTCCCAAGAGTTAAGTATTAATTGCCACACAAAAGGAATATAAAAGTGACACAGGGAACAAATTTCCTGGCTTCCTGCAAAGTGGAAAGAATTCTTTAATGTGTGTATCTTCACAATCTGGTGCACACTGAGGCTTAATTAAAACGCATGCTCATTCTACCACATTTCTTCCTTCTTGGTGGCTTTGATGCTATAACCTTCCAAATGGAAGCAGGGACCACATTCCCGAAAGATGAGCAGGCTCTCAATAAAACATTACTTCTCTCCACCATAGCAGAGGCCCTGTCATAAACGGATGATATCAGAATCTAGGCTCTGCGGAAGGCAAATGTAACTTTACCTAAGAGCCTTAAAATGTTTTAACTAGCGCTTCAATCAAGGCTGCAGGTTTGAAATGTGGCACTAACACACTTCTCTGAGAAGTTGTTTTCCTTCCACCCCAGAACTAATAAATCTGAAAGGCCTACTTAGGCTAAGACAAGTGGGGAGCTGACAAAGCAGTTTCAGGAGCTGGGGGTTGGGGTGTGGGGTGGGTGGGGAGCATCCTCAGAAGGGGCCAGGGATGTGGGTGGAACTCCTGAGCTCCCCAGGGCAGCGAGGCCTTGGCTGTGCATAGTGTACCTAAGCTATGGCCATTAGGTAAATCCTTCAGAGCCCTCCCCCTGGGTCAAGAGGCCCCAGGGAAGAGATCAAAGCACTTGTGGGTGCCCAAACACACCCTCTCTTGAAAGAAGGAAGTGATGGGGCTCACTCCACCCTCATTGCGGGTGGCCCTACTCCAGTGCAGCCTTCATTTCTCTGGTAAAGCCCCTTCGGTTACTGGGGTGCTGTGATTGGTCATGAGTATGCCTGTTCTAGATATGATGCTCTGAGCTACATTCCCGAGTCCTTTGGAGTCATGTCCCTACCGTACCATCCTGCTATCTCAGGCTTTTCAACACGACCTCCCCCCAGGACTCCACGCCATCCATCAATCACAGGCCTAACTCCTGCCTTAGCTGAGAGTTTGGAATGGGTATGTCACTCCTCCTCCTCTTATGAAAATGTTTGATAAATATGGGATCTGTCACCCCTGGATACTTTAGCAGAGCCTGCTTCTTTCCTGGCTGTCTCGAGAGACCATCTCAGGCCCCTCACTTTGTCTGGGGGGCCAATGGGAAGGCGCATCATGGTAGTACAAGCACGATTGACCATGCTTGTGCCCTCCCACCCAAGACACCCTTCTCACTCAGCTCTAAGCCAGGGCTTTGCTGTTCTCAGGCTCTGCTTTCTTGGGCTCAGTGTTGCCAGCCTCATTAGAGTCCTGCTGTCCCTTCTCCAGGCCCAGCATTTCTGTGGAGGGAGGTCTACTCTGCTTAACACTCCTGATTTTGTTAATTGGGTTTTAATGCTCCTAGGCAGAGGGGACAGGGGCTCATCAGCCGCCATATTTGCCCCACAGTCTTGCTGAGAAGTGGGGAGAGTGGCTTGATGAACAACACCTGGCCCTCATTACCAGCCTGCTGCTGACTTAGCAGAACACACCTTGCCTCTGTCCTATCCATCCCAGACTGTCCCCAACAAACCACTTGTACTGTAGAGATGCAGCATGGACAGGGAGGAGGGGATACAGTCAGCCACACCCATCCATCAGGCCCAGGAGAGGACCAGCAGGTCCCAGAGCCCCAGGGACTCCTGCACTCTCTGCCTCTGCCTTGGATAGCTTCTTTCTATACATAGCTGAGCTCCCAGGCAAGGGGCTAATACGCTGATTTATTTATCTAATTACAGTAAAACAAACAAGCTGAAAAGCAGGTGAATCCACTTTTGTGTTCAGAAGGAAGCTGTGCCTCCCTGCCCAGGGTTCTCAGGGAAGCTGGGTGACAGGCAAGAAAGGAGGCAGAGCTGAGGGGAAACCTGGGAAGAGACAAGTGAGGGGCACTAGAATTGGAGAGATGGAGAGAAGAATCAGGGATCATCAAAAAGGAGAAATGGCAAAGAGATGACAGAGGGAGGACAGAGACAAGAGACAAGGAGGATGGGGACATAAAAAGGAGACAGGGAAATATATACAAGGGACACTGAAGTAGGACAAGAGATACAGAGAAGGGCTGAGTCAGGCAAAGGGGGGCCAAGAGGGCACAGAAGCCAGGAAGGTGAAGGACAGAGACACAGGACAAATACTACCCAAGAAAGTAGCAGAAGAGCTGCATGGTGTCAGGAAAAGACAGTCACATTCTGGTGTCGTTGAGATGTAAAATGTCACCAGTGTATTTATGTGTTTGAACACCTGGTCTCCAACTCATGGTGCTGGAATTGTATAAAGCTTTGGGAAGTGGGGCTCAGTTGGAGGAGGTGGGTCACCTAGAGGCTTCATAGGCTGGCACCACTTCCTGGTCTCTTCCTGCTCCTGGTTGGCTCAAGTGTGAACAGGCAGTTGTTCTACAGCCTGCTGAAACGGAAGTACAGCTGCCCTGCACCATGCCTCTACCACCTCGATGGACTGAACCCCTTTAAACTGTGAGCTAACATAGTTACCCACTATTGCTTCTTTTCTGGTCTGTACTGGTTTGAAAGAAAATGGCCCCCAAAGAGAGTGGCACTATTAGGAAGTGTGACCCTGTTAGGAAGTGTGTCACTGTGGAAGCAGGTTTGGAGGTCTCTGTTTTCAAGCTTCCCTCAGTACAACAGTTGACTTCCTGTTGCCTGCAAGATGTGGGACTCTCAGATACTCCAGCACCATGTCTACCTATACACCACCCCATCATGATGGTAATGGACTGAACCTCTGAACTGTAAGCCAGCTACCACATTAAATATTTTCTTTGTAAGAGTTGCCATGGTCATGGTGTCTCTTCACAGCAATAGGAAACCTAACTAAACCAGCGGTCATTGGTCACAACAACAAAGGAACTCACAAACATCCAAACCATCTTTCAGTCACAGCAGGAGGCCCCATGGACTCATAAGAGAACCAGGCAGGTAGGAATCCTTGCCTTACTGGATATCCAACTCTTTGACATTATGACTTGATACTGTCATGTAATCAGTTCACACCTGAAAGCTGTGCAGTTAGGTCACAAAAATATATTAAGTCTCTCTCTCTCTCTCTCTCTCTCTCTCTCTCTCTCTCTCACACACACACACACACACAATCTTTCTCATGTTTCAAGGAAATTTATTGTTGTGCTAGGCTACATTCATAGCTGTCCATAGACTGAACACACACACACACACACACACACACACACACACACACACACACACACACACACACACACACTCATGTTTTAAGGAAGTTTAATACTGTGTTAGGCTATCTTCATAGCTGTCCACAGACTGCATACTAGAAAGTTTTGACCCAGGGAAAGTGACAGCTCCCTGGGCAGTTGACAGTTTAGGAATAACCCATATCCATAGCCTGCAGACTTCCCATGGCCTTGGGACTTGTTTGCTACTAAGTAAGCATGGCACAGGTAGAGTGTCCTGGCCAGGTCATACAAGATATAAGGTTCCACATCTCTAGCCTATTCTAATAAGACATTTCCTTTCTTGGCATTAGGAAGTAAGCTCTGTGGCCTGAGAAGGTTTATAGGCAGGGTCACAAACACTGTAGTAGCCCCTAGAGATGGACAGGATGCAGAGCAAGCCAAAGATATGGCCATAGAGACAGGCCTATCAATGACCAGAGAGTACTTGCAAATGAGTCTTCATTAGTTGGTCCTCTCATGAGACTACAGTCCACAGCTACCTTGATTACAACCTTGAGGGAGCTGAGGACCCAGGTAAGCAGAACCCAAGCTCTTCACCCTCAGATACTAGGATATAATAAATTGACACTAGTTTATGGCATTGCATTGCACTGATTTTTAATCTAAGAATAGAAAATTAACAACGTGAAAGCATGGGCCATGGCAGATATTTTCAGGGATGAATGACAGGCACAGCCAGTGCAAAAGCCCTGTGGTGGAAAAGGAACTTCAGGAGACTAGAGCAGGTAGGACAGAGGTACCAGGAAGCAACCATAGGAGAAGAGGTCAAGGGATGTGGCCGAGGAGGTTTTATTTGTTGCTGAAAGTGAGAGACATTTTGTAAAACTGCTTGTGATGGTTACTATTCACAGGATCTCACCAGCAGACAAACTTTAGGTGTGTCTGTGAAGAGGTTTCTAGAGTAGGCTGTGGTGGGAAGACCGACCCTAAATGCAGGAGGCACCATTCTATGGGCTGGGGTCCTGGCCTGCATAAAAAGGAGAAAGAGCTGAACACCAGCATTCCCCTCTCTCTGCTTCTTGACCGAGGATGCCATGCGGCCAGAGAGGTCAGGTGGATAAATTGCAAACAAGGCAGCTGTGTCCTGAACCCCAATCGAAGTGGGAAAGGGACACACATCCACTGCCTCAGAATTGCACTTTGATACAAACACTTGCAGATTGCATAATTTCAAGCCCATTGCTTTGTTCCTGGACAAATTGATATTTTTATTTGGAAGCACTCCAGGACCTGCTTGAAGCTTTAAATGTCATTTCTAAGTGGTCTCTAGAGCCTTGAAGCAGAAGAGAGACCTGGTCTGATTCACATGTCAGAGTCCCCACTGGCTGCTGGATGGAAGGAGCTATGCGGGGGACAAGAGCCGCTGGCAGGGAGCTGCTGAGAACCAGCTGTGTGACTCTTGGTGGGTCACGTGACACCTTGTTAATGGTTCCTTCCCATCAGCTAGCCTATCCACAGCCTTGTCACAGCAAGCAGCAGAGACACCAGGCCACAGCTTCAACATTAAACTAGTGTGTGAGCCCTTAGCATTACTTAGGTACCTACTGGCTGTACACCAGGCCTACACCAGGATTCCTCTCTTTCAGCCATGTCTGCCTGGGGAGGGATGGGGTCTTGGTGGAAGACACTAAAGTTTTTAGGGTGTCTTTCTCGATTGCCCTGCACCCCCCCAGCCAGGAGTCTTCTCTCAACCTTTAAACATGGAGGTGCCCCTGAAAATCTGCATCAGCCAGAACCAAATGCAGGAAAGAAACAGAAGCAGGGAGATACTGGCAGGCACCATGGAATGAGTCATCTCATTGTACCTGACTAGCCTTGTTGTTTTCTAACGAGGAACAGTCCAAGAAAAGCCAAGTAGCTAACAGGCTCAAGCCCATACTGAAACCATTTATTTGTAGCTGGAATTTGAACCAGTCTGACTCTGTGTTCAGAAACCACCCCACCTGCCCCCACGTACCTTGATGGGAAATTGTTATAGAAAAGAAAACCCCATATAAGTGAATCAGAGCAGGTCTCTCTTCTGCTTCAGTCTCACCCCCAGGGCCTACCTATAAGCCACTGTCCACTGGGCCCCAATGTCTATACAGACCTTGGCTTTAAACCCAGTTTTTCTGGGGGGGGGTTGTGTGGGGGGATTTACGCAGGGTTTCTCTGTGGCTTTGGAGGCTGTCCTGGACCTAGCTTTTGTAGACCAGGCTGGTCTTGAACTCACAGAAATCGGCCTGTCTCTGCCTCCCAAGTGCTGGGATTAAAGGCGTGCGCCACCACCATTCTGCAAAACCCAGGTTTTAAGGGCTGGGTCACAGGCCTCTACACAGAGGTGGGAGCAGATTTGAGTATTGCCACAGGCAAGGTGGGTGAGGACTCCATCCCCCACCACAATGTGTTTCTCCATCCTTCTCACCGCCTAGTGTAACAGGCCTTGGCAATAGTCAGCAGTAGGCTTGCAAACGAAACTTCACAGTGTACAAAATAAGCAATGAAATTATAGAACATAAACCACAAGTCTGTTTATTCCATGATGTGGTGGATGAAGGTGGGGTGGGAAGGCAAAGTCATTCATGTTTGTCTCTGGAATGGAAAGCAGAAATGCCAGAAGAGACAGTGAGTCAAGGTCCACTGAACTCCCTCTTCTGATTTTGGCCACCATCATCCTATGTTTCTGGATTCTAGAGTGCACTGTCCTGGGGACTGTATTGGGATTGGGGACATGTTAACTCACTTCCTAGGAATGTGTTCCCCAAGGAGAGTCTGACTGGCTCTCTTAAGAGGTTCAGTCCCCACAGGGGGTTCTTGGGCTGATGGGATGGGTGCTGACACCCCTCTGCAAACACTGGCTGGGAACCAGAGGACACTGGCGAGTGAAGCTTAGTGGCCTCCAATGCTCTTTGCATTATTGATTGCAGAACCTGCTTAGATGCTTGGAAATGAGATTCCACCTCCCACCTCCTATTGACTTTCCCTTTCACTAGACAAACACCAAAATCTCCACTGACTTTCCACTGTGGAGGGGACCCAGGAGAGCAAAGTGAGTCGGGGAGTGGGATGTTCCTCTCATCTTCTGAGGTATCCTGCTCAGAGGGGCCAGGTCCTGGGGGTCAGGACTGTGCCCTAGAGAAGGGATGAGTGGGACACTGATGCATCCTGCAGAGCCACCTCAAGTTGACAGGATTTGAGTGCCAAAAAAAAAAAAAAAAAAAAAAAAAAAGCCATTTCACACACCTCCTTTTCTAGGTCCATTCTGAACAGGGATCTAAATGGAGGTGGAAGGCACTGGGCGGCTCCGTGGGGTTTGCCCTTGGCCTAAGAACTTGTCAAATGCAAGAAAGGGAAGCCTGTCAGTGAAGCCTCTTACACTCAGGATCAAAACTGAGAGAAGGGGTCTGAGGACTTCAGGTAGCAGAAGCAAGGAAGGGGAGAAGAGCCTGTGAGCTACAGGGCCTTGGACTGGGACAGGAACCTTGGGGCCCCAGCAATTACATCATGACCCTGTACTGTAGTTGAGCACTGCCTGTCCCTCTCCCCTGACTCATCACTCACATGCTGAGGTTTATCTAAGACTCCTAAGAAGAATCTAAAATACAAGGATTTAATTGTTATATGTCTATCTCAAGGATCGTTTTTGAAGGTCTCAGGCTAGCCTTAAACCCCATTTCAGCATTTATCTTACCTCAGCTTATCTTGTCATAAGGGAGAATCATAAATCCCCCAATCCTCTCCTCCCCCTCCTGAGTGCTGGGGTTACAGGCCCAGATTTTGAGGTTATTTATTTATTTATCTGAGATAGGGTCTCACTATGTAAACCCTGGCTGGTATGGAACTGCTATGTAGACCAGGTTAGCCTCTGCCTCTCTGAGTGCTGAGATTAAAGTGTTGATTGCCACCATGCCCTACCCAGTGAGAATTTCCAAAAGCAAACATCAGGACTGGAGAGATGGCTCAGTGATTAAGAGCACAGGCTACTCTTCCAGAGGACCCAGGCTCAATTCCCAGCACCCACATGGCAGCTCACAACTGTCTGTAACTCCAGTTCCAGCAGACATGAAGCTCTCTTCTGGCCTCCACTTACATCAGGCATGCACGTGGTGGACAGACATGCACGCCTACCAAATACATAAAAAATAAAATAATCTTTTTTAAGATTTTATTTATTTATTATGTATACAACATTCTGCTTCCATGTATATCTGCACACCAGAAGAGGGCACCAGATCTCATAACGAGATGGTTGTGAGCCACCATGTGGTTGCTGGGAATTGAACTCAGGACCTCTGGAAGATCAGTCAGTGTTCTTAAACCTCTGAGCCATCTCTCCAGCCCCCAAAATAAAATAATCTTAAAAAAATTCAGTGTGTTATGAATGAGGTGCACATGTGATGTTCAGAGCTGTGGCCCTGGTGTGTAGCCCTCTCTGAGGTGGGGGCCCCTTTGCTGCCTTTCTGAGCTATATCCACTCTGCCTCTGGGCACCCCAGCTAAGCCCCACACACTGAGCTCACACTTAGCTCCAAAGAAGAAAGCACCCAGACCTTAGGCCCCACGTTTTTGCCATGGCCCTCTGGTGCTGGGTTGTCACCTCTCAAGGCCTCCCGAATACATCTCCCCAGATCAGAACTGACCTTGAACTAAGGCCTGGACTCACCATCCTAAAGCCAAGATCCACCCTACAGTAACTGCTGTGTACCACCTTCGCCCAAGGAGGCAGAGACCAGCAGATGTGCATGCCCTAGTGCTCAGGCAACAGTGGAAGCAGCATTTACCCGAGTCCAGGTCTCCTCTGTGCCTGAGGGGGCAGTTACAGTCACAGGTAAAGCCAGACTGTCTGTGGCCAGCTAGGCCACCATGGCACCTCTGAGGACCCCTCATGTGCAGAGAGATGGTAATGTTCCCCTCTGATTCACAGGATGTCCCTAAGGATCAGATGAGTCGTTACAAATAGAGTGCTCAGAACAATGTATCTGACATGGGAGTGTGTGAAGAACAGGTGTTCTTAAGCTGTGGGAGCCAGGCTATGTGGATTTATTAAACTTCTGGATGAAATGTTCAATCAAATAAATCCCTGTCCGTGCCTATTGTGGCTACTCCTCCCACCACGACCACTGACAGAAGAGCCATCTCAAGTAAACATCCATTTTCCACTTCACAGATGGGCAAACTGAGACCCAGAGTACTCACAAAATTAGCTGGAAGCTGCAGGCTGCCCTTGGATCATAGAAGGGACTAGACTCCAGCTGTCCTGTATGGCCTGTTTTCTTCCAAACCCTCAGCTGGCAGCATCTTACTTGAGGGGGCAGAAGCATGCCTTCCCCTCAGGTTGGTAGCTGCCCCCAGCCCAGGAGTCTTTTCCCACTGAAAAAGGGCTGCCATCAAAAATAGCCTTTTATGGCTCCCATAACCGCTCTAACAAATGTCCTTCTAGCAGCCGTAGCTGGAAGCAGATTAATGTCTCTGTGGCCCTAACACTTCTCTGGCCCCCTTTGCCTGTCAGGTCATTACCGGCTGGTTTATAGTCATGAGGTCCCTTTCCAATTCGCTAAACAGTTTGCATGATAAAGAGACCAAAGAACATCCACCTTCTAAGCTGCCTCTCTTCAGGTATAGCTGGTGGGCTATTGGGGACTATCCTTAAGGTGGTGGGGGGTGATCATGGTTAGGAGGAGGGCCTTCTCTATAAAAAACACCAACACCACTGCTTACAACTAACGACTCTCTGGCTGGAGACTAAGAGAGGCACTCTGTCTTGGTGGATTTCAGTTCCCTACCCTATAAACCCAGAGTAATTTTACTAGTGTTTAAGGGTTTTTGAGGACCAGGTGTGGCGGTTCACAGAGAATACGGAATGTGGTTAGCCGTTAGCCAATGTATCTCTCTCTGATTCAGGGGCTCATGTAGTCTAATCTGGCCTTCAACTTGCTAAAAGAGATCTTGAACTTCTAATCCTCTTGTTTCCCTCTCTAGCCTCTGAGTTCTGGGGTCACAGGCATGTGCCATTATGCTGGTTTTATATAATGAAGAGACTCAAGCCCAGGGCTTCATGTGTGCTGGATAAACACTCCATCCAACTTAGCCCCAGCCCAGCCCACATCAAGACTGTTTTTTTTAAAAAAAATGTGCATGTGGGGGGGCGGGGAATCAAAGGACAGCTTGCAGGAGTCAGTTTTCCCTTTCTATCATGCAGGTTCTGGGGGTTGAATTCAGGCCTGGCAGGAATTGTCTGTACACATGGAGTCAACCCACAGGCCTCCAACATCAACTTTTTTTTTCCCTCGAGACAGGGTTTCTTCATAGCTTTGGAGCCTGTCCTGGAACTCACTCTGTAGACCAGGCTGGCCTCGAACTCACAGAGATCCACCTTTGCCTCCCAAGTGCTGGGATTAAAAGCTTGCCCCACCATGGCCTGGACAACATCAACTCTTAATGCACCCCTTATTCTTATAAGCCATGAACCTTGAGGACTTTGTCCTACTCAGTGCCTGGCACAGAGTAGGCACCTGTCATGTGTGTATGAATAAATGTAAGAAGAGGTTTGGAGATACAAGGCCCCCTGCAGTGGCCCTCTTGCCACTGGGATGGGATCTCTCCCCTCTAAAGAGCACCTCTGCTGTCTCCACAACAGTGACACAACAAGCAAAGATGTCCTTAGACCTTGTTGAATGATCCTGGAAGGTGGGGGGTTGGGCAAGAGGGGGAGTACCTTTTCCATAAAAAGATCATGAAATCTGTGGAACTCTAGTAAGCCCCTTTGAGGCACAGAGAGGAGAAATAGCTTGCCTGAAAGTACATAGAGAGTCAGTGGCAGAGCTGGGGCTGCAGCTCGGTGTTCTGACTACAGGCTAGCATCCTTCCTCATCTGTCCGCGTGCTGATGGCTCATGGTCAGAATCCCAAAGACCTGCAGCTATGGCTCCACACAAAGGAGGCCAATTGCTGTTCTCTTCATCAGTGGACTTGGGACTCTAGGAGCCATTTGTGAAAGTCCCTACTCTGGTGACAATGCAGTCATAACCACCTCGGAAACCATCCCTGGGTAACAACAGTTCAGCCTGCTGACAAGGCATGCTCAGGCATAGCTGCACTCCAGAATAGGCAGGAGCTGAGCCAGGGGCTCTGCCGGTGGGAGCGGTAAGCGAGTCTGCCTGGTGAGTGTGTGCTGGGGTCAAGAGCTCAGTCCTGCTTCTCTCAGGTCCAGCTCCTCAGCTCCCAAACTCGTAAAATGCAAAGGATAATGACAATTGCTTAAAGAGCATGAATTTGAATGTCTCTCACCACCCATGTCTATTTGTTCCCATGTTTGGGAAGAAGCCAGCAAGGAAGGTGTCACAGCAAGGACGGATTTTTTTTCCAGGTTCTGAATTTGGATAGCAGGGTTTTGACAGGCAGCAACAGTTGTGACATAAGAGATAAAGAGACAAGCCGGGCAATGTTGTCACAGAGGCAGGGAGATCTCTGATAATTTGAGGCCAGCTGGGTCTACAGAGTGAGTTCCAGGACAGCCAGTGCTACACAGTGAAAGAGAGAGAGAGAGAGAGAGAGAGAGAGAGAGAGAGAGAGAGAGAGAGAGAGAGAGAGAAGAGAGAAAGATGAGGAGAACCTAGCACTGGGGTTCGGGAGACAGCTCAGTCAGTGGGGAGGGGTGTTTGCTGCACAGTCACAGGGGCCTGATTCCCAGCACCCATGTAAAAGCAGGGTGTGGGGTGTGTGGCATCTGTCAAAACCCCAATGCTACAGAGACAGAGACAGAACCAGCACTTACCAGAGTCCTGTGAGGCACAAGCCACTTTAAGATGCTAGTATCTTTCTACAGTAGCATTCAATTTTTTATTTGTTTTTGTTATTTTATTTTGAAATAGGGTCACAATATATTGCCCAGGCTGCTCTCACACTCATAGCAATCCTCCTGCTTCAGCCCCTTCTGTGCCAGAGACACAGGTGTGCATCACCATACCCTGCCAAGTATGACCTTTCTCTAGAGTCAGATGCAAACACTTCTGAGTTGGGCAAATGCTCTTGCAAGTTAATTCCTGCTCCTGCTAGCAGCTGTGACACCCTGACAGTGTCACCCCTCAGTGCCCTCATCTGTCCAATGAGGGGGATTTGCAAGACTGTCAGGAGGATTAAGCAAGATCAATGTGTGTAAGTGCCCAGCCCAGAACCTGCCATGACTTAAATGTTTAATAACACCTATCCCTTCCCTAGGTCAGTGTAGTCAAGGAGGTGCTGAAAGCTAAAGTAATGGGATTGGGAATGACAAGCCGAGTTGAGGGAAGCTGTGCTTTGGCTTAACCTCCCCACACCCTCGTCCTCCTCCCATTTCATCCGTAGCCTTGGCTGTTATACCTTAGTGACGATTCAGCACTGCCCCCCAGACTTCATTCCACTCATCAAGCACTGTGCAAGTACAGGATGAGATAGGAACTCCGTCCTAGGGCCACCCTAAGGAATTGTCCCTTCTGTCCCCTGACACCCAGCCCCATAGGTATGGACAACACCTGCCACATCTTGTTTGCTGTTTCTTTCTATCTGGTCCTATGCTCTCTGAGGGCAGGAACTGTTCCTGCCTGTGAGGCCAGTTACCTCTTCAGCAGTACATGGCCAGCTGGGAAGGCAGCAATCTGCTTGCAAGTCATTTCTAGGCTGGTCCCCTTGACAGTGGCAGATTACAAAGAAGTTTGGAACTAAACACAGACAGAGTGGTCTGCCCTGTTAGTCTTTGTTTATCAAATTGCACTTATGTGTGAGGAGGAATCTGCCTGGGTGTGCCCTCCCCAGAGAGAAGGCGCTTTGGGGAAATTGTCACTCCTGGTGTTCATGCCTTGCAAGACTCTGTGAATCAGGGCTGAACAACAAAATGTGGAAGAGAGGAGACGCTGTGGCGATTTCCTTGGCAGCAGTGACAGCTATGAGGAAGGAACCCACGCCACATGTTCTGTTGTTGGTTGGTAGCAGAACCACTGCACTTCACTGGGCCGATTTCTTTTGCTGATGAGGTTATGTGTGTCATCTGTACTTCTGCACTCCAAGAAACAATGTGGTTTGTCTTGGTAATTAATGGAACACATGCAGCTACCCAGGACTGGCAGATGCCAGGATAAATGAGCCCCATAGGGCCCAGGATGGTGCTGGTCTTAGAACACACGGCTCAAACCAGATCTGGTCCTCTGTTCTCCTGAGCCTCTGCTTCTCCAGGCTTTGGTTGGGGGGCAGGGACCTGTGTCTTCTCTAAGCTTTTACCAAGATGCCTCATTCACTAACACACAGGACACGATGATATCTACTAACTGTGTGTCCTGGGTGAGCAGGCCTGTGCTTGTCTATTCAGGAGTCCTCACAGAGCCTGGCTGAGCAACTGTCCCATGTGTAAAATAAATTTTATTCTGTTAAATCAAAAAGTGACCAAAAATAAAGGTTGGATCCAATACGGACACACCAGGATTTCGAATGGCTGGTTCCTTCTTGGCTTTCAAGTCTCAATGCAAGTGTCCCCTCCCCATGGTGACCCTTCACCCACTTTAATCACTCTACCCCATCACCCTGTTGGTGTCTCTTAAACTCTCTTTGTCTAAGGTTAACGTATTTTGGTAGATACACATGCAGATAAACATGTTTTTCTAACTAAAAGGAATATCCATGAAAGCACACTCTGCCTTTGTCGGTTTGCTGCTGTAACAAAGCACAGGCACAAAGAATAGGACACAGATTCATAAACAAGTGTGTCTGGGGGGGGGGAGGCGCTAGGAGGCAGAGTCGGTGATGTGCTCACTATGCAAGCATGAGAGCCTGAGCTCAGTTCCCAGCATCTGTCCACATGAAAGCTGGCTACGTGGTTCATGTTTGTAAGGCAGTGCTGGCGAGGTGGAAACAGGTGGATCCCTGAGGCTCAGTGGCCAGTCAGACCCACCTTCTCGGTGAGCTTTAGGCCAATAAGAGACCCTGTCTCAAAAAACAAAGTGGAAGGGTCGGACAGTAGATGCTCTTCAGTAGGACCCAGGTTCAGTTCCCAGCACCCACGTCAGGTAGCTTACAACCACCTGTAACTCCAGTTTCGGGTGATCCAACACCCTCTTTTGGCCTTGAGATGATTTGAACGAGACTGGCCTCACTGATACATAAGTTTGAATGTTTGGTGCCTCGTTGGTGAACTGTTTGGGAAGGATTAGAAGGGGGTGTGGCCTTGTTGGTGGAGGTGTGTCACTTGGAGTAGGCTCTGAGGTTTCAAAAGCCCACGCCATTCTGTTTCCTCTCTCTCTTTGTTTCATGTTCATAGATCACACAGATGTAAGTTCTCAGCTGCTGCTCCAGCACCACCAGCAGCCTGTCTGCCTGCTGCCATGCAGCCCACCGTGATGGTCATGGACTCTACTACCCACCGGAACCGTGAGCCGAAAGTTCAATGCTTTCTTTTATAAGTTGCCTTGGTCATGGTATCTTATCACAGCAATAGATCAATAGCTAAGACAGGCCTCCACAGGTACCTGCCCAAACTTGGCATACACTCACACAGACACACACACACAAACACACACACACACACACACACACACACACAGATAGATACACACACACACACACACACACACACACACACACACACACACAAATAAAATTTTTTATAATCTAAAAAGTAAACAAAATGGATAGAACCTAAAAAATGACACCTCTGACCTCTGCATGTATGTGTGCACACATGCAAACTTACCTGTACTCACATGTGCACACACAGACAAAAAGATATGGGCATAGTGTGCAAATTAGCACCTGTGGGCCCACGTAGTGAGTGATGAATTAGCGAAGGGATGGTGCATTATGGCTGCAGGCTGCTCAGCCTCAACCTTCTTCCCGCAGCCACGTGGAAAACCTTGGGAGGCAGCTCACTTTGGAGTATCAGCCTTGAGGCCCAAGAGGTGAACTCGCTCACCTCAGCAGCCTCCTGGCACCTCATCTTCCTGACTTTCTCTTGCTCCTGCTGTCTCCAGGTCCCGTGTCTCTCCCTTGCCCTATCGGCCCCTTGATTTAAGGTGGCGACTTTTCCAAAGGAACAGCAGAACCTTAATAAGAAACCGGCCAGGGCTGATGGATGGCAGAAAGTTGGCACCAGCCTCAAGGTCGGAAGGAGTTATTTTAAACTATTCAGATTTACTAGGGGGGGAGCAAGTCAGAGGAGGATTTAGGGGCTTGCCTCCTAGCAAGACATGTGGCCATGTCCCCAAGCAATCTAAGACCGATGCTTCCCGAGCTATCTACCCCCACTTCTGTCTCTGCCTTGCCACCTGAGATGGATGGCCAGGCCTCTGGCATGAGGAATTTATTGGGAGCTGGTCAAATAAATTTGCAGTCTGGGATTTGAGCAGGCCTTTGCCCCCCTTCCTCCCTGCCTGAGGATGGGCCATGAAATGGGCTGGTCCCAAGAGGCTGTGCCTTTCCTGGGCAGGCAAGTTATCTCCAGCTTCCTGCATCCTGGAGGAGCCAGCTCTTCTTGGTGCCCATGATTAATGAGACCCATCTCTACTCCATTATCTCACGCTGGGTGCTGCTGTCCAGGGGGTTTTGAACTCTTCCAGCCGCAGTGTTCGGGTTAGGGAGGCAGGATGCCTACTTCATTTTCTCCCATTCAAGCCAGAGTACTCTGGAACTCTGGCTTCATCTCCTTTCCAGAAACTTCAAAGTAGTCTCCTTATCTATCCTTCAAGGCCCATCTTGGTGCTCACCTCCTCTCGGGAATTTTCCCTTCTTCTCCAGGGAGACACACGTTCTGAATTTTGACTTCTTCCTTGTAACATGAAATGTTGACTGGTGTGTTTGAGTGTGCACATGGACGTAGGAGGAGTTATTTGTGGGGGGTATATGTACACATGTGCATGTGGAGGTCAGAGGTTAGCCTCAGGAGTCATCCTTAGAAGTTGCCCACCTTGTTTTTTAAATAGAGTCTCTCACTGAGACCTAGGGCTTACCATTATGCTAGGCTGGCTAGCTGGTGAGTCCCAGGACCCTCCTGTCTCTGCCCCACTAGAGCTGGGATTAGAACTGTGCATCACCACGACCAGCTTTTCATGTGAGTACTGGAATCTGAAACTCAGGTCCTCATGCTCGCACGGCAAGCACTTGACTGTCTCCCCAGGCCTTCCATTTGCTTTTGATGGCACTGATGTGTGAGCAGCTGTGCCCTTTTTGAGTTCCAAAGTTGTAATACTGCCCCTGCCTTCCTGCGGATCAGCCCTTAACAGGTACACAATAGACTCTTGACAAACTAAACCAAATAAACACCTGAGCTGAGCAAAAAATAACACACTTCTCCCCACCCTACTCCTCCCTGTGAGCTTGGGTGCCCTCAAAACAGGTGGCAATGACCTTTTTGCATCGGTTTGCTTTGATGAAGTTTAGAGAAAATGGAAACATTATATCCACCCAACAAATCCTAACATTCCCTCTTCTGCTACTGCTGTTATTTCAGATGTAATAGTTGAATGTACTTCTGGGTCCCTCCCTAATCATCCGCTCCCTCCCCAGAGACCCTGAGCCTGGCTTTACTGCTTACTATTTCCATGTCTGTTTTACACACTTACAACATATGCATATGCCCATAAATCACATGTCCATTGTTTTGTATGCTTTTGAACTTGCCTAAGAGATATCTTACATTATGTATATAACCCTCTGCTCCTGCCTTTTTCTCTACCCAGTGTGAGATATTTGAGATTCATCCAGGCAGACAGACAGAGCACAGCTTCATTCATTTTAACTGCTGTGGAGATTCCTTTGTGGGAATATATTACAATTTATCCATTTCTCTCTTAAGGGGCCTCTATGTTGTGAGCGTCTTTTCCCCATTACCAATGATGACTCAGGGCTGTGCATGCCAGAGATGGTCCCTGGAGCAAACTGTGGGTGGGAACCCAGAGGGAAGTCATGAAATCAATATAATAGGTCAAAGCTATCACTTTAAAAAATTAATTAGAAGAGATTTAAAAATATCAGTGGGTGTATATGTGTGTGCTGGGACACACTATGAAACTGTTTATTAATCTAGACTGTGGTAGGAAAGGGTTTGCAATACCCGGTACTGGGAGGTGGGTATTATTGCTATCCTTGCTTCAAATTACCAACTGCTCCCTAAGTTAAATTGCCAGATTCAGACCCTCACTGATGTTTCATTCTTTCTAGAACTTCAATTTTTTCACTTATTTGTGTGTGTGTGTGTGTGTGTGTGTGTGTGTGTGTGTGAGAGAGAGAGAGAGAGAGAGAGAGAGAGAGAGAGAGAGAGAGAGAGGACACGCCAGAGGACAACTTGCAGGAGTTGGTACCTACCTTATTAAGGAGGACTCCCTAGCCGTGCATATGGCCGAAGGAAAGAGCCAGCTCCCACAAGTTGTCTTCTAACCTCCACAGGTGCCCTGTGGCACATGTGCCCAAATACTTACATTCATACACATGCACAAATAAGTAAATGTAACAAAACCTCAAGAAGAGGAAAAGACCCCCGTTTGGGCAGGGAAACCAGAAAGGAGATACTTTCCTTTGCAGAAAGGACAGTGGGTTGAAGGAAGGATTCCCTACAGAACTTTTAGAGAGTATGAGAAGATCTGACTCAGAATTAAATTCAGGCCCAGTATCCTAAAAAGCAATCATGAGTCCCTAGCAAGTAGCCCTGAGACTCTTGACCCTGACCATCCTTGGGAGCTCAGTGTCACACTGACTTTTCATGTTTTACTGATGGTCAAAAAAGTGTGTCTCATCTTGGGTCCTCCTGAAAGTTGAGCTCAGGGTGAAGCCAGATAGACAACTCTGACAGTTCAGGGTGGGGTCCTTATACCCAGAACATAGCACAATGTCTCACACATAGAAGGCACTCGAGAGATGTCTATTGAATGTGGATGAATGAATAGATAGTTGGCTGGATTGATGAGAAGGTAGGTAGATGGATAAATGAATGGGTGGGTAGGTGGATGGATGGATTTGTGGATGGATGAGTAGACAGAAAAATGTTAACATACAAGGAAAAAAATGAATGAAGGGACTGACAGATGAGAAGATAGAATAATGGACAGATGGATGGATACACTGATCCATAGTAGACAGAGGGTATTTGTTGAACTGGTAGATTAGGTGACGGGTGGATAGAAAGATGGATGGTTCTCAACTGAAAGAAGCCCTAGTTACCTAGAGCTGGTCTCAGCAGACTTCTCAAACAGACAATCAAACCTGGAATCATGTCTTGCTGCTATAGCTGTTCATGAAGACATTTGAGAAAAAAATCCAAGTGGCATAACTATAAGAAATAATTGCTTCTGATTGAGGCTGAGTTATTCTGGCCATAAAGTAGACATATTTTTATAACTTTATTAATTATTCAATTTGACACCAATTACCCAGACTGCTAGAATGGGCTTCCCTTATTAGGGGGTGACGGATTCTCCAGTTCTGCCTAGCCTCCACTACTATAGCACTGTTAGGTAGTGGCTGTCTGCTTAGGGTTCTCACTGGGTGTGAGGACTGGAGGTGGAGGTAGGGCTGACTACAAGAGGTCATCTGAGGGCAAGAAATGCTGGGGGCAATGGAGCTGTCCCCCAGGTGCTTCCCTTGGTCATTCACTACCATCGGGTCTCCTTCCCTGGTCCAGCAGGGAGGCAAGAGTCATCAGGTTAGCATGTGGCCACTTGGCCTTTCAAGGTCCTTCTCTACCCAATTCCACTCATCAACTCTTAATCATGGTGGCTCCCCCATCCAATCTGCTACCTACCCAATGCCAAGAGAACTACCATATGTTCCTTAGTCACCTCTAGTCAGGCACAGGGGGAAGAGGACATGGCCCAGCTGGCCTGGAAGAACTGGCCCAGGCTGCAGCATTCAGCAGCTTCCCTTCTTCCCTATACCCAGGTCCAGAATCAGTCACAGGTGCCTTGGAAGAAGAAAGAGTTAGGGGGAGTCCCACCAGGAAGCAATGCAAACTCACCTGATGCAAAATGACCTTCAGGAGCTGCCCCTGACCACTGAGTCACATTCAAGCTCTTGGGCCTTGGTGTGAGAGCACCATACCGTCTGAGCTGGCTTGTCACATTGGCCTGGCTCCCAGTCCTCCCTAGTGCCTCAGCTCTGTTCCATCTTGACCATTGTATCTTTTCTGTGGCTCTGGTTCTCTCCTTCCAGATGTCTTTCCTTTCTCTCTAGCTACTAGTTTTACCGGCTTCCTCTGAAGGAGCCACATGAGTTCAGCCTCATGGCACAGTCCTTAAGGAACTTAGCAGGAAAACTCTGGAAGATCAAGTAACAAACTTTGGTTTGCTTGCTTGTTTTCTTATTGAAGTCTCTTATAGAGACAGAACCCCCTCCCCCGTTCCTGGCATCACCATCACAGTGTTATCTGAGAGGGGCAGAGGGTAGGATCAAATAGAAGAGCAAACGCACTGCATCCCACTAAACAGAGGCTCTGCTATGTGCCAGGCAGCATGAGTAACTCGGTGTTATGGGGACAAGTTAGCCATCAGCCCTGATGTGTGTGTGTGTGTGTGTGTTGGGGGGTCTCAAGGAATCAAGTGAGGGAGAGTGAACATACCATTAAACAGTGAGCATCAGGGTGCCGAGGACCATGCTGGCTATGGCCACAGTGGATGCTGCTCTGGCTTCAGAACTGGCCACAGGCCAATGGATCAAGGGGAGACGAGAAAGAGGGAAGTAATGTCATAGTATATATGATGGCAAATGTTTTTTTAGGGGGGGTTCGAAATAGGGTTTCTCTGTGGCTTTGGAGGCTGTCCTGGAACTAGCTCTTGTAGACCAGGCTGGTCTCAAACTCACAGAGATCCACTGCCACTGCCTCCCGAGTGCTGGGATTAAAGGTGGGTGCCACCACCACCCAGCTATGATGGCAAATATTGATCATCAAGTTTACAGGACCTATTAATAGAGACATCTAGGAGAGAGCATTCTATTTCTAGAGTTAAGTTAATTGAGGGAGGCCTACTCTAACTGTGGTAGAACTACTCCATGGACAAGGGCCCCAGAATGAACGCAAAGGGGAAAGTGAGCTGAGCACCAGCATCCATCACTCTCTGCTTCCTGACTGTGGAGGCAATGTGAGCAGTCATCTCCACCATTTCCCATCATGCCTTCCCTGCCATGATGGACCATACCCTCCAACTGTGAGTCAGAATAAACACTTCCTTTCTTCCTATTATTCTTTTTGCTTGTTTGATTTTTGAGACAGGGTCTCTTTAAATAGCCCTGGCTGTCCTGAACTCACTTATGTAGACCAGGCTGGCCTAGAACTCAGAGATCTGCTTGCCTCTGTCTCCCAAGTACTGGGATTCAAGGAGTGCACCATCAGGCTTGGCCAAACCCTTCCTTTCTCAAGTTGTTTTTGTCAGGTTTTGTCATACCAACAAGCAAAGAAGCCAATATGGTTGAGGATAAAGGAAGACATGCTGGTGATCAGGTGAGAGTCACGAGGGAGCCCGAGGGCCCACCAAAAAGCTGTGCACTGGTTGCAGGAAGTGACATGGCCCCTGGTGTATTTTCACAACCTCCCCATTTCCCAAGTTTAGGAAGGACTAGAGAGAGATGGCAGAGCCCTGGAAAGAAGTGCCAACTGGGATTTTGAGTGTGTTCTACAGAGACTTGCTCTAACTCTGGCTCTGGAATGATGGGGAGGGCAGTGGTGAATGGCCATGGGACCAGAGAGGGAGTAGGTTTTGAGTATGAGTTAGGAGGGCAGGTACACAGGAGAGGAACCCAGTGCAATCTTGGCCCCATGCAGAGGCTGACACTGTGTCAGAAACATACCTTACCAATCCCCACTGCAGAGCAGCTGAGCTCCCTGGACCTTAGCATCCTTACCCACAGAGCACAAGTCCTGGTCACCACTCACGGGGTGTGGAGGTGGGCTGAGTGTTCATATCTATTCCAGCAGCACACTCCGAACTCGGGGCTTGCTGGGGCTGCATTTACTCCATCACAGCATCACCCTCTACCCCAGCCCTCTTGGCTGAGGAGCTATACTTCTCTCTCTCCTCCCTGGTGGACCCAACTGGCCAGCACCCAGCCTAGTTTCTTCATGATTCCTTCCGGAGTACCTCACTTCCCACACCGCTCTGGAAGCATGGCTGTGTATTCATGTGTATGGGGGAGAACTGTGTCCTTTACAAACCCCCATGGAGCCCAGGAGGGACGTGGGCATGGGCTGCCAGCCCCTGGTGACTGTGCCAGCTTGGCTCCTGCCACTCTGCTCTGCTTTTGTCACATTTGAGGCAGACTCCCCTCCCCCTCCCACTCTCCAGTTCTCAAGGCTCCCTGCGTGTCACTTATTAATTTTGTTCTCAGGGAGCAGATGGCCAGAGCTGAGTCGGGTGGAATACACCCCCTCTTTTCATCACCAGTACTCCCTCCAACAGACAACTCACGTAGGTGAACTCTGGGATGCCCAGTACGATCAGGTATAGTAAGCCAGCTTTCAGGAAATGACCCCTGACATGATTGATCCCAGGTCTTCCTGATTTGAGAGGAAGCAGACAGAAGGTGGGGGGTAACCTAAGAGACTTCCCCTGTTGGGAGGGGAACAATGGCCTGTCACAACCCTCTTTCTACAGTCTGCCTTCTCAGGACCAGGGTGGGGGTGGGGTGGGGGGGGCACAGGCTAAGTCTGGTAGTTCTCCATGAGTAGCAGTGGGTTCTAAGAAGGGTTCTCTTTCTTCCTGGTATACATCACCCCAATACCACAAACCTGGTCCTAAGACAGAGGAGGGATGGGGAGGACTTGGAGTCTTTAGTCCTGTATTCGGAGGTGTATGAGCTGTCCCCATCTGACAGTGGGCTGACTCCATAAAACAGGGCACCCCTCATCTGCTTCCTCTCACTTCTTCAGAAGTGGGAGGAAGGGTGACTGTGGAAGGAACTAATACATGTCCTTGAGGGCTTCCTGAGCATTGCCACTGGGCCTGGGTATCCCCAAAAGAGAGGTCCGGACCGAGGGAAAGCTCAGCCAGGAGCAGAGAGGCAAAAGACCCACCTCTTTGCTGCTCCTCCTCTGGAGTTCCTGTTGCCAGGAACTCAGGACAGGGGCCACACTCAGATCCCTTGGGGTCTTCTTGTTCAGTCTCCTCTCCATTACCAACCTTCACATCTTTTCCACCATTATCTGTGTGCAAAGTGTCAAGAAAGATGGTGGTCTTGTGGTCACGGGGCACCCTCTGATAACAGCTATAGGCCGACGCTGCAGGATTGTAGGTTCCAGGACAGCATGGGTTACATAGTGATACCCTATTTCAAAAACCCCCAAAACAGATTCAGAGCTCTGATAACCCTTGGCTGTGGAACTCCTGGCCACTATTTATCTCCTCTGGACCTGCTTCTAAAATGAGGAGCAGGGTGTACACCTGGCTTCTGCCTTCCACTACTTCTTATGATGGCTTTCTCAAACATCGGGGTCCCCTTCCCATAAAAGCCAGAGTCTAGGCTGGGAAGACTGCTCAGTGGGTAAAGTGCTTACTGAACAAACATGAAGACCAAAGCCAAATCTCCAGCACCCACATAAGTGTTATCAGGCCACATGCAATCTCAGTGCTCAGGAGTCAGAGGTGGGATCCTTAGGCAAGCTGGCTAGCTATACTGGATGAACAGGCAAGGTCTGGGTTCAAGTGCAAGACCCTGCATCAATATATAAGCTAGAGAAAGATCAAGGAAGATGCTTCTAGCCTTCAGACATGTGCTCACACAGGCAAGTGCATAAATGTGTGTGTACATACCTGTGAACACACACACACACACACACACACACACACACACACACACACACACACACAGAGAGAGAGAGAGAGAGAGAGAGAGAGAGAGAGAGAGAGAGTCTTCCTTCCGCTGTCTCTTGAGTTCTCCTTCCTTGGCTCTATGTTGGTAGTTTACATTTCTGCTCAGGTTCTGAGGAGCCACACCCTCCTCCTCAATAGTGATACCCACCTCTGAAGCCCCTGGCCCCCTGGCCTCTGGCAGGAGCTCAGCAATTATGTATTGCATGGATGAAACTGAGAGGGAGCTGCTGGGCTGCAGCCAGGCTGTTAAACCCTGGGATTTGTTGCTGCTGTTCCATATTATAATTCTGGGGGGCCCTCAGTTCCTGCTCACAGACCTTGACACATGCATTTGCTGCCATCCACAGTTCCCTTCTGTCCTGTCATAGTGGCTGCATCAGTATGTGGGGCTGACACACAGGACCCACCATCCTGGGGAAGCCCCCAGGCTCAGCAGATGCTGGCAGAAGGCAACCCAGGCTGGATCTGCAAGGGGCTATAAGCTAGGCAGAGCCAAGCGAGCCACAGCAGGGTGATTGCTTTGAAACACATTCATCTAGAGTTGCTCTAACCTTGACAACACAGCAGCTCAATGTAGCGAGAAACAGCCCAGGAGAGAGCCTTGGCCTCCCAATGGCCCTGTACCCGCTGCACCCTGCTTGGGTTTGTGGGGAGAACCAGCCTATACTTGGGCTATCAAAGGTTCAGCCTTGCCTGAGAGGGGCTAGAAAGCGCTAAGGGGGGGACCCCCAGGTTCCTCATGCCTCCCCATTGCTGTCTAGGTTGAGAATGAAGACAGATAAGCACAGGAGGGCTACGTCTTAATGGACAGGGCCACGGAAACTCCACCAGTGGTCAGCAGGAAGGCTCTTTCTCCCCATCACCATGGTCATCAAGCTTGTACTGGGTTTTGATTCCTTGGAAGCAGCATCACACAACTCTAGAGTCTCCAGGCAAACCGTCTCTTTACAGAAGTAAACACTGAGGCACCCCACACCTTACCCTCTAAAGGGGGAAAGACTTGGCCAGGGCCACCTAGGCAGAGGGGGAGCCAGAAAAGGGTTCTCTTGCTCATGACAGTGCAGGGCTTATGCCAGGGCCCATCCCTCCCTTTGCCTGTACCAGTGTGTTGTAGGAACACAGTGAAAGCAAAGACTGTGCTGGAGGCAGACAAAAATCTCCCAGAATTCAGTGTGAGAAAGGGCATCAATCCCTAAGGCATCGCGGAAGTCTCCTTGCTAACAATCGCCATCCTGAGAGATCAAAGTCAGCTCTTGGTCTTTCTCCATTCTCCCCAGCTTCTCCACTAACCCCTTAGAGCCATCCTACCCTCTGAGGCCTGGTGGCTAGCCTCAAACTAACTATACAACCAAAAGATGACCTCTCCTGTTCTTCCTGCCTCTACATCCTGCGTAATAGAATTACAGGTGTGTGCCACTATGCCCAGCTTTTGAATGCTAAGGATCAAACCCAGGGCTCTGCACACTAGACAAATACACTACCGGCTGAGCACTGTCCCAGCCCTCCTGGGGGTGGTTTTTGTTTTGTATTTGGATGATGGGCTATTCCAGTGGGTGTAAAATGACATCACATTGAGTTTTGCAATGCATTTTTTAATGGTGGGTGGTACTGCTCTTCTTTGCACGTACCTGTTAGCCATTTCCATATTTTCTTGGACCATGCCTAGATGTTACTCAAGACCCTTGTCATCTTCTTTTTGTTGTGTTCTTCTCCTCTCTTTTGCCATGCTGGAATTTGAATCTAGGGTCTCACACATGCTAGGCAAGTACTCTACCACTGAGCTCTATTCCCAGCCTTTGCCTATGTTAAAGCCAGATTGATTAGATTTTTTTCTGTGCCATAGGAATTCTTTATCTATTCTGATACTAGTCACTTACTAGATTTGAAAGCATTGTCCCCATCCAAATGGTTCCACTTTGGTCTGTCTACAGTGACTTTCAACCCGTGTGTTTTTATGGTGCAATACAACATGCCAGTTGCAAAAACTTCCCCACTGAAACCAAGTATGGGGTAGTCAGAGTCAGAGAGGAAAGAGATTAGAGCTGGGTGTGGTGGCACACATCTTTAATCCCAGCACTCAGGAGGCACAGCTCAAGACTAGCCTGCTTTACATAGTGAAGTCTCAACTTCTTCCTCACCCATACCCCCCAAAAAGGAGGGGGGATGGAGAATGGTCGCTACCAGCGGTTGGGGAAGAGAGGCTGGGAATTGGTGTTTGACAGCTTCTGAGCTTCAGTTGAGGACGAGGAAAAGTTCTGGAGGTGGGTACTGCACAACCACGTGACTGCACTGATGTCACAAAACTATGTCTACAAAAATGGCTACTACAGTAAATCTTACACATATTTTAACCACAATTTGTTAAAGGACAGTGCTATATGGTATGAGGTGGGACCATGGTGGATCCCATGGCAATGGACAAACACACCATCAGGCAGAACTTCCATGGGAAGGAAGTTTTATTGGGAAGGGAAGGGAGTAGGAGGAAGGAGGGAGAAAGAAGAGAGAAAAAGAGACAGAGAGAAAAGAGGGAGGAGAGAGAGAGAGAGAGAGAGAGAGAGAGAGAGAGAGAGAGAGAGAGATCTGTCTGCCTCCTCAGAGAGAAGGTGGGCAGAGTTTGCCTCTTAAAGAAAACTTTGCATCTGTGTGCAGCCATAGAACCCTGGGCTGGCTAGGGTATTGTCTGAGTGCATCCTGCCAGGTGACAGTTTGAGAAGCTGTGTGACCAGGCGCCCAGCTAGCTCAGGAGCAATGGCATAGCTTAGAGCTGTTAGGGGTTTTCCTTTCTTTCCTT
This sequence comes from Cricetulus griseus, assembly GCF_003668045.3. Lineage (NCBI taxonomy): Eukaryota > Metazoa > Chordata > Mammalia > Rodentia > Cricetidae > Cricetulus > Cricetulus griseus. Next base: position 176,169,452 of record NC_048597.1, on the reverse strand, counting down.
GTATAATGCTAATTATAATTACGTTTGAAATAGAGTCTCATATACCGCACACGGAACTCATTATATTTGAGGATGACTTGAACTCCTGATCCTCCTGCCTGTACCATCTGAGTGCTGGGATAACAGATGCATACCACCAAAATGGTTTAATGTGGTGCTGGAGATAAACCCAGTGTCCCATCCATGCTAGGCATGCATTCTACCAACTGAACTACATCCCCAGCTCAGTACTTTATTTCCATTTGCAAAACTAACATAGAGCCAAGTTGGCCCCACTATCATTCAGTTTAACACACTGGACTTGGCAGAAGTTGAGTCCTGCTACAGTCACTCCTCAGGGCTGCTGGGTAGACCCACCAACAGCCCAGGATCCCAGAGTGGGGAGGAGCTTGCCAGTCAGTGGAACGCTGCTGAGCAGTTATTGCCACAGGCTTTCCCGAGACATGCAAACAGAAGGGAAGTTTAGGGCTATTAAGATGCTGGGACAACTCCAGGATTGCAGCCCTGTTCACACTGACCCCACCCATCTCTTCTGGGGATCCCTGAGCCCAAACCCTAAATCCCATTTTATTGTCTACAACCCAAACTGCAAAGCCCCATGGGAACAGAGAAGTGCGGCCTAGGAAAGACAATAATTAAATAATACAATGAAGGCTTAAACTTCCAAGTTAATTCTTGGGCATCATTTATAAAAGTTAACAGGGCATATTTAATTTAGGAATTGGCTCACGTCCTTCTCCTTACAGCTCAAACCTCATAAATGAAATATACTGGATCATTGCCCAGCACGGAAATAAAAGTTATGAATAATGTTTCTATCTCAATCATTGTCAGCGCTTTAATATTCCTAATTACTTTAAAAAGCTAGATATTCAATATAGGAAAACTTCTTTCCCCTTTTATCTGCACTTGTGAGCCTCGTGCAGTTTAATAAGGGCCACTGTGTTGTCCTTATCCAGTATAAACTGACGTCCCATCCTCTCATGTGTCATTATTATATGGAAGGCAGGTTTATGGCCAAGCACCAGCCACTCTGTTTTCCCATATTGCTTGGTTGAGGAGCTCAGACAATCCATAGAGCTGGGCTGTCTACCTCCTTCCTTTACAGAGCAGAAAGAAATTAGTGATGGCCCTTAAAGAAATTAGTCATTGGTGGTCTAAGTCTGTAAACGCATGGAGAGCCCCCATCCCCACCTTAGAGCCAAATTTGTCTCATAGAGGGCTGTCAAAATGATTAATCCTTCAATCCCTTGGCAGCTGCAAAAGGCAGGGCAGGGGCAGGTACCAGATGACGGATATTTACATCCTTCCCTGCCACTTCCGGGAATTTATCCCGAGAAGAAATTGGGCTGCTAACGGGAGGAGGGAGAGACAGGTGCAAGAAGAATTGCTCCGACATTTTCATCCAGGACCCCAGGCCCTTCTTCACACATATATAATCCCAAGATTTTGAAAAAGTCCCTAAAATATTCTTGGAAGGTAAGTGCAGGGGTAAATCTGCAGGGAGGTGACTTGTGATCATGGCTATCTTTATGTCACTGGATGTGGTCAATCATTGGTCATTTTAGAAACAGTGCTGTTTCACCCAGGGGGCTGCCCAGATCCAGGGGGCACACATTGCATATGATGGAGCTGCCAAGTGCTTGCTCATGCTTGCCTGCCTGCCTGCCTGCCTTCCTTCCTTCCTTCCTTTCTTTCTTCCTTCCTTCCTTCCTTTTCTCTTCCTTCCTACCTTCCTTCCTTCCTTCCTTCCTTCCTTCCTTCGTTCCTTCCTTCCTTCCTTTTCTTTTCTTTTCTTCTCTTTGAGTCTCATGTAGCCAGGCTGGCTTTGAGGTTACCAAGTATTCAAGGATGGCCTTGAATTCCTGATCCTTCTGCCTCCACCTCTCCAGTGTGGTATTAAAGGCATGCACTGCCTCATGTAGTTTACATACACACTTAATTTTTTATTATATTTTATTCAGTGTGTGTATGTATGTGTACATGCACACATGCATGCATATGGTAGTCATAAGGTAGCATGTAGGAGCTGGTTCTCTCCTTCCACTGTGTGGATTCTGGATTGTCACGCTTGGCAGTGCACACCCCTACCCACTGAACCATCTCATTGGCTCCACATATACACTTCTAGAACAAGAAGTGTCTGTGTGCAACTCAGCTGCTTGGGGTAGGCTTCAAAGGGTACATGGTACACATTGGGCATGGGAGGTCAGCTAGTTAAGTTTGGGCTCAGTATAACTTTCCTCCACAGGACGGTCAGGTTCCTCTCTGTCCATGATCTGAGTTCTGGAATTTTCATCAACTACAGGTCAAAGGAGTCTTAGGGCATATGTTGGCTTTGGGGTGCATCCAGCCCTCCGGATCTATTGGTGCTAAAGGGTCAACCAATAGCAAATCAAAAAGGCTTTTTGTTGTTAATTGATTTTTTGAGACAGTCTCATGTGTTCCAGGTTGGCCTCAAACTCACTATGCAGCCAAGGATGACCCTGAACTCCAGATCCTCCTGTATCTACCTCTGGAATACTGGGATCACTGTCTTTCACCAACATGCCCAGTTCACACAGCACTGGGCATGAACATACAGTAATATGTGTCAGGCAAGCACCCTGCCAACTGAGTCCCAGCCCAGACCCATCTTGTACTTCCTAAACTGTGAAAAATTCCAAGTTCTACGATGAACAGGTCCAAAGAATCCGGTGACAGGAAAGAATCAGAAACAACCTAAATATCCACCGGCCAGGCCTGGTGAAATAAATGCAGTAAACCACAGAATGAAAGTCTAGATGGCCATTAAAAATTTAAAGGAGATTAATGCTTATTGACAAGGAAATGAGTGTACAGCTTAGGGTTGAATTAAAGGACTGAGTTTCTGGTTAGCACACAGTGGGATCCAGGTCCAGAGTGACATGCAAATATAGAGAAATGCCAGGGTTCCTACCATCCAAAGGCCAGGAGAGGTGAACCTGGGCTGTGAGATGGAGTGTATGCTCTTGGTAAACCTTTTCTTTTTAATGTGAACAGGTATAACTTAAAAATTAATGGGAAAAAAAACCCAAACCAAGTAAGCCTGCTGTTTCCCACTAAAGCCTGAAGCTTTCCCATGCCACCCTGAGATCTCCAGAGGCAAATACCGCACCTGGAGACACTCTCCTCCCAGGGTCCTGCAGAGCAGGTCCAGCAATACAAGCAGGCTTGACTCTTGGATCACATCTGATCACAAGTTGAGTTTCTCAGCTGATTCTTCTCCCTACAATGGTATCTCAGAGTCAAAGCTTACAAATGAATTCTTCCTTCTCCTCAGAGCAACTGTGTTCTCTCACATTGAAAAAATACCTATTTCAGGGGCTAGAGAGATAGCTCATTGCTCATGAACACTTGCTGCTCTTCCTGAGAACCCGAGCTCATTTCCTAGCACCCTCCTTGTGCAGCTCACAACTGCCTGCAAGTCCAGCTCCAGGAGACCCAGTTCCTCTGGACTCCATCAACTTATGCAGTCATGTGTACATGCTCCCCACCCCCATATACACATAATTTAAAGAAGGAAAGCCTATCTCAACCCAAAGTTGTATTCGCAGGGATTGAACATCCAAAAGGAAGCCCATAATCATTAAGAATTCAGGTTTATGGCTGGGAAGATGGTTCACCAGGCAAAAGAGCTTGCTGTGTAAGCATGAGGATCTGAGTTTTTAGTTCCAGCACCCACATTAAAGAGTGGAGGGGGAGGCTGGAGAGATGGCTCATAGGTTAAGAGCACTGGCTATTCTTGAGAGGTCCTGAGTTCAATACCCAGCAACCACATGGTGGCTCACAACCATCTATAATGAAATCTTGTGCCCTCTTCTGATGTGCAGGCAAACATGCAGAGAGAACATTGTATACAGAAATAAATACATCTTTTTAAAAAATTGAGTGTGGCCAAGCACATATGTAGCCCTAGCACTGGTAGTCTAGCTTTCTCAGTGAGCTCCAGGTTCAGTGAGAGACCTCAAATATAAGGTGTAGTAACAGACGAAGAGACTCTCTGTTGACCTCTGGCCTCTACATACACCCATATGGGTAAATGCACCTGCAGAGTTCAGATTTGGAAGCCGAGGTTTTGACTTAGTGCTGGTTTCACCATTTACTGGTTAGCTGTGTCTCTGAGCGCTTCTCCAGCCTCTCCGTGCTGTCCTTTCCATCTGTAAAACAAGCTTAATAATTCCTCATCACAGGGATGCTATGAAGATGAAATAAGAAGCTTGGTGTCCGATGCATGGTCAAGTTCAATCGATGGCCGCACTGATCATAACAAAACTCTTCTCTCTCAACACTGGTCAGAGCAAGCTGCCGTTATGTGCTTGGATATAGGAATGATAATTTAAGGGGAAATAAAGACCACAGGCTACAAGAAAAAGACATATGGAGAGGCAGCCCAAATGATGTCCCATAAGACATGATGCATCTCAAAGAAGAAGCGAGGAGATCAGTGGCTGTCCTGTAATACCTGAAGGGCTGAGCTGTGAAGGGAGCCCCCAACTGCCGCCGCTCCTGTTTCTTCCAAGCAACCTAAATGGCTATTATCCTCCAATCTGGGGCGGCTTACTCCACATCCACAAGCCTGTGGCCTTATCCAATGAGTTCCTTGGGAGAAATTCCAGACATGCCAAGAAAAAGATCACGGCAATCCATCAGCCTACTTAGTCTTCACTGTGAGCAAGAACCAACCAGTAGGAACCAAAGAAATATTTTCACTGGGGAGAGGAAAGCTTAACCAACAGTCAGTGTAAGCTTCTACAGGAAGTAGTGAGTTTCCTGTTTCTAGAAGAATTTGAAGATGGGAAAGCTCTCAACCAGGCACTTCAACGTCTGATGCTCTGAAGTAAGAATCTAGACTTCATCTAATGCTGCTTTCCCTCCAAATGAAGCTGGAGCCGGCTGTGGACTAAGGATAACATAGCCATAACTTCATGTGTTAACTTCTCTCCTCCTAGCTGGTGGCATTATTTTGAGCATTGGGGGAAACTTTAGGAAGCGGTGACTAGTTGAATGAAGCAGGTGACAGAAAGTAAGTTCGTGGAGGGTATCTTGTCCTTGGCCTCTTCCTCCCAACTCCCTCTCTTTCCTTCCTGTCTGTCTGTCATGAGGTAAAGAATCTCTTCCACACACTCCTACCAGCATGATGTTTAGCCAAGCAAGGAAGGCTCAAACTCTCTGAAACTGTGAGCTGAAATAAACCCACTGAAAGGTTCAGGCTTTAATGCTGATCGGCTCTACCTTTTTAAGAGACAGACCCCGCCCCCTGACAATAGTCAGGGGACGCACAGGGACTTGCTATCACCACATCACCCACACATGAGGACTCTGGGCATGGGTGGAACTCAGTCTTCCCTTTAAAAGTTCCAACTTCCCTGCTTAGCTTTCTCTCTGCTGCTTCCTCGCTCTGCTCTTCTCTTCTTCCACCTACACAATTTCTCTGCCTCTCTATGGCAGAGAAATTATATCTAATTTAAATTATATCTAATTTAAACAAAAACATAACACCCACTCTCAGGTTGTTTTATTGGGTACTGGTCACAGTGATAATAAAACCAACTTGTACAGAACCAGTCTTTTAGGATTTTCTATGGCTCTGGTAGTATACACCCTTGAGTAGACCCCAGAGAACAAGGACCTTTGAACCAGAGATAGTGGCTCTCAACGTAGCAGGAGGATTAAAGGGAAAGGGGACAAGCTGTGGGTTTGATCAGCCCCCAAGTGTGATGACACAGGGGGTTGAATTGTCCTCATGTTATTCTATGAAGTAACCCTGGTGTTTGCTAAACTCACACCCACCAGTGTCAAATCCCATTCGGCAAAGGCCACCAAATGGCAAATCAGAAATGACAAAGATAGTGTCTGAAAACCCCGCCCCCCAGACCTACCTGTTTATGCAGCACTGGGCCAGCTGTAAGTGCATATAGCCTGAGAGAGACTGAGGCCTCACCCCGTCCCTCACAGGCCACCCTTATTCTTGGGAAAAGGTGGCAACAGCAGCAAGTAGACCCAGCCCAGCAGGTTCACCCTCTCCAGTCAGATGTTTCTTCCCCAAAGATCCACTATCAGCAAAATTACATCAAATGAAACATGGACAGGGGACATGCCATGGGCATTTCCCCCATCACGCTTCCTGGACTTCAGGCCACAGAAAAACTGGTTGAACACTAACTCACACACCCCTCAGGTTCATTCTTCATTGTCTGGCCTTCCTTCTCAGCCACAGCCTTTAAGGCAGTGGAGTGGGTGGGAAAGGAGGCTGTGCAGCCATTTGGGAGTTCACCACACATTACAGAGGGGCTCTTGGAAGCTCCAAGCAGATATGGACCCCTCTACCAAGCCAGGAGAGTCACCAAGTCTTTAGACAAAATCACATACCCCATGCCTTCTTTTGGGCTGTCATTTTCTCATGCCCTGGCTAGACAAAGACACAGGCACCATGAATCAAATCACCATATAAAGACCACAACTAGATTTGCCCAGCCAAGCAGAGAGCAGGACAGGGCACACACACTGTCAGGCTAATGTGTGTGAACCCCACATCCCCCTCCCTAAGACTTTACAACATCACAGCCTCTATCTGTGGGATAGAGGACACAGGGGTGGCTCCCCAAAACTCATGAACATTTTGAGACTTAGACCTATAATGGGTTGGCTTAAGTATGTTTTCACCTCCAGTCACCATAAAAAAGCCAACTATGAACTACACCAATTCAAAGCAGGAAGAAAATAGGCCTCCAGTGCTAGTCAAGGCCTTGAGCCAATAGGACCACAACATTAAACAGCTCTTGACTGGCTATAGACTGTACCCATGCAAGGGGATTGTCTGAGACTATCAGAGGGAGTGCAAGTGGAGAAGGATTCATCTCCAGCTGTACTCTTAGCAGCAAATTTCTTAAGCTTTGCCTCATATGTCCCTCCTCCAAGGACTAGTGCCACAGTAAAGATAATGTCCCATGTTGGTGTGGGTCTCTGGGTCATCCATAGGTATACCTGACTGCTTACCAGGCCTGTTTCTCTGAAAAATGGGCATTCTCCATGCATGGAGTCATAGGAACAGTGTCCTGCCCCTAGGGGTGTCCCCTTTTACTATTAGAGACATAGAGATATCCTGGCAGCCACCAACCTCACATACCAGCCCCTTGCACACCGATGAGCACCCACGAATCTGAGTCTCTGAACCAACCAAGCCAAGGACCAGGACTAATGACCACCTCAGTAGGTACACACATCATCTCAAGTTCATCCCAACCCTCAAAGACCATATATAGAGGTGGGTCATCAAAAGAAAACTATACAAATGACCCCACAATTCTCTACATTTATAACCATCAAGACCCCATGAGCCATCTCCCCATCCTCCTAGAGTTTTGACACCAACAAACGCCATCACACATTAACTGTATCTGGTTTCTTCCTGATATCCCAAGTCATCTCCATCAGACACAGGAATGAACTTGCATATGCCGTGGGCCACTGACACCCAAAGTCCCCAGACTCACCGCTGGAACAGTCAGGGCCTCCCCATCCAGGCTCACAGTGGCAGGTATCTGGGGAGACGCAGCGGCCGTGCATACACTCCTCGGTGCACAGAGCTGAGGGCATGGGAGGGAAGAAAAGCAGACAGTGAGAACCAGCCATCTGGGCACAGAGCAGAAGCTACTTTGTCATGGGTCCCTGGTGCCAAGGAAGCTCCAAATGTACCTTTGACTTGGGAGATAAACACCAAACTTAATAGGACTTGAGTTGTTTAACTCAAAATGTGTCTGACAAGAGGACATGGTGTCTACCCCAGTCTAACTTCTTAAAATGAAACCCCAGCCTGAGGTGGCACAGTCCTGGCTTTTTGGTAATACCTCCTTCAGGGGCTAGAGATATAGCTCAGTTGACAGAGAACCTCCAGCACCTCATAAACCATGTGTGGTATCACATACCTAATCCTGGCACTCAGGAGGTGGGGGAAGGGAGAATAAGAGTTTAGGGTCATCTTCAGCCACATTGTAAGTCAGAGGCTAGTCTGGATTACATGAGACCCTACCTTAAAAAGACAATCTCCTTCAGCCTGATGTGGTGATACACACCTGTGAGCCCAGGATTCAGGAGTGTAAATTTAGAGGATCAAGGTAAATTTGAGGCTAGTATAGGCTACATAGAGAATCCCTGTCTCGGAGACAGACAGACAGACAGACAGACAGACAGACAGAGGAGAAAGAAAAGGAAAAACTAAGGTGGGGATGAAGAGAGGGTGCCTTTAGAGATGGCTCAGTAGTTAAGAGCACTTGCTGTTTGAGTTCAGTTCCCAGCACCCATATCTGGCAACTCACAACTACTCTGTAACTCTAGTTCCAGGGGATCCAATGCCCTCTGGCCTCCACTGGCATTCACACACATGGGGCATATGCTCACAAAGACAGACACATACACACATGATTAAAAGTAAAATAAATCTAAAAGTATAAAAACTCCAATGTTTGATTTGTGGAGCTCATACACAAGCCACAGCCCTCCATCACACTCCCAAACTCTTGCCACATCTGCTCAGCAAATCTGCCTGCTCCATCTTGCGCTGGCTCCAGGTTCTCCTCGCTAAAACCCCTCATGTAGCAAGCTGCCTGGCAAGAGCAGACACTATGCCCCCACCTTCCTGTCCCCCCTCCTCAAACATCCCTATTTTGGGGTTCTCAAATGTCAGCAAATCTGCAAAGTATACAAATGCTGAGGGGAAAAAGCAACAGCTAATTATAAGAAAGTAATTAAGAGAGACATCCACGATGATGATAATTGTAATTAGAAAGTGCCTGGCAATTTCTTATCACGCAGTCAAATGCTACAGCCCCGGAGCCGCCAGGCTAGGCAGTGAGCAAAGTTTCCGTCCACCGCACCGGCACTGAGTAGTCTTATTGACAGCCAGTGTGAGGAAGGGAGATTATTGCTCTCTCCTTTCGATAGAATCCACATTTTCCAAGGTCACCCTTTGCTCCCCAAGAGATATGCCCCACCACCTAATCCATCAGCCAAGAATTAGAGAAACCCCCCATGCTACCCCCACTAATTTTGCAAGCTCGGGAAATCAGCAGCTGTCATCAACACTGTCAATCTCCCAGGTGGGCTTGAGATAAAGGGCTTTTAGTCTGAAAGCAGTGAGAATTCATCTTGCTGTCTGTTTCTGGCCTGGGCTAAGGAGCAGGCAGTCTCCTCAGATGATTCTGGAAGGGCTGGCACTGACCCACTGCTTGGCCTAGATGCTAACTGGTGTGACAGTGGGCCTTGTGATGGGTGGTGTGGGGTCTTCTAGCCCTCCCCTGATGCAGATGCTGGCCTCAGAGCTATTTCTCCTATAGTACTGCCTTAACTCTGTCTAGAACTCTAGGCAGGGAAGACACTGGGAGAGTCACTTCAGATGGCCCACAGGTAAGAGATTTGCAATCAGCCTGTCCCTCTGCAATCTACACAAGTGGCTTTTGAGGAAGGCCCTAGTTTGTGCTAAGAATCTGCACAGTCCCAGTACTGGAGATTCCTAGGGATGTCTTCCCCAGCTCCCTGACAAGGGAACCAGGCAGATCCTGGATCTGGGGACCAACTCCATTTAGAGCCACAGTGATCTGCTCACTGGACACTATCAAGATCCTAGCTAGTCACTGCTATGCCAAGGACATTCCAAACAGGTTCAAGTGGGTCTATGTCCCTGGAACATTCAGGAAAGCAGGTATCCATCTTTTGCTCCCCATCTCATGCCAGCAGACTGGGCCCTGCCAGCTCTCATTGATGTCCTCCCTGCTGTCTTTCCTCTGTCACCATCCCCGCAGGCTGAAGACCCTATGAGATCCACAGCTGGGCCTGCTTAGATCACAGCTTATCAGCTCAGCTCAGCAAGGATACCTCCAGATGTTTGCTTCCAGAGTGCACAAAGCCCAAACTTTGACCCTGGGGTCTCTGTCAAGGTGGTGGGAGCCCTCCATGAATCATAAGCCTGCAGAGTGTTGGGGATGGAAGAAACCTCAGAAAAAAGAAAATTGCATCCAGCCCCTTTACTGTATGCATGGGGAAACTGAGGCTCGAGGACCCATTATCTCAGACATATGTGGCCTATCAGTCAGCCAGGAGGAAACTCAGGATGAGCTTCCTGGAGTTGGAGACCACTGAAGGTGGAGGGAGGAGAGGGTGCTCAGACTGTGAGACCTCCTGTCTTACTCAGGTGCAGTATCTCCCCCCATCCTGGCTAAGGACAAGAGCATAAGGCCCAGCACAGAGTGCTGCAGCTGGCCCTGGGATGCTCAGTGAGAGTTGGAGACAGGCCAGAGCCCAGTTTCCACACACTGAGCTCCCTGCAGGGGGAGGAGACAGGGAAGAGGGAAGAGCAAGGCCTCAGCTAGTTTCCTGTCTGCCTTCCCATCTCTGGGATCCCAGAGACCCATGACACACGCCTAATCCCATGCATTCTGTCCTTGGCCAAGAGAAATGGCCTTTGGGTATTATCAGCAAGCTATGCACTGCACAGCCTTTTCCCTTGGTCCCTTCCAGGGTCCTAGAGACCCAGAGTACAAGTTGTCAAGCACCACCCTCACATGCTGTAGTCACAACTCCCAGCTTAGCCCTGAGTTCAGAACGCTGGTCCCAAGCCACACATGCAGAGCAGCCACTCACGAACCTCAGACCCACTTCCAGGGATGTGGGTGAGTCCCTATGTTCCCTCCAGACCTCACTACCCGCTCTCTTTCTCGTTGTCCTTCTGCTGCAACCACACTATCTGCCTGTTAAAACCTCAACCTGTTCATATTTCATAGGTGTTGTTTAGACAGATGTTTGAATCCTGAAATATTGATGACAAACACTCGGGCCTGAGATTGCTAGATCTGGCATTTGAGCCACTGTTTGAACACCTGGGGAAGAAAGGCGAGTCACCTGAAAGTTAGTGAAGTTACGATACCACGGCAGCCTAACTCCAACCTCAGGGTCCCAAGTAAGCAGCCCCTCCACAGAAGCCTGCGACTCTACAGCAACTGTCCCTAGAGCAACAGGTTAGGACCCTGCCATCCCTGACTCCCTCTCTGCCTCCTGCAGCTTTACAGGAGGCTTTTAGTCAGGTCTTTCTTTCCACTGCCTGTCCATGTGCTCATGAGCAGGGACCCCAGTGCAGACTTGATGGGACCAGCCTCAAATCAGGGGGAATGGGCAACACTCCCACTCTCCAGCTCTCCTGAGAACCTGAACTTCTGCTCTCTCAGACCCCTTTCATTGTCCTCCCATCCAATCTTGCTTCTAGCATCTTCAAACCTCCTGACATGCTGGGGAGACTGCGACTGAGAAGCAGGTTAGTGGAGCTAGGGCACATGGCAGCCAGAACACAAAGGCTTGCCCACAGGTGTTATTCGGTGGCTCTGCTCACCTCTATCCCTGGGTCAGCCCCTGAGTCTGTGGGGGATGGTGATAGGCTGGACCTCACAGACTGTGGGGATCAAGTGAATTGATAAAGGGTGGTGTTGGGCACAGAAGGTGCTATAGAAGCCTTGCTTTCACTACTAGACAGGTTTCCTTGGGCCTTATGGCATCATCCTGCAACACTTGAGGCTTTTTCGTCTCACACACACACATTCATGCACACATGCACGCATGCACGCGCGCACACACACACACACACACACACAGAGAGAGAGAGAGAGAGAGAGAGAGAGAGAGAGAGAGAGAGAGAATTACCCTCATTCGAATCCTTTATTGTGGTCCATGGTGGGTAGTCTGCTAGCAGATCCCTGATGGGAAAGAATGCCGTAACCTAAGCTTCAATCTTAGCTTTACCAACTACTATTACACCACCAGGACTATAAGCAAATGACCCCCTTCCTCAGAGTTGTTGTGAAGACTGAATGGAATGTTATGGAGCTGGCGAGGTGGCTCAGCAGATAAAGAGCACTTGCCACCAAGCCTGACAACATAAATTCAATCCCTGGAACCCATATGTTGGAAGAAGAAAACCAAATCCCATAAATTGAGCTCTGACCTCCATAAATGTTCTGTGGCACGAGCATGCCCCTTCCCCACCACATTCCATTAAACAAATAAACTCTTAGATGAATACCCAGCCAATATTAAATGTCCAAAAAACAAGGGCTGCTGAAATCTCTTCACACTCCCATAGCATCCCCTCGCTCTCTCTCTCATGCATGCACACACACCACACACGGCGCACATATCACACTCACAGGATCATCGCACATGGCTGTGCATGTACACCATGAGATCTGAACCCCCCACATTCCCATGATCATTTCACACACAGGATCATTTCACACACGTATGCTGGTGAGGTGTATACTATGGGCGCTGGATTTGATGTCTAAGACAGGTGACAACTGCTTTCATTTGTTGCCACTTCCCATGGAAGGGTTTCCAGTTACCCTTCCCTGCTTTTGTTTGTTTGGACATTTTCTGACTACACACTATATGCTGTGCCTGGAGGTTTCACATGAGTTTTCTTAACCTTGTACTCCATAGTTTTATGTCAACTTGACACAAGCTCAAGTCATCAGAGAGGACTGAACCTCAATTAAGAAAATGCCTCTATAAAATCAGGCTGTAGGCAAGCCTGTAGGGCATTTTCTTAACTAGTGATTGATGTGGGCGGGCTCTGCCCATTGTGAGTGGTGCTATCTCTGGACTGGTGGTCCTGGGTTCTGTAAGAAAGCAAGCTGAGCAAGCCATGGGAAGCAAGCCAGTAAGAAGCACCCCTCCATGGCCTCTGCATCAGCTCCTGCCTCCAGATTTCTGCCCTGTTTCAGTTCCTGTCCTGACTTCCTTCAATGAACAGTGATATATGGAAGTGTAAGCAGAACATACCCTTTCCTCCCAAGTTGCTTTTTGGTCATGATGTCTTAACACAACAACAGTAACCCTAACTAAGACAAAGCTCAACCAAAGGCCATCCCAGCATGCTTTGGGGAGTTCACTCTCACAACTTCCTCAAATGTTAACCTCAGGGAGATCCCCTCTGAGGTCTCTAGTCTTGGGGGGCATAGGCTACTTCCTCCTCAGTTTTGGTAAGCCCCCACACAGTAGGTGCTCCGTGTCTGTGGGTCCCCTACTCTTCTGCCCCAGCAGAGCTCAGTGTAGTACGTGCACAGAGCTCAGTCTCAGAATATTTTCTCCTCCCCCAGCCTTTTGAGACATTTCTGTCCCGCCCCCCCCTCCTCTTCCTGCATCTATATTAGTGGTCTGTCAGTGACAGGAGCCCCTCACCTGAAAATCAGGACTACACTGTGCCTTCCAGAAAAATCAGACTACAAGCCAGTGTTGACCCCCTTGTTAAGAATGCCTTCACCCCTTCTCCTGACCCCTCACCTTCCCTGTGTCCAGGGCTGACTTCCATAGACTGTGTCCCAGGCCTCCTCATCCTCTGGCTTCTGGGTAGGTCCAGCCGGTGGGAACAAATAGTTGCACCATGTGAACCTAAGGTCCTGGGGAGTGGTCCTCAGGCCCAGGGGATTGCAGCAGTTCTCAGATAGATGCTATACCATTTCTTAGTGGTTTCCACTAATCATTCCCCTGCTTTCATTAGTTTATTGTTTTTGAGATAAGGTCTTATGTACTCCAGGCTAACCTCAAACTCATTTGCCTTTAAACTCATTATCTTTCTGCTTCCACCTCCCAAATGCTGGGGTTACAGTGCACACCACCACCCAGTTTGTGTGATGCTGGGGATATAATCCAGGATGTTGTGTACAGTAGGCAAGCACCCTACCCACTGAGCTCCTTCTGCAGCCCTCTTACCACCTTTACAAAAATCATCACTGTCATTTAACTCTCCCCAGTGACCCTTCCCATCATACCCTCCATCTCTTTCTGAAAGCCTAACTGGTCCAGAGCTGAGCTGAGGTCTGAGCGCACACATGCATGATGCTAAGGAGCCGTTCTTATCCACATGCTGCCTTGCCACCTGGACCTCAGGTGGAGACAAGCAAGTGACAGTACCAAACTTGGTGCTGACATGCTGTAAGAATGTAGCTGAGCTCCTCCCTCCTCCACACCTCCATTTCCATTTCTGAAATGAAGGAGTTAGTGGCATCACCCGCTGTCACCCCAGCTCTGAGTGTGTAGAACTATTTATAGTGAAACAATTTTGGGTTTGAGGGGCAATTCAAATGAAGCTTGAGAGGAGCTAAAGAGATAGCTTAGTCAGTAGAGGACCTGAGTTTGAGCCCAAGAACCCATGTTAAAAAAAAGAAGAAGAAGAAGCCAGGTGTGGTGATATCTTCATGTAATCCCAGGCAGAGAAGCAGATCCCTGGGCTCCCTGGCCAGCCAGCCTAGCCTACTTGGTGAGTTCCAGGCCAGTGAGAGACTTTGTAAAAGAAAAGAAGTGGTGGCAATGCCTGAGGAACAACAAATTTGTCCTATGGCCTACACACACACACACACACACACACACACACATACACACATGCACACACACATACACATACACACATACACACACACACACACACACACACACACACACACACACACACGGCAAGGGGAGAGAGAGGGAGAAGGAGAGAGAGACCTGAACACGTACGAACGTGTGCACATATATACAAAACGCAGCTTGGTGTAGGAACAATGTGCTCTGAGGTGCAACAGCAGCTGGAGTGGCAGTCTTTGGGCAAAAGGAGATTGTATGGACAGCTCCTCAGTGGACAAACTATGGAGACAACACTGGCCTTCCTGACCACTGACTGGCCCTCATGGTGGAGAGCTCCTTGAATCAATCCTCCATCCTATTAGCATTCCACCCGAGACGACCCATGATTCCCCAAGGTGCTCATGGTAATATATTTTGCCTGGCTGCTTGCAAATGGCCTCACTAGTTAATGGAACTATAAAATTCCCTCACATGAAAAGGTCAAGACAAATAAAGATATGCTCCCTGGCCCCACACCTAGTGAGGACTAGAGAAGGCCTAGGGTCCAGACGCAGGGTAGCCGCCTGAATTCCGTGGCTTATGGCTTCTGGAGCTTTCCATGACCCCTGGAGCTTTCCCTTGTGCCCCAGGGCACATTGATCAGCCCAACATTAACATTCCTGGCAGGAGCCACAGACCAGGATATCATTGGATTCTGCTTAGAAACAAAATAACCTCCATCTAAGTGGGCCCAAGTGCCAATTCTGAGGTGACATGCTTAGCATGAATGATTCTGCCATGGCCAAGGTCACACGTCCCTCTATGACATATATGTATGTCTGTGGAGGGGTTCTTAGGGTTTTCCAGAGAGTTCTAAAACAATCTATAGACAAGCGTCAACCAGTCCTCTGTAATCACCATCCCTAAGTTCCCTCCCCAGCCAAGAAGAGCCAAGTTAGCTGGCTCCTCTTCTCCACACATCTGGGCTTGGCTTTGAGTGGCTACAGCCATGTTTGACTCCAGGACATAAACAGTCAAGTTTAGGAAAGTAGCTGTTCCCTGCAGTGCTGGAAGATATAAAAGGCACAATACCTTCCTGGTCTGGGGAACCAGGCCTGCAAGTTCCACCTGCCTCACTTGCCACCCTCTAAGCAGGCCCTAGCACCTCATTTTCCTTTCATGGCACCCTAGTTGACTGCTAGCCTGCGGTGGCATGCTGAGCTGACTGGTACCCTGTGGTGGTGTGTTGTACTGGGCTCGTGCTCTGCTACTCATTAGCTATATGTCTTTGGACCCTCAGTCTTTCTCACCTGCCTCATCCATGAGTGTTACTGCAAACCCAAGTAAGTTAAAACCTTCAAAGTACCTACAACCAGAGCGTACAGCTGTGCCCTTTCCCCCACTAGCTACTGCTATTCATATTCATCCTCTCAGGACCAGGTAGAGGACCCAGGACATCATGGCCCCAACATGGCATTTTCAGCTCAGAAGATGATCTGAAGGCCTAAGTTAGGGCCAGGAAGAATTCCTTGTTAGTGGAGGTAGGGCCTAGGAAGAGACAGCATTGACTGGGAGCCTTAAGGGTATGGGGACAAGGGATGGAAGAAGCTACAGTCCAGGTCAGCTCACTGGTGGACAATCTTCTACCAAGGGCAACATCATGCTCTCTCCTGACTGTCGAAGAACAGAAGACCATGACCCAGCTGCTGAAACTTCTCTCTCATGGAGACTCAAGAGCTGTGCTGTGTGTGTAGGGAGTGTGTGTGTAAATGTGTCTACCTGTCATGTTCACTTTAATACCACCTCCTCCAGGAGGCTTCTCATGACTGCATAATCTAACCCTGCCCCAAGCTGGGCCAGCTCCCCTCCCTGCTATCTAGCACCTGGCTGGCCCCACCTGCCACAGCACTGACTTCTCTATTCTACTCACTGAGCTCCTACCAATTTCACAAAGGCAAGAAAGAGGTCTCCCTTTTTTTTTTAATTATTTGAATTATTATTGAATAATATCTTAATGTTCCAGCATGGAACCAGACATGGCAGAAGCGTAGTCAACAGGAGCTGGACCTCTGTCCTCCCCCATCTAGGACCCTCTGTCTCTATGTGGGCCATGCCAGTCTGCTTGAGAGTGAATGTATAACTCAGCTAAAAGACCTGGCTATGCTAAGCCCCAGCACTCTATGGGGGTTGGCAAAGGAGATTTGCTTATTTGTTTGTTTTTGAGGCAGAGTCTCAGTTCAGGCTGGCCTTCACTTACTATGTCACTGAAAATGACTGAACTTCTGATCCTCCTGCCTCTAGCCTGGGTGCTGTGATTACAGGCTTGTGCCACCATATCCAGTCCTTGCAGGGCTGAGGATGGATGAGATCCGGGGCTTCCAGAATGCTAGGCAAGCACTCTACCAAGTTAGCTACATCCCAGCCCTGACAAAATGCTTTTTAGAAAAATGCCAGGGACTGTAGCTCACACAAAAGACATTTGTCACAGCCAAACCCAGTTAAAGAAGACCCATCCCATTCTACAGCCCTGGGGAGCCATCTATCAGCAGACCCCAATGTCGGATAATAACACTCCCCCACCCCCACCCACATCGGGGGACCTCCCTCACATTGCTACCAATCAACCTAAGATATTAGCCTGACTTGCTTCAAACACGGCTTAACTGCGAATAATGGTTTACCAATTAGAATTGCCTGCCACCTGTCAGAACGCTGCTATCGGGTTCCTGCATACAGTAAGCCTGCCAACCATGGGACCTGATAAAAGCCCTGGCGTGGCAGTCAGCAACCTCCTTGGGTGCAGAAAGCCCATGGTCTGCTCCTGGCAGCCCAGCCTTCCCTACTTTGTAGAGGATTTTCCCAGCTGAGCTCCTCCAACCCCCACCCAGTGTCCCTGCAAGGAGCAACAGCTTTCAACTTGTTAATGACGTTGGAACATACGGCCTGAGTCAGCAACCCTCAGCACACGACCCAAGGAGAGATTTTTTTTTCTACCCGGTTTGACAGATGCCAGACTTTCTCCAGAAAGACACATTCCAACTGATTGATTTTTTTTTCCTTAGGAAATTGATCCTCGACACCTACGAGGCAAGCAAAACATGAGGCTTGTCAAGTCTTTCTTTCTTTCTTTCTTTCTTTCTTTCTTTCTTTCTTTCTTTCTTTCTTTCTTTCTTTCTTCCTTTTCTTTTCTTTTTCAACACTGATTTAAAAAATGTTCTGCCTCTTAAAACTTGCCTTCCTCAAAGGAGCTGGTCTCTTCTTGTGGCTTGTGTGACAGGGCCCCCAAAGAGATGGTGGTGGAGGATGGACAGATGGACCAGTGCCCAGTGCCTGTTTTCCATCAGACAGACCCCCAAGGAGATCAGAGTGGGTCAGCATGAGGCTGTCAGCTGCTCAGACTTGGGTGGGAGCCCCAGTGCTTCTCCCTGGCAAGCCGTGTAGCCCTGAGCCAGTTAAAATGATGGAGTGTTACAAAACCTGTGGTTCTGTCTGGGTTAGGAGGGCAAAACAAGGCAAAGCTGACTAAGGGTTTGGCAGAGTAGGCCCCAGCAAGGGCTCAGAAACCCTAGCTCAAGACATTACCACTGGTTTTAGAAGTAGCAGCATGAATTTGACCCTCAGACATGCTGAGTTCAGGGTCCAGGAGATGACTCAGTCAATAAAGTACTTGTTGTGTAGTCATGAAGATCTGAGTTCGATTCTCAGCACCTCTGTAAAAAGCCAGATATAGAGGCATACGTCTGTAGCCCTGGATCGAAATGGGGAGGTCCACAGGCAGATCCCTGGGGCTCACTAGCCAATCCAACCTAGCTGAATTGGTGAGCATCAAGTTCAATGACAGACTTTGTCTCAAAATAAGGTAGAGACAGATTGAGGAAGTCTACTGAGGTTGACCTCTGGCCTTCCTATGTACCCACACACACGTGTTAACACATATGCATGAATACATAAGTACATACAGGGAAAAAATATAAACATGCTGAGCTCAGAGACTTCAGCTGACACTCAGAACCACGGCATGTTTGTGGAAAGTGACGAGTAACAACACTGTCTGTCTACACTTCAGCTAGACATTAGCATGTGTAGCTCCTTGGCTACATCTCATGCTGAATTCCATCCACCAGCTGTGTCCGCAGGCAGCAAATGTCCGCTCTGTTCCAGCCTGGATCCGCTGCAGCATAACTTCAAGTAAAAACGGCTCTAGCTCCTGGGCCTTTGCACCGACTGATCTCCCCTCCATACATGACTGACAGAGGTCTCACTTCAAATGTCACCCACCTTAGGAAGAGGTCACTGAACAACCTCAGTAGGCTAGGTGATCCTGACGTCCACTCTAGCACCTTCCTTGACCCAACCTGGTCACATGACACCGCTTGGCTCCAGACTGGAAGAAGGATACTGTTTACTCTCACTGTCACATCCTGGGGTCCAGCACAGACAAGCACTGAGCAGCTTCGTAAACAGCTGTTGGATATTTGATGGAATGAATCCACATCGTCCCTGATACCCTGGACAGTTCTGATTACTCGAAAGCGCTATGCTTCACTGATCTGAAATCTGCCTTCTCAGAGCTTGTGTGCAGTGTTGCCAAGCTTGCCCCGCCCTGCCTCTGACTCCAGGTCCCTTCTGATTCCACCTGACCAGTCTTCTGGAGGCTTTTCTCTGTCAAGATCTGAAGTAGGCCCAAGACAAACTAGTAGGAAGCTCCCAAAGGTATGTCTAGGAGGCATGGTGCCCACCCTGTGGAATCACCATCCCTTTGATATTAGTCTTTGTCCTGGGTCCTCTCCGAGGCCATCACCCCATCTGCTGTGAAGGCTACCCCATGGGTCAGGAGCTGGGTACCTATTGCATTTGAGCAGCCCATGGTCCTGATGGCTTTAAATCTCATTCCCATGAGAAGCTAAGTCAGAAGCTGCTTAGCACTCCTTATTAATAGCTCTAGCAGCAACATAAAGGGGATGAGAGAGACTCCCATTCCAGCCCTCCCCTGCCTTCCCATCCAGAACCTCTGCCCAGCTGTAGGAGCTTTAGGTTCCCTGCACTTTCTGGGAGTGATTTCATGAATGAGTCCTCATCAAACTGCAGCCTTTTCATGGCATGGATTGGTGAGAATGGTCCACTTTCCAGGAACTTATATATCACTAAAAAGATCCCTTTCTACCCTGGCCTCCTTTGCCACCCTGGCCTGCATGTCAGAGATATCTGCAGGCAAATGGTGGTTTCTTGGCCTAAGCATCATTGGGTTGGGAGGAGCAAGGTTCCAGAGACCTTGCTGACCGCCGACCAGAGTCAGTGCTGCCTGGAGCTTCCAGAAGTTGATTGCATCCTCCAACCTGAACCATCCCTGACTTGGCTAGGATGTCTACTGATAATTCAAACTTGAGGACATGAAATGCTTTAACATTGTTTAAAATCATGTTTAAAATCCAATATCACTCGTTATACAGCCTCTACATAGTGAAGACAGGATCAAACTCAGGGATGTATGGACTCAGGTGAGGAGACTCTCCCCACCATGGCCTCTCCAACAGACATAATCTTGCAAGACCAATGGGTAAAGGAGTGACACTGGCAGCCCCAATGGGATGGCATAAAGCCCTAGAGGGGGCCATGGAAACTAGGCAGAGAAACTGGGGTGAGAGGTCAGGAACCGTGCCTCACATACTCATTTGACCCTGGTGCCTATCTGTGTCTTTTGGGGGAGAAGCTCAGCTTCAACATGACAAATATGTAAGGTCATGTGCTATAGCACTAGTGACAACAGCAGAATCCCAGGCACAAACTGTCCACTCCCAAGAATAAGAGGAAATCAACACACACACACACACACACACACACACACACACACACACACACACACACAGAGTAGGAAAATACAGACACAGCAACACACCCAAGAGCATCAGTGCAATAAAACCCAGGAAGCAGGCTGGAGTGGTAAACATCAGGGAGCTAAGCATGCAGCACCCTCTGTGAGAAATTACAGGGCAAGGATATGCATATGCATTTCCTAACTATACCTCGAACATCTCTGCAAAGACCATGCAACCAGTAATTCCTTCACAAGAGGGGCTTATGAGTGGCCACCCACTTCTGCAGCTAATACACTCTGAGCCAGGAGAATATGTTATCTGTGAAGAAAACAAAGACTACTGAAACTGGAAGATAGAAGAGTCTCCAAGAAGCCTCTGGCCATCCTGGGAAGCCTCTGCTAGAAGAATCCATATAGTCACCTCCCAAGTGACCTGGTCTCAGTTACAACTGAGCTCGGGACAGCAGCAGGTTCTTCAGGGGCTCCACAGTGCCTGAGGGAGGGTAAGGCAGCAGCAAAAGTTGGCAGCATCCGTATCCCACTGGTCTCCCCCAACACCCAATGAAACAGAACTTCACAGACTTTCGGGATGACCCTTCCACTGTGTCAAATATAATCCTTGTTCTCACTCATCCCACCTTTTCTCAAAGTGATCTTGTGAGACACCAGCCTCCTTCCATCCCCTCCCTCTCTTCAGCTCTTCAGTCACTCTCTGACCTGCAATGGCCACTGATTTACACACTGATTATACAGGGAAGAAATCCTGAAGGTGTGTGCAGAAAGGAAGAAAGGAAGAAACAAAAAGATGGAAGGTAGAAGAAGAAGGAGGGGGGAGGGTGGGAGGGACTGAAGAAAGGTGTGGTGGTTTGAATTAAATGGCCCCCATAGGCCCATAGGGAGTGGTACTATTAGGAGGTGTGGCCTTGTTGGAGTAGATGTAGCCTTGCTGGAGGAAGTGTATCACTGAGGGTGGGCTCCGAGGTCTCAGAAGCACAAGCCAGGTTAAGTGGCTCATAGTCTCTTCCTGTTGCTTTTGGATGGAGATGTAGAACTCTCAGATGCCTCCCCAGCATCATGTCTAATATGATGAACTAAGCCTCTGAACTGTAAGCGAGCCCCAGTTAAATGTTTTCTTTTATAAGAATTATTGTGATCCTGGTGTCTCTCACAGCAATAAAACCCTAACTAAGACAAAAGGCAAACAGATTCCAGTTTCTATTTTTGGAGTATTTAGATACTAGCCATCTGGACCCTTTCTAATGTCCACGTTTTGAGTTTGCTTGTTTGTTTGTTTGTTTCTTTGAGACAATACAATGTAGTGCAGGTTGGCCTTAAACTGGCTCTGTAGTCTAAGGTGATCTTGAGCTGGTTTTGTTATTGTTTCTTTTTCTTTTGTGTGTGTGTGGGGGGGGCACCTGTCTCTGATGCCAAGCTTGAATTTGCTGTGTAGTTGAGGATGACCTTGAATTTATGACCCTCCACCTCTGCATCGAGAACTTGGATTACAAGCCCAAGCCATCATGCCCTGTTTATGTAGTGATGGGGATTGAACCCAGAGCTTCACAGATTTTAGGTAATATTACATCCCCACTCACTTTATGATTTCTCAGGTGCATGTTTGTCTATTTCTTTGTTTCCTCGGCTCCCTTAAGCCAGCAAAACAGACCTGTTATCCCCATTTTACAGATAAAGACACCAAGTCTCAAAGTCACAAGGGCACCCCTCTGGCAACTTCTCTTTGTGGCATACAAAACCTCACAGATGTCACTCACAGAAGCTTGTGTTATCAGCTATCACCTTGCACCCGGGGTGTGGGGCTCATCTAGCAACCTGAATGATCTTCTGCCACCAGAGAACAAAGACCCCTGTTTGATGTTCCTTCTAACCCACCGGCCGGGCAGAGTGGATGCCAGGTAGATACTGGCAGGTTGCAGAGGAAGGTGACACAAAGCCATGACAGGCAGATGTCATGGGATGGGGGCTGAAGCCTGGCCTTGCAAGATTCATGCACTTGGACTGCATGCATTTGGCAATGGAGAGCACCACTGCCATGAGCCAGAAAGCCTGAGAAGGGCAGGATTCATTTTCTCCCAGGAGGATCAAACAATAAAGGAAAGGTGACGAGTAACTCAACCCTTTAAACACATAAATAATGTTGCCTCTGCCACCCTGCACCCCCAAGGGCACACATATACAACCACTCAACAGGATAATTCAGCAGAACAACAGAAACAATCTGATGCCCAGAGTACATCTCAGGGTTACCATGGAGCCCAAGCATCCTGGAAGCCAGAGGTCAGGTCTCAGCCCCGAGCTTCATCCTTTCACACCTTGGGAGACATCCAGTGCCCAGAGCCCTGCTCCACATTCCTCCAGGACCAGAGCAAGGATCCGCTTGAGCGGCCTTGGGTACACTTGAAGCCACAATGAGAGTGGTGACTCATTTCTTGCCACGGGCACACACACAGTCTAACAGATAGGCGGGTGCTTTGTAGAAATCATAAAGCATGGGAGCTGAGGAGATGGCCCAGTGGGAAATCAGCTGCTGTGAAAGCATGAGGACTGGAATTTGGATTCCCAGGACCCACCTAAAAGCTAGGCAGGCATGTCAGCTTCCTATAATCCCAGCACGTGGGAGGCAGAAATGGGGATCCCTAGAACAATTTAGCTAGCTAGACTGACTGAAATTGTCCAGTTCCATGTTCATTGAGAGACTCTAAATCAATAAATAAAGTGGGGAGTAGTCAAGAAAGACATGCAACGTCAATTTTGGAGTCCATATATGTGCACCCAACACATGTGGACAGATATACACGCACAGACACACACACACACACACACACACACACACACACACACACACACACACACTCGTAAAGTACTGTAGGAGTGTTGGGTGGCTGTGCTCAAATTTTGTTTTCACCACTTAGGAACTTGGAAATTAGCTAATTCCTAGAATGACTCATTTGATGTGGGTGCTTTTCCCTGTGTATGTAAGAGCCAGCAGCTGCCAATGCCTTTCAGAGAAAGGCTGCATCGAGCACAGAGGGAGGAGGAGGGGAGAACACGGATCTCACTCATCAGCCTATCTCCTTCTTAACTCTAAGGTCTGCAAAGGCCCCTCTCGACCATGAGTCCCTGACTTCCCATCTCTTTGCCCCCCTCTTTACTTGCAGCTCACAGACAGGATCCTCTAGAAGTAGTTCAATGGGAATCCCAGCTCAGAAGATGGAGGGGAGTTCCTGGCAGTATCACATCAGGAAGCCAGTCTACCTTAGAGATCTGTTCTCTACAGAGGGAGTTGACAGCAGCAGCAGCATCTGCAATATGAATCGTATTCCCACACAGGGAAGAGGAGATCCCAAGGTGGTTGGTGGTTCCCTACACCTGGCAGTCTCAGGGCTAATATCACTGCCTGCATCAGTGGTGCTGCCACACCCCAGCCTGTGTTCTGGGGCCTTGTCTGTGCTTGGGCAGGTTCATCTGAGAATGCCAGGACCATGAGTCCTATTACAGTGGAAATTCCTAGGGATCTAGCACCACCTCCCTTCACTCACTCTGATCTCCAGGATCTCCCAGGCTTTTTGTATGCATGTGTATACATGAGTGTGCATGTGTACTCACATACCAGAAGACAACCCCAGGTATTGTTCCTTTGTTGTTTTATTTTGTTTTGGATAGGGTTTCATTGGCCTGGAACTCGCCAGGCTAGGTTGGCTGATTGGTGAACCCCAGGGTTCTGCCTGTCTTTTTTTCTCCCTAGCACTGAGATGACAAGTGTGTACCACCACAGTGGGCTTGTTCTTATTTTTTCCACATGGGTTCTGTCTTAGTTACTGGTCTATTGCTATGAAGAGACAGCATGACCATGGCAACTCATAAAAGAGAGTATTTAATTGGGGACTTGCTTACATCTTTAGAGGGTCAGTCCATTATCATCACGGTAGCAGGCAAGGCACTGGAACAGTAGCTGTGAGCTACATCCTGATCTGCAGGCCAAGAAAGGGACACTGGGCCTGGTCTGGGCTTTTAAAACCTCAAGGTCCACCTCTAGTGACACATATCCTCCAATAGGGCCACAACGACTCCAACAAGGATATACCTCTTAACTCTTCTAATGGTATCAAAGAGTTCCTTTGCATGGTGACTAAGTATTGAAACATGTGAGCCTATGGGAATCATTCTTACTCAAACCTCCACAGGTTCTGAGGTCCTTGTGTTTGCAAGACCAACTGTTCCCCAGGTCCCATCTTCTAATACAAAGAACCTCTGGCCACCTCAGAACCTTCTCCCATTCAGCTCCACTCCTCAGGTCACCTGTGAACTCTTAAGCCTTCCCTTACTCCCTCATCTTCCCACCTGAGGGGTTCCCATGATTGGCTCGCAGAACCCAGGTTCTTCTCCTTTGTGAAATTAATCAAAGCATCATTTGTGATTTATTTGGAGACAGCTACTGGAAGCCTATCAATGAGCTGCCAGATCCACAGGGTATAAATCCCAAATCCCTTGTCCACCCCTAATATCTACAGCCAGCCTCAAGCCAGGGCACAGCAGTATATACTGTCAGAATAAAACTAAAGGGTATGGTGCAACTTTGTGGTAGTGCTTGCCTGGGTTTGATTCTCCTATACCTCGGCAGTCAGGTCAGACAGACAGACAGAGACAGAAAGTTGTCTGACAATTTAAGTATATTTGCTGAGTGGATGAAAAGGACTAATAATTAGTGTCAAAACACCAACCAACAGACATCTTTCTTTTCCTGCCCTCTGTTTCCTGCAGAATTGAATACAACACCTTGCATGTGGTATAACAAAGGGAAAATCCAAACCATGTTGGACCCCATATGTACCTCTGAGAAGTAACTAGGTAAGAATCATCCCCAAGAGGACATCCAAGGAGGTTAAGTGGTTTCTCCAGCATCACACATACATCAGTAAAAGTGTGGGAATCAAAGTAGGGCTGCCATTTTCTGCCATGATAAAGCAAGACTTACAGCCCTTCCTCTATTCAAAGGGAGGGCCTGGGACTAATGCCATGAGCTCCCTGGATAAAAGAACACATCTGCTTTGTGAATTTTTGTCTTTCTAGCATTCAGCCCAGGGTTTGGTACATAAGAGGTACTTGAAAATCAATTGTTAAGTCAATAAAGATATTTTAGTCTGGAAAAGAAAAATATTTTGGCAGGGAAAAGAGAGGACATTCTTTAAATATCTGAAGAGTTGGGTTTGGGAGTGCTTGCCATACAACCATGAGGGCCAGTATTCAGGTACCCAGAACACACATATAACTAGATGGGTGGCCTATCTGTGACACCAGCTCATGAGAGGCAGAGACAAGGAGCTCTAGTGCAAGCTGGCTACCTAGACTCAGAGAATCAGTGAGCTCCAGGTCCAGTGAGAAACACTGAAAAAGTAAATAAGGTGGAGAGCAATCAAGGAAGACACCTGAAGTCAACCTTGTGCCTACACACACACACACACACACACACACACACACACACACACACACACACACACATATATATATACAGAGAGAGAGAGAGAGAGAGAGAGAGAGAGAGAGAGAGAGAGAGATCGGCACATCACACACATATACACAACCAGTGGAACCAAGGTGGGCCTGAAGTCATCTCTGAAGTTGTGAGCTACCCCCTAACCCCAGCCCCAGCCCTACCCCCACCCCTGCTCCTATGGACTTCCAGGAAGGTCAAATGATTTCATCAATATTGATCGAATATCAGACATCAGCACAAGTGTGGAAATCAAAGCAAGTCTACTATTTTCTGCCTGGATCAAAGTAGACGTGAAGCCCTCTATGTGGCCAAGTTTGCCTATCAGGAGTGTGACTGATGGATAGCCCAGAGGCCTCTGGAAAATGCCATCATCTAGAAAATGCCCAGAACCCCATCTGACTCTGAGAACATGGGGTTCCTTAACTGGGGTTCAGAGAAGGACCAGGACCCAGCTCATGTCTCTTGATTTGCTGCCTGGCTGCATGTGCATGGGGCCTGGAGACCTGGACCAGAGGCCTCGACTCAGTGCTGTGCTTCAGCTACTCCATTTGGCTTTGGTCTCAGTTATGATGATACAACATTGCTGGGAGTCAGAAGACCACATCTTCACTTTCAAGGTGGTTTTCCTGCTACCCTTCCTTCACCAGCTAAGCACAGCCTCACATACAGCCCATAGTTCAGCCTTGGGTACTAGACCGCTACTTGCCCAAGAGCCATCTCTCAAGAATCCTCTCCTGAAGCCTTTGCACAGAGGATGAAGGTACAGAATGGTGTGGAAGATGTGGTGGTGTGGCCCCATCTAGCTACAAATACACAAGGGAAGAGGGAGGTGGCCATTTTGGAAAACAGAATAACATCCACTGATCCAGCTTCCTTTCCCATCCTCCCTTTGGTGAGTATGATAAGGGACAACTTTCAAATGGCCCCCTGTACAAAGAAAAGTCAAGTCCATGAAGGGGAAAGTGAGGGCAGCTGTGGAGAAGCCAACCCACCTCAACTTTACTGCTCGGAGGCCACGCCTCCTTGTCCCTAATGCAAAAGAGTCAGGGGCTACAATGGTTGCCCTATACCTTGAACCACTCTGCAGGCCCACTAAAGACAGAATTGGCCTTGCTGTTCCTGGGGTTGAGTGGATGAGCCCCGATCCACTCACCACCTATTTGGGGACAAGCTGTATAGGGGAAGGCAGGTTTGTTTCCTTATAGCCCTCTCTGGCAGATGCTAAAATGCTTGACAACCCCGTCTAGATCTACATTTGTTTTCTTTTTCTGAAACAGTCTTTAGCCCAGCTGGCCTTGAACTCACTACATATCCAGGGATGACCTTGAACTTCTGACCCTCCTGCCCCCACAGCCTCAGAACTGAGGTTATAGGAGCATGCGGCCACCACCATGCCTGGGCTTATGCATTGCTGGAGACTTAACGCACACTAGGTAAGCACTCCACCAATTGAGTTACATCCATAGCCTCAAGCACTTCTATAGGAAATGAGAAAAGCCAAACACAGTGGCACACTGCCCCCCAACATGTGTCTTTCCTCTTGCTTCCTCGGATGGGCAGCCCTTGCTCTGCAAAGCCACCAAAGACCCAAAGAAAAGAGTTAGTATTGGAATGAAAACACACTGGAATAAATTTATCCCTGCAGCCAGCTGGGGAGGTAGGGACTGAGAGAGCCTCTTTGGGGGGGAAGATATTAACAGTTGTAGCCAAGCAGAAGTCCCTCATCACCTTTAATTCTCCCAGAGGGAGCCTGTCCAGGTTGAGTTATCTTCCACGGGAAGGAAAAGCCGCCCTGGCCCTTTTAACCTAACACGGATCATAGAGCAGAGAAAATATAACAGCCCCAAACCACTAAGCACTCTTCAAGTAGACTCCACAGCCTGCCAAAGAGGCAAGAGGGGGCTGGGTAAAGAAATGACATTTATGTTTTCTAGAGGAAGTGGAAGGCTTCACCACTGAGCAGAGGCTGTGGTGTCAAGCTGGAAGGGCATTTGCTGCAGGTGGCCTCAAAGATAAGCCCAGGAGGTAGTCCACGGTGTCCCGGGGAGGGCGGCTGTGTAGCTGGCCAGGTGAGAGCACACAGGGAATTCCATCTCTCCCCCACTTGACTGCTGAATGCTAAGTTCCAGCAACACACACAAGGAAAAATCACAAGTCTTATAATTTGCCCAGATGGTGGGAGCTCCCGATTGCTCCTTCTCCAGAGACAGCTGTTCAACCACTGGGCCATATGGCTCTCCTTGCTCGGCAGCCCGCCCCAGGAAATAAAACACTTCGTACATGCAACTCTGCGCATCTCAGATCCATCTCTTGATCTCTTCTTGTTCTGAGCAGGTAATTAAGACCTCCAGCTGAGTTGCTGCACCCTGAGTGGCTGTCTGCACATCAGAGGCCATTTTTTTTTTTCAAGACAGGGTTTCTCTGTGTAGCTTTGTAGACCAGGCTGGCCTTGAACTCACAGAGATCTGCCTGCCTCTGTCTCCTGAGTGCTGGGATTAAAGGCTTGTGCCACCACCGCCTGGCTATCAGAGGCCATTTTTAAAGTTCCATCAATGTCTACACAGAGTACATCAATGTAATGTACACCGGCTCAGTACATCAATGTACACCAGCTCAGCTTCCTTCCACTATTACAGAACCCCAGACACACTCCAGAATTCCCTTAAGGTCACTTGCCATCTATGACAGGCATCTTTCTTCCTAGATGGAGATGGGAAAACATTACATCCACCTTTACATCCTTTGAATTGTAAAAATGATTTCAGTCAAAACTGTTACAGTTGGGCTGGAGATGGCTCGGAGGTTAAGAGCTCCGACTGCTCTTCCAGAGGTCCTGAGTTCAATTCCCAGCAACCACATGGTGGCTCACAACCATCTGTAATGAGATCTGGTGCCCTCTTCTGGTGTGCATATATACATGGAAGCAGAATGTTGTATACATAATAAATAAATTAAAAAAAAAACTGTTACAGTCAAGACCAGCTGTTCCCAAGATTTAGACTCCTCCTCAGAAGAATCAGGAGACCTTTCTCAGGTAGGTAAGGTCCTCAGATCCACACTCTAGGATCAGGATCATTGTTTCTCTCCCAGATACCTGCAAGCTGAACCCTAGGACCCTGCCAAGGCCCCAGTTCTTCATTGTTCACAGCATGGGGCTGTCCATAGACTTTGGAGACAATGGGCCTAATGATATTTCTTTTCAATCCTTTCAAACAATTCCTTTAGGCAATCAAGCAGGGGGTCTGTGGCCCACCTTGCAACTCTGTGTCTCCCCACATCTGAACAGTCATTCCATTTGCCATGACCTAACAGGGACACAGCCACTGTGGGTGATGGGGTGCAGACTCCCTCCCCTGTCCAATGCACCATTGAGATTTTACCTGAATTTCCTTGAAAGCCTGCATAGGTGGAGTACTCCCACCTCCTCACACAGATGAGGAAACTGAGGCACAGAGCAGATACAAAGCAGGGGTCCCAGACCAGGCTTCCACCCGGCAGCAATGAGGTATGAGATGACACGGTACTGTACCACCCGGAACATGAGCATTACTGGCAAGGAGACTGGAGGCAAGGGGAGCGGGATACCCCTTTACACCCAAGGTCCAGCCATGGCTTTCACACATTGACACTAATGCATTAGCAGCGTCCAGCTGTGGACTCTCGCTCAGACACACATCTGCTCCTCTAAGGAGGTTTTACATGTCTTGTGTGTAGATGTAAATAGGTCACTATATTCTTTTTGTTATTGCTTGGGACAAGGTCTCACATAGCCCAGGCTAGACCCAAACTCACTATGTAGGTGAAGATGACTGAACTTCAGATCTTCTTGCCTCCATCTCCTAAGTGTTAGGATCACAGGCATGAGCTACTCTGTTCAGTTTATGCAATGCTAGAGATTGACCCCAGGGCCTTGAGTATGCTGGACAAGCACTCTACCCTTCTCGTGGCATTCCCCTAGTATAGTTATTCTGAGGATAAACAGAACATGTGGAAGCCTGAGACAACATGGGAGGTCCCTCTTTGCCCCAGTGTTTGTAGAGACAAATGTCCTACACAGTCAGCCCCTGGACTCTGTCCCTCAAGTTAGCGATGATATACAGTCAAGCTTCTTCCCCGCCTTGGATGCAGCTGTGCAGGTTCATATCACAGCCAGCCTCTCAGCCTATCCCTCCAGAAATGGAGCAGGCTTTTGTGAGTCCATGAAGGCCTGTGGCAGCTGTTCCAGATACATGAAGCAGTGGCTGGCCCAAGGGGTGGGTGGGGGGAATGATGCTGTGGCCACAGACCCTGGCTATGCACACCTACCATCTGCAAACAAGTCCCATGGCTTTTCCAAGGAGTGCTACACCTATTTCCTATTCTTCTTCACCACTTGGTCTCTCTTAGGCCCTGCTCTGATTTAGCAAGTACACTTTCCATTCTGAACTGTCCAATGGTCTTGGTTCCCTTGTTACCTTTGCCCGCTGACTGTAGCCTGAGAAGACCCTCTGTTCCGCCATACTTTTAACTCACATGGAACAGACATTTTGATATTACAGAAGAGAAGAAGAAGCCTCAAAGAGACAGAACCCCAAATCTGCTCCTCAGGACGATGGTGAGGCCTTATTGAGGGCTCTACCCATGGGCCAGGCCAGTTTCACAATTGATGTTTCCTCTAATACAAGAGGGACAGCTTGGGAGAATACAATGCCCTCCTCTTCCTCGGAGTCCAAAGTCAGCTAAGAGAACTCTGATGACCAGTGCCCCTCCGTGAGATCAATGGGTGTCCCTTTGACTAAAATCACCCTGCCAAGCATCAGATGGCATTTGTATTAGAGCAGAAGATTTGAACCTGAGAACCAGTAGGGAATGTCGCCTCAACCAGGAATGGCTTCTGGGCGTGTATGCACAGATGCAATGTGGTTTTAAAGGAGGAGCGATGCTCTGATTAGAACTGGACAGGGGGTGGAGGGGCTCTTCCACAAAATTAATGGAGTCCGCCCCAGGGCCTACACCTGTCACATAGTTTTAGAGCCCAGACAAAAGGGAGCTGGGACAGGAAAGAGAGCTGCCAGCGGATGAAGGAGAGGCAGATGGGAGAGAAACCAAGGTCCACTGCTTCCTCTGGCCAGCCCTGGCCCTGCCTTAGCTTGCTCCTCCCCAGCATCCGTCCCATTCGCATCCCCATCCACATCCACTCGAAGTGCTCTCTGGAAGTCCATTGTGCAGAAACAAGATTAAAAGGGACGGGCAGAACAAAGCACTTGCCGCCCTAACAAAGGCTTCTCCACTTAGTAAATTAGAAGCTCTTTCCGTCTGACACACTTTTAAAGGGAAATCTTCAATTACCGGGTGCCCGTGGGCCGGAGCAACAAAAGGTTCCACTGGTGACTTTATTCTCAAGCCCAGAGCAGGCACTGAAGTGGTTTTATGTAAGAGAGATACTAATCAAGTCCATATAATTTTGTGGATCCTTTATGTGGGACTGAAGGGCGTTTGAGCCCTGCGGCTGCTTCAAAGAGATTTCTGCAGCTCTGCATTTACCTTGCCAAAAGCTTAGCTGAGCAAACAAACAGAACCCTGTAAATCATGGGGCTCCTGATTTACTATCAGGCCTCTGCAGTTTGTTTGGTGGATGGGAGTTTGTGGATAAACAGAGACCAGGGCCTAGGTCCCTCTACCTGGCTATGCCAATGAGAGGAGACAACATATGTGTGTGTGTGTGTGTGTGTGTGTGTGTGTGTGTGTGTGTGTGTGTGTGTGTGTCCATTAGTATCCCTGTACATGTGCATCTGTGTATATACATGTGGAGGCCAGAGGATAACATTGGGCATCTTCGCCAATTGCTTTCCACCTTTTTTTTTTTTTTAAATTGTCGTTATTTTTAATTACCTTTTTTTTTTTTGGTTTGTATGTGTTGAGGGTATGGAAATAAATGCTATAGGGCATGGGTAGAGATCAGAGGACAACTTATCAACACACTCCTTCCACTAGGTAGGTCCCAGGGATAGAACTTAAACCATCAAGCTTGGCTCCAAACACTTTTGTCTGCTGAGCATCTTATTGCCCCTGTGACTTATTTTTTGAGTCAGGGTCTCCTGTTGAACTTGGAGCTTACTGATTCAGCTAGACAGGCAAGACTGCAAGTTCCCAAGATCCTCCTCATTGCTGTAATTTCAGGAGCACCTGGGCACAGTCTGGTCATTTGTTTTTAAATGTGAGTACTGGGATCTGAACTCAGGTCCTCATGTTTGTATGGAAAGCACTTTACCATTGAGCCATCAGCTCCAAGGCTGACTTGACATCAGGGCCACATTGCTCCCACATCTAGATGGCCCCTCTTTCCAGCTGGACAATAGGGGAAAGTAGGCCAGAGGGAGAGCCCTTGGTCTGGCCAGGGGAGGGAGGAGACTTTTGCCCTTGGTACCAGGACTACTTCCATCCTGGGAAATGAGATGGATGGGGGTTTTGGCTTCTCTTCTTCCTCTAACAGGAATAAAGAAATTATTGCAGCTCCCTTGTTGGTGATTCAGGAGTGCCAATGGCTGCTTGCAAAAGGGAAGGAAGAAGCAGAGCGAGAAAGGACAATGGGGAGGTGGCTCTCAGCACAAGCTAGGGAGCAGTAAACTTGGGCTCAAAACACATGAGTTTGTAAGTGGCACTACAACATGAACCATGGTGGGCTTCCCCAGGGGCAGACACACAGTACACACATACATCAGTAATGCACAGAACACACCCACATCTGTGTCCTATGAACCCCAGCACCCATGGACATACGTGTGTCTGTGATAATGAAGACTAACTCTGGGTATCACTTACCACATGCCAGGCCCCAACTTCAGTGCATTCCGTGAACCCTCTTCAAGCCTCACTCACCATCACCCCCAGGAAGGTACCATTGGTGTGTAGTTTTACAGCTGAGCAAGTGGAGACCCAGAGAAGGTAACTAACTTGGCCGAAGTCACACAGGCATTAGAAAGCATCGTGATTCAACTGGCCTGCAGACACCCCCTAGCTAAGCGGACTCCTATTCCTGCCTACACACATAGGCTCACACAGCCAGACCTGGAGTGAGGCTGTCCATCCTCAGGAGTCATCTCCAAGATCAAAAGCACTCCAGGGGCTCAGGTTCAGGCTAAGACTCACAATGTAGAAAAGGGTGGTGGTTGTTAAAATGTTAAAACTCCCCTGTTTGGGGGACTAGAGAGCTGGGTCAGCAGTTAAGAGAACTTACCACCCTTTCAGAGGATCCTGGTTCAGTTCCCAGCACATACATGGCAACTCACCACTGTCTGTAACTTCAGTCCTCAATGGCCTGATTCCTTCTTCTGGTATTTACAGGTGCCAGGCACAGACATACATGCAGGCAAACACCCATACACATAAAATAACAAAACAGAATCTACAGTCTGGTTAAAAGCAGTTGCTTCCCCTGCCCTCTCCTCGTAATCCAGCTCTTATGAGGTTACCCACCCTGCACTCCAGGGCACTTGCTAGACTCTACTCCCTCTAACTTACTGGTAAGACTGCCTAGTTACATATTCTCACTCTTATTCCCAGGTGCAGGCAAGGTGGGCACAGCGGCATGCGTGCTGCAACAAGAGACCTCCCTCTCAGGCTGCCCTCAGGTGCCATCGGAATAGCATGGCAGGAGGGGTGTCTGGCTCCTCCAGCCAGTCCTCTCACATTCCCTTCATGCAGCTGTTCGAGGCCCTTCAGAGGCAGGTCTTCAAAGACACTGAAGTGGCCATCAGGAGGCAGAGGGAGGCTCTGAGCTGTCATTGTCAACCCTCCCTGAAGCCACTCAGCTTCCCTTAATCAAAGAGCAAGTATTAGAGGAGATTTAGGGACCAACGTGTCCATCCACTGCAAAACTCTGGTAATGGCCACTCTCCTAAGCCCCCCCTTCGGGGGAGCACTTGGCAAGCACCAGCCAGCATAGGGAGTTCCCTCTTTCCATTTTCCTAGTGTCCAGCCTGAGGAGGCAGGGAACACAGACAGTGGGTGGTTCAGGCACCTAGGTGGGATAAGGGGACTGCAGGGGACAGTGGGACCCTGGGGAAGTAAGATGCAGGGCACAGGCTTCTCAGCGGAGGACTCTGATCTGCATTTGTTGGGCAGCCCTGGGGGTTTGTAGAGGGATGTCAGAAACCAAAGGAAGAGGCCAGGCAAGAGGTGTGGGGAGTGTGTGTCTCCAAGACTCTCCTAAAGAGCCTACTGGGCAGGGGGACACTGCTGGGAGCTGCTCATGTCTGGCATTGTGTCAGCCTCTGTAGACTATGAGATTTAAGTTCAGGGTTTTATCATTTGTTTCTGTGACAGGGTCTCATGTATCCCAGGCTAGCCCCACACCTGTTATGTAGCTGAAGACGACCATGAGCTTCTGATCCTCCTGCCTCCACCTCCTGAAGTGCTCAGATTACAGGCCTGTGTCACCACACCCAGTTTGTCTGTCTCTTAGGTTCAAACTCAGAGCTTCATGCAGACCAGGCAAGCACTCCACCAACAAAGCTATGCCACTAGCCCCAAGGACATATTTTAAAGCATGTCCCTGCCCATGGAAGCTTACAGTTCACCCATTCATTCATTCATTCATTCATTCATTCATTCACAAAGTATTCATTCACAAAGGTCATCTCCTTTCTGACAGACCCCATGTTAGGGGTAGGAGTATTAGCTGAGACAAATCAAAGCTCCCATCCTTACTGAGTGTAAGATGCCAAATGAAATACACACACACACACACACACACACACACACACACATATATATATATATGGAGAGAGAGAGAGAGAGAGGGAGGGAGAGAGAGGGAGAGAGAGAGAGAGAGAGAGAGAGTCAGGTAGTACCGCTGTTGAGGAACTAGAAACAGGCAAGGGGCAGAGTGATGTTGTGTGTGTGTGGGGGGGGTGCCTACTCCAGATAGGAAGTTTCAGCAGCAGGAGAGTGGATTAGGCCAAGCAAGAGGTGTGTGTGTGTGTGTGTGTCTCCAAGACTCTCCTAAAGAGCCTACTGGGCAGGGGGAACTGGAGCACCAACGCCTCCCATGTGCAGAGGGGCAGGGTCCCTTGGTGAGAGCCAGACACACAGCTCTAAAATTGCCTAGACCACGACTCAGCTCTGATCTTTCTTCAGATTGCTGTCAAATGATCTTTAAGGGGTCCAGGTTGCCTGGACCTCCCTTCTAGGCTACTAGCTGTCTCTCCCTAAGATAGCCTCAACATTTGGAGTGGTCTGTTTCATTATGCACTCATTCAACACTCGGTCCCGGTGACAAGCCGTGCCTGAGAACTTGCTCCTGAGCTAGACAGACAGACAGACGGACGGATGGATGGACAGACAGGATAGGTAGGACAGGACAGGACCAGAGACGTTGGGATAAGAATGGCAGAGGGGCCCAGAGATTGTGAGGCCAGAAGAAAGGCAGTGTAAATAAGAAGCTCATGTCATCAAGTGTCTCATGGTTTCTAAACAGTTATTGCCCAGAGTGGACTCTCACAAGGGTGCTCACACAAGAGGAATCTGGAGTGATCAGTGGGCATGGTGGGTACCACACATGAGTTTACTCACTCAGCAATTTACTGAAACCTGATAAGTACTACCAGGGGTTAAAGAACACATAGTAGTAGTTTTGACATATCTTTAGAATGAGGTGACTACAGGGTTTATGCATCAGCTCTTAGGCATTTGGTATGTAAAACTTAACCAGGGACTTGGCCACTCAGCTTTCTGTTCCTACTTACACAGCTCCCAGGCTGAGACCATCGTAGTTGGTTCACCACTTCAGATCACTCAGCAGAGACCTAATGGGACAGCCAGGAAGCCCCCTTCCCCACCATCAGCCTTGTGACATCTGGCCTGTCCTCTGAAACTGGACTTCTTATCCACTACCTTGTGTTCCCAGAATGCAACAGTGCCTGCAGGATGTAGAAGAATGTGACAACTAGATGGATGGGCACACGGGGAGATGAATGGATGTGGCTCTAGGCAGCAAAGCTCAGCACCAGGTGTTGGTGACCAAAGGGGGTGACATCAGCATTGCTCCTGGTGCCAGCAGCAGGCATGATTCCCCAAGGAACCAGGAACCAGAACCAGCAGTGAGTGCTTTACCCAGCAGCTACATGGCAAGACTGAGTTCCAGATAGGCCCTGTGAGCTCTGCTTGTGCACACACGTCCGACTCCTCCAGCTGGGAGGGCAGGGAAGGAGGTTACAACGGGAGTCCAAGTTACACTGGGCTCATCTTTAAAAATGTAGCTAGGTGAGGGCTGGGGAGATACCCTGGTATCTACTGGGACCCACCTCGATGAAATTTTTAAGTTTAATCTATATGTATTTATGTATGTGGGTGCTCAGGCTTGCATAGTAAGCCCTCTTACCCCTGAGCCATCTCCCCAGCCCTCACTTAGATAAATTTTTAAAGATCACCCCAGTGTGACTTGGACTCCCACTTTGTTGCCTCCTTCCCTGCCCTCCCAAGAAACACTACTTCTCTCTTCTATCCATCCCTCCTACTGACCAGAGAAAACCCACCAAAAAGGGGAAACATAGGCTTTAATGCTGCAATTATCTGATCTTCTATGTGGCCATGTAAGCATGCCACATGGCCTCTGTGAACCTCCAGTTCATCTTCTCTGGGACAACGATACAGTTTGCTTCTGCAGTCTGGCCAAGCAAGCCACAGACTATACTGTATGAAAGAATAGCAGGTAAACCATGACCTTATTGGTCATTATTATTGCTGGAAGTTAGTGACTGGCCCAAGAAAGTACTGAATTAAATGTCACATGGCCTGCACAAGGCCCCTACTTCACCACTCATAATAAAACAGACACAGTCCCAGTGATAGGGGTTAAGGGCTGATGGAGGCCCACTATACTACTAAAGTCCCCCCAAAATACAGTAAAACATTTATCGACACACAGCTGAGCTCTGAAAGGGAAATTCCCAGTGTGAGAGCAAGGACTTTATGGGAAAAGTGTAAGGTCAGGAACTGGCGCCAATTCAGCCCAGGGACCATCAGAGTCAGCCATCAACCCACCTCCTAGTCTCCAGCAGATGCTGGGAGCCAAGGATTTAACGCCCACACTAGGCAGAGCTGGCGTCAGGAGCTGCCAGCTCCACTCAGGGAAACTTGGACATGTTGCCTACCAACCTGGGGATAAAACAAGGCAATCTGGCCTGAGGTTGAAAGGGGTGGGGTCTTCCGAGCAAAAGAGCCAGGGGAGGGGCTGGGAGCAACTGCTCCCTGGAGTGCAGTCTCTTTCAGGGGGGCTAACAATGTACTGTAGCCAGGGATAGTATCTGAACCACACTGTGTTAAACGCCACCAAACTGTGAGCTTTGAAATGATGGATTTCCTGTTACATGAATTTCACACCAATTAAACAGAAGGGAAAAAAAAAACAAAAAACAAAGAAAAAAACTAGCCCACATCTTCACTACACACAGGAATCCCAGCCTAAGCCATCAACCAGGGGGTGGTCTCAGGGCAGTCAAACCATTAGTGAGTTCTTGCTTAAATACAAAAGCCATGGGTAGGGTCCTTGCACAACCCAGACCATGGGGGAGAAGAGGGCTAAAGAACAGAACGGGTAGCCAAGGCTGAGGAGATGGCTCAGTCCCTAAAGTGCTTGCTACACAAAGCATGAGGGCTTGAGTTCAGATCAGGCACAGGGTACACACCCACAATCCTCCACTGGGGGGGTAGGCGGGGAGCCCACTGGCCGGTGGTCAGTCTATCCAAATGTCGAGCTCCAGGTTCAGTGAGAAACCCTGTCTCAAAAACAAAGGTGGAGAGTAACTGAAAAAGATACCCAACATTGATTGACCTCTATTCACATGCTCATGTGTACACACATGTACATGCCCATATACCCACAAAAATGTACATGCTCACGTGCATACACACACACAAACATTTGATAACTAAAGAGTGACACCCATTAAAAGAACTATGATTAAAATAACAAAAGTAGGAATCGAATTGGTCATGAGATGAGACACAGCAGAAAAAAAAAGGACCGTGTGTTTCTGAAACAGCTCAATTAAACCCGGAGAGATGAACTGTGAGCAACTGAAATCCAGACCCCAGTAGACAGGTTAATTAGCAGAGCTGTAGGATCTAAACAATGGATCTGAGGCACTCACTCAAGACAAGACACTAGAGATAAGAGGTGAAAAATGAAGATCTAGAAGACGAGAGCACGGGGTGAGAGGACCTGACACACTGGTACTCTAATGGGAGTGGATGAGGGGATGAGGGAAGGAGATTGCTGAGGAGTCACAGTTGAGAACATTCTAGACTACTGAAGGGCATAGATCCTTACCCGGAAGATGTGTGCCTCTGCAAAGTAAAGGATACAAATAAAAATAACCCCAGGACTGCAGAGACGGCTCAGAACATACTGCTTTTCCAAAGAACATGAGTTCAGTTCCCATCACCCATGCTAGGTATATAACCACCACCTATCTCTCTAGCTCAGGGATACAGTGCCCTCTCCTGGCCTCCAAGGGCATGTGCACTTGGGCACAGTAAGGAAATGAAATAATTATTTAAAAAAAAAAAAAAAAAGCCCCAAACACAGACACACCTCATTTCAGAGCATTACAATAATAAATCCAGAAGACAGTGAACCACAATCCTTGGAAGAACTGTAATTCAAGAGTCACAACTGCTAAACCACAACCAAAGAGAGGGCAAACTCAGGTTTCCAGAAGAAAAAAAAACTAAGACACCCCACCCCCAGAATGAACTATTAAAGACATTGGAGAAGTCTGAGAACGGACCACACTGGTAGAGAGATCTCAGTGAGCATGCAGGAGGACCTGGGTTCAACCCTACCCTCTCCCACACCACACGGATGGGCACGGTGGTGCCACCTGCATCCTACACTCAGCTCCTTCAGGAAAAAGAAGATAGAACCTTGAAAGAGAATGAGGGAGGCGTCAGATGACAAGCAAGGTGCTTTGAGAATATTATTGCTATATGTACATGATAATTGATTGCACGACACACTTGAAATAAGGGTGCTGCTGAGTGGTAGAGCCCTTACCTGGCATGCACTGGGTTCAATCCTTAGCACCAAAAACAAAGGCTAGCAGCATGGTAATAAAACAACAGTGCCCAAGTTGCAATTTTAGGACAAAAAGTTCACCGGATAGCAATCTTAGTAGCCCCCAACACACATTCTCTCTGTTCGTGCTGTCTCCCAAGCCTCCCACGGCTGTTTCCCCTCAGCAGCTAGACCCTCTTGAAGGGCCACCCTCCAATTCTATACAGTCCTGCCTACTATTAGCCACATACACCTGATATTAAGTTACTTCTTAGTTCTTCCATTGGTGAATCACCATGAAAAGCACAAAACAAAAGGTAGACCAGTAGTCCTTGAGGCCCCCGGGAATGCTAGAAGACATTCCCTGGGTATTTAAGGGAGTTAGCTCTCCCCTGAAAGAAAACTGAGGCAGAGCAAATGGGAAACCAGGGACTGGGTCAACAGTGGACAATTAGTCCACTGCTGTGGCCCTGGTTTTTTCCCTCCTGCTTTCTGAGAGAAAATTTGTTTCTAAAGGGAGGCATCTGTGAGACACCTGTTGGGCCTCTTGGCAACCCACACTGAAGGTGTAGGTGCTGGGACAGGAGCATGGGGAACCCACCTCTTCTCAGAATGGTGCCCAGGGGTTCTCAATGGGAGGTTCCCAGGAAAAGCAACAGCAGCAGCAGCACCAGGGAACTTGCCAGAGGTTCAAGTATGCAGTTTGCTAGGAAACAAGGTTTCCAGGTAGCGCTGACAATCACCAGCAAGCTGCCCACCTCAGAGGCACAGCACACAGAAGTTGTTTTAAGTTAGCAGGTGCTGCAACAATACTGTCAGATGAAATGAACTGCGAGTACTGGGGCATCCTATGGGACTCT
Organism: Cricetulus griseus; assembly: GCF_003668045.3. Classification (NCBI taxonomy): domain Eukaryota; kingdom Metazoa; phylum Chordata; class Mammalia; order Rodentia; family Cricetidae; genus Cricetulus; species Cricetulus griseus. Next base: position 176,129,844 of record NC_048597.1, on the reverse strand, counting down.
GAGAAGCTTTGGTGATGCTCATTAAATGTCCCCCTCTCTCCATCTTCAAGACCAGCCAGAGCCCAGTTCCCTGTGCCCGGGAATCCCTCAACATTCCAGTGAATGACTGCACCACCAGCCAAGGTTCTGGTTTGATGCTGGCAAGGAGCCAGCCCCGGAGAGCCCAGGTAGACATTAGACATGAACAAGAAACCAAACATTGCTGTTTGAAGCCTCCGGGACTTTATGTTACTATAGCATAGCCCACCCCATCCAGTCTGATGCTCAGCCAATATTTTTCAAAAGCAGCGCTTCCCCCATGTAGGTGACAGTCTTCTCTGAAGGGACATAAAAGCAGCTCCACACAGGCAGTGACACCAAGACTGTTTCAACTAGAGGAAGAAAGACACTTGGGCCCTGTGATCTTTGGAAAATCTTTGATACTTGGCAATCAAGGGGGCACTCAGCTATGGCTACAAAGCATGGCAAAGGATAGGGTGCGACCCAGGAAAGCAGGGGTGAGCAGCTCCGTTGTAATGCTCCAGACAAGGATGGCTGCTCTGGGCAGAGAAGGTGAAACAAAGGGAGAGAAGCCGTTCTCCCTAGATCTGTACTGAGCTTTCTACTCTTCTGCACACTCAGTCACTGTGTCTTCTCTTCCACTTTCCATGCTCAGAGGGGCCAAGTGATTTGACCGAGATTTCACAGCAAGTTAGTGGCAGAATCCACCAAAGCTTTCTCTCCTGGGCCACCATCCTTCTGCCTGTGAGAATCGAGGGCCCAGGGAGGTTAGCTGAGGGAGAATGATACTCCCTTCCCCGCCCAGAGCACCAGAGCACATCAGGACAGGATGCAGTTGTCCATCACACCACTGCCAGGTCTCCCTCTCTCTCCCAGCTTCCCTCAGCCTGTGCAGGGCTGGCCACCACCTCAGTCCTCCATCCCCATGAGCAGAAAGACAAGGCTTCTGGCAGTGCCAAGAGCTTCATGGTGTCTCTTCAACATTCATGTCTTGACTGTCATTCCCTCAGACACAGCCTTATTAGGAGACAGGGTGTTATAGAGGTAATAAGGTCATTTAGGGAGGGCCTAAGAAGTATGACTTAGGCTCTTTTTGGAAAGAGAAAAATCTGGACATGGACACACACACACACACACACACACACACACACACACACACACACACAGAGAGAGAGAGAGAGAGAGAGAGAGAGAGAGAGAGAGAGAGAGAGAGAAGGAAAGTTTTGGTGGCCCTCACTCTTTCTGGTGAGTTTACCTCCTCTCTTATGGCTACTGCTGATTCCTTTGCTGATAGAGCCCGTTTCCTGGGGCTGGAGAGCAGCGGTTCTTCAGGAATCCTCCAGACCTCCAGCACCAGATTGGGACTGCTGAGACAACCAGTCCCATGGACTGAGCAACTACTGGGTTCTCAGTCTCTCTGGTGTGAGATGGCCATTGTCAAACTACTCCGACTGTATTGTGCAACCCACCCTAGAGAACCCTGACTATGTGCACAGTGTGGATTCCCAGGAAAATGTTTATGAACCCCTTGAGCAGTTAAAGCCAAAGCCATGACTGAAAAAAAATAGAAAGGGCCAAAACTACAGAGAAGGGAACCTCTCCTGTTCCCAGCAATGCAGCTAATGCTGGCCCCATTTTACAGGTTTGCAAATTGATGTCAAGAGAAGTAAAATCTCACATGGGTTCATGAAGCAAGAATAGGTCTGTCTAACCTGTCTGAGAGCACAGCCCCTGGAGCCAAACAGCATAGACTCAAGCCCAAGTCCTGCCACTTTCAGGTTGACCAAATTACTTTGGGCCTCTGTGACTCAGTTTCCCTATCTGCAAAATGAAAGAAACAATGACACCTATCCCCACAGGGCTGTTGTTTGACGAGGAATGAGACATGGTTAGAATAGTGCCCAGCACATCTTGGCTGCTGGACTCCATGACAACGAAGGAAGAAGTCAGAAGAGGCAGAGCAAGATTCAAACCCAGGCCTGCTCTACAGCATTACTGACATATCACCCTGTTCAGGCTTGCTGATCCCTAGTCATGCCTGGCTGGCTCTTCTCTTCAGTGCTGATCTCTCTTCTACCAGCATACCCCAGATACCCCCCATCCTAGGGAAGGTGCCGGCCCAGGTCTCATCCTAGCTTGGTACGCAGCCCTGTAACTAGGAAGGGATCTGGCCAGTATGCCTTTCTTTGTGTTTTTCCTAAAATGCCATCACTATTGAGCTGTCTTAGAGCATCTTTCACTCATCCCAGAGGGCAATTAGAATTGAGTTTCTCTGGCATGAGAGGTGATGTAAGGCCAGGAAGGGGACCATCATGTCATTCCCAAGTCTGACACACTCACCTGCCCAAGTTCTTTCTGGTATAGGAGAATACTGAAAAGAATTTCCAGCTTCCATGACACCCTGAAGTTAAGGGAACATCCAAACATCCTCCTGGAGATCCCTCGGGTACCATCCCACTGGTCAGATGTGGCTATGAGAGCCCATAGTCATCAGACCAGAAAGATGAAAAAGCTTGCCCAGAGTCACATGGCCAGCAAGCTGGGGCAAGAGCCCTCATTCCTGGGTGTCCCCTACCTAGGACCTATGGCCATCAGCATCTCAGCTCTTGTTTTCCTGGTGTACACTATTCCACCTAGTTCTTTCAAGCATCTAGAGGCTTAGCCCTGTGCCAGGCACTTGGAATTCCTTCTTGCTCCTTCACAGGATCCATTCCAGAAGGATTCACTTCTCTACCTCCATCAGGACTGAGAACTGTCTGCCTCCACCTGCCCTGGTGACAGTGGAAGGTGGGTTGATCTGAGGCCAAACCACACTAATTTTTTGCACCAAGCCCAGAGTCCCCTCTAAGCACTGGTACCATGCATGGGCTTACAAAGCCCTAGGGTGGGCTGAGGCTTCCTCCACTCCCCTCCCCCTCCACAAAGGCTCCTACTTACGTATGCAGAAGTCTCCATTCTCATAGTAGCCAGGGCAGCATTGGGACCTCCGCCGGTACATGGTCCGGAGGCCACGCCTATACGCCGTCTTATAGCTGATCCTAGGCACGAGGGAGAGAGCCACTTGAAAGGATTGAAAATCAATCCATCCCGTTTAGAATGATATTTGTGTTAAGCTCTATCGAGGATGCCATTCAATAATTACTTTAAAATGCATGGCGGCTTCGAATATGAAAGAACGCAATAAAGAAAAATCGATGGTGGGATGTGGGCCGCTGTGGTGCAGGATGTATTACCCACGTGGTGCTGGAGGAACCTGCTGACTTCCCAATCTCTTCTCGATACAAGGGCTGCCAAGAAAGCTGCTGGGGTGACATTGTAGAGGGCCATGGGGGTGGGGCTTCCCCTAGGGTCCTTAAAAACACTGGGTTCTAGACTCAGGGAAACCCTAGGGACCTGGACAGTAATGGAGTCCTGAGAGCTTTGGTGCCCAGCGCCATCCATGCCAGGGTGTTGGCTTGATCCCTTCAGCGAGTAGGAGAGGCTGCAAGCAGACTCCCCGGGTCTGATTGTGGCATCCCACGTGAACTTCCTCAGGCCCCCTGCAGAGGGCGTGCTCTTCCCTGGGACGCTCTAACCTGGCTCCCGGGCTGCCCAGGAAGAAGCTATCCTCCCTGTTGGGCACTGAGAGCCAGAGAGGGTTCCAGTCCTTACAGAGACACAATCTTTTGAGACTTGGTTCTGGGCCAGAGATTTACAGCCAAGATTCTCCCAGCAGCCTCCTGGGTCAGGGACCATCGTCACGCCCCATCATCATGCCCCATTAATTCCATTTCTTTCATTTGTCTTTTAGAGCTTTCATTCTTATTTTATGTTTCCCTCCACCCACTACCCATTGTTTTATGGATGAGAAATTGATACTCAGAGAGGTTAATGACTTGCTTGCGGTCACACAGCTAATAAATGTCAGGGTCAGACAAGAAAGGGAAACGAGAGGTGGGGGGGACTGTGATCAAGGTATATTATACTTCCATATGAAAATGTCATAATAAGTTCTGTTATTTTGTACAATTCATATAGCCTAATAAAAAATGCATTATCCTGAGAACAAGACTGCCAGAAGCAGGACTCAAACCCAGCTCACTCTAACTGCAAAGCCACCAGGTCCTACCTAATGCTTGGTACCAGTTCTCTCTGAAGGCTTTCTGGCTTTTCAGAACATTTTTGAAGGAGTAAGACAGTAGGGAGCTGGTGTCCTTAGGAGGGAGTCACAGTGGGTCACTGATGAGGAAAGCCCTCTGTCACATTCAGTGCAGCAGATTTGATTCGGCCATTAAAGATGGGAAGAGGAAATGCCCCGGACCTTGAAGGAGAGAGCTCTTTCCATTTCCCCATCTCACCCAGGGGGCTGCCCTTGTTTCCTCCTCTATGAAGAACAGCAATGCTGAAGCCCCTTCAGTTTGCTTCATACAGCGGCCCAGGTCAGGCTGGGAGGCTGTTCCTTCAGCCGCAGCCCAGAAAACCTTCCCAAATCTTTAAAATTCTCACCTCGTGACAAACGACAATGAGGGCCTCATGGGAAATCTGTGATATTTGGGAATGTATTAAGCTAAGGTCATTCTACTTTGTCAAAAGCCCGTAATGGGTAAGCTGGCCTTGCAGAAGCTACTTCCCCCCCACGCAGGAAGGCAGCCCCTGGCCTGGCAGGTGTGTGTGTGTGTGTGTGTGTGTGTGTGTGTGTGTGTGTGTGTGTGTGTGTTAAAGAATGATCTTTATTCTGAGTTGAGACAAAAGTCACCGGGGCATTCTTCTCCCAAGTCTCCCATTGCACCGCTGACACCTCACAGGAGAGAGGCCACCACTGCCCCTGGCTCCCCTAGCCTTGTATGCTCCCGTCATAGGAAGCAGGACGGGGGGGGGGGGCCTGGGGCCAGGCTGCTCTGGGGAAGATGCTGGACCAAGCTACTATACTCAAAAGACTGATGGTGCCACTGTCAGCATGCACACTCTGGGTCATCAGGAAAGCTCCACGGAGACTCAATAATTTAGCAAAATCATTCACGTTCCAGGAACACAGACTATTTTAATAAGCAGCCACTCACTCACCAAGCCCCAGGGTAATGGAAGGCTGCATAGCCTCCTGAGACAATGGAGCCACACTTCAGGACAAACTCAGTGTTGGCTCAGGAATACCAGGGTTCAGGGCAAGACCAGTGCCAACTGCTGCCTCCTCTGCCTCTCTGCCTCTCTCTGCCTCTCTGCCTCTCTCTCTGCCTCTCTCTGCCTCTCTCTGCCTCTCTCTGCCTCTCTCTGCCTCTGCGTCTGCCTCTGCCTCTGCCTCTGCCTCTGCCTCTGCCTCTGCCTCTGCCTCTGCCTCTGCCTCTGCCTCTGCCTCTGGCTAGGTCCACAGGCAGACAACTCTGACAACACTCAGAGAGGTCAGAAGGGAGCATCAAGCAGTCAGTTCAGGGTGTGTTACTACTAAGTGGGTGCCCAGTGTGCACAACAGGGGCTCTATCCTAGGATCGATGGGGTATAGACCAGAAATGCCTCAGAGTTGTACCCTCCCCTCTTGGTGAGGAAGCTGGGGTGCTCATCTACCAACTTCTCATGTTGCTGTTTGAGGGTTCCTGGCCCACAGGTTATGAAGTCCATTGCTTCTAGTCAGAAAGGAAGCAGCTAAGTGTCTCAGACCACCAGCATTAGAGAGCTCTAGGAACGCAGTACTGACAGTGCACACAACAGCCCCTTGGTCTCTCAGTAACAAACTAGAGAGTCGGGCAGCTACCTCCACCCTGTCCTCTGGGAGTGCTTACCGGTGCCGGGTGCACTTGAACCAGTTGAGGATGTCTGCACATCGTGTGTAGTAGATCTGATCAAAGGGGTGTGCATAAGACTCCTGCACGGTCACGGCATAGCTGAGGGTCAGACAAGAGATGGAAGCCATGGTCAGCAAAGGCCAAGCCCAAGCCACGACACACCGCCCTTCTCAGGCTTGCCCAGTCCACAGCCCCAAGACCAGGATCCAGCTCTGACCTCCCCTCCCAGCTCCCGGACTCCTACCCTGGATCTCAGCTAGATGACCCTAGGCCACGTCTGTGCTAGTTAGCGTTAACTGTCAACTTGACAGAATCTATAAATTAGCTGGAGGATGAGCCTCTGAGCACACATGCAGGGCACACAGTATCCTGATCAAGTTCACTGAAGGGAGAAGTCCTGTCCGCTATTGGTGGAACCATTCCCTGGGCTGGGATCCTGAACTAACAGAATAAAAGGAAAGAGTGAGCTGAGCATCAGCATGCAGCTGTTGCCCTCTGCCTCCTGACTGTGGATAGGATGTGACCAACTCCTGCTGTGACTTCCCACCATGGTGAGCGTGAGCCAACAGAAATCTTTTCTTCCATAAGTTGCTTTAGTCTATTTTATTACTACAATAGGAAAAGAAACTAGACCATCATCACCTTACTAACTTTTTGTTTGTTTGTTTTTTTGAGACAGGGTTTCTCTGTATTGCTTTGGAGCCTGTCCTGAAACTCACTCTGTAGACCAGGCTCACAGAGATCTGCCTGCCTCTGCCTCCAAAGTGCTGAGATTAAAGGCATGGGACACCAACACTCGGCTCACCTTACTAACTTTTGATCCAAGTAACTTTCTTAAATTCTACTTCACTTGATCTGATAGTAAGCAGAGAAAGGTTTGAGTTTATTCTGTATGGTTCTAGAGGGCAGATTCAACAGGTCAAAATATTTAATAATATCCAGGTATGTTGTTACATGCCATATAGCCTCAGACATAGAGGCTAGAGGATTCATTGAGCCCAGGAGCTCAAGGGCAGCCTGGGCAATATACAAGACCCTCTCTCTAAAGTAATAATGATGATATGTTTATTCGGATCCTTATGGCCTTTATGGATGTGTGTGGGAGATGTTCTTTAAAACAATGGAATAAGTGGCCCCATTACATACACGAAGAAACTGAGGCTGAGAGAGGCACCTTGCCCAGCTGTACCAGTATCAACAGCTGTTAATATTGAGTGCACTATAGTAAGCCCTTTAATTCCATTCTTTTGTGTGTTTGTGTTCAGGGATACATGTGTGTACAGGTGTTACTGTGTGTGTGTGTGTGTGTGTGTGTGTGTAGGCCCAAGGACAACCTTGGCTGCTGTCCCTCAGATGCCTGCCACCTTGCTTTATGAGGCAGGGACTCTTACTGGCTGGGAACTTGCCAAATAGACTAAGGTGGCCACAGTGAGACCCCGGGATCTATCTGTCTCTGTCTCCCCAGAACTGGGATTCCAAGAACTCATCACCATGTCCAGCTTGCTTGTTTGCTTAACGTGGGTTCTCGGAGCTCAAACTCCAGTCCTCATGGTTTCTAGACCAATACTTGACCGACAGACTCCTCCCAGACACTCTTATAAAGCAGGGAGTAGGATTAATCTCACTTTGAAGATAAGGAAACAACATCACACAGTAACTTCCCCTAGTTCTTCCAGTGACCTTCTAGTTTATTGCATCTCTAGCATAGCTGGGGCTACATAGAGCATGTGTCTCCAGACCTTCCTATGGAAGCAGCTATTATTATTATTATTATTATTATTATTATTATTATTATTATCATTATTTTTTTCCGGGACAGGGTTTCTCTGGGTAGCTTCGGAGGCTGTCCTGGTACTCTCTCTGTAGCCCAGACTGGCCTCAAACTCACAGAGATCGCCTGCCTTAGCCGGGCAGTGGTGGCACACACCTTTAATCCCAGCACTCGTGAGGAAGCAGTTATTGTTATCCTGCCTATTAGCTGCAAGCTAGACCAGCAGGTAGAAGCCACAGGAAATCTGTTCTGAGCTTCACCAAAGCAGGCTTTTCCTGTGCCACCCTGGCGAGGTGACATGAAGTGGCACTACTGATGCCTGGCTGCTGATGCATGGCGCACAACTCCTGGGCAGGATGGAGAGCGTGTCAGGAATTAATTGTCATGTAGACTGGTATTCCATGTTTTCCCCAGAAGGCTTACTGACCTGGGCCAGATGGTGGGCCCAGGCTATAAAAGCCCATCTGCTTTGCCTGAGGAAACTGTTGGTTCATTTGCAAGAGGGCTGGGTGCAGTGGGGCCACAGTCTGCTCCCTGATGCCTGCAAGGCAAAAGGTCTGGAGTTCTGCAAGCCAGCCAGGAATGGTCAGCAGTGCGGAATTCTGACACTGAGGATGGTAAAGACGTCTCTGGACGTGGGTACCTGGGAGATGTGTTCCAGACATATAAGTATATGCAGACATGACCCACACCCCTGTTCATTGCCAGGCCTTTGGAAACAGGCAGGTCAGCACCTACCCCTGCTTCCCATAGGTCTTCTAAAATTCCACAGCACCATGCTGCATTTTGCAAGGCTGTCTCTTACAAGGCAAATGAATGAGTCAGAGCCTGGGCCCGGAGGCCTGTGTGGAGCCTATCGCTCACTAGCATGTCCTTAAACATGTCATTGAACTCCCATAAGCCTCCGAGCCTTCATTTGAAAATCTGTGACAAATATGAGGGACTTTGTAGGTTTCCATGAGAATTAAAGGACAGTGACAGTAGCATGCACCTCTCAGAGTAGATGGGAAAGGAAAAAAAAAAAAACACTTAAACTGCTTACTGGGTATATAATAAGTGCTTAATAGATGCTAGCCTTTATCAGTATGGCAGCCAATAATTTTCCTCCTGTAGGCATAGAACCATTCTTCCTCCTTACCATGGTGGAGGCAGGGAGCATCCTGCTACAGAACGAACACCCTACCTTCGTTGTTGAATACTTGGGGGTTCAGCTTGCTATTCCAGTGCTGACTGAGGCAAAGGAACCAGCCCCAAAGGTAGGGGCTGTAGATGTCATGGGGTTGGACTTAGCTTTGTAGGATCCCCAGGGCTGAGTGAGTCCAGCAAGAGGGCCTTGTACCAGCGCCAAGTCTCCAACCTGCAGCGTGTGCCCTGCTTTCACGGCCGGGTAGTTTAACACTGCTCACTTGCCAACATGCTAATGAGGGGCTAATCCATTTTATAGCAGCAGGCTTTACCAACTCTGGGAGGGAAGGGGAAGGGGCGCTACCCTGGGTTTCGTGGTAGAGGGGCATAATTAATAAGGAGTCCTCCAGAAGTGCTAATCCAACTGGGAACGTATTTCCGAGTACGCTCTGAGGACCAGGGTGTGTTTGTGGAATAGAATGGGGTAGGTACATCTAAACACTGCATCAGGGGAGCTTGACTAGAAGATCTAAGAAGGAATGGCACTGCTGGACACAGGTATCACAGACCGCCTCCTTCTCAGGGGTGGAGGGAAAAACACCTGTGTTTCACTGCTGGGTGGCTTCCTATAGACCATGATCTGAGTTGAGAGCTGCGGCCACCCAAGAGTCAGCTCACATTCCAGCCTCGTTCATGCTGGGCGGGTGACACAAGTAGAGTTTCATTTTAAGTTTGGATAGATTCATTATGGGTCCGGTCATAAGGGGTGGCTCTCTGTAAGAGAGAGATAGACCCAGACTGGGCCTTGGAAGAAGACACAGATGGCCAGAAAGAGAGAGGCAGCGGGAATCCTAGAACCTGGCTGCTGCATCAGTCTTACCTGGGTGGATGATGGACAGACTTATCTGTGGAAGGAGGCCCCAGTGAGAGACTAGTGAGGAGTTCTAACTATCAGTCAGGCTCTCTGAACACTGGGAAACAAAGGCTTAGATTTACTAACCAGGAGGAAAAGGAAAGTGAGAAAGATGGAATACAGAACACCAGGCTCTGAGCTGGGCTTCAGAGCCTGCACTCATGCACCCCTAGTAAGTCTACTGCCCCTGAGTTATAATGACCCAGTCCTGGGCCAGCCAACCTTGCTAATATGAAGACAATGACTGCAAAGCACTTTTGAGAACCTGGCTTCCTTGCTCCTCCCACGAGCCTGTGAGGTGAGGATGTTTCTTTTCCTTGCTGGATGGAGCTGGTTGTGGGCTCACAGTCATTCAGAGACTCCCTCAAAGAGCACAGCTGGCCAGGTAGGGAAATCCAGGTTGGAACGCCCTGAAGTCTTCACAGATTTGTACATTCTTCACAGGGCTCCACAGAAAAAAACATTTGCTTAAGCCTTGATGTCATCACAATGCTGCATAGGACATTCAGTCACCAGACAACACACTGGAGCAGGCACTGTCACTCCAGCCAGTCCTCTTGGCCTACAAGTGTCTAGGCTACCCCGGTGCATGGTCTTGCTTCAATGAGATGTTTCTCTCCGCCCAGAGGCTGGCATCCACCCCCATGGGCCCATCTTGCTTTCCCTCCTCCACCATCCTCTTCCCCCATTGGGTCTCCATCTTAATTTTACTCATTTGATTTATTAGTGTTTAAGTGGCAGAGTCATCCTGGTCAGCATGGCCAATCAATTCCAGGGTTTAATTCGGTTTTTCCTGATTGGGTCTCTGGTCACTGTCTTTCTGCTCACCAAAATCAATACTTTAACCTTGTGCTTCAAAGTCAGACCATCTGCAGGGACCTAACCTAGACTCTAGGACTTGCTGCGGCAGCCTATATTCAGCAGGCTCCTCCGTTGTGGCCCCGCCACCATCTGAGCTAGCCTCCTGCCCTGATCAGACCAGAAACAGAAGAGGCACCCTCATCACCCATGGCAGGCTCTGGCCACTCCTCCACTCTGCCATTGCTGCCAGTCCTAGGAGACTATGACAGACATCCCAGAGTCCAGGATAAGACGTCTAGGACCACAATCCATAGCTCCTCACTCTTGCCAACCCTTCCCAGGCCTCTGCTCCCTCATCTGTAAATGGGTGTGTGATAGTGAATATTGTCAACTTCACTGGATCTAGAGCCACCTAGAAGGCAAACCTCCATCTGTGGGCCATTTCTAGACTCGGTTAGCTGATGTTTTGAAAGACTCTGCCTAAGCCGGGTGTTGGTGGCACACGCCTTTAATCCCAGCACTCGGGAGGCAGAGGCAGGCGGATCTCTGTGAGTTTGAGGCCAGCCTGGTCTCCAGAGCGAGTCCTAGGATAGGCTCCAAAGCTACACAAAGAAACCCTGTCTCGAAAAATCAAAAGAAAAAAAAAAAAGAAAAAGAAAGAAAGAAAGACTCTGCCTAAAGGTGGGCAACTTGGTCCCATGGGCTGGGGCCTGGACTGAACAGAAAGGAGAAAGGGAAGTGAGCACAGAGTTTATCTCTCTACTTCCTCCTGCTCCTGCAACTGCCCTGTCCTTGAATGATGCACTGTAACCTCAAGCTATGAGTCAAAATAACCCTGCCTTTCTTAAGTCATGTTTGTCAGATATTTTGTCATAGCAATGAGAACAGTCTCTAGCACAGAATGGGGACACAAAGGAGGAAAGAGCAGGATAGCCCAACAGGATGTTGTCACCTGCTGTTAATATGTCATCACCTTGTCCTCCCACAGTCCTGGGGTTCAGAAATCTGCGTTGCTTTACCCTGTCCTTCAGTTTGAGCTGCCCTGTCTATCACACCTCCTTGTGGGACATCAAGCCTTTCACAGCCAGCAGCTGCCTCTCCTGACTCTGGTATTTCTCCATAGTGCCACACCCAGAATGAGCCCTCCAGGAAATGCTACCTTACCTTTCCCAGTGGCTACACACATTGGGGTCCTCAGGGTTCAGAGTGAGGGCAGCTTGCAGAAAGGAGACAACAAGGAGGCCCACCGTGGACGGCGCCATCAGGCCCTGTGTGGTAGAACAGAGAAAAAAGTGGCTTATTCCGACTTTGTGTTGTAGCATCTGTTTGGTAGTAAGACTTGGTCCTCCCTCAAAGTGGATGAATAGACACTAAACAGCCTGGGTTTCCCACAGCTGTCACACAGTAACGAACGCTGGATATTTCACATCATTGACTAACACAGCAACAGCTCTGAATAACTGAAGAGGGGGAGTGCGAGTCACAGGTTTGAGATCTCCCCAGGAAGAGGGCAATGGATTGCCCACATGCAATACATTGGCTTAAGTTTCTCAGAGTTCAGAGCATCACCTCAGTCCCCAGTCCTCAAGCCTATCCTTGATACAGAAACTCGAATCTGGCCAAGTCAAGGCTCTTCCCTCTCTCTCCACGCCATCTCTGGTAAGGCTGGGGCATCCCATTACCTCCTACTCCCCCTATGTGAAGAAAGAGAAGTAAAATAACTGTGTGTCCCACAGAGGAACTGAACTGAGACAGCACTGCTGAGCACGCTGGGCACCAGCCTCCTGGAACACTGGACCTCTGTTTCTCATTCCTCCTACAGGATACAAGTCCCTTAGTGTCCCCAAATATCACTCTCACTGTGAGATGAGGGACTGAGACAGTCAGATAACAGGGCTTTAAGGAAGCAGTGTTCCAGGTTATCAAGGCCCCTAAAGTACCATCGAATGGTGAATAGTTAGTGCAGCTACACAGTACCAACCAACCACCTTGTTCCCAAAATAAGAGATCCCCAACACAGAGCTACTTAAGGAGGATGGAGAACGAGCCATGCAAGGAGTAGGGGTGAGGAGCTGAGCGGCCCCTGTCCTTACTCTCCAAGACCTTATGACCCTACACTACAGCTTCGTACTCTCCAAGACCTTACAATCCTAAACTACAGCTTTAGAGAATGCCTGCTAGTCTAAATGTTCCCACCTGATAAGCCATTGACCTTGGGGACACAGGGCAATGAGGACACATCTAGTGGGGCTGGACCCCATGAGTCCCAGTGTCCTTTGTGAGCTGACCCAACACCATGACTCATGGAAGAGGTGCTATTGTGATTTATTTAAAGGTTTTAATGAATCCAGGGCAGCTTTTCTTTTCAACCATTGACACTAAAAGAAATACAATTTCCATTAAGCAGGGCTGAGGGTGTTCTAGAAAACATTTTGACATTGGAAATCAGTCCCCAGATTTGAAATGGTTGGGTAGCTAGCCCACAGGCCCTAAGTTTTTAGATGAGGACCATTTATCCTCCTTGGAGGGCAAACAAGAATGGCATATATTTACACACATCTTCAGATATAGTACCTCATGCAGCACTTTCTCCTAGAAGCTTAACTACTCCTCACCTCAGTCATTTCCAGTTAAATTCTTTCTTAAGAAGCTCTCTCAATGACAAGCAAATCATCACAAATTCTGTGTAACCGTGGGGTCTAAATTAGTGACTAATGAGTTGTACTGTCTACATATATTCTGGAAATCACCCAGCTAAGTGCAAATTTAGCCAGAGATCAAGGGCATCTACAGAACCCTTGGGGGAGGGAAGGGTGACTCCACTGCTCCTCTAAATTGGCAGAGTCCACAAAGTACAGCTACTCTCCTAGACCCATCCTCTCCCCTCCCCAGTTTAGCAGCAGAGACTCAGCAACCGCCACACACAACCTAGAGTTCATCCAGCATAGCTTGAGGGTGGCTGCTAATGTCAGCCAACCATCCTACCACTCCATTCCCCACTAGGAAATCCAAATAGGTTCAGAACATGGCACCTAGTGTTGGGGAGAGTTGGAGAGTCAGGAGGGACATGAACATCTTTTTCCATGGAGGTCTGGGCCCATCAGGCATGTCTGGGAGGAATGAGTGTTACATACAGAACTCAGGAATGCCCACGGTAGAGTGGCTTGTCTCTGTTTTCCCTGTGGCCCTGATCTATGGTTGGGCAGGTCCTGTTAGCTTCAGCATCCTCCTCCAAAGGACCTGAGATGGCACCTTTAAATTTAGTATCCTTTGGATATCAAAGGAGTGGGTCACAAGAGGAGAGGAGATGGGTCCTCTGGCTCCTATGGACCCATAGTGAGTGGAAGGTGGTTACTTGTATCATAGGCGTCATGGGGAAGCTCTTAGCAAGTCTTCACTAAGGTGGGTGTGGTTGAGCATGCCTTTAATCCCAGCACCTAAGAGGCAGAGCCAGATGGATCTCTGAGTTCTAGGCAAACTTGGTCTGTAGCGCTAGCTTCTGGATAGCTGAGGCTACACAGACAAACCCTGTCTTGAAAAACACAACAGCAAAGTCCTCACTAAAGCCTTTCTTGCTGAGTCAGGTCTGAATGGCTCAGTTTAGCTGACTCTTACTGGCAGGGATCACTGGAGGCTGACCATGGCAAAGAAGGTGGTGGCTCATCCAGTGTCTGGATGAGCACACTGGAAGACGAGAAGGATGAAGTGAGGGAAATGGTATTTAGACTGACAGTCTGAGGCCTGGAACATCAAGTTTTTATCCAGGGCCATGTCCAGTGCTGGTGGGAAAAGAGAAAGATGTCCAACATTAGGGGGGAAAATGATGATGCCTCTTAGACCCCCTAACACTCAGATTCTTTTCCTGGAACCTGCCCAAGTCTGAGATGTATCCTGGACTGTGGGTGTGGCTTAATAGTACAGCAATTGCATAGTGTGTGCAAGACCCTGAATTCCATTTCTAGTACTAAAATCAAGCAGCCAGTCAGTCAGCCAGTCTGTCAAGAAGCTGCAGAGATATCTAAGTGAGTAAGAGTGCTTGCTGTATAAGCATGAGGACCTAAGTTTGGATCACAGCACTGGGTGCTACCTGCAAGCATCAGGAACCCCCACACTGTGAGGGGGGGGACAGGAGGATCACTGAGGCTTGATAGCTGCCAGTGTAGCTCTGAATTCAGTGAGAGACCCTGAATAAGGTGAAGAGTCGGCCATAGAGCAGGATATCTGATGCCCTCCCCTAGCCTCTGTGTACATATGAGTATATGAGCCTATACACAGATGGACCAACAGACTCTTTCTCTCTCTCTCTCTCTCTCTCTCTCTCTCTCTCTCTCTCTCTCTGTCTCTCTCTCTCTCCCTCTGTCTCTCTCTCTCTCCTCTCTGTCTCTCTCTCCCTCTCCCTCCTCCTTTTTATCAAGCTAGCCTTCTTCACTCCTGCTCCATCTCCCCCTCAGCCTGCTCTTCATCTTCAACTCTGCCCAGTCAAGCACCATCTATTACCCAGCAGGGCTTGGCAAAGATCAGAACCATTGACAATGTCTCTATTGGCCCCCAGAAAGTGACAGCAGAGGCCCTGTGCTCCAGTGTGTTCACCCTGCCTACTGTACCATCATCCCAGCATGCTTCCTTTATCTTTCTAACATGTTGTAAGCAATCAGTGTGGTATAGAGAGCCCTACACCTTCATTTCAGGGACTGACTCTCAAACAACTGTATCGCCTCATCTCTGACACTTCAATTGAGAAGACAGAAAAGTAGCCAGGAAAAGAAAAAAAAAAAAAAACTGTCACCATGTAAGGGCAACTCCTCCCCAGTCACTTTAGTGGGACTTCCTGGGGGCTCTCCGGGAGCACATGAACCAAAGACGTATGCTTATGAGATGAGCATGGGAAAATCAATCCTACCACTGTGGTTATTAGATGACTCCATTTGGAGTGACAGAGGTTAACATATCAGGCACCATCGGGACATTAATAATTAAATAAGAAAATGCCCCAGGATCATTTTCAGAGGGAGAGACTCGTAAATAAGTCAGCCGGCTTCTTCCCTCTGTCTCTTCTCCCTGCATGCTAAGGGACAGAGAGAGGAGCCGGGTTCCAGAGTTTGGGAGCTTCCTCCTGCTTTGGAGTGTGGGAGGCATTGTAGCTGATGCATGGAGGGGCAGAGGGGTAGCCAGGTGGTATGACTCACACCTGCCAGTGGGGTCTAATCGGTTCATACCCCAGCCACGGATTAAAGGAGGCCCCTGCAGCACCTGCCTATGCCTGAAACCCCAAAGAAACCTCACGAGATGGCTGAGGCCCACTGAACAAGACCGAGAGCAGCAAGTGGGGGACCTGGGAAAACCTGGGTGGAGAACACCAGACTTGGGGTGGATAGAGCATGGAAGAGTGGAGGCAGATGAACACACTGGGGTGTGGAGGCCAGATGCAGCAGGTGGCATTGCAAGAGCCAAGTGGAAGAAGCTTCGACTGTAGCCAAATGGAAATGCTGGAGGGTGTTTTACAGCTTGTGTGGGATAGTAGAGTCCTGTGAGAACGTGACAGAAACGTCTCAGGTAAAGGCTCTCAGGAATGGATCATCTCAGCTGCCTGCCGATGGTGCCAATAGCCATGGTGCATGGTGAATCAACACATACTAAGCCGAGTCCTCTCTCTTGGCACAGCCAGCTAGGTGAGCAGAGCTCATCATGACCCCAGTGTGAGAGACTTTACTTCTCTTGTTCAAGGTCAAGTCAACCAGGAGGCCTGAATCATGCCAGTTTGTATCCTTGGCATTTGTATTGGTTTATTATGACTCTTCAGGACCTTCCAGGTTGCCACCAGGTATCTTAAGAGACACTGACTGACCTTTGGCTGGGGCTGGGGCTGGGGCTCAGTCCGTGGAGTGCCTGCCTATCATGAATCAAGCACTAGACTCAGTCCCTGCACTGCAAAGACTGAACATGGTAGAGCTAATCCCAGCATTCAGGAAGTAGAGGCAGAAGATCAGAAGTTCAAAGGTCATCCTCAACAACATAGTGAGTTCAAGGTCAGCCAAAAATATATGAAGCTCTCAGAGACAGAGACAGACACAGACCAACAAGACATTGACCTTCTAGCAAAGGAACACCTCCTCCCTATCTAGGGAGTCCTGCTCTGTCCTGGGTTGGCCATGCAGACTGAGCCAACTTTTGACAATGTTGGCATCCTCAGGATGCCTCTGTTCTATCTTTAGCTTGACTCAGGCCAGTACCTGTGGAGTCTAGTCTGTCCTCTTGATGACATCCCACACCTGGCCAGGCACCAGGGGCTCTCTTAGCCAATGTGCATAAACTGGGACAGAGAGCAGATAGACAGATGGCTCAGGGACCTGTTGTCACAAAGTTCATCTGTGCAAAACTCCTATAGCCTACTTCACTTCTCCCACCTGCCTTACTATGAAGGTGTTAAAATCTTATATACTGAAGCCAGAGCCACGTACCTAGAACCTCTTCCTCTCTGTGTCCCTCCAATGAGTTCTTCTTTTTCAACCAATTTGCATTGGGGGTGGCAACAGTCAGACACTGTCTTATGAACCCCAACCCCCGATCATCCTGCTCCTACTTCCAAGACTGGGACTCCTTGGCTTAGGTAGTGACTGGAATTGAACCCAGGGCATCTGGTATGCTAGACAGACACCCTACCAATGGAGCTACTCACCAGCGCTGTTTGCTGGACCTTGGAAAGGTTCTTCTACCACATCAAAGGGGATGGTGTATAATGACTACTTGGAATGCATGCAGAGAAACTGGGGAAAGCATATGTCCTAGTTTGTTTTCTGTTAGTGTGATAAAACACTCCAACCAAAAGCACCTTGAAGAAAGGGTTTATTATGCTTGCATTTCATTGAGGAAAGTCAGGGCATGGACAAAAAGAAGGTATTTTCCTGAAGGAACACTGCTTGCTGGCTTACTCAGGCTGGTGCTCAGCTAGCTTCCATATATAGACCGGGACTCAGGGAATGGTGCCTCCCACAGTGGACGGAGTTCCACAATCATTTAACAACCAGAAGAGTCCCCAATAAATGAACCTGATTACTCAATTGACAGTCCTTTTTAAAAAGTAATTCTAGGCTTCATCAAGTTGACAATTAATGTTAACTAGAACATGGTGCACGAGCAATGCTTGTCCCGGGTCCTGGATGCAGCAGGGAAAGCACAGACCCATCCCTACAGATGTTACTTCTCCAAAGCTGCCCTTCTGTAACTACTACCCAGACACAACCTCTGCATTCTCTCTGGCCTTAAAAACCAGCCTTATTTATATTTTCACAAAACCTTGCCCTTGCTCCACACCAGCAGAACACCTGGGGCAGGCATTTCCATCTGCTGCCTTCATGTCTATGTTCCCAGTACACAGAGCACTGTCTGCAATGAGAGGGATTCTCAGGTCATCTTTGTCAACTGCTTAACTGATTCTTCAGCCAGCCTCTGCCTCCACCTACCCAACGCCTTAAAAATATCCACTTGTCTCACCTAACAGGAAACACCACTCATCCCGTGTCATTCTAGAGCACCAATCTGTTGGCATCGGTTATAGTGGGCACCCGTGACATCCTGAGTGTGATTCAGAGCCCTGTCTGGACCTCCCCATCAGCACTGGCACTTGTCTGCCCTGGGGAGGCAACACAAGGCAGGCATTGAGGGCTAGTCAATAGCTCACACTGCAAATGAGGACGAATAATATCCTGAGTGGCCCATGAAAAGGCACTTTCAGGACCAGGAGCAGCAGAAGCTGGGGCTGTTTGTGCACACACCTCACATCTCTCCCAGCATGTGGGTGCAGAGAGACCTCTATCTTCTATTTATAGGGCACATACACACACACACTTTTGCTATTTTCTGAATAAAACAGAAAAGCCAAGTTTGCACACAGGAGGCCAACACCAAGGTTATTGTCCAGTCTAGCCCCTCTTCTCCCCTTCCCAGCCCCTGCTCTCAGCTGGTTCACCATCCCCAGACACCTCCCATCCCCTTCCCCCCACCTCTCAACGCCCCCCCCCAACCCTGCTCACTGGGTTTAATCAGCAGGGGATGAGAGACTAAAGGAGGGGCCACCATCAGCCTCCTCAGCCCAATACTAAGAGGCTCTGTCTTTGCCCTGAGGAAGCCTCCTGCCCCCTAGTAATCCCACCAGGGGCTGGCTTTATGTTGACCGCTTTCTAATCTTCCTACACAAAAATAATTAATTAATTAATCAACAACTAAAGAAATAAAACCAAAACTTTAACAATAATCCACACCCCTAATCTCCAGAAGAGTAAATGTTCCCTTGACTGCAGGAGTGCAGAGTTCCAGTGCCAATGTGCAGCCCTGATAGGTGCCTGCCCCTTGGGATAAATCAGAGGGCCTTGCGGTCCCCTCCCCTGACATGTTAAATGTCTTCCTTCGAAGCTGGGCTCCACCACCCTGATAAATCCTGCTTTCCTCTTGCCTAGGAAGCCTTGCCCTGCAAATCTCAGGAATGACACTAGGGAAGCTGCCAGCGACCATTCATCAGGATCAGAAGACTGTCCTGTCCCCTTCATCCCCTGCCCTGCCGAAAGCAAGTAGCCCTGACATCAGCCAGGCTGGAAAGAGAGCATAGCACACCCATGGGACTCAGGAGACATCTCCAAACTAATCAAGTGCTGGCCTCCTGCCCCATTCCAACAGCTCTGGGCTCTGTGTACCCCTCCCCCACGCTGTGCTCCCCACTCCCAAGCAGACAGCCTCAGATCCATGGCCTCCAGCCCTGTGAAGATGAAGGCAGAAAACTTATCTGTGTTCTTAAACCATGCTATTTCTCACAAAGCAATTATCTACATCTTTCCATTTCTTTGCAAATCAGGGCACACTCAGCCACAGCCTGGCTACTCCCCACCCCACTCCCCACATGTCTGCCCACTGTGTCTGCTGCTCTCCACCTTCAGGGTTCTAAGAACCATAGGGAGTCCCTCATGCCCAGGCACCAAATCATAGCTCCACCCTCCAAACCTCCCAGCCATAATATAGACATTCAGGGAATGGGGTAATTAATCCTTGGCGGGTCGGATACAATTCCTGTCCATTTAGGAAAAAAAAAAAAAAACAACTTTTCTCAAACCACAAGATGTAATCACAAGTGCCTGAATGGATGGGCAGAGAGGACTGGAGCACTGGGTCATTCATGTATCTCCAAGATGTGACTATATCATCTGGACAGCAAGTCATAGGGGTCAAAATTGGCCCAAGGACACCCAGCAGCATCTGATGTCCAACACTTTATGCCCCAGGAGGGGAAGTGATTTCCTCAAAGACAGGGGGTAAGGAGACTGCAGGGCTCAAGTAAAGGAACAGGAGTCATCAGGGATGGGTCCAAACTCTAAGAGCCATAGACTGCATAACACAATGAAAACCACCTCTTGCATCCCTCCACCCCCATCCTCCACTCCCCTTGTTTGGATAGGGTGTCAGATAGCCCAGGCTGACCTCAAACTCTCAATTTCCAATCCCCTTGCTTTCACCTCTGAGATTACAATATGACTGGTTTATGTGGTGCTGGGGATGGATGGAACCCAGCACTTTGTGCAGCTAGGCGAGCATCCGAACAACTGAACTACATCCCAGGCCAGGGTTCATGTTTTTCATGGACTGTGTCACTGACATCACAGGACTCTGAAAGCTACACGGTGAGAGCAGGTGAAGTGCTCTGCCCAGAGAAGATGTTCAATGAAATATTCATTTGCTCACAACGCATCGCCTCCACCTCCGAGACTCTTGCAGCTCTGTAATTTTGACTTCCAGAGTTCCTAAGAAGCCAGGAGAAGAAAAATTGTGGATAGGAAAATCTCTTGCTGAAGAACCTGGGCTCAGCTGAGCAAATGTGGGGCTGGTCAGGGTTGGACCCAAGTGCAGCTATCCAGGTGGGCCCCATCCTCCATTTTTCCATTAAGCCATGGTAGCACTGGGGTGACTCTAGCATGGCCCAACTCCAGACTCCAAAATACCTGCTTCAGGTACATGGGAATGAAGTCAGAGGCTGTCAGAGGCAGGGGCCTCTAGAGGAAGCTGGTTCAAAGCACCAATGTGTCTCCCTGCAAGAACCCTGAGGCAAGTGCAATGGGAAATCAGAGACCTTTGCTCTGATCAGTGTTCTATAGCCTGGTATCCCCACTGATCAAGGCCAAAGGCAGGTCAAAAGCACCAGTCTTAGAGAGGTGAAGCCCTGAAGCAATGTAAGTGCCAACCCATGGGAGCCTCAGTAAGTCTTCTCTAGCGTGCCCACCCACATAGTACAAGTATTAAACACAGGGATGAAAAATGTGTATGGTGGTACACACCTGTGGTTCTAGCATTCAGTAGGGGTGGCTGAGGCAGGAGGCTCACATGAACCCAGGTGTCTGAGATCAACCTGGGAGACATAGTACTCAAAAAGAAGAAGAAGAAGGAGGAGGAGGAGGAGGAGGAGGAGGAGGAGGAGGAGGAGGAGGAGGAGGAGGAGGAGGAAAGGAGAAAAGAAAATGTATGCATATATAAAGAGAAGCAGAGAGACCTAGAAGCTATATACAGTACTTTATAGGGTCGTCAGGTGGAGGAAGATAAGGCATGTGCTTTCTAAGCATTGTCATTATGAGGGTGTTCTACATTCAGCAGCATCATCATCACAGGCATCGGGGTAGCAAAGATACGTAAAATAATTCACCATCAACTGACTGGCATGGCTGGAAGATGACCCTGACATTGTGATGTGGGAAACACAAGTTACAAAACAGCACAAACATCACTGCCACATTCCTGTTGAGTGCTACTCACATGTGAACTGGCAAGGAACTGTCCCACTCAGCTGACCTGAGGGACTGCAACCCCTGGGGACACTGACCCCTTTATGGAGCGCCCCAGGAAGCCCTTGAAGCCATCTTACTGGGGGGAGACTACCACCTCCATTGGATGGCCTGAGTCTCCTCAGTGAGCATAGCTGTGCTGTGATTAAGAATATTATACTATTTCAAAGACTCAAAATGATCAGATGAATGGGAAAAAGAATGGTTAATGTAGATTTTTGTCAGCTCTATTCAGGATAACCCATGAATCAGGTGTTTGGATTTTAAAAGAAATATATTGCAGCCCTTTGTTCCCAATGCCGACAATTTCTGGCTCAGAGCCTAGCCAGGTCAGCCCTGCTGGGCTTCACCATCACCAAGGCAACAGCCAGCTCCATGAGGCCCAGTATCTCAGGGGGACCGTGGGTTCCCATCCCAGGTCTGCATCTCACCAACTAGGTGGCCTTGGGTAGATCTCCCAACACTTAGAACCCAAACTTCTTCATCTTTAAAGTGAGGAGAATAAAAAACCCATCTCACTTTGTCAGTCCTTTTATTGATTGCTTGTTTAATTTGCTTACATTTTAATTTTTCATTATTGTTAGTGTGAGGGAGAAAGACAGAGGGACAGATGGAGTCAGAGTGGGTACGTATGTGCCACAGCATGCATGCAGAGTCAGAGGACAACTCTGGGGAGCCAGTTCTCTCCTTGCACTGTGGATCCCAGGGGTTGAACTCAGGTCACAATGCCTATGCAGCAGACATGTTTGCCCCTGAGCCACTGAGCACTGTTTTCTGTTTCTTTGTTTCATGAGTTCTTTATAAATTCTAGATATGAAACTGCTGTCAGATGTAGAACTTGTAAAGGTTTTCTCCCATTGTACAGGCTGTCTCTTCACTGACTAACCACTCCCTTTGTGGTACGTACAGAAGCCTTAATTTCATGAGGTCTCATTCATCAATCACTTCCTGAGGAAAGATTTTAAATAGATATATAAGAGCATATATATGTATGACAGGAGGGCAAAAGGGAAGGGCTGGAGAAATGGCTCCGTAAGTAAGAAAGCTTGCTGTATAAGCACAAGGACCTGAGTTCAAATCCCCAGGACCCACATAAAATTCCAGGCATGGAAGGTTGCATGTCACTTGTACCCCGCTGCCATGGGGAGTAGGGGGGCACAGAGACAGGACTGGCTGGATGCCAACCTAACTTGGGGCTCAGTGAGAGACCTTCCCAAGGGCATAATGTGGACAGTGATGGGGCAGGGTACCTTCTCAGGCCTCCATGCACCCTTGTGCACATATACCTCCCCCACCCTGCCTCACAAAACATGGCTACAGAGATAACTCAGTTGGTGAAGTACTTGATTGCACAAGGTCCTGAGTTTGATATCCAGAACCATGAGGAAAAAAAAAAAAAAAGGCAAAATATGGCGGCACAGACTTTTAGTCCCAGCCTTGGGTAAAAAGAGATTGCCTCTTACCATGGACTCAAATAAACATGGTGGATGGCAACTAAGGAACTACAATGAAGATTGCCTTCTGGTCTATACACACACACACATACACACATACACACACATACACACATACACACACACACACATATATACACACACATACACACATACACACACACACACACACACATATACACACATACATACACAAACACACACATACACATCCACACACACATACACACACACACACACACACACACACACACACACACACACAAGTAGGAGTAAAATTGTCTAGGGGAACAAAAGGGACTAACAGAGGAGAGGGGCAAGAAAAAAGAACCAAGAAACCATGGAGGGAGATATGTTTAATATATTAATATATTTGGATAGAATATATTTATATATTTATAGAAAGACTTTAAAAGTAAATTAATTTTTTTAAAAAAAACTGTCTTACGGGACGACAAGAAGTTGAGGAATCAGGAGTAGAAGCAGGGCCGTTGGACAGGTGCCTCGGAGCCCGGCACATGCTCACTCCTGCTGCACTGGCATGGCTCTCCAGATAGGGTGTGGGTGCAAGACCCCAGCATGGACATTCCTAGGAGCTGGCTGAGACTCTGGGCCAGTGAAGGGCTGCCTCCCTGGGGTACTTCTACAGGTCTTCTACAATGGACAAAGAGAAACAGGGATAAAGCCCAACAAGCCCCACTGATATACAGTGGAAGCTAGAGATGATTCCAAGGCTAGACCAGAGACCAGCTTGGTTATACCTGGCCTGGGGACAGTGTTGAGGCTACTCTCTTCTTAGAGGTATTTGTGACTGGACAACGACCCTGAGCTCTAGTTTCCTACAGGAATAAACTGTTCTCTCACCTTCTAGGGAGAGTGCGTTGACCCACCACATGGCTCCATGGGACATACATTCTGTCCCTTGTTGCCCCAGGTTTAATTTGCTGAATGGCATACAAGCCCCAGATTCATTGTGTTCCTGGCCTGATTACTCGTTGTTTGTTACAGCATTTTCCAGGAAATTGTTCATTAAGGCTAAAAGCACCTGCTTACAGTAAGAGGGACAGCATACAAAGGCCTTGTCACGGGTGCCCAGGAAGGACATTAATTAATGAAGAGAAAGCGACCAAACATATTATAAATTAAAGGTTTGAAAAGAAATATCCGACGCTTAGTGGATCATGAGAAAAGGCTGAAATTAAATATTGTATCTCTAGACCTTGGTCGGGTTAAAAAAAAAAAACAGGAGGAAAAAAATTACAGAAGGTGGCAGAGGTAACGATCTATTTCTAGATCGAGTAAAGCCTGGCTTCCATTAAGAGAATTATAAATCAATTGTGTTTTGTCTAGGGGCATATACGTGTGCTGTGTGCTAAATTAAAAAGCCTAACACGTCAGGTAGTTCCTTCCAAGGGGTCCATGAAATGATGCTATTGGAGGCGTGGAGGCCCGCCAAGAGGTGTGACGGTTATGAGGAGGAAGTTGGGAGAGCTGAGTTGCTGGGTCACTAAACAGGCCAAGCAGGACTCATGTCACCCTGAGCACCAGGATGAAGAGAAAATTGTAGCCCCACCCCAATTAACTAGAACTTTTCACTAACTGGAAATGTCCACAAGGGCCCATCAGGCAGCACCACCACTCCAGAGTCACCCAGAACTGCTCTTTTTCTCTCAGGAAAGAAACACCAGGGGCTGGGGGCACAGTTGGTTGGTAGAGTGCATGAAGCCTGATTTGAGTCCCAGCACCATACAAAACCAGGTGCACTAGGGCATGCCTGTTATCTCAACCCTTGGGAAGTAGAGGATCAACAGTCCAAGGCCATCTTTGGCTGCACTGAGGAGTCAAGGTCTGATGGGCTAGAGACTCAAAGGGACGAGGGGGGAAGGGAAGGAAAGAGCAGCTTCCAGAGTGTGTTGATCATCCATTTACTGCGCTTTATTTCCCTCGGCTCGCAGCCACTCTAAAGGTCTTTGGGAAAGATGACCCTGAAATCCTACAAAATGTCCTAAATCCAGAGGGACTTTACCCAGGCAGCAAAGAAGGGGTTATATGCAAAAAGACTTTTGGTAGCTGGTACTAGAAGCACAGAAAAGGCTTAACTTCCGGCTCCAGGAAAGTCAGAGATTCATGCAGCTCTTCAAGGCAAAGCTAATGTAGGGACAGGTCCCTATAAACATCAGCTTTGCTTGTTGCTTCCTGCTCCTTCCCCAGACATCGCTGGCCTAATGGTAAATGCTGACTCAACAGTAGCTAGAAAATAGGAAGCAAGGCTAACCCTTGCTTCCCCTGTGGTCTAATTCTGAGGGATGCCCACAAATTTGTGAATCTGTCATGATGCACGTGGGTATTCAGGGGAGTGGGAAAGATGGGAGGCATCTGACACAGGTCCCTTCATCTACGCTAAGATGGGGGAGAAAAAGACAAGGACGGGGATTATGGTAGGGAGCAGGAGAGTGGGAATCCCATTGGCAGGAATTAGACATGGGTAACCAGCTAGAAAACTGGGGTTAGAAGTTCAAATTCAAGTGGACGCTGGGTGCGCCTGAGAATGGTCCTTGTTAGATCTACCCTGGATGTCCATGAAGCCAAAGAACATTTCAGCTATACCTCAGCCACTGTGCACCTACCAAATGCCAGGGCTAAGGAGGAATGATGTCTCCTGAAAACCTGCACCAGGCAAGGTTCTGGGCTGGCAGATGGTCCTCCCTACTCAGTCCTCTCCACAACTCTGTGAGAAAGGTATTATAATCTCCACTTGGCAGGTGACAAGATGGAAGCTTCCGGGTAAACATGGGTGAGTTAGGAGCTCAGGACTGCCATCCTGTGTGACCATCATTCTGCTCCCAGACAGGCCTTCATCCTTTGGTTTTGGTTTGGTTTTGAGACATTCTCATGTAGCCTGGGATGACCTCAAACTTACTATGTAGCAGTCAATGATCCTGGGCCTTTGATCCTGGTGCCTTTACTTCCCAAGTTCAGGGACTACAGGTGTGTACCTCTACTCCTGGTTTGTGTGGAGCTGGGAATTGAACCCAGGCTTCATGTATACTCAATTCAGCTTAGGTCTTCATATTTTGGACTCAGGGGCTTGAACGCGTGTGTGTGTGTGTGTGTGTGTGTGTGTGTGTGTGTGTGTGTGTGTGTGTGTGTGTGTGTGTTAAGAGAGATGGGAAGGCGGGGGAGAGAGAAGAGAAATGGGACATCTCTGTGGATTACAGCCTCCTCCACACTCATAAGATGTGAAAAAAACCCACACCTTTAATCCCAGCACTTTGGAGGAAGAGGCAGGTGGATCTCTGTGAATTTGAGACCAGCCTGGTCTACAAGAGCTAGTTCCAGGACAGCCTCCAAAGCTACAGAGAAACTCTGTCTTGAAAAACCAAAAACCAAAGAAAAAAAAATATGAACAGAGAAGGGAGATACTGTATGACTACGAGAAAAATCCCAGTTCAGAACTCAGAAGACAGGGGCAGGCCAGCCACGTGGTCCCTTTGGTGCTTCATTGTCCCATTAGCTTCAAGGAAGCCCCTGTCAGCCAGGCTCTCATTTGAAGCACAGTGGCCACAACTGACTGCTATCAGCTTTCTAGTGGTGATTTTTGGCACATAGGAACAGGTATACACTGGCTATAGTTCACACCTTGGAGTACAAGTGTTGAATATACTTTGAACCTGGCTGAGATTCCAAAGCCTCTTTAGCTCTAATTTCAAAGCAGGAAGACTGTGAGAGTACAAGAGCCAGGCAAATGACTCTCAGCACACAGCCTCAATAGATGAGGACAGCCAACACCCTGGCCTTGCATGGATGGCTAAACTAACAATGTCCCATGTGAAGTCTTCCTTGTGTCATACCTGGCCTAAAGACTTTCTTCAACACCCCAGCCCTGTATCAGTGGTACTCTGTGGAACCATGGGAAGAAACACAGGGTAGCCCTGAGGCAGGCCTCCAAGGGAAGTAAACTGGTACCTGACCGCCACCCCTAGGGCTGGCAACAGAGAACCCAATTACTGGCCAGAGATCTGATCAGAAAAGTTGGGTACAGGGTTCAGTATCGAAGCCCACAGTCCTTGCCATCTTCCCTGCTATCGGAGGATGTAAGGTTTATTGTAGAAAGCACCAGTTCCCACCTCCAAAGATAAAGCATGCATTTCTGCCCCAGGAATAAGTAGGATCCCAACCCTTTCTGGGCCCCAGCCCTTCCTGACTTTAGCATTTATATGTGTGTATATGTGTCTGTGCTTGTGCGCCACTGTGAAAGCTAGACACCAGCAATAGTTGTTATTCTTTTTTTTTTTTTTTTTTTTTTTTTTTTTTTTTTGGTTTTTCAAGACAGGGTTTCTCTGTGGCTTTGGAGGCTGTCCTGGAACTAGCTCTTGTAGACCAGGCTGGCCTCGAACTCACAGGGATCCGCCTGCCTCTGCCTCCCGAGTGCTGGGATTAAAGGCCTGCACCACCAATGCCCGGCTGTAGTTGTTATTCTTCAGAAGTGGTCTCTCTTGTTTTTGAGACAGGGTCTCTCACTGAGACCTAGACCTAACCAGTTCATCTAGCCTGGCTGGCCAGTGAGCCCCAGGGGATCCTCCTGTCCTCACCTCCCAGCACTAGGATTACAAGTGTGTATCACTACTTTTTAACATGGGTCCTGAGAATTGAACTCAGGTTCCTCATGCTTACACAGAAAGCACTTTACCAAACTGAGCCCTCTCCTGAGCCCCCTTCTTCACTTTCAACTCTACTATATGGAGCCCCCAAGATGCTGGGATGAGCAATGCCGCAGTCCCCTCTGCACAGCTCTCCAGAAACATCTCTGCATCAGGAAGGACATATCTAGACAACACAGGCTCCTGGCAGCCTCCGGATCACTCCACAAAGTGGAGATGAGGATAAAATCACCCCACGGGGAAGGCAGAGGAGACATTTATTTCAAGCCAATTTCACCCACTGTGGAGCAATCACTAAAGCCAAATGGTAGGGCTGTGCGTATGTGCTGTGGCTTGTCGATTCGAGGAGAGGAGCGAGCCCATGTGACTGCCAACCTGGTGCAGCTGCTCTGGGGAGGAACTGTGAGGGGAGAGAATCTGCTGACAAAGTTGTTTCATGGCCTCCAAGGAGGGCCAGAGCTGAGCATCCAGCCAGGGACCAGGAGAAGCAGGCCAGGGGCAGAGCAGCCAGAATCAGATCTCTCTCTCCAGCTGTGTGAGCCTCAAGTTACTGTACCTCTCTGGATGCTTCTTAAACAGCAGAAACTGTAACCGCTTCTCAAGCGAACATTGGTCATTCCAAGAGAACACATAGGCTTAAAGGCCTGCACAGATTTCCACCAGCCACAGGGCCATGGGAAGACTCCTAACAGCTCCTCTGCACCTCAGTTTCCCCATTTATAAAAGGAAGTTATGGGTTGGTGAGATGGCTCAGCAGATAAAGGTGATCGCTGCCAAGCCTGGTGGTCCGAGTTCAATCCCCTGGACTCATAGTTGAAGAGGAGAACCGACTCCTGCAAGATGACTTCTGTACACGTCCCATCACAAATCCCTCCCCACATAAATAAGTGTCTTAAAGTTTTCTTAAAAGAAGTTGTCTGATATTCATGCATTTGAGAGCTACACTAGACCCCAGCGAAGGTCCCGTGGCTCTCCAGAATTCTTGATGAGTGACATCAGAGGGAGCAGACAGGTCCATTCATCTATCTGACATTGTCCCATCCAATTACCAGCCAATGCTGGTCCACACAGCCATAGACAAGACCCTGTGCTTGGATGGAAGAACTGAACTCGAGAAACCAAGAGGCTAGTCAGATCAAACAGTTGATAACAGATGGAGCTGTTCTTGAACCTAGATCTTTGGATCCTGTATTCCAGTTCTGGATCCCGTCCATCATGCAATTGGGAAATGAAGGGAGGCTCTCAAGCAGTCCCTCCTTGGGATATGTGAGACCAAAGCAGCCTGAGGACTCTGAATGGTGGGGTCCACAGAGGCAGACTGGAGTCTGCTACCAGAACCAACCTGCCCACCAGGCTACAGCCTCATCAGTCCACCATAGGCCTTGCTCCAGTAGGTCCTTCCTTTCTAAAGCAGTAAGAAGGGCTACCCAGTGGTTGCCAAGCTCTGCCTCCATCTCCCACATCTTTACTGCAGGACTTTATTCTCTTTCTCCAGGTAAGCGACTCCTTAACAGAGCCCTGTGTCTCAAGCTTCTGGAATCTTTATTCCCAGAGCTGGGCAGTCACTCCAGATCACACTCTACCCTGCTAGCCTAGCCTGCAAACACCCTTTCCCAGCCCTCTGTCTGCAGCCCACTCTCTTCCTCTGCAGAAGACCCTAGCTCCTTAACACCAGAAGAGCCTGCATTGTCACAGGCAAGAACAATGAAGCAAACTCCTAACACAAAAGGTTTCAGGGACAGAGGTGATTAGTGGACCCTCCGTATTTCTTCCAGTACCTTGGATGGCCCCAGGAAACTGTGCAAGCAAAAGTGAGGGTTCTTCTACAGGCTCTCTGTGCGGATACACAGATACCTGTGTAGGGGATGGAGTACCTGCTCCCACCAGCATGTACCAAGCCACAGGACTCACCCTGGCCACACTTCAGAGCTATTAGCATTAACAACCTTGGTCCAGATCAATAAGAACCAAATGAATATTAATAGCATAGCATGTAGTCATGGAGAGCTAAAGTTCCACCAGGGAATTCTAAGGAGCATCCAGGACTGAGAGCCACACACTAGGGTCACTGAGGAAAGCCATCAACAGGATGACTTGGCCCTTTTTTCTGTCCTCCCTTCTTGCCACCAAGAACAGGTAACCCCTGCCTGCCAACTCTTGGCTTCTGCTTTGGAGTCACAGACTCTTCTGCAATGCCAAAATGATAGTTAGTGGCAGAGTTGAAGTCCATCAAAGCCATCAGTGAGGTTGCCATCCTCTAAGCAGTCAGCCAGAACCAAGTGAGGAGGAATCAGGGACAGTCAAGCCTGTATTCCCAAGACTAACTAGTCACTTTTCCTGTTTCTGTGGCACAATTCCTGATCAAAGACTTCAAAGGGGATGGTTTATGTTTCTCACAGTTCAAAGTCACAGTCCATCATGGCGGAGAAGGCATGGCAGTGGGGGCATGAGGCAGCCGGTCACAGTGCATCTGCAGTCAGGAAGCAGAGAGATAGATGAACGCAGTGCTAGGCTTGCACTCTCCTCTGTATTCAGTCTTGGACCCCAGCCCGGGGGATGGGTCTTTCCTGCTTTGTTCAGTTTTTCTAGAAACACAGACACACAAAGGTGTGTTTCCATGGTGATTCCAAATCCAACCAAGTGAACTGAAGATGAATTGTCATAGACCCTTCCTCAAAGTATCTCTAGCCAGGCATTGGTGGCACATACCTTTAATCTCAGCACTCAGGAGGCAGAGGCAGGCGGATCTCTGTGAGTTCGAGGCCAGCCTGGTCTCCAGAGCGAGTGCCAGGACAGGCTCCAAAGATACACAGAGGAACCCTGTCTCAAAAACCAACCAAACCAAAAAAGTACTTCTAGACAGCAGCAGACTCAGAGACCAGAAGCTCATAGCTCCCTACATGCCTGGGCTAGGACAAGTGCCCTGGAAACCAATACCATCTAAGCCCCAACTATAGACACATAAGGCAAACCTCACCAGCACCTATGATGACAGGTGCCCTAGCATCCGTGGGTCTTACAACCCCTCCATGAAGGCAACCTGCTCATTCTTCTGTCTGCCTATCTAGTTACTCACTCTTCTTGCTGAGCCCCTGTGGTACAACAGGCACCAGGGACCCTGACATGCATCGTCAACATCCCTCTCACAGAATTTGACCAGTGGGCTTGTCAACCCTATGGCAGTCATGTCCTGAGAAGTGTCTAAGGCAGAATCTGAACTCAGAATTTCTGACCCAGGCCGGGAAGTGGTGGCCCACGCCATTAATCCCAGAACCAGGCAGAGGCAGGCAAATCTCTGTGAGTTCAAGGCCAGCCTGGTTTACAGAGTAAGTTCCAGGACAGCCAGGGCTACACACAGAGAAATCCTGTCTCAAAAAACCAAAAAGAAAAAAAAAAGAATTTGTTCCCCAGAACCCATTGAAAGACCACTGTTGTGTGTTTCTCCTGCTCCACAATCGAAAGCAATGTGGGCAGGAACATGGTTCACTGCAAAGCCAAGGCCAGAAGCAGCCCCAGGCCTGAGAGCCCACGGCCTACACAGGGGCTTTCCATCTGGCGACCCTGTTCTAGCCCTCAGAGCACTACAGTGAAATTCACCTTAATAAGCACTCATTAGAATATGCTAATGAGGAGGAAGTGGCTCTCTCAGGCCCTGGAATCCCAAAGGGAAAGGAGGCAAAAAAAAAATTAATATTGAGTTTCATCCCCCCCCAAAAAAATTAATATTGAGTTTCATCTCATTTCAAAGCTACTTTCAAAGTGGCCATAAATCTTGCCCTGGACTTGCTATAACGAGGCACTGCCAGCTGATGGACATCACTAATTAGCGGCTGTCAGATGCTGCCCCTCAGAGAGCGCAAGTGTGTGCAAACTCGTCCTGGGTGGGCACTGCTCCATCCACAACCTCTGACTACCTGGGGGGACTAGGGGTGGACCTGTCAATGAGGGGCTTCAGAAACCACCTGTGGGAATTCCTCTGGGTGTGAATGCAGTTTGGCTCAAGTCTCCTGGTGTGGCCCAGCCCCAGTGTCTGTGTTTACTCTGGGAAGAGCACAGTTCCTTCCTGGGTGCTGGGAAGAGGCATGTGTAGACACGTGTGGCTCTTGTTCTAAAGAGAGAACCAGCTTGGCACAGAGAACTGGGGCTCTGCCCCTCACCTGCTGGTAGAGATGGCAGTGGGGCCCACTGTGAAAGCTGAATGACATAATGACACATTGAGAATTCACGAAAATGTTGCTGCTGTCACTGAGCACAAGGCAACAGTTACTGTTTATGCTGCTTCTCCCGGCTTCTTCACACCCTCATCCCAGCCACCAACAAAGCCCCAGGGTGTTGTCTCATAGTCTTCCCGGTTTTCAACTTGCTGGGTTGAAATTTCAGGAAGTTGATGTAACTTCTATGATTCTTTTGTTTGTTTTGTTTTTGTTTTTAAAGACAAACTCATGTAGCCCAGGCTGGCCTATACAACTCACTACATAGCTGAGGATGACTCTGGACTTCTGAGCCTCCTGCCTCGACCTCCTGCATACTGGGATTACAGGTTTGTGCTACCATGCCTGGTTTTGTGCAGCGCTAGAGAATGAACCCAAGGTCTTGTGCATACCAGGCAAGCACTCTACCAACTGAGCAGCATGCCCGGCTCTCCTTTTCTGACTCATAATTGCATTCTACAGAGAGAAGTTGGTCATTCCCTCAGACCTACCTCCAGGGTGCTTGAAAAGATCAAAAAAGATAATGCAAGTAAAAGTGCTTTCAAACAGACAGGAAACAGTAAGCGGACAGAATTCTCCTCATTTCACTCCAGCTAGAAGGTATTCTAGAAACTTTGACTTGTGCCCTCGCCTCCCCCAGGCCACCTGGAATAGTCTTGATTTCCCAGGAAGGAGTGCACAGTTCGTCCAGATGGCAGAGTCTACAAATGGCCACCTCTCATCGACGATGACATATAACTTCAATCCCTCATGCTGTTTTCTTGCCCTGCCCCTCAGAGATAAGCCAGAGGTCACCATTCGGATGGGACAATTTTTCATTTCTGGGAAGACCCTAGCTGATATTTGATCCTACTGTACCTGACTTCCTGACTCTGCCATGTGCATCTTGCTGCTAGAGCTAACATCACTGAGAGGAATCCATTGCTTCATGTTCCAATGTTGTAGCATCTCAAACTGTTCCAAATCTCTGGGTGCTGCCTCTCCATCTCTGTATTTACTTTTCTGAAGATACAGTAGTCTGTGGCTGGCACTGCACTGGTCCACAGTGGCTCAGCAGCTGGTAGGCAAGTGGACTAGATCAAATGGGTTCTCAGCCCTTGGCAGAGGGATTAAGGACCTGGAGGTGGGCCTGTGCTTTATACAAGAGGGAGCCTGCTAACTGAGAGGTAGGACGCTACCTTTCACTCTTTTGCCCATCAGGCATCTCATGTTCCAAAGACCTGCTGTGGTAGGTTGAATGTAACTGGCCACCATAACCTCATAGGGAGTGGCACTATTAGGAGGTGTGGCTTTGTTGGAGTGGGTATGGCCTTGTTGGAGGAAGTGTCACTGTGGAGGGCAGGCTTTGAGGTCTCCTATGCTCAGGATACTATCCAGTGTCACAGTTCACTTCCTGTTGCCTTCTGATCAAGATGCAGCCAGAACCATGTCTGCCTGCACGTCCCACTATGATAATAGACCAAACTCCTGAAACTGTAAGACAGCCTCAGTTAAATGTTTTCCTCAGAAGAATTGCCATGGTCATGGTGGCTCTTTGCAGCAATAGAAACCCCAAGACACCTGCCTTCCATAGAGGCCCAGTGATTATCTGGCTCCCATGCTGACTGATGACTCCTCCCATTAGCACCTTCTCCAGTGGCTGTGATGGTTAATATTACTATCAACTTGACAGCATCTAGGATCCCCTAGGACACGCCTCTAGGCATGCCTGTGAGAGAGCATCTAGACTAGTTCATTGAGCTGGAAGACCCATCCTGAATGTGGGCAGCACCATTCTGTAGCTGAGGTCTTGGACTGAATGAAAAA
This sequence comes from Cricetulus griseus, assembly GCF_003668045.3. Lineage (NCBI taxonomy): Eukaryota > Metazoa > Chordata > Mammalia > Rodentia > Cricetidae > Cricetulus > Cricetulus griseus. The sequence continues at coordinate 176,096,529 of NC_048597.1, read as the reverse complement.
CAAGAAAGCAACTGAGCACGAGCATCCATCTCCCTCTGCTTTCTGACTGCAGATGCAACGTGACCAGCTGTCTCAAGCACCTGCCACCATGCCTTCTCCACCATGATGGATGGTACCCTCAGATGGTGAGCCAAAACAAACCCTTCCTTCCTTAAATTGCTTCTTGGCTGGTATTTTGGTCACAGTAATAAGAAAAGTAACTAACACAGTGACCAGGCTCTTCCCTCTCCACCAGACACAGGACGAGGCACTAGGTACAAAGCAGAGCAAGTCACACTGCAGCAGGGGACAAGGTCATGCAGTCAGGAAGCTGCATCAGGGAGAAGACCTGGGTTCCAAGGCCATCGCCAAGGGAGCCAGAAAGATTCTAACCATGGCAAGGGGAGTGACCAGAGGAGACAGAAGTGTTATCCAGGTATGTAGGCAGGTGGGCTCTGACACAGTGTGAGGATCTTCAGGTAAGCAGGTTCCCTGAGAGAGGAGGGGTCTTGTTTGTTTGTTTTGATTTGTTGTTTGTTTATTTGAGTCAGAATTTCTCTGTGTAGCCCTGGCTGTCCTGGAACTCGCTCCATAGACCAGGCTGGCCTCGAACTCACAGAGACTAGCCTGCCTCTGCCTCCCACTGGGATTAAAGGTATGCACCACTACCACCCATCCATTGTTTGTTTGTTTTTGTTGTTTTTATTTTTTTAGTAATGGATACTCATGAACTATTTGGTGAACTGAGAAATTATGGGAGACCACTGTATCAGCTTGGAGCATGTGAAGGCTGTCTTCTCATCATAGCTACTGAGCAATACAGTATGCCGACTGTTTGTATAGCCTGGGATTGTGTTAGGTATTATAGGTGACCTAAAGGTGACTTATAGTTTATAGGAAAGCTGGGTACAATGGCACATGCCTGTAATCCCAACACTCAGGCAGCTGAGGCAGGCGAATTGTTATGAGTTGAAAGATGGTCATGTTTATAGAGTAATATTCTATCTCAAAACTAAAGGGAAAGATGGAGGAGGGCGAAAGAAGGGGAAAGGGAAGGGAGGCAAGAAAGAAAAAGAGAGAGGAAGGAAAGGGAAGAGAAAGAGGAGGAAGGGAGGGAAGGAAGGACGTTATCTACAAACTTCCTGTAATATAGAGGGACTGGAGCATTCACAGGCTCCTGTATCTGTGGGATGTCAAGAAACAATAATAGAATATGCCCATTTCTATAGAGGAAACTATTGACATGGATGTGTATATGTGACTATATATGCCTAGAGCTCTATGATATGGAAGGTGTTAGCAATGATTCCCTGAGTGGGCAGAGCTAAGGGTACCATGGAAAGCGGAGAGGAAGATATGGAACAAACCAAGAGAAAATATATCTCAAAAACACAACTGAAGCTGGGTGGTGGTGGCACACGCCTTTAATCCCAGCACTCAAGAGGCAGAGATAGGCACGTCTTTGTGAGTTCAAGGCCAACCTGGTCTACTGAGTGAGTTCTAGGACAGCCTCCAAAGCTACAGAGAGACCTTGTCTCAAAAAACCAAAAAACAAAAGCAAAAGGAAAAAACAAACAAACAAACAAAACTACAACTGAAAACCAAGTAGGATATAATGTCTGCGTGTGAAACCCCTCACTTGGATATACTGGAGTCTCTGTTATCTATCCCCTTCCCTCAGAGTCTCCCCCTAGGCTTTTTGGCCAAGGCCACAGAAAGCCAAAGAAATTAAGAAAAGGGGAAGTAAGTAATCTCTTACCTCAAGCCACACAGCTGACCCCACATCCACCCCAGAGGTGGAGCAGCACCTGGGTCTGCCATGCATCCCATCATCACATCCCCTTACCTCACCCCAGGCGGCCTCCACATGGATCAGGTTCTAACTATTGATGGGACTGAAGATAAGGAGGTACAGGCAGGTCTGGTGCCAGGTCTAAATTGATATTCCCTCCTGGAGTCCCAAGCCACTACAGAGGGAGCAAAGGCTGCTGAAGGCAGGGGCCATCTCTTCAACCCCTTCAGTCCCCTATAGCACTCAAATAACATCTGATTCTACCATCAAAGAGTGGAAGGATCATGGCCATGGCACCTCAGGTGACAGCTCAGACTCAGGGTCCAGCACTGTAAGGAGATGCTGAGACAACCAGACTAGAGAAGGCGGGCAAATACCTCAGGAATCATGGAGTCCAGAGTCTGTACTCACCTGGAGCAGCCCCTTGGCCACAGGAGCAGGCACTTCTTGGGAGGGCACCTTTGCTCAGTGGCATTGTGAACTCTCCAGAAATGTCCCTAAAGCCACTTAGGAAAAAACCTCAGGCGGGGGGGGGGGGGGGAGGGGAAGGGGGTGACTCAGTGAGTTTGGAACGAAGACCTGCGTTCAAATCCTAGCACTCGCAAAAAAAATCCCAGCATGGCAGCGTGTATGCCTGTGACCCTAGTGCTGGAAGCCGAAGAGACAGATCAGTGGGGCTTGCTGGCTGCCGGCTCAGCTCCATATTCAGAGAGACTGTCTCAAGGCCAAGAGCGATAGAGCAAGATGCCTAATGTCCTCCTCTGTTGGACTGTGTGCATTTGTGCACATATCTATACACACACACACACACACACACACACACACACACACACACACAACTTTGAAGAAAATTCCTTCATGACACAGCAAGTCCTAACACCACACAACCTAAATGAACTTGATTTCTGATTGGGCTTTGACGGGTGATCTTGGCAATCAGTCTCTCATCTTCACTGTCCCTGTCTGTAAAGCAGGGACACTGACAGCAGCTGCTTCAGAGTTGTCATGAAGGCAGTCATATACACAATGAGCCAACTGGGAAGAGTCATTGAACCAGCACCATGGTAGGTGTCTATGGATCTCCAGACCCAGCCTGACTTCCCACTCTTGTATGATCTACTACCAACTGCCTTCCTGAGCCAGACAGACCCCATCCTGCCTATCTCTATTGGCATTATTCAAAACTCAGCCCACTGGGGTCTAGATGGAACTTACAAAGTGGGATGTTGTCAAGCAATTACAAAGGTTAATTGAAGTATTCAACAATGAGGGCAAGAGTGGACCCACTCAGAACCATAGCTTATTTAAAAACAAACCAAAACAAAAAAAAACAAGCAATGGTTTATAATGATGCCAGCAACAGAAACACACCAGCCCGGGAAACACACACACTATCCCGCTTAGCAGTTTAGAGCTGGCTAGGAGGGTCACCCAGGACACTTTCTGTCACCACCCACCCCCCCCCATCACCCCCAGGAGTTTAATCACCTACCACAGAGCTGTTCAGAAACAGCATGCAAGGCCCCTCCCCTGATGCCTGGAAGCAGTGCCTGCTATGGCCCCTAGGAAGCTAATTAACATCACCAGCTAATTACAGGCCCCCCTTTATACTGCTCCTTGACTCAGGGCGGAGCTGTAGGCAGCCTGGGCCTGGGAAAGAGGCCCCTGTCTTTCATGTAGCTCTAGAGAGACCTAGCTCCTCTGATCCCTTGGCAAGCTGAAGTCCCACCAGCCCCTGTGCTGGGGCCCTGGCCACCCATGGGAGGCCAGCAGTTCAAAGCCAGCCTGGCGGGCATGGCGGGTCCACTTGGGATGAGGAATAATTAGGGCATTCCAGACCATCAAAATCAATAAAATAATTAACAAATATTGCGCCATTCCTCAGAATCTTGCTAGGAATTACGCTGTCTTTGATCACACAATGTTCTCTGACTGTTAATGACATGTAATGTTAATTACCAGGGAAAGGGAATGACTCCAAATCAAGACTTCCTTGGAGAATAATTAATATTTTTTTTGAGGAGCTGGGAGCCTGTGAGGGGTTCCCTCCAACTGTAATGATACTAACTTCAAGAATCCCACCCTTGATCCTCACTTGCAAGCAAGGCTCTAAATTCCCAGCACAGAGCCCTGGTTTGTGGTTCAAGAGCACTCAGCACACTGGGAAAAGTTGGTGAATGGATGAGCCCAGGGACGGAACGAAAGAAGCTCATCGGGCTTACCCATTACCGTGAAGGAAAGCATTTGGGCCTCATGGCCTGCCCCCTCTAAGCCAGCATGCTTGACACACATGTTCCCACACACAAAGAGTCCCCTCAAGGGGAGTGTGGGGATGCAGGGTCTGAGTTTTAAATCAAGAGACAAGACTCAACTTTAGTTCTGTTCGCCCACGTGCTCCCTGGGTGCTATGTGGCTTCTCCCAGAGCCTCAGTCACTTCACCTGGCAGCCAGCAGCCACCAGTGGCCATGGTGGAAGCAAATGACAGCACCACCCTTGGTACCCTCAGTAGTAGCATCGTAGCTGTCACGGTAGTTTTCCATGCTAGCAGTTTAGCACCTGAGCTGTGCCCTGTCTTCTCTCTCACCCACAGCACTGAAGTCCCCATCTCCTGGCATCACCACAAACAAGACCTGTCCCCAAGAGCCACAGACTTTCAGAATTCATCAACAGAGAGGCTTCTTTGGAGAAGAAAGGGAAGGAAAACCCCACATGTTTCAAAGCTTTACCTGCATCTGCCAACATCTTTGTTATAAATAACCTGGGATTTACTGGCAGTTCCAACATCATGCTCTCTCTGGCTTAACTGTCATCAAGATGTGGTTATTAGTTTTTATTTACTGGGATCTTGTTTATTTTCCTAGAATGAGAATCAAAGCACTAGAGGAACATTCTCCACAGAGCAGCGCCTCCAAAATGAGTGTTGGAGACTTGCCAGAGGAACGCATGCCACCTGGGGTGACAATCTAACAACTGCGGTGGTGAGACTGGAGGGAATGGGCCAGTTGCCCTCCTGTTGGTCCAGGAAGTACCCTCCAGGCTGATGCTTTCACTGCTGTGTTGGGGGGGTCCCCCAAGATGGATTGGGGTCCCAGAGAGGCAGTGCAATACCAACCAGCATGGAAGTATTTCACTAGTTTAACAGCCTTCACAGAAACATACACACCACACACACTTCCACATGCGCTCGCGCTAGCTTCCCGGCTACTCCAGCAGGAAACTCCCTGCCAAGGTCTTTCCCCAGGGAACCATGAGTACAGCCAGCCAACAAGATTCCCTTCAGGGGAAACCCAGGGCCCAATCACAATCACAGAGCCAGGATGCTGCAAAATGGGGGTTGGGGGTGGGGGATTCACTCAGGTGATCTCAGCCAACTCCTTAGAAAACAGATTAGGAACCTGGGACTTACAAGCAGGGACTTAATGTCACCAGGGCCAGCCCAAGGGTCACCATGCAGTGCAGTAATCAGGTGAAGGGAAGTCCCCACAATGGGCCTTCACCTAGATGTAACTCAGGCTGGGCTTTGTCCCTACACTAGAGTCAGCTATCCACTTTCCTTTTCAATCTCCCTGATATCAAAACACCTAAAGGAAACCTCAGTTTAACACACCCCAAGCCTGACCCCCTCTCCGCCCACAGGTCCCTCTTCCTGACTCTCCCAACTGAACTGAGATATGGTCTTGATTTTTTTCCCTCCTTGCCCACCCCACTTCTCAGTCAACTCTGCTGGCCCTGCATTGAAAACAAATACCAGAGCTCAACTCTTTCTGTGCAGCTACTGCTCTGTTCCCAGCTCCCAGGCATCCTCTGGCCACTGACACTACCAGCTCTTAGAATTCCCTGTTGTCACCCTTCTCCCCACATCTGTCATTTGCCATCATAGCTTAGCAGAGCAAGTAACCAAAATCCCAGTCCCAGCCATTACCTCCTGCAAGGCCTGGGAAGCCAGGAGTCAGGGACTTGTGTCCTGTGATTCTCTGTCCCAGTTCACTGCTGGGAAGTTGGATGGCTCCCTGGCCCCAATCTTATGGCCCCATCTATGCAAATGAAAGTAAGTAATACTTTGTGCATGGGTTTACTGGGGGAACACATGAGCCTAGAGGCATGTTTGCAGTTCCTGGCTACTGGCTCAGAACACTTGTCACTCACACACAGAGCTGATGACACCTGGGTCACATAGAGCCACATTCCACAAACAGAGAAGCCTCTTTCCTCACTATCAAGGGACACATCCATCTACTCAGCACTCCTCTGGCCACAACCCACAGCACGGCATTAGTCCTATAAGGGAAAGAAGAATTCTGCTTAATTTCATCCGCAAAGCCCTGCTCCACCAACATCACCCACAGACCCATCAAAGAGTTTTCAAGCCCCGCCCCCACTGTGCACACAGGAAGTCACCCCCAAAAGAACATCGGCCTCCCTATCCACCACCTCCAGCAGTCCTGGGTCTAGAATGTTCGGCCACCTTTGTCCCCATCTCCTTCACTGTCACTAAGAAAAGACATTGTTGGAGGCACTAAAGCAGGACTCCCAGCCCCCTGGCACCTGTCCTGCAGATGCCTGACAGAGGAAGATAAATACATTTATCATACACAGCAAAGTGAATAACAAAGAGTTTATAGAGCTCTTCGTGACAAAGCTGACAAGCCAGGGCCAGCAGTTCTAATCAGTTCCCAGCTGAGCCCAGGAAATCTACAGGAGCACAGCTCTGACCTTTTGGGCCCATTTCTAAAGGGAAGGTTAAAGTTCTGTTGTAAAGTAAGATACATTTTTTTTTCATTTGAAATCAAAGACAGTTATGAAGTTGTACATACACGCCAACTACCAAAGTGACAATGGGATTGTATTTTCAATTAACAAACAGATGCACCTGCTCATGCCCCCTTTAATAGAGTTTTGTTCTCGAGGTAAATCGGCATTTGCTGTCTGTCTGTTGGGATGCCAGCTTGCATAGAATGGCTTGCAAATTGGCTGAAAATGCCTGTGGCTGCAGATTCCAAAGATGCCTTTCATCAATTCATTTTAAGAAAAACCCTAGATGTTTAAGAAGTCACTTTTAAGCTCTGCAGCATCTTTAGCCCCTCAACCAGAAAAACAAAACACAACAACAAAACCCAGGGATCCGTGCTGTCCTGAGTGGGTACCACCACAGATAAGCCTCACTTCCTGTGTAGTCAATAGTCCGGTCAGAAGCTCCATTTGGTGGGTGGGGCCATAGCTCAGTTGGCAGTGTTTGCCTAACATGCACAAACCCGGGGTTGGATCCCCAGCATCACACACAAGTCGATGTGGTAACATACATCCATGACACCAGGGGCTGAGAAGTAGAGGAAAGAAGTTCAAGTTCATCCTCAGTTACAGCTACACAGTGAATTTGAGGCTAGCCTGGGCTACATAAGACCCTGTCTTTAACAAAACAAAAAAAAAGCTTCTTATTAAAAAAAATAATTTTGATAGAGAAGAAGAGTCAACCACTTAGAAATTTTCCTTTTCCAAATGTTAGCCCCCTTTCCCTAGCAAGTGGAAATACCTAGATTCAGCTTCAGCACAGAACCTGTCCAGGCTGGGAATGGAGCTGGGGTAGCTAGGTGCAACAATAGTTGCTCATGCTGGGCACAGATGGCCCCTCTGATCATCCAAAGCCTCACGGGCAAGGCAGGCCTGTACCCCACCCCACCCAACTGATGCTAATTCATAAGGATGCAACCCAAGACTCGGGGCTGGCACAAGGACATATTGATAAGCCAGGCTTGAGAGACACACAGGCTCCTCCATTCTGACCAGGGATCTGGCAGAAAAGTCATCAGCTCTCAACTGTTTCCTTTGTCTTTGGTGCCTGAATCCCCCACCCAGGGGCCTGTTTCCATTATGCCCACTTCTACCCACGTGAACCCACATCTTCAAACAAACCAAACAATGAGCTCCCAGGCCCAACTAGCTGAACCATCTCTGAGTGATGTCTGTAGGTGCTTTGCACTCTGTGTTTGTAGACAAGCCTGCTTTGAGCTCTCTGGGAAAACTTTCAAGGACAACTTGAAACCACCATCAACACGCAGGCTTGAACGGGATTCCAATTCAGGCTGAGTCACTCTCCTACATGTTTGGGCAAAGCCAGAGCAATAGTGACAAAGTCAGGAGGTGGAAGTGATCTCATTTGAGGTTCCCTGAGCCTTCCCCAGTGGCTGCCGCCCCCATGGTCTACATGAGGAAAGTGAGACTCACGTGGCTGAGATCTGTTCTAAGTCTACAGACACAGAATGGGGGCTGGGAGACCTAAGGCACCATGCTCTTCTGCAATGACAAGCCTCCATGTCCCAGTGCACACAGCTACCCCATAGTGCTCCAGCCCTGGCCGCAGTCTCTGCGGGGGTGGGGAGGTGGGGGAAGGGGGTGGAGGGGGGAGTGGGGGGTGAGGGAGGTACAAGGACAGAGCCAAGGCACTGGATCTGGGAATCTGGGTTCACATATTCTGGCAAGGTGTGAGTCTCAGGATTCTGTCTTCCACTTGATGGACCTTGGCAAGTGGTGCAGTTACCCATTGTGTCCATCCTGATACTCTGTCTTTCCAATCTTCCTCAGGAGCCCTGGAGCCCAGGGAGAAACCAAATCCCTAGAAAGGAAAGGCCCTTCCTGATCCTGAGGGCTGGCTGGACTTGGCCCAAGGAACTAGTCGCCACATTCTTTGCACAAACAATCACTGTGCCTACCAGCACCAGACACTCAGTGACCTGGAGGCTCATGGGAGGGCATAGAGATCAGAGGGGCCAAGGTGGCTTACACTGTAGACCCTGGGACTAACTTTTGGACAAGATCTGAGTGCAACCAAATATCCTAGGGATATCTTAGGAATTGGGGTGCTAAGGAAATGGGGGCACATGGCCAGAAGGACTACAGGATCTCGCTGTGAGACTGGGATCTAGAAAGTCTGTTAGAAAAGCTGGTGAGAAATGGTGTGTGCTGCGGGTGCCGGACCTGACTAGGATCTTTACAGAGAAGAGAGGAAACACAGGGTAGCTCAGAGGCCATCCTCAAGACATCTCTTGTGACAAAGCCACTACACTTCCTCTACACTAGTAGAGCTCTTCCTTAATCACATGACAGGAGGAAGCCATTGTACCCCAGGGGGTACTCCAGTCCTAAAGGGCAAGTTAAGACAGGTGCCCTCATCCCCATGGGTCATGACTGGCTAAGGGGTAGTCATGCCCCTGTTCTGGCAGTGAAGGAAGCTGTTAAAAGGGGAGAGCGTTCTCTCCTGATATAGGAGAGCCATTTGAGGAAAACTCCCATCACTTCCTCCCTGAAAACACACATGACACCTGAGGATGCAGTAGCCACTTGGCAACCATGAGGCAACAACAAACACCCCAGGGCTGGTCAGCAGCTCAGTGGTACACTGTGTACAAAATAAATAAACACAAAAAACAATAGGACCAGCGGAGAAAAGGCCAGGTCTTTGGTGCTGCTACAGAACCAATTCACCAGCATCAGACAGACACTTGATCTCTTGAAAGTTTACTACAGGAGAAGCAAGAACCCTATTTGTTTAAACTAGTGGATACTTTTCCTTAGCTTTCAGCTAACATCCACGTGAATATGGTAGAGGTGTAATTTTTAAATAGACCTTATTTAATAAGCACTTGTGAGGCATCTGCTAGGCACTAAGGGCACATACACAATACATACTTGTACCCTGGAGACACTTACACTCTAATGGTGAGGAGGAGATGATTAAGAAAGTATGTAGGTAGGGCTTGGGTGTGCAACTCGGTTGGTAAAGTTCTTGCCTAGCTAGAATATGAGAAGCCCTGGGTTCTAACCTCAGCACAGGAGAGACTGGGCATGGTGGCGTATGCATGTAATCCTAGCACTGGGGTGCGTGGAAACAGGAAGATCAGAAGTTCAAGGTCATCCTTGGCTACACAGAGTTTGGGGCTAGCCTAGGCTACATGAAAGCCTGTCTTCAAGCATAAAGGGAGGGGGAGGGAGGGAATGGTTGATATATCATTATATGTGTTCAGGGCTATGGTTAAAAAGACAAGGGGGAGTGAAGGTCTGAGAGAGGAAAAGGCTGCAGCATGAAGCAGTGTCTCAGGAAGCTTCACAGGAGGGGGCGGGGTGGGGATCCGAGCAGAGGAACAGGTGGAATTGCAGGAGCTGGGAGAGCTGGGACAGGCTGGGGATGAGTCTTGTGGCCTAAGACCCCTGACTCATCCTCAGCCAAGGGTCATCAGTTTCCTTCTCAAAGGCTGGTGAGACATCTAAAGAACAACTCACAGGGCCCTTAATCACAGGAAGTAAGACAGGCTGGGTGAGGACCTTGGAGTCCCAGGCAGATTGGATAAGACAGACCTCCACAGGAGGCAGCAGGGTACCAGGCCAGACCACCAGGGGATGCCAGAATCCAAATCAAAGGGACACTGGCAAGCTGGAATCCACTGGAGACACGGGCCACCTGGGGGACCCTGAGTTGACCTCTTTGAAGAAATAATGTTAAAGCCTTCATTACCTTCCCCTCAGACCCACAGCGAGCACCTGAGATGTACCAGGCACAGTGGCTGGTTCTGGTCACACACATTGTCAGTCAGGCCACAGGGCTTCCAGGGGCTTCCAGCAGGAGCAACAGCACTATGTGCTAACCTTTGCCACTTTAAACCTTGATTACAGGAATATTGGCTAATGGTGTCTATTCTTCTGCTTTTTTATTTATGAGTTTGGGGCTTGGGGGATATTGTCCTACTGTGTAACCAAGTCTGACTTTGAATTATCAAACCTCCTGTCTCAGCCTCCTGGGTGCTGGATTACACATGTGTACCACTGTGTGTGTGTGTGTGTGTGTGTGTGTGTGTGTGTGTGTGTGTGTGTGTGTGTGGTGTGTACACACACGCGTAGGTGTGTGTTCCCATGTGTACATGCATAGAATCTAAAAGAGGTAACCAGACATCCTTTCTGTTTTCTTGCTCTTATTCTCTCACCAAACTTGGAGCTAGGTTAGAGGACAGCAAGCCCCAGGTATCTTCCTATTTCTGCCCTTCCCACAGCCCCAAGGTTACAGGCATACCCTGTTTTCATGTGGATGTGAGGGATTTGAACTCAGATCCTAATGGTCGTGCAGCAAACCCTCTTATCCAGTGAGTTATCCCCTAGCCCTTCTCCTCCTGCTCTCAGCTATTCTAAGATGGGTTGGAACCCACTGAATGGACACCCTGATGTACTTAGGACTTGTCATCTACAATGTGGAGAACTTGAAGCTGTGGCAAGTGCTAAATAAAGAGGGAACAGAGATGGCCACAAGCACTGGGATCAGAGGCAATCACCTCAAGAAGCAAGTCATATCACACCTCTACGGGACAGTGAGTTTTCAAAGATGTTTCAATTGAATTTATTCATCTGTGTACCTATGTGTGTAATAGTGTGCATGAAAATCAGAGGACAACCTGCAAGAGCTGGTTCTCTCCTTCAACCATGTGAGAACCAGGGATCAAATTTGGGTTGTCAGGCTCAGCAGTGGTGAATGCCTTTACTCATGGATCCCTCTTGCCAGTCTGCCCTTTTGGGTTTTGTTTTTGCTATTGCTGCTGCTGCTGCTGGTGGTGGTGGTGGTGGTGGTAATGGTTTGGTTGGTTGATTTGGTTGATTTGGTTGGTTGTTTGGTTATTAGTTTAGCTAGTTGGTTGGTTTGGTTGGTTAGTTAGTTGATTTGGTTGGCTGTTGGTCGTTTGGCTGGTTGGTTGGTTGGTTGATTTGGTTGATTGTTGGTTGGCTGGTTGGTTGGTTAGTTGGATTGATTGGTTTGGTTTATTTAGTTGGTTGGTTGGTTCTTATTTCATTTAACTTTTCAGAACTAGGGATTAAACACATGTGCTCAATAGACAATACACAAGCACTCTACTGCTGAAATAAATTCCCAATCCTTTGTTCATTTAAGAAACAGAACCAGGCATGGTGACTCATGCCTCTAATCCCAGAGCTCAAGAGGCAGATGCAGATGGATCTCTGTGAGTTTGAGGCCAGCCTGGTCTATATAGTGAGTTTCAAAACAGCTAGGACTACACAGTGTGACTCTGTCTCAACAAAGGAAGAAAGGGAGGGAGGAAGGAAGGAAGGAAGGAAGGGAGGGAGGGAGGGAGGGAGGAGGGAGAGGGAGGGAGGGAGGAGAAGGAGAAGGAAGAAAGGAGAACAAAGGAAGGAGAAGGAAAGGAGGGAGGGAGGGAGGGAGGGAGAAGGAGAAGGAAGGAAGGAGAAGGAAGGAAGGAAGACAATGAATGGCCTCTCAGGTAGAGGCCATGTCCAAATCATCATGCCTGGCAAATAAATGTTGCACATAATCAAAAGGACCCTTGCAAATGCCCCAGGTCACCAGGAGAGCATCTAACATCTGGGTAGATGCAAGCTGTAGCATAAAAGCTCTTATGCACTCAAGTCTAAGCCCAAGAGGCTGGAAAAAAGCAATGTCAGCTCAGCAGCTGTCACACACTAGAGCTCCCTCACCTGTACTGCACGGGGAGGCCAACAGGGAGCCTGAGGGCTCCTATCCACTGTCAAGGCCTACACCTTGGAGCCATTATAACATGTTTTGATTTGCTTGTTGTATGGAGGATTAAGTGAGTGGGGTTCTGAAGCTAGCAGAGAAATTAAACAAAGTCACTGCTCTATCTTCAGGCTCCTTCTGTTTGTCTCCAAGGAAGGAACTAAGACAGAAATACAAGGTAGATTCCACACTGGTGGAAGGGAGAGTTTTTGAACTAAAGGTGAGGAACTCAAAGCTGGGTTGAGCTCACAGCCAGAAGGCATGCAGAAGACTCATGCTTGTCAGATCAGGTGGCCTTCACAGGGTGTCTCCTTCCTGAAGCTTCAAGCTAGCCAGTCCTCCTGGCTCCCTGCCCTGGGCTGGTCCCCTCTTCTCCCAGCTGCCTGGACAGTGAACCATGGAGTCTGAGAGAAACCTGCCAGGAGCTCCAGGTGGCTGTTCTAATGTCCCCCTCAGGATTTACAGCCTCCCTTCTGAGTTATGGGCACCCTGCAGCTGAGCAGAGCAGGCATCCAATCAGAGCAGGAGCAGAATGAAGATTGGGTGCCGCACTCACCTGTGAATTCTCCCGTCTGCACTAGAGGTGCAGATAAGACACATTCTGGAAGAGATCTGGTCACCACTTTAATCCCAGTGTATCAGTGGGGATTAGGAGAGTGAGGAGGAGTCACTTAGTAACATGGCCTTCTAGTTCAACTTCCCCCCTAACAAAACCCACAAGCCCAGCCCTCCAGTCCCACTGAATGAGCAAATGTGAAAAGGCTGTCCACCTCAGAGCTGGCTGCTAGACTGGGTGGCATGAAACAAGCTAAAGTGGGTAGAGCCATAAAAGTGAGCTGGATTCGTTCCTGTGTCTTTTATTATAGTGTCTGATAGAGGCCTGTGACAGAGACAGGCTAGACTGCCCAGCACTCAAAGTCGTTGCAATACACAACTCTGGGGGTACCTGTCACATGATCGACAGATGTAGATGTGATTGGATGGCTGTGCACAGTGACTCTGCTGGGTCTGCATCAGAAGTCTTTCTTCTTGAAGACCAGATAATGAGGAGAATATTAAGCCAGAGTCCGGGGGCGCAGGTACCAGGCCTAGCTGTATCTCTGAATTGCTAAGGGCTCTGGATAAGGACTTCACTGAGCCTTATTTTTTTTTTTCTCATAAAATGGAAGGAAGTTTGTTGCATCTCCTGTGGGCTTATGGACAGGGCAGCTTCTTCTAACAGCCAGGCCTTCCTGCTAGGTGTCCACAAATACAGTGTGTGGGTGTGAAATCTGTGACAGTCTGCTCCACAATATCAAGAAAGAAGCCACTGGCCACCAGGCTTAATGAGCACTTGAAATGGGGCCAACAACACTGACATGGACTGGAGAGTGAAATAATTTCCCACAGTTTCCATATCGATCTCATGATATGATAGCAGGATATTTTGGATACTGGGATAAGTAGGTAAAAATTAATGTCACTTTTCCATCTACCTTTCTTAGGGTAACCACAAGAAGAAATGATATTACATTTATTTGCTTGGAAGGGGGTACACTTGCCACACTGTACATATGAAGTCAGAAAACAACTTTGTGGGCGTGGGTTCTCTCCTTCCACCATGTCCCAGGGATCAAACTCAGGTCATCAGGCTTGGCATCAAGTGCCTTTACCCACTGCGTCACCATCCCCAGATACTAGAAAATTTTAAGTCTCGTATGTGATTTGTACATGTGGCTGGCATTGCATCTCTGTGTGCATATGCATACGTGTGTGCGTGTATGTGCAGGTGTCTGCAGGCTCATTTGTATGTACATGTTTTTGGAGGCAAGAGGACAACTTGGGCCATTAGTCTGCAGGTGCCACTACTTTGTGTTTTTGAGAAAAGGTTTCTCTCACCAGCCTGGAACTTGTCAAGTGGTGATTCCCAAGAATTCCTTTGTCTCCATCTCCCCAATACTGGGATTATAAGAATGCACTAGGTTTTGTTTGTTTGTTTGTTTGCTTGCTTGTTTTATATGGGTGCTGGGGATCCAACCCAGGTCCTCATGCTTGCAAGGAAAGCACTTTGTGACTGAGCCCTTCATGATTGAGCCATCTCCCCATCCCTGACACTCTCTGAAGGACAAAACTGAGCTGGTCACCTTACACCTTTTGGAGGCTCTTAAGTCCAGGACTCTATACAGATCTCACCCATCCTTGTCAATCATAGACACTTGGTGAATAGTCCTCTGGTACCCAACCTGATTTGGGAAAGGGACTCTAGGATCTCTCCAGCTTCAGCACCCCTGTTTGCATGACAAAACCCCCACAGAGGCCCAGCTACTACCAGTAACACCGAGCAAGCATGTGAGGAAGGGCAGCCTTGGTGTTCCGGCAGAGAGCAGAGTCAGTCTCTCCTTCTCTGAAACATCATTTCTCACAGTTTGGAATGAAACCCATTATTCCCAATTAACCTGCCATGAACCCACAGTTCTTGCTGGCTTGCCCAGAATTATTCATCCATAGTAATAGCTAACGTAAATTCTGGCTGCCTCAGCCAACACTGACATCTCCCTCGGGGAAAATGTTCAAAGATGTCATGTCCTTGGTTCCTTATCGAAGCTTCCCTGACTGACTAGGTTTTCTTTTATTTTCTGTGGTCCTTACGGAAACAGCTGTCCAAAACAGCTCCATCCAGACCCTGGATCCTCAGACAAGACTCTGCTTGCTCTGGCTGGGGTCTTCCTGCCATAGACAGGGCAGGATCATCACACAGTAGCAGGCTCACCTAGGGCTGTCTGAGTAAGGGGTAACCTACTTACTACAATCTGCCTGTCTTCAAGGCTCCCTTCACCCCAGCACCTCAGAATCTGGGCTCCAAAGCTCCCTGAAAGTATAAATCTTCAACATAGTTCCCTTTGGACTCTCATGTATAATTTACTGGGAGATCATCTACCATTACCCAAATACACAATAAATAAATAAATAAATAAATAAATAAATAAATAAATAAATAAACTTTTTTATAGAGAAAAGGAAGATGTCCTTTAAAATTAAGTGGGGTTCTTCTCATTCATATTTCTACCAAAAGGGTTTCAGAGGTAAAAGCACTTGGTGCCAAGATAAATGACCTGAGTTCAATCCCCAGGACCCACATGACAGAAAAAGAAAACCAACTCCCTCAAGCTGTCCTCTGACTACCACATACATGTATGCACATAACGCAAAATAAATAAATGCAATAAAAATTAAAATTCAAAGACTTCATTAAGGGCATGATAGGTTGTTCCCTGTAATTACAATAGCCAAAATGAAGCCAAAGTCAAGAACTACCGTGGGTGATGAACCAGATGGGGCCTGGGAACACCTGGGGAGAGAAGGCGTTGAGTGGAGGCCTGTGAAGGGCTGATCCAGTGAGGAAAGTGCCTCTGGAGGCCCAGCATTTTCCAGGGGACTGGCTAAGCCAGCATCAAGTGTGCCAAAGTGCATGGGAATGCATGGGAATACTTCCCCCCACCCCTAGCCATTTCCTGTTAAGAGAGCAGTTCTACAGTGAAAACTTGCAAGATAGCACAGTTGGTTCTCAAACTGAACCTGAGATGGCACAGTTGTGAGGATAAAAGACCATGTTTTGAAGTATGTAACTGTTGGTAAACTGTATCCACATATGGGCTCTTCACCCTGGCATCCCCTTTGAGAGGAGTAGACATGAAGTCTGAGGTACCTTGGCAGAGGACATGTGTTATCCCTTCCCCACTTGCCCAGAGGTAGGCTGTTGAAGATTACTGCTTTCCATTACCAGTTCCCACCCTCAGCACTGCCTTCAGCTGAATGGAATCCCCAGTCCAGAGACAGGTTACCCTTCTTGACAATTGCTGGCTGAGTGGCTGCCTGACGACTAGCAGCTAGCTGCTGACTGACCTACCAACCAAATGGATGGATAGATGGATAGATAGATAGATAGATAGATAGATAGATAGATAGATAGATAGATGAAAGAGGAAGGGTGGATGGATGAATGGGGATGTCCTTCTGTATATATGTTTCTCTTATTGGTTGATAAATAAAACACTGAATGGTCAATAGTCAGGCAGGAAGTATAGGCAGGGCTACCAGATGAAGAGAATTCTTGGGAAAGGAAGGAGAAGCCACAAGAGAGATGCCATGTAGCTGATGAAAGAGTAGCATGCCAAGCATTCACCAGTCAGCCAAAACCACATGGAGACACTCAGTTTAATAGAAATGGGTTAATAATTAAGAGAGCTAGCAAGTAAGAAGCCTGAGCCATCAGCCCAACATTTTATAATTATTATAAGCTCTGTGTGTTTATAAACATCTGTGGGACCAGAAGGGAAAGAAACTATGTCTATGGATGGATGGATGGATGGATGGATGGATGGATGGATGGATGGATGGATGGCATGCTAGCTGCTGACTAACTGAAAGGTTTACTGGCTGGCTGACTGGCTGATAGACTCAAGGTTGGCGCATTCCCCACCTGAGGGCTATTCTGAGGTCCATTCTAGCTCTAACTCTCTAGCATGGACCAGGATAAGACATGAAGCCTAGACCTCGCTCATCTTCCTCCTCTCCACATTCTCCTGGCCTGCTTCCCCCCTCCCCCCTCCCAGTTTCTTTCTGAAGTATGTAATGGGTCTTGAATGCCTTTTCTTGAGGAGGCACTGAAGATGGTTCCTACAGACCCATGGACTGTGTGCTCCACAGGGTAGATGACTACAGTACCCAGGCAGAAGAAGAAAGATTACCTTTTCTGCCAAGCAGGTCCTAGCTTAGACTCAGCCCAAGAGGAAGTTACAAAAGTGGGGGAGCTGGAAAGATATGGCTAGTAGAACTGGCTGTGAAGTAGAGGCCCTCACCTCTGAGACAATGTCATGAACCTGGGGCGCTGAGCTGAGAAGGAACAACGAGGCCCTCACCACATGTATTTTGAGACTCCAAGGTTGGAGGAGGCTACCCAGCTCTTGCCCAAACTAGTGCTGGGGCTGGGGTCTCTGGAGAAGACTGCAGACAGTTCTGGGTTCTGGGCCACTCTGGCCCAGTCTCTGAATACTCTCTGGACCCAATTTCTTTTCCTAACCCAGTAAGAAGACCACATAGAAGCTCTTCTGCCCCACTGTCCCTGAGAGAGAACCCATCACACTCTCTGAGAAGCCCAGCCCAGTCCTGAGGAGTTATCCCCATTTGAGTTTCTTCCAATTCCTCCACAGACCAACGATCCTTTCCCTGTTCACCCTTCATCGATAGTTCCCTTTGCAAGGTTGTCATTGCCCACTAATTGTCCAAAATTTCATTCCCTCATCCTTCTTGGTTAAGGTTCTTGATTGATTTAAGGACTGAGCTCAATATCCCTGCCGTCTCCCAGCCCTTATTATTAATTCCCGGCGCCTCCAGCTCCCCTGCACACAGCCCCACTCCCCTCACCCAGCTGTGTCCCACACTGATTGGCAAAGCCCTGGCTTTTAGGCCTGCAGGATTGGAGGCCTAATGTGTACTAATCTATCATGACTTCACTCGGCTGGCAGAGTGACGGATGGTGGCAGCGGATGGTGCGGTGAGGGAGATGGCCCTCCACCTCCACCGGAGCTGGCTGGAGCCGGAAGTGTGCACGTTACAATGAGAGAATGACTGATACCTCCAACTAGGCAGGCAGGGGAGGTGCTGTCTTGAAGGAGTAGAGACTCAAGAAACCCACCCTTTGGATGGTTCACCCAAGAGCTGCAAGGCCACTTGATGCATGGTCTTGTGAGCCTCATGGTCCCCACTGCCTCTTATGGTCACTGTCCACCTGCCCCATGACCTAGGGTGACTTTGTCCTGTGCCTCTGTCTATTTCAAGCAATAGCAAGCCTTAGCAGCAAACAGAAAAGGGTGAGGAGAGTTAAGGCTGGGTCTGTGTTACAGTGGCCTCTCCCTGAAGGACTACTTCAAGCTGGTTCTGTCCTTGTCTCTCCTAGTTCTTCATTAGTCTAAGAGAGGAAAGAGCCCCACTGTCACTCACCCTTCACTACTCACCCCTCACACTTTTTTTATACACACACACACCTCTGTAAATAGACCCTTTATTCGACACCCCTCTAATTGTCCCTCATGAATATGCCATCCTTTCCTTGTAGAATCCAGTCACAAGCCTGACCACACATCTTCTTGGCACCAGGAGGAAAATGAGGCTCAGAGAACACCAGAGCTTTCCACAAACTTAGCTCTTCCATTAACCAGGGTAGCCTGGGAGGAGCTGTGTGCCATGCCCTTGGGGTTCAGAGACCCTGCGCCTGCTGCCTAGTGTCTGTGCCAGCACCTTCATGCCTCAAACATGCCCTCCAGATGTCAGGCCTGCAGGCTGTCCTGTGGCCTAGGACACATCTTCCCACTGTCTTCACATTTGTCTCTTTGGGCATGCCCTACATGGACATACCATCCCTGGCCACAATCAAACTGAGTTGATGCTTCGGGTTCACAGTTTTACCAAAGGTGGCAAGTTTTATGGAAATCCTCCATGACTGAATTTTACTGGAGCTTCTTCAGTTATGAACCACCTTGTCCCAAGAAAAGTCTCACAGACAGCTCAGAACTGTTCCCCAAACTGCAAGCTGCCTTCCTATCAGAACTCTGAGAGCCATCAACCTGCAAGGGAAGCACTTTCCCACAAGCCAACAGCCTACTGCTGTTCATTTCAACACTCCCTCAGAAGGCAAAGAGCCTCTTCTCCAGCACAGACCTCGGAGGGGCTGGCCATGCCCACTTCTGTGGCCCCAGGCACCTGTTCCTATGCCACAGGACCCTATCCCAGTCTATCTTCTGGTAATGGGTCATCGCCCAGGGTTTTATGCCCTATTCTTGGGCCCTTAGTGCAGCTTGGCCTCAGTGATCCAGACATCTGCTGCCTGAGCCAAAAAATCATCAACCATTATTTTTTCTGCAGCTGCCTTGCAACGGAGCTAGTGATTGACTAGCATGTCTCCCCAAAGGGAAGGATGAGGCTAGGGACCCAAAAAGGTTAATGCCATGCTTTTTCTCAAGGCAGCTATAGATGGCTCTGTAAAACTAAACTGGTTAAGGCAAATTGAATTTAAAGATCCTCACTCACACTAGCTACATCCTGAGATAATTAATTCCTGCTTGGGACTAGCAACCACTGTCTTAGATGGCATGGGCCCAGAATTCTACCCATAGAAAGCCCTTTCCAACAAACTGGCTTTGTGGTTGGAATGTGTTTTCTCTGGCTTCCCCAGTATCTTCCTGCATCATAATAGGTCCATGGAGAACTCCCAAGTGACCTAGACACAAGTGACCATGGTTGAGAAGTGGTCCTGAACACGTCAGTATTCCCAAAAACCTAGTAGGGAGGACAGGGTAAACTCACCATCACCCAAAACTGGGAGAAGGATGTTCTTTCACTGGGTATCCCCAAGATAGCCACTCCTCCCTCCC
This sequence comes from Cricetulus griseus, assembly GCF_003668045.3. Classification (NCBI taxonomy): domain Eukaryota; kingdom Metazoa; phylum Chordata; class Mammalia; order Rodentia; family Cricetidae; genus Cricetulus; species Cricetulus griseus. The sequence continues at coordinate 176,076,820 of NC_048597.1, read as the reverse complement.
CAACTGAACTACCCATGGCCAGCTTACCATTCAAGGATGTTCTGCCTGGAGTGCAAGGAAGGAACAGAAAGAAAACACATAATGTCCCAGATTTGGAAGATCTTTTTGTTCACATGACCAAAGAGAGTTTGGAAACCCTGGAAATAAGGCTGTGGGGATAGCTCAGCACAGTAATGTGCTTGCCACAAAAGCATAAAGACCTGAGTTCAATCCCCAGAACTAACAAAGATAGCAGGGCATGGTGGTATACAGGATAGAGAGGCAGAGATGGGCAGATCCCCGGAGCTCACTGGCCAGCCAGCCAGCCAGCCAGCCAGATTCTGCCTCATAAAACAAAATGGTTGAGTCCTGAGGAGGAATGACACCAGAGGTGATCACACTTGCATGGACACACAAAGGAAGAAACCCCAGAGGTCACCTCAGGGACTGCATCTTCCCAGAGATTGTTCTGATCTGTGACTGGAAGATGGTCACAAGGGGTTAAAAGACAAGAACTTCTGTGGTAACCAAGCAGCTCAGCTGGGGTGCAGCAGTGGGAACCAGACAGCTAAGTGGGTTGCTGAGAACTTCCACAAGGCTCTTAAAAGCTGGGAACTTCCCATATGTCATGCCTGTAACATACAGACAATTACTTTGCACTGAATTATTTTTTGTGTTTAATTTCATGATGACCAACCCCTCTTACATCACCCATTCAGCAATCACTCTTCTCTCTGCTTCGTCTGCACAGTAATCTCTCTCTGCCTGTGTCACATATTCAATAATTCCTCTCCTGGACTTCCAGGGGGTGGGATGAGAGGAATGTCATATTTTAAATTAGTAACAGCTGTGATTTGAGCCCCACCCCCCCACCTCACCCCACCCCCAGTTTCACTTCTACTGAAGCCCTAGTAAACATCACAAGCTCCCAAAAGCAACACAGGTGCTCTGCCTGCCATGAGTCAGAGAGCAGGCAGAGTTTCATCTGGGTCCACATGGAACCTGAGGCCTCCAAGTGACCCGGGCTTCCCCAACATTGTTTAGAGCAATGTCCTCACACTGCTCCTACCCATGAGGTTCTGCCTGAATCTCCAAGTTGGACCTCTGAATGTGAATAGCACAGCCAGGAAAACAAGTTCAAGACCTGGGTGTGGCAAACAGGTGCTGTGCTGGGGCATTACTGTTGAATGGCATCCTCACACTTTGGGATGTACACCCTGTTCTTGTAGATCCTATCAGCCAAGCCTGCTTGAATTTCTCAGCCAGAGGTACCTGGCTCACCTCTGGTCCTGGGTCATGGCCCAGGATCTGGAGTTGGCAGCAGCAAAAGGGGATGGGGAGAGGGCAAAGGACACTGAAAACAAATGACTCTCAGAGGGAAGTTCATTAAAATGCATCAAGGGACTCCAAACTCTGAGAATATTCTTTTTTATTTTTTTAAGACAGAAAGGAATTCAGCAGGAAATCAATCAACACACACGCTGTTAACTTATTCCATGACAAAAAGGAAACAAAATCCCCATAAATTCCTGCAGCCTCTGGGTAGTCAACATGTAACCACCACTAATTAATTTCCAGAACCTTCACTCTTCGGATATCTTGAAACAAGGTCAATCTGTCAGCCCCAGGAAGTGTCACAGCCCTTGCGGTAGGGAGGCTGTAAATGGAGCCTCTTCTCCAGGGAGAGGAGGAGCAGAGGAGTTGGGAATCAGCGATGGGCACCCTACATGACAGAGCACTGCAAGCCGCCCTGCAGAGGAAAGCCACCTCCATGCTCTAACTGGTTTCAGATTCAGTGTGCTCTGAATCTGAAATCGGACCCCACGTCAAAGACTCCTGTGTTAACGCCTCAGCTATCCACTAGGACTCCGGAGCTCCAGGAAGTCACCAGAGCTGATGTCATCGTTGAATTAACCCATCTGTGGAATCATCGCTCATGGCATTATTTGGACAGGGTGGCAGTTAAGTGATGGACTGACTTAGTTTGAGGAAGTGTGCTATAGGGTTGGTATTTGAAGTGTATGTCCTCTCTCTTCTCCCTCCCTGCTCCTCCCTCCCTGTCAGCCAGTAAATAAGCAGCTTTCCCCTACCCACTTCTGCCATGATGTTCTGCCTCCGACAGGCCTGGATCCATTGCCTCCACCGCAATGGGCTCGCTGACAATGAACTGCAAGCCCCAAACCCATGAGTCAGAAAGATCTTTCCTCCCTTAAGCTGTTTGTCTCAGATATTTGTCCCAGAGACAAAGGCTGACAAGCACAAGACTCCTGACCCCGTGTCACCCCACTGAGCACCAAAGGTGTGTGTGAGTGTGTGTGTGTGTGTGTGTGTGTGTGTGTGTGTGTGTGTGTGATCTATTAACAGTCCTATGGATGAGGATTGAGTCTTATTCATCCTTACCCCACACAGAAAACAGTGTCAGCATCTTTTCACACCCAAGCTGTGCCCACTGGACATATGTGGGGTTACAGTGCCTCCTATTCTCCTGGTCTCAGCCTACCTGCCATCCCTGGGATCTTGGAAAGGTTTCCTAAGCCCCCAGTGAGGGTCAGGAAAATTCCCTGCCAAGAGTACTATGTCCCTGCCATCATTAGAGATCCTTGGTATCTTCCCAAGAAACAAGAAAGGACCTGAGTTTCAACCCTTTAAAGTTGACCCCATAGGTGAAAAGTCCATGTTAAAACTCAGGATAGGAGCCAGGCAGTGGTAGTGCACAACTTTAATCCCAGCACTTTAGAAGCAGAGGCAGGTGGATCTCTGTGAGTTCAAGGTCAAGCTGGTCTACATAAGGAGTTCCAGGACAGCCAGGGCTGTTACACACAGAGAAACTGTCTCAAAAAAACAAAAAGAAGAAGAAGAAGAAGAAGAAGAAGAAGAAGAAGAAGAAGAAGAAGAAGAAGAAGAAGAAGAAGAAGAAGAAGAAGAAGAAAGAGAACTCTGGATGGGACCAGATAGATGACTACAGGGGTAAAGGAGCTTGCCCACCAAGCCTGATGACTTGAGGTCAATTCTGGGGCCCACAAAACAAAAAGAAAGGATTGCCTCTGACCACCACAAAAGCTCTGTGCCACACACCCTCCCTCAACCTGCCCTCCCTACAAATAAATACAGAAGTGCAATGAAAACAAATTTAAAACTCTAGAGCATCTGTGGTTTACAATCACCTTCAGCAAGCTGAGCTCCAAAGGAACAAACCAGCCAGTATTAACAGGATCCGAAGGAGTTAGAACATTCCCCACCATCCCAAAACAGATAGTAGCAGTGATCTTCTGGGCAACAGCATCCTTGAAAGCTGAGCTTTGGTTCAACTTCTCCTAGGTGGTCTCTTTGGGGAGGTGACTGCGTGGGAAGAAGACTCTGTACCCCATGTGGGGATAGTCAGCACCACCCACAGACCTGGGAGAGGATGGGGCACTTTTCTCCTGTCCTCCCTTCTTGGCAGGCTCTGGTCCTTTACTTTCCTTTTTTATCCATCTACTCCTTGCTGTTTCCTCCAACAGTGTGTGCCTGGAATGAATACCAGGCTCTCTTCCACCAGGAGGGGGAGGGGGAAGCTTGGAGGGGCAATGGAGATCAGCGATGCATTGTAGCACTTTAGGGGAAACTGCAAGCAATTTCCATTCTATTGATCCTCCCCAGGCAGCAAAGCCACATGGAGTTTATTTGGAAAATTAAATTCTGGTGCTTGGAGCATGAGGGGCACTAGTTAAGTTGTCTAGCTCTGTGGCCACAATTTAATTACGTCCTCGCTCTGAGCCTGTCCTTAAATACAGCAGATGAACTGTAGGGCCACAGTTAGATGCTTCCTTTTCCATGGCCCTGGCTGTGGTCCCCTGGATACAGCAGAAGAGCCCTGGCAGTCACCCTCCACCCACCATCTTCACTCCTCTGGGCTGCTTGCATATTTACATGTTAACTTATGCGATTTTGACAGAATCTATTCATTAAGATGTAAATGTTTGCTAAATTAACCCAATTTGTGAATTTGTTCCTTTTCCAAAGGAAAGATTTTTATCTTAGCAAAAATCATTATTAGAAACAAAGTAACCTATTACTTAGGCGCAAATTGGATCCCGTGTGTTAGATATTCATTTGGGGGAGAAGCTAAGAATCGAGTCCTTTTAAATGCAGCTACTGGAGGACAGGTAAAATTTATGCACTGTATTGTACACGAATACACACTAGAAGCCAAGCAGAAATTTGCCAACTTTCTACTTAGACACAGGGTCTTTCCCATCCTCTTCCATTATCTTCTATGACCAACTCAATTCCATGACCCCCCAAGGATGCAGGATGACAGCCTCAGAATAAAGAACAGTGCTTAGTGGTGGATGAGCAGCTTCAGGAAACCCTACAGGGAATATTCTCCTTTTCCTAAGCTTGACTATGAAAAGGGTGGCTACAGTTTAGAACAGGTCCACAAACCAACACTGGGAACCACAGGCACAGATCTCTATCCAACAATCCAATCAATCTCATGTAGCCCAGACCAACCTCAAACTCACTAAGAAATAAGTAGATGAATTTGACCTTGAATTCTTGACCTTCCTACTGCCACCTTCCAAAGCCTAAAATAACACGGCCAACCACTCAGCTCCCATTTTTCTTAAGGAGAAAAAGGCATTTTTTAAGATAGGGTCTTGCTATGTAGTCCAGGCTGGCCTTGAACTTGTGTGCCTCTCGGCTTCCATCTCCCAAGTTGACTACATCCCTAAGTCACTACCATGCCTGACTTCTTTTTGGTTCTTTTTTGAGACAAGGTCTCATATATCCAAGGCTAGCCTCAAACTTACTATGTAGCTGAGGATGTCCTTTAGTTCCTGAGCCTTCTGCCTCCACCTCCCAAAATGCTGGGACTGCAGGTGTGTACCACAACCTGATTCTTAGGGATGATGCTGGAGACAAGTGTTATCTCTTTGGCTCAGCAGCCCAGGTAATAGAGAGCAGAGCCCATTTCATGGGCGTGGTAATTCTGTGCACCATCTTTTTGGCTCCATTAGCACTGACCTGCTTGTCCCTAATAAGGAAGAGTTCCACTGGAGAAAGTTCTAGAGCAATACCCTCTTGGGCAACCAGCCACACCCATGCAGTCTTATTAACAGTCACTGAGCTCCACTAGAAGGTCACTGGGAAGCCTCCTGACCACAGAGGACCCCATAAGCTCAACCTCTTCCATGGTAAGACAGCCCCTCTCAGGACTTCGAGCATGTAGGACTGGGAGGGATGCAGGCTGCCTTCCAGTGGCCTCAGAACTGAAGGTAGACAGAATCTGCCAGTCCTCATTTCCCTGTCACAAGTCAAGAGTCCTCTGAAAGAAGTGACTTTTGCCACCAGAAGTGAAGAGAGACAGCAAGTAGAGCCATGGTACTTGATCCTTCCAGCCCACACCAAAGGGAGCATCAGCAGTATTTGACAAGCTGACCAGCTCCCCCAAGAATAGCGCTGTCATTACACCAAGGGGGAAATCGTTACCTGATCTATAAATGATTACACGGGAGTGGGAACTGTCACTCCCATCTGAGGAGTTGGCAGAATTGGGATTTTAAAACGGGCTTGCAGACCAGTGCAACCTTCAGCTCCCTGGAGCAGCTGCTGTATTATTCACAAGGTGAAAAAACTTTCACGCGCTCAGAGGGACCGCCAAGGGCTCAGGGACTCCGCCGATGAAAGGATCGAAGCCCCTTTGTGGTGTCAGCCACAAACTTAACTCAGAGGAAAACATAACTGTTCAGATCTCCTGTCTGACAGCACAGGGGCTTCCACAGCTCACCACGGGCTTTCATTTGTGAAAGAAGCAGTCACGGCTGAAAGAGGCTGAGGTCATTTAGTCTGTGACCACGGGGGAGACTCCATCTTGGCCTTCAGGGAGAAAGCTGTTTGTGATGGAGGCAAGCTGGAGGTCTTGTTGATGACCCTAGCCTGTCAGGATGAGATGCGTAACAGGTGATGAGGCTCAGTCGCCGTGGACCGCTCTGCCTCAGGAAGATGTGGGCAAAGCAAGACGGTACTAGGAAAAGTTGGGAGTAGGAGATTTGAAGTGTGTAAAGGCAGAAGCATGCAGAATGGCGTTAACTGTATTTTACAACATATTCCAAACCCATCAGAGTGGCCACCTGTGAGACTCAGACCAGGGGGATGAGAAATACACAGGAGAAAAGTGAGACAAAAGCAAGGCTGTACCATGATATCAGCTGTTGCATGGGATCCACTCAGAGCCTGTTCCCACACCTCACTCTCGTTGGTGACAGAAAGAGAAGCCTTAAGCTGTGAATTATGGTCTCAGAGAGCTCGCCCAGCCTGTCTTGGCTTAACTCTCCCGGTGCATACAGATCACCCGAGGCTCTTGTTGGTGATCTTGTAGGCTAGTCTGGAACTTCTGATCCTCTTGCATATACGGCCCAAACGGCTGAGCTTACAGGTGTATGCCACCATGCTCATTTCTGTGGTGCTAGGGATCAAATCCAGTACTTCAGGCATGCAAGGCAAGCACTCTACCCACCAAGCTACATTCCCAGCCCCCAAAGCTCTGCATTTGTAACAAGCTCCCTCCAAGCAGACGGTGGAGGGGCTGCTGTCTGTTGACCTGACTTTGACCTACGCAGACTTTACAGACTTAACCAAACCCGAATAAGAATCCGCACGTCCTCTATGGGTGGATCTCAAAATAATTATGCTGCATGAAAGAAGACAGGCAGAGAGCAGAGAGTATACATTAATCACATATGCTTCCACTTCGAGAAACCTCTGCAAGGCATCCTAATCTATAATGACACAAAGCAGAACAATGGCTGTCTGGATGTGGAGGTGGGGAACAGGATGGTTGGCAAGGGAAACTTAGGGGAAAGAGATAGCTTCATTATCTTGGTTACAGCATGCTTGTCCTGGCATGTACATACATTGTCCTTCACCAAGCATTACACTTCCTATGTGGACACACTGATGTGCATCAATTACTCCTCATCAGAAAAGCTTCTCTGTGGCCTAACTCCCCATCTGTCCCCACCAAGGATGCCCATTGGTCCATATCCTCTCTACCACTTCTATCTCACACAGAGGCCATGACCTTGCCCAGGACAGTTCTCACGAGAACTCCCCACCTGACCCCACCTACAAAGCAAGGTGATCTCAACAAACTAGATCTGGACAGGTCCCTATCACTTCCCACGCTGACTCTCCCCACTGCTCCAAATGACCTCTCACATACCCCCTTAAACCCTCCACCACAGAAGGGTACAGAGAGCACAAGTCAGGCCTGCCTTAGGGCCTCCCCTTATCCTAACCCCTTAATTCCCAGGCCTCTCATCTCCCTGGCCTCATGGACTTTAAGCACCCCCCTCTCTCTCTCTGTCTCTCTCTCTGTCTGTCTCTCTCTCTGTCTGTCTGTCTGTCTGTCTGTCTCTCTCTCTCTCTCTCTCTCTCTCTCTCTCTCTCTCTCTGTCTCTCTCTCTCTGACACACACACACACAGGATCTGTCTGTAGCCCCCCCCCCTTGACTGGTGATCTCCTTCAGATCCTCCAGCCCCGGTGTCCCTTCCTGAGAGTCCTCCTGACAGACCCCCAGCCCACCCATACTCTCTGGGACTAATGTTCCTTCCCCTTCCCCCAGCCCAACTTGCAGTTGGGCACCATACATTCACCAGCACAGAGTTCTGCCCAAGCACTCTTTCATGGCACTGGAGGCCTCCTTCATGTCCCTGTGGCAACCCCCCTCCCCTGGAGTTCCCAGGGCACAGGAGAGGCTACAGGAATATTGTTTTGCTGACAGTGTGTTTTGAAAACCTCCCAAGGGGGATTTAATCATCCCTACATACAGAGGCCTCTAAGATTTGGGGACAGTGGCTCATTCCCACCCTTCCCCTGCAACCCACAGCTCTGCAGAGAAGCCTGAACCTCTCTCCAGCAGGAGTTTCAGCTGCTGGGGAAGTTCTCCTACGTCTCCAAGCTGAGTTTCAACCTTTCTTTCAAAGCATTGTCAACATAAAGGAAGCAGTACAGTAGAGGCTTTTTCTTCCCACGGTGATACCACTGTGTTTGGACCAAATCATTTCCTTTCTGGGCTTCTATCCCAAACTCCATGAGACTAAAAAGATGCATGCCACAGGACAGTTTGGATGTAACCAAAATTCCTGTCGTGGGAGGAATATGTGGCCTAAGATCACCACAGATGTCAGGATCCCTGCAGCAGCCAAGCCTGGGGACCCACTCCCTGCATGTCAAGGACTGTGGAGGTAGGAAGAGATCTCAATAAAGAAGGGTGGGAGCAGTAGGCTGTCAAGCAGCACCGACAGCTATGGGTCAGATTCCCCATTAGCAGCAACTGTTGGCAACTGTCAGCAGGACTCTGTCCTTGTCAGGTCCCAACACTGAAAGAATCCCAGGAATTACAGACACAGGGCTTCAAGGCCCAAAAGTTTGAGCATCCAACCCAGCTAGGCACCAACAGGCCAGAGGGCCCAGAAAGTCCCACACAGATACCATGGCTGTGACCTCATGCTATATCCTCTGTTACCCCATGCACACCTTACTGGTGTGCCGTCATTTCTCCACCTAGACAACAGTAACAACCCCCAGCATGTCAGGGTATCCTCAGCAGCTGCCTGGGGACACTTCTTCACAAGTTTGGCTCTGCCTACACCAAAGGCCAGTAGAAATGAAAGATATTCCCAGACCCCAGCCAGGCTGAGCGGTTTTACCCTTACGTGACGGCTCATCTAAATCATTGCCAAGGCTTCTGATATCATAGGGCAAGGGAATTGTACCACACAGACCTTTGGAAGGGCAGCACAGAGGGACCCCAGGACTTTTAAAGGAAAAGTCAGCACCTGAGCAGCCCACAGTGGCTTCTGTCCCTCTGCACTGTACCACAGCAGCCCTGCCCTGAAAGGCTGAGGAGTCATCCTGCATCTACCTTCCCTCTGTCCTCTGCCATAGCCCTCAGCACCGGCCCCACGGTGAAGCAGTTAATCCTTTACTCCAAGGGCTTTGAAGTCACTGTAACGGTTCCTAGAAAGCAGGCCAGAGGCAAAGGATAGGCCGGCTACATATGCTGTGGAAAACAGCCTCCAAGAAAGGGCCTGGCCTGTGACACATAAACACAGTCATTGTTAAACTCCTGCTTCTCCACCAGAACACCCACAGAGCCAGTCACTGTGGTCCCCACCTCGCTAGGCCCTTTAGCCATGCTGAGACTGCACCCACTTTCCCATGGAAACTCAGTCTCCCGTACTAATTACAGCACTAACCCATGCAGCCTACAACTTTTCCTATCTCCTATCTCCCAGTTGGCAACTATGATAGGCATGACTATCACCCTCATACAGAAAAGAAAGCTAGAACACAGAGAGGCTAAGACCTGCCCAAGGTCACAGCACCTGTTTTAAAATAAATCCCATGTAGAGTGTGTGTGTGTGTGTGTGTGTGTGTGTGTGTGTGTGTGTGTGTGTGTGTGTGTGTGTGTTTTACTGGAGATTGAACCTAAGGCCTCCCACATTCGAGGCAAACGCCATACACTACCAAGCTAAACACTGAGTCTGATTTTCAGACAGGGTCTCTCCTAAGTTCTCCAGGCTGGCCTTGAACTCTTTCTGCAGCTCACAAAAACCTTGAACTTGTGATCCTCCCATCTCAGCCTCCGGAGTGCTAGGATTACAGGTCTTCACCACCACACCTGGTTTATACAGTGCTGGGGATGGAACCCAGGACTTTTGTGCATGGTAGCAGAGCACTCTGCAGACTAAGCCATGTCTCCAACCCAATCTATCTACATTTTAATCCCAGCTCTGGCACCTATCAGCTGTGAACCCTCAGCTGAGTTTCTTAACCTCTCTGAGCCTATTTCCCTGCCAAACAAATGCATTAATTACTTGTTAGCTCATGAGATACAAAGGAGAATGAAATAAGATGAACTATATGAAAGCAATAGTACATAGAAAGCAGTAAATAAATATTTGGTTTTTTCCCCTTCCAATTCCAAATCCTAAAACATATTGCTTTGGGAACATTCCAACACAGAGGTTACAAAGGACTTTGCCTTGGGAAAAGATGCATTTCTCGAGAGCAATTGGAATCTAAAGACACAGCCAGCCAAGCCTTTGTCTTCAGCAGCCTTGGCCTTGTTTCTCTTCCTTTTATCTCCATGACCAGTCCTCTAGGTCCAGGTTACCTCCTCACACACACACCATGCACATAAGCAAGTACATGAGCAGGGGCACACACGCATACATGCACGCACACCACACTGCTCCCCAGAGCTCAGCAACTGGAATCCAAGCAGAGTTCTGGAGATCAACCCCTCTTCATCTTGGTCTCCACATCTATGGAGCACTGATTCCAGAGTCACCTTCATGCTAGCCTCCCTGACCAACCTGTGCTTTAAGAGCCAAAGGGTCTGACTGATAAAGTTCCAGTACAGGAATATGCTGCCTGAAGAGAACTCAGTGATGGAGGCCCCTCTCTGGGAGCAGGGGTGGGCTACCAGACACAGGGCCCTTCCCCTCCTTGCACTCCATAGTGTAGCAGGTCTCTCTGCACCCAGGCAGCAGGCTCTACCTGGCTCTACCTGGGGCTTCTCCCAGCTCCAACCAGCCCCAGGTGAACACCCTTATGTGCCATCAGACTGGAATCACATGTTTCCTTTATCTTCCTTCTGCAAGAAGGCTGCCTTTCAGATGTCCCCAGTCAGCAGATTCTGCCCTACAATCTGTGGCTATTGTGGGTGGAGCTGGCCTGCAGCCATTCAGAGCAAATAGGTTATCCAGCAGGGGAAGGAAAACGCAGGTTTTAACTAAATAAGCAAATGACATGAGGAAGGCAGTAGGGGAGGGGAGGTGGGGAGAGAGGCAAATTGCACAAATGCAAATTAGATTTAAAAATTAAAAATTATTTTAATTATTTAACCTAATTGCTGTCTTGCTCTCCTGGGGAGACCCCACTTGCATTCCATGGGGTACAGAGCATTAAACTGAATCCTGGAGCAGTTCAGACCAGAACCAGGAACACCCATATTTCAAAACCCCTCTATGTGCTGGAACGGGGACAGGACTGGAGCTGGAGACTGGGAAGAGGGTAGGCACAATGGAAATGGCCAGTAGCTATCACTAACATGGACAGCAGCACCCTCACTCACTTTGGGAGGGGCTGCGCTGTTAGTCCCACTGTGCAGAGCTGAGGTCCAGGAAGGCCTGTACCAAAACCCATAAACCAAATAAGCAGTAGGTCTAGGCCTGCAGCCTCCTGCCTCCAGGCTTCATTGCACCAGCCTAGGGGAAGAACACAGGGAGGGGCAGCAGGAACTGAAGCCTCCAGTGTCAAGCAAGCAGTGGTTCAAATCCTGCCTCAGCTGGGGAGTAATCAGAAGCAAGAAAGATGTTGATTTCCTTGTGGAGAGGGAGGAGATGGCTCTTCCTCACAAGGCTGTTAAGAGGGCGAAAGAACACATACGAAATGCCTCCGTTTTAGTAGGTGCTCAACAAACAGGGCTTTAAGACTCCAAGGAGCCAGAGGGAAGGAGCAAGGCACTTGGTCCCATGACCTGCCACGTTAGTAATTCCTCGCTGTGCTCCTCTCAAAGCTGTTGAAGCCCCACAGGTTCCTAGAATGAGTTCCCAGAGGTCTGAGGCTCTCTGGGAGACACTAGTCTGTACCCCCAGCCTCAGGTCTCTGCTCACATGTGTCCACTGAGGATGTAACACAGAGATACATTACTCTGAGGCAGGAAAGACTGAGGGTAGACACTAAGTGCAGCTTTAGTAAAGGGCCCTAAAGGACATGCTCAAGAAAAAAAAATTGTCTATGGGGAGTGTCGAGAGTGAAACTGAGCCCTCTGTGACTCAGAAAGAGAATATAAGGGTCAGGGGATTTCAGAACCCCTTGCCCGGCATGTCAGAAACCAGACCAACAGAGGTCCCAGAAGGTAGGAAGGACAGTAGTAGGGGAGGAAGGGTTCGTAGTAACTCTTAGCACCCCTAAGAATGTCTGACCTGTCACTGATTCTGCCCACAAGACCTCCAGAGGGGCATTTCAGAATGACCCCACAGCCTAGCCCACTCTGGAGCATAGCATAGGACACCATGCTGGAGATCCTGTTCACCCACTCACGATTCACCGCACACCCAACTCCAGCACCATGCCAGGCCCTGGGCACTACCTAGAGCTTTTAGTCTCCTTTCTATTCATCCAGGAAAGAGTCTGATTTTCATGCCATTTGCATACATTTACATTTTCAATTGAAAAAAGACCTTCAACTCCAAGCAGCTGAGATAAAATAAATTGGCATTTTTTATTGTCCCTGCTGCTGCAATTGGATTCTACCCTAACACCAGGCTTTAGTTGTCGCCTCAGAGGACCTGCTGGGCATGAGGCCTCTGCCTGGCTGGGTTTCACAGACAAGGAACAACAGGTTCCTCCCCAAAATCCAGGCAAGGAAAGATACAGGGTATCCAGGAGGGGACTCAGAGCAAGCTTATTGTATCCACTGTGCCCCCTGAAGCCCAGGAGAATGCTGAAGACCATGCTAAAGGTGGCCCACTGTCCAGAACGGGCACATTGCTGATCCTAGACAAACTTTCAAGGCCAAACCTCCAAGGCAGGCTTCCTGACTTTGAAGGTCGCCCCAACTCTGAGCTCTCATCCAGGGTCTCACCCCGAAGGGGGACAGGTGTCATGGGGACAGGCCTGTCCAAAGAAAGGAAAAGGCTCTGATGAGCCACCTGTGGGACCTGGAGGGTTCTTTGGTGTTTAGAACTAGCAGCATAAGGCCACAGGGAGCAACAATGTAGATGAGATCTGGGAGAGAGGAGCTGAAGTGACCAAGAGAGACTCAGGGGTCAAGCTGGCTTTATCTAAGCCATCCACACAATTCAGGTGATGTAATACAACATCTGTTGATTGAGACACTGGGAATCAAACCCTGGGCCCCAAGCCCAGTAGGCAAAACTCTACCAACTACACCACAGCCACTTTTACTCAAGTAAAAGTCCTCTGCACTTTTACCTTAATAGGAAGACCTGTTGGGGGCAGCTGAGCCAGTGCTGGGGGCTTAATCTGACCAAAGTACCAAAGTCCAAGTCATGCACAGTCATGCCAATATACAGGCAAAATGAACCAGATCAGAAAGGACACCCCCTTTGCCCAAAGTCACAGGGTAGATGGCAACAGAGCTGGAATTGCCTCTAGTCTGGGGATCCATACATCCACTGCACCCCATATTATGTAACTTCTCAACTGCCCTGAATGCCAGGAAGAGTCATATTGTCAGAGACAATGGACTCCCCTAAAACCATCAACCAGCTGATAAACTCCTCAGGTCCCTGTGTAGGGCCCCTTGTACTGCACTATCCTACCTCCCTCAGCATCCAAGGGCTCCAAGCTCAGGGACTCAGCTTTGTCACATGGCAGAATGGTACTGGGGGTAGTAGAATGGGGAGGCATGGTGGGAAGGACTTGTTTACAAGGAGCTGTGGGTGTTCTACCAGCTCTGTCCCTTCCTGGGTATCAGAGGACGGGTGTTGCCAATGCTTTGACAAAGCACACAGCTGAGAATGTATGCCACAGGAATGATACAGGTGCCTTGCAGCCAGGACAAAGAATGTTCCATGCATTTCCCATCAGTCAAGCCTGTGCTCCCCTGAGGACCTCACCTGGGCCTGCCCTCTGTGCTCCTTCCCAGATGTTCTGGGCTCTCTTCCACTGTAATGTGCCCATCCCTGCAATGCTTCTCTGAGGACCAACCTCCATGACAGGTTTTGACTTTAGAGGAGGATCCCAGAAGGTCACTCCAGCCCTGCCAGCCCAGTATGGCCAGTGTAACCGAGGAGGACCACTCAGGACAGAGGCACTCACTCGACTCCCCCTGAGACTTCCAACATCAAGCTTCCCGGGACCCCATGAGTGTGCTTAGGAGCCTGACCAGATCCCTCCCTGAGCTCAGCCTTGAAGGACCTCCCTAGCGGGCAGGGAAATAAGGTGTGGAGTCAGAAAACCTGGGTGCAAACCCTACCCTCCTAACGTGCCAGATATGTCACATAAGACAGGTCCCTCAACCTCCCTAGGTCTTGACTTCCTGTCTTTAAAATGGGAAAGATGTTCACAGCACAACAGGAGAAAGTCTAATAAAACAATGATGGTAAAAGTATATTTTAGAGAGGGACACACTTTGCTCCAAAACACCATAATGGTATCTAATACCTTGTATGCTATTTTTTTAATTTAAATTTTTTTAAGGTAGACATTACTTGCTAAAAGCCCTGTAATGTGACTGCCTGAGCAAGAGGGACAACATCAGCCTGTGGGAAGGAAGGCACAGAAAACCATCCACCACACCCCTCCTGCTAAGGGCCAAGGAACTGCCCTTCGGCCAAAGGGACGAATACCGAGACAACACCAAGGACATCCCCAAACATCCCAATCGTCCCTAAACTGGGGAAAACAGCTGGCATAAACAACACCTGGCTCTCTCAAGCCTTGTTCGGATTGGTGCACTAACACACTCTCAGGAGACAGAGGCAGGAATGAGATGAATATGTTGGGCACTTTGGTTATGACACAGTGTCTGTTCTTTAGTCCTAAACCTGCCTCAAATCTACAGCTGTGCTCCTGTCCCTTACCTGTCATTCCCAGGTCCCAACTAAGGCTGACTCATTTTGTTATGTGACTGTCCCTACTCTGTGCCCAGAGACAACACCAATCCTTTCAAATGCTTCCACTTTTGACAAGCATATTAGTGCAAACCTTTAATCCAGCACTTAGGAGGCAGAGGCAGGTGGATCTCTGTGAGTTTGAGGCCAAGTTGGTCTACTTAGTGAGGTCCAGGACAGCCAGAGCTACATAATGAGAACCTGTCTCAAAAAAAAAAAATTCTTCCATTCACTAATTGATTCCTGCAACAAAAAATACATTAATTGTCAGAAACTGTTGAGAACAAGTAGAGACAGGGATGTAGCTCAGTGAGTAGAGCATCACACAAGCCAAGACAGCTCGTTCCTGTAGTCCCAGTACCCACAAGGTAGAGGCAGGAGAAGCACAAGTTCAAGGTCATCTTCTGCTGTCTGTTGAGCTAAAGGTCAGCCTGCATCAAAACCAAGAACAAAAAGAACAAGATATGCAACACAGGTAAGTGCAGAGCTCAACCGCCTGGAGGCCCAGGCCTGTAAGAGTCAACATCGCTGGGATAATTACTTAACTGGGGGAGCAGGGCTACACCGCATTTATATTCACCCCCAGGGCTATTGGAACAAACTCCACAGACTGAGTGTTTTAAATCTCAGAAATGTATTTCCTCTCATATCTGGAGGCTGAGAATCAAAACCTACAGTGCTTTCTTCTGAAGCCTGTCTCCTTGCCCCATAGATGGCTATCTGCCCTCATCTTATAGACGCACATTGATCACACGGGCTAAGGGCTACCTATCTTAGGATTTCTATTGCTGTGATAGATAAAACACCATCACCAAAAAGCAACCAACAAGGGGAAGGGTTTATTTCACTTGTACTTCTGTATCACAGTCCATCATTGAAGGAAGTCAGGGTAGGAGCTCTGGGGGGAAACCATGGAGGCGTGCTGCTCACTGACTTGCTCCTCATGGGTTGCTCAGCCTGCTTTCCTATACCATCCAGGATCACCTGCCCAGGGATGACACTATCCACAGTGGGGGAAGCACTTCCACATCAATCATCAATCAAGAAAATGTGCTACAGCCTTGACTATATAGACCAATCATGTGGAGGCATGTTCTCAATTAAAAGTCCCCCTTCCCAGGTATGACTAGGTTTGTATCAAGTTGACAAAAACCAACCAGCACACCACCCATAGAAGCTTACTTCACCACCCCTTAACGACACTGAGTCCGAAGTACTTGGGGAAGGAATTAGGACTTCAAAGGATGAACTTGGTGGGGTTCTCAGTTTGGCCTATAGTCATTGTCCAGGAAATCAAATTGAAAGGGCAGATGATGGGGGACTGGACATCTTGGGAGTCACTGAAAGCCCCAATATGTGAGTGACAGTACATAACTGGATCTATCCAGAGCTGAGCCTGAGGCAAAGGGCCAAGTGTGTGTGCACACACAGTTTATTTGGCTGACTGGAAAGCAAATGGGATGAGAGGAGGCAAACAAGAGGAGGGACAGCCAGTGCAAGGACACATTGTTGAGTTGGGTGCAGGCAACTAGACTTGGTTATGGTGGGAGCCTAAGGGGGCCCTCTGAGTGTCCACCAAAAAATGACACAAAGAAGTATCTATCCATCACTGTTGTCCTCGGTCATGGAGGACAGCCTTGCCAGCTATACTCGTGGGTGCTTAGCTCACTGTCAGAGAAATATGTACGCTACAGTGAGGTGTGGTCAGTCCTCAGCCATGGGAGGCTTTTAGCAGACATTCTGGTCCACAACATATCTAAAATTGCTTGTGGGAAATAAATATGTAAATTATTAATTCATGGGCATGAATCTGTTGTTTTGTTACACAAGCTATATAACTGAGTAAAAACTACAGATATTCCAGAACCAGCATAGCTCCTTGTGTACAAGATGCGTGGCCACAGATGATTCTCAGAGGCTTCACTAAGGGAAGGTGTGCAGTGTATTTAAAACAAAAAAAAAACTTTAGACATACCAGACCTGCACATTTCCCTTGTACTTCCTGGTCGCTTGAGGAGATTTTGTGGTGTGGTGTGGTGTGTGTGTGTCTGTGTGTGTGTGTGTGTGTGTGTGTGTTGTTTTGTGGTACTGAGGTAGAACCTTGAGCATGCTAGGCAAGCACTCAAATGCAATGAGCTGTACACCAGCCATCCTTTGACCTTTGAACTGTAAGGCCACCCTTGAACTCAAGATCCTCCTGCCTCAGCTCTTCAAGTAGGAGGGGGTCACAGGCTTGTGACACCAGCCCAGGTTGGGTACTTAGATTCTCTGCGTTATCAGTAAATGCCAGGGTAGGTGAGCTCTCTGACTCCTGAGAGTCGGCCACCCCAGGCTTTGTGATGGCTCAGTAAGAGATACCACCACCAGGATCACTGGATGTGAATTTCCCCACCCCTTGGGTCATTGCCTGTCATAGGCTAGTATTTTTTTAAGTCTTGAACAGACATTCTTTGTCCTTGACTGTGCCTGGTAGGCAGCCCAGTCTCACATCCTAGCAGGAGCTCAACATTACCTCTAATAAGGACCCTCTGAATTTATTCTCCCTGATCCCCATTGCAACAAAGCCTCTGGGTTCCAAGAAACCCCGCCTGGAGAACAAGTCACATTTACCAAGAAATAATGAAAATACTTTTTCCAGCTGCAGATTAATCAAACCCAACCACGACTTCTGACGGGCATGAAAACTACCCACCATTTGAACTTGACAGCATTCTGGATAAAAGCAGAGAAAAATGGTCTCTTAAAACAGATAAAATGCTCAATGGTAGGGGTGTAGGTTTCTTTGTGAAATTTGGTGTGTGTGTGTCTTAAAGTGAGCCCAGGCTGGAAACCCCGACACACAGGTTCCCTTATATGCAGGGACTTAAATCATCGGCTGTTGAGTCTCACCTGTGGTTTATCCTTAAGGTCTCCTTTAGAATTTCACCCCACTGGTGGTCTTCATATCATCAGCAAGCCTAAACTTATTCATGAAAGTCACTAAATACTTCTTTTTTTCACATTTATTTACTTTATGTGTGTAGGTGTGCAGGCAAATTGGAAACTAGAGAACAGCCTTGGGTATAGGTCACAAACCCACCTGAGGTCATCAGACTTGGCAGCAAGCACCTTTACCCTCTGAGCAATCTTGCCGGCCCTGAATACTGACTTTCAAATCACAAGATAAAATACTAAACAATCCTGCATGAATTGATTTGTGGGGAGTCATTCTGAACCCTCCTAGGGCCCTTTTCCCTCTACCAGAATACCTGGTAGCTTTGACCCCAGCATCCCTCCCTAAGCTGGACTCAGCTCCCAACCCTGTAGTAGATGCTCTTCAGGGTGGTGTTAGCAGAGGGCTCCAGAGCATGTGGGGAAAAATTAAATCTCCTCAGTGTATGATTTGATCTAACAGGAGAAAAGTCATTTTATTAAATATTTAGTGTGCACTGACAAGTGGCGCATGGATATTCGTTATTAATAAATTTACATACATTGGAGTGAATTGCAAAACTTTCTCATGAGCAGGAGTGAAAAATAAGTAGATCCATCACTGAAAATATTCTCCCTGTCCCCCAGCCTCCTCTGCCCTGTTCCCCAACCCTTACCCTAGCTATGTTTCCAAGCCCTGCCTCACTTAATCTTCTCTGGGGGGAACCTTACCTCAGATCTTTGGATCATTCTCCCCCAAGTTCTAGAGGCCCCTTGCATGCAGCCTGGCCCTCAGCTGGGCTGGACCCTGCCCCAAAGATTTAACACCAGACCTGGATCCGGTTTTTACCAAGGCTGAAACCCTAGGTTTCTGCATATGTAGGGATTATGGGTAATCTTTTTTGTGGGGGAGAGGACATGCCATCGTGTATGTGGGTGCACATGTGTGTGAATTCATACAAGTGTGAATGTGCTTATAGAGGCCAAAGGGTAACCTCAAGTGCCATTCCTCAGCTGTCTACCTTGCTGTTTGCGAATGTGAGCTCACTAACCTAGCCTGTGAGTCCCAGGGATCCTCCTGTTTCCATCTCCCCAGTGCTGGGATTACAAGCCCACACCATCCCACCTAACTTTTTAGATGGGTTCAGGGGGTTGGACCAGGGACCTTGCGCTTGCTTGGCACGCACTCTACTAACTGAGCCCTTTGCTGCCCTGTGATCTAGTTCATCACCTTGACTGAAAACGAGAACTGCCTAGGGGACTAGAAAGCACATTTCTGAGTGTGTCTGTGACATTTCAAGAAAAGATTTAAGTAAGGAGAAGGACCTTTGTGACTGGGAGTGGCACCCTCTAATAGACTAGGTGTCCAAATGGAGCCAGAAAGGAAGAAGGATGGAGAGCCCTCTCAAAAGCCTCCTCCCCTTCTGCTTCCCAGCTTCCGTGAGGTGAGCAGCTCTGCCCCACCACACCTTCCACTATGATATTCCTGCTTCACCCCATAGGCACAAACACCAGAGCCAGCAGACCTTGGGCAGACACTGAGATTGGGAGCCAAGCAAGTCTTTCCTCCTTCAAACTCCTTCTCTCCTCCACAATAACCTATACTCAAGATATACCAACATTTTTTAAATGCCCTTTTATTGAGACAGGGTCTCATTTAGCCCAAGCTAGCCTCCAACTCACTGTGGCTGAGGATGACCTTGAAGTCCTGATCCTCCTGCCTCCACTACCTAAGTGCTAGGATTACAGGTGTACACCAACACATCCAGTTAACACAATGATGGGAACAGAGCCCAGAGCCTTCCTTGCGCTAAGAAAGCACCCAACTGACTGAGCGACAGCCACAGCTCCTAAAGAAAGAGCCTTGGAGTGTTCTATAGTGGAGTCCAAACTAAAAAGACTCTTAATATCTACCAATGGGGGGGGGGTGAACAAAAAAAGAAAGAAAAAGAAAGCCCAGATACATAGATGGTGAAATATATACAAGATGGTCTATTATATAGCTATTAAAAATTATATTCTCAAGAAAGTTCTAAGAACATTAGGGAAATTTTCAAACTATGAACGAAAGTGTAAACACAGACCACAAAATCCATATTCAATGTACTCTCAACTATGAATATGTAAATATGCATGAAAAATGAGCCTAGAAGGAAAGTTGGTTTCTAAGATCTGTGCCTTCGTCCACCATATGTGAGTGCAGTAAGCACACACTGACGTCCCTTTGGTGGCCTTAAGGTAAACTCAATTTAATGAACCACAACTGGTTTTGTTTTACATTTCTGGGTCTTTCTACTTTCCACAAAGAACATGGTTCATACTTACAAAAATGCAATAGAGCCAGCATTTTTTTAAATAACGTCCATTCTGTGAACCCGAAGACTATTCTGAAATCTGAATTGTGTGCATGGGCTCCTGCTGGCTCATGGCATGGCTTTCCTCCCTGTAAAGTCTCCAGGGGGTAATCAGGGACTCTTTTACTGAGAGAAGTGAGGAGGCATGTCCTAGGTCCTCACTTTCCCTAGGAACCTAAGGATCGCACTCTTATTATTGAGTCACTCTCCATCCGCACTTGGTCCCAGGACCCCAGGATATAAGTGGCAAGCTCTGGGTTGGCCAGCAAATGTCTATGAAAGTAGCAGCTCACCCCATCTCTACTGGCATCCAGGTGTAGAAAGAATTTTAACAGGAAGGAGTGGGGTCAAACTTAAGACAGAACTTTCAGCATGGTGATTAAGCCCATGGTGGAGAGACTCCATCTTCCATGTGCTCAGGGACAGGGAGGCTCCTTCCAGCCAATGACCTCTGGAGCTTAAATGGCATTAGGTGCCTCTAGAGGGACTTCCATTGGAATACCAGCAAAAGTTTCAAACACAATTCTGAGTTCCTCTGGCTGGTAATACACCTCATCCTGGAAGGGTGCGGTCGGGCCTAAGCAGCCTCTATGCCATTTAGCCTCTGAAGGGGCGCTCCTGGAGCTCAGAGTCAGCCTGGGACACAACCCTCACAGCCAGGTACTCAGCACCCACAATCATGGGAGGCCCCTCTTTCCTAGCCCTACCTTGACCTTGACAACTCTTATAAAGACACCATGACCATGGCAACTCTTATAAAGGAAACATTTAATTGAGGGGGCTGGCTTACAGTTTCAGACGCTCAGTCCATTATCATGAGGTGGTGGCACGCAGGCAGACATGGTGCTGGAGCTGAGGGCGCTACATCTTGCAGGCAACAGGAAGTTGACTGACTCACTGCGGGGTATCTTGAGCATAGGAAACCTCAAAGCCTACCCCACAATGACAGACTTCCTCCAACAAGGCCATACCCACTCCAACAAAGCCACACCTCCTAATAGTGCCACTCCCTATGAAACTATGGGGGCCAATTACATTCAAACTACCACACTCCCTTGTACACTTCTTCCGCCAGGCCTCAGCCCTAGTTACACAGCTCAGTTCCTCCGTCCTCACTCCCCCACTTCCTCGGGTCTGTGCAGACCCAGAGCATCTGGGCCTGTGCTGGGGAGGAAGCTCAGCTTCAGGTTGCTCTCAGAGGGAGAGGGAAGGGGGCACAATCTCAGAAAGTGTGATGACAGGGCACACAGGAAGCTGAGGTCACACATGAGGGCTGTGGAGTCCAGAGTGAGAGGGTGACATAGGGCACTTTTAGAGGACTCTATGAGGGCAGGTCGTGCTGTCCCTCTGCAAAGGCACCAAGGATCAATGACCTCTGCTGTTGTTGTCCTAACACCCCTAAAATCCACAAGACTGAAAATATGCACCCAAAACGGGGTGTGATTGCACTCATCTGTTATCCCAGCACTCGGGAGAGGAAAACAGGAGGATCAAAAAGTTCATGGTCACCCTTGGCTACATAAGAGAGCTTGAGGCCACCCTGGACACTTCCAAAACTCAAAAGGAAACCCTGAACCCACACTTCACTGATAACCCCGTGGTAGCATCTGAAAAAAAAACAAATAGAGGACCTGGCCACACACCACAGACATAGCCACACATGCCCACACACATACACGCACACACTACATGACATGTAAGCATAAGCACCACACATGTGCACACTGAGATACACATACACATGTGCATGCTCACACCACAGCATACATATAGTACACATGCATAAACATTGACTATAAGCATGCTTATCACATGTGTACAAGTGTGGGAATACGCAGTACACACATACCATAGAATGCACATACAGGCTTATCACACACACACATCCATGCACAGATGCCACACATGTCCTCATTCATCACATATATACACACATGTAAATAAATCACACACATACACACACACACACACACACACACACTACCTACCCACCAGCCATCAGAGTAATCAAGTGCCTACTGGGCAGCCCCTCTGGGTGCCTGTGTTTCTGCAGTGACATATTTAATGACAGAAGAGAGCAATCATACCTGTGGTGACTGGGCACTGGCCCTCCTTGTCAAGGTCAAGTTCCTTTCTCCTCAGGAGCAGCTACTCAGCCAGCATGATGGAAGGCACAGGCTGCAGCCGGAGAGCAGCTGTAGCTGGCCTCCCACCTGCTTCTGCCTCCCCAACAACCTGCCCACCCCCCACCCACCCTTTGCTCAGTGTCTCCACACAGTAACACCCCCGGGCCCCAACCATTCACCCAACAGGTTTTTTAGGGAGTCCTTCCCCTTCTGGAAGCTTCCTTCATGCCTGTGGCTGGCTTTCTGTTAGGGCCAGATAGCTGTGTTCCCTTCCTGAGAGCTCTACTCCAAGGTACTCTGTTCCTGAGTGTCCTGTCAGAGGGAGGTGGATGGGCCCAGTTGGCATCAAAGAGGACATGTAAGCATGTGTGAAGGGTGGCAGAGAAAGATACAACTTTTTTCTCAACCTTGATGACCTGAGTGTTCCACCACAATGGCCTGAGGGGACGGTACCTGGCCCCAGAGAAGCTGCTGTTTCCTCCACTCCCAGCAACACAGTACAGTTATCAGAGAAAGCAGAGGGGCTGCCTGCCTATAGTCTTCAGCTGTGTGTGTGTGTCTTTGTGTGTGTCTGTGTGTCTGTGTGTCTGTGTGTCTGTGTGTGTCTGTGTCTGTGTCTTCTGTGTCTGTGTGTCTGTGTGTGTGTGCCTGCATCTGTGTGTGTAGCCAGGGGTCAGCCTTGGGTGTTGTTCCTCGGGAGCCATTCACCTTGTTTTGAGAGATAGTCTCTGAGAGATCTAGAAGTCACAGATTCAGCTAGTCTAGATGACCACCACACCACAGAGTTCCACTTGTCTCTGTCTCCCCAGAGCTTCGGTTACAACACCACCATGCAGGGCTCTTTCACATGGCTTCTGGGGATCAAGTCAACTCTTCATGCCAGTGTGGCAAGCACCCCTTTGACTGAGCTGTGTCCCCAGCTTACTTTCTGCCTCTATACGATGCAAACCTAAAGCACCCTCTGAAGTCTCGCCTTCCTGAGTCAGCCACCAACACAAACTCTGAAATCTTTATGGAGCTCAGAGAGCACTGGTCCCCAGATGTGGGGGCTACCTCCCATGCAGTCCTTATTGGCTATGCTAAATCCCCCACAGTGAGAGGGGAGGTATGCTGAGCAGCACAAGCCCACCATTCCCTCTTGTTTCTCAACACGAGGCATGAGCCAACTTTGGTTCTTTCCTTTGGTGCTCTGACTGAGAGACGTCCATGGACTCTGGGACCAGAAACTGTGCCATGCAGCAGGTCAGGGATATCCTGGACTAGAATAGTCAGCACCCGAGGGGTGATGCTCGGCCTCTCACCACAACTTTTCTGCTTAAAAGAAAAATGCAACCTAAACAAGAACTAGGACCTGAACACTATGAAGGAAACTGAGTCAGGCAGTCCTAGCTTTAACCCCAAGTGCCTGTCTTTCCTCTCCCCATGTAAATGACCCAAAACAAGACTCTGGTCTGGGGATATAACTTAGTAGCAGTTGCCTAACACACACAAGGCCCTGAGTTTAATCCCCAGCACCACATAAAACTGAGTGTGGTGGCACATCTCTGCAATCCTAGCACCCAGGAGTTAGAGGCAAGAGTTCCGGAAGTTCAAGGTCATCCTCAGCTTCATAGCAAGTTTGAAGTTAGCTGGGGTTACATGAGACCCTGCTTCAAAAAGAAAGAAAGGAAGGAAGGAAGGAAGGAAGGAAGGAAGGAAGGATCATTCCAGGGGCTCAGCAGGTAAAGGTGCTTGCTACTAAGCCTAACGACCTGGGTTCAATCTCCTGAACCCACATGCTAGGAGAGAACCAACTTCTACAAGTTGTCCTCTGACCTCCACATGAGCACTCTGGCATATGCTAGCACCTGTACACAAAAGGAAGCAAGGAAGGAAGGAAGGAAGGGAGGGAGGGAGGGAGGGAGGGAGGGAGGGAGGGAGGAAGGGAGGAAGGAAGGAAGGAAGGAAGGAAGGAAGGAAGGAAGGAAGGAAGGAGCAAGCCCAGATTACTAATACAAAGAAACCAGACAGTGAAGAAGAAAAAAAAAAAGCATGGATCTTAATTGGAATGTGATTTGGGGAATAAACTCAGTTAAAGAGACATTGGGGGACAATAGAGAAAACTTTAATATAGACTACACATTGGAAGACATTAGGAAATTATTAATTTTGTTGGTTGTGATTATGTGTTCAATTTTCAGAGACATGTACATGAATATCATGCTAGTTAGTTTACTTTCAAATGGTTCTGCAAAGACAAAGATGAAGTAGATGAGTTACTCGAGGAAGCACCAGCCATGGCTAAAAGCAGGTGATAGGAATGGGTGCTTATTGGATTATTCCTTTTACTTTTCTAATCTTTGAAGATTTGGTAGGAAAAAGTTAAGATAAAAAACTAGGACTGGTAGCCGGGTGTGGTCACACACGCCTTTAATCCCAGCACTCGGGAAGCAGGGGCAGGTGGATTTCTGTGGGTTCTGTGACTGCCTGGTCTTCTAGTGAGTTCCAGGACAGCCTGAGCTATACAGTGAACCCTGTCTCAAGAAAAACAAGGCTAGTAACATGGCTCAGTGGGCAAAAAGTCCTTGTCATCTCCAACCACCTGAGTTGATTCCCAGAACCCACATAAAGGTGGAAGAAAAGGAACTGACTCCATCCACCAAATTGTCCTCTACATCATAACATGACACACACACCCACATACATGATAACAATTATTATTAAAATTAAAGTTAAAACCAAAATACCTGTGTAGGGGAAGCTATAGCCACGCCCACTTAGGGGCTGGCTACAGGTGTGCCTGATCATGCTTGCAAGGGTGTGGTCAGGGTGACTTAGAGCGATACTTGCATGGGACTGCATTTTCACTTTCGGTTTCACTTTCGTACTTGCTGGACAGACTGCTGCCACGTAGGCTGGCTAGGTTGCTCTGTAAGTAAGGCTTTTCCCTATTAAATACCCTTATATTTCTACTTGGCTCCGTATTGGTAATATCCCACTATATACCTGTAAAAGGGGGGAAGAAAATTACAAAATGTTTCTAGGTCTCCTGGTACCAGAACAAATCCTGAGGCTTCTGAGTGACTTCTATCAACCCTGCCTGTCCCATCTGCTTTCTTCCCTGGAGCCATGAGCTTTGTTTGGGGTCTCCACACACACCCACGCACACATACCTTGTAGACCTGAGGACCAGATACAGAGTGTCACATGCTTGGCAAACATTCTACCACTGAGCTACACCCAAAGCCCTTTGAATTTTTATTTTGTATAGGACTCACTGTATGGCTGAGGCTGGCCTTGAACTCCCCCCCCCGCCCTACTGCAGCCTCCAGAATGCCAAACATGGGCCACCACACCCAGCCAGAGCCTCCAACATTCTTACCTCTAAAGTCAGGGTAGCAAAACCACCCTCACCTAGTCTTGAGGACTGAATGAACTTGAACATGGAGAAGTACATGGAACCCAGACACCCTGTGAAGAACACCCATTCCTGTTCCTCCCTTGTCTTCCCTACCTGGAAAACTGGTGGGTTTCCCTAGAGATGGTGAATTTCAAGAGTCAAGGAAGGATGTCTCCTTCTAGAAGATAAAGTAAGCAGGGCTGAGGGGATGTAGCTCAGCTAGTGTAGATGTAGTAGAGTGCTGGCCTGGAGTACATAAAGCCTTGGGTTTGATCCTCAACACCATGTAAACCCAGCGTGGAAACACATACCTGGGATCCCAGCACTTGAGGCAAAGGCAGGAAGATCAGAAGTTCAAGGTCATCATCAACTACATATCGAGTTTGAGGCCAGCTTGATCTATAGGAGGAGATCCTGCTTCAAACAACAAACTCCTAGTTGTTTATATAAATCAAATATGAGGAAGAGTTGATGGCAGGGAGCAGGCCACTGGGATCCTTGTACCCTAAGGAACAACTCTGGTAAGTTTCTTGGTTTTTCCTTTGGTTTCATATGTCCCAGACTTAAAGTAATGATTTTAGCAGCTCAGGGGTTCCAGTGGGTGTATACACAAAGGGCCTCAGAACAAGGTTGCTCTCTCTACCCTGAGTCTGGAAAGCAGCCAGTGAATATCAAACACACCCCACCAGTGGAAGCCAGTAAGAAGGTGAGACTTCTCTCCTCCCACAGCTCACTAAGTGCATCAACACCCCCACAGGGGCTGCATCAAAGAAGAGAGTTGGGACTTTGACACACCCAACTTTTAGCACACCACCTCTGTAGCATCCTTGGAGCCAGTGCAACACCATGACCAAAACAACTTGAGTTAGAAAGGGTTTATTTCAGAGTTCAGTTCCATAGCATAGTCCACCACTGAGGGCTGTCAGGGCAGGAACCTGAAAGAAGGAACTGATACAGAAACTATGGAGGGCTGCTGCTAACTAGCTTACATCTCATGGCTTGCTCAACCTGCCTTCTTATAGCACTCAGGACAACCAGCCTAAGGGTGGTGCCACACAGTGAACTGCCCCACCCACCACCAAATCAATCACCAATCAGTAAAATGCACCACAGGCTTGCCTAAAGGCCAATCTGGTGTGTGTGACATGTATTTTCCCAGTTATAGTCCCCTCTTCCCAAGTAACTCTAGCTGTGTCATGTTGACATAAAACCGATCAGCACAATGTCCAGTAGACATAGTGGCAAGCCTAACTCTAGAAAGTCAGGGGAGGACCAGAGAGGAATCTAGCAACAAGGTAGCCTCTCCCCTCCCCAGCAAAGACATTTAATTAAGAACATTACATGAAAATGCCCAAGGTTTTTGATGGAAAAAATCATTTACCAAGTGTGATGGTCTGAATAAGAGTAGCCCCCACAGGCTCATATATTTGAATGCTTGGTCATCAGGGAGTGGCTCACTACTTGAGAAGGATTAGGAGGTATGGCCTTGGAGGAAGTGTGTTGCTGGGTTATCAAGAACCCAGGCCAATCCCAGTATCTTGCTCTTCCTGCTGCCTGCAGATCCAGATATAGAATTCTTAGTTACTTCTGCCTGAGTGCGGCCATGCTCCTCACCATAATGATAATGGACTAGACCTCTGAAACTGTAAGCCAGCCCCAATTAAATGATTTCTTTTATATGAGTTACCATGGTCACGGTGTCTCTTCACAGCAATAGAACAGTTACTAAGACACCAAGCCAGGAAACAGAAAGATCTCAAACTGAATGAGCCCAGGGGCATCCAGCAAATACCAACTCCAAAATAACAGAGACTTTAGAATTATCTGACAAAGATTTCCAAGACACCATTATAAAATGCTTCTTTGAGCAGTTCTGGGCATGCCCGAGACAAGGGGAAAAATTAGCAAGTCTCAGCAAAGAAAGAGAATGAAGAATGAAAGGGAGGCTATAACTGAAAAGTACAAGAACTAAAACAAAAAGTTCTGTTTGAGCTACGTCCACTGTGAAGAGACACCATGGCCAATGCAACTCATAGAAAAAAAGAGTGTATTGGGGGTTTACATTTTCAGAGGGTGTGTCCATGACTATCATGGTGGGGAGCATGGCAGCAAGGCAGGCGTGGCACTGGAACAGTAGCTGGGATCCACAAGCAAGATGAAGAGATAGCTAGCTAAAAGTAGCATGGGCCCATCTCCAATGATACACCTCCTCCAACAAAGCCACACCTTCCAATCCTTCCTAAACAGTTCAACTAACTAGGGACCCAAATATATGAACCTTTGGGAGGCATTCTTATTAAGCCACCAGAGATGCCATGACAGAATGAGGAGGCAGAGGAGAGAAGGGAGACTCAACGATCAAACAGTATACGAAACGGTCAAAAACTAAAGCAATGGAGGGGGGGAGAAGTTTCTCAACCTAAATAGCAGAGAAAATGGGTTCAATAAACAGAGAATTTGGGCATATGGAGCAATAACAAAAGATGTAGCATTTGTGCCATCAGAAGAAGAGGAAAGGGGAAAGGAGAAAGTAGAGCTGAAAAAGAACGGAGCTGGAGAGAAAGCTCAGGGGTTAAGAGGACTTGATCTTCTTCCAGAGGACCTCAGTTTAATTCCCAGAGTCCACATGGCAGCTCACAACCATCTATAACTCCAGTTCTAGGGCATCTGATGCCTTCTTCTGGCCTCCCTGGCACCAGGCATAGGAATGGTACACAGACACACACCAGGCAAAACACAAATACACATAATAAAAATAATTTTTTTGGAGAAACTGTAGATGACATATGTCTACAGATTCAAGAGTCCATTAAATAAGGTACAGTCAAACTCTATTCTAAGACATAGATAGTAATTAAACATCTAAAACTAAAGCAAAGGAAAAGTCTTCAAAGCATCCAAGAATCCTATCTTTAAATACTAAACAGAAATGAGGACATTAAGATTCAGAGTGGGCCAGGCATTGGTGGTGCACGCCTTTAATTCCAGCACTCAGGACGCAGAGGCAGGCGGATCTCTGTGAGTTCGAGACCAGCCTGGTCTACAAGAGCTAGTTCCAGGACAGCTTCTAAAGCCACAGAGAAACCCTGTCTCAAAAAAAAAAAGAAAGAAAGAAAGAAGGAAAGAAAGAACGAAAGAAAGAAAGAAAAACAAATACATAAATGTTTTTAAGAGTAAAATTTAAAAATAGTGTATCTGAGTTCAATTCAGTTCAGATTATCTATTCTGAATGAAGCAGTGACCAAACATAATGCTGAAAAATGACAGAGTCTACTCCACACCAAGAAACAGGCCAGTAAGCATGAGAAGGGTTGAGGAAAAGGAGAAACAAATGAGAGAGAAATAATAACTGAGAAATTTCCAAATTTAATGAAAAACACCATACATATAAAAAGTTCAATTAACACCTAGTATGATAACCTCAAATAGATTTGCACCTAGACATACCATGACAGAATGGTGGGAAGGCAAATACCAAGAGACATCCCTGAAGGAAGCAAGAGATATGATTTGTCACACACAAAGGAATCTCACCAAAATTAACAGCTGAAACCGTGGAAGCCAGAAGGCAAAGGGATAACATGTTCAAAATCTGAAAGAAAGAGACTGTCAACCTAGTATTCTATACCCAGCAAAACTATCTTTCAAAGCTGGAAAAAACCCAGTGAAGACAGAAATGTGGTTAGTCTTCTCTTTGCTTTCTCCAAATTTGAGCATTCAGACAGCCTGCCTGGGTGGAGCTTGTGCCTGAGTTTCAGGACAAAAGGCTGGTGCAGCCACACCTCACCTAGATCAAGTCTCTCTGCCT
Source organism: Cricetulus griseus (assembly GCF_003668045.3). Classification (NCBI taxonomy): domain Eukaryota; kingdom Metazoa; phylum Chordata; class Mammalia; order Rodentia; family Cricetidae; genus Cricetulus; species Cricetulus griseus. The sequence continues at coordinate 176,047,630 of NC_048597.1, read as the reverse complement.
CCAGAGTCCACTTGTTGCTCCTCAGCCAGCTTCCCAGGACTACACTGCACTTCTCCATAACATCTTGAACACTTTTCCTTCCTTTTGCTTGTTTTGAAAAAAAAAAAAAAAGGTCTCCTGTATTCAGGCTGACCTTGATTGAACTTGCTACATAACCAAGGATAATCATGAACTTCTAATACCCTTGCTTCTACCTCTGAATATCTAGAATTATAGGCATGTGCCACCAAGTCCAGTTTATGAGGTGCTGGGGATCAAATCCAAGGCCTTATGCATGCTAAGAAAGCACTCTATCAACTAAGCTATACCCCCAACCCCTCAGATCCTGTTCTCTAGACCCCCTTTCCCTCAAGAAAATTTTACATGACCTCAGGCATATAGAGTAAGCATAAAAATCAAACATTTGCCAATAATAAATCACGACTTGATTTTCAAACAATTCTTTAGTACCCATCTTTGACCATTTATTAAATGCAAAGCAAATCTGTATGCTAATGAGATGAATGTGTTTGTTTGCTTTTACATAAAGAATAAAGTCTTGCTGGGTATTTGATGCTCCCAACACAGCATCTTCAATTTATAAAGAATTGATCGATATTTTGATTTTATAATTGTCAATTCTGAGAATGCTGCTTCACATAAATACATAGTATAAAACAGCAGAAATATGTTTAGGGCCATTTCAGAAATTGTTGGAGATTCTGTCCTAATCTCAAGCCAAGATTCATTTAACGATTTTTTTTTTAATGAAAGTCAAGTCAGCAATTCAAACAGCAGTTTTTCAAATCAAACATTCCAACACAATGCAATCCAAAGATAGACCAATTTGTTACTTACAGGCTGCGGAATAATAGTAGAAAAATAATAAAAGCCATTGTTTTCCGTAATTAAACCATTATGTTTCTGTAAGAGCAGAAAAATTGGCATATATAATAATGACACTGCAATCCATAACATACAATAGGCTTGAATCTGAGGCTGTGGTTCAGGCAGCATTCATTGGTGCTATGTAACATGATAGCATGCACATGCAAAGTACACGTTACATACTCAGAACCACAACTTCAGTGAAGTCACAAGTGCAACATAGGTCAGCCAGGAACACCTTGGATTTATAAGATATTTGATTTTGAGCTAATTTTTGATCACTGCATATTGGGAACATTTTACCATTACTGTTATCACATTTGGTTATCTGACCCCAGTGACATCAGAGTTTAAGAAGCCAGGATCCTTGAAGACCAGGCTAAGAGCCATTGTCGGGGTAGGAATGTTGATCAAAGGAGATACATCATTTACTTTTTCTCTTTACTGTGACAAAACATCTAACAAAAGCAAGTTAAGGAATAAAGGGTTTATTTGACTCCAGGATTGAGGAGAGATACAGTCCATTATGGTGACAGGGGTATTAGATGGCCAGTCACACGGTGTCCATAGTCAGGGACACAGAGAGATGGATGCTAGTGCTCAGTGGTCTCTCTCTCTCTCTCTCTCTCTCTCTCTCTCTCTCTCTCTCTCTCTCTCTCTCTCTCTCTCTCTCTCTCTCCCAATCCAATTCCCTAGCCAGTAGGACAGTGCTGCCCACATTCAGGGTCTGTCTTCTTTCCTCAGTTAACCCTCTCTGGAAAATCCTCACAGACACGACCAGACGTGGGTCTATAGATGACTCTAAATTTCCTCAAATTGATGATAAAGACCCCGTAGCACAGAAGACAAGGACAGTCACCCTGGCTGCTGTCCTCTGAGACCCAAGACATCTCAGGCTTTCTCTCTGCACAGTCTAGTCCCATGATTCTAGAACTCAGGCAGGCTATGGAGCTTGTGAGTAACTTTTTGTGATAGCCCTTGTCCCACATATCTCCTTAAAGGAGCACTCCACTGCTTCTCACTCCCGGGCCACTCACACGGGAGCTACCACAAGAGCATATTGTATCCATGTGACTCAGCAAAGCTGAGGTTCGAGCAGTATGAGTGAGGCACCTCCTCTATGTGCTAAGGCCAGGGTCCAATGTGGACCCTGCCAGAAACCTGTTCTGGTCACTCAGTACCCGGTGTAACTTCAAATATTTTGATTATGTCCCTGAGGCACTTGTAATTTGGAGTGAGTTTGTTTGTTCATTTGTTTTTGTTATTGTTGTCTTTCTTTTTGATTTATTTTTATTTCTATTTCATGAGCATTGGTGTTTGCCTGTATGTCTGTGTGAGACTGCTGGATTCCATGGAACTGGAGCTACAAACAGTTGATATAGACAGTTGTGAGCCACCATGTGGGTGTTGGAAATTGAATCTGGGTCCTCTGGAAGAGCAACCAGTGCTCTTAACCTCTGAGCCACCTCCCCAGCCCATTCTTCATTTGTTCTAAGACAGGGCCTCAAAAGTAGCCAAGGCTACCCTCAAACCTTCTATGTAGCTGAGGACGACTTCGAGGTTTTGATCTTCCTGCCTCAACCTCCCAAGAACTAAAATTACAAGTATGTGCCATCAGTCTTGGTTTATGCGGTGCTAGAGGCCAAACCCAGGACTTCATACATGTGAGGAAAGTTTTCTACCAACGACATCCTCAGCTGACACTTGAGACTTTAATGTGAGATATCCCCCATAGGCTTGTATGTTTGAACCCTCCCCCCTACTGTGGGTAGTGATGCTTGGGGAAGCTATGGAAACTTCAGGAGGAACACCTTACAGGAAGTGGTGGGCAGCAGGACCCAACCAGAGGCAGAAATCAGGGCTCACACAAAACCGAGCTTCTCTAGGTGAAAGAAGGGTAAAGAAAGGATGGGTATGGTGCAGCAAGAGGCAACCAAAGGACCAAGGACACCTGTCACACACAGCTACCACATCCACAGCCACAGCCACCAAAGGCTCAGCACCAAAGCAGGGCCCAGTGTCTGTACACAGTTCTCCACTGTGTGCTGCATGGAACTGGCCCACCAGCGCAGGCATGGTGTGTCCCCCCAATGATCGGCTAGCCGTAAAGGGGAAGCCAGTGTTCCCCACGCTTTCTGGAAAGGGGGAAGATGAAGAAGAAAATGCCCCCTACCCAGGACTGCCAAGCCCTCAGCCTACAGAGCCCTGGGCTAGGCTGGGAGCCCTTTCCTCCACCAGAAGCCCGGCACTGAAGGCAATTCCATCTCCTCACCTCCTCTTGGAAGACAGCCCCGAGCAATACAGGAACAAACTTACTCACTTCCATCCCCCACTACCAGCTCCTGCCTGGCCTTTGCTGCAAGCCTGGTATCCCAAAGGCAGGGCCTGTCCCCAGAGGCTTGCTGGCAGATGTACCAATGCAGTAGCCAGCAGAGTCCCCACTGCCAGGGACTTCCCTCAGGCCACAGACATAACAGACCTAAATCTGGGAACACGGAGGGGACCTAAAGGGAATAGGGCAGTGGAAGGCACATGCTCCAGGGAGCCTCTTGCTGTGGCCCGCTTTCCTGGTCTTGCAGACCTGCTAGGGAGGTCAGGTGCTGTAGAGAAATTGCAGTCAAATGAAGGAAGGCTGTGGGAGGCAAGTGTGCAGACAGCCCTGTGAGCTGCTGCCAGATCAGATGCAAAATGAAAACTCAACTCACCGCCACACCCTGCCCTGCTCCTTTGTTTCCTCCTTGTGGCCAATGAGAGGGCTCAGTGAGTACCAGCATCTGCCCCCAGGCCTGTCAAGCTGAGTGTGATCCCTGGGGCCCACATGGTGGAAGTGGAAAACCAACTTCCATAGCTGTCCTCTTGACTTCCACATGCCATGCACCGTGGCATGAACATGCACACACACACACACACACACACACACACACACACACACACACACACACACACACACAAATGAATTTAAACATAGTTTAAAAATGAAATAAATGAAAGCAGCCAACTAGATACTTAAGATCGTGGCTCATTAAAGCTGAAAGGTATCCCAGAGAGGAGGCCAATCCTTCAATTTATGGATAAAGAAGCATAGAGATGAAACAAAGTATCCAAGGTCACACAGAAAGAGGTCATGCCTGAGATTTAACTTCTCAAATCTCCGAATACTGACCACCTAATGTGTGGAGATAGTGAGGAAACAGAAGGAACAAACTTGACGAGGTCCTGCAATAAGTAGGTGTTCTAGAGACAGGCAAGTGCTCCCCAGGCCTTCTGCAATGGTTGAAGGGCTGTCGCTGTCCCTTACAGTAGCTATGAACCATGTGTGACTTTTGAGCACTCAGAATACTGCCAGTGTGACCAAGTGACTGAATTATTGCATCAAACATATGATAGCTCATATTGACCATCAACTTGAGGAATCTGAGTTCACTGTAGACACAAAGTTTAAGGCGTGTCTGAGGGATTATCTAGATTAGGTTAGTTGAGGTGCTAAGACCCACCCTAAATATGGCCAGCACCGTTCAGTAGGCTGGAGTTCTGGGCTGAGTTAAAAGGAGAGGGGCTGGAGAGATGGCTCAGCAGTTAAAAGAACTGGCTGCTCTTCCAGAGGACCCAGGTTAGAGTCCCATCACCCACAAGGCAGCTCACAACCATCTGTAATTCCAGTCCCAGAGGATCCAATACCCTCTTCTGGCTTCCACAGGTACTGCACACACATGGTGCATAGATACATTCATGTATATGCAAAACACCCATCCATGAATAAATACATAAATAAATAAGTGAGAAACTGAGCTGAATATCAGCATCATTCTCTCTACTTTCTGACTAGAGGTGCAGTGTAACCAGCTACCTCCTGCTCCTGCCACGATGCCTTCCCCATCGTGGTGACTGTGCGCTTAAACTGTGAGTCAAAATAAGCCCTTCTCTCCTTACACTGTCTTTGCCCGGGGTATTTTGTCACAGCAACAAGAAAAGTACCTGATACAGAGGGTTTTGTAGCTCTAGCGTTTGGTGCATGGATATTTAAAGGCTGCTTGTTTCCTTGGGGGCTGACCCATATCATTGTGGTATGTCTAGTCTCTGTCCCAGGCAACACTCTTTGCTCTGGCATCAGCTTTACCTAGTAGCAATCAAGCTATTCCTTCTTGCTGCTTACTAATATTTGCATAATAGTCTTTTTCCACCACAGACCTGAATTTTTTTTCATTTTAGTTCTTTTTTTTTAATTTTAACATATATAGCTTCATGGTAGCTCTAATATTGGAGAGTGTCAGTACAGAGAAATCAGGTTGGCAAGCTGTGTTTCCCAGATGCCAAGAGCTGAGCAAGCAGCTCTTCACCCAGGGAAGCACTGCCAGGGACTGTTTGTCTTAGTCAGCTTTGAAGTACTGCAACAACTTCCCTGATGCAGTGTTACTTATAAAGAGAAGAAAGGTTGCTTAGCTCAGTTCCGGAGATCCCAAACCAAGATCTACAGCTTCACTGCCTTCGGCCATTGGTGAGGGCAGCACACCACAGCGGGAGCCTGTGCCAGAACAAACCGTCTCTTACCAAATAAACTGTCCCAGTAACATGAGCTGATTCTGGTCAGGCAGGGCCAAATACCTCATAAAAGACATTATATTGTTTATGGTCTCTTATTTTTATTTATAATGTGTATGAGTGTTTGCCTGATGGATGGACATGCACCATATGCCTGGTGTCCATGGAGGCCAGAAGAGGGCACCAGGTCCCCTAGAACTGCAGTTACAGACAATTGCGAGCTTACCATGTGGGTTCTGGAAACCAACCTGAGTCCTTTTCAAGAGCAGCAAGTGCTCTTAACTATTAAGCATTTCTCTATTTTTATGCAAAATTTGCATTTCTCATAGCTGGAAGACAGGCAAGAGTCCTACAATTCCCTTCAAGGGCACACCCCAAATGTCCTAAGGACTTTCCACAAGGCTCCAGCTCTTACAGGCTCCACCATCACCCAGTAGAACTATGTAAGGTACCGTGGACCTTTGGAGGATATGTCTAAACTACAACACTGCCCCTGTGGGACTTTCAACGGCCCAACCTAGGGTACCCTCCTTCACTATCCAAGATGGAGGAAATGGCTCTGAGCATCCTTCCATCCTCAGACTTTAGAAACAGATGCATAGGGGACAGAGGACACTGTGAGCAAAATGGCCACTGTGTTCCACCAGGGAACAAGGCTTCATCTCTGTTCTCACTCAGGAGCATTATCCTCCAACCCTAGACTGACACCTCCTGGCATGTCAGTAAATGTCCTGGGAGGTCACTAGTGGGGGTGGGAAGTTGGGCCTTGTTGTCCCTAAATGACCAAGACTGAAGAGAGCACAGCTGGAGAAAATGGGGCCCAGGAAGGGAGAACCAGGGCCCGGTCAACTGAGATGTCATACAAAAGATGGGCCAAGTGGAGTCTGCTCCAGCCAAGGACACTTGGGCACTATGACTTCCCAGTCTCCTTCTATGACTGCACTGTGGTGTGTGTTCATCTGTCACTCCACCCCAAACTGATGTAGAAGTTACTCCTACAAAATATCTATCATAAACTTCAAGAATGATTTCTTTCCATTCATGGTTACATGGACTCCAGCCCACCATCTTCAGGTCTGTTGATTCTGAGCCCAGTGGCAGAACATCATGGCACATGGAAGACAGCGGCTGCCGGCTCATGGTGGACAGGAAGTGGGGGAAACATGGGAAACAACAAGGGCAAGAGCCAAGCCCCCAAGAACAAGTTTCCAGGGACCAGGATGCTTTTTACCACCTCCAATCCGCCCTGCTATGATGCAACTCAGAATTAATCAATTAAGTCAGAGCTCTCCGGGTCCAATCGCTTCCCAAAGCCATCAGCTGAGACCAAACTCCCACATATGAGCCCGTGGAGGAGACTAGGTTCAAATCTCAAGAGCTGATGACCCTTCAAAGATGCTCCTGAGGTGACAGCTCTCCTCACCACACTGAGCACCTACAGAGGTTCCCTTCCTCTTGCAATAGAGCCAGGCTCAAAGCTCAGCTCAGAGCGGAGGCAGAGAAAAGCATGTGTATGGAAAGAAGATGGGAATGTATGAAAGAGAGGGGTAGAGAGAGGGGGAAGCAAAGATTGCCCCTTGTCAGCATGTTCCTGCCTGTAGGAGGCTAAGGAGTGGGCAGAGGCAGACATGTGTGTAATCCAGGTACTGGAAAGTGGCTCAGTCAGAAACATGCTTGCTGCGCATCACAGACACCTAAGTTTGATTCCAGCACCCACATGAATGGTCAGCATGGTAACGCATGCTTCTGATTCCAGTAATGTTTGTAATGCACAGAGGAGGCAGAGACAGGAGTATGTGTGGGGCTTGCCAGCCAACCAGCTTAGCTGAATTGGCAAGCCCCTGATACTAATGAGAAATCTGTCTTTAAAGAAAACCCGAAAAGCTCCTGAGGAGCAACACATGAGGCTGACCTCTGATTTCCCCATGCACACACATTCTCTCTCTCTCTCTCTCTCTCTCTCTCTCTCTCTCTCTCTCTCTCTCTCTCTCTCTCTCACACACACACACACACACACACACACACACACACACACACACACAGAGAGTGTGTGTGTGAGAGAGAGAGAGAAAGAAAGAGAGAGAGAGAGAGAGAGAGAGAGTACATAGAATCCACAGCAAAAGGTCCCTAAAGCCCTCTTTACCATTACCTCCCCAGACATTCCTACACACTCATATAGCCCTTGGCATTAAGACCCAAAAGTTTGACTTGTCTTTTAACCCCAGCACTTTCTGACTTTTTATCTGCCTCTCTTAACACTATCACAGTGCCCTTCCTCCCAACATCTTTTCCTTAGCATCTTTTCCCCAGTATTTTCCCCTCCCTACCTTCCAGGATCCTTCCTCCCACCATCCATCACTTTGTGTCTTCACATTGGTCCCATCCCTGAGCTGAAAAGGCAGTAGGGCTAGAAGCCAAGCATGTGGTGAGGCAGGTTTTGGGATGCCACCAAGGGATACCTTAGCCCAGGGGCCCTCCCTGTTGCCCTGAACACACCCTCACCTTAATGTGCATATCGTATTTCATTTTCTTACCAAATAAACTGCCACAGCAATACAGGTGCTGATTCAATTCAGACAGAGGTGTGTAGATCACATCAGAAAATGATGGATACTCTAGATGTGGAAACTGCATTCATCACACAAGCAAATAAAACATGAAGACATGCTGGGGACCAAGGTTTTCTCAGCCCCGGAATGCACTACTTGACCAAGTCCTCCACAAAGGAGACATCAGCACAGGTTCAAGGTGAGATGGATCAGGGCCAGCACAGGCCAGCAGCTCTGAGTGGAAATGGTCCAGCAGGATGCTTAGGGCCAGATAGCAGGCCAGAGTCACACCATCCACCCGTGAGCTGAGGGAGAGCTGGCTGCCACCCCAAAAGAACCTGGGAACAGCTGGGATCTGTGCAGGAAATTCCTGGCAAGTTGCTTGTGCAATTTACTGGTCCAGCTGGAGAGATGCATCTTTGAACTCCAGAAAACCATTCTCAACCCAAGCTCTCCATCCCCTGCCTGAGCTGAATCAAAGGGATGGTGCACAGATCAAGGGGACACCCACTCTCCTTCAGCTGCCGGCAAGCTGATTAGACAGATGAGCTCACAGCTGAACAGGCACTCAAGCTGAAAATATAAAATAAAATAAATTTGAAATGCGGAGATGGATGGCTTCTGTCACCAAGCCTCTCCGAAGCGACCATCTGTAATTGAACTCCCAATGTTAAAGTCAGGGGTGGAAACTCAACAGCAGCCGTAGCCCAGAGGGGTCTCAGCAAGAACTCTAGATCCCCATGTAGTGTTCTACAATGCAGGACTGAGGATGGAGCTCAGTCGGTAAAGGTAAAGTATTTGTCTGCCTGGGTTCACTCTCCAGCACCATATAGACCAGGTGAAACAGCGAACATCTGTGATCCTAGCAGTCAGGAGACAGAGGCAGGAGGAATGAAGTTCAAGGCTACCCGATGTCAAGACAGCTCAGTAAGTAAAGGCGCTTGCCACCAAGCCTAGGAATCTGAGTTTGATTCTTAGAACCCACATGATGGAAGGAAAGAACAGATTCCCTTGAGTTGTCATCTGACCTTCACGTGAGTACCAGGGTAGGAATGCCACCCACCTCCCTCTAGTACACACATACACACACACACTATAAATAAATAAATAAATAAATAAATAAATAAATAAATAAATGAAAAAGCCCACAATGCACACACTGGGATTCCCCAAAATAGAGAATCCACATCCCAGGAGGATAGCTTTGTTCTAAAGGGCACTCTGTCACTCCAGAAGAAGGCAGAGAACTGAATAACCAGGCCCCACAGCAGCTCCTCATCTAGGGCCCATGCCTGATGGGGTTCAGTGGTGTTTGTAGATAACAAGACAGCCTGCTGAGCCCCTCACCTTGACATTGACACGTCTCAGATTGTGGAGAAACCAAAGGAAAAACCCACTTATGCTCAGATCTGGGCCAACCAGAAGCAGCCAGCAATCACAAGTATGAAAACTTGGGCTAGGTTGTTTGGTTGGCTGGTTGGCTGATTGGTTGGTTAGATGGATGGATGGTTATTTTGAGATAGGGTCTTAAGTAAGCTGGGGTGACCCCAAACTCACTAAGGATGACACTGAGTTTATGATCCTCTGTGTGGTGGTTTGAATAAATATGGCCCCCATAGACTCATGTGTTTGAGTGCTTGGCCCATTAGGGAGTGGCACTATTAGGAGGAATGGCCTCGTAGGTATGGCTTTGTTGGAGGAAGTAAGTTACTGTGTAGACAGGCTTTGAGGTCTCATACATGCTCGAGCCAAGCCCAGTGTGACAGTCTCCTTCTGCTGCCTGCAGATCAAGATACAGAATTCTCAGCTCCTTCTCCAGCACCATGTCTGTCTGCATGCTGCCATGTTTCTCACTATAACAAAAACGGACTGAACTCGCCCCAATTAAAAGTTTTCCTTTATAAGAGTTGTCTTGATCATGGCAATAGAACCCTAACTAAGACACCCTGCCTCCACCTCCCAGCACTTGTCTTATGGGGTGCTGAGGATGGAACCCAGAACTTTGTGCATTCCACTAACTAACCCAATTATACCCCAGCCTTGGATTGTGTTTTCTAGCCCAGGAACTGATGTATCTCAGGCTAGGGGACTTGAGGAAGAAGGAAAAAAGGGAAGAGGGTTAAAGGCTAAAGTAGATCTCCTAGACATCCCTCCAGAACTGAGGAACTCATTCCCAAGTCATTCTCTGCCATTGTCCTCAGCCAGAGACCGCATTTAGCTCAAGGTCATGACCCAAACCTGGGACAACCACATCTGGTACCTGAACAGGTGAAGAAAGGAAGGGTCTTTCTCAAAACCTGGCCCTCACCAAGATTGTTCGGAACCCTGACTCCTTCCCCTGCACTGAAGAGCATCTGTGAGTTCTGTCCACGACGGCTCAGGCTAGGTCTGCATCACTGTCCCCTCTGCCCCTGTAGCTGCGTCACTACAGGCATCCTGTGTCACATATTCCTTCAGAAGTTTCCCTCGGTGGGGCTTCCTGCTCAGTCTCCGTCTTAGGAACCCTCTCCCCCAGCTAAGTCGAGGGGATATGTGGAGGGAAGCAGACAAGACTCTCTGAAACACTTGGATGCAGATGATTTCTGCTAGAGACTGCAGTCCTGAAAGGAGGCATGCTTCGGCTCAGGGGAGCCCAGCCTGTGTATAGAGACATGGAGATGTCTCCAGATTCCTCTCCCATAAGACTGAGCAGCACTGGGATCATGGATACGCACTGTTGCACCAGGCTTTATTTTTAATGGGACACTTAAAAGCATAACTCAGGTCTTCATGCCTAAGTGACTAGCACTCCAGTCTCTGGGGGGATTGGTCAGCATCTGTTTCACAGACCAGCCTATATGCTCCACCCCAAACCTAGAACTTTCCTGGTAGAGGAAGCCAGCATACCACAAGAGTAACAAGGCTTGTTCTAACAAGTGTCAGAATTCAGTGCAGCCTAGGACCCCATGCCCGGTACAGCCCTTTGTGTCAGACCCAGGGACACTCAGACAGGGGAAGCAGCTTGCCTCTGACCCTCCGGAGTCAAGTCTTCTGCTCTACACTTTTCCCCAAAGATCCCCAAAACTGTCTAGGGTCATGAGTCCCAGAGGTATCATTGAGAAGGTTCCACCCAGCTCTTCACTTACCCCAGCTTTCACTTTTACCCTGTGGGAAAGCCAGTGTCCCTGTGCTAAAACCCAGCTGTCAGCGAGCTCTCAGCTCTCAGCACCTTTCTCATGGTGAGTGCTGGTGTCTAAGCAGGCTTATGAGGGACTTTCTCTGGGAAGGATGGAAAGAGATGCCTTTGTGACTTCACAGCTAGGTTGAATGAGTGGCCACAAGTCTCCAAACTAAAAATGGAGGAAGGGGAGCCTACCAGATGGCTGAATGGGTAAGCCTGATAACCTGAGATCTAGCCCTGAGATCCACATGGTAGAAAGAGAAAACTGACTCCTACAGGATGTGTTCCTGGCACCTGCACACACATACACACACATGCAAACACACATACACATATATGTATACACATATATGCACATAAATAAACAATCAAATAAACATTTAAAAAAATTAACAGGGAGGGATTATCCAGCATGTACAGTGATGTGTTTAACCCTAGAGGAAAAATCCTTCACAAGGAGAGAAATGAAAGCCCATGCTTAGATGCTTAGTTCAATTAAGCCAGAAGCCTGCTGTGCTCCACTCTAGTGACAGCTGCAGAGCAGACTGGCCAGCACAGCACAGGCACAGCAGGCTATTAAACTCTGAGAGTCAAGGAAGGCAGTGCCTGACTACCCAGGCCTACACTGAGCCTTGTTTCCCTGCTGAGGGCAGATACCACACACCCTGACTTGACAGCCTCTCCTCCCCTTGCTGGGGGTGGGGAGGGGTATTACAGGTGGTCAGGGGTTCTAACACCTGAGCAACTTGGTGTTTTCTCATCTGCCTGCCTACTTCATAAAATGTGGCCCTGGGTGGGGAAAGCATGATCCCTTCAGCCTCTTTAAACTGGCCTCCGTCTTTCACTGGAGTTCTCCCAGACCACAAGCACCCAGATGTTAGTTCCATTTAGCAGATAACTTGAAGTGTTATGTCAAACCCAAGCCTCTGCTTCCCTGGGGTCAGCTCCCACAGTAGACACCCAGTCAACACTGCCTATGAAGGCCTGGGAAAGTGTGGGGAGAAAAAGTGAGTCTTCTCAACACCTATATCCACAGGCAAAAAAAAAGGGGGGGGAACTAAGTGTATTACACAAGAGATAGGAACCGTGTAGAGATACAAAGGGCACACAACTCAGTCGATAGAGGAAAACCTAAAGAGAGACTTGGCACTGAAAGCCCAGCCCTTAAGACTGTGTCAATATATCAGACTTCACAGAAAACAAGTACTCTGTGATAGACACTATTAGGAGAAGGAAAAGAAGATATCTGCAAGTCACATAGCCAACTAAGAGCTCTGTAAAACAGGCTCCTGAATTCAATGGTAAGAAATCATCAACTGAAAAGTAGAAAAAGGAGCCAGGCATGGTGACACACACCTTTAATCCCAGCCCTCATGAGGCAGAGGCAGGCGGATCTCTGTGAGTTCAAAGCCAGCCAGCCTGGTCTACAGAGTGAGTTCCAGGACAGCGAGGGGTACACAGAGAAGCCCTGTCTCCACAAAAACAATAGAAAGAAAGAAAGAAAGAAAGAAAGAAAGAAAGAAAGAAAGAAAGGAGGGAGGGAGGGAGGGAGAGAGGAAGGGAAGGAGGGAGGGAGGGGAGGGAGGGAGGAAAGAAAGAAAGAAAGAAAGAAAGAAAGAAAGAAAGAGAAAGACAAGGCATGGTGGCACACCCCTTTAATCCCAATACTCGGGAAGAAGAGGCAGGCAGATCTCTTGAGTTTGAGGCCAGCCTGGTCTACAAAGCAAGTTCCAGGACAGCCAAGGCTGTTACACAGATGTCTTAGGGTTTCTATTGCTGTGAAGAGACACCATGACCAAGGCAACTCTTATAAAGGAAACATTTAAATGGGGTGACTCAATTACAGTTTCAGAGGTTCAGTCTATTATCATCAAGGTGGGGAGCATGGCAGCGTGCAGGCAGATATGATGCTGGACCTGAGAGTCTGACATCTTGCAGGCAACAGGAAGTCAACTGACTCACTGGGAGGTATTCCAAGCATAGGAAACCTCAGTGACACACTTCCTCCAACAAGGTCATACCCACACTCCAACAAAGCCACACCTCCTAATAGTGTCACTCCCTATGAGATTATGGAAGCCAATTATATTCAAACTACCACAACAGAGAAATCTTGTCTCTAGAAAACAAAGCAGGGTGGGGTGGGAGTAGAACAGACACTGGACAAGAATGAGGCATAGTGGCCTCTAACCCCAGCTCTCTAGAGACAGAAGCAAGTGAATCTCTGTGATTTCAGTCTACATAGCAAGCTCCAGATCAGACATGGTTAGGTAGTGAGTCCCTGACTCAAACAAAGCAGTTAAAGTTAAAAGTGGAGAAAGGGGCTAGCAAGCTGGCTCAGCCAGCAAGGCTCTTATTGCCAAGCCTGATGACCCAAGTTTGATTCCCCAGGCTCACAGGTAGAAGAGAACAGATTACCATAAGTTGTCCTCTGATGATCACACACACACACACACACACACACACACACACACACACACACACCAATTAGTAACAGTAGCAGTGGTGTTAATAATGATAAATCAATAAATGTAATTTTAACATTTAAGTGGAGAAAACGTTTGCAGTGACTTTGCCAGAGGACCTGCAGATGGAGCATAAGCATGTGAAAAACCATTCAATATCGTCAGCCCAGCACACATGGTGACACTAGAACCTAAGGACATGTACAGACTCTCACACCAGATGGACAAAACAAACACAGCCACACCACCAAGTGCTGGCCAGGATGTGGAGAACATTGTTGATGGACATACGAAATGATTCAGCCACTGTGAAAAACAGCTTAGTGGTTTCTTTAAACATGCTTAAGCTATGTCCCAGGAATTACACTCTGGGACACGTATCCCAAAGATAACTTTGTCCAGTGAAATCTCTGTAGGAATGTCTACAGCATCCTTTCTTGTAATAGCTAAAACCTGGAAACAACCCTGACTTCTTTGTGTGGGAGGATGGGGAAACACTCTAGTGCATCTACCCTGTGTCTGCCAGATTGGATAGTGCCATCCCAAAATTTAAGTTCACCTAAAACTTCAGAGTGTGGCCTTCTTAAGGTCTTTGCAGACATCCTAAAGTCATACAGGCACGAATTGTTGGCAAAAATCAGAAGGTAGGGAGAGCCGAGGAAGGATCCTTCCCAAGACCTAATTCCTCGGAGCCCAACCAGACCCACTGAACCTTGACTTTCAAGTCGGCCCCTGGAACCATGAAGAAATAAGTTTGCATGATTTGAAGCAACCTTCATTGTAGTGCTTTGTATGGTAGTCCCTGGAAAACCATGGGATACTCAGAAATATAAAAGAACACAGGGCTAGACACAGAAGAGCCTGGATGGATCTCTAGACAACAACGCAGAATGAGAAGAGTTGGACTCAAAAGATACATCAGGTCGTCCCATTTATGTGACAGTTGTTAAAATGACAAGCGAAGGAGAACAAGGGATCAATGGGTACCAGAGGTAGGTGGAGGGAAGGGGATGTGACTATAACGTTTTAAGGGCTAGAGAACTGACTTAGTGTTAAGAGCATTTGTTGTTCTTGCAGAGGACCCAGGTTTGATTCCCAGCACCCACACAGCAGCTAACATATGTAACTCCAGTTCCAGGACATCTGACACTCTCTTCTGACCTTTTTGGTACAAGGCATTCATGTGATATACATATGTACAGGCAGGTAAAACATACACATAAAATAATAAAATAAAGAGTGAGCCTAGGTGGTTCTGACTGCAAATATATATACCATAACACTTATAAAGATGTACACAAAGTCCACATATGGTCTGTAGTTTAGTTCCTACCTCCACCAGCATGAAGCTAGCATGCAAAATAATGATGGGAACAGCTGGGCAGACAGTCCCTAAGAATTCTCTGAGAGATCTCTGACATTCTGAAGTTACAACACACACACACACACACACACACACACACACACACACACACACACACACGTATCCACGTGGGGAATCAATCCCACGGGATTGATTCCAGAGCCCCAGAAAATGCAGTGGTTCAAATATAAAATGTCCTGGTACTTGCACATAGCCAGCATCCATCCTCCCTAATGTTGCCAGTCACCTCTGTCACTCACACCTAATCCAGACAGCTGTGCAAGATTGTCTGGAGAATGACAACACAGAAGGGAAAGACTCTAAATCTATTTTCTCCCAATATTTTCCAACCTATCAGAAAGTTAGGGGAGCTGAGAGCACCTTAAATTAGGCATTGACATAAAAAGGGAGGGTAGGGTGGTTCAGGTATAAGGGAAATGGTACTCTTGGAAGCCGGCTCCCAGAGAGCTCTGGAGTGGGTAAGGAGTGAGTGTGCCTGGTGTCCCTGGCTGAGGCCCAAGGAAGAGAGAAAACTCCCCTTCTCTGTGTGTGTGTGTGCAATGACCACACACAGAGATTACACATGAGCTACCATCCATAAAGCACCTGACTTTCACAGATTTAACCTAAAGCAATGGCTAGATACTGGCTCTCTGAGCATTTCTAGGTCCTGAAGGGCACAGGCCCTCATTGTGTGGCTCACTGGACAGGTCTCCAAATCCGATTCCACCTCAAGGCCAAACAATCTAGAGAATTCTAAGTCCCACTAGAATCCAGGGCACCACAGAAATGGCACCCCTCAGGAGTCCCCACTAGGCCCTGTGGGCTTTCCACTATTCAGCTCTCAGAACTCTGGGGTGCAGTGCTAACTCTCCACACTTGTCACCGCTCCCTTTCTTCCTCCCAGCACAGCCCCAGTCACCTCAAAGGGGCTTCACACACACACACACACACACACACACACACACACACAGAGAGAGAGAGAGAGAGAGAGAGAGAGAGAGAGAGATCCTCTTTCATCCTTGCAAAGTGCAACTCACCAAGTACCTGTCATACAAGGTGTGATGGCACCTTGGAGTTTCAACAAGATGTGGGTTAGAAGCAGAACAAGTGTAGGGAATCCCCATTTTCAAACTGAAAGGACACACTCTGAAAAAGTTAGAGAAAGGAACTGACATGGGTCTGGCACCTACTGTGTGCCAGACACCCCTGCTTTCACTTGACCCTTACAAATATCATTACATTCTCTTTTCTTTTTTCTTCTTTTTTTAAAATTTTTTTTAGACAGAGCTTCTCTGTGTAATAGCTTGGGCTGTCCTAGAATTTGCTCTGTAGACCAGGCTGACCTCAAACTCACAGAGATCCTCCCAGAGGCCTCCTCAGTGTTGGGATTAAAGGCATGTACCACCACCTCCCAGCTTAAATTTCTATTTTTCACGTTAGAATGGTCAAGTAACCAAATGGTCAAATACCAAGGACATGCAGCATGACACATGACAGCATTCAGTGAAACTCAGGCTTGCTTGATACCAGTGTCGGGCTCTTTCCTTTATGCCAGGCACAAAGCCCAGAACTTTAAAAAAAAAAAGATTTATTTTCACTTTCTGTGTGTGAGTGTTTGTCTGTATGTCTGTCCTGTGTACCACTTGCATAACTGGCACTTGCAGAGACCAGAAGGAGTTGAATTCCCTGGAACTGAACCATTGTGAGCCACCATATGGGTGCTGGAAATCTAATCCAGGTTCTATGCAAAAACAGCAACTGCCCTTAACCACTAAACCATTGCTTCAGCCCCCTAAAGCTAGCACTCTTGCATTTATTCATCCACTCACTAATTCATTCTTTTACTTAATTATTCATTCACATATTTATTCATCCACTCACTCATTCACTCACTCACTCAGCCATTCATCCGCCAGGCCCTTCATTCATTCATCCACTCGTTCTTTCATTTACTTACCCACTCATCCAGTCATTCACAGAGCCATTCATTTGCTCATTTGTGTCCTTATTTATTCACTCACTATTCTATCCTATCCTATCCTATCCTATTGAGACAAGGTCTCACTATGCATCCCTGACTGGCCTGGAACTTGAAGGGTAGACCAAGCTGATTTCAAACTCACAGAGATCTACCTGCCTTTGCTGGGATTAAAGGCCTGTGTTACCTTACCCATCACTACTCATTTTATCAAGAGGCAACTGGGCAGGTTGATAGAGACAACTCAGTGGAGAAATATACTTGTCACTAAGCTGAACCACATGAGTTCAATCTCTAGAACCCATATGATTGAAGGAAAAAACTAACTCCCTCCTACAAGTTGTCCTATGACCTACACACACACACACCATGGTATACTCACATCTCCACACATACATACAAAAATAAATGTAATAAGACTTGATTTAATCATTGATGATTCATTTTTTTTAATGTTTTAAAGAAGCATCTGGCATCCCGTCCTTCTCTGGAGTCTTCCTGAAGTGGCAGGACACACAGGTACAATGGCCCTGCCCTTGTGGGGTGCTGCAGACACACCTTCTCCTCCATCCCCAAAAGGCTCACCCTTCCCTGCTCTGTCATTATTGCAATTCCCTGGAGCCAACATGGGGCACAGAGCACTGTGGTTCACCAGCATTCAATGCCCCTCCAGTTCCTCACACAGAGAGCCAGACTCCTGCCCACACCCCCATGATATCAAGGCTGGATGCACAAGAAGACACTGAAATAAGGCCCCAGCCTCCATCTTCAGGTGACTGTACCAGCTCCAAGGCCTGCCCAGCTTCCCTGTCAGCACCTGGCACCCAGCCCCTCCACATAAGCAGCACTCCTCATGGGGTGTGCCACCTTTGTCACACACCTAACTCTGCCCATCCTTGCAGTCCAGCAAGGCTCTTTCCTTCCATAGTCAGCTGCTCTGACTCTCCCAGCCACTGATCCCTCCAGAATCTCAATTAACAGCCCACTGGAACCCCAACCCAGCCCTGTCTCCTAGCCAGCTGCTCCTTCCTCACTTCCCCAAGAGCTGAGTGCCTGGCAGCTGAGATACCTGAGAACCTGTTCTCCCCATAATTCCTGTCCTCCACTTTGCCAATCTGCCACATTGCCCGCAAAGAACAATCTAGTAAACCATACATCTGCCTAACAACCTCCTCAAAATGAAACTTTAAGGTCTGATTCCACTTTCAAGTGGAGCCTCGCTCCCCCTGATCCCTGCACCCCCCCACCCCCCACCCCCACACCCCTGCTCCCCTTGTGGCTAATTTGGATATCAGGATCAGATCAAGTCTCCAGAACCATTAAATAAAGCCACACATGGGCTGCCTGCTAACGGCCCTCGCCTGAGTGCCTCAGGCTGGCCTGCAATAAGTATTCCTAATTGTGCTTGTTAAAAAGCAGATTTATGGATCCCAATTAGGCCGCCTGCACTTCCGCAGCAGCAGTTTTCAACACACCAAACCTTCCTTCTTCCCAGGATAAAATTATTTTTTGGTGGGTGACAGGATAATTACTAAAACATAAAAGGATCCTCCCGGAACCCCACGCAGCCTCAGCATCTCAGTTAGGAGCCCTCCAGGACAAGCAAGGATCTGACAGAAAATTTAAAGCCACTCCAAGCTTCTCCCTTGGCCCTGAGAAGCATCTCCCTTGACTCTTTCTCCTGAACCTAGCAACCTACCTAGCCCTGAACCCTGTGGCTGGTCTTACCCACTTCTCCCACCCCCTTACCCCACTTGCCCCCCAGTGAGGCCTGTGCCTTCTCCTTCCAGAGCCTATTCTGCCCAACAGCATCTCCTCCCTACTCTCCTCATCCCTTTTGAAGGCCAGCTCAAATGCCTCCTCTTCCAGGAAGCCCACTTAAGTTTTGTCAGAAACAAAGTACCTGGCATCTACTTACTCTGAGTCGCCACCTCAACTATCAGCTCCTGTCTCCTGCACTGGGCTGTGAGCTCCCCAAGGGCAGGGACTGAGTCTCACTCAGTGTGGCAGCTCCAGTGTTTGGCATGTGACAGAGTGGCTCACTCATTCAGCCACTCATGCATTCATTTGACACTTTTTTTTTTTCCTGAGACAGGGTGGGCTTTGGAGGCTGTCCTGGAACTAGCTCTTGTAGACCAGGCTGGTCTCGAACTCACAGAGATCTGCTTGCCTCTGCCTCCCAAGTGCTGGGATTAAAGGCGTGCACCACCACTGCCCGGCTCATTTGACACATTTGTTGGGGCCTAATCTTGAAAAATAGGCAAAAGATCTGAACAGAGGGACATGGAGCACTTGGATAGTGTGAGGGTCCCAGATCCTCAATATTGCCTTCCTCCACCCCCAAAAAGTAAGGGAGGAAGGGAGGGAGAGAGAGGGAGAAGAAGGGAGGGAGAAGGAGGAAGGGGGAGAGAGGGAGAGAGGGAGGGAAGAGAAAGGAAAGGGAGGGAGAGAAAAGAGGTAGAAGGACAGACCTGAATGGACAAGGAGACACACTAATAACCAATGAGCTCACAGAGGACGACCAACATCATTAACACCGAGGAAACACAAAACAACCTGAGATGTTGCTTCCAGGGCACTAGAATGGCCACAACTGGAAAGTCGATCATGTTGACAAGGATGTGGAGAAACTCACTCTCACTGCTGCTGGCAGGGCTGGGGAGATGTCTCTGTGTGGTGTGCTTGTTGTACAAGCGTGAGAACATGTGTTTGGAAGCATGTCTGCAGGAAGGCGAGGGCAGTGTGGCCTGGCCAACTTCAGGACCCTGAGACAAGGAGGCTGAGGGCCTAGGCTGGGAACAACCACCAACCAGAAGGGCTCAGCCCTGCCATCTGCTCTGCAGGCCAAGGTGAGTGGCCTGGTATGGATTCACACATGGGCAGAGTCCTGTGCCTTCCAAGAGCTTCTGGGCAGTGGCAACAAAGCCAAGTGCAGGAGCCAGGTCCTACCCTCATCCCACTCTGCCTAAGAGAGAGGCTCCTTGGCGGCCCCATCCACCAATAGTGATGTGAAAACAATCTCTCCCCAGGAAGCTGATGGCCAGGGAGCTAGTGGCTTTCATGGGCTGCAGTGAGTGAGGTCACTCTATATCCTTGATGAGGTCAGGGTCACTCAGATGCTTCCTAATGACACCCTTAGAATGCAGAGAACCAGAAGGCTTATCTCCTCTGATCTGACCGACACACTTAGTTCATACGCACCGATGAACAACTTACACACACACACACACACACATTCCCATGCACACTCACATGCAGATGCACAATCGTGAGCACACACTAACACAGGTAACAAAAACAGAAACACACAAACATGGACAGCTTGCCCATCCTCCAGCCTCTTTCTCTCTAGAAGGGCATGTTGTTGGGGAAGCTTCCAATGAGTGCAAACTGCTGATAACCCCTGCTCTGGAGGACTCCCCCTGGAGGCTCAGGGCCCATGGAGGATGGGGGAGGGGGTCATGTTTTAAGTGGTGGAGATAACTCTTATTAGACAACAAAAGACACGGGTCATGGTCAGGCATGGTAGCACACATCTGCAACACCAACTCCTAAGAAGGCCAAGGAAGAAGGATCAAAGCCCAAGACCAACCTTGGTAACTTAGCAAGACCTTGGGTCAATATAAAGATTGAAAAAAAGCTAAGGACATACCTGAGGTAAAGCACTTGCCTAGTATGGGAAAGGTCCTAAATTCAATTCCAGCAGGATACACACACACACACACACACACACACACACACACACACACACACTGATGGGAGTTGTCCTTCTGCTGCATATGTTTCTCTTATTGGTTGATGAATGAAACACTGTTGGGCCAATGGCCAATAAGGCAGGAAAATAGCCAGGACTAGGAGAGGAAGAGAAGTCTGAGAAAGGTAGGCAGGAGAGCCCACCAGAGTCAGTCGCCATGTAGGATGCCAAAAGAGTTAGAGATTCAGACCCTTCTCCAGTAAGATAAGACCATGTGAAAATATATAGATCAATAGAAATGGGTTAATTAAGACAGAGCTAGCCAAATAAGAAGCCCTAGCCATTGGCTAACAATTTCATAATTAATATAAGTCTCTGTGTGTTCATTTGGGGCTGATGAGGTGGGTCCAGGCTGGCAGGAAAGAATACTTGTAACACACACACACACACACACACACACACACACACACACACACACCATAAAGCAACCATCTGGGGAAATGGCCCAATTCGTAAAGTGCTTACTGTGCAAGCATCAAGACCTGAGTCCAAGTTCCAACACCCACATAAAAGGCTGGGGATATGGTGTGCATTTATAATCCCAGCATTGTAGAGGCAGAGATAGACAGATCCCTTAGACTCCCTAGCCAGCCAGCCTAGCCTACTTGGCAGATCTTGTCTCAAAAAAACAACCTGAGCCTGACGATGGTGGTAATTCATGCCTTTAATCCCAGCACTCAGGATGCAGAGGCAGGAGGATCTCTGTGAGTGCGAGGCCAGACTGGTCTATAGAGTGAGTTCCAGGACAGCTATAACTACACAGAGAAACCCTGCTTTAAAAAAAAAAAAAGTAAACAGTTCCTGAGGACACCCAAAATTGACCTCTAGACACACACACACACACGCACACGCACACGCACACGCACACGCACACGCACACGCACACGCACATCCTTACGTACACACATACATGCACATGCATGTACATCCACACATATGCAGAAAAAAATCAGAGGTTCTGTGGGTTTTGGACCCATTTTTCTACATGACACTAAGGCTCTGCTATTCTGGTCACTAGTATAGTCACCTTGGGCCTCAGTTTCTTCCCAGTTTCTTGCCCAGTGTGGACATGGGCAAGCCTGGCATCCGAGTCCTATGAGCCTGGAGTACCTGGTCACTGTGGTCCTTGGGGTTGAACCTGATATTGGGTATGAACAATAAGCCTCTGTTTCATATAAATAAAACAGCAGTCCTGTGTTCCAGATGCCTTGTGCCCAAGATCATATAGGCAATTGGCCAGACCTGCTGTTAATATCAAGACCTCCCACTCTTGGTGTCCACCACCCTCCCCATCCCTCATTCTCCCTAAGCTTTGCTTTAAGCACTTGGCATGCCCTGCAGAGGAAGAAAGAGAAGAAAAGGGGGAAGAAGCAGCAGACAGTATCTTCCTCCCCAGAGCAACCCAGGGTTAGGGAACTGGTATGAGGGGTGGGTCCTGAAATGTCTATTCTCATATCTTCACCCTCTTCCAAGGGATAGGCCAACCCTGCCCTGTGTAGGCAGTCAATCCCTTTACATTTCTATGACACCACAGGCCCAGCCACCCACTGCTGGGATCCCAGCATTCTTGTCAGACTCTATCTAACTGGGGTAGGGACCAGGAACTATATCAGGTCACCACATGGCCTTGGGCCACTGACTTCCTATATATGAGTCTCAGTTCACTCTCTGGAATGGGGGGTGCAGGTGTAAGGGCCTTAGAGCAGGGATATTCTCTGCAATGGGAAGATGATACCCATGGCGGGCAAATGGGGAAGGAAACCTGGAGTGAGGAACCTTCAAGAACCAGAACACAGCAGGACCATCTCCAGAAAATTGCTCAAGAAAGATGGCTAAGGAAGAGAGCCCATGGTCTTTGCAATGGAGAAGTTTCCAGAAAGACATTGCCTCACACCTTTGGGAATAGACAGGCTGTTCTTGGACCTCCAGTCTTATCCCCACTAGCAGCAGGACTAGGTTACAAATGTTTTACACCCCAGACCTCAGCCCACCTTCTACAAGTGGAGGCCCATAAATACCCACAGAGCTGCATACTGTTACCAACTTGACAGAATCTATCACCTAAGAAATGGGCCTCTGGGCATATCTGTAGTGAATTATTTTGCTTGAATCATTCTGCCACTGTGGGTGGCACCATTCCCTAGGAAGAAGATCCCCTACTGTTTTAGAGTGCAGTAAGTGATCTGAGCTTGCTGTCTGAGAACTCATGCATTCATCGCTTTCATGTTCTGCCTGTGGAGATAATGTAACCAGCTGCTTCAAGCTTCTGATGTCTGACTTCCCCACCATGAGGGACTATAACCTCGAACTGAGCTAAAATAAACCTTTTGATTCTTACGTTGTTTTTGTCAGAGTATTTTGTGACTGCAACAGGCAACAACTAAGACAGTGAGCATCCTTGGTAACATAGCTAGGGACAGAAATGGCATGCCATCTGCATAATGAGGGATGCCTCGCATTGGTTCTGCACTTTGGAGTCAGCCAGGCACTTTGGCAGACTTCATTTCATATCATCTTAAAAATCCTTCCTAGGAAAAGGGGGAGGGAGGTGAAATCAAGTAGGCACAATGCTGACAACTACTAATGGGCACAGGGCTACACTCTCTGCTTGGAGTTGACTTGAGAATTACCATCACAAAGAGATCAAAAGGATGAAAGAAAAAAAACCACACACACAAGAATGCAAGTGAAGAAAGATGCATTATCATCATGCATTGTGTGTGTGCGTTCTATTATTTATTAATTTATGTGTTTTGAGATCATATACAATGGTTAGTGCTGTCAATTTGACAGAGTCTAGAATCACCTGAGAAATGAGCCTCGGGATTTGTAAGCGAGGAACTCACAGCGATTCACCTGCCTCTGCCTCCTGAAGGTTGGGATTAGGGGATTATCTTAATTGAGCTAACCCAGGTGAGAGGACCCTCACGATGTGGGAGGTGCAATTTTCTAGGTGGGACCACACTGTGTACATGGAAAGGGAGCTGGGCTGCATGCATTCCACTCTCTGTTCCTGAGTGTGGGTGCCATGTGACCAGCTGCTTCAAGCTCATTTCCCCACAATGATGGACTTGATCTGTGAGCCAGAATAAACCCTTTCTTGCTTAAATTGCTTTTGCCAGGGTGTTTTGTCACAACAACTGGAAAAGGAACTGTGACACAGGGTCTCACATGTCTTGGGCTAGCCTTGAACTCACTGTTTGGTTTAGAAAGGAGCATGAGGTTGTTCTGGCTGGGAAGACTGTTGAATGACCTTTAGGAGACTTTTCTTGCTCTTATAAAGATGTCCAATAGGGCCAGGTGGTGGTGGTGCACACCTTTTAATCCCAGCACTCAGGAGGCAGAGGCAGGTGGATCTCTGTGAGCAAGTTCACAGGATAGCCAGAGTTGTTACGCAGAGAAACCATGTCTCGAGAAGCAAAACAACAAAAAGATGTCCAGTAGGAGACAGGCATGTCCTTCTTCCACTGGACACTGTCCTGTGTGAATGTTGTTGGGGACTGCAACAGCCATCTTACCACCATGGGGCACTGCCATGAGCCTGTGCCAACACACTGCTGAGAACATCCAGAGCAGTGGCAAGGACCTGGGCTCTCACTATATAAACCTCTGAGGCCATGATTTTCCATTACCTGAAATTTAACTAATACAGCCACAAAGAAAGGAAAGGTTAGCCTCTCCTGTCCTAAACTCAAAATTGGATCCTTTGCCTCTGAGTCCAGAGCTTGCATCTCTATGTTACTCCACCTAGACATACTGGGGGATGCTTAACCCCCTTGACCTTGCACTGATAAAAAAAAAATGCAGATCAGGCACTAGACCCAACCTGACCACTCACCCCAGCCTTCAAGCCCCAAAGGGCAAACATCCCTGCAGAGTGCTCCCTACAGATGTGCCACACGAGAGTGGGGGTGCTGAGCCCAGCCTCTGCCCCCCTCCCTCGGGAAGCCAGGCTCCTCTCATTTCCATTGCCTTCCTCTGCGACTGCCCCATAAATCTCCAGTTTATTAATCCTTTACACGAAGCAGTCGGTGTGGGATCCTGATTTACTCCCTGTTCATAAAACACCAAGAAATTAAAGATGGAAATTACCCAGAAGGACATGAGCCTCCAGTGGGGAG
The DNA here is from genome assembly GCF_003668045.3 of Cricetulus griseus. Taxonomy (NCBI): domain Eukaryota; kingdom Metazoa; phylum Chordata; class Mammalia; order Rodentia; family Cricetidae; genus Cricetulus; species Cricetulus griseus. Next base: position 176,022,831 of record NC_048597.1, on the reverse strand, counting down.
CCCCTAGCAGCTCCTGGCCTCAACCCAGGCCCACTCTGCCTTTCCTACCTTAGAAGCTCAGAAACCAGTGATGTCATCTCCCAGTCTTCATGCTTCCACTTTGAAGCAAACTTGCTTCCCACTTGCACTGCCAGTTAGATTCTATTCCACACAGCGCAACACAAGGCATCACCCAAATGGGTGTCCCCCAAATCTACTCTTTGAAGTTCTTCTCTTGTAAGTCCCTTTTGCTTAGGAATGGAAAACTCAAGTTGGGGACAAAAATTTAAGTGGCCCAAATGTCAAAATATGGGGACTAAGGATGTAGTTGAGTTGGTAGCGTGCTTGCCTAGTGTACACAAGATCATGGTTCCATCCCCAATACTGTATCTAGTAGGTATAATGTTGCACACCTGTAATCCCAGCACTCTGGAAGTAGAGGCAAGACGACACAAAGTTCATGGTCATCTTCAGCTATACAGCAAGTTTGAGGTCAGACTGAGATATATAAGGCATTGCCTCAACCTACTCTCTTGACAAAAGACAAAACAAACAAACAAACAAACCCACCAGTAAAACCATGTATGAAATTAAGAGTCAGTATTGCCTATCAAAGGCTCAGGTGATGGAGACCACCCTCATTTCTCAGTCTGGGAGCAATACCTTACCCCCAGTACCCCACGCCCTCCTAGCTATTCAGCACCCCGAAAATTCAGCAGATGCTGGATCCTTCTGATAAAATCTTAGAGGAATCTCAAGGCTCCCAGCTCCAGTGGCTCACACTACACTCAGAATTTGGTTTCCAAGCCTCACCTCTTCCCACAGGTCAGTGACAGCCACATGCAAGCATTTGAAGGCCAAGCTACCCCAGCTCAGTGTGACAGCAAGTCTTCAGAGAAGCACCGGTTACCGGGGCCATGCTTATCTAGATTCCTGACACATGGGGCTCTCTGGGGTTTTGAGGATATAACACTGCAGGGAACAGAAAGCTTTGTCCCCTGACAGAGGAAAGGCTTCCTGGAGGAAGCAGTGTCTAGGTGACCTCTGGAAAACAAGAGAGGATCAGTCCGACAAAGGAAACCAACACCAAGAGCCAGCATAGAGGCAGCCTATGGTCTAGTGGTGCTGGAGACATGCTGAAGCCTGGGGACCATACAACTTGGTGCAGGGAAGGAGGAGGATTATGGAGAGAGGCAGCTAACTGGGCCTTGACTGCCACGCTAATGAGTTTTGACTTTATCCTGAGGGCAACGGGGAAGCATTAAAGAGTTTCCAACAGTGCAGTAGCCTGGTCCACTTTGCACTCAAAAGGATCCTTCATCCAGACTTAGAGAGTCTGGACTAAGGTGGACTGAGGAAATGGGGGGAGGGACTGTGCCCCTTTGAAGGCTCCTGGGCAAGGAGCAAGGCTGCCTTTCACCCACCAAGGCCTCAGGGGAGGCCTGAATGACAACATAGAAAGTAGGTCTTAGAGATATAGGGCAGGCTATACTGAAGAGAGGTAGCTTGAACCCAAATCCTCTAACTCAGCAGAGGCCCCTGTGAGCATGTGCCCACCTCTGACAATGGTTGTTTGTCTTTGTCATACTCATTCTCAGATGTCCCATGTGCCTTGCATGACCAGTCCCCTTCTCCACAGCCCTGTGTACTGCCCCCCTAGGCTGAGTCACACTGGCCAGTATGTCCTTTCATTTCTATATACGTAGCTCCTCTGGGATGGACTCTGTTGCCTTCATTCCTGGCATGGAGTTATAGAGAGTTCCAAGATCAACTTAGGTGTTGGGGGCTTCTCAAGTTCCCTGACACATGGGGTCCAATACCTTGTCTCTGTTCAAGTAACTTTTCTCCAAAGGAATCTCCTCCATTCCTCTTTCTTTTTCTCTTAAGACAGGGTCTCTATGTAGCCCAAGCCAGTGTCTAACTCCCTAAACAACTGAGGACAGCATTGACCTTCTAATCATTCTAACTCTACCACCAGTGCTTGGGCATGAATCACCCTACCACTTATTTAGTGCTAGGGGTGGACCCTAAGCTGTGTGTGTGCTAGACCAGCACTCTACAACTGAGCCACTGCTCTCCCCATTTCACTGCCATAAGGAAGCATGGTTTCAGGGCCTAAGCTGTGTGTAATCTTGACTTCTCACACAGTTAGGCAGAGCAGTGCTATGCCGCTATCCCACCAGGTGGGAAACACCGGGCACTCCTTCTAGATCCACCTGCCACAGAGAGGGTCAGGGACTCGTGAAAGCCTGTCTTCATCTGTTGAACAAGCAACTTAAAATAGGACTTCCTCACAGGCAGTGCAAGAGGGCTGCGTGGGTGAATCATCAAGAAGCTGACAGCAAAGGGCTGGGTAGCTCAGTTGGTAGAGCGTTTGCCGAGCATGCTCAGATGGCTTGGATTTAATTCCCTGCACCTGGTAAGCCAGCTTTGGTGGTGTACACCCGCAATCCCAGTACTTGGGAGGCAGACGTGAGAGGGTCTGAAGTTCAGGTCATCCCCAGATACACAGTGAATTCAAGTCCAGCTTAGGCTACAACAGACCTCAGCTAAAAATATTTTTAAAATGTTGACAATGGCCACCATCTCACTTGGGCACTGTGCTTTCTGGTACTTGCCCTCTTTCTCCTCCATGTCTTCACCTACTATAAAGGTGGGAAGAGACCCACTGCAGAATGATAAGGGGACAGATAAGCCACTCTCCTATCTGGGTGGATATAAATCATAGTGGGAGCTTTTGGGCTGGTGTCTTCTTTGGCATTCAAAGTGTCATTAATTATACATTAAGTGTTTGAAGGGAAAGACATCAGTAGCCTATAGGATGTGTTTGCATAGTAATAGAGGATTGATTAGATGCAATATCTATACTGTAGGCTACTGGGATTCAGGTTCCCCAGCTTTGCAGTGGCCGTAAATTATAGCCACAAAAATCTCAGCCATGGTAAATTGTAGCATCTGAATTACTGAAAGGATTCTCAGTGCCTACGAATGAGAGACAGTAGTCACCTGGCCAAGAGCCGGAAGCAAGCAGGACCTCGTGCCCACTACTGGGAACCCAACCCCCAGCCCAGCCCAGGCCTGAGCTCGCTGTATCTGCAGAAGTTCAACAGACAAGGAGCCACTTCCTAAACCTGAATTCTGCTAACAGCTCAGTCACGATTCCCTCTGGGAGTCGGAGGCTTGAGCAAAAAGATGTGAATGTTGCTTCTTCCACTGAAGAGACTGTGTGTCCCCTTTTAATGAGAATCTGGGGAGGCCTGGAGCAGGGCTGCTTCCACTCCTGGGGAGATGAAGACTGCCAAAATCCTGCAGTCTGGAACCCATGCTGGTGCCTCCCAGAGACAGGAAGGATAGGCTTCCACCTGTGAAGTGGTGACAATAATGACTATTTGCTGTTTGCCAGGCCAGGTCCACACCCAATGTATGGATTAACTGGCTATACCCTCCAGTAATCCTGTAACCCTGTGTGCCAAGTGATACCATAAACCCCACACAAAGGCAAGGAGCTCAGTATATAAAATGATGGCTATGTAAGCATGAAGACTGGGGTTCAGATCTCCAGCAGCCAAATAGGGAAGTGTGCCTGTAATCCCAGCATTGGAGAGGTGGAGACCAGAGGATTCCTGGGGCTTGCTGGAAAGTCTAGCCAACTTGTGAGCTCCAGGTTCAGTGAGAGATCCTGTCCCAAAAGATAGGGTGAAGAGTGATTGAGGAAGACCCTCGATGCCCATGTAGGGCCTTCATGTACAATGTACAAATACATACACAAATAAATAAACAACCCCATGTACAGATGGGAAAACTGAGGCACAGAGCAACATTCCCAAGATATCAGTGTTAGAAGGGGGCTTTTGATGGCATCTTCCCTGACCTCCTCATTTAAAACCGCAGTCCCTTCCCAGCCCACCACTCCCCCTCTTTCTGCTCTGTCCCCTGTATCACTTGTCACCTTGTCATCTGCTAACTTATTTATACTCTAGCACACCCACGGGGATGAGGGGTAGGGGGGCTGTCTGTCTGTCTTGTGCTGTCACTGCTTCACCACCACAGCCCACAGCAGGCACTCAGGAACAACTCTGTGGAGTCTGTGAAGGGACTCTTGAGTCACTCATCCAAGATGACCCAGCTTTTGAAGGCAGAACTGGATTCAAATCTAGACACCCTGGTCTCTGACTCAGTATCCTGCACAGCAGAGCTTACCAAAGAAGATAGTCTCTCTGCTTAAAATGTGTGAGTATCGTGGGGTGCCAGCTCCCCCCACAGAGAGTGAGACTCCCCTGGCAACAGCAAGCTGGGAGCCTTTCTAGTCCCCGCCCCTAGCTGAGCTAGGAGGAGAGCCAGGCAGGACTCATGGAAATGGCTGGCTGCCATCTGACTCTTTGTGAGCAAAGTCATGCAGACCTAAGACTGAGTCCCTTTCAGACACCTCACTCGGTCAAGAGCTGCTGGTGGCTCCAGCCTACGAAGCCCAGCTCCAGCACCTGATTCCAACAATGGACTAGTGAGGGCCAGATGAGACTCTGGAGTTGTGTGCCTGAATTTGCTGAGCATCACCCACTTCCCAGGTCATCAGCCACCATCTGCATGAAGGCCACAGTCTCAGCTAACACTGTTCCTATCCCAGCATACCCTGGTGAGCCAGCCTTGGTATAGCCTCCACCACACTCAAGAGCAGCAGTGGCCCAGCACAAGTTCCTTCTCTGGACCCAAGGAGAGTCAAATGTTCTTTGTGCCCAGAGGCAGCACCCACCAGGGAAGGGAGCCAGAGTCTCAGAGGTCCAGGCAATAGGAGCCAATGTTCCATCCTGGTACTTGGACCAAAGAGTTAATAGATAAGTCCCTCCCCTTCTCCAACACACAGCTATGGAGTCATGAAGTGCCATTCGCTCATTGGGGCATCACTTGATCCTCCTAAGCTGGGTGTGACTTGCTTTTACTGCTCTTGCTTCCTTGCTTTATACCCCCCACCCCCGCCTTACTCTCAGATAGCAGTCCTGTCCCCCAGTGAAGCACCTTTTATTTTTGGTGTTATGTGTGTACATGTTCATATGTATATGTGTGAATATATAGGCCAGATGTCAACCTCAAGTATCATCCTTCAACCCCTGTTCAGCTTGTTCTCCACACAGAGTTTTTCACTGACACCTGGCTCAATTTCTTGCTGCTCAAGCATGAGGGCCTGAGTTAAGATTCCCCAGCATCCATGCAGAAAGTCAGGCAGGGCAGTGCACCCTGGTAACCCCAGCACTGGGAGGCAATGACAGGTGGAGCTCACTGGCCAGTCAGCCTAGCCAAATCTGTGAACTCCAAGTTCAGTGAGAAACCCTGTCTCAAAAATAAATAAATGAGGCAGAGAGTGATCAAGAATGGTACTCAATATCAAGTATGCACACACAGCTAATGAAAAGCAGAACAGACTGCAATCCACATTCATGGAGGAACATAGAGCCTGGCGCTGGGCTGTGGAAAGGGTGTGACTTGGGTGTGGCTTTCCTGAGGAAGCCTTTGGAATACCTCATGTGACATAAGATGGCCGGCTATGTGTTAGGGGTTTGGAAGGAAAGGAATGGACACACTTCATCCTCTTTGTTTCCCAAGGCTAGCCCAGGCTCATGGCCTGTCTGCTATCTAGATAGGAACGGGGTAAGGGGTGAAACTTCCCTGCTTTGTCTTTCTGCAGAACTAAGCCCAGGAATTGGAGAAGCAGGTGACAGACCCAGGCTGGGCTGGTCCCTGCCCAGACCTGCTTCAAGAGATAAGGGCATCTTAGAACTGGAGATGACTCAGCCATTAAGAGCACTGGCGGCTCTTCCAGAAGTCCTAAATTCGATTCCCAGCAACCACATGGTGGCTCACAACCATCTATAGTGGGATCTGATGCTATCTTCCAGCATAAAGTCGTACATGCAGATAGAGCACTCATACAATAAATACATCTTAAATGTAAAAAGAGAGAGCGATAAGAACATCTCCCCTACCACTGTTCTCTCAAAGTCCAAGACCTCTACCCACAGAGGCAGGGCCTTTACCTGGCAGTTGGAGGAACTGAGAGAAAAGTAATGGTTTCTGGGGCTTCTTTCTGCTGCCTCATCTCCCCCTAATTCTAGGAAGAAAGTCTGAATCAGAAAGAGTAAAATAAAAGGCCACAAAGACTTACTATAATGACCTTCAAGAAAAGCCAACTACATTTTACCTTGAGAACAGCAGAACTGAGAGTCTGTATGGACCATGCAAATGAGATGCAAACACAAATGCAAATGGCCTAGGGCTGCCCTAGCTGCAGTAGCAGCAGCTTTCCCAAGCCTAGAGTACCTCTAGACTCTAGAGGGAGGTAGAGAGAAGAGACAGAGGATAATTAACAAGGGCTCTGGGGACTGTGAGTGGCTTGTCTAGGGGTAGAAGGAAGAGGCAAGGGACAATCTAAAGACCTTAGAGAGGACCCAAGACCCACGGTGTTCTGTGCACTAGTAAGTCTCCCAACCCTGGCAAGATCTGGCCACGCTGGTGACACTCAGAGAGAGACACGGCCACTTGCATACAAAAACACACCAAGTCACACCACAAAGATACACAGACACTGGCTATCATCCCTTTCCATGACACTGTTCTCAGGAACAGACAACAGATACATATTCATAGAAAACACACAACACACACCAAGAGACACCAGCACCTACAAAAAAAGACCCATGAGGAGACACAAATACCTTGTATACAGATACAAGGCAGTCAAGCAGGTCTATCTAGAAAGAAAAATCCAAATGACTGAAACACCTGCTTGACTAGCTATGGCATGGGAACTTGAACCCACAAAGCAGCCATAAGAAGTAGGGCTGATTATTTAATATTCATGGACCAGGAAAAGGAAGAGCCCCAAAGGTGAGCTAAGCCAGGCATGATGGTGGATACATAATCCCAGAACTTGAGAGGTAGAGGCAGGAGGATCAAAGTCAGTCTCCATAGGAGTCTGAAGCCCACCTGAGCTCTACAGGACACTGTCTCAAAAATTTTTTAAAAAAATTAAATAAATAAAAGTCAAAGAGGATGATCTGGTCCCCAAAAGCAATAGCAAAGAGCAAGAGAAAGAATGAACTGTTTTTTGCCGCTGTGGGGAGCCTGGACCTTACAGGTGCAAATGAGGTCCTCTACCCCAGAGCTTATCACAGCCCAAGACACAATATTTTTTTTAGAGAGAGAGAGAGAGAGAGAGAGAGAGAGAGAGAGAGAGAGAGAGAGAGAGCAGTCTCCCCCAAGGCTGGCCTCAAACTTGAGATCCTCCTGTCTAAGCCTCCTGAGTGTTGTGATTGCAGAGGGATACCACTACACTCAACCCAAGACAAAGTAGCTTTTTTGGGGGGTGGGAAACAGGGTCTCATGTAGCCCAAGCTAGCTTCCAACTCACTTGTAGGTCAGGAAAATCTTAAACTCCCGATTGTTCTGCCTCCACTACCCAAGAGATTACAGGTGTGCCCCATAACCCCTGGTCTTATGCGGGTCTAGAGATTGAATCTAGGACTTCATGCATACTAGACCAGCACTTACCTACTGAGCCACACCCTCAGCTCAAGCCCCATCCTCATTCCCATTTTTGATGATGCCACATGCAATATAGCCTTCCTCTCTGTCCATTTGCCCAGAACCTCCCCAATCCCCGTGGGATGGAGAAACACCTACCAGGTCCCTGCTTTCCCATCCGGAGGCCTGGCCAGAGGGTTTCCACCCCAATGTGGTCCTTGAAGGCTCTCAGGCCCTTTTCCCATCCCACTCTGTCATCTTAGCTGAGAGTACTCGTTAATTCTGGACTGTGGGTAATCTAATTTGGAAATCTGAGGGAGGAAAGAAATGATTTCCAAATGGGATACAAGACAGGGTTTTCAGAAGCCACCTGTCCCTGGGTGACTGTTCACAAAAGAGAATGACTCTTTCCCCAAAAGTATACAAACTTGAAATGCCACCCTGCCCACTCGCTCCTCCACACACAAAAAGAAATGTGCTTTTCAGAGCAGAGAATGAATAAGCTTTCTTGCTTCCTGCCACAACGCACGGAGTCATTCTGGGAAGTCACCACCCCTCCAGGTCTCCGTGTCCCTAGCTACCTATAAGAGGGAGATATTCACCCCACAGTGTTCCCCCAGAATTGTGCCCTGCCCTGGTGACTCACTGCTGATGCTAGGGTAGAAGGGCAGCTGAGGCCTGGACTCCAGTCAACAGAGCAAGACAAGTTCAGAAAGAGACCCAGAGTGAAGCTCACCCACAGCCTGAGACCCCAGCCCGTCCACCTAAGACTCTTTCCATCTGCCTGGCAAATGCTCGAGGTGAGAAGGGAGGTCAATAGGGAGTGGGGAAGCCTTAAAACACAAGGTCTGATTATCAGGGTGCACCCGAGGGGCTTCGAAATGCCAGCTCGCTGGCTCTGAATGTAGTTCAGAGCCTCAGACTCCCTTTCTGAATTAATATTCATGGGGCTGGCATGCCATTTATTTGCATATGTAGATTATTGCTCATCCTCTGCAGGAAAGAAAAAGTTTGGGGGTGTTTATATTTATTGTATTTATTTTAAGCTGCAGTGATAAAGCAGGCAGGTCAGGCCTGGGAAGGGCAGCCTCCCAGAGCAGAAAAATAGATCCTAGAGATAGGACCCACAAAAACCAAATCCAAAGCAGTCTTTGGAAGGCATCCCAGGAAGCCCCTCCCTCCCTCAGCAGACCCTAGAAGGTTGCCATTCGAGGTAGGCATCCTGTTTGGGCTTGTCACTTGAACTTTTAAAGACCCTGCTTCTTTAATTCCAATGTGTTTGTGTTTGCATGCATCTGGAAGCTAGGTGTTGGGTTTAGGTGCCATTCTCCACTCCAAGACCACCTGAGAAGGACGCACAGGCTTAGAGAACACATGCAAACCAAGTGCTTACTAAACCATAGCACCCTGATGAGGCTCTAGCCCATTCCTTCCTGGTACCTCAGGAGAGCTTCCATTCTGCCCACTGTCACCTGAAGCCATCAGGGACTCTGAGAACCTTGATTCAGTCTTCCCCTCCTGGCTCACTGGCCTCACTGCCCTTTTCTGCCCCAGATAAAGTGTTCACCAGAAAGCTGGCAGTCTGAAATAAGTAGTTCAAGTTCTGGGGACCCACCCACTATGGCAGCAGAGCAGAAAGAGACCAGAAAGCAGCAGACCAGCGGTGGCAAGAATGTCCACAAAATGCTTAATAAATGAAGGGCCAGCCCTGTTCTCCCTCCTCTGTGCCCCCTGCTGGCCACTTCTGCTCCCTGAACCTTGCAAGATGACAAGGTGACTATAAACTGCCTAAAGTAATGTTCCACATATGGGAAGCATTTATTAAAATTAGTCCCTTCAATTGAGGTTGAGTGGAAAAAAAACAGTGATTTTCTTCAGGAAAATAATTTATTCCTATGGTTTATGAACTCAATACCTGCTGAGAACCAGGCCTGGTGATGCAGCCTGTAATCCCAGCACTCAGAGGATCAAGAATTCAAGGTCATCTGTGGCTACACATCAAGTTCAAGGCCAGTCTGTGCTGTGTGAGATGCTGTCTCAATAAATATAAATAAATATCCATTGTCTGATATGCACAAGGCCTTGGTTCAACCCCACCTATTGGCCACAGTATTGGCCATAAAGGACCCAGCCCACCCTATCTTGGCTCTCAATGGGTTTAGAATCCAACTGGGAGAGACAAGGAACACCCTGAAATGGTGCTGAGTAGCACCAGCAGTGTCCACACGGAATTTGTGGTGTGGGCAGTAATTGCTACAGAAGTTCATGGAAGGAGAGGTCAATACTTCAAGATCACTGTGGGCCTGAGTGCTTAGGGGCGCTCTAATGAAGATGCAGATAGAAACAGGTTTTAAAGGGAGGGGCTCTTCCAGAAAACCCAGAGAAGGGCAAGACATGCTGCCTTGGCAAAGAGGCCTAGAGGTAAGATGCAGAGATGCCTAGAGGTGAGGTGGGAAGAGGCTTAGCAGGAGAAGAGAAAACATAAGACCTAGGCAGACAGTGAAGACCCCCAAATATCTACTTGAGGAGCTTAGGCCTCGTCCTGTGAGTTCTCAGAGGACACATAAGGTGAAAGGTCTCTATAAACATGTTTGGGAGATGTCTTGAAGGAAAAAAAGACAGAAAATTGCCCAGCTGCTTGACTGTAGCCCAGAGCTTTACAATGGGCTCACAACGTGGGTTCAGAACTCACAGCCACCTCTGCCCTGATATCTATACTGTCTCCTTCATAGAGCCCCTCAGACTGTTCTAGAAAACAGATCCTCCCATGCATCTACCCTGAATCACAGGATGATAGCACAGGAGGCTGGTGTTGTCACCCAGAATGCCAAAGGGGATCTCTCAAGCCAGAAAGACAGATCCCAGAAAAGCAGGAAAGACAAAGGTTGTGCTTAGATGTTGGGAAGGAAGTGTCAGAGTCATGGGGATATCAAAAGGTTGCTAAAGTTGAGTCCAAGCACTGAGAATATGGTTCTGGTTCTGCCAGTGAAAACAAAAAGTCCAGAACGGAAGATTCCTGAAGAATGGATGACATCAGATTTCATGATGGTAGGCAGGCATTAAATCCTACCAGTATTATCCAAGCTGGTGCTGTATATACACCTGTAATCCCATCACTCAGGACACTCAGACAAGAGGGTTGACAGCTCAAGACCAGCTCAAGCCACATGGCAAGACCTATCTCAAAAAAGATCTCATAAAGCCAGATACAAGGTGATACATGCCTGTCATCCTAGCACTCAGGAGGTAGAGGCAAGAGGACCAGAAGCTCAAGGTCATCCTCATCCATACAGTGAGTTTGAGGCTAGTCTGAGCTACATGAGACTCCAAGTCAAAAACACACACCAAAATCCCCACAGTAATGACAATGACAATGTCAACGACATGATATGATGATGATGACAATAACAATATAATGCAGTTAATGCTGAGGCATAGCCTAAGGGGTCAAGACTGATGAATCAACTAAGGCTGGAAACCAGGAGGCCAGCACTGGGAGCTGGGAGCATCTGGAAGCTGCCTCTGAGCCACAACATTGATATCTACCCTGCAAGCACCATCAACCACCAGCCTGGGTTTGTGGTTCAGTGGATAGAGTGCCAGCCCAACATGCAAGAAGCCCTGGATTTGGGCCGCCAAACCACATAAACCCAATGTGATGATTTTTGCCTGCAATCCCAGCACTTAGGAGGTGGAGGCAGGAGTATTCAAAGTTCAAGGTCATCCTCAGCTACTTAGAGAATCTGGGATACATAAGACCCTGTCTAAAAGCAGTGCCTGTGGTTGTACAAGAAGACCATTTTTTAGCCTGATTTGTTCCATGCCACCACTGAAAAAGGCAAGAATAAACCAGGCAGATAGAACTTCAACCTTCTTGACTTCAGTGCTAGAGTCTTAAATTTTGCCCTAACACCCACCGCCACCCCCGCCACCCCTGGGGAAGCCTGCCATGACTGCTATGGCTCCTACTGATGGCATAATCTCCTGCCTTCTGACTGACTGTTGAGTGTGTTAGAACCACACACACCTCCCAAACTGGGTTATACATTCCCTGATGGTCAAGGTCAAATCTTCAAATCCTCTACTTGTCCTGTGCTGGTCAAATGTAGTTATTGGAATAACTCAGATTTATCTTCCCAATCAATCCCATTATACAGATGAGTAAACTGAGGCATAAAAAAGTAAAATAATTTGCCCATAGTCATGAAGTTTAAATGGTGTAGGAAAAGGATTCAAACCCAGGTTTTGAACTCTGTAGCTGGCAGATGCTTGATTCTTCTTTCTCCTTTCCAGTTTTGTTCCTTTTTGAGATTCAATAGCCAATCAAGATTGTTCTAGGCCAGTTGTGAACATCTCTCCCCCTTGCCTCTGCTTCGTTTAGGCATGGCAATGGACTCACAAGTTCAGCCAAGGAGACAAGAGGCAAAGTTTGATCAGAGGCTGGGAAGGACTCCCCTCGCTCCCTTTTCTGCCTCTGCAGATGATTTTGAGGGTGCGACACTTGCAACCACTGCAGCTATTGTGTGACCTTGAGAACCAAAGGGATGAAAAGTGTCGGATCTTTGATGCTGCTGCTAAGCCACTGAAAGAAACAACCTTGGAGCAGAAATAGCCTAGACCTCTTGTTATAGGAGATACCAAGTCCCTTATTGTTCCTGCTAGGAGGGTTCAGGCCTTCTGTTGCTTGCCCCTATGACTCCCTGTCAAGTCAAGGGCTCTTGTCTCTCTATAGCTGCCTGAGCTGTTATGGAAGATAAATGACATATATAAGTCCTATCCCCACCCTCATTGAGCCTACCCCAAGGTTGGGCATTCAATAAAGATTCAATCTACATTTGAGTTTTGAATCTCCCCTTCCTCATCATCTCTGAAGGTATCATTTTTCCTTTTTCTGAGCCTGGCTGATCCCCTCTAAGTTTCTAGCTCACATTCTGACAGTGGTCTTAACATGACTGACCACTGATCCTCCATTCTCTTCCTCCACCTTCAAGGATCAAGACACATGCAAGGTACTCACACTGGCCCAGAGGGGCCACCAGCACAAGTTCGAATTCCTAAATATTTGTTCTTTGAAATGTCTTTCTCAATTACACCTCACCCAAATGTTTGCATCAGGCTGAATGAATTCCAACTTCCTGCTCCAGAACAGACATGTTGCGCCTGCATAATTACTGCAGCTAGCTTTGTTATAAAAAAAATAAAGAAATAAAAACATGGATTGCTGTTCCTTCTCGACTGTAAAATAATCAATAAATAGAATCCAGATGAAAAATACCAGCATTTAGAGAGAACAACTCAGTTATGATTCTTTTCTTCAGGGCCTAATTAACGCACATGGTAGATGGACCCCATCACAGAGTGGAAGAGAGCCCCCCCCCCCAGCTGGGATTCAGCTCCAAGTCAGAAACAGAAATCCAAAACAGACAGACGTTGTCAACAAACAGATCTGGTACATGTGCTGCAGACTCATGGAAGCCTTACTCTGCTCCAACTGCTGTTTCTTTTTTTCTTCTTCTTTCTCTTCTTCTTCGCTTTGTTTTTTTGTTTTTTGTTTTTTGGGTGTTTTTTGTTTTTGTTTTCTGCTTTGCTTTTGTTTTTTTGAGACAGGGTTTCTCTTCCTAACAGCTCTAGCTGTTCTGGAACTCACTCTGTAGACCAGGCTGTCCTCAAACTCACTGAGATCCACTTGCCTCTGCCTCTGAGTACTAGGATTAAAGGTGTGCACCACCACTGCCTGGCTCTATTTTTCTTTCTTTCCTTTTTTTATTTTTTCTCTGTGTTCCCTAAGAGCACCTTGCATGGCCATTGTCAGATGAAGCATAGCTAGTCCAGTATCAGGACAAGCATCTTACTGACTCCCTTCTGTCTTTCTTTCCTCCCTTCCTTCCTCCTATTTTTTTCTCCCTCCCTCATTTCCTTGATGTTGAGACAGGCTCTCCTTGAACTTGCAGCTTAGTGGAGGAAGACCTTGAACTCCTGATCCTCCTGCCTCCACCTCCTGCGTGCTGAAATTACAGACCTGTGCCACCACACCTGGTTGCTGAGTCTTAAACCCAGGGCAGCATGCAAGCTATGCAAGCTCTCTACCAACTGAGCCACCCACACACACACACCCACTTGTTTTCCTTTAAATGAAGAAGACACACCTTTCTGGACAATGACCACCCTGGCCATGAAACTTTTATGAGGGGCTCAGGGAGTGGATGGCACCTTCTCAATTATAACACCACTCTAATAAACCCCCACAGAGCTACAGGGCACAGAGTCTGCAGCCAACGAGCGACACCTATTTATTCCCTAATTACATGACAATATATTCTCTCTGTGTGTGCTGATGAAGATAAAATATTCCTTTAATTCTACAGCCACCTGGGGGGTGGGGGGAAGGGACCGAATATAAGCTTGTCCTGGGAATCCCTGAAGCTAAATAACAGCCTTGTCCCAGCCCCCACTCCAGTAGAGTCTCCAGGAAAATCAGTTCCTTTCCTCAAGTCCCCACACCTAAAGTATGGTTCCCACGGTGACAGCATCAGCATGGCTGGAATCTGGATGGAAATGGCAATTAGCAAGACCACCCCAGGCCTACTGAATCAGAAGCCAAGGGTGTGTCCCAGGAGCTGTGTTGCTATAAGCCTGTCCCCAATAGAAGCTGACTCCCTACAGTCTCCCAGACAGAAGGAAGAGCTTCAGGTTTTTGTGGGGTTTGTTTTGTTGGGTTGGTTTGGGGGTTTATTTTGTTTTGTTTTTTTCAAGACAGGGTTTCTCTATGTACTCCTGCTGGCCTCGAACTCAGAGACCCACCTGTCTCTGCCTCCTGAGTGCTGGGATTAAAGGCATGCACCACCAATACCCCGTTTTTTTGTTTGTTTGAGGGGGGTCAGTTTTTATGCTTATTTATTTATATATGTGTATGCTTGTATACGTGTATGTAGGTACACGTGCACATGTGGGAGGGTGCACAAAGAGGGTTGGGGCCAACTTTAGGTGTCACCCTCAGGAGCTATTCACCTTGTGTTTGAGACCGGGTCTTTCACTGAGACCTAGGACTCACCCATGAGGCTAGACCAGCAGTCCAGTGAGTCCCATGGATCCTCCTCTGTCTCTCCCTCCCCAGCACTGGGATTATAAAGCACACACCACCATACTCAGCTTTTCATGAGGGTTCTGGGAATCAAACTTGGGTCCTCATGCTTGCACAGAAAGCACTTTACTGACTGAGCCATCTCGCCAGCTCAGAAGAGTATTTTAACTTGAATGGGACATAAGGGACACCTGATTCTACAGCAATTCTGACTGCACAGCTGTCCTAAATCTACAGACTCCAGGTCCACTTATCCATCTGTATAGTGGAATTCCAGAGCTTACCAAGCAGCTGTGGGTGCTGGAGTTTCAGAAGTTCACAGTCACCTGGCAGCGGTCTCTATGGAGACCTAGCAAGATCACAGTTGCCAACATGCACCAGCTCCCTCCTGCCATGCTCTGACCAGCAGAAACTCTCCAGGGCAGCTCTCCAGTGCCACATATAAGGTCAGCAATATAGCTGTCGTGGGTCACCCCTGGCAACCAGCAGACTCTCCAAACCTCACAGCTAACTGTTTCAAACCTTGTCACCACGGAGCCCTGAGACACTTGAGGAGAGTCTGGGGCCATTTGGTATATTGCCAACAGTTCTGCAGATGTCCTTTACGTATGTGCCTCCTCCTTGCAACTAGACTGTAAGCATAGGACGGTAGGACCTACCTAGGCAGTCAACATAATGAGCTGGGGACCATCCCTGTCTGATCATGGCTGGGTCCCTGGACCTACAAGTTGCAGAACTAGCTGCTAACCAAATGTTCTTAGAAGGGGAAATGCCCAACTCATACAAAGGCCAGAATATACAAGCACCTTAATCCTATTACTTTTATTTATTTGTTTATTTATTTATTTATATTCTGGGAGCAAGGGTGCTTGCCATGGCAAGTGTGTGAAGGTCACAGGAATCAGCTCTCCTTCACCATTTAAGTTGTCAGGCTTGGCAGCAAGCACCCTTACCTGGCTGAGCCATCTCATCTGCCAGCACCTAGATTCTAAAAGTGAAGCTGAAAAGGAGCAAAGGATTGCCTGAAACCTGGGTGTGGGGGGAAGAGATAAGCAGGAGGAAAGCAGGTAACAGGAGCTTCCACAGCTGTGTCCCTGACCCTAGGGTCACTGAGTCCTGCCTTCAGAGCCAAAGCTCACCTTTCACTTCCATAGAGGTAGTGGGCCTGTGGGCTGGAGGCTGAACTTGAGTTCTTGGCCCTGACTCCAAGTCCTTGGCCCGCCAGTCCACTGCCTGGGGTTAGCAGTAAAAAGCCCTTCACCTCCAGCAGCTATGTGCGTAAGAGGCTCACTAGAGATCCCCAGCTGGAGATCCCCTGAGAATACCTACTCTGCCTCACAGAGCCAGGTCTGTGGCCCTTAAAAGCAGACACAGTGCAGGCACAAACTCTGCATACACCGTACATGGCTCCTCTTGGGAGATGCGGCCTCTAACCTTCCAACCTCCTGGTCCTCCAGCCTGTTCATTCTGCAGTGTCGTGGCCTAACTGGGAACACCTACCTCTCGCTAAGAAAGTAATGAAGTCAGTAAGGAAAGCTGGGAAAGGTCCCGAGCCCTTAGTCAGGAAGACTGAATACTCCCCTTAACCCTTAACCAGTTCTAAGCGAGTCCCTTCGCTTCTCTGGTCTTCAGTCGGCTGATCTGTACAATGGGAGGAGGACTGCGGTTATAGGCTTCGATTTTTTGGCCGCTTAAACAATACATGAGCAACATAGAAAACCCGGTGCTTGATATACACCGCAGGGAAATCCGCCAAAGGAGCAGAAAGTGAAGCTCCGCATCCTAGGCTGGGGGGTTAAAGTCAATGCCCTGGGGCACTGAACCCAAGCTACGGAGCGAGAGCAATGGCTGGTAGGCGATCCTTTACGCAAAGACCTCCAGCTTTTTTGCTACCTCTAAACCTGCGCTAAGCCTCATGAGAGACCATTTGGGATTGCAGTCCATCAAAGACCAGAGGGAAGCAGGGAAGCAGGGAAGCGGTGAGGGTCGGCGAATCCTCTAGACTCCGAGAGGCAAATCGCCACCCGGGACAGGCTCAGCCAGTCCAGGCCGCCTGCCACGCGCCACCATCCGGCCAGGACATTAACCCCACTTTGCCGAGCAGAGTGATGGGCGCAAATGCGCCCACACACAAGTACCCTAGCCACAGAAACCTGGCATGGCCGGGAGCCCTAATCTCCCGATAAGCATCCTCCAACCCGCGGGTGGCTCAGCTCTATTGACTCCGGGAGGGACAAGGAGTGGGAAAGCCTGATCCTAGTCACTTGGACCGGTTTTTCTCGAGAGCATCACCAGCACCGAAGGAGGCCGACTGGCCTCGCAGCGGGGGCTCTTGGGGACGGATCCCGAGACGCGGCGACAGTGGGATGGAGCGTGGGAGTCAGTTCCAGGAAAAAGCAGCTGGGGCTCGAGGGCTCCGGTACCCGCTATGCCGAGACTCGGCGCTCCCGGACTGCAAACGGATGATGGCTCCGTCCGACTAGCGACCTTGATCCCCTCAAGGAACGATTTTGCCTATTTTTAAGTCTTTTTCTTTCCCTAAAAATTAAGAGAATAAATCAAGCCTAAGAGGAAGGTGGCTGCGCAAGGCAGACACGAGGGCCACTCGTGTCCCCACCTACAACACTACCGCCCGCGATTGGGAGAGAAGTTAGGAACTTCGGGACAGCCACCCACGAGTGCAGGAGGAGTGTCTCGCTTCTCTTTTAACTTTGGGTTTTGGGGTCGCCGACGAGAGTCGGAGGGATGTCGCCGGGTGCAACCCACAGGACTGCAGAGCATCCGGGATTCCCTCGGAGAGAGTGGGGTGTCGGGATAAGGAAAAAATTAAGAGTGAGTCCACATTGCGCGTGGCTCAGACTGGGGCTTGGGCTCTGGGGGATCTGCGCGCCTCCCCAAAGCTCTACGTCCGTTCCCGGGCCATGAAGACGCGGTGCGGGGCACAATTCCCGACATCTGAAGAGGCTCTCGGTCGGGAGTCCCCAGATTCATGCAGAGCTAGCAGGTTACTTCTCCCGGACACCCGCACCGCGATTCTCGGGTCTTTCCCAGCACGTGGAGGCGGCGGCCGCTGCGTCCTGACTGCGGCCGGAGGACGCGCGCCTGGCCCACTCCGGGGCTCTCCACGACTCGCACGAACCCGAGGACGCTCCCGCAAGCTCAGCCATCCACCTTCTGCCCCTCGTCAAACTCGCCTCCCAGAGCCGGACCGGGCTGGAGCAGCCTGGCGAACCACGGAGCTGGTGGAAAGTTAGTCTTAGAGCTGCAAAGCCCCCTCCTCTGGACTGCAACCCACACCCCGGACCAATGCAACCACAGTGCTCCGAGGCTCCTGGTCCCCGCGGACCCCACCCAGCCATCTACCTGCTTCCGCGGCGCGCCCAGGGCTCGGGCCAGCCAGTCGCACGGTCCTGTGTCACGGAGCTGGAGAGGCTTCAGGGCCCCCGGCAGGAGCGGGAGCTGCGAACGGCCCCGAGCCGGTAGCCGGCTCCGGGCTCTGAAAGCGAGTGAGCGAGCAGGAGGCTGGAGCCGCTGCGACTGCTGCCTCGGCAGCCCCCACCCCCTGCGTCCCTCGGCCCCTCCCTCTTCCCTCCCCCCTGAGCTCTCCCTCCTCCTCCCACCTCCTTCTTCCCTCTTTGGTCCTTTCAGACCCTGCGATAGCGCGCATTTGCTCGCTCTTTTTTCTGGCTTTCTCTCTGCCGGTTGCCTTCTTTTATTCAATCGGTTCTCTTCTCACTTCCCTACTCTGCATCCATCCCTTCTCGTTCTTTTACCATTTTTTTCTTCCTCTCCCTCTTTTCTGTATTTCTCTTCCTTGTACACCCTCGAATTTCTCCTCTTTCTCTTCCCTTCTCCCCCTTTTTCCTCCTGTTGGATGCGAGTGGCCTCCGCACCTATTCTGCCTAGAAGCTCCGGATCGGGGCGCCAGCCAGGATCGAAAGGAACCAAGAATATCTCCAAACTGCTGAGGACAGAGACCCAAGAAAGGCAAGACAAGCAAAGAACTCAAAAAGCAGAACCAGCTGCTCTGAGCCACACCTGGTGACATTGAGGTCCCAGAGCAAGAACTTGCCATGCTGTGGTCAACTCCAAAGGCTGGTCTTAGACCAGCTCTGCTTCCTGCAGCCTGGGACAAGGCTTAAAACCGAAGTGGGGGGGGGTGCATGTTAATGACAGGGTGCCAGAGGCCTGTCACTGCACATCAGAGCCACCTGGCAGACTTCAGTCTGCCAGGACACCTTAGACTACAACACTCCTAGTGGGTCTTGGCCAGGCAATGGGAATACCTGCCCACTGAGAGTGTCCCAGGAAACCCCTTTACTCTCTACTCCTCTCCAAGATGTGAGGGGCTCACTCTTGCTTCCCAGCTTTCCAGAAAAGGAGTGATGGGGTGTCTCTTTCTTCCCTTGAACTCAAACCCATGTGGAGAGTTCCATACTTGGGGAAAGGTGGCCTGCACCTGGAGGAAGGATTTTGTCAGTAAAGCAGGCATATTGTATGTGGCTTTGGGACAAGCCACAGACTCCTATGCAGTCTGAGGGACCAGCTCTTTCCCCAGGAGGGTCAGCTGCCATCTGCCCTTTCAGCGCAGTGGTGCTCAGAGAAGAGAGAGGAAACCTCTTTTTCCCATTGGCCCACAACAGGCCAATGGGACAGTCCTGCTCTGGAAGGACCAGATCAGGCCTCCAAGCCTGGTTTCAACTGCTGAGCTCCTCCCACCCAAGCCCCCAACACCCCCCCCCCGTGGCACCAGTGTGAGAAGACATCTTTCTATCTTGGTGTTTCAGGCCCCACAAAACTCCACACAAACACCCCCAGCAGTTCCTTGCCTTGGTATATCAAATCAAGCAGACAGCCGATGCCGGGCTTGTTATTCACAATATAGAGACAGAGCTTTGTGGTGATGCCTGAGACTAGGGTGAGGCACTTAGCCAACACCCCTGCATTCTCACCCCTCTTCAGAGTGAGTTCCCCCTTAAATTGCACCCCAGAAACTTTCTGCCCCCTCTCTAGTGCTGGCCCTCCTATGTGGGGCCCACTATCAGGCTGATACATTCAGTTCCCCATCTGACAGTACAGAGACTGAATTAGACATTTAAAGAGTCCCCAACTCCACAGCTCCACAGGGTGTGGGTCTCACACTGGGAGGCCAGCTCCACTCACTGTGACACTGGAAAAATCACTTAATCCCTCTAGTTTCCCTGTAAAAGGGCAACACTAACAGTACCACAGCCCTGTGAGGATATTCCAAAGCCCAGTTTCTGTTGTGGATGATGGCACTTGGCCACTGTCTGCAGCTAATATTAACTTAACTAAGATTAAACTAGACTTTGCATGGCCTCCTCTCCACATTCATTCTTGGGTTCTGAGCCCCACCTCTACCCTGCCTCTCACCCCTGCTTCTGTGTGGTAGCTACCCATTTCTAAGTGGGTTCATGGATTCATGGAGGTGGTTGGGTCTTTCTGGATAACTATTGTACTCAAAAGAAACACAAAGCAGGCAGCCCTGCCCTCTCATCTCTCTGCTGCACTCACTTACTGCCAGGCAGGAATTTTGTGTCTAAGGATTGCTGGGGAAGGGGGGTGGGGTGCCTGGTTTTCTGCCATACTCTAAAAAGCTGCACGGATCTATAAAGCTGGGCCTTCCCTGCCCAGATGGCATGCCTCCAAGAACACATGTCACAACAGAGCCAGAAGCACTTTTAGCAAACATCTCTGGGAGTCAGCTCGGGGTCTGCCGGAACCCACAATCTATCATTCACTTGCCAGGAGAGCGTGCTTGCAGGAGGCCCCTGCTAGAGGCATTACAAGGCTTGGCCTGGTCCAACTTCTGTAAGTTTATTTGGGAAGTTGTAACATCTAAGACTATGCTACTCACCTAAGGTAAAATCTGAAACAAAAGTCCACCTGCCACCCAAAAGCTCACACTCCCAGGATGCCCTTTAACCTCTAATGTAAAGATGACCTTGAACTTCTGATCCTTTTGCCTCCACCTTCCAAGTGCTAGGACTACAGGTGTATGACACTATGCCGGGTTTTGCACAGTGCTGGGGATCAAACCCAGGACTTAATTCATGTTAGGCGAAGCGCTCTACCAACTGAGCTACACCCCTAGCAGATACATACACACAGTAGCTAAATACCTCCATAGAAGTTATATTCTACCTGGGGAAGGAGGAAAAGGAGACTACTATTAGCTGACTGAGAGACCTGGAGTTGGACCCCAAACTCAAATCTTTGTGCTATCATTCGTCCTCTACAGGCCGACAAGGACATGCCTTTCTGACTAAACAGTAGAGGAAGGGAAGAGGCCAAAACTCTTATGGCCAAGCTGGGATGAGTCCTCCTTCTTGGAAATAAATCCCACAAGACAGGGGTGCCCAGGGCTCAGAAAGGGGGTGCTGTACCTTTTCCTAACTGAGGTGGCCCCTCAAGCCTTCCCTCTCTCATGTCTCCTTTCCTTTCCTAAAGAGACGCTCTCAAAGCCCCAAGAGAGAACCCACTGAGGACGCTCAGATGTGTGTAATATTAGTTTAAGATGTGTTATATTTATTTACGCTGTAGAATATTTGTTTAATGTTGCATTCTTTTATGCTGCATTTGTTTAACTCTGTAAAGCTGTGTTACTTGGCCTGTCTAAAACACCTGATGGATCTGATAAAGAGCTGAATGGCCAATAGCTAGGCAGCAGAGGGCTAGGCAGGACTACCAGGCAGAGAATATAAATAGGAGAAATCTAGGCTCAAAGAAGAGGAGGGTGAAGAAAAGGCGGAGAGGAAGATGCCAGGGGCCAGTCACACAGCCACACAGCCGCACAGCCACACAGCCAGCCACGGAGTAAGAAGGAAAGAAAGATATATAGAACAAAGAAAGGTAAAAAGCCCAAAGGCAAAATGTAGTTAAAGAGAAATGGGATAATTTAAGTTGGAAAATCTGGCTAGAAACAAGCCAAGCTAAGGCCTGGTATTCATAAGTAAGAATACGTCTCCGTGTATTTATTTGGGAGCTGGGCAGTGGGCCCCCAAAGAGATTAAAAAAAAAAACAAAACAAAACAAAAAAACAAAAAACAAAAAACCAACGACACCCAGAAATGTGTGGGGCTGGCTGGGTAACAGAGGGACTTCAGAACTGTTCAGGACTGTGGACAGTCCTCTGATCTATCACAAAGCCTAACATATGGCCATGCCTCATCAAAAGAATAAGATACTTACAATTTGTTGAGCCAGTGAAATGGCTCAGTGGATAAAGATGCTTGATGTCAAGCCTGGCAACCTGTCATATCCCTGGGACCCACAAAGGCAAGGAGGGAACCAGCTCCTAAAATTTGTTCTTTGACCTCCACGTGTGTGCTGTGGTATATGCACACATACACTAAATAGAAAATGTATTTTTAAAAGTTTAAGATACTTATAACATTAATAAAATGTATACATAATATCACAACAATCCTATAGAGCAAACTTCACCATCTCCCCTTATAGAGGGGAAACTGAGGCTTCAAGAACACAAGTTGCTCAAAGCCACAGAACTAGTAGCAGACCTGAATTGGAGCTCAAGCTTATTTTAAGTCTTCTCAACCCTACAGTGTCTTCTTGCACTTCAAGCGCAGGACCAGGATAAAACCAGCAAAGAGACAAGGGTCAAACCTAAGTAGGTGTTCAGCTCTGAGAAACAGGCATCTGTGGAAGCCACCCTGGGTTATGGAGGATCATAGGACCTGTAGTATCCAAGCCAATTGAGGTACAAAGAAGAAACCAACATACGGGGTCACATGTACCACAACATGTACCAACCAGTAACAACTCAACAACCTACAACAACCCAAAATGCTCACACACATCATGTGATTTTCATACCCACTAAGAAATAGTGAAGGGGGCCAGTAAGATGACTCAATAGATAAAGTGTTTGTGGTCAACCCTGATGACCTGAGTTTAATCTCTGGGACCCACATGGTGGAGGAGAGAACAAATTCCTACATGTTGTCTTCTACACAGGTACTATGGCATGCCCTCTGCCCCCCACACACACACAAATAAATAAATAAATAATGAATCACTTCAGAAAAAGAAACAAGGAGGTGAAAGACCAGAATGAAGCCCAGAGGGAGTGACTCTATGACAGTGGTTCTCAATTCTCAACCTATGGGTCTCAACCCATTTGGGGAACAAATGACTCCTTTCATAGTGGTCACCTAAGTCCATCAGAAAACATAAACATTTACATTATGATTCATAAAAGTAGCAATATTACAATTATGAAGTAGCAATGAAAATTATTTGATGGTTGGGGTCAGCATAATATGGGGAACTGTATTAAAGGGTTGGAGCATTAGGAAGGTTGAAAACCACTGCTCTATAAACTCTCATGAACCTACCACCAATCGAAGGCTTGATTAACTTGCTTGTTTTTATTAAATGGTGTTCAATATTTAATAACTTTGAATATGGATTGAATATTTAATAAGATGGTTGGAGAGTATTTGTGCCAGTCATTTTGAATTGTGACTCACTCTCAGAAACCAGCTATGGATTATTACTTCACATTGTCCTCAGTTTCTTTAGCTATAGGTTATTGAGAAGCCTTGCCAAGGGTTAAAGCTAACCTGTCTGTAAAGTGAGGTCTCAGCCATCCCTGACTGCAAAGCAAGACTCTATTTTAAATGAGAAAAAAAATCTGTAAATAAATAAGTAAGTAACCAAGCATAATGGTGCATGCCTGTAATCTCAACACTCAGGAGGCAGAGGCAGGTGGATCTACAGAGTGAGTTCCAGGGTGCCAGGGCCAGAGAGAGAGAGAGAGAGAGAGAGAGAGAGAATCTAAATACTGAATTTCTTTACAGCCAATTTCTTTTTTTTACAACCAAGTCCATGTCTATCAGAAGAAGAAATGTCCCTGCCCCTGTGAAATGCCCTATTTTCAGACTTCAGTCTTCCTGAAGTCATAGGTGAGCTGGAAACAATGGATGGAGCAAAAATTTGTCTGATACCTGTTTTTCCAAAAGCAGAAACATGATTTCTGAGTCTTCTTCTTTTTTTTTTTTTTTTTTTTTTGAGACAGGGTCTTACTATACAACCCTGGTTAGCCTGGAGTTCTCTACGTAGCCCAGGCTGGCCCCAAACTCACAGCTCTCCCAAGAGCTGCCATTAAAGGTCTGTGCCACCATGCCTGGTGCATCCTGGAGTCATTTTTACAGAAATGAGAATCGGACACAGGTTTGAGAGGCATTTCAGGGATTCTTGTAAGTTGATGGGAGGAGGTGAGACTCTGGACATTGATAAAGGAACTTAAATGTGAGGATTTTACAGTTCACAGGCGTGCCAGTGGCTGTATTAATGGTGCTCTTTGGCTAATAAGTAATTATACAGCATGCTTTGTTAAAGGCAAAGTGAAATCACTGGAAATGGTCCTTATGCCACAGCAGGCTGCAACCCAGCAGGATGCAAACTGCTTACTCACAAAAGAGAGCAAATGCACTCTCCATCAAATTACTTTTCTCGCTGACACACCTCTGTCACACTCCGATTTGCTTTGATTTGAGTTCTGGAGCCAATGTAAATGAACACTGTCTAAAGAATAGTGGTGATCAAAAAACAGTAGGCAGAGAGTGGCCTCTGACTGAGACTGGAGCTCTCTGCTCCTGGCTACTGTTGTCATCTTATTTGCAACCAAAAATTTGAACATCTATACCTCTGAACACTTTCCCGTAGTAGGTCCAGGATCATAGGCTCCTCTGGAGGCCAACATATCTTCCCCATCTTCAATAACCTGTCAACCAGCAAATCCTGCCAGATATCCACAGCAAGGTACGTCTGCCTAAATCCTCCCATGTTCTGGGTACCCTGTTTTTACCTGTGTTCTTCTTGGATTTCCTATTCATGCTTTGAAAACACCCGTCTCATCCTTTAAAATTCTGATCATCATTAAGCTTTCCTTGGCCCCTCATCAACCTGTTGACTTATCTGGTTTTTGTTTGTTTGGTTGGTTGGTTGGTTGGTTGGTTTTGTTTTTTCTAGACAGGGTCTCCCTAGCTGTCCTGGAACTCACTCTGTAGACCAGATTGGCCTTGAATTCTCAGAGATCTGCCTGCCTCTGCCTCCTGAGTGCTAGGATTAAAAGCTTGTGCCACCACTGCCCGGTTGACTTATCTGTTTTTAAAACTATTTTATTTTGTGTGTATGGGTGCTTCACCTGCAGGGATGTCCTGTGCCCATGCCATATGTGTGCCTGACACCCAGAGAGGCCAGAAGAGAGCATCAAATCCTCTGGAACTGAAGTTACATGTGGTTGTGAGCCGTCATGTGGGTGCTGGAAATCAAATCCACATCCTCTAGACAAGCAGCCAGTGCTCGTAACTACTGAGTCATCTATCCAGCCCAGTTTACTTTTTTTTACAGTTTATTTTATGTTATTATTTATGTGTATATGCGCATGTGTCTGTGTAAGTATATGTGCAAGGAATGGAATGGGACACATAAAGAGGCCAGAAGAGGGTGTCACATCCCTTGGAGCTGGAGTTAGAGGCATTTGTGAGCTGAATTCCAGTCAAGACTGAGCAGCAAGAGCTCTTAACCGCTGAGCCATCTCTCCAGCCCCCCTTAACTAGAATTTCTCACTGGCATTTATTTGCTTATGGATATATCTGACCCATTGCACTGTCCAGGAAGTCATTTCAATAGCTCCAGTCCCTTGCACAATGCCATACCTAAACACGGATAGATGCATGCATGGGTGGATAAGTGGACGGATACCAGTGGCTGGGAGCATGAAGGGTGAATGCATGCATAGATAGATGTATAAATGGGATGTGTAAGTAAAAGGCACATGGATTTTATTTCTGACTTCCTGGTTGTTTTGCTTTGTTTTGTTTTTTGGGGAAAGGGTTTCTCTATGTAGCCCTGACTGTTCTGGAACTCACTCTGTAGACCATGCTGGCCTTGAACCCAAAGATCCACCTGCCTCTGACTCCCAAAATATGGGATTAAAGGCATGTACCACCACCAGTTTGCATCTGACTTCTTATCCTTTGACAGGGGCTTAAAAAAATATTGGAGGCAAGGTCATCTTATTGTCCTAGAGTCTTATAATGTTTTTTCCTTTTGGTGCTTTTGTTGTTGCTGTTGTTTTTAAGAGAAGATTTTATATAGCCCAGGCTGGCCTTAAAGTCTCCTTGAACTTCTGATTCTTGCCTCCACCTCCCAGGTGCTGTGATTATAAGCGTGTGCCACTATGCCTGGTATTTAGAGGGCTTCGTGCATGCTAAGCAAGCATTCTGCCGACTGAGTTATATCGTCAGCCTCAAGTCATAAGTCAAAGCAATTAGCCATTCCTTTGTTTTGCAGATAAAGGGATTGTCCAATAACACATTTCCATCTGAAAAACACTTAAGAAATTCCTTCTGTGTTCTAGTCTCTCTACTCACTGCCTAGACTCAGAAGCCAAAGCTCTAAGTCAGCGAAGGAGCTTCTGGAAGCAGCGCCTCCTCCAGCACAGCCAGGAATCTCCCTGCAGCCACCAGGAGACTCAGGAAAGCAGTCTCCTTGGGAGGAGATCCAGGAGAATCACAGCTTGATTCCCCAAAGCCTCAAATCCTTAGTGTAAGTACACGGGGTATCAGCTCAATTCTCATGTATAGAGCAATCTGCCCTTCTCTTCTGCAGCCTCCTCTCAGCCTGCCTGCCCTGCTCTGCACTCTCTATCAAGCTGAAAGGATAATGGTCCCTGTGTGCCTGGACAGAAGCTCCACAGGGATGGGGCTGTGTTTTGTCCACCATTATTTATCAGTCTCCAAAGCTCCAGAGACAAAGCAGGCCACAGGTGGATGTTCTTAATGAATGTGCTACTTGATGGGTCCCACTTGGTCTCTACCAGTGATGCCCCCTCTGTTTAGAATGCTTTCCACCCTTCTTTGACCTGGCACTTACTCATCCAGGCAGACTGAGCTCAGGGATGTTGTCCAGGGGAGGTCTTCCTTGAAGCCCCTGGTTGGACTTTATGCTTCCCAGCTCCTGCACTCAGGCCTGGGTTCCCACTGGCCACACATTCTGTGTTTCTCTGGTATGTGTCTGCTCCTTGAACCTCACTTTTAGCATCTTGAAGACAGAGACTGCATGCTATTCATCTTCATACTCTCAGCTCCTTGGCAAGAAGTCTGGAGCAGTAAAGGCACTCTATAAAGATCTGTCAAGTTGAGCTAAACAACCCCAAAGTAGATGCTGATTGGGTCACATGGAGCCTGATTGCTGATTCATTGGTCACTTGGCAAACATTGATGGAGTACCTAGGGTCTGCCAAGTCCTGTCCTGGGTGCTGGAGATCCATTGCTGAGCCACACAAACAGAAATGAAGATTAAGTGAGCATGTGTCAATTACACAACCCAGATCTTTTACTAGGCTAGTTACATGGTGGGGAGAACTCATATGAACACTATTTAAATCTCCAATTTGGGTTGGGGTAACCGGCTCAGTTAATAAAATGCTTGCTATGCAAATTCAAGGGCCAGAGTTCAATCCCCAGCACCCACATTAAAAAGAAAGAAAGAAAGAAAGAGAAAAAGAAAAAGAAAAAGAAAAAGAAAAAGAAAAAACAGGGGCACTTGTAATCCCAGGACTAGGGAAGCAGACACAGGCAGATCCCTGGGACTCGCTGGTCAGCCATCATAGCCAAATAAGAAAGTTCTGGTTAAAAGTGAGAGATTCTGTCTCAAAAAAACAAGATAAAGAGCAACTGAGAAAGATACTTTGGCCTCAAATGCAAATTTGCACGTATGCTAACCCACCCGCCCCCACACACACACAAACATGTAAAGACATACACACAAAAAAATAAACATCAATTTTAACTGTAACTATTAAGTTTAGACAGGTAATGCAGGGTCCCAGATAACTGGTCTCTCTGCCTCAAGTACATAATAGATATGTACTATAGTCTCCTGAGGGATATGTTGGATATATTTATGCAGGGTCGTCTGAAATTCCCTGAGCATTTTAAAAATCTCAATAATTTGCCTAGAAGTGCTCTGCAAACAACATTAAGTATCTCAGGGCTTAGAAAATCCTTCACAATTGCACCAAATGCATTTGTATTTAAGATCCCAAGATAAATAAAAAAATTGAAGTCCAATCAACTTTCAATTTGGTTGAAATTCAATTGAGTTTCATTTAAATGCCATTTATGGACTGCTCTGATCGTCCTCTCCCCAACGTTACATTGAACACACTTTAACGGTTGGCACTGAAGAAAAACAAAGACTAATAAGACATGATCTTGACCTTCAAAGAGCTCCCAGGGTAGTATGAGAGACAGCAACACAGCTGACCTAGTGTCACAGACGATCTTAAAAGATGCTACAAGCTAGGTATCCATACACATGGCACTGTGGGAGCACTAAGGGCCACCATACTCATTCTGCCTGTAGAGGTATTAGGAAAGGGTTGGCAAGGGATAATACCTGGACAGAGCTTGAATCAGCAAGTTTGGTCAACAGTACAAAGCTGGGACAAGACAGAGAGGCAAGTGCCTCACACACAGTGAATGGAGGTAGCAGAGGGAATCCGGGGCAGCGGGGTGCAGCTGGAGCAGATTGTAACTGCAGAGAAAAGAGCAGCAGCAAGACTGCACAGGTGAGCTGGGCTCTGACAGTGAAGGATATTGAATGATAACAAGGTAGGATTTTTATCTAGGAGATAATGGAGAATGTTATTAAAGCTTAAAGGTTTTGAAATTTATGATGCCCTTATGTATATATTATACATAAGGACATACATTATAATACTCTGTCAAAAGTGGATAAAGGCTAATATTACCAGCCTTTATGGAATGTTTACCCTAGTTAGGCAGGCTGTGTGGTAGGCATCTGCTATGCAATGTCACATTTTATCTTCACAACAACCCTAGGAGGGAGATAATCATGATGCCCATTTTACAGATGAGCCAGTGGAGGCACAGGATGGTTAAGCCTCCCCGGGGGTCTACATCAGACCTGAATGCAGACAAGCCTGACCCCAGAGCCCATGCTATTGCTGCAGGTTCTACAAACAAGGAGCACCTTCATGAGTCAGAAGCTCATATCAAAGTTTGGAGGGATGGCTCAGCAGCTAAGCTAAGAACCCAGAGAACTTGGGTTCAGCTTCCAGCATCCATGTTAGGCGGTCCACAGAAGCCTGTAATTTCAGCTCCAGGGGCTCTGACGCCCTCTCCTGGCCTCCTTGGCCACCTGTACTCACCTGCACAAATCCACAAGTATACACATAATTAAAAATAAAAATGTTAAAAAGAGTTTACATCAGTTTTTTTGACAGTATGGATTTAAATAGCAAATGGTTCACATTCTTTAACATAATATGAGATTATTTTAACAAATATCAAATATCAATCTACTCAGAGATGGCTGTATGAGGATGATGGCTGCAGTGTGATTTAGAACAAAGAAAAGGTGAAAGCAGCCAAAATAATCACCATTAGGGGAAGGTTGCTTATAAAGTGATGACATTTAGTGTAACCATTAAGAGGACCATTCAAGGCCTAGGGTGTGGCTCAGCTGGTAGCATACTTGCTTAGCATGCACAAAACCCTGGGTTTCATCCCCAGTACCACATGAACTAGACATAGTGGCACGCACCTGTAATCCTAGCACTCAGGAGATAGGGACAAGCTAAGATGATCATTATAGGGCTGGAGAGATGGCTCAGTTGTTAAGATGGCTCACTGGCTGCTCTTCCAGAGGTCTTAGGTTCAATTCCCAGAACCCACAGGGCCTCTCATAACTGTCTGTAACTCCAGTTCCAAGTGATCCAACACCCTCATCTGGCCTATGAGGACACTCCATTCATGTAGTGTACGAACATACATGCAGGCAAAACACCCATATGAATAAATTTTACATTTTTAAATATTTAAAGATGATCATTGTATAGAATAGAAAACTGTTTATGTAATCACAGCTTTGACAAAAACATGACAAAAAACAAAATAAAAAGAACTATATAAAATGTGATTGGCAATACTGTCTGTGGTGAAGGGATTAATGATGGTGTTTCCCTTGTATACCCTCCAAATTTTCTATATTTGACCATTTCTTTCTTGACGAAAATACAAAATCCTATGGGTCAGAGGCAAAAGTAGACAAAAGTGCTTGCCACCAAACTTGATGACCTGAGTTCAATCCTCAGAACCATCTATACAGTGGAAAGGGGGTAAGTTGTCCTCTGACCTCCACACATGCACTGTGGCACACACGCCACTCATATCACACACACCACACACCATACACAAATACATACACATCACATACACCACATACACCAAACACACTGCATACATGCACACCGCAACACTACAACCACCACACAGACAAATGCATACACATCACACCACACACACACACACACACACACACACACACACACACACACACACACCACTAAATAAAAAGATGCTTAAAAATTAAACACATGAATGCGCTGGGCATGGTGGCACATGCCTTTAATTCTGGCACTCAGGACGCAGGGCAGTCAGATCTCGTTTTGTTTTGTTTTGTTTTGTTTTGTTTTGTTTTCTGAAGCCAACCTGGTCTACAAATCGAGTTCCAGGATAGCCAGAGTTATTGCACAGAGAAACCCTGTCTCAAAAAAGAAAACAAAAGTACATGAATTAAATCCAACCTTTGAAGTTATGTCAGCTGGGTCAGCCTGAGCAGTGACATATGTATCAGCCAGTCACCTTCCTGCGCTTGGCCCTAGGATGCCTGAAGATCAACATGTTAACTAGGCTGGCACTCTTGGCAATGACATGCAAGGGTCCATGTTCAAATCATTCCATTTAGTCACCATCACTCATAGACCCAAATAAAGCAGACCTTTTTTGTTTTTGTTTTTTTGTTGTTGTTGTTGTTATTGTTGTTTTTGATTTTGAGACAGCATTTCACTGTGTAGCCCTAGCTGTTTTGGAACTTGCTTTGTTCACTAGATTGGCCTCAAATCCACAGATATCCACCTGCCTCTGCCTCCCAGGAGCTGAGACTAAAGGCAAGTAATTAATCTTAAACTAGAAAATGTCTCTCTCAAGCCAGGTATGGCCATGTGTGCCCATAACTCTAGGATTGTAAAGCAGAGACGAGCTAGTCCCAGAGGTCACCAGTCAGTCACTGTAGCTGAAATGCCAAACTTCAAGCTCAGTGGGAAAGCCTGTCTCCAGGGACTGATACAGGGAGTGACAGGAGGGGACTTCCAAGCTCATCCTCTGGTCTCTGAACCTCCCTCACATGCAAATGTGCACAGCCTCTGTTCTCCAAATGTGTTAGTACGTTTGGTTTGTTTGTTTGTATGTATGTATGTTTGGTTGGTTGGTTGGTTGGATGGATGGTTGGTTGGTTGCTTGGATGGATGGTTGGTTGGTTGCTTGGTTGGCTGGTTGGCTGGTTGGCTGGTTGGCTGATTGGTGTGTTGGTTTCTGGTTTTTCGAGACAGGGTTTCTCTGTGTAATAGCTTTGGCTGCCCTGAAACTAGCTCTGTAGTTTCTGAGGTTGACCTCAAACTCACAGAAATCAGCCTGTCTCTGCCTCCCAAGTGCTGGGATTAAATGCTTACACCAACACCACCCAACTAGCACATTTGTTAAGTGCCATCACCGTTGCTCTTTAACCCATCATGGTTAATTCTTCAGGGGCAATGGCAGAGAAGGAGAAGACAAGATCATGCTAGAACTTGGGAGACCTGCTGTCTGGTTAAAAACTGAAACGTATTATCAGATGGCTCGGCCCTCTCCAAGGAATTAGAGTTAAAGCTAATAACCCAATTTGGAATAATTTAAAGCTCTTTTTAGGGAAGTTTTTGACTCAATTGGGTTCATTATGCATGGGTTTAATGTGTAACAATTTGTTCTTGAAAGCTAACATTATTGTTGGCAATAAAGATAGGAAGTAGAAATAAAGTTTCCAATATGTAAAGCAGATTTATTTCTCGTTTTTGTGTGGACCTGTTCTGGGTCTCTGCTTGAGAATCATGCCCAGCTCTGGCAATAGGCTGCTGTCCATGTGGCTGGTTATGATAAATGGCCTGTAATTGTGAATCTGATATTGGTTTTCAATATTGAATTTATCATTCTGTCCTCTTAACAGATATTAAATACTTTTAAGAATTTATCCATTTGCCTGATCCATCCGTGCTTTTTCAATATGTAAAATTTATTATTTTCCTAGTTTTTTGAGATTTTAACAGGCCGACAACATCATTAATAACCCTGAGTAATGGAGCTGACCTCTTCTAAACCTCGTTCCCTTCCACTAATCCAGAACATTCAAATTGAATCAAAATGTATTCAGTTTAGGGGCTTGAACAGAAAAGGACTGTGGCAGAGTGGGGTGTCTGGTCTGAAATGCAACTGCTGCAGGGCTGGCAACAATGTCATAGCTCCACCTCTTCACCTCAAGGCCAGGTCCTCAGGGCTGACAGACGGAGCCAGGCCCCTTGTCTTTGCCTTCACTGCAGCCTCTTCCTTCTCTCCCATTGGACACACTCTGCAGCCTCCTCCCCACAGCTGCCTCAGTTTCTTCTCAGTCGGTGATGGATGATCATAATAACACTGCTTGTCTGGCTCCCTGGCAGACAGTACTCGGTGAATTAATGAAAGCTTGCAGGCTGCACACACAGGGGGCCCCTCCAGGACAACAGGCATCGCTGTCCCTGGAACTCGCATCAAGCTTGGTAGAGAAGGATTTCTTCCTCATGCTGCAACAGAAGGCAGAAAGAAAGCAGGTTTCAGAGCTGGAGATGTGGTTCGGTTGATAGTGTTTGCCTAGCATGCACAAGGCTGGGTCTGTGGGTTCAAACCCCAGCAATTCCTAGACTAATCATGGTGCCACATGTCAACTATCCCAGCCCAAGAGGAGTATCAGGGTTACCCTCAGCTACATAGCCTGAGCTATGTGAGATTCTGTCTCAAATGAGAACAAGGCAGGTAGAAAGAAAAGAAAAACAGACATCAGGCTTTGTGTAAGAGAAACAAGGCTATATGTCACAACACCAGCAAAGCAAGACTCAACGTGATCCGTATGCTTAAGGCCAACTAAGCATGCTGCCACCAAAAGAGCAAGGAGTTAGCTCAAAGTCAGAATTAGGAGCTGGACCTTTGCTGTTCTTGAATCTATTTTTTCATTTGCTGAGTTCAGTGGACACTTCCAAACACAAAGGCATGCTAGCCACCAGTTATGGGGCTCCTCAACACAGATCCTAGAAAGGCATGAAGCCAGAACCAAGAGCACATGGAAAGGAACAAAGGACCTTGTGACAGAACAAAGGAGTGGACAGAGGCAGTCTGGGAGGTCCAGCTGGGTTTCCTGATCTTGTATAAGGGATGGAGAGGCAGCACCTCAGATGACTTCCAGAGAGAGGAGCAGTACCCACTAGTTTGACCTTGAACATTGAAAATCCAGCTTGTTTTCCTCCCCAGAGGTCCAATTTCATATTCCTGCTGCAGCTGATTGACTTTCAGTCCAATGAAAATCAGTTCCCTTGAAAATTTTGCCTATTTAAGGACTATAACCCAAGATCAAACCCATCAGAAAAGTCAGGGCCTGTCAATAGGATCACCAAGAGGTAACAAATTTCCAAAGGGCTCCTGAGTCAAAAAGCAAGTGGCTTCTTTTAAAAACAAAAGCCAAAAGGTCATCTGGTTCCAGATCTGGATCATTAGGCAATGCCTGGTGCACAAACACATGTAAACAGATACATGTATTCACACACACACACACACACACACACACACACACACACACACACACAGAGAGAGAGAGAGAGAGAGAGAGAGAGAGAGAGAGAGAGAGAGAGAGAGAGAGAGATTCATGGAAAATGAGCCTTCTATCAACCCAGACACCTCAAAACCTTACTACCCATCCTGTCTCAATGCCTTTTATATCACTGACTAACCACATCTTGCAGCCCAGCCCTGAGAAACACAGATCATTGTCAACTTTCAGACATTTTCATACCTGGGGACGGTTGTAGGGAGGAATACACACACACACACACACACACACAAAAAAAAAAAAAAAAAAAAAAAAAAAAAAAAACTTATACAATACTGTCTCTGTCCTCAGGAGGACCAGCAATGGCCCTGTGCTTCTAAATCAATTATTGAACACTTATTGCATGCCTGGCACTGTGCCCAATGACACAAAGAACACAGAAATGAGAACCACACCCAGTCCCTTCCCAGGAGCTTACCTCATTCCACATCTTTATTACACTGACCAGAATGGGTCATGTGATGTGTTAGGGTACATGGCAGAGGCAGTAAGTGTAAAGGGTTGGGAAGGATCGATACAGGTAGGAAATGATTGTGGTAAGCCATAAAAGGCATCGTGAGAAAAGAATGGGTAGAGACAGATGTGAGCCAAACTGGGATGCCTGAATGTGGGTGTGGATGTATGTGCTAGGAAGTGCCATCTGTGTGTGTGTGTGTGTGTGTGTGTGTGTGTGTGTGTGTGTGTGTGCGCGCGCGCGCCACAATCAACCTTGATTGTTGTTCCTCAGGTGCTGCCCACCCTTTTCTCTTTTCTTATGAGACAGGATTTCTCACTGACCTGGAACTTGCCAACTAGGCTAGTTGGCTGGCCAGCAAACCCAGGGATCCTTCAGACTCTGCCTCCCCAGTGCTGAAATTGTAAGCTTGCACCAAGATAGTTTGTCTTATGTGTTCTGGGGATCAAATTCAGGTCCTCATGCTTGCAAGGCAGACACTTTACTAAGTAAGCCATCTCTACAGCTCCCGCCTTTTTTTTTTTTTAAGACAAAGTCTCACACCTACAGCCCAGGTTGGCTACTTGAAGTTAACACAGTCCTCCTGCCTCAGCCTCCCAAGTGCTAGGATTATAGATGTAAGCTAACACACTTACTAAGTGTACTTTATTATACATCCTCTCAAATATCTGCCTTCTCTCAGATACTCACCTTTATGAAGAGGGAATGAACAATGGTGACTACCTAACTCCACACTCAGCATCCATTACTACAAGCACTCTCCTCTGCCACTCTGCCAAGTAGACATATCGTGCCCCTTCTATACAAATGGATCCCAGAGGTCAAAGGGTGAGTCAGTCATACAAGCATATATCACCAAATCACTAGCCAAATTGGAATTATCACAGACTCTTGTGAACTTGGAAGCAGACAGGAGAGGTACCAAGAAAGCCACACCAGACCTGGATCTAGGTAGGAAGCTAAGTAGGGGAGGGGAAAGGGCAGCACATTTAGCTGTCATGCTGGCATGGCAAAGCAACAGGGATCACACTGGTTTAGACACAGGCATACTTCCCAGATGACATCCTAGCCCTTACTTGTGCTTTATAGCTGCTCCTTAGGGCAAATCACCAGTCCTGCTGAGGATGCAGGGCTCTGTCATGCAGCAGCTAGAGTCTCCACTGGGCTCCATGTCCTTCATCCTGGCCAAGACTAGCTCAGAGAAGTAGATGCTCAGAGATGGGCCATATCTCGGCTATGTCTTCTTCCAAGGTAGGGAACCCCACCCCCAGAAAGCCAGGAAACCAAATCTCCTCAGTACTTAACTGGATCCTATTTAAGCCAAAATCAATGTAATTAAAATAATAAGAAACAAAACCAAATGTTACCCCCCACTGTACTTAATTATGGACAAGATGAGAAAAAATAAAACTGGTATGGTTTATTGACAAGCCACAGTCCTAAAGTGGGACAAGGAGGGGAGAGGATGAGGGAAAAGAAGGAGGGAGGAAGGAAGAAAGGAAGGGCGGGTGGGAGAGAGGGAGAGGAGGAGGAAAGAAAAGCTAATTAAAACAAAGGCGCAGGCCTGGTGAGATGGCTGTCTCAGCAGATAAGTATACTTCCTGCACAACCACAAGACCCCGGCTAAAGTCCAGACCCATGTAAAGGTGGAAGGAAAGAACCAACTCTACAAGCTGTCTTCTGACCTACACACACACACACACACACACACACACACACACACACACACACACACACACAAACACACCTCAGTCATACATATACATACCTATACACACAATTTTTTTTTATCTAAAAAGCAAAGGTGTCATTACCGCTTCTTTAAAGACCTTATTAGACAAAGGAGTCCGGTCAGTGACCAACGCTCTTGGGGCAGCTCACTCACCTGAACACTGTGTGGAAGATGGAATTTGGGAACCCCTGGTCACGAGGATCCTCCAGGTCCCTCTGGTTGTCTTCCCACAGCTTTCCCAAGCAGAAGAGAGAGCACAGAAAATGCCACAGTCCAGTCTGCTGCACACGGAATCTACCCAGTGCACATTAACGCTTGTCACAAGAAAACCTTAAATCTTTTAAACCCCTTGGCACACCAAAGGGAGGGGGGTCACCACATGACTATTGTACCTGTTGTAACTGTTGTCATAAACAAGTATCCAGAGCCAGCTGGACTCAGCTCTGGAGAGAGACACCAGGTCTCCTTCCTGACTTACGCCCCAGCAGGTGGCCACAGCCTGTCCCCAACCCTCCTAGCCCATGCTGCATTCTCCTTCCTTCTGAAGACTTCAGATCTTCTGGGTTCTACTCCCAGGCTGAGGAGGTGGCTCAGTCAATGAAGTGCTTGTCATGTATGTGTCAGGACTTGAGCTGCATCCCTGCACTCCGTCCCACACATACACCAAGGGCACAGTGATGCACAGTATAATCCCAGTACTGGCAAGGTGGAGACAGGGATTCCTGAAGCTCCCTAGCCAGTCAGGCTAGTCAAATTGGCAAGCCCCAGATTCAGTGAGATACTGTCTCAAAAATACAAGGTAAAGCCTGGCATGTGGTGCATGCCTTAATGCTAGCACTCAGGAGGCAGAAGTAGATGGATCTCAGTGGGCTCAATGATAGTCTGGTCTACATAGCAAGTTCCAGGTCAGTCAGAGATATATAGTGAGATCCTGTCTCAATCAATAAGTGGAGAATTAGCAGGTCAGTGGTGGTGCACATCTTTAATTCTAGTACTTGGGAGGCAGAGGCAGGGGGATCTCTGACTTCAAGGCCAGCCTGGTCTACAAAGTGAGTTCCAGGACAGCCAGGGCTAAACAGAGAAACCCTGTCTCAAAAAAAAAAAAAAAAAAAGTGTAGAGTGGTTGAGGAAGACACCTGATGCCTACTTTTGGCTTTCATACCTATGCACACAAAAGTGCACTGGAACACCCTCACATACACACACAATGGGAACTGAGGATGTAGCTCAGTTCATAAAAAATGTTTGCCTATCATCCATAAGGCCCTGGGTTCAATTCTGAACACACACACACACACACACACACACACACACACACACACACACACACACACACGAGGCATGGTGACACACACCTGCAATCCCAGCATTCAGGAAGGATGGAGAGAGACAGGGAGGGACAGGGAGGGACAGAGGGAACGAAGATCCACACCATAGTCGGTTTTATCCATACAGGACTCTGGAACATGAAAGCATTGGCAGACACCTAAGACATGCACAAGTATTGTCCATCAACTGCAGCTCTTCAGCAAAAGCCTACTTCCCACGACCAAATGGTATTTTCTTACAGCAGCTCTTCAAGATGAATAAAGGCATGGATTTCACCAGAGTAAGTAACTTTTTATAGACGAGGGTGTGTGTGTGTGGGGGGGGGCACTTTCATTGCTTTTGAACCAACAGACTGTCTGAATGCAAATGAGTGAATCACCTTTGAGGTGATTGGCTGTCTGAGCTTCCTTGTCATAACAGAGCAGGCTCAGTGGATGTGACTCTTACCCTCCTGAGTCCTGAGGAGAAGATAAAAGACTAACATTGCCACTAGTGAATAATGAGATGCTGTCTTTATCAGTGAATGTAAGGTCACCACCAAGCCCAGCCAGCACCCCCTTTATGTGTGTTCCATCCACTGCTCTGTATAATGTGAGCCAGCATGCTAGGGGGAACCAGAATGGCCCAGTGTATAAATTAGCCATTTTGAAAGGCTGCATTAAGTCTTTAGGGCCACCAGGGTACCTCTTAACGCATTGATGCCACTCTTCAATAGACACTGGACTCTTTTACATCTGACCTGCATTTTGATGACAATCTGATGGAAGGGGTAGCTAGAAGGACTCTCCAAAGTATATCTGAAACTGGAGTGGGGAGGATGTTGAGTTGCAGCTGCCAACCAATCGTGGACCTGAGCTCCTCCTCAGAGCCACTTCTAAAGTGAGCTGTTAGTTAAATACTAAGTGAGTCAGCCTCAGTTTCCAGAGTGATTTCTCTGTGCCAAGTACACACAAGACTGACTCCCTCCAAAGCTGGAGGAAGGTGTGCTATACGTTGAGAAAGCTCTGTAAGAGGAGGGGGGGGAAACCAGAGCATGTTCTAGAACACTACACAAGATGATCATGGAAAATGATGCTGTTGGTGGGCAGTATTTAAAACATAGCCTCTGGCCTGGAACATGCAGATTTGATTTTCTTGTGGCTACTTGTGTTGTGATTGATGTTGTAACAGGGTCTCATATAGTCCAGGCTGGCCTTCAAACTCTCTATGTAATCAAGGATAGCCTTGGACTCCTTGTGCCTCTGTTTCCCCAGTGTCAAGATTGCAAGCATGCACCACCATGTGCAGTTTTAGGCAGTGCTGGGGGTGGAACTCAGAGCTGTGTGTACACTAGGCAAGCAGTCTACCAATGCCTCTATAGAAGAGAAAACTGGCCTAGAAGTAGCAGAAGAACAAATTTTTTATCTATTTCATTTTTATTTTCAGTTTTCTTTCATTTTGGTTTTTTGAGACAGGGTTTCTCTGTGTAGCCCTGACTGTCCTGGAACTCACTCTGTAGACCAGGCTGGCTCAAAATCAGAGATCCATCTGCTTCTGCCTCTAGAGTGCTAGGATTAAAGGCGTGCGCCACCACTGCCAGGCATATTTTCAGTTTTCTTGAAGCAGGGTCTCACATAGCCCAGGCAGGTTGGGCTTGAGCTATGCCCTGGACCCTGTGGCTGGCTCAGCAAACCATGACCATATGCTCGGCGCCAAGACACATAGGCTAAGTGGCCCTGTAAGCAAGCACCTTCTCTCTTCTACAGAATAACAGAGGTTTGAGAGTCAGTGTTGGGGAAGGGCTGTGATGGGCTCTGTCCTCAAGGAACCTTCAAATGATTCAGGGGTGATTATGAAACGGCTCTACTTGGCATACTCTTTTTTCAGCTCAAGTTCATGGGGGTGGGGAGGACAGCATCACAAGAAAACCTGAAAGGTTCATTTTCAAAGTACAAACACCACATTAATTTACTCAACATGTTTTTACTGAAAACCTATATGCCAGGCATGGCTCTATAATGTGCTATACGTGTGTAAGGAGAAGGCAGCCATGAAGTGGGTTCTGGATCCATCTTTGTGGTCACTACACACAGACACTTAGGGGGGTTATTTCACATTTGCTGGCTCCTTTTCTTCATCTGTAGACTGAGAATAATACTGATAAAACCTAATTCACAGAATTGCCATTCAGATTAGTTCCATAGCCGAGATAGTGTTTAGAACATCATCAGCTCTACCATGAATGTGTAGTTCTCTCTCTCTCTCTCTCTCTCTCTCTCTCTCTCTCTCTCTCTCTCATTTTTAAGTCAGGTTTTGACTATGCAGCCTATACTTATCTTGAAGCTGAAGTCAATATGTAGTAACTCAGGCTGTTTTTGAACTTTAAATTTTCCTGCCTCAGCTTTCCAAGTGCTGGGATTATAAAGTGTGTGACATCACATACAACTTCACATGGTCTTGTCACTCAGAATCTCTAACCAAGTATCTAGACTTCATCCAACTAACTTTCAACTGCCAGAAGTTCAAAGTCTTCTTGACAGGTGGTGAGAGAGCTCAGCACTCCATCCTATAATAGTCATGGGCCATAGAATTTAATGAGATAAAACCACCTGAAGACCTGACTCCAGGGAGGATTGGTCCTTTGTGGACCTCCTTTGGCCACTAGCCAAACAAGAGACCATTACAGTAGCTGGGCAGTGGTGGCCGTGGTGGCGCACGCCTTTAATCCCAGCACCCGGGAGGCAGAGGTGGGCGGATCTCTGTGAGTCAGAGGCTAGCTTGGTCTACAAAGTGAGTTCCAGGACAGCCACAGCGGATAGTGAAGTTTGGATGATGGGCGTAGTCCATTTGGAATCCATTTTGAAAGCAGGATCAGTAGTATCTGCCGAAAGATCAAATATGGGTTAAGAGAGTAACAAAGGTGTCAAGAAAAAAAGAAAGAAAGAAAGAAAGAAAGAGAGAGAGAGAGAGAGAGAGAGAGAGAGAGAAGAAAGGTGTCATGGATGGCTCTGAATTTTTGGCCAAGGCCACTGAATGAGTCAGACATCAAATTGCCATCAGGAACAGGAAACTTGGAGCCTGGTGATCAACTCCTTTTTTCACTCTGCATTCTCTTTAAATTCAGCCACTGTGGGCTTGTGTTTCCTGACCTAGAAGATGAGATCAATGAGACAAGTTTGCTCCACCTTGTAAGGTCCAAGGAGAATCATGGTGTAACAGCAGCTGTCTGGAGTTCTTACCCATGCCCATAGCTGTGGGAAAACCACCCACCTTGCAATCCTGAAATGTCTTTCCAGTCATAGGCCTGTGTGAGTCTGGCTGAAATGATGTGGCCAAGTCATTTCACCTGGCTTTGTCTGTGTCTGTATCTGTGAAGGCAGCCCATAGTAAGTTGGCTGCCTATGCCAGACATGCTTGTGAAACTCCATCACCAAAAAAACGAACACATTCTTGAAAAGGTATATAGCATGTCAAATGAAAGATGTCATTATTGTCCCAGCAATTACAGACCTGACATCTAGGTGAGGGGAGGAGCAGTAAGAACAGGATGGGACCCATTGGCATCCACCCTTCCCAGGAGTTCTAGCTGGGCTTAGGTATAGCCTGGAGGGACACCATTGACAGCTGCTATAAAGCACAACCCTTTCTCCAGAAAGGCAATCATTCACATGGCACCAGATTTGGTGACTTATACAGACACAAACTTATATTTGCAGACTCAGAGGGAAAATGTTTTGTTATTGGATTTTATTTATTTATTTATCTATTTATCTATTTATTTATTTATTTATTATGCACTAAAAAGCTAAAGGGTAAAATGCAGCAACCACATCGTGGATGGAAAGAAACATCAGGCACCAAGCAATCTGGGTCCAGGTCAGGGCTCTGGAATCCAGGGCAGGGATGGTAAGACAAGAACTCTAGCATCCTGCTGACCACAGAGAGCCTTGGTCTCAAGGTGTCATCTGAGAGACACCCACACACCAAATAGCCTGGTATTCCATTTATTCTCTGCAGAGGATTAAAAAAAAACATGTAATGCTAGCACAGCTATGAGCTTGGGTTCTAAGAGAGGGTAGAGTCACCACTTTAAACACTCAACCACCCCCTTCAGGCAGAAGAAGCCCGTGTGCACTAAAGACAGAAGCAGCCCTCGCTTTCAAAGAGTGCTTCTGTTTTCATTATCATTTAAGGCTGTACTCAGTGTTGAACAATAATAAGAAACTGGCACGGGGGAGGGGAGATGCACCCAAATCAGAGGCATACACAATAAAAATGCTATTATGGACTTTTGTGAATATAAATAGTTTTTAAAATGAGGCTGCTAAGACTGGCATCTTAGATGCTACCTGGAAAAGAGTTCGGGTTACATATTCCAGCATTTGCACTGGTCACCAGGTTCAGCTGGATACTGCAAATTGAGCTGGCTAATTCTTTTGCAATGAATATCAAATGCAGTCTGGTGGTGGGGCAAAGAAAGGAGATGTGGATTGAAGTGAAGGGCAGATAAAGGGCAGAGGAAAGGGGCTTGGAGTGCCAGGAGGGAAAATTGAAGAGGACAAAAGAGTAAGAATAAAATGGAGCCAGAACTGTTTCCCGGGAGCCCTGACAAACTGGCTGTCCCTCAGTGGACCTAAAGGTGATGTTCCACTACCTGGCTAGCTCAGTCCATAGAGCATGGGATTCTTAATCCCAGTGTTGTGGGTTCAAGCCACAATTGGTGTCTGCCTTTGTCTGGGTGGGTTTATGCATTCAACTCAAATTCATGGTGCTGGATAGTTAGCTCAGTGATTAAGAGCACTTGTTGTTGTTACAAAGGACCCAGGTTCAATTCCCCGCACCCACTTAGAGGCTCACCACCTCTAACCAGGCAGACACCAGGCAGACTTGTAGCAAAAGACCTACATATCGGTGAAACACTCATACACATAATCACTCATACACATAAAGTAATAAAAATAATATGTAAAAGAAAAAAATTTAAATTGTTTTCCAGCCTTGACTACAGAGCAAGTTCTAGGACAGCCAGGGCTACATAGAGAAACCCTGTTTCAAAAAAACAAAACAAAAACAAACTTTTTTTAAAGATGAGCTTCATAGGATGGTCTTAACCACAATCCTGAGTGCCTGAGGCACCAATTTCCTTTCCCTTCATTCTAGTGAAAGAATTGCAATAATTAATGTGTACTCAACAGAAACAGAATAATTTCAGTGTTGCTGCTTCCATTAAGATTGTTAATCATATTACAAGCCCATGAGCTCCAACTTACTAAGGGGCCCCACAGAAAAGCAGCACACTAAGGAACTCTGCTGTGGAGGTCACAGGTCCACAGAGCAATGTAAATCAAGCCTGAGGAGGGACTTCATCAAATGGAGAGTGTGAACACAGGATGTAGGAATCAGAGTAAGTTGAGAATCCATTGGGCTGTCTCAGTGGGTAAGGGTATCTGCAGCCAAGCCTGAGGACCTGAGTTCAATCACCGGGAACCCACATGATGGGAGAAGAGATCAGATTCCCAAAAAACAATTGTCCCCTGATAGCTACACATGTATGTATGTGTTCCATACTCCAAAATAAGTAAATATAAAAACTTTTTTAAAAGTAGGTTGAACCCAGAGAGCCAAGTCAGCCAAGGGTGGAAACACGGCTAGAATAACCTCTATGCATCTTTTAAATCAAGACACAAAACACCTGCTCAAAACACCTAGACCAGGGTGTGAGGTGGGTGGTCTTGGGTCCCCAAGACCAGCAGACTAGCAGTTGGAGGAGGCATAGGAGAATTGGAAGTCTGCCGAGGGAATTTTACCATCTTCATCGGTCCTATCACCTACTGGTACTGGGTCCTCAAGGTCTGAGTAAGAGATGAATAGTGAGAACCAGGAGCCCTTGAGTAGGACTTTGTTTCTTCTTGCCTTGGCTGTTTGGCCACTGGTGCTAGCGCTGTCCAAGTGTCTGGCTCCAAATGCAGAGCCATCCCTACACTGTGCCACGTACTCATCCCCTATTGTGTCCAGACCTCTACTTCCACCCTGCACTCCCCACCCCCACCTCTCCTTTTCAAGCCCCTTGAACCATTCCTTCTTCATAGGTTCTTTCATCTGTCCAAGTCACCATGATGTAACCTCTAGATTGGTCCCCTAAGACATTATTTGGACCACACCATTCCTCTGCTCAGAAACTTCCAGGGTTTAAGGGGCTGCAACTGGCAAAGTCAAATAGTTGTAGCTTCCAGTCCCTTTGGAAGCTCACAACATAGCATCACATGCTCCAGAGTCCTGACACAAGGCTACAGGATTTGGTCTTGTTTTGGCCCTTTCTTGCTGTTCTCTCATTCTTCCTTTTGGAATCAGGGATGATTAGCCTGAACCAATGTATGTTGGAAATATGTAATTCAAGACTTTTGCTGTTTTATTTTGTTTTGAGACAAGATTGAATGTAGCCTAGCCTGGGCTCCAACTCGTTATGAAGTCAAGGATGAACCTTGAACTCCTGATTCTCCTGCCTTTTCCTCCAAAATGCTGGGGTTATAGACATGTGCCACCACCCTGGTGCTAAAGATCAAACCCAGGGCTTTGTATATGTTAACAAGCACTCTACCAGTCGACCAGTCGAACTACATCCCCAACCCCTGTAACTTGTTTTTTATTTTATAGGACTCAGAGTTTGCCTGGTATCTTAGGTTGTTTTTTGTTTGTTTGTTTGTTTTTTTCTGTGACAAAACACCACGACCAAAAGCAAGTTGAGGAAAAATGGGGTCATTTTATCCTACAGCCTGCAGTCCATCATCCAGAGAAGTCAGGGCAGGAACTGATGCAGAGGCCATGGACAAGTGCTTTTTGTTGGCTTATTCCTCATGACTTGCTCATCTTGCTTTTTCCCCCTCCCCTCGAGACATGTTTTTTTCTGTGTAATCTTGGTTATAATGCCACTCGCTCTGTAGACCAGGCTGGCCTCTAACTCAGAGATCTGCCTGCCTCTGCCTCCCAAGTGCTGGAATTAAAGGCTTGTGCCACCAACGCCCAAATGTCGTTTTCTTATGCCAACCAGGACCACCTGCTCAGGGATAGCACTACCCACAATGGACTGAGCCCTCCCAAATCAATCAATGATTAAGAAAATGCCATACAGGCTTGCCCACAAAGGCATTTTTCTCAATTATGGCTGCCTCTTCTCAGAAAACTTCAGTTTGTGTCAATTTGGCAAAACAAAACAACCAGGTCACCCCGTGTCTTAGAGAAGGCATGGCTTTTGAGTCACACTGGAATTGTTAAGGCAGTGGAGGTGATTTGGGGATCAAGGGAAGAATGCTATTGTTTGAACAAGGAACTTCCCCAACAGACCCAAGTATTGTCCAGCTTTACTGACAACTGGTAGGCTTTAGAGAAGCCGTAGGCTCCTGAGGACTCTGCCCTAACCACTGCATTAGTCCCTTAATGGATTCATAACATAATGGCACTATTGAGGGATGATAGACAGTCAGACGTCGGGCCTGCCTGGAGAAAGGATGCCACTGGGGGTGTGCCCTTCAGGATCTATCTCTTGCCTTGACCTCTTCCCATATTCCCCTTTTCTTTGCCTCCTGGCTTCCATGATGTGATTGATAACCCCCCAAACCGTGAGCCAATATAAATCTTTGTTTTCCTCCCAATAAATGATATTCTTCCTAGGGTTCTCCACTGACAAGGACAAAGCCCAGACTTGGTGTACTGTCAATGGAGACTCCCCAATCCTGCCTTGAACTTCCTAACCTGCTTCCTGTCACAGCCCAAGCCATGTTCCATATTCCCAGTGTCACATAACCGCTAATACTTCTCTACTCTGCCTGGATAGATTCATGTCAGCCATGACCTCTGCTGCTCAGCCATCAGGCACCTAAAGTGCTTTTTCTCATATAAGTGTACAGACAGATGTAGAATCCCTGCCATAAACTGGCAGTTACTTCTCCCCACACGCAACCCCTTGTCTACCTTACATAGTGTGGTGCCACTGTTGAACATCTTTTCTCTGCGTATCTATCCATGTACTCATTAAGCTGAAAGTCCTTCCATGT
The DNA here is from genome assembly GCF_003668045.3 of Cricetulus griseus. NCBI lineage: Eukaryota > Metazoa > Chordata > Mammalia > Rodentia > Cricetidae > Cricetulus > Cricetulus griseus. The sequence continues at coordinate 175,977,907 of NC_048597.1, read as the reverse complement.
GCGGGCATATGTGCAGCTTTGCATGTGTGTATGTTTGTGGAGGTTAAAGGTCAATTTGAAGAATCTCCCTCCTTATTGCTCTCCACTGTATTCTTTGAAACAGGTCTCTTGCCGGGCATTGGTGGCGCACGCCTTTAATCCCAGCACTCGGGAGGCAAAGGCAGGTGGATCTCTGTGAGTTCGAGACCAGTCTGGTCTACAAGAGTGAGTTCCAGGATAGGCGTCAAAGCCACAGAGAAACCCTGTCTCGGAAAACAAAAACAAAAACAAAAACAAAAACAAAAAAGAAACAGGTCTCTCATTGCACCTGAAATTTGCTATTTCAGAGACTTGGCTAGACAGGAAGACCTTGGGATCTACTTGTTTCCATGTCCCCTGAAACAAGTGCTGGGGTGACAGGTGTGTGCCACCACACTTGGCTTTTATTTATGTTCCTGGGATCCTAACTCAGATCCCTAAACTTACATGGTATCTTAGAGTTTCTATTGCTGTGAAGAGACACCATGACCGTGGCAATTCTTATAAAGGAAAACATTTAATTAGGGTGGCTCACTTACAATTCAGAGGTTCAGCCCATTATCATCATGACAGGGAGCATGGCAGCGTGCAGGCAGACATGGTGCGGGCTACATCTTGATCACAAGGCAATAGGAAATGGTCAGAGACATTGGGTGGTATCTTAAGCATAGGAAACCTCAAAGACCACTCCCACAGTGACACACTTCCTCCAACAAGGCAATACCTACTCCAACAAAGCCACACCTCCTAATAGTGCCACTTCCTGTGAGCTTATGGGGGCCAATTACATTCAGACTACCACACGTGGCAAGCACTTAACTGATGGATCCATTCCCCTATCCCTACTTGATAATTTTTATTGATAATTTTTAATGTGTCTTATCCTAGATTCCTGAATGGTTTTTCAGTTAGGGGAGTCTGGAGAAAAAAATTACATATTTTCATTAAACTTTTATAAACTTATTTTGGGGGTATAGACTATATCAAAGCACATATATAGAGGTCAGAGGACAGCTTGCAGGAGTCTGTTCTCTTCTTCACCACATGGTTTCCAAGGAATTGAACTTGGATGGCTAAACTTGGTCACGGCTGTCTTTACCTGCTAAACCGCATCTCTGGCCCATATATATATGGTGTCTCTTAACCCCAGGTCTTGACATTATTATGTCACCAATTCCCATCCTCCAGTCTCCATCTCTCAAGAGCTGGGATTAGAGGAATGTACCACCAGGCCAGGCTAAAAACATTCTTCACTGACCTCTGAGAAGGAAGCCTCCAGACCCAGTTGGGACAGCATTCTCTAAACCCAAGGCAATCAAGTGTTCTGTAGCCTCTGACCTCCACTATTCAACTCAGATTAAAAATTCAAGAGCTTCACCAGAAACACCTGCCACAAGTCACCCCAGCAAAGAAATTTTGCAAAGTCACCAGCTTCTAACCCAGTAAGTTTGAGGGTAACTTTGGCTCATGACATAATCCCTACCACTGGGGCCACGACAGTTTCCAGCCCTAATGAAGTAGAAGCATGTCCACGGCCCCAGGAGGACACACACACACATCCCTGCACACAGACAGAGACAACTTAATAAGCTCTGGTGGGAGTTTGAAACTTCTCTCCCCAATAGCCCGTGGAATTGAATTTCTGCTCTAAGTGCATACGTGGCTATGAGTTTTCCATTACTTGTTTAGGCAGACTATAAAACATTACTGTTAGAGGAGCCGCCAATTTATGAACAGGTTGCAGGTTGCAGGTTTGTTTGTGAGCTATTTGAAACTTTGAATGTGTTCTTCCCTGGAAGCAAGAGTATTTAGGTCTCCCAACAGGAGCCCGCTTAACCCACAAAGTGCTGCACTCTAATGTAAAGAAGCAGTCTTCATTTTCTTCCTGTGGGTTGTGGACTCTGCACAAAGGCCTTCAGTGGCCAAGGTGCAGTGCGAAGGCAGAAGTGGAGACAGGCATGGGAAAATGGGGAGCAACAGACACCATGCTGCACGTTAGCCCATCCGGAGGGACAGCCACCATCCAGTCTCTAGTAGATGGATGGCTGCCACAGGGGACAACAGGCCTAATGTACCAATCAGGGAAAGCCAAAACCACAGATTTGTAAGTGAAAAGAGTTGGTGACTAATTGCAAAATTTTTTCAACACAGGGATGATGAAACAAGACACATCACCCATGCTCAATGATGGTCCTGGGTGGGAAGAAAAGTATTTTTATTTTCACAAGTCAACACCAGAGACGTGTTTCTTCACTTCTGGGGAGGTGGGTGGCTCATCCTGGGCACACATCCCAGGACAAGGTTCTTCTTTGCATGAAGAAGTTCTTGCGTGTGGCTGACAATGACAGCATTGTCGGAGGCTGACAAAGGGCACCAGATTCTGAAACTGTCCCCTTAGGCTCCAAAGCTGACTTTGAGGCTATAACCTCAAATGTATGGAGGCCAGAGGTTACAGTAGAGTATCTTCCTCAGTCTCTTTCTGCCTTGTTTTTTAAAATATTTTTTAGATTATTTATTTTTATGAGTCTGAGTATTTCACCTGCACATATGTATGTGTGCCGTGTACATGGGGGCTGCCTGAGGAGGTCAGAAGGGAGCACCAGATTCCCTGGAACTGGAGTTACAGATGATCATGAGACACTGGGTGGGTGCTAGGAAACAAAGCCAGGTCCTCTGCAAGAGCAGCAAGTAATCTTAACTGCTGAGCCAGCTCTCTGGCCCACCCATCACACATACACTTTATTTTTTTGAGACAAGGTCTCTCACTGAACCTGCAGCTCACTAATTTTGCTAGAATGGATGGCCAGCAACCCCAGAGATCCTGTCTCTGCCTTCCCAGGATGGAAAGTTCAGGTGTGCTGGGGATCCAAACTCAAACCTTCATGTTTGTGTGGCAGACACTTTAGCAGCTGAGCCCTTTAAAGTCTCCTCCACCGATTTCTGATGTGTCACAGCCAGGTGTCTTCAGGGTTTGTAGACCTTAGGACATGCTCGTGTTTTACTTTCATTTAGTGTTAGCATTTATTCTTGTTCTGTGGTTTCTGGTTTGTTGTTGGGAGTGTTTTGTTTGTTTGTTTGTTTGTTTGCTTTTTTGTTTTTTTTTGGGGGGGGGGTTGAGACAGGGTTTCTCTGTAGCTTTGGAGGCTGTCCTGGAACTCGCTGTGCAGACCAGGCTGGTCTCAAACTCACAGAGATCTGCCCTCCTCTGCCTCCCGAGTGCTGGGATTAAAGGCGTGCACCACCAATGCCCTGCGGGAGTGGTTTTTATTTTTTCAAATGGAGTCTACTATGCTGCCAAAGTTGACCTTGATCTTGCTATGCAGCCCAGACTGTCCCAAACTTAACATCTCCCTGCCTCTGCCTTCTGAATGCCAGAATCACAGGCATGTGCCAACATGCCCAGCTCTGTTTTATCTAGTTATAAATGTGATGTGGGTTCACTATAGCAAGTTTAGAATTCCCCCTAAAGTAATCACCATTAATGACTTCTTTTTTCATTTTTGCTGTTGCTGTTTTGTTTTGTTTTTTGAGACAGGGTTTCTCTGTATAGCCCTGGTTGTCCTGGAATTTACTCCATAGACCAGGATGGCCTCAAATTCACAGAGATCTGTCTGCATCTTCCTTCTGAGTGCTAATTTTTTTTTTTTTTACACTGTGCGAGCACAGTGAATTAAATGATACCTCATACATATGTGCCCCTGTCCTTATCTCTGGATTCTGGGGCTATGTTCTAATATAAGCAAAGGTCTTGGCAGATACATTTGAGATGAAGTGAGTATGGGTTTTCCTGGCAGGTTCAAATTGCTAACAGAATGTCTTTACAAAGTACAGACATATGAGCTGGGGACATGGCTTAGTGGGTAAAGGACACTTGCTGCACAAGCATGAGGACCTGAGTTCAAATCCCGAGCATTCATATAAAAGCTGAGTATGGATGAATGCCTGTAAACCTAGCACTAAAAAGAAGGGGAGACAGGAAAATAGGAATGCTGCATACCAGGGTTGTTTTGGTTTTTACATGGGGTCTAGGGATCGAACTCAGGACCTTGTGTTTGCAAGGCAAGCTCTTTCCTGACTAAGCCATCTCCTCAACCCTCAGTAGCAGAATTCTGAATTATATGAAATGTGTTTGGAACACTTGGTCTCTATGGAGCCACACAGACAAGCTCTACCTTTTCAGTGCATTGTTCACACCTTGTCCTTGGAAAGTTGTTTGCAGAATTTCCCCTAAGTCCACATTTGGCCTGGAGGAGAGGTTAAGTCTAAAGTGCCTCCCATGCTGGGAGAAGTACCTAGACATTCCCACTCCACTCCTCCTCAGCAGAACCACTTCTGTCACCATTCCATCTTCCTGGAGCCTTTGGAAAGGGTCCTGCCAGACTTTGGATTTCTGGTCTCCAGAACTATGACAGAATAACACAGCAGTCCTAAGAAACAAATCCAAACACATACACACACACACACACACACACACACACACACACACACACACACACACCTGTGGCAGTCAGCTTTTCATCACTGTGACAAATTCCCAAGAAAAATAACTCAGACAGCAAGAGTGATTTGGGCTCACGGTTTCAGCCCATGGTTGGCTGACCCCATCCATGTTTCTGGCCTGAGGTAAAGATGAAGGCCAAAGTGGTGTGAGGGAGCAGATTGGAGTCTACAGTTACTTTTCTGCAGTTGTGACCAAATATGCTGACAAAAGCAACCTAAGGGAGAAAGGGTTTGTTTGAGCTCACAGCAGGGCAGGGAAGTCATGCTGGCCAGAGCACTAGGTTGCTGGTCACACTGTATTTGCAGTCAGGAAGCAGGGGATGATGAGTGATGAGTGATAATGAGTCACTTTCTTCCTTTCATTCAGTCCAGGATTCCACTCCACAAAATGGAGGAGCCCAGAGGTAAGGTAGGCCATCTCAGCTCAGTTAATCTAACCTACACAATCCCTCACAGGCATGCCAAAGCCTTGTCCCCTGCAGATTCTAGAGCCTAGCTAGTTGACAACAAAACCAACAGTCACAGATTAATTCATTCCCTCAATGCATGGCCCCCTTTTAATTTTTTTTTTTTTTTTTTTTTTTTTTTTTTTTTTTTTTTTTTTTTGGTTTTTCAAGACAGGGTTTCTCTGTGGCTTTGGAGGCTGTCCAGAAATTAGCTCTTGTAGACCAGGCTGGTCTCGAACTCACAGAGATCTGCCTGCCTCTGCCTCCCGAGTGCTGGGATTAAAGGCGTGCGCCACCAACACCCGGCTCCCTTTTAATTCTTAAAAATATTTTTATTGCCGTGTTGGTGGCACCCACCTTTAATCCCAGTACTTGGGGAGGCAGAGACAAGCAGATCTCTGAGTTTGAGGCCAACCTGGTCTACAGAGTGAGTTCCAGGACAGCCATAACTACAGAGAGAAACCCTGTCTCAAAACACACACCCCAAAATTTTTATTTGTGTTTGTGTTTATGCTACCTGTGTGGGTGCCCAGAGGAGGTAGAAGGTATTGGATCTCCTGGAGCTGGAGTTATAGCAAGTTTCTAGCTGCCCAAATTGGGTGCTGAGAAGTGAACTCCACTCTTCTGGAAGAGCAGTAGTTGCTCGTAGCCTCTTCATGCCCACTTTGTTCTTTTTTATGTTAACTATTTCTTGAGGACACATCTGAACATGAAGATCAGCCTTTTCCCTCTTTGTGAGTTCAGCATATTCTATGAATGTGCTCTGTCACTGTTTCCAGGGAATCTAAATGAACTGCAAGGATAAGCTGGAGTTGGCCCTTTTCACTTGGCTACAATTGGAGTCATTGTGTATCTATGGATAGACATAGATAGATAGATAGATAGATAGATAGACAGACAGACAGATAGATAGATAGACAGACACACAGATAAACAGACAGACAGATGATACCGATATATTTGAGATGTTGCTACTGCTCCACCATGTCTGGCTTTCTACTTTCTGCCTTGGAATTGAGAGTGACTGAGTGACTGCGTTGACTAGTGATGTGTGGAAAGAATTCCTGGTGTTCTTCAGCACTGCAAGCTTCAGGAAGTGGTATCCAACCTGTGTCATTCTTTTCCCTGAAATACAGAAGGACTTCTGTCTGCCTACTCTCCTGGTGAGTGTGACAGGTAGACTAAGGAGACTGATGGTTTCACTGAGGAATCTACCCGTGTTGTTGGATCCACAAAAATTTGAGGGACTTTTGTTACTGTAGCACTTCCTAGACAACCATTGGAATATACAATACTTATCTCACATCACATGTTCCTGTTCTTTTAAAAAGGAGACATTACTATTTTCCAAAGCAATTCCACTCATCCATATACTTCCAATAGAAAACAGCATGATGGTACACACTCATAATCTCAGTACTCTGGAGGCAGGGGCAGGTTGGGCTACATAGCAGGTTCTAAGCCAGCCAGGATATATAGCAGAGGATTTTCTCAAAAACAGGGTATTCTTATTTCAACTAGAATTCAAAGTATGTCCACCCCCAAATAGTCACAAAAATGCTTATAATAGTATTATGCATAATAGTGGAAAAGTGGGATTTTTTCAAAACATCCATCATCTGATAAATGAATAAAGCATGATTTATCGATAAAATGAAATGCTATTCAACAACTTTTAAAAATAAAATTGATGACATATGCTATGATATGACATGGCTAGACCTTTAAAACATTACACTAGGAGTTGGGTGTGTGGCTTAGTGGCAGAGCACTTGCCTAGAATGCACAAGACCATGGGCTTAAATGGTCAGCTCTGAAGAAAAAGGAAAATATACTAAGTAAAAAAAAAAAAAAAAAAAAAAAAAAAAAAAAAAAAAAGCAGTCACACAGAAATGCATACTTTTGATTTTATAAAATGTCCAGAATATGCCAGATATAAAGATATAAAGTAAGATTACAGGTTGCTTGGGCAGAAAGCTAAACAGAGAGACCATGTCTCGAAAAACCGAAAAAAAAAAAGGGACTTATTTTTGAGATGACCAAAATGTGTTAAACTTGCGTAAGCTTATTTATGAAGAATTGAGCATATCTGTTAATAAAATAACTCATGAGTTTTATATATATATATACATATATATGTAATTTATAAGTATGTTTATAATTGTACAGGTAATAGAAAAGGTATATAATTATAACAAATGTAATTATTTGTATTTAAATTTAGTTGAATATATTTATAATTATATGCATTTTTATTTCACTCCACTTTGGTTTGGGGGATTAAACCCAGGGCTTTGGACATGCTAAGCAAGTGCTCTACCATTGAGCTACACCCCCAATCCTGAACTGCATCTCTGAAGGAAGTACTATGTGGTCCACGAGTTATATCCATAAAGGTGCTAACAAATTAAATAACTATGGAAAGGAAGCTTAAGTATTGTGAGTGGTTAGTTGTGGCCTGTTTAGTGTTAATCAACTATATTGTATTTAGTTGGTTTTCCTTTTTACAGTTCACCCAGATGATGGACGTAATGGGCCATAGAGAGGAAGCTCCATGTCATCAGGATCATAAATCTCACGCAGTGTTAGCCAATAAGTAGGGGGTGTATGTTGCTGTTAGGTCTGCATCCACTAATGAGAGGCTAGCTTCAGGTTATTGTCTACAGTTTCATATACATTGAAGTAACAGCGCTTCCAAGGCTAAAGACTACCCATTCCCTCTGGCTTCTGGATCAGGTAGGTGCTGGGAGCTTCAGAGAAGGGGAAGTGCTGTTCTGTAGTAGCTGCACTGCCTCAAGCTAATTAAAGAACAATATGTGTAGAACTAGAAGTGTCTTGAAGGCTAAATGGTAAACAGGACAAGATTCTTGTGGTTTCTAGGATCTAATCTGTTTCTCTCGTGGGCAAAAGAGTATGTTTTTAATGATATCCCTTGAAACGTGTGGGGGGAGAAAAGGAAGGAGAGAGGAGGAGGGAGGAGGGAGGAGGGAGGAGGGAGGGAGGGAGGAGGAGGGGGAGGAGGGAGGAGAGAGGAGGGAGGAGAGAGGAGGGAGGAGGGAGGAGGGAGGAGGGAGGAGGGATCCCTGCTTCTTTCCACCTCAACACTGCAGTCAGAGATGGACCCTTCACTGTCTGCCTGCCCACCGCAGCTCCACATGGAAGGTGCACTGCACATGTCCCAGGCTGCTACGCTGGGCTCTATCACTGAAGCCAGATGAAGGAGGACTCAGAGGATGCTGACATCTTAAATTACAAGTCTGATCTTCAATAGATGCCAGACTTCCTTTCACCTGTCACACAGATTCTAAAGGAGGATGTATCCTAATTTGACACAGCTCCCCTCCACTTTGTGAGGAACTGTTGGACAAAACAATTAAGTGTGGCTTTGCTACCCTCCTTGGGGGAGGAGGGGCAGCTCTGTGCAAGGCTCTAGAGTGAAGTCTGAGCCCAGGTGACTCAGCTCTGAAAATGTTCAACCTTTGTTCACTGAGTCATTTCACTAGAAAGAGATTTTTTATTTTATTTTATTTTATTTTTTGGTTTTTTCGAGACAGGGTTTCTCTGTGGCTTTGGAGGCTGTCCTGGAACTAGCTCTTGTAGACCAGGCTGGTCTCGAACTCACAGAGATCCACCTGCCTCTGCATCCCGAGTGCTGGGATTAAAGGCATGCGCCACCAATGCCCAGCTTGAAAGAGATTTTTTAAAAAAATAATTTATTTAACTTTATTTTATATGCATTGGTGTGAAGGTATCAAATCCCCTGGAACTGGAGCTACAAATAATTGTGAACTGCCATGTGGGTGCTGGGAATTGAACCTGGGTCTTCTGGAAGAACAACAATTGCTCTTAATGGCTGAACCATCTCTCCAGCTCCCGAAAGAAATTTTTTAAAAAAAAACATTTTGGTAGACAGAATTCTAAGATAATCCAAGATTCCTGGCCCTTTGGTGTAGACACATTTTATCCCAGTTATTTGTTCAAATGAGAATCTTAGCCTGGTGTGAAGGACCTTTTAAACAAAATTTAGATTCCAAGTGTATGGTGGCCTATGCCTTTAGTCCCAGAGCTCAGGAGGCTGAAGTAGGTGGATCTCTGAGAGTTCAAAGCCACCCCAGACTATATAGAGATCTTGTCTCAGAATAAAAACCAAAAAGTTAAGAATTGTTGTGGAATATATTTTAAGATGTGTTACAAATGGGCTTTGGGAGCTCATTCCCTATGGAGGGATATTCTCTCAGCCTAGATACATGGGGGAGGGCCTAGGTCCTGCCCCAAATGATATGTTAGACTTTTATGATCCCTCATGGGAGGCCTCACTCTCCTGGGGAATGGATGGGGGGTCAGTGGAGGGAATGGGAGAGCAGGAGGGAGAAGGAACATGGATTGGTATATAAAATAAGATTGTTTTTAATTTAAATAAAAATTTATTTTAGGCCTGGAAGTGGTGGCACATGCCTTTAATCCCAGTACTCTTGGTTTTTCAAGACAGGGTAGCTTTGGAGGCTGTCCTGAAACTCAATCTGTAGACCAGACTGGCCTCCAACTCACAGAGATCCACCTGCCTCTGCCTGCTGCCGCTGCCACTGCCCAGAATGTTGCATTCTTTTATGTTACATTTGCTTAGCTCTGTGAAGCTGTGTCTAATAAAGAGCTGAATGGCTAATAGCAAGGCAGGAGAAAGGATAGGTAGGGCCAGCAAACAGAGAGAATAAATAGAAGGAAAAAAAAAGGAAACAAGAGAGAAAAAGGCACAAGATAACAAGAAAAGGAGAGCACTAGGGACCAGCCACACAGTCACACAGTCAGACACGGAATAAAAAGGAAAGAAAAGCATATAGAATAGAGAAAGATAAAAAGCCCAGAAGCAAAAGACAGACAAGATAGGTTAAGAAAAGCTTGCTATGCCGGGCGTTGGTGGTGCATGCCTTTAATCCCAGCATTTGGGAGGCAGAGGCAGGCGGATCTCTGTGAGTTCAAGGCCAGCCTGGTCTCCAGAGCAAGTGCCAGGATAGGCTCCAAAGCTACACAGAGAAACCCTGTCTCGGGGAAAAAAAAAAAAGAAAGAAAGAAAGAAAAAAAGCGGCTAGAAACTAGCCAAACAAAAGCAGTGCATTCATAAGAAAGATTGAGACTCCATGGATGTATTTATTTGATAGCTGGGCGGCAGGCCCCAAAAGAGCAAAGAGCCAAAAAGTAAAAGACACCACCAACAGAGAATAGCTGCCATTTTAAGTTTCAACCCATATTCTCTTGCTTTATAACCTGATATAAAAGTATCCTTTATGTGCCTTTTAATTTGGTTATTAAACAATGAAAATAAGAAGTTTCTATCTTTAATTTATCCCAAACCTAGAGGTTCAGGATCCTGACCAAGTATTCCTTGTTTTCTTTTCCATTTTTCTATAAACCTTCTGTTGTATTTCTATTGATGTCAGAACTCTTAGTCTATTGACACAGATGTAAGATCGGGTTTGTTCACTCCAGCTCAGCCTGTATGCAGTAACAAAATAGAATAAATAGGAGAACTCTGTAGTGAATTTACCCAGTGCAATAATTATTTATTGTGACCTGCTGAAACATTCCAACAAGAAGGGTGAAAACTTAATCTCATCAAAGAAAATCAATCAAAAAAATTAAACCACAACAGCAATGTTTCTATTTTTGAATTATAATTGGCAAGCGAGGTGACTGAATTTTCTTCTACTCTGCCTCAAGACTCAGGATTTTCTTTTTTTCTTTTGCTGGGTTAATCAATGAAGCTTAGCTTCTAATTAATGTTGGAGTATCTGGACCTTCCAGCTCCTTGAACAAAGTATTGTTAAAATACTGACCTGTTTGTTTGCTTGCTTTTGTCTCCAGTAATTGGATACATTTTAACAGCCGTATGTGAAAGGTCAAGGTTTTCACTATCAGATCCTCCGTTGGTCTTGAGGACCTCTATGAACTTGCTTCTTTTTTTCTCCACATTCTTTTCTGCCTGTTTCCATAGCCTCTGTGAGGTGAAGTAACAAGAGGTAAAGAGTGGCTGCTTCTTTCTCTCCCAGACTACTCTCTCACACCCCAGGTCCCATGGAAGGGTCTAGGTGAAGCACTTAATTTGAAAAAGGAAAAAAAAAGAAAAAAAAAATCAATGAAACGGCACCTCCTAGTGGTAGAACATGAGAGTTATCAGGTTACCAGTACAGTGAGACAGTTCTAAGTGTAAAATCATTAGAGCAAGTTAGCAGAACATCTCAGAATAATCATTGCAAAGCAGGTTATTGGGGTTCCTTAAATGTTTCGAATGCCAAAGCAAAGATAAATACTAACCTCCAGCATACAGGAAATGAAATTTTCCCTAATACAAGTAACAAAGTGGAGCCAGGCAGGGATGGCACATGACTTTAGTCCCAGGACTTGTGAGGCAGAGGCAGGTGGATCTCAGTGAGTTCAAGGCCAGCCTTATCTACAAATCAAGTTCCAGGACAGCTAGGACTGTTGCACAGAGAAACCCTGTCTCAAAAGAAAAGAAAAGAAACAAACAAACAAAACAAGTAACAAAGTGGTCACAACAACCATTTGCACCTCACTGCCATGGGATACAAGTGAAAGCCATTGATTCTTTAGACAACTGAGTAATTGTAGACATCCACATGACCTATTAGAACCATTGATTCATTAGCATCAGGACCCAGTATTATTTGTGCAGCTGGGAATATTTTTATAATTTTATGAGATTGCTAAGGATCCAGAAGTTAGATCAATATCTGAGTGGCATTGTCTCCAATTGTGTAACCCTGTCACTAAGCTCCTTGTGGCCTGCCATACAGAATGGGGCCCCACCCTCCAGCTCTCCATGTTTACTAAGTAGAAGGCTGTACGGCTGGGCCACTGCTATGAGCACTCTGCAGCCGGCCCTGCTTAGGTTCAAAGCCGACTTCTCCACTCACTTGGCTGTGGCCTGGGCAGTTGATTCAGTCCTTCCTTCCCCATTTCTTTCCCTGGAAAATATACTTGCCAATAGTAGTGTAGTCAAGGTGGTGTTTTTAGAACTAAATGTGAGAATACAGCAAGTAAAAAACTGGGCATGATGCTGGGTGTTGGTCTACAGATCGAGTGCCAGGATAGGCTCCAAAGCTACACAGAGAAGAAACCCTGTCTCGAAAAAAAACAAAAACAAAACAAAACCTGGGCATGAGGGTGCACACCTGGAAGCTGAAGCAGGGGGGCTGACCTATGGAGGCCCTGGGTTACGGAGACAGCCTTCCCCAATCTGTCCCCCAAAAAAGAAAGAAGAAAGGGAAGAAGAGGAAAAGACACCAAGGTGAAATACAATGACTGGGCTGGAGAGATGGCTTAGAGGTTAAGAGCACTGGCTGCTCTTCCATAGGGCCTGAGTTCAATTCCCAACAACCACATGGTGACTCACTACCATCTCTCTTCTGCCCTACAGGCATACATGCAGACAGAACACTGTGTACACCTCAACTGTCAACTTGATGAGCTCTAGAATCACTGGGGAATGGGGCCTGTGGGACTGTCTGTGAGGGGTTACCTCAGTTAGACTGGCTGAGGTGAAAAGACTCCCTCACTGTTGGCAGCACCGTTACCTGGGCCAGGATCCAGGGCAGAAGCAGTGTACAAGCATTCATCACTCTGATTCCAAACTGTGCACACAAAATGACCAGCTGCCTCACTCTCCTGCCACCCTGCCTTCCCTGCCAGGGTGGATGGTTTCCTGGAACTGTGGACCAAGATAATCCATTCTCCATTAAGATACTTTGTTGGGGTATTTTATTACATTTTACTTCTTTTTTGTTTGTTTGTTTGTTTGTTTGTTTTTTTCGAGACAGGGTTTCTCTGTGGCTTTTTTTTTTTGTGAACATGCACATGCCACCATGTGTGTGCCACAGCACACATGTGAGATCAGGGACAACTTCAACTCAAAAGAGTTTGCTCTCTGCTTATTGGTACTGGGAATCAAACTCGGTTACTCAGGCTTGGCAGCAGGTTCCCTTACCACTAAGCAATGTCACCTGCCCCCTCAGAGTATTTTATCAGAGCAACAGAAAAGAAAGAAAGAAAACAGGAAAAGGAAGAGAGAGAAGGTGCTTAGAACATTTTGTGGCTTCCAGTTACAAGCCAAAAAGCCTCTGCTGTGATTAACTAGTACAACACAGATTGCCCAGTCCTTCAGAGTTGCAAACTTTGGGTTATATTTAACTCTTGGGATCCATACAAGCTATCAACAGTAAATGTTTGATCTAAGCCAAATGGCTGAGAAGCAATCAACAGTAGTGTACTGCTTGAGAGAAGACTGCAGATGAGAACAAAATTTATGCATTCTTACTTGGCATCTTGCTGCATTGTTTATGTTGCAGTAAGCATGTTGTCCTATAGTCAAAATAAATAAATCAATAAGAAGTAAATAGACACAGAATATTTCAAAGTTTTGCTTCTGCAATGCACTTTAATTCTTAGAGCTCATCTTCTGGAATTTCTTTGTACATCTACCATTCTGGGCCTCTCAGCCCTCAGCATAGTTACCTACTCCCTCCCAAGGCTAACCTTGGATGAAGTTTTGATTATGATCCAGTACACACTGGGTTTTATAATCCCAAGGTACATGTGTAAGAAAGCTTGTTGCTAAAGCTGGTCCAAAGTGTAGGCACACTGGTGCTCAGACAGAGGAAGATAGAAGCCATGCACCAGGGAAACGAAGATACGGCAAGAGATTTCCATTGACCAGAGTGCTGGAAGCTGACACAGTGTTCTGCTATCTAGATGGTATACTGTCCATCTGTACTTAGGTTGTCAAGGAAGAAGGAACCAAAGAGAGAAGCAAGCCATCAGATGTCCTGTCCAGTGTGGCTCTGCTACCCCCACAAAGCCAGAACACAACAGAACATGCTGGTTCCCACCAGCTAGAGGACTGTGCAGTTTCGTACAACTGTTGAAATCATCAAACTGCCTCATGGTGTTTAGTATCTGCTAAGGGGTATTTGCTTGTTGTTCTATTTTATTTTTAATTTTTTGAGGCAGGGTTTCTCTGTGTAGCTTTGAAGACTGTCAAAGAACTCACTCTGTAGACCAGGCTGGCCTCAAACTCACAAAGATCCGCCTGCCTCTGCCTCCCGAGTGCTGGGATTAAAGGTGTGTGCCACCACCACCCAGCTTATTTGTCTATTTTAAACACCGTCTTGCAACTATTAGACAAGTTTCTTAGTGTACTCTAACAACTAAACCACATCTCCAGTCGCCTTAATCTCCTGAGAGTATATTTTGGTCATGATAGTTTGCCTTGAACTCTTGAGCTTGCTTTTCCTTCTCTTGCCTGCCAAGTGTTGGGATTCTCATGTGCTCAGACCTGCAAAGGGCTTATTTCTCCAGTATAAGAGTCCACTGGGGCCAGGCATTGGTGGCACACGCCTTTAATCCCAGCACTCGGAAGGCAGAGGCAGGAAGATCTTTGTGAGTTTGAGGCCAGCCTGGTCTCCAGAGCGAGTGCCAGGATAGGCTCCAAAGCTACACAGAGAAACCCTGTCTCGGAAAACCAAAAAAAAAAAAAAAAAAGAGTCCACTGGGAAGCTCTACTCTACAGTCTTTCAGGAAACAAAGTAGATAGGGGCTCTGCCATCTTTACTGCTGGTTTGCCAATGCCCTGGGCTTTGGCATCCAGCTAGTGCAACTATTGGGAAAAGCATGTAGGTGGGGATTGGGTGAGGGAGTATTATGAGCCATCCCAGGAAATGGTGCCATTATATTCTGCCAAATGAAACCCAGACACATGACCACCATCCATCTATCTGTAAGGGAGGCAAGACAACATGGGTCATCAGAGTTCCATCCCCAGGTATCTGTAAGCCTAACACTTAAGAGCTACAGGCAGGATGAATTGTTCAGCTACATGGCAAATTTAAGGCTAACTCAGATACCTGTGATCATCTCATAAATAAATTGTACATTATTGCCCCAATATAAGAAAAGGAGATGTGCAACAGGCATTGGATTACGTCAATTAACTTATTTAATGAGATAGTATCTCACACATCCCAAACTGGTTTCCAACTTACTATATAGACAAAAATGACCTTGAATTTTTTTTAAAGGCTAGTCAGATTTTTTTTTCTTTTATTTATTGGGTATACAGTGTTCTGCCTGCACACCAGAAGAGGGCACCAGATCTCATTATAGATGGTTGTGAGCCACCATGTGGTTGCTGCGAATTGAACTCAGGACCTCCTGAAAGAGCAGCCAGTGCTCTTAACCTCTCAGCCATCTCTCCCACCCAGCACCTCCACCCCCAACCCCCAACCCCCACCCCCTTAAATTTTTTAAATTTATGTGCATTGGTGTTTTGCTTGCATGAGGGTGTCTGATGCCCTGGAACTGGAGTTACAGACAGTTGTGAGCTGCCATGTGGGTGCTGGGACTTGAATGAACCAGGGTCCTCTGGAAGAACAGCCAGTGCTCTTAACCATTAAGCCATCTCTCCAGCAGAGCCTTGCATTTTTGATCCTTTTGTTTCTACTCTCAAGTGATGGGATTGTAGGCCTGTGTGCCAACCCATCTAGTTTTTTGTTTTGTTTTGTTTTGTTTTGTTTTAATGTTTTTGGTGCATAGGATAGAACTTTGTGCTTGCTAGGCAAGAGCTCTACAAACTAAGCTACATCCCCAGTCTTTTTTAAATATTGATAAAAATCAACTCTCGGTAGAACCCTAGATATGCTCTATTCCTTAAAGGATCGTTCATTTGCAGACAATTTCAAGCCACAAAGTGCTGAAGAGAGATATTAAGGGCAGATTAGGACCTAATCAAAGTCATTCCTCTAGTCCCATAGAACCAGAGGCTTTAAAAAGATAGAAAGGGAACTTCGAGGGATTTGTGGACAGTTGTCAAAGCATTTTCTATATAGGGAACAATTTTAGCTACTCACTGTCCTTTGGGCCCTCTGGAACTGACTCCTGTATTAGATGATACATTATCATTATGTGTTATATATAATATATAATTATACATAAATATATAGCTTTTGAGACTCTCCTTGCCTGTGTACCAGCTTTACACTGTTTTCCCATTTGTGCAAGTCCACCTTGAGTTTCACTGTGAGTAACTTGACACAGAGGTACACAGAGGAGGGAATCATGACTCTTTATGCAATTCCCTTAGGGTGAAATGAGAGACTGGACTTGGTTTAATTCAGCAACATTGTTAGCACCCCATGTTTCCAGCCAACTGGAAACTGGGCCAGCCAGCTAACCAGAGCTTGCCAAGCAGTAAATTCCTTAGGTTCAGGCCCTGTGAGTTAGTTACTCACCTGTGAATAGATGGTACTTAAGAACTTGCTTTGGAGTTAACCAGTTTCTAGCTTAACTTTGGTTCTGTCACTTAATAACTAGGTATCCTTGGCCACTTAAGCTCCCTAATGCAGCCTCACAGCCTGTAAAATGGGAATACAAATAAATGCCCACTCCTTTGATTTATGGAAGTTAATTGAGACTCTTGCGTATGAAGCTGCTAACCATAGTTTCAGTAGGCTGAGTGCTTGGAGAAGCGAGGGTGTGTGGTCTTCGAGATACTGTCCTTTTTGTCAAGAGCTATAAGCACAGTACTTAATGATCGTGTCAATAGCAGTTTTAAGAAGTTCTTTGCCAGAGGCTGTCAACGCTATAAAAGTTGTAGAGTGTTTACCCCAGAAGGACTGGTTTTTATTTTATCTGTAGTGTTTGAATGTTTACATGTATTAAAATTTAAAGTAAGTACGTTTTGAAGGGAAAAACATCTTTGGCCAGCCGGGTTACCAGCTTGGCTGGGCCTTTCGATTATTTTAGGTACTGCAAAAGCAAGGAGGAGAAAACTCTAGTTATTACCCCTGTTAATATGGCAGCCCTTCCCACAAGGGCCCGTGGGTAGAAACAAAGTAAAATAATCTTTTCACACGAGACTTTTAGACTAGCTGTCACATCCTACCGTCATGCCCATTGGTCCTTGGGGTCAACAGTTTATCCACACTCTTTCCGGCTCTGGGGCAATTAAGGCTTACAGAGGAATCTAGGCGCAGGCTGGGCTGGGCCAGGCAGACCATCGGCCCCAGCTAGGTCGTTCCCGGTGCCGGGACCGCTCTTACCACTGCCTGCCGGACCAGGCCCGAGGGGCGGGCCCCAAGCCTCGGCCTCGCCTCCCGCTGCCGCCCGCCGCTTCCCGGCCGCCGTGCCGGGCGACGCCGCCAGCATGTTACAGAAGCGGGAGAAGGTGCTGCTGCTGAGGACTTTCCAGGGCCGGACACTGCGGATCGTTCGCGAGCACTACCTGCGGCCTAGCGTGCCCTGCAACAGCCCGCTCTGCCCGCAGCCCGCCGCCTGCCGCAACGGTCAGGGCCGGGAGGGACCGGGGAGGCCGGGGTCCGAGGAGAGGGAGGCCTGGGCCTGACGTAGCGAGGGCTGCCGGGCGCGAGCGAAGGGAGCCGGACCCAAGGAGAGAGGCGAGCTGGGGCCGAAGGAAAGAGAAGGCCGAGGCCCAAAGAGCAAAGGGAACCCGGGCCTGGCGTCATAATGGTGACTGGGCACTAGTGAAGGGAGTGGGGACCTAAGGAGAGAGGAGCCGGGGCCTGAGGAGCTAGGGCGGATTTGGCCTGGCGTCAAGGGCGGAGCCAGAGCGAGCAAACCCAGCCTGGGCTTGGCGGGACCAGGGCAGCCCAGGAGGCGGCCCGGCGGAGCGTTCTCTGCGTGTAAGGCAGTCCCTCCTGCGGGTGGGAAGCAGGCGACACCCGGGTGCAACTCGCGGGACTCATCTACTGCAGTGGCCGGACCAAAAGTAGGGGGCACCGAGAGCGAGCCTGGTGTTCCCTTGGCTCAGAGACTCAGGGTGCTTCGGGTTTTCCAAGGGACCGAAAAGCACCTCCGCCCGCAGCTCGGTGGCAGTGAGATAGCGGAGACCCGCTGGAAAGAGGCTGCTCCCGGCTGACTCCCGAACGTACTGCTGGGCATGTGACATGGCCTGCTCTGCTCCTGCCAGAACGCAGACCCTCCAGCATGACAGCTTCTTCATGGCAGGAGCCTTGGGCTGGGGACCTGATTTCCCTTTTTTCAGGCTGTAGGGTTGCTGTTTGTTACCCCTAGTAGGAGATGAGCATGGGAGGTCTTTTCAGCTTGACGAAACAGCTGCCTATACTACCATACTACCCATTCTTTTTTTTTTTTTTTTTTTTTTTTTTTTTGGTTTTTCGAGACAGGGTTTCTCTGTGTAGCTTTGGAGCCTATCCTGGCACTCGCTCTGGAGACCAGGCTGGCCTCGAACTCACAGAGATCCGCCTGCCTCTGCCTCCCGAGTGCTGGGACTAAAGGCGTGTGCCACCAACACCCGGCTTATACTGCCCATTCTTTCTAGTACATTCTCTTCAACCCTTAAGAGCAGTGGTTCTCAACCTTCCTAATGCTGCAACCCTTTAATACAGTTCCTCATGTTGTGCTGACCCCCTAACCATAAAATTATTTTGTTGCTACTTAATAACTGTAATCTTGCTACTGTTATAAATCGTAATGTAAACATCTGCTATCCGATCATCCCCGGAGTCACAACCCACGAAGGTTGAGAATCGCTCTCTTAGAGCCTTGTAGCCAGCCATGTTCAGAAGCTTCAGAATAACTTTGGAATTTTTAGGTACATACAAGTGGTTAATACACACATATGTGCACTTGTGCATTTACGTGTATGTGCATATATGTGTACATGTGTGTATATGTAGGTATATAATGGATATGTAAATATCCATTAGAATGTTCTTGCATGTCAGTGATGAGTTCATAGAAATTTAGCTTTCTGCCGAGGATGTTTTTAAAATATCAGTCATTCTCTCCGAAGAACTGGCAATAGCATAAACCATGTAGGGTTTCTATTTAATCACAGCTTCAAGAGAGAGAAGGTGGCTGTGAATCTACTCTGAACTTGGAGCCTCTACCAAAGTAGATTTGTCTTGTCTTTTAAAAACTTCAAGGTGAAATTAAGATGAGAAGTTATTTTGCACACCGGGGGCACTGTGACATTGAAATAGTCATAAACCAGGTTTGAAAATGTTACCTAATCGCTTCCACTCTGAATTATGTTTCAGATGGGAAGCTCTTGTCTGCTGAAGTGACTCATTATGTGATCCCAGACTGGAAAGTTGTCCAGGATTACCTTGAGGTCCTTGAATTTCCCGAGTTGAAGGGAATTATTTTCATGCAAACGGCTTGTCAAGCTGTGCAGCATCAGAGAGGCCGGAGGTATCTGGTTTTCATTATTTATTTATTTATTGTGAAAGTTCCCCCACTTCCATTAGAAAAGGTCCTTTGTTGGAGGGGAGGAGGAGGAATTCATTATTTTGTCAGAAAGGATTTTTGAAACTAATTTGGTATTCTCTTTGCTGGTGAGAAATGCAGTAACATTTTATATGTGTGCTTCAACACCTGGCCAAAAGATCTGACTGTAGATCAATAAACTGCAGTGTCCTGGGGATGCAGGTATTTAAGATTCCACGTGAATTGGCTTCTGGTTTACATTTTTATAGGTAGCACAATTGTTTCTTTTTATTTTTGCTAATGTATATTATTTAATCTTCTTATTTATAGATACATTGTTTCAGGAGCATTCTTTTCTCAGTAAAAGAATACTTTTAAATCTTATCTTCCTTTATTGTGGATGCAAATTGTACTTACAGTGATTTATTCAATGAAATTAAAAAAGTAGCTCATTCTTATTTTTAGATTAGTCCTATAACTATCAGCCATAGTAATTGTATTTGCTAAGCAAAACATTTTTAATTGAACCAGTTTAAAATACTTGCCTTGTGCCTAAATGAAAGAAAGGTTGCCCCTTTTTTTCTGTACAAATACCCTAAAATACAGTTTTGCTTCATTTAACATTTGGAAACTTTTATGATCCGAACTTAAGACTATGAGAATAGCATGTTAAATAACACTCCAAGTTACTTAACAAGCAGAAACTGTATTTATTCTGTTTTTAAGACGTTTTGGTTTCTTCAGACTTTGGTAGTAAAAGATAAAGTTTTCTTTATTTGTGTATGAAAATGATAAATTGTCCTCATGCTCAGTTCAGAAAAATATGCCTTAGCTGGAATGTGCCTAGGTTTTTTTTTTTTTTCAAATTGAGTATTTTAAAATGAGCTTGAAGTTGATTTTATTCAGCCACAGAGATATAGATGTTTACACACATCCAGGTTTAAACACTGCTGCAGGTGTCGTATTTCAATTTCTTCTACTAAAATCAATTTGTTGTTATCATTCGGATCGCTCACACACTGCAAGCCTCTTCAACTTCTGTTTTTTAAAATGATTTTAATATTAGGATTGTTTTGAAAACCAATTCTTGAGACAACTGAAAGCAACAAGGTGGAATTTAAATGTCCTTTCTCCTGACTGTTTCCATAGTTAGGTTGATGAAGAGCTCTGCTATTGGGTTTTGCTGTGCTTTACCCTATGTGTTAGTACTCTGTATGAGAAAGCAAAAGGTGAGGAGTTGGGAAGTAGGCCCGGCTATACCCCTTGTTTTTCATTAGATCAAGCACTTTCAGCTCGTACTGTTGGTGACTTTAACAGATAAACCAAGTGCTGGGATTCGAGAGTCACTCTGTCTTAGTTAGGGTTTTTATTGCTGTGAAGAGACACCATGACCACGGCAACTCTTTTTTTTTTTTAAGATTTTATTTATTTATTATGTATACAACATTCTGCTTCTGTGTATATCTGCACACCACAAGAGGGCACCAGATCTCATAACACATGGTTGTGAGCCACCATGTGGTTGCTGGGAATTGAACTCAGGACCTCTGGAAGAGCAGTCGGCACTCCCAATCTCTGAGCCATCTCTCCAGCCCCTCTTTTTTTTTTTTTTAACATTTATTTATTATGTATATAGTATTCTCTCTGTATGTATCCCTGCATGCCAGAAGAGGGCACCAGATGTCATTACAGATGGTTGTGAGCCATCTTATAGTTGCTGGGAATTGAACTGAGGTCCTCTGGAAGACCAGCTAGTGTTGTTAACCACTAAGCCATCTCTCCATCCCTGAGTATGGCAACTCTTGTAAATGAAAACAGTTAGTTGTGATGGCTCGATTACAGTTCAGAGGTTCAGTTCATTGTGATCGTGGTGGGGAGCATAGCAGTGTACAGGCAGACATAGCTGAGAGTCCTACGTCTCACAGGCAACAGGAAGTTGACCGAGACACTGGGCGGTATTCTGAGCATAGGAAACCTCAAAGCCTGCCCCACAGTGACACATTTCCTCCAACAAAGCCACACCTCCTAATAGTGTCACTCCCTATGAGATTACATTACTACATTCAAACTACCATACCTGCAGATGTTACAATATCAGCCCTGTTTCTAGCAGAAAATGTTCTCCTGGATACCCAGTAGTCAGTCATGGTGGCAGATGCCTATAAAGTAGAGGCAGAAGGATCAGGAGTTCTAGGTCAGTCTAGGTTATACAGAAAGCTTGAAGCCAATATAGACCGCAAGGCTACTAAAATCTGCAGCTGTTCAAGCTCCAGATAGAAAATGGCTTTGGAGCCGGGCATTGGTGGCACACGCCTTTAATCCCAGCACTAGGGAGGCCGAGGCAGGCGGATCTCCATGAATTCCAGGCCAGTCTGGTCTCCAGAGCGTTGCCAGGATAGGCTCCAAAGCTACACAGAGAAGTCCTGTCTCGAAAAAGCAAAAAAAAAGCAAAAAAAAAAAAAAAAAAAAGAAAGAAAGCAAAAAAAAGAAAAAAGAAAGAAAGAAAAAAAAGAAAAAAGAAAAGAGAAAGAAAATGGCTTTGGAGAGCTGGAGAGATGGCTTAGCAGTTAAGATCATTTGTTGCTCTTGAAGAGGACTACAGGGTGGTTCACAACTTTCTAAAATTCCAGTTCCTGACCTCTGTGGGCACCAAGCATCCTCATGGTATGCATGCATACATTCAGGCAAAACAGTCACACATAAAATGAATAAGTCTAATTTTTTAAATGATTTACTTATTTTTACTTTACATTGGTGTTTTGCCTGCAGGTATGTCTATATTAAGGCATCAGATCCCCTGGAACAGGAGTTACAGACAGCTGTGGGCTGCCATGTGGTGCTGGGAATTGAACCTGGGTCCTCTGGAAGAGCATCCAGTGCTGTTAACCACTGAGCCATCTCTCCAGCCCAAGTCTAATTTTTAAAATAAATAAATAAATAAGGCATTGGATCAGCAAGATGGCTCAGCATGTAAAGGATCTTGGCACCATGCCTGATGACCTTAGTTCAATCCATAGTATCCACATGGTAGAAGGAGAGAGCCACATGGTGGGAGGTCATACACTATGACATGCCCATCCTCCTCCAAAAAGATTAGAGTAAAAATTTTTTCAATAGCATGGCATTTGCGTATAACCCTCACTCATCCTCCTGTAGGCTCTAAATCATCTCCAGGTTTCTAAAACGTGTAACACAGCCCAAGTGCTGTGTTAGTAAACTAGTGTTATACCACAGTATGTGAGGAACAAAGACAGGGGAAAACATCTATTCCCCATACAGTCAAATCTTTTATTTCTAGATATTTTCTATCCGTAAATGAAGTCCTTCAAGCATGGAACATGGATGCACAGGGGTCTGGCTCTAAGGTAATGGTATCATTTTACTGAAATGACATTGCCAGAGTTGAATTTAACAACAGACATGACCTGTAATCCTGTTGTGTGATGATGTGGTTTTATATTTTGATCTCAGGAATACCAGTATAGAGTATTTCTGTTCTCATAAATAGATTATAGAACAGTTGAACAGTGTCAGGCCTTTGGTTGTTCAGGATAGTCACACATCTGTCACCTAGCAACCCTCAATTGCTTATTTAATGAAGGGGCACTTGGTGACTCTGTGAGGCACTCCGCACATTCGTGTTCTCAGATGTGCATGTGTTCATCCATGTGTTCATCCAGAGACTGCTCTGACTGAGAACACAACAGTAAACAAAAGTAGATCCAGTCCTGGGAGGGACAGGCAAGTCCAGGTAATCTCACAAACAGATGCAGAGCCACACCTGTGGCAGATGTTCTAAGTACCAGGACAGGCTGTAGCAGAGCTCCAGCTAACCAGCCAGCAAGGAAGGGCTTTCCTGAGTGAGCTGCTTATACTGAGTTCTCAAGGACGACAAGGAGGAGACCAGGCAAGGGAGAGCCTTCCAGGAAAAGGGAGGAGATGTAGCATACTCAAGGAATTGAGTGGGCATTTGGTCAGATGGGAGGCCTCGTGGCTTTGGAGCTGTCAAAGAAGGGTTTTATTCAGGAAGACCTGACATCAGGTTGCTGTTTTAAAAGATTGCCTGAGTCTGTTGGAAAGAGTCCTGAAGGAAAGAAGGCTGGAGGCTGTAGCTGTAACACAGATGATAGGTTACAATAGCCTGTTTTGCATGACTATAACAAAACATGTGATGTAGGTTACTTTTCTCCCTTGTATAAAGCCACCAGCAGTTCAATCCTGGAACTTTACCTGATGATATTTGAATCCTAACCACTTCCCAGAATTATCTCTATTATTGATTGACTTTCCACTCTGTGAATATCTCACAGGGAGTTCCACTAAAGAGCACATTCAAACCATCCCCAAACGACAGTGATGACACTGGCAGCTTAGACATGGGTGGAAATGGGTGTTCCACTTATTGAGATGGGGTCTCACTATAGCTCTGGCTGACTAGGTAGACTAGGCTGGCCTCAAACTCACAGAGATTCTCTTGCCTCAGCCTTTCAAGTGCTGGTATTGTAGGTGTGCGCCACCATACCTGGCTTTTTTTTTTTTTTAATTTATAGAACTTAGTAATGATTTTAGATGCATGATGGGGAGGAGGTGTTGTCAAGGATAGCACTAAGGTTTTGTCTCAGGTAATTGGACAGAGGGAGGACACTTGAGGCTAAGGCAGAAGTATCTAAAACAGCAGCACTAATTTTATACAGCACTGCAGACTGGTGTATTAGCTGATTTTCTGTTACTGTAACAAATAGACCTGAGATCATTAACTCACAAAGAGGAAAAGTTCATTTTCATAGATGATTTGAGAGGTTCCAGTCTATGATCTATAGGCTCTCTTAAGACACCTGAAAGTCGCTGGGCCATGGTGGAGCATGCCTTTAATCCCAGTACTTGGGAGGCAGAGGCAGGTGGATCTCTGTAAGTTCAAGGACAGCCAGGACTGCTTCACAAAGAAAACTTGTCTCAAAAAAAAAAAAAAAAAAAAAAAAAAAGACACCTGAAAGTAAGTCTAGGAGACCCTAGCATGGCACTGCAAAGCCTAGCAAAGAAAGACCTACTGAGTTCACTTCCCCAGCTCTTCCCTTAGCTAGCCCTTAGAGCAGTGGTTCTCTTTCTTTTTTGGGATCCCCAAATAATGGCACGGAGACTTATTAATTATAAAGGCAAGCTTAGGTTTGTCCCACTAGCTCTTATAACTTAACCTGTTTCTATTAATTTACTTTCTGCCATGCGGCTTTTTTGTTTGTTTTTTCGGTTTTTTGAGACAGACTCTGTGGCTTTGGAGGCTGTTCTAGAACTAACTCTTGTAGACCAGGCTAGTCTCGAACTCACAGAGATCTGCCTGCCTCTGCCTCTGCCTCTGCCTCCCCAGTGCTGGGATCAAAGGCGTGCACCACCACTGCCCGGCACCATGTGGCTTTTTACCTCTCCTCCACACTTCCTCGGTGTCTTGCTGGCATCTTCTGCCACTCCAGATACTTCTTTCTTTTCTTTTTTTTTTTTTAAGATGTATTTATTTATTATGTATACTGTATCCAGGTAGGCCAGAAGAAGGCACCAGAGCTCATTACAGGTGGTTGTGAGCCACCATGTGGTTGCTGGGAATTGAACTGGGGACCTCTGGAAGAGCAGCTAGTGCTCCTAACCTCTGAGCCATCTCTCCAGCCCCACCTCTCCAGCTTCTAACCCTTAGTTCCTCTCTCTGCCCAGAAGTCCCGCCTATTCTCTCCTGCCTAGCTAATGGCCACTCAGCTCTTTATTAAACCAATCAAGAGCCTTAGAAAGGCAAGGTAAAACAGCGACACATCTTCACACAGAGTGATAAAATATTCCAAAGCAGTTCTCAACATTCCTGGTGCTGTGACCCTTTAATACTGGTCCTCATGTTGTGGTGACCCCCAACCATAAAATTATTTTTGATACTTTATAACTGTAATCTTGCTACTGATAGAAATCATAATGTAAATGCCTGATATGCAACCCCTGTGAAAAGGCCATTCAGCAAGTTGAAAACTTGTTTTGAGAGAGTCTTGTGTAGCACAGGCTGGCTCAAACTTGTAACTGAGGATGGCCTTGAACATCTGATCTTCCTACCTCTCCCTCCCAAATCCTAGGATCAAAGCTGTGTTCTACCAAGTCCAGCCTAAGACTGGAATGTTAGGATTAAAGATCTTGATTGTCTGAACCACTGCCATCACTCTGTGACATTTGTCCACAGTGTTCTGAAACATCTCTGTGCTGACTTCACACAGGCTTCTGTCTGCTGACTCTGTCATAAACACTGTAAAGCCTGCTAACAGGAATTATGACTGTATTGCATATGTACACTGCTAAATTATAACCACAAGCCTCCACATTTCAAGAATCCCTGACTGCCACACTCAGAGTAATTCACTGCTGAACCCCCGTCTCCCCCATCAGTATTCTTGTGCTGTTTGTCCATTTCCCTTATCTGGCTGACAGATGGAAGCACACAGAACCCTCCTAAGGTGGACAGAAAGAACCAACTCCACAAAGCTGTCCTCTGCCATCTGCATGGGCTTTGTAGCATGCCCATGCCCCCACATACATCATACACACACGATCATATTAAATACAATTTAAAATGAAGGTGATGCCAGGTATGGTAAAATGGCCTTTAATCCCAGCACTTGTGAGGCAGGGACAGATTGATGTCTGTGAGTTCAAGGCCAGCCTGGTTTACATAAGGAGACCCTGTCTCAAAAAGACAGTAAATAAAGGTGGTATGTGTAAAGCTGACAGAAGGGTAACTGGATTCTGAAGGTGGCAGTGTGTTTGTATCCCAGATCTTGAACTTGGATCTCTGTTGACACAAATGCGATGCCCACGCTCCTTCTGGCCCTGCTATGGGCTGAGTACTGAGAACAGAACAGAGCACATGTCTGCTATCCTGAATGCTCTGTCCCCATTCATCCCCTTTGGGCTGTTTGTCTGGCTTCCTCCCATTCATGCTTCAGGTCTCAGGCCTGCTCCAGGAAGCCATGCGAGCCCTTGTCCTTTCACCCATCTACTCCATTGGAGTAAGTGATTTTGTCTTTTTTTGCTAAGTAGGGTAACTCTTGTTTTAAATTTTCGTGAAATATATATATACATAAAATTCAAGGTTTTTAGAGGGTAGAGCAAAGATGAAGCTTTGGATTTGGTCCCCAGCACCACATAGGTGGTGAAGTAGGTGAAGTAGGAAAATCATTACACAGTGATTGACATGAGCCTGGGCTATATGAGACTCTGTCTTTTTGTTTGTTTGTTTGTTTGTTTGTTTGTTTGTTTGTTTGTTTTGAGGCAGGGTCTCTCTGTATAGCCCTAGCTGTCCTGAAACTCAGTATGTAGACTAGGCTGACCTCTACCTCACAGACATCCACCTGTGTTTGCCTCCCAAGTGCTACCATGCCCAGTTGAAAACCTGACTTAAAGAAAACAAAAATTGGGGGCTGGAGAGATGGCTCAGAGGTTAAGAGCGCCGACTGTTTGAGCAGCAACCACATGGTGGCTCACAACCATCCATTATGAGAGCTGGTGCCCTCTTCTGGTGTGCAGATATACACGGAAGCAGAATGTTGTATACATAATAAATAAATAAAATCTTAAAAAAAAAAAGAAAACAAAACAAAAATCACCATGCAGTGGTGACACACACCTTTAATCCCAGCACTCGAGAGGCAGAGACAAGCAGATCTCTTAGTTCGAGTTAAGCCTGATCTACAGAGTGAACAACCAAGACTATACAGAGAAACCCTATCTCAAAAAATAAAACAAAAAAAGATTGACATTTTCATAATTACCAAGTGTAATTGAATTAAAAAAGAATCCTCCTTTTGAAGGCCAAGTAATATTGACATTGGATCATTTATTTATTCCTTGTCATTCAGTTGCTTCCACCTTTTTGCTGCTGTAAAAGGTGCCACTGTGGACATGGGTGCCCAGATATCTGTCTGAATTTTTGTTTGGTTGGGTTTTGCAGTTTTATTTATTTGTGTGCTTATTTATTCAGTGGGGATCAATATTTCCCCCAGAGCCTCGAGCACACTAGGCAAGCTCTGTACCACTGAGCTGCATCAACAAGCCCCTGGTTCTGTCTTTTGGACATGCACCCAGAAGTGGGCTTGCAATTCTAGTTTTGATTCTTTTTTCTTGTCAGAAAGCTGTTTTGCTTGCTGTAGTCAGGCTTCTGCAAGTGGGGTCCTGACCTGTCTAGATGGTGCCTCCAAGGGCGTTCAGTGCAGCCAAAGGCCTGGCCCAGGAGGGTAACAAACACTTCCTGAGGGAAGGAGGTTAGCCAAGGGTGATCATTTGTCCACAGATAACCAGAGTGCAAGGCCTTGGGTTAGATCCCAGCATTGCAAAACCAACAGACCAACCAATCCTTTTAAAATAACTGTAATTCTTGATGATGGGCTCTTGAAAAGCTCTTTCGCAGAAGCTGACCCATGGTAGACTTGTTGTTTGGGCGTGGTTCTGGCTCACATTGCTGGAAGGCTCTCCGGACTAGGAAAACTTATACTTTCTGTTAACTGTCTGACAGCTGGGTCTATCTCTTCTTCATGAGATCACAGAGGCTATATAGATACAATTCACAGATAAACCCTTAAACTTGTTTACTTTACATGACTTTTTCCTAGGCCTGCCAGCTAAAGGAAAATGTATAAATGCTTAAAACTCCCAGCATTAAGAAGGCAGGGGCAAGTGGATCTCTGTGAGTTCTAGGCCAGCCTGGTCTACAGAGCTAGTTCCAGGAGAGGCTCCAAAGCTACACAGAGAAACCCTGTCTCAAAAAAACAAAAGCAAAAAAAGGTTTGCCAACAAAGTGGGAAGTCAAAAATGTGCAAAGCTTTACTAGTCTCTGTGCTGTGGCTGTAAGAGGGCAGATAATGTAACTGCATAGTAAAATAGCCAGGCATCTCTGAGGGAAAGCAGGAGAAGGAGTCTAATTAATCTGCAAAGTAATTAATGAGGCCTTCCCCCAAGTGCAGGCAACTAACAGGCAAAACTGAGAACCACTAACACTGAGCACACAGAAGTCAATACGAATAAATGCTTCTCAGTGGTGGGTTAGTTTATTTCCTTTCTTTTTGGTGTGTGTGTGTGTGTGTGTGTGTGTGTGTACAGGCACACTCATACATGCCACAATGTGAGTGGAGGATAGAGAACAACCTCGGGTATGTCTTCTGTCTTTCACCATTTCAGACAGAATCTCTTGTTCACCACTGCACACACCACCCTAGTTTTTGGAGCTTTTTCTGCACTGGATGACAGATGCTCTCACCCAGCTTTATTTGGATTCTGGGAAATTTGAGCTGAGGTCCTCATATTTGTGTGACAAGCACTTTTACCTACTGAGCCATCTTCCCAGCCCTTATTTTGTCTTTTGAGACAGGCAGAAGCTCTAAGGCACTAAGTCTCACTAACCTTTACTCTCGAACTCACGATCCTTCTGCCTCAGTCTCCCGAGTGCTGGGACATTTCTTGGGCTTTAAACAATCCATCTCTCCCTCTGAAATGCCTCATCTGTTTTGATAGTTGGCAGGAGATGAGTACCTGCTGTGTTAGATTTATTCTGTCCCCTGTGTTACAGACAATATAACAAACTGCGAACCCTCCTGAAGGATGCTCGCCATGACTGCGTTCTCTTTGCTAACGAGTTCCAGCAGCACTGTTACCTACCCCGGGAAAAGGGGGAGGCCATGGAGAAGTGGCAGACCAGGTGTGAATCGAGTCACAACATTCTTCATTTCGACCTCTTCTATTTCTTCATCTGTGGCTCTTTGGAATTTCTCTATGCTAAACCAGAATACGGCAGCAGCTATTCTAGGACTGTGGTAAACCCTGAAGTGTCAGTGTTTCAGATGTGTTATCTGAATACTTAATTGTTAAATTGGTAAAATTGGGATTGAGGAGATGATGGTGCCCAGACTGAGATTGCCTAGACCTAAGAGCTGGAATGTCCTACCAAGGGTGTAGAAGACTTAACTTTGATGCCTTAAGATAAAAAGATGACTTGCTCAATCAATTTAATGTCCTGGACCAGTCTCACTAAATGGAAACTGTTGTAGAAAATGTAGTGACTTAGTTGAGGTCTGCCCAAAAGTACAATGTGAAGCAAGCACTTGGGTGTAAGGTGTTTGCAGATCGTGGTTCCCCACAGCAAGAGCGGAAGTGATGGCAGAAAGATGGGGGATATGAGTTGAATTCGGGAAAAGGAGGCTCAGTCAGTCCTGCTGGGACCTTGGAGAGTCCCAAAGTAGCCCAATGCAGGAGCCCAAGTACTTTAAGTAATCCCCCCGCCCTCCTCCCCAAGTGTTAACTCCAAGATTCCTTGGGGTGGAATGGAACTGCCCACAGCCCTACAGAGGTCGATGCAGACACCTGCAGAAGTAGACCTTCCAAATCTGTGCACTTCTCTGGGAATATACTACAGTGCTGAACCCAGTTCTCCAGACCTAGACTTGAGCTCTTCCGAGAGAGATTCCAGGCATATCATGTGGTTTCCTTTCAGGTCTTATTGGCTTTCTAGCTTCAGCTGCTTGCAGCTGGTTTTTCTCTTAACTAGAGACTTGTTCTTCATCTTTCATAGTGTTGCTGGTCATTTCCCATGTGCCCTGTAGCTCAGCCTCCAATTAGAAAGTGTTACAAAGTGACAAGAATCCAGGTTTCTAAACAAAAGCAGGAACTGAAAATAGTTGCTATGGAAACTGAACATCTAGGAAGAAGAGATGAGAGGTGCTTTCTGATTCCTTTTGTCTCCCACAGAGGGCCCAGCCCCCAGTTATCTAGAGTGGATACCCAAAAACTATTTGTTGTGTGAAGAAAGAACAAAAAATGGATGGATGGATGGATGGATGGATGGATGGATGGATGGATGGATGGATGATTAGCTATATGGACACAGGATGACAGATAGGAACCAAGTGTGACATTCTGAACAGCAGCTGTGTTTGTGCCTGGGTTGCTCACTACCCTTTGCTGTCCCAGGAGCATATACAACTCAGCTGTTTGGTACTATCACCACTGCGGGGACAGGATGCCCATTGTTATGGTGACAGAAGATGAAGAGGCCATTCAGCAATATGGAAGTGAAACAGAAGGCGTGTTTGTAATTTCTTTCAAGGTATTTCCAATGGCAAAAAAGTGTGTGCACACACACGAACACACTCACACATTCAGTTCTTTTTGGGGGAGGTGGTTTTCTTGTTGTTGTTGGTGGTTTTGGCTTTTGTTGTTGTTTTTTTTCCTGTTTTTCAAGACAGGGTTTGACTATGTAGCCCCCGCTGTCCTTGAACTCACCCTGTAGACCAGCCTGGCCTCAAACTCAAAAGATCCACCTGCCTCTGCTTCTTGAGTACTGGGATTAAAGACATGTACCACCAATGCCTAGCTACATGTTCAGTTCTTTTTTTTTTTTTACATTTTATTTATTTAATATACAACATGCTGCTTTCATGTATATCTGCACACCAGAAGAGGGCACCAGATCTCATAACGGATAGTTGTGAGCCACCATGTGATTGCTGGGAATTGAACTCAGGACCCCTGGAAGAGCAGTCGGTGCTCTTAACCTCTGAGCCATCTCTCCAGCCCCTACATGTTCAGTTCTTAACAGTGCCTGTAAGGCTACAGTCTAAATCCTTTGGCAAAAAAGATAAGAGAAAGTAGACTTCATACCTGTAATCCCAATACTGAGATGGGATTGCCAATTCTGAGGCAGAAGCTCACTGAAGGTTTGAGTCCAGCCTGGGCTACAAAGAGGAATCTGTCTCATAGAAAGAAAGAGAGAAAGAAAAGGGAAATAGAAGGAAGACATTAATATGGTCCATGTTAGGAGCTAGAGAGATGGCTTAGTGGTTTGGAACATTTGTTGCTCTCATGAAGGACCTGGGTTCAGTTTCCAGCACCCACATGGCAGCTAACAACAGTCTGACCCCTTCCGACTTACTCAAGCACCAGACATGCATGTGATACACATACATACAGATAAGCAAAACACTCATACTCATGAAATAAATAAATCTTTAAAAAAAAAAATGGTCCATAGCATTATTGGTGGCCAGGTGGCCTTGACTTTGGCAAATTCAGACTGACTCCTGAAACTATATGGTACAAAGAAGTCTAGAGCAGCCTGTTAAGCCTCTGCTACACATAAACTGTGTTTGTGTTATATGGTACTTATATGGCGAGTGTATTATGTTATGTTTGTGTTATATGTTTCATGTGTGTGTGTATGTTAGTATTGGGGATTGAACCTAGGGACTCACCATGCAAAGCGGGAAGCAGAGGCAGGCGTGAGTTTGGGGCCATCTTGGTCTATGGAGTGAGTTCCAGGACAGCCAGGGCTACACAAAGAAACCCTGTCTCAAAAACCAAACAAACAAAAATCCCCCAAACAAAAAAAACTCTCTTTTTCTTTCGCCCCTCTCTCTCTCTCTCTCTCTCTCTCTCTCTCTCTCTCTCTCTCTCTCTCTCGTGTGTGTGTGTGTTAGTATTGGGGATTGAAAAGATAAAAGATATATGGGAAGAGAATATACATATATATAGTCTGCTTCACCTCCAACGTCTCTTGTATACCAGACAGACCTCAAACTTCCTGTGTAGGTAAAGATG
Source organism: Cricetulus griseus (assembly GCF_003668045.3). Classification (NCBI taxonomy): domain Eukaryota; kingdom Metazoa; phylum Chordata; class Mammalia; order Rodentia; family Cricetidae; genus Cricetulus; species Cricetulus griseus. Next base: position 175,946,081 of record NC_048597.1, on the reverse strand, counting down.
ACCTGAACTTCTTTCCCATGGAGAGTGGAGACTTTCGAGTGCTAGGATTACAGATGTGCTCCACTACTCAGTTTATGTGATGCTAGAGATCAAACCCAGGCCTTCACTCATTCTAGGCAAGAATTGTACTAACTGAGCCACGTGCCTAGCCCTTAAAGCCAGCCTTGGATGTCAGCAGCCCCTCACTTTTCCCCGGTGGAGCTGTACAAGAGGAAGAGTAGGGACACTTGGAGTTGAGTTGTGGCATTATTTATATAAAGGCTATTGGGTCACAGTCACGTCATTTCATCAGTGTCAGTTGCTTCAGGCTGTCATAGCAACATGGTTTTCCTATCTCCTAAGTACCTTTTGAGAGATCCGGCTGACTGTTAATCTCTCCACAGATGGCAGGTCTCTCCTGTCTGTCCAGCTGGCCAATCAAATCTACTGGCTGATTTCATTTTCTGATGTAAAAAGCAAGATGCAGCCTCCATTATCCCTGTCAGTTTATAGAACATCCAGCTCGATTTTGAATTGTAGATTCTATAAGGGTTCCCATGTGCATGTATTGCTAAAGATTTGCCAATAGAATTTTCTTGACTGTGCTATAAAAATGTGTTCTGGAGTGCCAGAGAATTCCAGGGGCGCTAGATATTAATGGCAGTGTCACTTGCTTTTTTTGTTGTAATACATCATGTCTTGTTCCTGCAGAGGACAGTTGACTAAAATTACATTTTTCTACTTTTTTGAAAATTACTTTCTTTTTAGTCCAGTAGTATAGGACAGTTTTATTTTTGTAGAGCAGTTCTTGCACAAACTGTGTGACCAAGGGCCCATAGAGGTGAATGATAGCAGAAAAAGAGAGAGACTGTCAAGTTCAGGTGAGAGGCAAACACAGAATTTTCTTTGGGGACATGATGTTACATGCAAAGAGCCAAGATGATAAATTCTTCATGAAGAGGTTGTTTCCTAACAAAATGTGGTGTTAAGTGACACACAAGCACATAGTTGCCAGGCTGACTTTGGTGTGTTAAGTGACACAGGAGCACAGAGTTCAGAGTCACCATGCTGACGTTGGTGTAGATAGAACTTTTAAGAGGAAGAAAGGAAAAAGGAAGGTGTCCAAACAGGATTGAAATTAACAGGAGAAATGCTGATTTCCACATAAGGATGTTTTCTTTCCTTTATAATTTGAGAAAAGAGAATGTATCTTTGCCCTAAATTGAGTTGAAATCACATGTAAGAAGGTAGGAATACATAATAGAAGATTTTCCTATCTGTTCTTTGTACACCATCATGTTCAGAAGTGAGATACATAGAAAAACAAATTGGTGTGTGTGTGTGTGTGTGTGTGTGTGTGTGTGTGTGTCTGTTCGCTGTATGTGCAGGTACATACATGGAGACCAGAGGACACCAGATGTCTTTATTACTCTGTACTTTATTCCTTTGTGATAACTTCCTTCCTTCCTTTCTTTCGTTTTGTTTTCTGAGACAGGGTTTCTCTGTGTAGCCCTGACTGCCCTGGAACTTGCCCTGTAGACCAGGCTGGCCTTAAACTCACTGAGATCCACCTGCCTCTGTCTCCCGAGTGCTGGGATTAAAGGTGTGCGCTACCACAGACCACTGATAATTTGATAATTCAGGGTCTTTGCTGACCCTGAAGCTAGCAAACCCCAGCAATCCTCCTGTCTCCAAGTCCTTTCCCCCTCAGGCATGTCTGTAGACAAGCCACACTTCTATGTGGGTGCTGGGATTTGAAATCAGGTCTTCACGCAAATGTTCTTACTCACTTAGCCCTCTTGGTTTTGTAGTAGTGCTAGAATAAAGAATCAATATGTTTCTTTGTGCCTTTACCAAATACAGAATTACTTGGACAACTTCTGGCCAGATTTAAAGGCTGCCCATGAGCTCTGTGACTCTATCCTACAGTCTCGCCGGGAAAGGGAGAGTGAAAGTCAGGAAACCCATGGGAAGGAGTATCCAGAACACCTTCCCTTAGAAGTGCTGGAGGCAGGCATCAAATCTGGACGCTACATCCAGGTGAGAGTGGCAATGAAGAGTAGGTATCAGTGACAACTACCATATTTTTTTCTCTTCTCAGCTTGCCTTCCACTCCAGGGCTCTGAGTTCAGTGCCTGCCCACAGGATGGGCTTGAGTAAGCAAAGCTGCCCAGTTCAAGGCTATTTGAAAGCCCTTTTTCCATAGTCTTTAACAGCCTAGTTCTAAACTGCCCAAGTGTTAGAAACAAGTCGCTGGGAAAGAAATACATTTTTGCAAGAGGGTATGGTATGGAGGTGGCCGCACCATCTGTGAATTTATCTTCCTTTATTCTTGGCCACTTTCCTGCCCCTCTAGGGAGGGCCTCTTTATGATTCTCCAGGACCCAGAACCCTGGGGCTTTCGGGGTTTGGGGAAGGACTTGGATACAGTAACTCCTCAGCCTTGATGGTTTCACCCCCATTCATTTCCTGTTTTCCCATGTGGCTCCAGGCAGTCTTGTGTAGCCATCACACTCTGCTGAGGATTTTGTATTTCTTAACACCAAACTCCACCCCACCACCCCAGACAAGGTTTCTCTGTATAACAGCCCTGACTACTCTGGAACTCTCTTTGTAAACTCAAAAGCATGCGCCACCATGCCCAGCATGAACTTTGGATTTCTAACTAGCAACTCAGAAATCTCTCATGGTGACCAAAGCTTGAGTGTGCCATGCTGAAGTCCTTGCAGTAGTGTAATGAGCATGTCCTGCCCTTGGTGTAACTGCAGAGTAGTTCAAGCTATCTGTGTATTCTCTTAAGAAAGGAGTGGTGAAAGCCAGGCGTTGGTGGCACACGCCTTTAATCCTAGCACTCGGGAGGCAGAGGCAGGCGGATCTTTGTGAGTTCGAGGTCAGCCTGGTCTACAGAGTGAGTTCCAGGCCAAGCTCCAAAGCAATACTGAGAAGCCCTGTCTCAAAAAACAAACAAACAAACAAACAAAGAACAAAACAAAACAAAAAAAAGGAGTGGTGAAGACAGGGATCTCAGTCTTCTCAGAATATGAAGGTATTTTCATAGCTTTTTAAAAACTGGGTCAAGGAAGAACTTCATTCACACTGATTTTTGCTTATGATTTTAGGGAATTCTGAACGTCAACAAACACAGAGCTCAAATAGAAGCTTTTGTTCGCCTCCAAGGAGCCAGCAGTAAGGACTCAGGTTCGGTACCAGCCACACACATTTCCATGCTGCTTTTTTAGTTCTGACAGTCTATGGTAAAGAAAGCAAATTGAATTGTCATGCAGCCCTGTGGATTCTAGGGATTTTCCCCTTAGGTTTATTTTGTCTTACAGTTTTTTAAAAAAAAAACCATTTTATTTATTTATTATGTATACAACATTCTGTTTCCATGTATATCTGCACATCAGAAGAGGGCACCAGGTCTCATTACAGATGGTTGTGAGCCACCATGTGGTTGCTGGGAATTGAACTCAGGACCTCTGGAAGAGCAGTCGGTGCTCTTAACCCCTGAGCCGTCTCTCCAGCCCCTTACAGTTTTTTTTTAGGTGGTGAGGTGTTAGTACTAGGAATTGAACTTAAGGCCTTGTTTTGCTATTTGTCTATCATTTCTGACTTTTATTTTTTTTAATTCTTTTTAAAAAATTAATCTGGGAATGATGGTGCACACCTTTAATCCCAGCACCTGCAAGGCAGAGGCAGGGTCTCAGTAAATTTAAGGCAAGCCTAATCTACAGAAAGAGCTCCAGAGCAGCCAGAGATACAGAGGGAGACCCTGTCTCAAAAAAAAAAAAAAAAAAAAAAAACAAGATTAAGATAACTTAATGAGCATGTAATACTGTGCATATCCACAGATACAAGTGACGATGCACAGCCATAATCTCAAAGATTCCAAATCCCCTCTGTTTTCACACAGAGTTGTCATCCAGTATAGTTACGATCTTACTGTGCTATGGATTTTAAATTAATCCTCCTAGGCACCCTCAGTCCTAATTTCTGGTTTGTTGCAATATGTTTAAACTGCCATACAGGGGAAGGGAATATCCTCTCTAAGGTCCCAATGCTAACCTGTGCAGCTGAGCTTGCAGCCCAGGCTGTGATGTAAGCATTCCTCTCTTCTGCCTCTGTCGTCACATTTCAGGCAGATTGAGGAAAACAAAGAATGACAAAAATAAAAAGAAACCTTGATGGTGAAAATGAGTGGCTGGGTTGAGGGAGGCTGAATAATAGTGGCTCCCAGGGTTTTTGTTCATCATCCCCTCTTCAAGTTTTCATCCTGTGAGTGTAATTAATCTGCATACTGACCACTCCTTTGGCTATGCAGGGCCCTGAAAGAATTGAGCATAATTCCAGGGTAGGCTCACAGTTACATGCAGGAGAGTAATGCCTTCTTTGAAAGGCGATGGGATGGGGAAGGATGCAAAACAAAGTAGCAGGCGAAGGGTGAAGAGTGGTCATTGTGCACTGTGTGCCTGCGTGAGACTGTCAACAAATGTAATGACTTTTTAAAGAAACTGATGAAGGGGCCTTGCATACGCACATTATCCAGAGTGGCACGGGAGTAGACTTGGTTTACTCCAGCCTGCTGAACACAAGACGTTTAAGCTAAGCATGGTGGCACCTATAACCCTAGAGCTCAGTAGACTGAGGCAGAAGGTCACAAGTCTGAGGCCAACCTGGTCTATACAGAAAGAAAGAGAAGAAGAAAGAAGTTGTTTGACTTCCCCTTTGAAAGGAAGAAATACGTTTTGGAGTGTGTGTGTGTGTGTGTGTGTGTGTGTGTGTGTGTGTGTGTATTTTCTAAAGGAACAGAACTAATAGAATGGTATTTATTAGATTGGCTTACACACATGGTCCAGATAATCCAACAATATCTGACTCACACTGGAAGTCTGAGAATCCAGTAGCTGTTTCATCCACCAGCTGGTTGTTTCAGCAGCCCTGATGTGGTGCTGGAGGCCTAGAGGATTCCTGGATACCTCATGGTTTTCTGTCTACATTGGAAGCCTGAATAAGTTAGTTCTAATACCAGTGAAAGATGCTGCAACAACAGCAACAGCACAGTTAGACTAGCCATCAAGGATGAAGATAGCAGGCAAAACCAAATCTGTGTCCTTTTAACTGGGCTCCCAGCAGAAGGTGCCACCCACATTTAGGATGGGTCTTCCTGCTTCAAATAATCTGATCAAAGAAATTCCTCACAGGAGTATCCTACTGCTTATGTTTTAGTTGATTTGGAAGTTGACAATGACAATTACACATGCGAGAGAGAGAGGGGGGGGACGGAGAGAGAGAGGTGTATGCATGGTTATACAGGTGCACTTACCATTATGTACACTTATGAAGGCCAGAGGTTGATGTTGAGTATCTCCCTGTGTAGTTCTCTACTTTCGTTTGTTTGGTGGGTGGGCGTGTGCTCATAAATGCTAGGATTCAGGACTCATATTGTCATGCTTACAAGGCAAGCTGAGCCATCTTCACAGCCTCCTCCACCTTATTTTTTGAGACAGGATCTCTCCCTGAATGTGAACCTTACTCCTTTGGTTAGACAGACTGGCCAGTGAGCTCCCAAGCTCCTCCTGTCTCCAGCCCACTGAGTGCATGGATGCAGGTATGCACCACCACAGTTGGCCTTTTTTTTCTTTCTTTTTTTTTTTTTTTTCTTTTTTTTTTTCTTGGTTTTTCGAGACAGGCTTTCTCTGTATTGCTTTGGAGGTTGTCCTGGAACTCACTCTGTAGACCAGGCTGGCCTCCAACTCACAGAGATCTACCTGCCTCTGTCTCCCAAGTGCTGGGGTTAAAGGTGTTTATCACCAAAGCTTGGCCACACCTGGCTTTTTACATGGCTGCTAGAGATTCAAATTAGATCTTCATGCTTGTGTGAGAAGCACATCACCCACTGAGCCATCTCTCTAGCCCCCAGAAGGAGAGATACTATCAGCAGTGTGCTATTAGACCTGAGATACGGTCCATCTGAAATGCCTCCTGTTGTGCAGCCATTGACTCACAGCTTCTCTGTGCTGCATGCACGCAGATTTGCTCAGCGACATCCTCATCCATGGTACGAAGGCTCGGAACCGCTCCATCCATGGAGATGTGGTGGTGGTGGAGCTGCTCCCCAAAAACGAATGGAAAGGAAGAACTGCTGCCCTGTGTGAGAACGACAGTGAGGACAAGGCCTCAGGCGAGTCCCCAAGTGAGCCCATGCCCACAGGTGAGCTAACCAGGAAGTACAATCCTGCCCTGATTTTGTTTGTTAAATGAGTATTGTGTGTGTTCATCAAGTATACTGTGATGTTTTGATATAGGTATTTACTGTTGAATGGCTAAATCCAGCTAATTAACATATATATTACCTTAATACCATCTTTTTAAAAAGTAGTCTTTTATTTATTTTTATATGTAGGAATGTTTTGCCTGTGCATGTATGTCTGTAATTGTCCAGTGCCCTAGAATACAGTATTGAAGGTCCTGGAATTTGAATAATAGATGGTTGTGAGGCACCAGGGTGCTGGGAATTAAACCCAATCCTCTGGAAGAGCAGCCAGTGCTCCTAAACCACTGAGCATTCTCTCCAGCCCCTTTTAATGTATATGATGTGCCTGTGTGTTCATGCTCATGAATGCTGGTGTGCATGCTATGGTATGCATGTAGAAATCAGAGAACAGCCTCTGATGTTAGTTTTGCTTCTGCCTGTTAAAGAAGGAAGGCTACCTGGCTTTCCACAAATTCTGGGATTCGAACTCAGGTCCGCATATTTGTGTGGCAATGTTTTTATGGCCAACTCTCTAGCCACCTCATTCTTCTTGTGTATGTGTGATGAGAACAACTAACAATCTCCTCTCCTGGTGATTTGTAAGAATACGAAGCATTGCTGTTAGGAAAAATAAGACATGGTCTCTACATCATTGGCTTCCCCTCTCTACAATCTGTTTCATTGTTCTTGTTTGTAACGCTATGTATTGAACCTAGGACCTCAGACATGCTGAACACGCGCTCCACCCCTGGTCCACCCCTCAATTCCTCCACTGATTTATTTGCTTGTTTTCCTTCTTTCTGTTTGTTTTGTTGTTATTGTTTTGTTTTTTCGAGACAAGGTTTCTCTGTGTATGGCTGTCCTGGAACTTGCTCTATAGACTAGGCTGGCCTCCAACTCCACCTGCCTCTGCCTCCTAAATACTGGCATTAAAGGCGTGGACCACCACTGCCCAGATTGTTTTACTTCCTTTGAGACAGGGTCTGATGTAGCTCAGGCTGGCCTCAATCTTACTGTTTCCTGTCCTTGATCCTCCTTCTCTACCTCCATATCACTAGAATACCACTGAGCCTGGCCCCTCTGCAGGTTTACTCTAACTTCTTCAGTAACCAAAGAAATAAAAAACCCCTCTGGGCATTGTGCGGTTTCCATCGATTGCCTCTTTTCTCTGCCTCAGTTTGTGATGATATTTTCTTCCACATTCTCTCTCCTTGTTTTCCACAGCATCTCACTTGCTTGCAGTCTGACTCTCCTCTCCCACTTCTCTGTATCTGCTCATATCCAATTGCCCAGGGCCCTCCTGCCCAAATGCAGGTCACTCCCTTGTACTCATTGTCATAGCACATGACCAGCTCATGGGTGTGCTGCTCGATGGGCTTCAGCTTAGCCTAAGGAGGGCTTGAAGCCAAAGAGAGACTTCATCTCACAAATTTGGGTTATGGCTAGGCAGAGGCAGGCGGATCTCTGTGAATTCGAGGCTAGCCTGGTCTACAAAGTGAGTTCCAAGACAGCCAGGACTATTACACAAAGAAACCCTGTCTCTAAGGAGGAAAAAAAAAATGCAGGTTATTAGTTCCCAAAGAATGACATCTGAATACACACACACACACACACACACACACACACACACACACACACACACACACACACACGAAAATATTGTGGGAAAAAAAATACTTGTAGGTACTGTGGTTATCTTTTCCTCACTTCAGTGCTATGTTTTAGACTTAAGATGTATTCTCTTTGCTGTGTCCACTGGACCAAGTGAGTGGAGTTGTCTCGAGAACACAGGTGACTGTGGAAGTACATAGCAGAGGGCAAGGGTTAAAGACAAGTGAAAAGCACACCTTTAATCCCAGTATCAGGAGGCAGAGGCAGGTGGATCTGAGTTTGAGGCCAACCTTATCTACATAGTGAGTTCCAGGACAGCCAGGGCTACACAGAGAGACCCTGTCTCAAAAACACAAAGACAAGTGAGACAAGGCCAGACCTAGTGATCATATTTCTCTCTTAGCACTAAGGAGGCAGAAGCAAGGGATTATCTCAATTTCTAGGCCAACCAGAGCTTGTTTCAAGAAAACATTGACAGAGCTGGGCATGGTGGCACACACCTTTAAACTAGTATTTGAGAAGCAGCGGCAGGCAGATCTCTGTGGAGTTTGAAGCCAGTCTGATTTACATAATGAGTTCCAAGACAGCCAGATTTACATGGTGAGACCCTTACTCAAGAAAAAAACCAAAATGAACAGTGAATAAATAAGTAAGTCAGGAGTGAAAACCATTGGCTTTGCCCAAGGCACCAAATCCTGAGATTGAGGAGGTAATGGCAGAAGAGAAGATGGGGCAGATTCTGAATGTCACATTGGACTGTGCAGAAAAATGAAGTGCTGACAATATTTTTTGTTGTTGTTTTGCTTGAGACAGGGTCTCTCTTTGTAGAACAGGCTGTCCTGGAACTCACTGCTTCTGCCTCGTCCTGCTTTTTTGCCTCCCTAGTGCTGGGATTAAAGGTGTGAACTACTACACCCAGCTAACAATATTTAAAGTTATTCATCTTTTTTAAAACTTCACATTTAAAGTGCTAAGAAGGCGATCTTCAAACGCATCTAGGCTGTGGGGATGAGCATGAGGACAGGAGCAGCACATTCTCTATCACTTCCTTGCTGCTGCACTCTCAGCCCAGAGAAGGGATAACTAACCAGTCAGTGCTTTGTTGTGTTTTGTCTTCCTGAAGGTCGAGTGGTGGGCATCCTTCAAAAGAACTGGCGGGATTATGTGGTGACATTTCCATCCAAAGAAGAGGTCCAGTCTCAGGGCAAAAATGCCCAGAAGATCCTAGTCACGCCCTGGGATTACAGAATCCCCAAAATCCGCATCAGCACTCAGCAAGCAGAGGCCCTCCAGGTAGCCACTGCAGCACTGGTGCTCCGCCTCTGTCTTTGCTGGCTTTTGAGCAGCACCAGGAAGCATTGTTAATTCCTTTGAATAAGAGGAAATAAATTATTGACGGTATCTGGCACTCTGAGATACTGTTTTTAAACATTCTAAATATATAAGAACCATCCTTTAAGTAGTCCATGGTTAATAAATGAAGGCCAGAGAGAAATTGTCCTAGAAAGAGCTGTCCTAGGACAAGCTGAGTGAGCATACATTATCCTGCTGTCCACCCAGAAACTTTCAATACATACAGTTTGCCAACACTAACAAGCTTCCTTCCAGGGAAAGATACAGAAATATGATTCAAGTGTCCTGCGGGGATGATATAGTATGACTTCACGAATCGATTATCTATACAGGACTGGAGTGCCAGAGAGAAGGCACAGACAAGAAAGGCAGATACTGACTTTTACTTGGGGCAGAGACGGGAGGCAATTCTTGACTTAATTTGCCTAGTGTTTTATAATTAGTTTCATTTGTAAATGAGACTAAAGTAGAATGTCCCCAGTCCTTACCTGGTCATTGTACCTTTGCCTCTGGAAGCTTTCTGCAGACTCTCAGGCCAGTTAGGACTATTGCACTTCATTTCCAAGGTATCTGGAGTTTCTAGGCAGAGGAGAGGTCCAGCTTAAAATGATACCATCTTTCTTGCCAAGGAGCATCTTAAGACTAAAAAGAAATTAGAAACTAATTCCCACACTAGAAATTCAGACTGTTTTATTGATTTATTAAGACTTATTTTATTTTATTTATTTATTTGGTTTTTTTCAAGACAGGGTTTCTCTGTGGCTTTGGAGGCTGTCCTGGAACTGGCTCTTGTAGACCAGGCTGGTCTCAAACTCAGAGATCCACCTGCCTCTGCCTCCCAAGTGCTGGGATTAAAGGCCTGCACCACGGCCCCGGCAAGACTTATTTTATTTTTAATTACGTGTGTGGGTGTGTACACATGAATGCAGGTGCCCACACTAGCATAAGTGGGTGTCAGTCTCCTGGACTTGGAGTTATAGGGAACTGTTAGCTGCCTGGTGTGGGTGCTGGGAACTAAACCCGGGTCCTCTGGTAGAGGTGCTCGTAACCACTGAGCCATCCCTCCAATTCCCAAGACTATTGTTTTAAAACTTAATTAGGACCCTACATTATTGGATTATACTCCTTGAGTGTGTTTCAAGTGTTAAATAAAATGTATTACAATTGGTTTTTTTTAACAGACTAAAATTTCTTTCCCAATTGTTTGAAGGAGGCAATGTCTCCCTTCAAAACATTGGAAAAGTGTTTGCATGCCATCTGGCCATTCAGAAGAGTAGTAAGAAAAACCAGAAAGCAAAATAAGCCCCAGCAAGCCACTGTTTGCAAACTGGCCTGTCTTTGGTACTCTGTACTATTTATCTGGTTAGTTTTGCTGCTTCAGTTTGAATCACTTAACTATAGCTTTGGTTCACATTGTATTCTTTTTTCCCTTGGTATAGGACTTCAGGGTGGTTGTGAGAATTGATTCCTGGGAGACAACATCAGTCTATCCAAATGGACACTTTGTGCGAGTTTTAGGGAGAATCGGTGATCTGGAAGGGGAGATTGCAACCATCCTGGTAGAGAACAGTATTTCTGTTGTCCCCTTCTCCGAAGCCCAGGTCAGATTTCTCAGAGATCTTTGTTCCAGTGACATACATTTCTTTCTGCTTTTGTTGCTGTTTCAACATGAAAAAAAAAAAAATGTGTGTGTGTGTGTGTGTGTGTGTGTGTAAATTTAATTGTGCATGCAATATGGAGGCCAAAGGTCAACATCTAGCATCTTCCTTGATGACTTTCCACATTATTTTATTTTTATTTATGTACGTGTGCGTATCCACATAGGTAGCCAGAACAGGATATTGGATACCCTGGAGCTGGCTGTTAGAAGCTGACTTGGATGTTGGGAATCAAACTCTGGGTCCTCTGGAAAAACAGCAAATGCTCTTATCTGCTGAGTTGTGTCTCCAGTCCACCTCATTTTTTTAAAAAGATTTATTTATTTATTATATACAGTATTCTGCCTGCATGTATGCCTGCAGGCCAGAAGAGGGCACCAGACCTCATTAAAGATAGTGTGAGCCACCATGTGGTTGCTGGGAATTGAACTCAGGACTTCTGGAAGAGTAACCAGTGCTCTTAACCTCTGAGCCATCTCTCCAGCCCCCACCTCATTTTTTAAGACAGACTCACTGAATATAGAACTCACTAAATCAGTGAACTGGGGGCCATGAAGCCCCACAGATCTTCCTGTCTCCACCTCCTCATGTTTTTGTGGTAAGCCCTTTATTCACTGAGCCATCTTCCATCCCTGAAAAAAACTTCTTACTATATAACTACTAACCGTCTGAAGCCACAGAAAATTAGAAACAAAACCTCACCCCTCCCAATTCTGTACTTGAACCAAATTAAGAGTTTCCTACAGCCTCACTGCTCTCAAAATTTGTATTTTTCTTTTTTTTTCTATTTTTCTAAAATTTTGTATTTTTCAACTGTGCTTAAAATGATATGCCAGAGTCTTATAGTCAGTGTCCATCCCCAACCCTATGCAACCACCATCACCCCCTCCTCCTCCTCCTCACACTTCTCCCCCTTCTCCTTCTCCTTCTCTTCCTCCTCCTGGTTTGTTTTTTTTGTTTTTGTTTTGGTTTTTTTGGGTTTGTTTGTTTTGTTTTTGAGACAAGGTCATGCTTTGTAGCCGTAGCTGGACTGGGACTCATAGAGATCCACCTGCCTCTACCTGCAGAGTGCTGGGTTTAAAGGTGTGTGCCACCACACCCACCTACATCTCTTTTATTACAGTCCCAGACAAGCTCCGCTCCCCCGACAGATGGATGGATCAAAAAGTCAGGCTCATTATGAATGGTTTTTGAAACCTTTACACAAAACAAAAGTCCAATGAACATACACTACCAGTGATTCCATCAATTTATGGTCTTTCACAATCTCAGAAATCTCCTTTATTATTCTCTCATGACTGTATCCATTGTGCACACATATTCTATTCTGCCTTCTTCATTTAAAATTGTTTCTATATATTGACATAGCCTACTTATTTTTAGTAGTTAAAACAAATTACTGAAATTAATTTACCCTATTTTGCTTAAACATTCCTCAATTGTTGGACATTGGTAGTGTTTAATTTTTCAGTATTAGGGAAAGAAATATTGCTTGAAACATTTTTTTTAATCAGTGTTGCCTTATTTATTCTTTTTGATCATATCCTTGGAATGTAATCCTTAAAGTTAAATTACTAAGTCAAAGTGCATAAAAAATTTAAATAGGTTTGTTATATATTGGCAGATAGTTTTCCAGAAAAACATTGCCCCAGTGTGAATTACCGTCCACAGTAGATGGGTGTGCGTATTTCCATTATAGCTTCTGACATAACAGGGGCTACAATAAGAAAATATTTCAACTGTTTTACATTATTAAATTTAGACTATTTTACATGATTAAATTTTTATGTTTAACATTAGTTTTTGGAAATTATTTGTTCACTCACTAGGCACCTCTTAGTGAAAATGTTAGAATAAAATGAAGTTTGAATTAGACCTCACAAGACTAGAATTCTCTCCTTTAGCCTACTTAGCTGCAAACTGATGACTTAGAGGGGGAAATGCTCCAGATTGGTCTTGTTTAAATTATCTTTAAGGAAAAAGCTTTTATTTGGGGGGGGCATATAGATTTTTTTTTCTATTCAGGGCTTGGCTTGAATTAAAAAAGGGTGTCTAAGGAAACAGGACATATTGGCACATCAATGTCACCTATTCAGTCTTGTTCTAGCCCCATAACTAATGACACTGCCAGAAGTCATGGGACATTTCCAATAGACCATGAGGTCTTCAATACTGTCTTTCCTGATGACTCCTGACTTCCCAGAGGCACCTGATGAACAGTTATTAATTAAAAGAAAGCAAATAAGGCTGGAAAGATACGTATCCAGTAACGTGCTTATGCAGTCATGAGGATCTGAGTTCCAGGGCATGGTGACACATGCTCGCAATAATCTTAGCTCTGGGAAAGGAGACAGAAAGAGATCCTTAGGGTTTGATGGCCAGCCAGTCTAACTTTGTTGGAGCACTGCAGGCCAGTGAACAGTGACTCTGTCACAGGTAGACAAGTGTCTTCATGAATGCCTGATGCCCAAAGAAACCAAAGGACATCAGAACCCTGGGGATTGGGATTACAGACAGTTGTGAGCTGCCAGGTGGGGGCTAAGAATTGAACCTGGGTCCTCTGGAAGAGTAGCCAGTGCTCTTAACCACCGAGCCATGTCATCAGCCCCTCTCAAAAGAGTGGGATTTAGAGAACCTTATAATGCATGGATTTCTGACTATTTTGGTCTCTGGTGCAGATGTGTGAGATGCCAGTGAACACACCAGAAAACCCTTGGAAGGTGAGTCCCAAAGAAGAGAGAGAGCGGAAGGACCTGAGGAACACCCACCTTGTGTTCAGCATCGACCCCAAGGGCTGTGAAGATGTGGATGACACGCTCTCAGTCAGAACCTTGAATAACGGCAACCTGGAGCTCGGGGTCCATATCGCCGATGTCACACACTTTGTGGCCCCCAACTCTTACATTGACATCGAAGCTAGAACGAGGTAACCCTATTGGATGTCAGCAGTGGTGTGCGTGTTTATATCTGTGCTGTTTTCAGATGGTCAAGATCTCCTGTTTGGGCAGTTCTGAAAATCTCTTCTGGATTTTCCTGAAGTCCCCCACTTCAGGAAAACAGTACCTTGACCAATGTGTGTCCTTTCTTAACCTTTTACCCATCACTTTCTCTTATCTTAAAAATGAGTGGATTTTCACATGTAATACGGTATTCTATACCTCCCATTTTTCTCATACAACCAAGATTCATGTCACTTTTACTTTCTACATCAGTGGAAGAAATATTCAGCCAAAGCAGTGTGACTTGGTCAAGTGGGCACATGGGAGCTATTTAATTAGACAGCCGCTGACTTTATGGGAGCAGTAGCCCCCGGGGAATCTAACCCCGGTCTTGGCTGTTTACCTCCTGCAGCCCACACTGTCAGCAGTTCTGCTGGCTGCTGAAGGTCAGTTACCCCACTTGTGTCATTCCAGGGCCACCACTTACTATCTAGCGGATCGCCGCTATGACATGCTGCCCTCCATCCTCAGCGCAGATCTCTGCTCCCTCCTGGGAGGCGTTGACAGGTGAGTCTGATTTTCACCTTCAGGGCTGCCGCTGCCCTCCTGCTCTGTTTCTTCCAGTGTGCTCTCCCTACCACTCCACACCCCTACCGCTGCTTTCCTGGCTCCTCCCTCTGCTCCCTGCTTACTTCTTCCCTTCCACATATGGTTTCAGGGACCTTTCTTTTTCCAGCCTCCTCCTTTCCTTCTGTTCTGATGTTAGATTTCTGAAGTAGGCCACAGGCTGAGGAAAATGCACTACACTCTCTAGCAGATGCTGCTCTTTAGAAGGCACTTGAGCTTAGGGAGTTTGTGTTTTATCAGTGAATGCACAATTAGATAGTCCAAAATTAGTAAGTTCCCAAAGATAGAATTATTCCTATTATTTTCTCCTCAGGTACTGATTTTGGGAATATTTTCTATAGTTAAAACACATAAATATGGATGTGTAATTTTTCATTTTTATTTTCTAAGATTTTTTCTTTATTATATATAGTGTTCTGCCTGCATGTATGCCCGAACGCCTGAAGAGGGCACCAGATCTCATTGTAGATGGTTGTGAGCCACAACGTGGTTGCTGGGAATTAAACTCTGGAAGAGAGTAGCCAGTGACCTCTGAGCCATCAGTCCAGTACCCCATAATTTTTATTTTTATGAAAATACTAGCATACCGCCGGGCATTGGTGGTGCACACCTCAATCCCAGCTCTCAGGAGTCAGAGGCAGGAGGATCTCTGTGAGCTGAGGCCAGCCTGGTCTACAGAGCAAGTGCCAGGATAGGCTCCAAAGCTACACAGAGAAACCCTGTCTTGAAAAAACAAAACAAAAAAAGAGCAGATTTCCATTCTAGGAGTATTGTCCTTCCTGAGCAGAGTGCTTCTGTTTCTAACAAATATAGCCAGGCGATGGTGGTACACACCTTTAATCCCAGCACTCGGGAGGCAGAGGCAGGCAGAGCTCTGTGAGGCAGGCTCCAAAGCTACACAGAGAAAGCCTGTCTCAGAAAGAAAGAAAGAAAGAAAAAAAGAAAAGAAAGAAAGAAAGAAAGAATATATATATATGTGTGTGTGTGTATTATAAATGTAGAAGAGAATATGTGTGTGTGTGTGTGTGTGTGTGTGTGTGTGTGTGTGCTGTTAATATATAATTTATACACACATGCTATTCAGCACTTAAAATTTCACTTTTCCTTCTTTTTTTTTTTTTTTGAGACAAGGTGTCAGACATCCAATTCTCAAATGCAAGCCAAGGGTGACCTTCTGATTCTCCTGCCTCTCCCTATGCCCTAACCAACATGCCTGTCTTTTTCAGGGTTGGTAATCCAGCCCAGAACTTCATACAAGCTAAGCAAAGCACTCTAGCAACTGAGCTACATCCATAACCCTTCAGTACCTTTTTAAAAATGTTAATTTATTTTATTTGTGTCTTTAGTGTTATGTGGCATCTATGTATGTGCACCATGTATGTCTATAGTGCTTGCCGAAGCCAGAAGAGGACAACAGATCCCCTAGAACTGAAGTTACACACAGTTGAGAGCCACCATGTCAGTTCTGGGGACTGAACGTAGGTCCTCTGGAAGAGGCAGCGTTCTTAACACTGAGACATGAGACACCTTGCCATCGCTAGTACTCTCTCTAGGTACTTAAATATATCTGAAGGAGAAATTCCTAGAAACAGAGCTTATGTCAAGGTGCATGCATTTGTGTTTAGATCTATACAATCAGATTGTCCTCCAGAGACATTAAAGCAATCTGTTTCCACAGCAGTAGATGCAAGAGCTTGTTTTCCCACAGCCTAACCCATATACTATGTTGTATCCTTTCATCTAAGTCAGTTTGTTAAATAAGTAGTATCTTGATTTTAATTTGTATTTTTCTACTATGTGTGAAGGTAAACCTTTTTTTGGTTAAAGAATATTTATGTATTCTTTCCTGTGAACTACTTCATATTCCTTATTCATTTTCATTTGGGTTTATGATTTATTATTGGTTCATAAAAACTCTTTACATATTGGGGAAATCAGCCCCTTTGCATATATTATAAATATATAGATTTTTTAATAAAATGCTTTGGTGGCAGAGTAGTTCTTTGCTAATGAGCTTTTTGCTAATTAACCTATCATCAAGATTGATACCAAGCTCCCTGTCATCCTGTAGGATTTAAAGGCTTTCCTTTAATTTCCTGGGGCACTAAACAGACTTAATTCAATCAGTGTCAAGCTATTCTAATCAAAATGGAGAACTCTAAGGTTTTTCATATTGTGTGGGAACTCATTTCAGAGTTTAGCAGAACCCAGTCTGACTTTGTTGTTTACACAGGATCTCACTATGTATCCTTGGCTGGCCTAGAACTCACTATGTAGACCAGGCTGGCCTCAGACTCAGATCCACCTGCCTCTGCCTCCTGTGTGCTGGTATCAAAGGCGTGTGCCACCACCACCCAGCTGACTTTGTTTTTAATGTTAAAGTAAGTGTGTGTGTGTGTGTGTGTGTGTGTGTGTGCGCGCGCGCGCCTGTGTCTGTGTGTGTGTCTTAGAGTAATTAGTTTAAAAAATGAACCTGTAGTATGTAGCAAGGTCATTTCTTTCAAATTAGATTCAAGATCAAGTTCTGCTTGCTTGTAAAGTAGAATGGAAGAGGCTGAGGAGATGGCTAAGAGCATTGGCCACTCTTCCAGACAACTCCAACAGCCCAGGTTTGATTCCCAGCATCTGCATGACAGTTCATTCACAGCTGCCTATAATTCCAGTTCCAGGGAATCTGACACCCTCTTCTGGCTTCCTTGGTAGCAGGCGCACATCTAGTGCACAGACATATGTGTAGGCAAACACAATGGACATTAGAGACTAATAATCTTTAAAAAGATTGAAAGCTCAATGAGATGGCTCGGTGGGGAAGGACACCGGGAACTAGTCTGAGTTTGATCCTCAGGACCGACATGGTGAAAGGAGAGAACTGGCTCTCATGAGTTATCCCCTGACCCCCACACATGTGTCACAGTGCTCACATGTGCACCCATACACATAAGCACACCCAAAATAAATAAAATGTATAGCTGCTTTTTAAAACCATAGAATGGAATAACGATGCTATTGATGCCCCTGGTGTTATAGGTATGCTGTGAGCGTCATGTGGGAATTAGATAAAACTTCTTATGAAATTAAGAAGGTGTGGTATGGCAGAACCATCATCCGATCAGCTTACAAACTGTTCTATGAGGCGGCCCAAGAGCTACTGGATGGAAACTTCAGCATTGTTGATGATATTCCAGAATTCAAAGCCTTGGAGGAACAGAGCCGACAGGCCAAACTGGAGGAGTTAGTGTGGGCAATTGGAAAGCTGACTGACATAGCTCGCCACATCCGAGCAAAAAGAGACCGTTGTGGTGCCCTGGAGCTGGAAGGTGTAGAGGTTCGAGTCCAGCTGGATGACAAGAAGAACATTCATGACCTCATCCCCAAGCAGCCCCTGGAGGTTCATGAGACAGTGGCCGAATGCATGATCCTAGCCAACCACTGGGTGGCTAAGAAGATTTGGGAGAGTTTCCCCCACCAGGCTTTGCTGCGCCAACACCCTCCTCCACACCAGGAGTTTTTCTCAGAGCTCCGAGAATGTGCTAAAGCAAAAGGCTTCTTCATAGACACACGGTAATCCTCTTTTGAGGGGGCAGAGGAATGGCATAGAGTACTTCTGTTTATCTTATGGTTCCTCAAATATGGCATGTAGCCAGACAGTGATATATTGGAGCCTAAGGCAGCCAGCTCAGCAGTTTGAGGTCAGCCTGGACTATTTAAAGAAGATTTAAAAACTATGTAGTTGCCAGGCACAAGGTCCTAATTAAAATACCTTTTTTCCATTTGGGGAGGGGGCTTTCTGTCTTCCAGCAACAGTCTGGGTTGCTGGTTGAGTCACCTGCATACAGGTCACACAGACCAACAGTCTTTTGGATCACAGTCCTTAGAATGTTGAGGTGGTGACCCTATCATTCATAGTTTACTGATGGGAACTTACGTCTAATGGAGTTAGTAACTTGCTCATCATTTACCTGTTGGTCAGGGTTTTCATCCAAGGCCTTTCTGCTCAGAAGCTCCTCTTGGCGCCATTTCCCAAGCCTGTGTGTGGTCTTCACTGATCTCACCTCTATCTTCCACCTTCCCTCATAGCCAGCTGCTCAGAACTGAGTTATGTTACATTCCTGGTTTTATTTTTAATGTACCAATATGTTCCTAAGAGTCTCGGAGTAAATAAATCTCTCTTTTGCTCTTAAAAAAAAAAAAAAGTAACGTAGGTTTACTTCAAGTTTAGGTCTGCTTTTTTTGAGGCAGGTTTCACCATGTTTTCTGGCTTAGCCTCTGGAGTTCATGGAGTACAGGAGTGTGCCCCCATCCCTGCTCCTTTGTTTTTGAAACTTCCCTCTGGCTAAATAGTTCTTGATAAATAAACAAAAAGCCCATTCTTTGGCCTGTATAGGATGCTTACAGTTGAGTGTGTTAAGAATGTAACTCTATTGTGGGGGAGGGGGCACACACCTTTGATTCCAGTACTAGGGAGGCAGAGGCTAACCTGTCTGCAGAGTGAGTTCCAGGACAGCCAGGACTACACAAGGAAACACTGTCTCAAAACCCACCCCCCTGCCAAAAAAAGAATGTAATTCCACAAGAACCTGACCACCTATTTCAGTCAATATTGACTTAGCCTTGTATTAATGGGACATTACTACTTAAGAAATATAAGCCAGGCATTGGTGGCACATGCCTTTAATTCCAGCACTCGGGAGGCAGAGGCAGGAGGATCTCTGTGAGTTCAAGACCAGCCTGGTCTACAAGAGCTAGTTCCAGGACAGCCTCCAAAGCCACAGAAAAACCCTGCCTCGAAAAAACAAAAAAAAAACAAAAAAACAAAAAAAAAGAAAGAAAGAAAGAAATTCTGGGAGATGGAGAGATGGTTCAGCACATAAGAGCAAAATGACTTGATTCCTCTTGCAGAGAATCCAGGCTTGATTCCCAGCACCCAAATAGCAGCTCACAACTGCCTCTAACTCCAGTTCCCGAGGATCCAATGCCACCTCCTGGCTTTAGTGGGCTGCTGCACCATATGAATGCATGGAAGTATACATACATATATATGAAAATAAATAATTATTTTTTATTTTGGTTTTTCAAGACAGAGTTTCTCTGTGTAGTTTTGTAGACCAGGCTGGCCTCAAACTCACAGAGATCTGCCTGCTTCTGCCTCCTGAGTGCTGGGATTAGAGGTGTGCACCACCACTGCCCTGCAAAAATTAATACATTTTTAAAATTTTTAATTCTGAGCCGGGCAGTGGTGGCACATACCTTTGATCCCAGCACTTAGGAGGCAGAGGCAAAATTGATCTCTGTGAGTTTGAGGCCAGCCTGATCTACAGAGCAAGTTCCAGGACAGCCTCCAAAGCTACAGAGAGACCCTATCTCGGAAAAAGAAAACAAAACAAAAACAAAAAAAAACAAAAACAATTTAAATTTTGACAGTCTTTCTTTGTTTAAGCCTTAAAAGCAAACTAGATTTCTGTATTGAAAAGAAACTTGTGGCTAAAATAAATTTAACTGCTGGTAGATGAAGATATTTAAATCAAGGAGTAGAAAGTGTTACATGTAAATTGCCTTTGGAGACCCATCAATGCATCTCTGTTTCTTGTTAGGTCCAATAAAACCCTGGCTGACTCTCTGGATAGTGCAAATGACCCCAGCGACCCTATGGTGAACAAGCTGCTGCGCTCCATGGCCACCCAGGCCATGTCCAATGCACTCTACTTCTCCACCGGATCCTGTGCAGAGGAAGAGTTCCATCATTATGGTGACTGACAGCATTGTCTTACGTATGGCTTAACCTTGAGCAAATCTTTTCAAAAGTGCTCTTGTCTTTCCTTTACTCTGATGCTTTGGTTTCCTTTTGAAGGTCTTGCATTAGATAAATATACTCACTTTACTTCTCCAATAAGAAGATATTCAGATATTGTTGTACACCGACTATTAATGGCAGCCATTTCAAAAGACAAGAAGATGGAAATGAAAGAAAGTTTGTTCAGCAACAAAGATCTTGAGGAATTATGCAGACACATCAACAACAGAAACAGAGTAAGAAGGAATTTCAAACTCCTACCTGTCTCATAAGAGGGTATCAGCTTTACTGCTTAAGAGAATGAGAATTATTATTGTAGCCAATGCTCTTAATACATTTACTAGTGTTCTGAGATAACATGACTTGTGGAATACTTGCTCTTTGATTGTTTGTTTTTGAGACAGGGTATCATTATATAGACCAGTATGACCTGTGCCTCCAAGATCCACCTGCCTCCCAAGTGCTAGGATTAAAGGTGTGTACCACCATGCCTGGCAGTTTTGTTTTGTTCAGATGAGGACTCACTGTTATTTCCCCAGGCTGAGTTTTCTTTCACTCAGGGGACTCAAGTGACCTTCCAGCTCAGCCTCTGTATGTTCTATGCCAGACTTAGCATTAGAGGCCTGTCCCAAAAGGTAGAGATATAAAGGTTCAAGCAGCTGGGTATGGTATAACCCCATCATTCAGGGCATGCAGGTTTAAAATTTGAGGCTAGCTTGATTTACATTAGCAAGATACACATATGTGTGTGTGTGGGGGGGGGCAGGCATGGTGGCAGATGCCTTTAGTTCCAGCACTTGGGAGGCAAAGGCAGGCAGATCTGAGTTTGAGGTCATCCTGGTCTACATGGTGAGTTCCAGAACAGCCAGGGCTACACAATAGTGAGATCCTGCCCCCCCTCAAAAGTTAGCATTGTCTAGAATTTTGGAAGGGGGGGAGTGAGACAAGGATTTTCTTTTTTTTTTTTTTTTTTTTTTTTTTTTTTGGTTTTTCGAGACAGGGTTTCTCTGTGTAGCTTTGGAGCCTATCCTGGCACTTGCTCTGGAGACCAGGCTGGCCTCGAACTCACAGAGATCCGCCTGCCTATGCCTCCCGAGTGAGACAGGGATTTTCTATGCAGTCCTGGAACTCACTCAGAGATCCATCTGCCTCTGCCCCTGAGTACTGGGGTTAAAGGCGTGCGCAGCTGCTGCTGCTGCCAGCACCACCACCACCACCTCGCTTAATTTTTCGTATCTTTAAAACCTCTTAAATTCTATTTGTTTATTGTGTTTATGTATCTATACATTCAAGTGAAAGTCAAAGGACAATTTGTGGGAGTTGTTAATCTCTTTCAGGAGTTAGTTCTTGCCTTCCACCTTGTCTCTGAGACAGGTTGTTTCTGCTGCTGCACTGTGCACTCCAGGATAGCTGGTGAGCACAGCTGTGAGCTTCTGGCCAAGTCTTCCGTCTCTGCCTTTCATCAGTGATAGGAATGCTGGGATTACAGATATGCACTACCATATCCAGCTTTACATGGGTTCTGGGGGTTGAACTCCGGTGATAAGGTTTGCACAGAAAGAGCTTTTACCCACTGAGGAGCCTTCCCTTCACGTCTTACCTGCTGCTTGATCTATTTTTTCTTTTTCTTTTCTTTTTATTTTATATTTTTTTTTATTTTTCGAGACAGGATTTCTCTGTGGCTTTAGAGGCTGTGCTGGGACTAAAGGTTTGCTCCACCACTGCCCAGCTTTCTTTTCTTTTTTGAGAAGGTATTGCTGTGTCTCTTCTTCTTTGGTTTAGTTGAAACAACAGCTTACTCTGGACGGCAAATCCTCCTGTCTTGGTCTCCCAAGTACTGGCATTACAGGCTTGCACCACCACACTGTTGAATCCCATCCATTTAAAAGCAGTTTCTGTGGGAATGAGTTTCCTGTTTCTTCCTGGGTGTCAGGGAACTCTGTTGTCATGCTCCAGGTTGTGCTTCTTACAGGCAGCCCAGCATTCTCAGAAGCAGTCCACCGAGCTCTTCCAGTGCATGTACTTTAAAGACAGAGACCCAGAAACAGAGGAGCGATGCATGGCCGATGGAGTGATTTATTCAATTAGAACAAATGGTGTGCTTGTATTCATACCAAGGTATGTTACTTCTCATGCAGTAATTAATGAGAAATCACAGTTAAATTATACCAGTGCTGAACACAATAGATATATATATAACTTACTAAGATATTTATTTAGACTGGGGGTGTGTGGCTCAAAGGTGGAATGATTGCCTAACACATATGAAGTCCTGGGTTTGATCCCAGATAGCATAAAACCAGGTATGGTGACATATGCCTGTAAAGCAAGATCAGAAGTTCAAGGTCATCTGTAGCTATATAATGATTCTGATGCCAGCTTATATGAGTCCTTATCTCTAAAAAAGAATATAAGCTTGGCATGGTGGGATATGCCTTTAATCTCAACACTCAAGAGGCAGACAGAAGCAGATCTCTGAGTTTGAGTCCAGCCTGGTCTTCAAAGCAAGCTCTAGGCTAGCCATGTCTACAGAGTGAGATTTTCTCAAACTATATATTAGCATATGCAATGCTACATATATACACTATTCATAAAATTACTGTATGTACACAGTATACAGTAGTCAGAAAATAATGGGAGCAATTAGGAGTGCATATATATGCATATCTGTATCAGTCTTAGGATCTTAGCCAGCAAAGCATTGTTTCTTATCTGCTTCTGTAAAAATGTTTTTGGAAGTGAACCACAGGAAGAGTGGCTAAGCATAGAAGATCTGCAAACTAAGAATACATTATCTCGGTTTTACCCTTTTGATGATTTTAGGTTTGGAATTAAAGGTGCTGCTTATCTGAAGAATAAAGATGGCTTAGTGATCTCATGTGGCCCAGAAGGCAGCTCAGAATGGAAGCCAGGATCCCTGCAACGATCTCAGAACAAGATCACCTCTACCACAGCTGGAGGGCAGTCAGTTACATTTCATCTGTTTGACCATGTAACAGTAAGTCTGTGTACATTCAAGGTTGCTTTCAATGTGAAAAAAAAAGGGGGGGGACATGATGTAGTAACATGTATTTCTCTGTGCTAGGTAAGAATATCTGTCCAGGTCTTGCGTTGCCATTCTGATACAATCAGGCTTGAAATAATAAGCAACAAACCATATATGACACCAAACCCAGAACTGTGTCATCAGAGTTCCCTCTTGCTGAAAAGTGAGTTAGTGAAAGAAGTAACCCGATCTGTGGAAGAAGCTCAGCTTGCCCAAGAAGTCAAAGGCAAGGTGCTTCAGGAGGAGTATCAAGAATTCTGCCAAACAAAGGGAAGAAGTCTGTACACACTTCTGGAGGAGATAAGGGACCTTGCTCTTCTGGATGTTTCAGACAGTTATGTAATGTGAAATTCTTCCACTTCAGTAAAGGACTTTGTCTTAGGAGTTGTACTGTCTTTCCAAACTTAACCACTTGATGTTCTAGCTGAAGGAAATTTAAGTGGGTACTTCACATATTTGTGCAGTGTTCTCATAACTCATTGACATAGAATTAACTCCCTATGTAAACTTGCTTTTTTGGCTTTTTTCTTTTCCAAGACAGGGTCTCACTATATAGCTATGGCTGGTCTAGAACTCAATACAAAGACCAGAGTAGCCTTGAACTCAGAGATCCATCTATCCCAAATGCTGGGATTAAAGACATGCACCACTACTCCTGACCACTAGAAATTGGCTTTTCAGCAGTTGAGTAGACAGTGATGGGGCTGTAAAAGGCAGGTTGCTAGTCTCTTTACAGTGTATCCCAAATGATCTTGCTTCAAATCAATTTAGTTTTTTGAGACAGGATCTCACTTTGTAGTCTTGGCTAGCCTAGACTGTACAGACATTGAGATCTGCCTCTCTGCCTCTGGACTATTGGGATTAAATAAATGTATGTGCCACCACACTTGGCTCAAATTCATCCTTTCAAATGAAGTTTACTTTTGTAATTTATTTATTTATTTATTTAGTATACAGTATTCTGTCTGCATGTATGCCTGGAGGCCAGAAAAGGGCACCAGATCTCATTACAGATGGTTGTGAGTCACCATGTGGTTGCTGGGAATTGAACTCAGAACCTCTGGAAAAGTGGTCAGTGCTCTTAACCTCTGAGCCATCTCTCCAGCCCTACTTTTGTAAATTTTACAGACATATTTAGATCACAGGCCCCTTTGGCATCATTTAGCCAATTCAGGTCCACCTTCTTCAAAACTTATTTCATGTTTGATTTATGATTTCCCAATTGTTCTGGCACTAGCTGGACACAGAGCATAGAAAGGGCAGTGTAAATCTTGCCTCAAACTCCTTTACCACCCTCAAATTCTATTGTGTACCTCCAATGGCCAGGCCTTTGAGAAGTGTTCCCAAATTTACCACTGGAAAAGTAATACTTCTCCCACCCACCCTTCTCTGATCTAGTCAGTGAGTGTGCCTGGAAGCCTGATGCAGCCTTCCTGGTAAGCCATTTCTCCAGGTATCTGATAGGGGCATGCTGAGACCAGCCTTCTTCTTCTAGCTGTTCCCTGTCTAAACAGTGAGCCTGTCCTCTTGATTAATTTTTCCCTGGCCAATCACTGAGGTAGTTCCCATAAGCCCACAACCCATAGTCTGTGCCCAACTTCCTGGCTTTCCAAACCATCTTTGTTACTCCCAATTTACAGTCAGCCCAAGATGTCACCTATCCTGGCTTAGGAATGGAAGCCACTGTAGCACCATAACCCATTCCCTAAGGAAGAGGCAAGAGACTTTTTTTCTTTAAAACTACTGTCTTTGTCACTAAATGTTATCTCCTCCATCTTCAGTCTTTTCCCCAATTCTAGTGGGTATTTGCTGCTGAGAACCAGACCATAAACTTCTTAACCTGGTGTATCTCAGCTGGAGTTAGCCCCTCCACCACGTTCATAAAGCAACCAAACTCCAGTCAGGTTCTCTTCATCTGGTCCCATCAAGATGACATACAAACTTGTAGTCCTAGCACTTGAGGGCAAAAATAGGGAGGTTCACCACAAATTTCAGGCCAGTCAGGACGACATGAGAGTGGGTCTCAACAAAACTACCATCAAAACCCTTAACCATTTTAGCAAAAGTTTAAATTATGTAACTAAACCATGGTGAGAAATGCAAATCCTGAGCATTGTTTGCAAAATACATTTCTTTATAAAAACAACTCTTAATAGTCAGTGCATATTTACATTTTAAAACATTACCCAATTTAGTGAGAAAGAATTCAGTGCAAATTGGAAACAGCTTATAAAGCTGAATTTATGCAGAACACCAAAAATAATAAATAGATGTATTAAAATAGCTAAGAGACACATTGTATTTTAAGCAGGAATCCACATGAAGTCTTATGACTCAGACTTATACAAAGTAGAAAGATTTACAAATAACCCCAAACTTGCAGGATTCTATTGTAGAAATCTGGCTATTTGGAATATTTCTGGATTAGTCTGTGTTAGTATGGTCCAGCTGTTTTTCCTCTGCTTTGAACTGTTCCTCTTCATTTGTATTGGCAGAAGGAACATCATGTGGGCCATCTGCAGTGTCTGTGTTTAATCCACTTGGCTCTTCTTGATCCTCACCAGTACTGCTCTCTTCTACTGTCTGTGCCCAGGATGTACTCATTAACACATCTGAGAAAGGGATCATATCATTATTACTAATTATAAGCAACTGACTCAGTCTGGATAAATACAAATCTCTCCAAAGCTTACTTGGTAAAAACAAATCTATAATCCTCTCATTATGATTACTAAAGTCTAAGTATAAACCAGTTTTTCACACATGCATAAAACACACTTAAAATGCCAAGGGTCCCAGGAAAGCAGATGTAGCTCAATCAATTACAGAATGAATATAGATTAGCAACATGAGGCCCTGGATTAAATCCTAGCACTCTCACACAAAAAGGGCCCATTCAACTCTTCAATCTTACTCAAATGTAACTTCTCGTTCAAAATAAAATTAGAAAAAAAATAAAATAATAAAATTAGAGATCCAAAGAAATCAGATGTAAGGCAGGCAAGATGACTCTGTAGGTAAAGGTGCTTTGCTGTCAAGCCTGACTGACCCAACAGTAGGAGAGCACAGACTCTCAAGTTGTCCCAACTTGTATCCTGTGGCACACGAAGGAGCATGAATATGTGCACACACAAACAAAATGTCAACACAAACACAATTAAGTTTTATGTCAAAGTGATCTGGGAGAAAAAGAAACAAACTTTAAGACATTTTTTGCATCTGGTTAAATTTTAAGTTAGATAATATAAACAGAAAAATGAGTATTAGATCCCTAGTGTCAAGTATACTTTGAGATGGCAAAAAGCCACTGCTACCCATCATTACATCTTTGTATGATTTTTAATATTTGTTATTATTTTTTATTATGTGTAGGTATGTGCACGAGAGTGCATGAGCCCCTTGAGATTACAGTCAACAAATCTCTTGGAACTACAGTTTCAAACAGTTATAAGCCACCTGATGTGGGTGCTGAGAACACAATTCTGGTATTCTGGAACTGCAAAGTACTCCTAACCAATGAGTCATCTCTCTACCCCTTCATGATTTCTCATATATTAATAAATCTTTTGTTAAGATAAAAATGAGATTTATCTTGACTGAAAATCAAGACTAGGGGCTAGAGAGGTGGCTCAGAGGTTAAGAGCACTGGATGCTCTTCCGGAGGTCCTGAGTTCAATTCCCAGCAACCACATGGTGGCTCACAACCATCTGTTATGAGATCTGGTGACCTCTTCTGGTGTGCAGATATACATGGAAGCAGAATGTTGTATACATAATAAATAAATAAAATCTTTAAAAAAAAAAAAAAAGAAAAGAAAATCAAGACTAGGCCACAACATTTGCTTGAGAATTGTTATATTGGATGAAACATTATACAACATGTTATTTACTTACTACAATTCTTTTTGTAGGTTTTTATTTTATTTATATGTACATGTATGTGTACACACAGAAGTATGTGGGTGCCTAAGAAGGCCAGAAGAGGGCACTAGATACCTTAGAACTGCAGTTATAAGCTACTGTTAATCATATGATTTAGGTACTCACAACCAAACCCAGGTCCTCTAAAGGAGTAGCAAGTACTTATTTTAACTGCTGAGCCACCTCTCCAACCTCATTTGCTGTAATTATTTTTTTCCACTTCAAAAGGAAACTGGATTACGAACAGATTCATTCCCAACTTTTGTTTAGTGACAAGGTCCTTCCTTTGTAGCTCAGGCTAGCCCAGAACTATGTAGCTCAAGATACCCTCACTTAATCTCCCTGTATCAGTCTAGTAAGTGCTGATGTATGCCACTAAACCTGGCTCATAAACGTTAAATTATTTTTAAATTAACTCTCAATAATTTCATACAATGTAGTATAAATTCTTTTAAAATACAGTTTTGAGGGGAACTAGAGAGAACACCCACAACCATCTGTAATCCTAGTCCCAGGAGATCTGACACCTTCTTCTGGCTCTCATTGGCACCAGACACACATGTGGTACACAGACATTATCTGCAGGCAAGACACTCATACACATAAAACAGTAAAGAAATAATTTTTTAAATTCAGTTTTGTGGCTAGAGAGATGGCTAAGCAGTGAAATGTACTTGCTGCTCTTGCAGGTTCTAATCACACTCACATGGTGGGTGGCTTAACAACCATCATTCAATCTAGTTCCAGAGGATCCACTGCCCTCTTCTGACCTCTGAAGGGGAAAGGAACAAAATTGTGCATACTGCCGACTATGGTGGCACACACTTTTAATCCCAGCACTTGGGAGGCAGAGGCATGTGGATCTCTGTGAGTTCGAGGCCAGCCTGGTCTACAGAGTGAGTTCCAGGACAGCCAGGGCTACACAGAGAAACCTTGTCTCAAAAAACCAAAATGAACAAATAAATTAAAAATAAAAATGGGGCTGGGCGTTGGTGGCTCATGCCTTTAATCCCAGCACTCAGGAAGCAGAAGCAGGCAGATCTCTGTGATTTGGAGGCCAGCCTGGTCTACAGAGCAAGTTCCAGGACAGCCTCCAAAGCCACAGAGAAATTCTGTCTCAAAAAAACAAAAAGTGAGCCCTTGACATAAGGGTTTGTTTATTAAAAGAGAAAAGAAAAATGGGAAGTTTAAGGCAATTTTTAAAGTGGGAAAGAGATGGTACAGACAACTATAAAAAGCGTAACTCACAAAAGTGGGACAATGTATTAGAAAGCATTTTAGTAGCCAAGTGCATGGCACACAACTGCATTCCCATCACCTTAGGAGGCTGAGGCAGAAGATCATTAAGTGGATAAGTGGGAAGTTACTTGTCTAACTTAGTAAAACATAAACTCAAAATTAAAATTTAAGGAAGGACTGAAGATTCAGTTCCTTGAAAGAGTGCTTACCTAGCTTGTCCAAGACTCTGTTTCAATTTCCAGTGTCTGCCATTCCCTAAAAAGGCATTTTAGTACCCTATTTACATCACAGAAAATTACTATTAATCCTGAGTTAGTACAGAAGATGCTGCATTATAAAGTATCATAAGCTGGAGTGGTGATGCAAGCCTATAGGCTGACAAAAGGTAAAGGCAAGTTCAAGGCCTGACTAGGATATAGAATTAGTTTAAGATCCTGCCTCAAAACAAACAAACAAAAAGAGAAAGAGAGTATGTGTGTGTGGATCTAGCTTAGTACAATACCTGCCTAGCTTGTGCAAAGTGCTGGGTTCAGTCCCCAAAACTAAAATATATTGATTCCACAATAATAATTTTCCTAAGTATGATCCTAAAAATATGTGTAAAGTGCTTTAAGTCAGAGAAGAATATATTGTTGAAGGATTTGGCACTCTAAGAGAATTATCCAGAAAACCAACTTAGACTTAAACATTCTTTACAGATTCCAAATAGCAAACACACATACACTGACACTCTCTCTAAAATATACATAAACTTAACATCACTTTTCTATTCCTAGAGGTATTTTATTTCAAGAGATAGTAAAGATGTTAAAATTTCCTACATGCCCTCGATATTATATGATAGCTCATAAAAAACAGCATAAAATTTACCATTTTCTAGGGACTGGCTATTACTCAGTAGCTTTGCCTGCCTTCTTTCCAAGGCCAGCTGTTTATTTCTCTCAATTCTCTGTTGCTGTTCTTCTGTTAGGCTTCTACTTGATTCAGACGCCAACTTCTTGCTGTCAGATGAGCTTGTCAAAAAGGGATCAAATCCAGCAGCAGTTGCATCGAGGGTATTAATTTCTTCAACTTCATCTGTGGCAGAAAATAAAAAGTTAACACAACTATACTATTAGAGGAGTTGAGAAAGAACTTATACAGCATTCAGCCAAAGAAGTTTTAAAGTGGCAAGTGGCCTGACCCGAAGAAACAATCTGTAAGGTATGGAGAATAGGCCCAGTACAGCTGGGTCAAGTAAATATAAGAAATATTTACAAATCACTCTTATGGTGAGCTGGAAGTTACATCAAATGGATATGTTAAATATGTAAAAGGAGTCTAGGGAGGTAGCTTGGCTGGAATGGCATGCAAAAAGCCCTTAGTTTGATCTCTAGTACTGCATAAACTCGGTGAGGTGGCAAACTGCTATAATCCCCATATTTGGGAGATAGAAGCTATAGTCTTCATCTGTAGTGACCTCATAATCAGCTTCAGAAATAAAGACCATGTCTCAAAAATAAAACTACATAAGGAAGTCAAATGTGGTAGTAAAGACCTGTAATTCCAGCACAACAGATAGCTGTAGAGGCAGGTAGGGGAATGAGAAGTTCAATGTTCTGCTACTTTGCAAGTTCAAAGTTACCCTGGGCTACTTGAGACCTTGTTTGTTTGTATGTTTGTTTGAGATAGGGTTTAGGGCTGGCTGTCCTGGAACTCACTCTGTAGACCAGGCTAGCCTCAAACTCAGAGATCTACCTGCCTCTGCCTCGGAGTAAAGGCATGCACCACTACCACCAGGTTTGAGACCCTGTCCTAAAAAAAAAAAAAGGAAAAAGATTAAAAAAAATAATAATAAAATAAAATAAACAAACAAAAAACAGCAGGAGAGGGGGCTGGAGAGATAGCTCAGAGGTTAAGAGCACTGATTGCTCTGCTCTTCCAGAGGTCCTGAGTTCAATTCCCAGCAACCACATGGTGGCTCACAACCATCCGTTATGAGATCTGGTGCCCTCTTCTGGAGTGCAGATATACATGGAAGAAGAATGTTGTATACATAATAAATAAATAAAATCTTAAAAAAAAAAAAAAAAACAGCAGGAGAATCAGTAATGACCGGGAGTTTAGTCAGGAAGATTTAAATGAGTTGACATGTAAACACAGTTTGAAGAGGATAAGAAAACTAACTATACTGATTCAGGGGAAATTCCAGCTTTTACTTTTAATGAAATAAGTTGATTCAAATTTAAGATGGAACACTGACTTGACTGACAATAAAGAGGCGGGGGATCTCTGTGAGTTCAAGGCCAGTCTGGTCTACAAAGCAGGTTCTAAGACAGTAAGAACAACATAGTAAAAACTTCTCTTGAAAAACAAAAACAAAAAAATTAATACCTGATTTCCTTTGGAGAAAAACAACCAAGTGAAGAAAGGATAGAAGCCCAGTGAGATGGCTTAGCAAATAAAGCTGCATGATATTCACATATACAAAGTAGATAAATTCTTAAAATATAATTACAACAGGGCAGGGGTGGTATACGCCTTTAATCCCAGTACTTGCGATGCAGAGGCAGGTGTATCTCAGTGAGTTCGAGGCCAGCCTGATCTACAGAGTAAGTTCCAGGACAGCCAAAAAAATCCTGTCTCAAAAAAACCAAAAATATATTTTTAATATTATAGAAATATAATAATTATAGAAAAATAATAAAGAAAAAATATTAGTTAACATTAACAAAATTTCCAGCATTTATGAACGGGCTTCAAAAAATGAAGAACTAGAGCTGGAAGGTGAATCGATGGGTACTAATGCTTACTATGCAAGCATTAGTTCAGATCCCCAGCACTGTAACACAGGGTTGGGAGGAAAATGGTGAGAGACCCTTTCTCCAAAAAAAAAAACAAAAAACAAAAAAAAAATGTGGAAAGGCTGGGAGATGGCTCAGTGGTTAAGAACATTTGTTTTTCTTACAGAGGTTCAGTTCCCAGCACCCATACAATGTATCAAAACTCTCTGTATCTCCTGACTTCCAAGGATACCAGGTATCCACACATCTACATTATGCACATAAATACATGTGGGCAAAACACTCACAAATCAACCAAGTCTAAAATACTAATGCAGAGAATGACAGAAGATACCCAACACAGACCCCTTTGGCATGTACACATACACACAATTTTTTTATTTACATTTTTATGTTTATGGGTATTTTGCCTGTACAATGTGTGTGCCTGGTACCCAAGGAGGCTAGAAGAGGTTATCTGATCTCCTGGCACTAAAACTGGAGTTACGGTTAGCTGCCACATGGGTGCTGGGTCCAAACCAAGGTCCTCTGGAAGAAAAGCCAGTAAATGATTCTTAATCACTGAACCATCTCTCAAGACTCCTACCCCAACTCCTTTTTTTGTTTGTTTGTTTAAAGAGGGGCAAAAAAAAAAAAAAAAAAAAAGAGGGGCTAAAGTTTGGTGTGGTGGCTCACACCTAATTTTAACAATTGGGAGGCTTCGCATGGAGAATTACCACAAGTTTGAGGCAAGTCTAGGCTACACAATGGTTTCCAGGTCAGCCCAGGCTACAGAATGAAATGACTACCTCAAGAAAAAGAAATGAACAAAGAGGGGCTGGGAGAGACAGAGTAACTTAATAGTAGTAAGGCCTGCTTGCCATGTAAAAGGTTCTGGTTTAATTAACACTCAGTCCTAAGAAAGGAAGAGGGGGAGGAATAAAAGACTCATTAAGGCCAGGCAGTGAGCCGGGCGGTGGTGACTCACGCCTTTAGTCCCAGTACTCGGGAGGCAGAGGCAGGTGGATCTCTGTGAGTTCGAGACCAGCCTTGTCTACAAGAGCTAGTTTCAGAACAGAGAAACCATGTCTCAAAACACCAAAAACCAAAAGAAAAAAAAAAAAGAAAAGAAAAGTGGTGTACAGGCAGTGGTGGTACATACCTTTAATCCCAGCATCTGAGAGGCAGAAGCAGGTGGATCTGTGTGAGTTCGAGGCCAGCCTGGTCTACAGAATAAGTTCCAGGACAGCCAGAGCTACACAGACGGACCCTGTCTCGAAAAAACAAAAACCAAATAAATAAATAAATAAATAAATAAATAAATAAATAAAAAATAAAAAAGGACTCATTAAGCACAGTCCAGGACTGGAGAGATGGCTCAGAGATTAAGAGCACTGACTGCTCTTCCAGGGGTCCTGAGTTCAATTCCCAGCAATCACATGGTGGCTCACAACCATCTGTTACAAGATCTGGTGCCCTCTTCTGGTGTGCAGATATACATGGAAGCAGAATGTTATATACATAATAAATAAATAATAATTAAAAAAAGCATAGTCCATGTGATTCTAAATTCTGTTTCAATGTGTAGACCTCTGTATGTAAAACTAAAATCTGAAACATTAATCTAGTCCTATTTTCAAATAATTATATTATTAGCCCAAAACTTTCTAAATTACATCTATCCATCATGAACAGGTGAGTGTGTATTTATGTGCACATGAATGCCATGCTATGGAGGTTAGAGGACAACTCATAGGAGCTGATTCTCTCCTTCCACCACATGAGTTCCAGGGATTGAACTCTGGTTGTGAGGATTGGTAGCAAGTGCCTTTACCCGCTGAACCATTTCACCACCACCAGCCCCAACCCCAGACTTTTGGTAGAATTGTTCAATCACACTCTGCTTAAAGTTGTACAATAATATATTTTTGATAAAAGCAAACATGTTTTTATATAAGAACATGTATTAACTAAGATGAATTAATCAAATACTTGAATATTCTCTGTGTGTGAATGTGGTATGTTTAAGCATGTTTATGTGAAGGCAAGGTCAGCATCAGGTGTCTTCCAGTATCATTTCTACCTTATCTTTTCAGACAAGGTCTCTCACTGAACCTGGAGCTCAATAACTGATTTAGATTGGCTGCCCAGCAAGCCCCAGGTCCTTCTTGTCTCTACCTCCCAGCACTAGAACTATATATGCAACCACACCTGGCTTTTACATGGGTCCTGGGGAATCCAAATTCAAGTCTTCATGCTTACAAACCAAGCACTTTACCATTGAGCTATCTCCCCAGCCCCAGAAACCACTTAACTTTTACAATTTAGGATCTATTTGTTCAACATACATGGATACCTGGAGTCCTAGCACTCAGGTTTACAAACAAATAAGCAAAAAGATGGAAGAAAAATATAAGGATCTCAGATTTAGAACTCTATGTATTTTACATGCCATCGTACTTATAATTTTCTGAATGATTCATGTTAATTTAATCCATAAAAAGATTCTGTGTGGAGTCTACTATTAACCACACTCTATATTACTAATTAAAAAAGAAATGCAGGGCTGGAGAGATGGCTCAGCGGTTAAGAGCACTGACTGTTCTAGTCCCGAGTTCAAGCCCCAGCAACCACATGGTGGCTCACAACCACCTTGAATGAGATCTGGTGCCCTCTGCTGGCATTCGGGCACAAGACTGTATACATAATAAATAAATAAATAAAATCTTAAAAAAAAAAAAAAAGAAATGCAATAATGTAACACCAAACTAAGACATAGCAAAGGATTTCCATCAAACAGAGAAGCATCAAAAGTACTCACACATACAGATGCATACATAATTAAAAATACATGTTAAAAAGTTTTAAGTAGGGTGGGGGTTGTGCACACCTTTAATCCCAGCACTCAGGAGGCACCGGCAGATGGAGCTCTTGAGTTCAAGGTCAGCCTGGTCTATTACTCAAGTTCCAAGACAGCTAGGGCTGTTTCACAGAGGAAACCCTGTCTGTCTTGAAATGCTCCCCCCTACACACACACACACACACACACACACACACACACACACACACACACACACACACGTCAAGAATATTTATGTATGGAGCCATCGCACAGAAAATCTGATAACTAGACAGACTCTGTCGGCAGGAACCAACTGTTTTGATGTATGTGACTGTCTATGGTTGCACTGTACAACTAACAAATGCAATCAATACCAGGAACAGTCACGTAAGTCTTCCTAAAGTCCTATAGCCATGGATCTGTTCTTTAAGACTTTTTTTTTTTGGAAACAGGATCTTGCATACTTCAAGATAGCCTCAAACTCACTATGTAATCAAGGCTGGCTTTGAACTTGTGTGTCTCCTTGCTGGGAATAATCCTTTAAGAGTTAACTAAAAACAAGCCTGAGCTATCAGCTGAGCATTTATAATTTATATTAAACCCCCGAGTCAATTATTTGAGAATCAGCTACAAGGTCTTGGGTATTTGGGAACAGGCGGGCAGGAGAGAAACATCCAATTACTTCTCCTACTTCTACCTTCCAAATGCTGGGATTACAGACATGTGTTACCACTCATAGTTCAAGAGTCTACACATTGAATGAAATGAAAATTTCCACCAACAAATTATTTTACCTAATTTCCCAGAGACAGTTTTTCTAATGATTTATATGCATATGAACACTCTAGTTTAATGTGTATTTGTACTAGCAAGAACTGTAAAAGATCAATAAAGTCAGCGGGTTCTCAAAACAACCTTCACAACCTTTATTCAACTGCTAGAACCTACATGATGGAAAAACCAACTCCAGAAGTTGTCCTGATCTCCACACACATGCCATGACACGTGAGCACAAACACACCATAAATAAATGTTTAAAATGTCCCTACTTTATATTTTCTATAACATGTCTAATAATAATAATAATACAATTGTATCTTCTCTGATTGTTTATGTATATGAGATAGAGTCTCAGTATGTAGCCCTGGCTGTCCTTGGAGCACCTTATGCAGACCAGGCCTCAAACTCAGAAAGTTCCACCTGCCTCTGCTTCCTGAGTGCTGAATTTAAAGGCATGTGTACCAACCCTGCCAGGCTACAATCATATCTTTAGGAAATAAAGTTCAAAAGGGAAGGAGTCAAGGAAAGGTAACATGGACTTGAACAAAGTACAATGACATACACATGAAAATCTCATAATGAAGCACATTCTTCTGGGGGCGGGGAGTGAAGGAGTGAGGGAGTGAGACAGAGTCTAAGTAGATTTGGCTGTTCTGGAACTATGTAGACTAGGTTGGTATTCAACTCACAAAGATGCCTTTGACTCTTAAATGCTGAGATTAAAGGCATGTGCCACCATACCTGTCTGAAACTCATTCTTTTGTATGCTAAAACTAACAAAAAAGAAACATGTATCAAATTACTGGGCTAAGGAGATGTCTCAGTGGATAAAGGCACTTGCTGTCAATCCTGACAACCTGAGTGCAATCCCTGGGATTGACATGGGGAAAGGTTGTTCTCTGCAATCAATACCCACACAAATAAATAGGAGCTCATTAAACTCATACTTAAATACATTCTAGATTTATCAAATTTTAGACTTAACTCACTGTACAACTATTAAGTATACTATAGTTACATAAATATGGGTTAAGACCTCAGTTGTATATATAATATCTCCTACTCCAGCTAGACCCATTTCTAAAAGCTGTGATAAAGTAAATAAACTTGTAATTACCATTATTGCTAACAAAATCTTCATGTATGATAGGGAGATCAAGTCGAATTCGTTTTAAACAGGTCTGAAAAAGAGACATTTTTCCCATTTTATCAATAAGTTAGGGAGGAAACAATCATTTATTCATATCTGAAAGGGTTGTTCTTCAAATAATGGCTATTAATTTTCCTGTCTAACAAGACAAATTTCAAAAGACACCCTAATAGCAATTCAGCCTCAACTAAACCCATCCTTGTACTACTGAGCATTGTGAATGACATGCACGATAATCACACTTACCTGAACCTCCTTTTTATTTCCTAGGTTTTCAACTCTGTCAATAAAATCTTCAAATTGCAGTTTGGGGAATAGCCTATGTGCCCAGTGCTCCATGTGTCTGATTAGCGTTTTCAAGTCTTCAGCCTGACACATAAAAATAAAAATGCTGAACAAAAGACTCAATCTCACAGCTGACCCTGTCAGCAGATTTTAGCATTTAAAAGCAATGCCAAAGTCACTGCTGTCATATTTGTAAGGCTAAGAAACTTCTAGAAGGAAGCATAAGACAAAAATTTCAGAAAGCATTGAATAACAGCATTGAATACAGATTTTGTTTTAGACACAGATTTTTAGAAATTAGAGGGAAATATAGTAGGATAGGGCTGGGAAGACAGTTCAGTTGGTTACATGCCTGGAGAATAAGCCTGAGAGTCGGTATTCAATTCCTAGCCCCACATAAAACACATCCAGGTATAGTGGCTGTACTGGCTTCTTATGTCACAAGCTAGAGTCACTGGAGAGGAAGGAGCCTCAACTGAGAAAATGCCTCAATAAGATCAGACTACAGGCAGGCCAGTAGGGTAGTTTCTTAATCAATGACTCATGTGAGAGGGCCCAGGCCACTGCGGGTGATACCACTCCTGAGCAAGAGGTCCTGGGTTCTGTAAGAAAGCAAGTTGAGCAAGCCATGGTCAGCAAGCCAGTAAGCAGCATTCTTCAATGGCCTCTGCTTCAGCTCCTGCCTCCAGGTTCCTGTACCATGAGTTCCTATCCTGACTTCATTCAATGATGAACAATATGGAAGTAAAAGCTAAATAAACAATTTCCTCCCAACTTTTTTTTGGTCGTGGTGTTTCATCACAGCAATAGAAACTCTAAACAGTGGCAGACTCTTACAATCTTAATGCTGAAGAAACAAAGATAAGCTGATACTAAGGCTCACTGGATTAAAGTCTAAGGAAGCACACCTGAAATTGACCTCTGGAACACCACACATGCACACCCACAGCCATACTCACTGAGGAGAAACAGTAATACAAAATTACAACAAAGCTGCCAGGCATGGTGGCACAGACCTTTGATACCAGCACTAGAGAGACAGAGGCAGGTAGATCTCTGAGTTTGAAGTCAGTCTGGTCTATACAGTGAGTGCCAGGACAGCCAGGACTACACAGAGAATCAATCTTTCAATCTCTCTCCTCCCTCCTGTCTCCCACCCCCCACCAAAGGCCACTTTAGCATCCTTTAAATCAACTGTGAAGAGACACCATGACCAAGGTTACTACTAAAAAAAAAAAAAAGAAAAGAAAAAAAGGCATTTAAGGGGCTGGAGAGATGGCTCAGCAGTTAAGAGCAATGGCTTCCAGAAGTCCTGAGTTCAATTCCCAGCAACCACATGGTGGCTCACAACCATCTGTAATGAGATCTGGTGCCCCCTTCTGGCCTGCAGGGATACATGCAGGCAGAACACTGTATTCATAATAAATGAATAAATCTTTTTTAAGAAGCTGGAGAGATAACTCAGCAGTTAAGAGCACTGGCTTCCAGAAGCCCCGAGTTCAATTCCCAGCAACCACATGGTGGCTCACAACCATCTGTAATGCCCTCTTCAGGCAGAGAGAACACTGTGTACATAATAAATAAATCTTTAAAAAAAAAAAAAAAAAAGATTTTAAGTGGGGTCTCCCTTACAGGCTCAAAGGCTCACTCTCTCAGTCTATTCCATCATGACAAGGAGAATGGTGGCATGCAGGAAGGCTCTAGCAGCAGCTGAGAGCTACATCTTGAACTAGTAAGGGCTACACTGAGCAGGACTGGGCATGGCATGGGGCTTTTAAAAACATAAAAGCCCAACCCCAGTGGCAACAAGGCCACATCTCCCAATCCTTTGATCCTTTCAAACAGTGCCACTCCCTAGTGACTAAGCTTTTACATATGAGGGGGTGGCATTCTTATTCAAATCACCATAGCTAGCCAAGGCTAGGTAGTAATTCTCTTATCTCAAAAAAAATTAAAGTGAGTACATAGAAGTCTAAAATAAAAACCAGGGCTGGAATATATTCCAATAGTACTATTTAGCACATGTTCAAGCACTTGGTCCTGGGTCAATGCCCGGTACTAAGAAAAATTGATCAAATGTTTCTTACCTCATGACCTTTCCCCTTGAATTTTGTCTTATCAAACACATGCCTTAAAGCTGGAAGCCCTCTCTCAGAAGTTAATCTGTGAAAGAAATAATATATTGAATTTTAGGTTTATTAGCCATGTCAAAACCAAGATCCTGAGGAAAAAAAAATACTTCCTCCTGAATTAGAAGAAAAGAAAAAACTTACAAAGGGGAAAATGCTTACAGAACTATCTGATTTCCAAATCACTCAACCGAAGCTTGTAACAGTAGAAGAAAAGCACTGTGTGGAAAACTGTAAGTATATGAGAGTAACTATCCATACCTAGTAGCATCTAGCTTGGGCAGATTCCTTTTAACTGTTCTCTTTGGTGGTACAGGAACTCGTGCTCCACTCCCTGATTCTAGTGAAAAAGATCAAAATTTAGTGTTTCAAAATGTAAGCCCTGGGCCCTCAAGATCAATCAGTGGGTAATGGCACTAGCCACAAAGCCTGACTAATTATACTCACATGGTATAATGTAAGGGAAAACTGGCTCTGGAAATTGTCCTCTGACCTACACACATGCACGCACGCACGCACGCACGCACGCACACATACACATTCAGATACACACAAATGAATAAATACAGTAATTTTTTAAAAATTCAAGCCTTAGCCAGGCGTTAGTGGCGCACACCTTTAATCCCAGCACTTGGGAGACAGAGGCAGGCGGATCTCTGTGAGTTCGAGGCCAGCCTGGTCTCCAGAGCGAGTACCAGGGTAGGCTCCAAAGCTACAGAGAAACCCTGTCTCGAAAAACCAAAAAAAAAAACAAACAAACAAACAAACAAAAAAAAAAAAAAACTCAAGCCTTATTAATAAAATGTATCATTCTAATTTAATCTGCTAAAGCAGAATTGTGAGAACAAGGCTAGCCTGGAATATACTGGGAAATCTTGTCTTAAAAACCAACAAACTGGGGCCAGGCATTGATGGCGAATGCCTTTAATCCAAGCACTTGGGAGGCAGAGGCCAGTCTGTTCTACAGAGAGAGTTCCAAGACAACTCCAAAGCTAGAGAGAAACCCTGTCTCAAAATTCCACAAAAAAAAAAAAAAAAAAAAAAAAAAGGCCAGGGACATGGTTGTGTACAGCTTTAATCTCGGTACTCGGGGAGGCAGAAATAAGCACATCTCTGAGTTTGAAACCAGTATGATCTACAGAGAGTTCCAGGACAGCCAGGACTACATGGAAAAATTCTGTCTCAAAAAACTAAAAAACAAAACAAAACAAAGTTAAAGGGACACCTGTGAAATTCTCAATACACACCTTCATCAGGTTCAGCTTCTGCAGGATCTCTCTCAGGAGAGGCTGGAGGTGGGAAGGGAGGAAAAGTTTCATCTTCTACATGTTCATAATCTGGTATTTCAAACAAGCCATTCTCTTCTTGCTCTAACATTTTTTCCTCCAAAAGAAAAAAAAGTTATTTTTATCCATCCAAAACAGTCTTCCTAACTATCACACAATCTAGTTCCATCCACAGTGCAAGTCATGTTTCACTCATTTAAACCACATTCCAATTTCATCCAAGATAAAAAGTAGAGAAGACAGTAAGTATGGAGGAAAACCACTAATCAAAACCAAGGTGTAATGCAGATCCTACCACTAAATAACTGCATGTTTTCTTTAATATTGATATACATGAGTGTTTTGCCTGTCTATATGTCTGTGCATCACACATGTATACAGTGTCTGTGGAGACCAGAAGATGTCAGAATTCAAGTTAGTTTTGAACTGCCAAGTAGATGGTAATCAAATCCAGGTCCTCTGGAAGAACAGCCAGTGCTCTTAACCATTGAGACATCGCTCCAGTCCCTAGGTTACAAATTTTTATTCTTCCAACCTAGACCACAATTTGGGACTGCAGATCCCTATTATCCATTTTGCAACTCTCAACTGTCTCAAGGACATTTATTAGCTCATCATATACAAAACTGAACAACTATATGTCATCAATTCAGTGACAATCAACAAAAGACTTACAAATTACCTTTGACACTTCCTCCCTATTCTCAATATATCCTGTCTATTTAATTTTTGAAATATTCCCTTAATATTTTCCTTCAGCCAGGCGGTGACAGGACATTCCTTTAATACCAGCACTTAGGAGTCAGAGGCAGGTGGATCTCTGCGTTTAAGGCTAGCCTTGTCTACAGTGCAAGATCCAGGACAGCCAGGGCTACACTGAGAAGCCCTGTCTCAAAAAAAAGAGATGGTCCACATGTTAAACACAGCACTCAGGAAACAAGCAGGCGACCTCTGAGTTGAGGTCAATATGATCTACATAGCAAGTTCAGGACAGCTAGGGCTAGAGACTGTCTCAAAAAAGGGAAAAAAAAAAATTCAATAGGGAAAAATAATTTTTTGCTAGGCATAGTGGCAACTGTAACCCAGCACTTGAAAGAAGAGAATCAGGAACCCAAGGTCAGCCATGGCTACATAGCAAGTTAAGGCTGGCCTGAACCAAGAGACCCTTTAAGGAAAAAAAATAAAAAAATAAGGAGGCTAGAGAGATGGCTCAGCAGTTAAGAGCACTGGCTACTCTTCCAGAGAACCCAGGTACAATTCCCAGCACTCACATGATAGCTTATAACTGCTTGTAACTACAACTTCAGGGGATTCAACACCTTCACACAGTCATACATTTGGACAAAACATGAATGCACACAAAACAAAAATGAATATAAAAGAATAAAATTTAGCTGGGCAGTGGTGGCACACACCTTTACTTCCAGCACTCAAAAGGCAGAAGCAAGTGGATCTCTGAGTTTGAGGACACCCTGGTCTACAGATCCAGCCAGCTCCAGGACTGTCAGAGCTACACAGAGAAACCATCTTGAAAAACCAAAAACCAAACAAAAGAATAAAATTTATACTATGCCGACTTCATTTCATACCCCCTCTCTCTCATACTTTTTAAATTCCTTACAAAAACTATCTCTACTGTAAAGAACCTGGATATTGCCAGATGGCAGTAGCAGCATCGTACACCTTTAGTCAAAGCCCTTGGGAGACAGAGGCAGGCAGATCTCTGAGTTCAAGGCCAGGCTGGTCTACAGAGCAAGTTCTAGGACAGGCTCCAAAGCTACAGAGAAACCCTGTCTCAAAAACAAACAAGCCTGGTGGTGGTGGCATACGCCTTTAATCCCAGCACTCAGGAGGCAGAGGCAGGTGGATCTCTGTGAGTTCGAGACCAGCTAGGTCTACAAGAGCTAGGGTCTACCTTATTTCACTCACGTTTGGTAGAACAGTATTTTGCTTTAGATTTGTTTTGGTTTTTTCAAGAAAGGGCTTCTCTGTGTAGCCCTGGCTGTCCTGGAACTATG
The DNA here is from genome assembly GCF_003668045.3 of Cricetulus griseus. NCBI lineage: Eukaryota > Metazoa > Chordata > Mammalia > Rodentia > Cricetidae > Cricetulus > Cricetulus griseus. The sequence goes on along the minus strand of NC_048597.1, from coordinate 175,904,412 downwards.
TAGACCAGGCCAGCCTTGAACTCAGAAATCCACCTGTCTCTGCCTCCTGCATACTGGGAGTATGCAAGATTTATTTTTACTTATCTATTTGCCTGTGTGTTATGAGCAACATGCATGTATAGGTGTCCAAAGAAGCAAAAGGATGATGCATCATCAGAAACTAAGAGTTACAAGCAGGTTTGAGTGGTGGGAACAGAACCCAGGTCCTTTTCAAGCACAGTAAATCTCACCCATTGAACACCAATTTTGTTGTTTGAAATAGGGTCTTATATAGGTCAAGTTGGCCTCCAACTCCTTATCCTCCTGCCTTTCCTCCCCAAGTGATAGCATTACATGTACTTTGAAAGCTCTTCCTTTATCCCTAATTTCTTTCACATTTTAACCATGACCTCTCATCAGGAAAATCTATCTCAAATCAGGAGTGATGAAACAGTCTGTAATCCCAACACACAGAAAGTAGAGACAAGAGGAAATGAGTTCAAGGCCATCCTCAGTTACACGACTTCAAGGCCAGCCTGAGACTCTTAGAGAAAGAGACCGTTCAAATGTCCCTAAATTGAATAACCCTGTGTGTGTGAGCAAGTGGAAGCCTTAAGGGCAACTTTCCAGAAATTCTCTTTTCACCATCTTGGAATCAAATTCAAGTAAGATTTGTACTGCAAGCACTTTTACCTGATAAGCCTCCTCGATGGCCCAGAATCCTCTTATAAGAATTAACATCACCATGCATAAGCTTTATAGGAATCATCGTTTCTCTATTAAGTTTTATTTATTTAATGTTACTCTCCTACAATTGAATGTAGCCCCTTAGAACAAAAATCAGACAGGTCTTTTTGTGTTCCACCACTATGTCCTAAATTCAGTACACAACAGATACTCAATATTTATTTACTGAAAAAAGGAATTAAAAAAGAATTCCAAACCAGTAACAGTGATATGCACTGTAATACCAACATTTAGGAGTCTAAAGTAGGAACCCAGGAAGCCGGTATGGACAACAGTCCTTGTCTGTACACATGCACAACACAGAATGCAGATGTAACCTAGTTGGTAGAGGGCTTGGCTGGCATTCACAAAGCCCTGGGTTCAATTCCCAGTACCCCATAAACTAGGTGTATGTATAGGGGTGCATGGGCTTGGTAATGCCAGTCCTCAGACAGATCAAGAGGCTCTGAAATTCAAGGTTATCTTTAGCAACATCAAGTGCAGACATATAGATAGATAGTTTGGGTTTTTATGTTTTGTTTTTCGAGACAGGGTTTCTCTGTGGCTTTGGAGGCTATCCTGGAACTAGCTCTTGTAGACCAGGCTGGTCTCGAACTCATAGAGATCCGCCTGCCTCTGCCTTACGAGTGCTGGGATCAAAGGTGTGCACCACCAATGCCCGGCTATGTAGTTCCACTCTAATGGAAGTTCTGAAAACAGGACTTGCAACTACAATTACTAGCAAGTAATCAGTAAAGCACGCGGTAGGGCTTTTATCAATAAACTGGTTTCTCTTAGTATATGTAAAGAATTAGTTGTTGACGAAGCTTCTTTCTCCCCCTGACAACCGTCACACATCTTTTTAGACATTGATGTCTATTTCCCCTCCTGGTCCTCAAACTCCCAGAGAAGTATGGGTAACAAATCCAACATCCTTCCCACACTCGTAAGAAACGTACAACTTTCCCAGCGGTCGTGGAGAGGCGCCTCACCTTTAAGGAGCCCAGCGCCCTGACTCGGCCTGGGTGCCTCCCTAAAAGTATCACATCTCCCTTCCGTCTTCTCCAGCCTCCTCATCCTCCCTCCCATCCAGTCAACTTCATTCACCCCACATTCTCTGTCCCGGCGCTTGGTCCCAGGGTCTGAGCGCGCCGAGAAGACGCCGCCTCAGGGGCAGGCCCGCCATCCTCCCGCCCCGGACGCCTCCCGCCCGCTCCGTCTGCTCCTCCTCAGCCGCCCTGCGGCCTAGCTGTGGCGACCCCAGTTCTCGCAGCCCAGCAGCGAACTTCGAGTGCCGCTTCTCGTTCCAGAGACTCCCTCACAGAACCGAGTCTCACCTCACAAGAACCGCAGCCACAGCCGAGCGCGCGAACGGCGCCTCTCGCGAGAGTCAGGAACTCCCTCTGCGAGAAGAGATGGGAAGTTTGGCGCCAACCGTACGCGAAGCGGCCTGGGCGGGGCCTAAGGGCTAGAGTAGCCGGGACCCGCCCACCCCCGCCCGAAAGCCTGCTTCCCCATCCCGAGCATCTTACTAGCGTGAAGCTCAGAGTTCCTTATTTTCTAGGCGCTTCATTAGCTTTTGAAATAGGACTCCGGTCTTAGAAACCGAGTGGTGGAAGCCGGGCCTGAGAGCGTACGCCTGGAACCCCAGCACTTGGGAGGCAGAGGCCGGCGGATCTCTGTGAGTTCGAGGCCAGCCTGGTCTACAGAGCGAGTTCCAGGACAACCTCCAAAGCCACAGAGAAACCCTGTCTCGAAAAATAAATAAATAAATAATAAACAAATAAATAAGTAAATGTGCTAGAGAGATGGCTTAACCATTAAAAGCACTTGTTGCTCGTGCAGAAGACTCAAATTTGGTTTCCAGCACCGACTTAGTGGTTCACAACCTTGTGTGGTACCAGGGCATCTGAGGCCCTCTCCTGGCCTCCAGAGCACCAAGCAAATTACATACAAAAAGCCATGCAAATAAAAGATGTCTTTGAAAAAATGAGACGGTGAGAAAAACAATGCTAACCTCATGACTGTGTAACCCCACATCCACGTACAAAATAATAGTAGAGCTGGATGGAGTTAGAGAGATTCCTTAACAGTATTCGCTGCTCTTTGCGTTAATCCCAAAAATTCAAGGAGAAAACACATCGACCCAAATCATCATGGCTAAATTAATTAAAGCAAGCTTTTTTACTCATCTACACCTAAAAGTAGGGTTCCAAAGATCAACCTTGGATGTGTGGAAAACAAGGTTTTTATAGCTCAGGGGTTGGGGGTTTCCAAATGGGACATTTGGTGGACAAAATAGACGGGGCTACAGGAGCAGAACATAAGCATAACAAGTTCAACCTTCTGGAGCAAAGAAATAGCTGCAAGCTAGCTGATAACAAGGGAGTCATAACAACCTTGTGAAACGTGAAACAAAGGTAGGGTAGCAAGATGGTTATTACTATTTCTTGAAACAGACATGGCTGCTGTTTCCTGGAACAAGGAGTATAGAACCATTTGTAGCTAAGGTTACAGGAGGGGCATTGCCTAGTCCTTGAGAAAAGAGGTTTAATCATAAACAGGAATAAGCCTATTTGCCTTTAATATAAGGTGGCTTTTAAGCCTAAAATGAAGGCAGATTGGTTCATCACTTGCAGAGAACACAGATTCTGTTTCTAAAACCCACATGGCTACTCACAACCACCTGGAACTCCAGATCCAGGGGCTCTGCTGCCCTCTTCTGACTTCTGGTGGCACTGCACACACCAGTGCACTTAATTTACAGATAAAAGTCACATGCATAGATGGGCGATAGTGGTGAAGGTTTTAATCCCAGCACTCGAAAAGCACAGGCAGGTGGATCTCAAGGCCAACCTAGTTTACAGAGCAAGTTCCAGGACAGCCAGGAAACCTTGTCTTAAAAAAGAAAAGAACAAAAACCCACATAATTAGTACTGGAGCAATCCCTTAGCAGATGAAAGCTCTTGCCACCAAGCTTGACTGAGTTCAATCCTAAGTGAAAGGAGAGAACACACTCCTGAAAAATTGTTTTTTGACCTCCACATGTGGACCACAGTGAACACACACACATTCACACACGTGCACACACACACAAACACAATTAATAAATAAATCTTTTTTATTTTTTAATTTTCTAAGACTTATTTATTATGTATACAGTGTTCTGTCTGCGTGTATCCCTGCAAGCCAGAAGAGGGCACCAGATCTCATTACGGATGGTTGTGAGCCACCATCAGCCTGATCCCCAATAATCACAAAGAGGTTTACAATAATTATAAGTGCTCAACCAAGGGCTGGAGAGATGGCTTAGCCATTAATGGCTAGGCTCACAACCAAAATATAAATGCTTGGCCAAAATCTCAGGCTTGTTACTAGCTAACTCTTTTTCTCTTTTTAAAGATTTATTTATTACATATACCTACAAGCCAGAAAAGGGCACCAGCTCTCATTATAGATGGTTATGAGCCATTATGTGGTTGCTGAGAATTGAACTCAGGATGTCTGGAAGACAGGCTAGTGCTCCTAACCTCTGGGCCATTTCTCTACTAGCTAAGTCTTACACCTTAAATTAAGCCATTTATATTAATCTACATTCTGCCACGTGGCATTACTTCTCTTTCATCTTGTGCCTCCTGTTTCCTCTGTGTCTGGCTGGCAACTCCTCTGACTCCCCCTTCTTCGTCCCGCTGTCCTTAGTTTGGTTCTCCCAACCAAGCTTATCCTATCCGGTTATTGGCCAATCAGCTTCTCTAGTAAACCAATCACAGTGACATATATTCATACAATGTAAAGGAGTATTGCATGGAAAACTTCCATGGTTGCACATTATACCACAATTTACTAAACATCCCTTTTATTGATGGATGTTTGGAAAGTTTCTAGTTGTGCAACTATGTACAGCACAGCCACTGACCATGTGTATGTATGTTAACTTAAGGAGCAAAGACCTGAAAAGACAAGAAGGAATGAGATCAAGGTCACAGATGGAGGGGATGGCCTTAGATAGAAAAGTGGAGCAGTTCCCTCTGATGGGAGTTTAGATGTAGGCATTATGGGTTTGTGAGAGAAAGCTAAGGGGCCGAGAAGATGACCAACTCACACCAGGGCTGAAGTTCTGTCAGGTAAAAGCAGTGGGAAAAAAAAAGGTAAAAGAAACAAGCTATTTGCCAAAAATGATTGCTTGTTCATGGGTCTGGAGTAAATGGGGGGCTCAGAACCAGAGAAGACTGACTGAGGGGAGAAGTTTAAGTGAATTTTTTTGTTTTTGTTTTTGTTGTTGTTTTTTTGAGACAGGGTTGTGGCTGCTCTTGGCCACTAAGTCCAAGTATTGGGCGAAAGCCTGGAGATTTGGATGAACCACAAGACTCCTGGTCCTTTTCTGAGAGAATGTCTCCCACCTTTATTGTGGAACAGCCTTATATACAAACTTACAAAAATCCCAGGTCAAAGGGTTCACAACAGGATATTGATCCCAGTGGGGTGAGGTCAGAAAAACAGGAGGTACCTGTGGTTATGCTGGAAAACAACTCTTAGAGACCCCATGGGGGTTGGGTTCCAACATCTCCCCCTTCTTTATATATAACAAAACAGTTATCAAGTAAGAACTATAAGATTTTAACCATTCTATCTATCTATCTTCAACTCCATCAAAGACCACAGAAGGATAATATATAAACTCTAGAACTGACAGAGACACCTTGCTTCCTAGACAGTCACCCAAAGTTTCTTGGTAACCTTGGGGCATCCATCTTTAGCCTACAGGCCACAATGTGTCTGGCAGACTTCTCAGCAAAGCAGGAAATTCTAAACTGTCCACTTGCATTGACAGTTTGTCATCTTTTTTCTGTGTCCTGTAGAATGTCTGGCAGACTCTTTCATGAAGCAGGGAATTCTAAACTGTCCTGCATTGGCAGTTTGTACTCCTCCATGAAGCAGGAACCCTTTAGGCATTTTCCTGTGGGTCCTGCATGTCCAGTTTATAAAGCAACAGTTAAACAGTTTAGGCAAGAGTAGCTTTTTGACCAAATGGCTGGTCTTACCATGTCAAAGTCAAACTCCATAATGAGTTTCTTGGATAACCATCTTTCTCTCAGATATAATTGGTGTACCAGAAGCAGTTGTGTCTCAATGTCAAGAAAAACCATAAACCATTTATATACCATATATTCCATTGGTCTTTGAATGGTATGAAGAATATCTATATATCTAGAAAACCTAACTAGTATCAACAAATGAAGATCCATTCCAATACAAAGTATCATTTCTATATCATATTCCTCTTTTTTCCTTTTAAAAGTGATTGACTGTGACCACTACCATTTCTAAAAATGACCAAATTTAAATGAAAACAAATATTCAGATCACCTGGGCCACTGCTTCAGGGGGTCCTGCCTCATGAAACCATACCAGTCTGGAAGAAATCCACAGCTCTTCACCCTCCATGGAAAAAAAAGCAGAAATTTCCCTCCCAAGTAACCTGTACTTTAACAACTATTGCTCCTTCCCCAGCAATTAAACGATTCAAAGACAACACAATAGCATTCTTTTGTTAACAATCACACATTTACCATCACACTTCATACACACATGTGTGGCCACACCATACATACAGAACACACATACATCTTTTGAACAAAAGTCACAAAGGAGAGGAGGTGTCAGGGATGGCCATCCTTACATAGCTTGGCATCTCTGGACGGTGTTGAGGACTGCCGCATCTTTGTCCATTCCTGTATGGTCTTTTGTAGGGCCTGGGTCTTTTCTTTCCTTTTTGGACATATTCTCCTTTCTCATCCGATGTGACAGACGATGTGGATGGCTCGCGATGAGGGCTCTGGGAGACTGGCTGAAAGTCCAGGGCTATGTAATTCACATTGCCAGTACTCTTTTTTGGAGCTGGGCTGTTAGTGCCACTGGATACAGGTGATGAAGACATTGGGTTCTGCATAGGGACATAGTTCTAAACCTCACTGTCTCTGGAGTCTGTATTGGAGATGGAACTGCAGTACTGGGAGGAGCTGGAGTTAAAGGTGTGGTTGACCGTGGACAAAGACTTGGTGACAGGTGTCATGAAAGGGAGCTCATTGATGACAGTGTTGTTACTCAGGTCAAGGGGTACTGGCTTTGCTTTCGGCCAGGCTTGAGGTGGATGTTGACCGGGGGTGGCTGGATCTTGCTTCCTTGGCTGGCAAAGTGATGGGGCATTATGCTCATGGGGATGTCAGAAATTGAACATCCCCATGGGTTTATGGGCACATAGTTGTCATCAGAGCTGGCAGTGTCTGATCGATCCACGACAGTCTTTTCTAGAGATTTAGCAGACCAGCAGGCAGTTTCTTCACCTCGTGTTGGATACTTGTAGTCACTGGCTGGAGGTCTCTGTTGAGGGCTGTCCCACAGAGGTGTCTTGTGGTGCTGTGGTGGGGGAGCTATGGCTGACTCCACTAGGAGGTCTCCAAATTCCATACACAGGGTGTTGCTGGGTGCCTTGAAGGTGTACACATCCTCACTATCTGCCGCTGACCCTGCTCTGAGCAGGGGCTGACTGGAGCTGCTGAATTCAGCTGGAGAAGAGCAGAGATTATGACTGACTGAAGAAAGGTTTCTCAGGGTGTCAGTGCTCTCTTTAGTTTGACTGAAGCCGCAGATCTGGCAGATGCTTTGGACCCACCTATTCATGTCAGTCTCTGTCTCAGCCACCAGGTAGAAGGTGAGCTCATTGATAATGACATCAAACATAAACCTCTTTTGGAGCTCTTGTTTGTTGAAGGTCAGGGTTCTTCCAAGCATAGTGCCCCAATTTTTCTAGGAGGCAATTTCTCCAGCCAGCCTGTGCATACCACATCGTTGCTGGCTGACTGGAGCCTGCAGCAGGCTCAAGTGACAAAAGCACGGGCTGCTGGGGCTGCTGGCTGCTTGTGGGTAGGTCTGGAGGAGGGATTCCTCAGTGGTGGATTTCCCCCATTTCTTCAATAATTTTCTTAGCATTATTGCTTAATCCAAAGTTAAAAGTAAATCTTACCAGTACCTGTCTCTTTAAACTTTACCTCTGTGATTGACTGTGATCTCTATTCCAATTCAACTCTCTTAGGAGTTGAGGCACCCCTTTTCCAGTGCCTTTGCAGTCCAACTCTCTCAGGAGTTGGGGCACCCCCTTTTCCAGTGCCTTTATAATCCAACTCTCTCAAGAGTTGAGGTACCTATCTTCTAGTACCTTTTGGAATCCACCCTCACAACTCCTTACTTGCTTTCCAGCTTTCTGAGGGTGATCTCTCAGGGTCCCCTTTCTTTCCCGATCTCGGTAGGACCTCCACTTGTGGCTGCTCTTGGCCACTAAGTCCAAGTATTGGGCGAAAGCCTGGAGATTTGGATGAACCACAAGACTCCTGGTCCTTTTCTGAGAGAATGTCTCCCACCTTTATTGTGGAACAGCCTTATATACAAACTTACAAAAACCCCAGGTCAAAGGGTTCACAACAGGATATTGATCCCAGTGGAGTGAGGTCAGGAAAACAGGAGGTACCTGTGGTTATGCTGGAAAACAACTCTTGGAGGCCCCTTGGGGGCTGGGTTTCAACACAGGGTTTCTCTGTGTAGCTTTGGAGCCTATCCTAGCACTCGCTCTGGAGACCAGGCTGGCCTTGAACTCACAGAGATCCGCCTGCCTCTGCCTCCCAAGTGTTGGGTTAATAGGCCTGCGCCAACAACGCCCAGCAGTTTAAGTGAATTTGAGATCTAGTGGGGCCTCAGGTTTGTTTCTAGGATTGTTGTAGGCAAAGGGTGGAGAGTTTATGGTTATGCTGTTGGAGGCTGTACCACTGAAGAACACTGCAGAAGCCTAGGATATCAAGGAGTTTCCATTCTCCTTATAGGTCAGATGCAATTGACCCAAGCCCCCACCACTCCCACCCAAAGTGGAATCTGAGGGCCCTCCTGAGATCCCTACAAATTCAGTGAAACAGGTTCTCACCATCATCTGGGCCTCAGAACTTGAACTTGGACTCTCATCCAGTTTTGATAGTAAGTCAATAGATGCAGACACCTTGTGTTGCTCCTGGGGGAGAGGTTCCAGGTACCTAACAAAACTTTCATTTCCTTACCACTCTGCCTACATTTTTTCTCTTCTTTCTTTCCATCTCCTCTGCTGCATAGATATTTTCCTTGGCTTTCTTAAGCTCAGAGCCAGCTGACACACCCAGGACAGAAGTGGGAGGCATGTGTGGGGGCGAGCTTCATCGAGCCCTAATGAGAATACAGTGTTCTTCCTGTTGGGAACACTTCTCTCTCTAATGGGACTGCCATCTACTAAGGCAATTAAAATGTTCTCTCCACTATCCAAATAGAATTTGATTCAATGGGAATAGTTGAGGGATTCTGTTTTTTTTGAAAGTTTCACTCTGTAGACCAAGCTGGCCTAGAACTCACAGAGATCTGCCTGCCTCTGCCTCCTGGGTGCTGGAGACGGCCGTTGTTGGACCACAGCCTATATGTCACTCTAGTAAATCCCACATATATCTTTTCATCCTATCGGTTACGTTCCTCTACAGAACCTTAATGTACACTGCTAAACAGTGTCCTCCTGTATCCTTGAGAGTCCCTCTCTCATTCTTTTCCTCATTTCAGTTGTAGGTTTTTTGTTTTGGTTTTTTGTTTTGTGTTTGTTTGTTTTGTGAGATATGTTTTCTCTGTGGACCAGTCCTGGCTGTCCTGGCACTGGCTTTATAGACCGGGCTGGCCTCAAACTCACAGAGATCCATTTGCTTAAGCCAATCATATCTAAAATTACCTAACTTCCTTAGACACTGCCTCAGTAAGGCTTAAAAGATGCTCCCACCTCCTTCTTGGGGGTCGTCACCATCTAGCCTTTGCTCAGAATTTAAAAAAAAAAAAAAGTCTTTGCTTTTGCATCAGATTTGGTCTCTTGGTACTCTTTGAGGGTCTGGACTCAGGGGCACCATTCAGATAGATATCCAACAACATGAAACACCCTTTTTTTTTTTTAATGTGTGCTGGAGATCCAGCCTCAGGTCCTCATTCTTGTGCAGCAAATACTTTACTTGTAAGACCCCCGGAAGCTCAGGCCTCCAGGATCTCAGCCCAGGACCGTGGTCACCCCAATCACCAGGTGGAGTCGAAAGCTTGATGCAAACAGCATGAGGCTTTATTATAGTTGTTTAATGAGCTAACCTCAAGTTAGCTCGGGTCTTTCATCCACCCGCCATGGTGGATGGCTAGAAAAGACAGCTGGAAGAGTCTGCATAGAGATCTTATAGGGCAGCATAAGGGGAGTGTCTAGGGGTACGCACAGGCTCAGGATTGGTGTGCCTCCAGACTTGCCCTGTGTTGACTGGTCAACTGGTTGTTATAGCCCATAGGCCCTCCCAGGGTGGTTGCTATGCTCCTCGAGTCATTGCTGTGTGCTTGTCTGTAAAGCACATCCAGAGCTGTAAAGCATAGCTCTACCAGCTAACTTCTGATTGGTTCCTTGCCACGAGGCAGGCATCTGACCTCCTACTGACTAAGACAAGGTCAGACAAGCACGTGTTCAGCTGTTATGGCTGCCAAAATGGGGAGCTGGTCCCTTAATACTGACTGAGCCATCTCCCCAACTCTGTCAATATTTTTGAAGAAAACAAAATAAAGTAGTACGGGGGGCTGGAGAGGTGGCTCAGAGGTTAAGGGCACTGACTGCTGTTCCAAAGGTCCTGAGTTCAATTCCCAGCAACCACATGGTGGCTCACAACCATCTGTTATGAGATCTGGTGCCCTCTTCTGGTGTGCAGATATACATGGAAGCAGAATGTTGTATACATAATAAATAAATAAAATCTTTAAAAAATAATAAAAAAGTAGTATGTACAGCTAGACAAAACAATCACATACAAATATATATATATATATATATATATATATATATATATAATAAAAGGTAAGAGATTTCTTATTCAGCAAGTCTTTCTTTCCAGCAGTGATCACTGTCCACAAATTCTCTCAAGGGGTCAAAGGTCATGTGTGTGTCTGTGTGTGTGTGTGTGTGTGTGTGTCTGTGTCTGTGTGTGTGTGTGTTATAAGTGATGCTGAAACAAGGATCTTTGTTGTACATAGATCTGTGTGGAGAGCAGATAAGTTCTGAGTTAACATGTATTGTTAACGGGGCACAATGCCTCACCACCATGGAACCACAAGGCTTTCCCTGGGGAAGGCTCAAAGAAATAGCAAAGCCTTCTTTGGTAAAAATTGATGAACAGCCAGGGGGTGGTGGCACAGCACTCGGGAGGCAGAGGCAGGTGGATCTCTGTGAGTTTCAGGCCAGCCTGGTCTACAAAGCTACACAGAGAAACCCTGTCTGGAAAAACAAAAACAAAACAAACAAACAAACAAAAAAGGTTGGGGAACAATTGACTTTTTGCTAAGATACAGAAAGTATCAGAACAGTTTCCTTCTCCCTGGTGTTCATAGCCTGTCTCTGCTCCCCTACAGAGACCTCCTACGGAGATCACCTAACCTCATTCTGTATACCTAGGAAACGCTAATGTGCCGAGTTTCCAGGCTGGGTACTAGGTGCCCTCCATCAGAGGAAGCAGAGCCGGCCTGATCCTCGCCTTCCTGTATGTGTGTGTCTGTTGTTTCTTCAGTATCTGTGAATTCTTCATTTCAGTGTTGACCCAGTCAGGTTTCCAAAACACCAAACCCTGCAGGAGATGGCGTATTTGCACACCTCTGAGTATTTGTCCTAAGTTATTTCCTAAATTGACTTATCTGCATCATGTACATGATATTTGGTATTTTGAAATCACCTGTAGTGGGTTCCTCTGCCAATGCAATAAGTCAGATCAGGCTGAATTAATACAAACAGGTTTAATTTGAGCAAAGTGATTACCAGGTGATTCTGGGTGTGGGGGGGGGAGAGAAAACAGGAGAGAAATCACGTGGCAGGTCTAGAGGCTGGGTCTTAAATACCCTATAGGTGCTGTCTTGAGTAGCTCCAGGGGAGTAGCTGACCATTGGCAGGCTTTAGAAGGTGCAAGGATGGGAGGATTGGGGCTGGATTCCCAGCCGAACTTTTGGGCAGTGTTTGGAATAGAGGAGTGAAACCAAGGGGAGATCCCCAACAATGAGACTAATTTAAAATTTTAATACATGTTGGCTTTTAATTAATTTTTATTTTATTAATATTTAAAATTCTACTTAATATAATTAATATTTAATTTAATAACACACACGTATGTATGTGTATCACGTGCTGTCCTAGAAGACACTATGTAGACCAGGTTGACTTCAAACTCACAGAAACTCACTTCGCTGTATCTAGGATTAAAGACATCTGTACTGGGATTTTTTTTGTTTTTGTTTTTTTTGTTTTTTGAGACAGGGTTTCTCTGTGTAGCTTTGGAGCCTATCCTGGCACTTGCTGTGTAGACCAGGCTGGCCTCGAACTCACAGAGATCCAATTGCCTCTGCCTCCTGAGTGCTGGGATTAAAATGTATAACAACATGATTGACAGGAGCTCAATTTTAAACATTTTAGATAAACAGTTGTAAATTGAGTTCTTAATTGTTCTAAATAATGAAAAGCCAGAGTCAGATATAGAGGGAAATGCTGAGGCATCAGAGAGAAGGAGCAAACCACAGCATACCTTGCTTTCTTAGCATCTCAGCAGACCAGAGCAATTTCCTGTTTCTCCCTGCTTATGCTCTGTTTCTGCCCAGCTACGTCACTTCCTGTCTGTTTGTACAGACCTCCAGTATGTTTAACTAGTGGCAAGCTCCATTCTCTGACCCCCAGACAGGCTTTATTTGTACAAGCAAGATACCACCACAACAGCTTAGAAGTGTGACCCTTGTCTGGATGTTTACAATCCTATCTATCTAGCCTCTGCTCCTGCTGAATAATTGATAAGGAGTCAAGTGTGAAGCCTAAATCTGCTACATCTGGCGCCCATGTTCCCCAGGAAATACATCTGCTTCCTCAGTTCCTGAGATCAGCCATTCCAACTGCAGTGAAATCACTGGGGTTGTTTTGATAAACACTTTAAATGGTCACTCATCACTTAAAGGGAGATGCTCCATCAAGGTGGATGACGATGTAAGCTCAACCACTGTCTGAGGATGTGGCCTGAACCAGGCAGGCAGTCAGATCCTGTAGCTTTCTTTGAGGAGCCCAGGGCAGGAACTTTGCCCTGGGTAGCAGATGTTGTTCTGTGATGCTTCTTCTTCTTCTCCTCCCCCCCCCCCCTTTTTGTAGCACAGTGAAAGAAATGTACTCAGGACATACCAGCTTCTTAGAGGGAAGTCTTGACTTCCTTTGCAATCCAAGTCCCCGATCCTGGATCTTCTTATTCTCAAACCATTAAACAGATCTCAAATTCCTTTGCCAGAGCATTCCACCAAATGCTTGTCTCTTCCTCTTTGATGCTTCTTTCTACTCTGTGGGAAATTCCTTCATCATGCTTCTCCTGCCAAGTGCTTTGCAAAGATTACATACAGGAAGTGTGAAGTGGGGAGTGACCATTCCAACCGAAGTGAGAAGAACAGTGAAGGCAGAACCATGGGGAAATGTGAGCACTTCTCTTTAACTCACTCTTGCTCAGAGGTCAGTTAGCTTATAAAACCCATGGAATTTGCCCGGACTTGTGCCTATTTTAAGATACTGGAAAGTGTAATTATTGGTAGCTACAACGTATTTTGTAGTTCTATGTGCTCCAATGGAACAAGAAACTAATAGAACAACAGCCATATAAAATATGGAGTATTGTTTATTCTATGATGGTGAAAAACTGAACAGGATTTATCTTTGCTCTTTTCTAGGCTTCCTCTGAATTGGAGACCTTTCCAATTGAAGCCCACACCAGCATATGATACTGATACATTTAAAGAATGGGAGATTGGGGGCTGGAGAGATGGTTCAGGAGTTAAGAGCATTTGCATACAAACAGACATATAGACCAAAACAAACAAACAAACTAACTAAAAGACTTGGAATACAAAGAATCACAGGTGGAAGGAATGATGGTAGTAAATGGATTTGAGCTGAGGCTGTAGCTCCCTTGGTACAGTGCTTGCTTAGCAGTCAAGAAGCCTTGAGTGTGCCAGGTGGTGTTGGTGACACACGCCTTTAATCCCAGCACTCGGGAGTCAGAGGCAGGTGGATCTCTGTGAATCTGAGGCCTACCTGGTCTACAGAGCAAGTTCCAGGACAGCTAGAGCTTTTACACAGAGAAACCCTGTCTCAAAAAAAAAAAAAAAAAAAAAAAAAAAGAGGAAAAGACAGCACAAAATGCTCAGAGGACATGATTTTTTATTTTGCTTTAAACAAAAAAGAAACAAAACAAACCAGCTAGGTGCTGGTGGTGGCACACTTAATTCCAGCATTTAGGAGTAAGAGGCAGACAGATCTCTTCGAGTTTGAAGCCAGCCTGGTCTATAGAGAGAGTTCCAGGACCACTAGAGATGTTATACAGAGAAACCCTATCTCAAAAATAAAAGCAATCAAACAAAAAGCCACAGAGTCATGCTACCTAGCCCCAGAACTCTATGTAGAGCAGGCTGGCCTCAACTACACAAGAGATCTCTTTTGTCTCTAGAGTGCTGGGGTCAAAGGTATATATCACCATGCCTAGCCTTTTTATTTTGCTTGTCACACAGAAAGTGTTTCTCCCATTAAATCATTTGCATTGTCAGAAATGGTAGCAAATGCCTTTAATCCCACCTCTGGGGAGGCAAAGGCAGGTGGATCTTTTTGAATTTGAGGTCTACTTAGCAAGTTCAAAGCCAGCCTGGTCTATAACACCTTGAATACCCTGTCAGCTCACCTTCCTGCTGCTCTTGAAGAAAACCACCATTCCAACTAATGTCACTTTAGATGGGGTTTGCTAGTTTTCAAACTATTTTTTTAAGATTTATTTATTTATTTCTTTTATGTGTATGAGTGCTCTCTCTGCATGTATGCCTTTATGCCAAAAGAGTGTATCAGATCCTACCAGAAATCATTTGTGAGACACCACATGGTTGCTAAGAACTGAACTCAGGACCTCTGAAAGAACAGCCAGTGCAATTAACCACTAAGGCATCTCTCCAGCCCAGTTTTCAAACTTTATATAAAATAAAAATACCATTACATTATTGTGTCTAGTTTTTGTTTTTAATTTGGGAGCCAAGGGAACTTTCTGCTCTTGAAGAAGACCTGGGTGTTTTCTATCACCCATTTTAGGTGGCTCACAATCCTTGTAACTTCAGCTCCAGAGGGACCTGGCACTTCTGACCTCTGTGGGCACCTGCACTCACATGCATATGCTCACATGTAGACAACAACACATAAACATAATTTAGACAATAGTAAAAAACTAAGCTGGGTAGTAGTGGCTTATGTCTTAATCCCAGTACTCAGGAGGCAGAGGCAGACAGATCTCTGAGTTCCAGGCCAACCTGGTCTATTGAGTGAGTTCCAGGTTAGCCAGGATACACAGACTCTATCTTGAATTCCCCCAACAAAAAAGGTAAAGAAATATATATATATATATATATATGATTATATTATATATATATATATATGATATATATATATCACATTTTTTTTTAAATTTAGGGAGCTGGTGAATTGATTCAACAGGTAAATGTGGCTGACAACCTGAGTTCAATCCCTAGAACCTACATGGTAGAAGGAAAGAACACATTCCTGAAAGTGGTCCACTGATCTTTATGAACATTCCAAGTATGTGTGTGTGTTGCATAAACACATGTATGTGCAGGTGTGCAGGCTCGTGTCCGCAAAAGGACACTATAGGGAACCATTGAGCCTCCTTCTCTGTCACTTTCTACCTTACTCCCTTGAGCCAGCATCTATCACTGGACCTGAAGCTAGGCTGGTAGCTACTAACCTCCAGCGATCTTCCTGTCTCTTCTCCCTAAATAGCACTGGGACCACACCTGGTTTATATGTGGGTTCTAGGAGTGCCATGTGCTTGAGCAGCAAGTATTCTTACCCAATGAATCATCTCCCTGACCATTGTCAAATTTTTTTCTCCCCAGTGGGAAATTTGTGATTTATTTCTGTTTTTGCAGGAGTTCTGGTCAATTTTCACAATGTTCCACAGCATGGGATGAATGCTGGATGAATGTGCTACTTACCTGCTTACTGCTGGTGGATATCTGGGTTGTTTCTCCAAAACTATTACAAATGGTATTGCTATGATCATGTTTGAACATGTATGCCCTAACATAAATATTGATTTCCATAGGTGTACAATGCATCAAATAGAATAGCTGTGTGACTGGGGAGATGCAAAATTTCAGCCTTACTGGATACTGTCAGGCAGACTTCCACATGCGTTACACAAATTTATTTATCTACTCTTGGTGAGCAGGAGCCCTAGGTGTTTGTCTTATTAGTGTTTCTATTGCTATAATAAACCACCACGACCAAAATGCAACTTGGGGAGGACAGGTTTATTTTGCTTACACTTCCACATCACACTCCATCATGTAGGTAGTCAAGGCAAGAACCTAGAAGCAGAAACTGAGGAGGAGGCCATGGAGGAGTGCTGCTAGTTACTTGCCCCCTGTGGCTTGATCAGCATGTTTTCTTATACCATCCAGGGTTGCCCACCCAGGGTTGGCACAGCTCACATCAATCATCAATCAAGAAAATGCACCACAGGTTTGCCAAAGGCTGATCTGGTAAGGGCATTTTCTCTATTGAGGTTGCTTTCAAAATGATTTTAGCCTGTGTCAAGTTAATACAACTAGCCAGCTAAGTGTTCTCCTTCTTTATAAGTAGTTTTTTGTTTGTTTTATTTTATTTTTCTTATGATGACTGTCAAGTGCTTTATCACTGAGTCACAAACATGCTCAGCCCAGGAATGAACTTGAAGATGAGTCTTTTGTAGTCAAATTATGAATAATGGGAGGGGAAGAGAAGAAAAGAAATAAAGTGGAAACAGACCCTTTCACCCAACATCCTTGGCTTACATTTCTAAAATGTATTAATTCTTTGTTTTGTTTTGTTTTGTTTTGTTTTGTTTTGTTTTGTTTCTCCTGTGTGTATCCCTGTCATGGAACTCTGTAGACCAGACAGGCCTGGAACCCAGAGACTTGTCAGCCTCTGCCTCTGTTTTGTTTTCTAAAAGGAGGAATAGTTCCTCTTCCTACATTTTTTTTTCTCGAGACAGGGCTTCTCTGTGGCTTTGGAGGCTGTCCTGGAACTAGCTCTTGTAGACCAGGCTGGTCTCAAACTCACAGAGATCTGCCTGCTTCTGCCTCCCAAGTGCTGGGATTAAAGGCATGGGTCACCAATGCCCGGCTTCATTCACACTAACACTTTATATTACAATGTTTATCAAATTCCTGAAAGCAGAGAGATGTGGTTAAGAGCATTGGCTGCCCTACCAGAGGACCCAATTCACATGGTAGCTCACAACTACCTGTAACTCTAGTTCCAAGAGATACCCTACACCCTCTTAAATCTGCTACACAGACATACATATAGGCAAAACACCCATTCCCATAAAGTAAAATTTTTTAAAAAGTCTACACATGTCTGATGTGGTGGCGCACGCCTTTAATCCCAGTTCTTGGGAGGCAGAAGTAGTTGGATCTCTGTGAGTTCCAGACCAGCCTGGTCTACACAACTAGTTCCAGGATGGCCAGGCCTACACAAAGAAACCCTGTCTCTTTGAAAACCAAAAATAAAAAATTGTATTTGTGTGTGTGTCTATGTGTGTATGCACACATGTGGGAGTGCCTTCAGAGTCCAGAAGAGAGTTTTGGATACTCTTGAACTACAGTCGGCTATGAACCACCAGATGCTGGTGCTGGGAAACTGAACTCTGGTCTTCTGCAAGAGTAGCAGTGCTTTCAACTGTTGAGCCATCTTTCTAGCTCCAACTCTGGTTTACATGGTTTCTATAGATCAAATGTAGGTCATTAGGTTTATCTGCTGAGCCATTTCTTCTGTCTCAGTTTTAAAAAAAATATTTGTCATGTATTAATTCTTTGACAATTTCATGCAAGTATATAATGTGCCTTGCCATATCTCCCACTCACCTGTTTTTTTCTGTTTAAGACAAGGTGTCACTACTGTCTTTGGCTGTATGGCAACTCTGTATCCTTCTGCCTCAGCCTCTCAATTGCTGAAATGAAAGTCCCATGCCACTGTGCTTGCTTGGCCTGGAGCAGTTGTTAACCTGGACTCTTAGACCATGATGAGCGTTTAAGGGACACTACTCAATAGAGACTGATCATCAGCAAGCCACATAGGGTCATATTTCAATTTTAGAAGGAAAACTTCATCTTTCATAGGATTTAAATGAGGCTTGAAAACTTCAACTAATTGCACACAATTAGCAAACCTTATTGTTCTTTTACTTGGATATTACGGTTTCTGATTCTGTGTTTTTATATGTGTGTGTGTGTGTGTGTGTGTGTGTGTGTGTGTGTGTGTGTGTGTTTCTCTTGCTCTCTGTCTCTCTTTTTGTTTTTTTGTTTTTTTTTTGAGACAGAGTTTCTCTGTGTAGCTTTGGAGCCTGTCCTGGAACTAGCTCTTGTAGACCACAGTGAACTCACAGAGATCCACCTGCTTCTGCCTCCCAAGTGCTGGGAGTACCACCACTGCCCAGCTCGAATTTTTTTCTTTTTTTCTTTTGTTTTCTTTTTTTATTTTTTTGCCTGTTTATTTTCTAAAGAATTGAGTTGGAAGAGAAGAGAAGTGGGCAGGGATCTAGGAGGAGATGAAGGGAGAAACTGTCACGATCAGAATATTTTGTATGAAAAACAAAACAAAACAGCAAAACAAAAATGGGAATGATATCATGCATTTGTAATCTCTACACTGAGGAAGTAGAGATAGGAAGATACCTGGGGCTCCATGGCCAGTCAGCCTAGCCTACTTGTCAAGCTCCAGGTCCAGTGAGAGAACCTGTCTCAAAAACAAAACAAACAGAAAAAAAAAACCAATAGAAAACAAACAAACCAACAAAAACCCAGGGTGTCCTCTGTTCTCCACACACTCACGTATGTGCATCTCAACCCCCCCATAATGTACATATATGCAGGTGCACACACATCTATATAGACAATAAATAAATAAACAAATAAATAAATAAGGAGGGATGTAATGGTGCTTGGGAGGGTAAAGACCAGTGGGTCCCTGGGGCTCCTTGGCCTGCTTGACCAATTAAGACCCTGTCTCAAAATCCATGATGGGAATACCTTAGGAACAAAGTTGAGGTTGTCTTCTGACCTCCATACACATACTGGCACACATATGTGCACAAATACACAAAGTTCATTTCAAGATAAAAGAAAAATTTTTTTACTAGTCAGGGTGACCCTTTGTAGACCAGGTTGCCCTGGAACTTGATATGTAGACAAGCCGAGGCTGGCCTCAAACTCACAGAGATCTACTTGCTTCTTCCTTTCTGTAGGCGGTGTTTCTGTTCCACCTGGTCCCATAGCCATTTAGTCCCAAATAAACATACAGACACATACTAATATAAACTGTTTGGCTGATGGCTTAGGCTTTTTGTTTTGTTTTTCGAGACAGGGTTTCCCTGTGGCTTTGGAGGCTGTCCTAGAACTAGCTCTTGTAGACCAGGATGGTCTCGAACTCACAGAGATCCGCCTGCCTCTGCCTCCCGAGTGCTGGGATTAAAGGTGTGTGCCACCACCGCCTGGTGGCTTAGGCTTCTTATTGGATAGCTCACTCATAATTATTAACCAATTTCTATTAATCTAAGAATTTCTTATCTTACTGGAGAAGGGACCGAACCTGAACCTGTTACTTATTCCTCGGCTACATGGCATCTCCTGGCGGCCTCTCTCAGAGTCCTCTCCCCAAGTTTCTCCTCATCTGGTAGCCCCGCCTATACTCCCTGCCTGTCTACTGGCCAATCAGTATTTTATTCATCAACCAATAAGAGGAAACATATACGGAAGGACATCCCCCATCACCTCTCAGATGCTGGGATTGAAGGCGAGTGTCACTAAACCAAGCAGTTCATTTTTGTCATTTATGATTTTACTTGGATACTGAAGGGATCAGACCCTCACCCAGCCCCCTGCTTTGGGCTGCATGACAGCCTATAGAAAAGACCCAGCAACATGGTTTCTGCCTTCTGACCTTGCAGGAGCTTCCCTAGTCACTTGGAGGTCAGATACACTCCACATGGCAAGGAACCAATCAGAAGGTAGCTGGTGGACTCTGGACATGCTTTATAAGGGTAAAAGTGGTGTAACAGTGTTGTGCAGAACATAGCAACTACACTGGGAGGGCCTATAGGCCATAGCAACCAGTTGACCAATCAACACAGGACAGGTTGCCCAGGCCAGGAAGTGCACCAGTCCTGAAACTGTTGCATATCGCTAGACACTCCCCTTGCACACCCCAATAAATTTCCCACCTCGAGGTTTCCCCAGGGCCCTTCTCACTCCATCCACCATGACGAATGGATGAGGAGCCCGAGTTAAAACAGTTAACTGGTTAACTGTTAACAATAAAAGACTCTTTGCTTTTGCATTGGGATGGGCCTCTTGGTAATTTGGGGGTTCAGAATTTGGGCACAACAATTCTAAAAATGATTTTTCTTTTTGTTTTTTTGTGTTTTGAGACAGGGTTTCTTTGTGTAGCTTTGGAGCCTGTCCTGGAACTCTCTCTGTAGTCTAGGCTCGCCTTGAACTCACAGAGATCCACCTGTGTCTGTCTCCCGAGTGCTGGGATTAAACGCATATGCTACCACCGCTTGGCTCTAAAAATGATACATGTTTTATATGAAGGATATAATGGCTTCTATTAAGGAGGACCTCCGAGTTCCAGCCTTGGTGGCCTCTCAGGTTTCAGGCTTGGGGCTTACAGCAAGTTGGTAGGGCTTAGCTAAAAAGATCTGAGGGTGAAGGGAAATAAACTGATTCACAAGCACATTCCTCTCATGGCCCTTTAGTCTTCAAAAAAGGAGTCTTCTCTCATCCCACAAGGCTTCCAGTTTATATACCAAACACAATTACAATTATCAATTCTCTGGCAGTAGCAAGGATACCAGGTATGCATATCTCTCAGAGCTAGGGAAGCAGATAAGATCTTGAGAAAAGGGTGCCTCAGGTCTCAGAAGAGATGTGACTTGTGGAAATTCAAGAGTTGGGGGAAGGGTTAAGTGGAGTAAGGGGCTTATGATCCCTAAGAAGGGAGAAGGGGTGTTAGAACATAAAACTACATTTATGTGGTCAGTTAAACTAGAAGTCTATAATTGATAAATGTAAAACAAGGAAGAAACACAAGAAGTTTATAATTAATAAATGTAAATAAAAGGAAGAAACACTGTATGCATTGGGTTTTGCTTTCACTTTCGAGGTAGCTTGAAACACAGCATTATGGTAGCCATGGCAACTTTCATAAACTGTGGAAGAAAAATGGGCCCTTCATCTGTATTAGCATTTTCGACAAATGCTAGCAAACTCTCCCAGCACTAGATCAAAGGAAAAGGCTGCGTGAGATCCTGAGATCCGGAGGTTGCAGCTTTCAGCAGAGCTGAGGGGCTAAGTTGTTGTGTGTTGGTATCACTGATACCCTGGTGAGAAGGGATTCTGTTTTCTGGGGCTGGCTAAGCAATCCTTGCTTTTTCCTGAATTTTAGCAGAAAAGGCACAGTTTCCTAGATTAAGATCTTGTATCTGTAGAATTGAGGTGGAGGTGAGTACAAAATATTGATAGTTTGTTAGGTAGAGCAGGGGCCAATAGGCTGCACTCTCTTGAGTCCCCTGTTAAGAGGAATCAGTGCTGCCCAGTCCTGCTTGTCAGTCGGTGCAGACACTCCCTATCTCCTACTCAATGCCTGTCTTTTGAGGCTCTGAATGTGGTCGGTTTGCAAGGCTCCTGTCCTTGTGGGATGTCCATAAATTACAAAGATATTCTGAACTGTGTGAATGCTTTCACACCAGGGCCCCATGGTATGGGAGAAGGTTGTCCAGTTTACCAGTACAAGAGGGAGTTGTGCACAATAATTGATTAATACACAGCTGGGTTTTGGGGAGACTGAATCCCATTATGGAAAGGGGGAATCACTATGATTTCACAAGGGTTTTACAGGGATGACAGTAACTATTCAAAATGCAGGTATCATATCTGGATTGAGAGATGGCTCAATGGTTAAGAGCACTGGCTACTACTCTTGCAGAGGACATAGGTTCAATTCCCAGCACCCACGTGGAAGCTTACAACTGCTTAACTCTTGTTCCAGGGGAACCTACATCCTCAAACAGACATATATGCAGGCAAAACACCAATGTACATAAAATACAAATAAATAAATTATTAAAACAAAACAAAACCCAAAAGGCAGGTATCCCCAAGGCTTTGCAAAATGGGGTTTTTCTCCAGTGGAATACGTTGATGATAATTCTGATGGGCCAGCCTGGTGATTGGCCAGCCTGGTAATTTTGTAGACTGAAATCTCATTGTAGGATCCTTGTGGACCGAAGCATTCTATGTACGTATGCACACACTTATATTAAGGCCTGCATATTGAAAAGTGAGGTGAAAGGAGGAAACAGGAAAATGTTGCTCAAAGGACATAAAGTCATACATATGAAGAATGAACAAGTCTGGACTGTTTGATATAGAATCTGACTATATAACCCACGTTGGCTTTGAATTTGTGAGTTCCCCCTTCTTTAGCCTCTTTAGTGTTGGGGTTACAGATGTATACTATCATATCCAGCGGAGTCTAGATCTCTAATATTCAATATGAGGGTTAAACTGATAAAATTGTATGTGGAGTTCTTCCTAAATTAGTATATTTTAGCTGCTATTGTCACAACCACAAAGTTAACTGTGAAATGATAATTACATTAATTAGCTCAATTATAGTAACCATTTTGCTATTTATATGTACCTCATAATATGTTGTAACTTTCAGCCTGGTGTTGGTGGCGAATGCTTTTAATCCCAGCACCTAGGAGTCAGAGGCAGGTGGATCTCTGAGAGTTCAAGGCCAGCCTGGTCTACAGATGAGTTCCAGGACTGGCTCCAAAGCAATACAGAGAAATCCTGTCTCGAAAAACCAAATAAATAAATAAATAAATCTTTCAAATACAAGGTTGACTTAAAAAAAGAAAGAAAAACTGAATTAACTGATACCCTTGAGGTCCATTAGCACAGACAAACTTCTTATGTCTTCCATTTGTATCTTCATTCTCCCATAGTGAGACACCAGCAGCCATACTTGGGATGGCCCATATAGTGAACTTAACAGGCTCTAGAACTGTCTAGGAGACAGGCCTCTGGGTGTGTTTGTGAGGCAGTCTCTAGCTTGGGTTCATCCAAGTGGGAACATGCACATTAAATGTGGGTGACACTAAACATGGGCTGGAATCCACGACTAAATTAAAAGGAGAAAGCTGAAAATGATTTCTGTCTCTCTGTGCTTCCAGATGGTGGATGCTGTGACCAGTGGCCTCAAGCTCCAGACTGTGGATGTTGTGACCAGTAGCCTCAAGCTCCTCTCATCATGTTTGCTGAGAATCTTTATTATTTATTACAGAAGTAGCAATTAATATTCTAGGTATCAACCCACCAGAATTAACTTCTGATGGAGAAAAAAATTCTGGGTGCTTTATATTCTCAAAAAGGCCCCCAGAGAAAGGAAATTCCTTTTCACCGGGGCATTAGCGGTGGTGAGAGCAGCAGCCTCCAGATCTCACACTACATAGACTTAATTTTTCCCTTTGATATAGCGCTGAGAAGCCCCCTTTAATCAGTTAACAGAACGTTTTACAACTCATGTCTTTTCTCTGAGACATAAGGCATCTCATTTTGTCAAGACCTTATCTGCCTTCCTGGACTTGAGAGATATGCATGCTTGGTATCTTGCTATTGTCAGAGAATTGTTAATTGTGTCAGTGGCTATATAAACTGGAAAACTTGTGGGATCTCAAAGATTTTTAAGGAAGAGAAGTTTTGTATTTTTATTTATTTGTTTTAAAGATTCATTTATTGCCAGGCATTGGTGGCACATGCCTTTAATCCCAGCAGTCTGGAGGCAGAGGCAGGCAAGTTTGAGGCCAGCCTGGTCTACAAATCAAGTGCCAGGATAGGTTCCAAAGCTACACAGAGAAACCCTGTCGAAAAAAAAACAAACAACAAAAATTAATTGATTGATTATGTATATAGTGTTCCATCTACAGGTCGGCCTGCAGACGAGAAGAGGATACCAGATTTCATTATGGATGGTTGTGAGCCACCATATGGTTGCTGGGAGTCGAACCCAGGACCTTTAGAAGAGCAGTCAGTGCTGTTAACCACTGAGTCAATGGTTAACTGACTCAGCCCAAGGA
Source organism: Cricetulus griseus (assembly GCF_003668045.3). Classification (NCBI taxonomy): domain Eukaryota; kingdom Metazoa; phylum Chordata; class Mammalia; order Rodentia; family Cricetidae; genus Cricetulus; species Cricetulus griseus. Next base: position 175,880,386 of record NC_048597.1, on the reverse strand, counting down.
GGAGAATTTTTAAGGAGAACTTCAAAAGAGAACTTTAAGAGAGAGCTTTTAGAGGGAAAATTTTTAGAGAGAACTTTTTAAAAAGATTTTATTTATTTATTATGTATACAACATTCTGCTTCCATGTATATCTGCACACCAGAAGAGGGCACCAGATCTCATTATAGATGGTTGTAAGCCACCAAGTGATTGCTGGGAATTGAACCCAGGACCTCTATAAGGGCAAGCAGTGCTCTTAACTTCTGAGCCATCTCTCCAGCCCTAGAGAGAACTTTCAAGGAGAAATCTTAAAGAGAGCTTTTTGAGATAAAACTTTTGGAGAGAACTTAAGGGGAAGAACCTATTTTAAAGAATAAAGAGCTATGAGAGAAATGTGTGTAAGTACTGATTTGTTTGCTCTCAGATCCTTTTTAGTCAGCTCTAGCTGCCTGCTGTAAGCCTTCTGCCTGAACCCTCAATACATGTTTCTCTACCATGATGGACATAAGCCATGATAACTCCTTCTTTACGTGGTGGCTCTTGTTAGGATTTGGTTACAGCTAAGAAGAGAGTAACTAATCCTAATTCTTTTTTAAAGATTTATGGTTTCTGGGAATCGAACTCAGTACCTCTGCAGGAGCAGCCAGTGCTCTTAACCTCTGAGCCATTTCTCCAGCCCTGTTATATTTAACATATCTAATTATTTGATCAACCATGCTGTAGATAAACAACATTCCATCAAAATTGCTAGGCCTTCCCCCACATGGATGTCTTGCTGTCTGGACTTGGAGCTTTTATGGCTACTATAAAATCCCTGCCTGATGGGGGAATGTCCTTCTGTATGTATGTGTCTGTAATGATAACTCTTTCCGCCAGCTGCCTGGGTTCTGCCACCACTTTAGGGCCCCCAAATAACACAGAGTCTTATATTAGTTACAATGCTGCTGGCCAATGACTAGAATTTCTTATTTGCTAGCTCAGTCTTAACCATAACTACTAATCTATATATTTTTATAAGGACTTATCTTACCGAGGCCGCTGTCCTTATGCATCCTCTCTTTCTGGGATCACATGGCGACCCTCTCCCTACATTTCCCAGAATCCTCCTTCTCTTCTAGTCCCACCTAACTTGTTTTCCTATTGGCCAACAGTGCTTTATTTATCTTTTTGTTTGTTTGTTTTTTTTGAGACATAGTTACTCTGTGGCTTTGGAGGCTATCCTGGAACTAGCTCTTGTAGACCAAGCTGGTCTCGAACTCACAGAGATCCGCCTGCCTCTGCCTCCAGAGTGCTGGGATCATGTGCAACCATGGCCTGGCTTAGTGCTTTATTCACCAACCAATAAGACAAACATATACACAGAAGGACCTCCCCCATCATGTTTCTCTTACTGGTTGATGAATAAAACACTGTCTGGCCAATGAGGAATGAAGATAGCTGGGACTAGGATCCTAGTGGGCAAGTCAGCTGGTTCTGACTGTAGCCCCCCAAACACAGGTCCTCACACCTGTCTGGAAGTAAGTCTCCTCCCTCAACTTTCTACAGCTTCCTAATCTGCTGGGTTAGTAACACCTAACACCTGTCTCTGGACTGTACAGTACAGATGATTCTTATTTGTTCCTCTCATACCTAGTATCTTTAAGACTGAGTAGTTTAAAAAGGAAGTTTGAATGTTCATTTTTTGGAAATGTATTTACTTTTACATGTCTGTGTGTTTTGTCTGCATGTACATATGTGCATCATGTGTGTGTCTGGTGCCCTTGGAAGTCAGCAGATAATGTCAGCTCTCCTGGACCTGGAGTGTTAAGATAGCTGTGAATCATCATGCAGGTGCTGGAAATGAATTTGGGCTCTCAACAAGAGCAACAAGTTCTCTTAACCACTGAGCTGTGTCTCTAGCCTCAGAAACTGCAGGTTTCCTGAATATTCAATCTCTGTTTGCTTTGGTTTTTTGTTTGTTTGTTTGTTTTGTTTATTTTTTGAGACAGGGTTTCTCTGTAGCTTTGGAGGCTGTCCTGGAACTTGCTCTGTAGACCAGGCTGGTCTCGAACTCACAGAGATCTTCCTGTCTCTGCCTCCCGAGTGCTCCTTTTGATTTTGACCAAAAGGTCTATGATGAGTCTATGAGAACAAGGTTTATACTGTCCATGCTCATTGTGAAGACATTTTGAACTGTTGAACTATTTTATCAATTTACATCTTGTTATTCTCTAACAAGTGTTGTAGAATGTTTGAATGAAATAATATTTGCTTATTTTGGTGCTGGCAGGTTAAACAGGAAATTTGCAAGACTAAACCCAGGGTCTTTTGGTGGGTGAGCAGGGTAGACAGTGTCTCATGTGGCCTAGGTTAGTTCTGGAACTTGTTGGTAGTTGAAGATAGCTTTCTGATCCTCCTGCCTCTACTTGGTGAGTGCATGCCCCACCATACTTATTTATGGGGTGCTGAATTTTTTTTTAAAGATTCATCTTATTTGTCATCATCATTTTGGATTTTCGAGACAGTTTCTTCGTGTAACCTTGGCTGTGCTGGAATTCACTTTGTAGTTGAGGCTGGCCTCAAACTCAGAGATCTGCCTGCCATTGCCTCCGGAGTGCTGGGATTAAAGGTGTGTGCCACCATGGCTGGACTGATTTAATTTTTATTGATGTTTGTATGTGTGTAGGTGGGTATATGCACATGAGTGCAAGTACCCTCCGAGGCCAGAGGCATTGGATCCCCTAGAGATAGAGATATAGGTGGTTGTGAATATCCCAAACATGAATATGTAAAACTGAGCTCAGGTCCTGCAAGAGCAGCAAGCGTTCTCTACTTTTGCAGTATCTGTTCAGGCTACTTGAAGGAGTTTTTAAGGGTTGGAAAACAACATAAAAGAAAAAAAGGATGTGAGATTGGTGACATATAGGACAGGTGACCCATTAATTATACTTCAATCTGCTCTCAAAATAGGCTGCAACAATTTACCACCTCACCAGCATGGAGTTCTCAGCTCCGTATACCATTTTAGTAGCATTAAAATAGAAAAACCATACCAGTTTGGTTAAAAGACAGTTGTGAGTTGCCATGTGGTTGCTGGGAATTGACCTGGGTCCTCTGGAAAAGCAACCAGTGCTCTTAACCACTGAGCCATCTCTCCAGCCCATGCCTTACTCTTGATAAATCTAGTTTTCTGTTACTCTATTCCGCCTGGCCTCAGAACACAAAAAGGGTTTCTTTTTTAATTTATGTTGTATTTTTACCTGGATCAAAATGATCCAGCCTAAGGGAGGAGAGGAGTAGTAAAGCAGCCAAGCAGCACCAGGCAGAGGCAAGATGACCTACGTGCAAGAACCTCCTTTGGCATCCACTTGGGCGCCTCTGGTCAGCAGAGGGCGCCGGGAAGCTTTTCTCTCACCCCGCCCCCAGCCCAGCGCGCCGCGTCCCCGTGACGTATTTCCGCGTCATCTGCCGCTGAGGTTAGTTCCCATTGGCTTTCGGCGAAGAGACGGGGGCGGAGTCAGGCGGGCGTGAGGGAAGCGCTGCAGCTCGTTGGGGGCGGAGCTTGTCTATTTCCCCGCCCCTCCCCCGCCCTCCAGTCCTTCGCTGGGACGTCTATGCGCCGCGGCTTGGAGTGCGGTGGTGGCGGTGGCCGCACTTTTCCTGTGGCTGGAGCTACAGCCGAGCTGCGGGGAGTGTGCGGCGGGGCCGCCGGAGCCCAAAGAACGCGTGCGCTGAGGCGAGAGAGTCCCGGGCCGCCGAGCGCGCGCAGCTGGTTCCCCGCGTGGGTTGGGCGGAGGGTCCCGCGAGCGCGCTGCTGACAGAGCCGTCCCGACTCAGAGCAGAGCCGAGGGAGGAAGCGAGAAGCGGCCGCGCGCTCCCCGCTGAGTTGCAGGCTGTTTCCCCGCTGCAAGATGCCCAAGAAGAAGCCGACGCCCATCCAGCTGAACCCGACCCCCGATGGCTCGGCGGTTAACGGGACCAGCTCGGCCGAGTGAGTACCGGGAGTGGCCGGGAGGCCGCCACCACTAGGCTCGGCTCCGTCACGTACGGCCCGGTTGGCGAGGGGCGAAGGAACTCTGGCCGCCGGGCTATCAGTGACTAAGCACTGATTGTGTGCTTGACTCACACCGGCCGTGCACCCTGCGAGTCCCGATCCCCCTCTTTCCCAACCCTGTCTGTCGTCCCTGACCACCGATATCTATCTTCGCCCAAGAAAAACGAAACCTAATTCGTCTCCCCAGCTATTGCTCTAAAGGGCATCCTCTGGGATTCTGGCCTGTAACGGGACGCAGAGCAAATTCAGGTCTCCTCTGCGCCTTTGAGACCTCCTCGGGGTCTGAGTGTGGACTTGTGATGGGTGAGCCCCATTACTCTTGGTGCCTGACACCTGTGGGGCCTTGTGGCCGGTTGATCGCCTGGCCAGCGGGGGCGTGTGTGCACAGACTTCCCCATAGCTTTTACCTGCCTCACTTTGGGGATTCTTTGTCCGTGGCCTTCTTGGGATCTGCCTTGCGCTAGGGAAGAGTCTCTCCTCATCTGACCGTTCATGCAACAGTCCATCCCCTCACCAGTTTTTCTCCTGGCTTAAGCTTAGTTAACTGCGATCCGGAAATTGACCTGAGACTAAGAACGATGACCGTGGAAACCAAACTAAAGGTGCTTGGTATCTTCAGAGGCCAGTGTTGCTTACAGTTTATTTCATAAGGCTATTTTGGGGGCAGGTGTTTCAGAGCCCACCTGTTAGGTACCATCTGTGGGAGAGACACTCAGACTAGATGAAGAAATAACTAGAAAAAATGAAATTCCTCATCTTTCCCTGAGGGCAGGAGACTTGAGGTATCTGACAAAATGAAAGTAGCTTCGGGCATTCTGCCCTTTGGAGATTATTGTAACTACCCTGTTTGCCTAGATTTTTATAACCCAGGACCTGTTGGTATGGTGACTTTCATTGATATCTACAGTGATGGCAGGGCTGGTAGTGGACTTGTGTGAGCTTAGCTAGGTTATTAAGACCTGCTAAAAGTACATCTCTTTAGGTCCTCCTCAGCCCATGGCAGTTGTTCTTGACCGTTGACTTGTACCATGTTTTTGAGCATCATTACAAGCATTTGTTCAGTTTGTATGTACATCATTTTGCTCTTTTAAAAACAGTGAGTCTCTACATCCCCTTTCTCGGCAAGGTACTCTTCAGTAACTATGTACAAGATCCATGTTCAAGACAGATGTTTTCATGAGAGGGTGGAGTGGGATGGGCAAGGTCTATATATGTAACCCAGGCTGATAAAGAATTTGAAATTCTCCTGATTTACCTTCCTGAGTGCTGGAATTACAGGCAGTTGCTGCTATGTTAGATTAGCACAAGCTTGTTTTTTTTTTTAAACTATTTTATTTTTAATTATGCACGTGTATATGTGTCTGTGGGTATGTGTGCGTGAGTGAAGGTGCTCTTGAAGGCCAGAGGCATCTGATTACCTGGACTAATTAGAGTCAGTTATGAGCCATGGGTGCTGAGAACTGAACTCAGGTCCCCTGTCCCTTATTCCCTGCAAAAACAGTAAGAGCTTGTAATTTTTTTAAAACTGCTGAGCCATCTCTCCAGCCTGAGGATAAGTTTTGTTCACTGTGAATTCTTGTCAAAGGTTAGGGCTTTGTCTTCCTTTAAATCTTTGGGTTTGAAAGTGGAAATACCTGTTGTCATTCATTCTGTTGTTAATTTTGACATGTGGCTGTACTCTTGGAAAGGGAAGAGAGGTTTCATGAAAAGAACTGAATAGGGTGGTAGAGAAATAGCTTTTTAATTCTTTTTTTTTTTTTTTGTTTTTTGTTTTTTGTTTTTTGAGACAGTTTTCCTGGGTAGCTTTGGAGCCTGTACTGGAACTAGCTTTTGTAGACCAGGCTGGTCTGGAACTCTCAGAAATCAGCCTGCCTCTGCCTCCCACCTCCCAAGTGCTGGGTGGGATTAAATAGCTTTTAAAAGTGCTTGCTGTGCAAACCTGATAACCTGAGTTCAGTCCCCAGATTCTGCAGTGGATGGAGCTAATGAACTCCTGAGTACTGAGGAATGCGCATGCCCTCAATCACACATAATAATAAAATACTTCTTTTATTTTTATTATTCATTTATTTATTTTTGGGAGGCGGGGTTTCTCTGTATGGCCCCAGGTGTCCTGAAACTCAGAGATCTGTAAATAGAGTTCTTAATTGGTCTAGATAAAAAGCTGGGGTCAGATATAGAGGGAAATGCTGAGAGATTAAGAGAGAAGGAACAAGCCATGGCAACTTTACCTCCTTAGCGTCTCAGCATTTTCCTGCCTCTGCCTCCCAGGTACTGGGACTAAAAGCGTGCACCTCCACTGCCCTGCCAATAATTTTTTGAAATTAAATTTTGTTTTGTTTGAGACAGGGTCTCACTGTGTATCTCTGGCTGTCCTAGAACTTGCTATGTAGACAATGCTGGCCTTGAAGTCACAGAGGTCCATCTGCCCCTGCCCACCAAGTGCTGGTAGTTTTGCATGTGCTACCTCGGCCTGGCGTTTTTTGTTTTTGTTATTTTGTTTCTTTAAGATGTAGAATCTGCCTGGCTTGGTGGCGCACACCTTTGATCCCAGCACTGGGGGGGGGGGGGGGGGATGATGATGATGATCTTGTGAGTTTGAGACCAACCTGGTCTACAAGAGCTAGTTCCAGGACAGCCTCCAAAGCCACAGAGAACCCTGTCTTGAAAAACCAAAAAAAAAAAAAAAAAAAAGTATCTGAAATATAAGAATAAACATCTCCAAGTTGATGGCAGAAACAATTGGATGGAATTGGAGGTTCTAAACAGTAGTTAGCTTCAGAGGTTGTGTGCTGGATCAGGCTGGATTTGAAGCCTGGCTCTGTTACTTGCAGTTTTTTGAGCCTGGACAAGTCTCTTATGTTCTCAGGGCCTAGCTTTTTTTAGAACAAGTGGTTCTAATAATAGAGCCAACTTACAGTAGTTATGATTAAATGAACCTTCCCAAACTGTCCACCTCTGATGCCTTGTATTGATTGCTGAGTACGCTGGTGGGTCTTGACAAATCATGTCCATTGATGGTGGTGGATGGGTGTGTTAAGGTGCCTCTGGACAAACAGCCCTTTAACCTTGTTTTCTGTGCAATCTGCATCTACCTCCATGACTCACTGCAGGGTGACAATAGGAGACATTTCTGTGTAGGCTGCTGGAGACAAACAGGGACTGTTCCCCCTTGTGTCCTAGCACTAATTGGGGCTTGGGGTGGGGTGGGGGGATGGGGCACAGACAGATAAGCTGCACACAACTTCACATCTCACCCTGGATGTGTTCCTCAAGCAAAGTCTCTTCTATCTTGGGCTATCAGTAGAGATATCTCTTGTGTTTCTGATCTTTGTGCTTACACCATGGCCTTTCAAACAAGACTGTGAAGTAAGGAAGAGGAAGAAGAGAATGCTCATTGATGGGTGAAAGAATTCTTGGTCAAGGTTGCTGTTAACATAGTGCTTACTCATTCAAGGATTCAGGGAAGACACTAGTAGTATATAGGCCCTGCAGTTTATGTAAATTTTAGGGGGTCCCTGGGAAAAAATGTAGAAATTCTTTCTTATTCAAAATATTAGAATATATTGCTAGATGCCTAAGTATTATAATGAAATAAATTAGAAATAAGGTTGTATCATTGTTTTGTTGTTTTTTTTTAAATTCCCACTTGATTCCATTGCAGTTAAAGTCCTAATTCCTCATGCTGGGCTGGGGAACTTTGAGTGAGCTGCCTGCCTATGCTTCTATCCCTGCCTGTGCCCCTACCCCTCCCTTCTCTAACCACATTTCCTGTGGCTTCTTTCTCCTGCCCTCTTTTGCTTCCTCCAGAGATGGGCTGTGCTCCTTCCTGGCCTTTTGCTCATGCTGTTTCCGTTGTAGTTAATCTCTATCCTTTTTCTTTTCCTTACTAGGAAGAAGCAGTTGTCACATTTGCTCTAAAATCCCAGTCCTCAGGGACCACCTAAAGTATGTCCTTTCCCCACATCTCATGATCTTTTTTTTTTTTTTTTTTGGTTTTTCAAGACAGAGTTTCTCTGTGGCTTTGGAGGCTGTCCTGGAACTAGCTCTTGTAGACCAGGCTGGTCTCGAACTCACAGAGATCCGCCTGCCTCTGCCTCCCCAGTGCTGGGATTAAAGGTGTGAGCTACCAACGCCCGGCTCCTCATCATCTTTTAATGAGATTTTCTTTGTGATTCTTTGGTTTTGTTTTGTTTTTGTACTAGGAATTGAACTCGGTCCTGTACATACATTAAGGTACGATTCCAAACTGGGCACTGGTGGTGCATGCCTTTGATCCAAGCACCTGGGAGGCAGAGGCAGGCTGATCTTTGTGAGTTTGAGGCTACCCTGGTCTACAGAGCAAGTTCCAAGACAGCCAGGGCTACACAGAGAAACCCTGTCTCGAAAAAAAGATACAGTTCCAATCTTACAATTTTGTTTGTTTGTTTGAGACAAGGTTTCTTTGTGTAGCTTGACTCTCTTGGAACTCACTTTGCAGACCAGGCTGGCCTCAAGTGCTGGAATCAAAGGTGTAGCTCACCACACCCAGCTATAATTTTTTTAAATCAGGAATTTAAGAAACCTTTATGCCTTAAAAATTAAGAGCTAGCCTTCTTTTTCTGATTGAACACTCTGTAAGTAGAAACTAGAATAATACCTAGGACATCATAGATACAAAATTGGTTAATGAATCAACAGGTCAGTAAGATTTCTAACATATTTATACACTGTGTTTCTATTTTTTTTTTTTTTTTTTTTTGAGACAGGGTTTTACTATGTAGCATCAGCTGATCTGGAACTCAAGATGTAGATCAGGCTGGCCTTGAACTCACAGAGATCTGACTGCTGCTCTCTTCTCAGTGTTAGTATTAAAGGTATGTGCCATCATACCCAGCCTTTGATTTCTTTAATATTTTCTATTACATTTTAATTTATTTATTACTTTTTTACATTTAAAATGAGAGAATTTATTTGAGGGAAAATAAGAAGTGCAGGAGTACTTCATAGGCCACTTTACACAATAAAGCAGGCAAACAACATATATATTTTTACAAGTATGACTAGCTCTAGAAATGAGTTCGAAGAGATAGCAGTTATGAGTAGACAAACCATAGTCATAAAAAACAGGTCAAAAGTCACAATGTATATATCCATGTCACCATGGTTGGTAACTGCACCTAGCTTTACAACTGCAGTCATCTAAAGTACTGAGACGGGCAGCCTCAGTCTGGAGGGAGCCATTCAAAATGTGCCCTGGTCACCACATTGCATGAAGTTACTGATGGGGCTGAGATTTTAAGAAGCCTGTGTTTCCAAAGGCAGCTATGGAGTGTGGGGGAATCAGCTTTGTGAAAGAAAAGAACTATTTGAGTGTTTACAAAATGTGGACTTCTAGTTTTGTAAATAAGGCGAAAATGTATATCATAGCAATTTTATTTATTTTTTGGTTTTTCTTTTTTTTTCTTTTCTTTTTTTCTTTTTGAGATAGGGTTTCTCTGTATCTTTGGAGCCTGTCCTGACACTTCCTGTGTAGACCAGTCTGGCCTGGAACTCACAGAGATCTGCCTGCTTCTGCCTCCCAAGTGCTAGGATTAAAGGTATGAGCCATCATAGCAAGTTTTTGAAAAAAAATTATTACTGGTGTTTTAAAATAGTGGGTAAAAGAAAAAGATAAAAACAAAACCAAAACTTGGAGAATAAATTTAAAAGAAAATTGCACTTAGAACTTTATTATGGGATCATGAATAGCTGCCCAGAGTGGCCTGTGATCTGGTGCTTTCACCTTTCATAGGTTTAAAGTTCTGTATCGCCACCAGTGCCACTGCTGTTGTAGGGAATGGCTGTCCTTGGAAATAGATTTACATCTAATTTCTGCATGAGGCTATTCTTTTTGAAATTTGTCTGTGGATGTATATACATTTTTATATATAACATATTTAGTGTGTGTGTGTGTGTGTGTGTGTGTGTGTGTGTGTGTGTGTGTGTGCGCGCGCGCGCGCGTGCGTGTGCGTGTGCGCGTGCGCGCACTCTAGCACACATGCATGCCTGCCACAGCATATAGCTTCTGGCAGTCTTTCTCCTACCATGTGGGTCTAATGTTTTCAAACTTAGGTTATCATGTTTGGTACTAGGTGCCTTACCTACTGAGCCATCTTTCTGGCCCCTTTTATTTTCTTCAAAACATTACTTTTAGTCTTTGTGAGGAGAAACCTTCTGTTCTGAATAGAAATTGAAGCGTTGAGGTCAGCTGTTGCTCAGGACTTAACTTTTTATTTTTGATAGCTGAGTCCCTTGCATTTTCATTGTTCATTTCCTTACCTGTAAAGTGGGATGTTAATGGTTCACCCTGACCAACCAGGTCTGACCTAGTCATCAGGTTCAGTGTTTTTCTAATCCCTCCCTCACTTGGGGTTTTAGAGTCCTTTGTTATGTGGGTTAGACATATCTCCATCTTAGGGTGACTGCTGCTTGAACATTCCCCTCCCATTTTCTCCTCTACCGCCGCCTCCTTCTCCTCCTCCTCCTCCTCCTCCTCCTCCTCCTCCTCCTCCTCCTCTTCTTCTTTTGGTTTTTCGAGACAGGGTTTCTCTGTGTAGCTTTGGAGCCTATCTTGGCACTTGCTCTGGAGACCAGGCTGGCCTCGAATTCATGGAAATCTGCCTCTGCCTCCCGAGTTCTGGGATTAAAGGCATGCACCACCAATGCCCGGCTCCCCTCCATTTTCTCCTCCTTTATTTTGCCTCATTTTTCTTTGCATTGTATTATATAGTACATCTCTGTCTGTATTCTGGCTCCACAAAATGCAGGTTTCATCATGGTTGGCCCTTTGCTCTGTCCTCACATAGCTTGTAGGGCAGTACCTAGCATGTAGCAGGTACTCAGTCATTTGCTGATTGTCATTTGCTGATGACAGTAGTTGGACAGTTTCTACTTTAATTATTAAGGTAGGCAGGGTGGTACATGCTTTTAAACCCAGTGATTTGAAGGTAGAGACAGGCAGATCACTATGAGTTTGAGGCCAGCTTGGTCTGTAGCAAGCTCCAGATAAGCCAGGGATGCATAGTGAGACCCTGCCTCAAAAATGAGGGATTAAAGAAATAGCTCAGTGGTTAAAAGCACATGACTGCATTTCCAGAGGATCTATATACATGATGGCTCACAACTGTCTATAACTTTAGTCCCAAGAGATCCGACATCTTCAGCCTCCATGGGCACTGCATACTGTATGTATATGATACACAGACATACATTCATGTAAAATACCATACACATACAAACAATAAACAAAATGTTCAAAAATATTAAAACCAAATCTGAGCCGGGCGTTCGTGGCCCACGCCTTTAATCCCAACACTTGGGAGGCAGAGGCAGGCGGATCCCTGAGTTCGAGACCAGCCTGGTCTACAAGAGCTAGTTCCAGGACAGCCTCCAAAGCCACAGGGAAACCCTGCCTCGAAAAACCAAAAAAAAAAAAAAAAAAAAAAAAAAATCTGGGCAGTGGTGATGCATGCCTTTAATCCCAGCATTTGGGAAGCGGAGGCAGGTAGATTTCTTGAGTTTGAGGCCAGTCTTGTTCTTCAGAGGGAGTTCTAGGACAGCCAAGGATACATAGAGAAATCCTGTTTGAAAAAACAAAACAACCTAAAAAACCAAACAAAAAGGACTTAATTATTGCAGTAGGACCATAGTCTTACTAGTCCTGCAAGATTTGTAAGGATCATACATACATCTGTTAGTGTGAAGGCCCTCGAAGGGTTAAGGTGGGTTTAAGCATTTATTTGCAATGCTAGTAATTGAATCCAGGGCGTTGACCATACTAAGCAAGAGCTCTACCATTGAGCAGTATCCTCAGCCTTTGAGGAAAAAAATCTTGCTGTGTATCTTGGTCTGGAACTCTCCATTCTCCCGTTTTTGCCTCCTGAGTGTTGTGGTTATAGATGGGTTACTGCCTTGTCTGGTTTATATGCTTGTACCATGGTCACTGGGAGGTTATGAATTGGTTTTGCACTGGATTTTGAACTTCTATGCTTTCCTTGATTAATTAAAGCAGGAACTATACTGATGCTGTCCTTTAGAACAGCTCAGGTGAAAAGTGAGATCGTCTGAGGCATGTGTCCTTGAAAATGTCTCTGTGGCTGTAGCAGACACAGAAGTGGGAAAGAGACTCCTAAGAATCACAGCTTAGGATGGGGATGTGGTTCATTTGGTAGAGTGCTTGCCTAGCATTCACTATGACTTGGGTTTGATCTTCAACACTGAATAGTCTCAGCTGAGTACTTGTAGGTAAAGGCTTAAGAGAATTAAGAGTTCCAGGTCATCTGCAGAAATGTAATTTGAGGTCAGCCTGGGCTTCATGAGACCTTGCCTCATGAGATACAACATTTTACTTCCATGTATTGATGCACCTCTGAAAGAAAGTGAAAGAATACTAACATAGAATAGCTGATAGTCCTCATTACTATATATCCAGTTTGATTTTCCTGTTTCCCAAATTTACTGATTTATGCCATACCGAAGATGCCCTTTAATGTCCTCACTTTGCCGTAAGCACACTGTTCCTTAATCTGTTTGGTCAGGCTCACGTGTTCCTTTAACATCCTCCCCCATTTTTCTGCATGGTTGATTAATCTCTCTTTCTTTGTGGTGCTGAGGTTCAAACCTGGGGTCTTACTCAGCACTCTACCACTAAGCTGTTCCCCAGCCCAATGACACACCGACACATACTTATTTTTTCCCTCAGTGCTAGAGATCAAATCCAGAAACTTACACATGCTAAATATCTGCTGTACCATTGACCTATATCTCTAGTCCTACATGATTTGATTTTGTTTTAAAATTGCTATTATATTTACCTTCTGTAAGGGCCAGGACAGACTCTTTTGTAGTGATGTTTCCCTAGCTTCTTGTTCAGTACCAGTGCTAAATAAATGAATGCTACCACCCGTCTTTAAGGCTCACATGTAGCTGTAGTCTCTCATAAAGTTTTACCTGGGTAGGCCTCTAACTCCTGTGCTTACCAGCCTCACACTCCCCAGGAACTGGTATTACAGATATGGTCTGTAATATCTCCCTCTAGTCCCCTCTTGCTCATCCTTCCTCCCAACCTTCCTCCCCGTTTCCCTTTTCCCCTTCCCCCACAAGACAGGGTTTCTCTGTGTAGCCCTGACTGTCCTGGAACTCCAGTCACAGGAGATGCCCTCTTCTGTCCTCAAAGGGCACCAGGCATACTTGTAATGTACAGACATATAGGCAGACAAAACACCTATACACATAAAATGTATAAATAAGCCAGGCATAGTGGTGCATGTCTTTATCTCAGCATTTAGGGGGCAGAGGCAGAGGGATTTCTGAGTTTGTGGTCAGCTTGGTCTACAGAGTGAGTTCCAAAACAGCCAAGGTATTGAAAAAACCTATCTCAAACAAAAACAGATAAATAAATTTGTTTGTGTGTCACCACCACCCAGCCTTCATACAGTTTTTTATTTACATCCTTTTCCCCGTTACTTAATAGGGAAACACCTGCGCAGGCCTCTGGGTTGACAATACTCATGAAGTAGTGTGTTGTCAGTGGAGTTGAGAAGACCAAGCCTGGTTTAGTGCTGTATGTTTAATTCTCATCTACTCAGGACTGTGAGGTAGAAAAAAGGCTTTGAATTCAGGAGTGAAATCTCATCTCAAAGGAAAAAGAACAAACATCCACATCCACAAACTCTGAAAGAACCAGAACACACCAAGACCAAATTCTCAGCTTAAGTTCTCTTATTTGCCCCATAGGGACAAAAGGCAGAGAGTAAGAGACAGAGACAGGAGACAAGGATGAGGGAGAAGGGAAAAGGGATATTTGCCCTGGAGGGACAAAGGATTGCCTTTGGATAGAGAGGAGACAGATGAGTCTCATAGGCAAATGGCAGTTAATGGGGTGGCGGGAAGGGAAACCCCTTGTTAGTATGAGGTATTTAATTTTATTTGGGCATGATAATTAGGGTAGCCAAAAAGGGGACTTTTGATTGCTGGACTTCAATATTTTGAAAGCCAGACATTGGTGGTCAACCTCAGGAGGAGGAAGTGGCCAAATAAGGGAATAGACCTTGGTGTCTCCCTTCAGGAATGTAATGTAACAGTTTAGCAAGGCAAAGGGAATGGGGGAAGGGCAAGGCCTGCCAGATCCATGTTTCTGGCGCTGGGGCCTTTCAAACTCCTTGACACCTTTCCTCAGTGTGGGTGGTTTGATTCTACCAGCATCATGAAGTCTGGGTCAAACACGGTGAATCTTGCATTTTGAGAAACTAAACCCAGAAAACCCACAAATGAGAAGACAATGAAGTAGGCTGGAGAAGAAATCTCAGGGTCCCAAAGATTTTTTGTTGATCCTTCCTAGAAACTGCCAGTTTTTTTTTTTTTTTTCCTGTATAACAGTCCTGGCTGGCTTTGTAGAGCAGGCTGTACCTCACAGAGATCCACCTGCCTCTGCCTCCTGAGTGTTGGGATTAAAGGTGTGTGCTACCACCACCAGGCGCCTGTTGTTCTTTGTGGAGGGTTGAGGCCTCATGGGCTTTGCCTGCCTGCATCCACTTTAGAATGTGCATTGTTCAGCTCATGTTTAGGCAGTCATGTTGGTGAGACTTTAGGGGTGTAGTTTTTGACATTATTAGGATACCACAGTCTCACAGCAAACTCCCTGATCATCTGGCTCTTAAAATCTTTCTGCTCCCTCTTCCACAATGTTCTCTGAGCTTTTTTTTTTTTTTTTTAATTTATTTATTAGTTCTAGTTAGGGAACAAGCTTGTTTCACATGTAAGTCCCTTCTCCCTCTCCCTCCCCTCACCCCATCCCTCCTCCCCCACCCCCAGCCTACCCCCACTCCATCCACCCACCACTCCCCAGGCAGGGTAGGGCCCTCAACAGGGGCTCTGCAAAGTCCACCAAATCTTCCTGTGCTGGTCCTGGGTCCTTCCCCATGTGTCCAGGGCCAGAGTGTAATCTTTTACGTGGGATGGGCTCTCAAAGTCCCTTCTTGCACCAGGGAAAAATACTAATCCACCACCAGAGGCTCCCTGGAGCGCAGGGGCCTCCTTATTGACATCCATGTTCAGGGGTATAAAAGTTTTTTTTTTTTTTTAAGATTTTATTTATTTATTATGTGTACAACATTCTGCTTCCATGTATATCTGCACACCAGAAGAGGGCACCAGATCTCATAACAGATGGTTATGAGCCACCATGTGGTTGCTGGGAATCGAACTCAGGACCCCTGGAAGAGCAGTCGGTGCTCTTAACCTCTGAGCCATCTCTCCAGCCCCCTGTTCCCTGAGCTTTAGGTGTGTGTTTTGTAGATATATCCATTGAGACTGGGTTCCACAACTGCATTTTGATTGGTTGTGGTTTTCTATAATGTTCTTTCTGTTACAAAGAGAAGTTCCTTGAGGTTGAGGACTACACTTTTCTGAGGGTATAAGGACAAATATTTAGATTGTTGTTAGGGATTATGTTTGCTTAGTAAAGCAATTGTAGGTCCTTCAAGATTGATGACGTCACTAGCCCTGGGTAGTTTGCTAGATTTCCAGTACCAGGCATGGTTTTCCTCTTGTTGATATATATTGGTTTGATTCTACCAGCATCATGAAGTCTTGGTCAAACACGGTGAATCTTGCATTTTGAGAAACTAAACCCAGAAAACCCACAAATGAGAAGACAATGAAGTAGAAGACAATGAAACATATATATATATATATATATATATATATATATATATATATGTATTTTTTTTTAATTGGTTTTTGTTTTTCAAGACAGGGTTTCTCTGTGTATGTAGCCCTGGCTGTCCTGGAACTCATTCTGTACATTAACTAGGCTGGCCTTGAACTCAAGAGATCCACCAGTCTCTGCCTCCCTAGATTCTGGGATTGAAGACAATTGCCACCATTGCCCAGCTTGAGCTGTATTTTTTTTTAACCTCATGTTCTGTGTCCCAGATCCCAAGAGAGCTGTTTGGAGGCTGATGTACCTGTTTGCTGAGTTAACTCCTGCCTGGATGAATGGAGTTCTTTTTTAAAAGAGCAGGTGTTCTGAGTCCTGCCTGGTAAAGTGCCAAATTTGAAAATGTTGATCTGGCCTCAGATTTCTCCCTGTCTTTGTCAGAGGCATCCTGCTTTGATGTCAGAGGAGTCGGATTAAGTAGGGGATGGAGAGCTGAACAAGGCCTGGACAAGGGCGATGGCTTTTTCTCTTTGCCCTCTATGGTTGACTTTTCAGGATAGTTTAGAAATCTTGACGTAAGCACTCTTTAAAGAACCTGTCTCGAAAAACCAAAAAGAAAGAAAAAAAGAACCTGCACACCCATCAGATTCTCCACTTGTACTTATTCTGTAAATTTTTATTTTAACAATTTTGTTCATTTATTCTTTCTGTGTCTTTCTTTGTTGTGCACCTGTGTTTGAGCGTGCATAGGTCAGAGGACAACTTGTCAGAGTGGGTTCTCTCATTCTGCTGTGTGGAGCTCAGGTCATCAGGCTGCCATCTTGCTGGCCGAAGCCAGTATTTTTTAGATCTTTTACCTTGAAACAGGGTCAAACCATGTAGCTAAAGCTGATCTCAAACTTAGAATCCTTTGTCTCCTGCTCCCAGGGATTATAGCCTGGTTTAGCTAGCTGAGATAGTTGATCATTGCTCTGCTGTTACACATGGACATTCTCATTGCACTTGCCACTTCAGTTGGCTGAAGCATAGATGTGATAAAAAGTTTCTATGCAAATGTGACTTCCTTGGTCATTTAGGTGATTTCCAGGTTCGTTTGTTCTTTCTCTCTTTTTTTTTGTGGTTGTTTTTTTGAGAAAGGGTGTTGATATGTAGCCCTGAGTGGCCTGGAGCTCACTCTGTAGACCAGGCTGTCCTCTTAACTCATAGAGATCCAACTACTTCTGTTTCCATGGTCCTGTGATGGAAGATGTGTGCCATTGTCTTACTTTAGGGTTGCTATTGCTGTGATGAAAACCATGACCAAAAGCAACTTGGGGAGGAAAGTGTTTATTTTGCTTCTATATCGTTAGTTCAATCACTGAAGGCAGTCAGGGCAGGGACCTAGGACAGGAGCTGATGCAGATGCCATGGAGGAGTGCTTCTTACTCACTGGCTTCCTCTCAGTGGCTTGCCCAACCTGCTTTCTTATAGAGCCTAGGACACCAGCCCAGCAATGGCTCCACCCACAACAGGTTGGGTCCTCCCCCATCAATCACTAATTAAGAAAATGCCCTGTGGTAGTTGGTGTTAGCATACCTTTAATCTGTAGGCAGAGGCAGGCAGATTCTGAGTTCGAAACCAGCCTGGTCTATAGAGTGAGTTCCAGGACAGCCAGGGGCTACACAGAACTTTAAAACAAACAAACAAACAAAAACTTAAAAAGAAAACACACACACACACACACACACACACACACACACACACACACGTGCTCGAAAATGCTCTACAACTTGCCTACAGCCTGATCTCTCAGATGACTTTAGCTTGTGTCAAATTGACATAAAACTATGCAACACAGCCATGATTTTCAGGGTTTTATTATTTAATGTACTTTTATAAATGTCTTTGAACCAGTACATTTTTTTTCTTCTGTATAAATTTACCAAATCATGCTGGGCATGGTGGTACACAACTGTAATCCCAGAACTCTGGAAGCAGAGGCAGGCTGATCTCTGAGTTCAAGGCTAGCCTTGTCTACAGAGTGAGTTCCAGGACAGCCAGAGCTGTTACACAGAGAAACCCTGTTTCATAAAACCAACCCCCCAACCCCCCCCACCACCCCTCCCCCCAAAATCACAGGTAATAATAGATCCTGCTACTTTTGTTATTACAAAAATAGATTGAGCCAGGCGTTGGTGGCACACGCCTTTAGTTTCAGCACTTGGGAGGCAGAGGCAGGTGGATCTCCCTGTGAGTTCAAGGCCAGCCTGGTCTTCAGAGTGAGTTCCAGGACAGGATCCAAAGCAATACAGAGAAACCCTGTCTCAAACACACACGTACACACACACACAAATAGCTTGAACTGATTTATATTTCAACTGTGTCTCTGAGGCTTGGGAATTTTTTAGGTAGTTTTTTTTTTTTTCTTAAATAGTTTCTTGATAGTTCAGAGGCAGTGTAAGCCAGTTGCCTTCCTTTAGTTATTCACTATATTTTTGAAATGGAATTATTTTCTGCTTTTCATGTTAGTTTAGTATTTATTGAGGTCTTACTGAATGTTCTGTGCTGGGAGCTGTCTGTCTGTAGGTGACTCAGAAATGGGTAAGAGAATCTCTGCCTGCCTCTAAGGATCTATAGATGTAATATCGAAAGGGAGGAGGTGACTGCAGTGGAGGAAAAAAATGGCTGCAGAGTAAGAAAAGTACCCCAAAAGAACAGTTACAAAGAGAGCCCTGTAGCAAGAGACCAAACCTCCATCCGGGAGATGGGAGGTGATGACATTTGAACTGGATCTTGAAGGATAGCTAGGATTTCCATGGGAATGGGGGAGGAGCGTGGCAGGAAGTGCTGGATGAGCAGTTCACACCAGAGGAAAGCTTGAGATGTGCCCAGAGGGAATAAGCAGTCAGCTCTGAAACAGTCATCCCAGAGGGTTACAGGAGATGAAGCTGGAGAGGTAGGTTGGGTCGTGTTGTTTACTATTTAAACATTTGGACAAGTCACATGTGAGCCCTACCTTTCTAAAATGTGCTTGATTTTTTTTTTTTTCCTGCTTTGTTTTTTTGAAACAGAATCTTGTATAGACTGGCCCCCAAGAGTAGATTAGATCACCTTGCCTAGCCTACCAAGTGCTGGGATGGCAGGCATGAGCCACACAATTCCTAGCTTGTGCTTTGATTTTAAATTTTATAAGTTATGTGATTATTACACTGTCCCCATTTGCTATTTATTGTTGCATTAAGAAATAATATTGTCTTTTTTAACCTTTACAAGTATGTCATGTGTACGGGATAGACTACTTTTCATTAGTATTAGACATTTACTTCCTCTCCAAACTGGAGTGTGTGGCTTCCTTTTAGCTGTTTTGCTCTCCCTTTGTCCCATGTGGGATTAATTAGTGTATTGGAGAGAGTGTCAGCTGAAGTTAGTTTTTCTTCTACCACATGGTCTAGTTGGGCTTTAATTATATTATTCATCTGCTTATTTTCAGTCTTACTTGTTGTTTTTTGGTATTTTAATTTATTAAAATATTTTTTAAACCAACTCTTAAGTAGTTTGGGTAGTCTTTTTTTTTTTTTTTTAAGTTGATGGAGTTAAAGAAAACTGAGCATTTTCACAGGTATCTTACCAGGTGTTCTTGGATCCCTGGCTTTCTTTTTCTGGTCTGATCATTTTCTTTTGAATAATGTTCTCATGTTCTGAGTTAATATTTGATGCTATTATAATTGAACATTTAAAAATTTGTGCTTTTCGTCAGTTATAGATTATTTGATTTGAATGAAGTGTTCATAGTCTATTACAGTTGATTAACTGTATGTTCATTTTTGGATTTGTTGTCTTTGTCTGCAAGATGTAGCTTTCCCATCAGCAGTCTTGGTTGCAGACTCAGGGGCAGCTCTTGAGTCCCAGGAACACTGAGTATCCAGAGTGAGGATTCCAGAGACTCTCCTGAAGGGACATGTGTTAGTTCTGTGGGCTGTTAGAAGTAGACGAGACCTTGCCACTTTTCACACTCTGGGCGATTTTCACCAAGGAGGGAAAGGAACTTGTTACCCTCCAACGACTGGAGCAGGAGACAGTTGAACTTTTATCCTATATCTTGTGGATATAGGTTGATTTCAGACAATGGCATGAAAAGTTGCTAAGTTTCCTCAGTGCTGACATTTGGTAACTTTATCTAAAATTCTTTTAAAAGTGTTTTCAAATAATAATTTGAATCTTTCAAAAAGTGCCCCCTCTATATTCTACTCTCTTAAGTGATTAAAGGAGTAAAGCATTAAAAAAAAAAAAAAAAATGGGAGAGCCGGGCATGGTAGTGCATGTCTTTAATCTCAATCTCTGTGAGTTCAAAGCCAGCCTCATCTACCTAACATGTTCCAGGCCAGCCAGAGCCTGGAATTGTGGGACTCTGTCTTAAGAAAAGAGAGAAGGACATCCCTAGTAAAAGATCCTGTTTTAAGGGTTATGATGTCAGTTGTAGAAACAGTGGTTCCCTTGAAATAAACACCTTTCTGGAATTGATTTACTGAGTGTAACTGTTTACAAGAAAATTTCAGTATCTCAGATATTCTTAAATGCATTCCCTTTTTAGAAAGAATATAACAGTGACTCATCTACCTAGGCTCCAGAGTCAGGTGAAATCTTAAAATCTGGGGAGTTTTAGGGACTGCCTGGCCAAGTAGTCTGTCATTGTTGTCCTTATAGATATGTGTGAATCCAGGATAATTATGTTTCCTTTCTAATTGAGTTATGTTTGACATAGCCAAGTTAGTTTAAAAAGTAGATCCATGTGAGTTACTAGATTTGATACCCAGAACCACAAATATAAACAAAAAAAATAAATAAAAGACCTTCACTGAATTGAGAGTTTAAGTTATTTGTCCTCTTTGCTTTTGTACTTCCCTCTGATAAACAGCCCCGCAGAGAATGCCCTTGTCAGATGAGACCTCAGAAAGTTAACAGGAATTCTTAGCTAACTGTAAACATTTTGTGTAATGGCTTATTGAAATGCACACCAAAATCCTACCACAGTGCCAACCTATCTTTCATCCCTGCTTTCCCTTTTGGGCTTTGTGGTGTGTTAGGGAGACAGGAAGAGTAGAGCCACTTAACATTCCAATAATTACTAGTATTGCAAAAAACTTTATCTGCTTATCTTAGTTACTCATTTATGTTTACTAATAAACCTTGGTCATTGAGGGTTGGCAAGATGTTTTAGCAATTCAGGGCACCTGCCTTGCTGAATGACCCTGGGATCCACTTGGTGGAAATTGAGAACTGACCTCTATCTATACTTTGCTCAGTGGCACATGTGCGCACGCGCACGCGCACACACACACGGAATAAAAATAAAAGCTTAGTCATTGAAATCAAGGAAAGCATGTATCCATAAGGATGGCTGGCATCTCAGTTTCAGGAAAGACCAATGGATATCTGGGCTAAGCTTCTAACCACATTATATTAATATAGAAACCTTGACACTTGTATTATTCTTTTTGTTGTTTATTTGAGACAGGGTTTCTCTGTGTAGCCCTGACTGTCCTGGAACTCACTCTGTAGACCAGGCTGGCCTTGAACTCACAGAGATCCTCCTGCCTCTGCCTCCTGAGTGCTGGGATTAAAAGTGTGCACCACCACTGTCTGGCTTTTATTATTTTTATACTGGAACATACTTCGACAACAGTCTCTTGCCTAAGAGACAAAATTAACTCAATTAACAATTACTAAATTATTCCTGGGTTAGCCATAAATGCCACTTGTTGCATTCTTATTTCTGAGTGTGGTAATTTTTTAGAAACAGTCCTAAGGCTTTCCATATAAAAAAGCTATACCATCCCTAGTAGGGGAAGGCAAAGGGATGAGTTAGGAAAGTATCAGAAACAAGCAACAGGTGTTTTGGTTGCACTGAGTCATGTTTCAGCTTGATATGCAGTCACAGGAGGAGTGTAAATCGTTGCTGACCAAATGAGGCAAAGGGGACAGAGGGTGAGCGGAAATCAGTGGTTCCGGAGGTACCAAGCCTTAACATTACCAGAAGCTTGCCCACAGCTGTGGGCCTGGGACAACTCTTGGGCTGGTTGCTTTCCTGATAGACAGGGCTGTATGTGAGAACCAGAGCTTTCAGTCTGCAAGGTAATAAAATGGATGTGTGCAGGAAAGCTGGTAAGGATGGAGTCTGCAGACGAAAGGGGAACAAACAGCTGGCACTCACTGAGGACTTCTGGTCTCTGTAGTTAGTGGCATTCTACAAGGATGGCGGTTAGGGTTTATTATATCAATAGGGGGTGTAAAGCTCAGGGAAGCTGAGTAATTTCTGGTAAATTGTGGGTCTAGGTTTAGAGCTTAGGTCTGCTCTAGTCTAACATCACTCCTCACCTCATTGTAAAATGCAGGAGGATTTTATAGAGCTATACTATTCAAAACTAGATATTACCCACATATAGCTATTTATATCTAACTTAAATATAATCTAAAATCCAGTACAGTTTAAATATCAGTTTCTCAGCTACACTAGTCACCTTTAAAAGGCTTAATGGCCGCTATGGAGACTATATTGGGTAGCACACATGTAGACCATTTCCATCATTATGTAATGTCTGTGAGTGCTGGTCTAGAAGCCAATCTGTTTGTCCTTTAGTTAATTTTTTCCCTTTATTTTGCAAAGGACAAAACGAGGGATGAAAAAGGAGACATCATGTTCAACTAACACACATACTAATCCAGGCTATCAGCCTGGCTGCACAGTGGAGTCTCCCATGCCCTCCCTTAAAACCAAATTGTAGAATGGAGATGTTTAAAAGGAGTGACTTTTCTGTGTCTTCAGCTTCACTTAGTCTATATATAGTTAGATTCTTTCTTCAGAAGCTTTTCTTGCAAGTTCAAAGGGCATATCCGGGTTGGCTTCCCCCAAGGAAATGAAAGATGTTTGTTGGAAAGGAATTCCACACTTAATATATGAAGTGGCACTTGGATTCCCTCTGCTTCCTTCTCTGCCTTCCTTCCAGGCACTTTTAATTGAACTTGCAGCTGCTAACCATCTGTCTTCCAAACAAGACCAGCTTCCAAACAGTTCAAATGACAGAGGTTTGTCTGCTTCAAATATTAGCAGCTGCCTGTTACTTGTTGTCGATATACATGGCATTTGTGTAGATCAGATAGATTTAGATTATGACCAAAATTACAATGAATTTTTTTTTCTTTTAATCCTCTTGCCTCAGCCTACCAAATGCTGGGATTATAAGCTTGTGTCACTACACCTAGCTCCAAAATTAAGTGACCTTCTAATTTATTTGTTAAAGATTAAGATACTTAATGCACATTGTACCTACTGATATTAGGTACACATCTAATAAACGAGGCACAGGCTTGCAAGATGCACTTTATTTACTTATTTATTGAGACAGGAACTCACAATGAAACTCTGATTGGTCTGTCCCTTTCTCCTGAGTGCTAGGACCAAAGGCATGTGTCACCATGGCTGATCCTAAAAGGACTTCAAATAAAAACTGAAAAGTGGGGGCTGGGTGTGGTGTTGCATGCTTTTAATCTCAGCACTCGGGAGACAGAGGCAGGCAGATCTCTGTGAGTTCCAGGCTAGCCTGGTCTCCAGAGCTACACTGTCTCGAAAACCAAAAAAAAAAAAAAAAAGAAAGAAAGAAAAGTGACTCATGCTACAGGGTTCAAGCAGAGGTGTTTTTTTTTTTTTTTTTTTTTTTTTTTTTTTTTTTTAATTAGGGAAAGGGGGAGACCAGCCTATGGAGACAGGTGCAGCAGAAGGGAGGAGATAGAGGGGGGGATGAGAGGTGGGCAGGGCCCTTTTAAAAGGGAGCATAGTGAATGTGGCTGCAGCTGAAGGCATATCCTGTCAGAACCCCAAGGACAGGCCAGTACAGATGCCTGAATACTAACAGACTAGTCTATCATGCTGTAGGCCAGCCAAAGCTACTTAGTGAGATCCTGTCTCACAAGTTTTTAAAACTCAGATATTATGGACAAGGTGAATGAATTTTAAATTCTTATCTGAATTTTGTTGTCAATATTTGTCATCTATTTATTTGCCTATTTGGTCTTTAAATTCAGTAAAGGCTTCATTTTAGATCATAGCTCTAAAGTAAATTGAAGAATCATGTATAAATGTCCCTCCAGTCAAGCTGTTAAAGACATTTAAATTATACTCTCCAATGTCTAAATGGCAGTCTGAATGAAGTGTATGTGTGCATTTGGGGGATGGGCATGTGGGAGTAAAAAGGAGGCATTGTACTGAGATAATATTTTTAGGATGTCAGTGTAATTAACAGACTCAGGGTTTAGAAAATTGCCCTTTGGAAACAGAAATTAAGGTCTTGAGTTTCTTCTTAAATGTTAAAGTCCTATGCATGAGTATACTCAGATGGATTAAAGTGGAGACATTGGAATGATGGAAAGTATCCACAACATTGTCTTCCTGGAGTACAAAGACAGGAAGAGAAAGAACTTCAGTGATGGTGGGAACAGCTGGCAGGGATCTCTAGGAGCTCTGGCATCTGGCTAGATTATGTGGTTAGGGAGTGGAGTATCCTGAGGGCCATTGTTTTGGGAAATCTGGTCTGTCTAATTTCTAGAAAGATGAGATAGACTGAGAGTTTGGTTAGAAGGTCCAACTATAAATTGGTCTGGGGGGATGATTTTTTTTTTTTCTTGGTGGCACTTGTGTGGGTGCAGGCTGTTCAGTGCAAAGTCTAGCATTCTAAGAGGATTCAGAACAAACCTGTGGCTCACCTGAATCCAGAGACTAGCCATTTTGTCAGAGGAATCTAAAAATCTTCAGCTTATTCAGTCTTCAGGACTTAGGGCTTTGGAGTGGAGTTGTTGTGTGTGAAGTATGTGGTCTGTGCTCCTTCCCTGGTATAGCTGTTAGCTCAACACTTTGACCATCCTGTACCCAGGCTGCTTCTCTGGAGAGTGGTGTTGACGTTAATGACGTTGTCTTTAAGGGTATAGACCAGATGGGTCACCGTTCAACATACTTATAAGTTCCAAGTGGATAGATTAAGTTTTATTCTGGGAGGGAACCTTAGAGATGTCCTTTTGTGATCCTATCTTTTGGCAGAGGAAGAATCTGGAACTACAAAGAAGGGGTAAAAGAAGTTGGCATTTGCATGGCAGTTCTATTCTGAATCTGTGCTCTGAGTGGCACAGCCTCTGCTGGCACTGCACAGCAGAAAGATTCCAGCCAGCTTAAGTGTGAGTTGTGATTCTGCTTCTTACTATCCTTGTGGTTTTCGGCATGTGTTTTCACATCCTTGAGTCTGTTTCTGCATCTGCAAAATGGGCATTAAAACAATGTTCTCAACAGAAAGGATTCCTAGATTCTGGTGTAAAAAGCAATCTGTGATTAACAGGACTAATGGTAATGACAGGCCAGACCCAGCCCAGGAACCTTACTCTCTTTAGGTGATCTGAGAGAGAATTCTCACTTTCCAGAGAGCCTCCAGTGCTGGAACTCTTCACCTGTTCTTTAGCCATACAGACTCAGAATACAGACAACACCGGACATAATTGGAATTTTTGTGATGTGCAGGAAGCAAAAGAATTATTTTCAGTGAAACACGAGTCTGTGAAAGGTGCCTAGGAAACAACTGCAAAGTGCATCCTAATATAGATTCCTCCTGGCCTTGCTGGCTGGCCGTCTGCCTGACCAGCACCACCAGGAAGCTCAGCTTTTTTCTCCACGGTTTAAGGAGGATTATCTGGGCTCTGCATGAATGTGTCTACCTGGGTGGGGAGGCACATTGAGGAAGGGCAGTCAGGGGCCTTTGAACTGGGAGATGTTACCTCAGTGACTGAAGCCACATGTTGGGATCAGCTTAAGGTTCATCTAAATGTCTTTCTCAGTGGACTCTGGCTCCTGCTTGTACTGTCTGCACTGGGGAGTCCCTTTGACACCCTCAGTGAGTGTTGAAGCCCAAATCCATGTCAGAATAAACGATACGTCATTTCCTTGGTAAATCCATCCCAGACCTTTCTTTTGCTGATCATGTACTCATACCCATCCCACTTCAGTCCACACAGTTGGCTCTGGCTTGGGGAAGTCTGGGCTGGATGGCTCTCTTCTTCTTCTTCTTCTTCTTCTTCTTCTTCTTCTTCTTCTTCTTCTTCTTCTTCTTCTTCTTCTTCTTCTTCTCCTTCTCCTTCTCCTCCTCCTCCTCCTCCTCCTCCTCTCCTCCTCCTCCTCCTCTCCTTCTCCTCCTTCTTCTTCTTCTCCTTCTTCTTCTTCTTTTAATTAAAAACAAATTGTGTGTATGTGAACGTGGGTTTGTATGTCACAATCTGCATTGGAGGTCAGAGGACAGCTTTTGGGAGTCTATTCTGTATATCCCAGACTATCTGGCCTTTGAACTTCTGGGAGAGTCTCATGTTTCTGCCTCTTATCTCACAGTAGGAGTGCTAAGATTACACATATGAGCTATTGCATCCAACCTTTTGTGGGTTCTGAGGATGGAACTCAGGTCATTATGCTTGCATGACAGGTGGTTTTATCCATTGAGCCATCTAACTGGTTCTGGCTCATCACTCCCTAAAATATTAATTAATCATTTGTTTATGTACAGGTGCATGTGGTGACCCACAGTGTGTATATAGGTCAGAAGACAACCTACAGGAATTTGTTCTTTTCCTTCCTCCGTATGCTTCCAGGGATGGAACTCAGATGGCCAGGCTTGGCAACAAGCACCTTTATCTGCTGAGCTAAGGCAGCCCTGTCTTCTTTGCCTTCAGTGAATAACACATTCCCTGTTGTGTGTGTCAACTTCCTTCACTATAACAAAATTCATAAAGAGAAAAAGAAGACTGGATAGTCAGAAGGTGGAGGCCGAAGAATTGAGAGGTTGAGGTCAGCTTGGACTACATAATAAGACCTTGTCTCCTCCTCCCACAACAAAAGAGAAAGGGAGAAGGGGGAGAAAGAAGGAGGGATAGAGGAGGGAGGCTCACAATGTTGAGTCTATTGATTGCTGCTGTTGATTTGGGCCTTGGTGAGGCAGCACATCGTGATGGCAGCACATGCAGAATAAAATTGCTCCTTTCGTTATCAAAAAGCAAAGGAGAAAAGGATGAGAGGTTCTTTTGTGGGTACCTCCCATGATATGGGCTTGTACCTAGGGGCTGCCCCCTATCACTTCCCAGTAGTACACAGGGTGAAGGCTACACCTTTCACACTTGGGCTTTGGGGACTTTTTGGAGTCAACTGAAGCACCAGGGATCTGCACTTGATCTTAGCTAAAAGGCCGAGGAATCGATGCACCTGGGATCTGATTTAGAAGTTGTGCTGATGACTAAAGACTTGAGATGAAGTAAAGATAGGACTGTAGATTCTGGTAGCCAGAGGTCACAACTCTGCTAGTCTCTGTGAGGTCCAACTTTTACTTCATTTTTGGCTTATGTAGTATTTGTGCTATTAGGCCCAATGCGATTGATTTTGTTTTCATGTCTGTTTATTCCCTGTTTATTAAACATGTCTGTTTAATCCTGTTGCATGGGATGTACTTTCTCTACTTGATAGATGGGGAAGCAGTTTTTTGTTGCAAGACTTGTGCATATCATACAGGCCATTGAGAGGGCCTGTAGTTCTCTTTGCTGCTCTTTAGCAGACAGCTCCTTCCTAGCCTCGAGGGGGAAACATTTGGCAAGAATGTATTGGTGTTGACATCTACACTGTTTTGTGGCATGTCCTCAGTGCTGTGCCTGGCTTAACAGGAGGCTCGAGGAAGGCTTGAAAGGCTTGGATGGATTGGCAAGCCTTCTTAGAATGCCCGGCTTCCTGCTACTCCCTAGCAACCTGCACATGCTGAGCTCATGATGGATATGTGACATTGGTGGCTGAATTTACATGGCACCTGGTGGCTTTTCACACTCCCCCTCACGCCTCTGTGGGGACTAGGATGGGACAGATGGCCACAGACACAGTATTCTCAGCTCTGCACCCTCTTTGCAAATCACAGTTGAGGGAAAGTTAAGTTTTTGCAACAACACAGTTTTGGTAATTTTATGATTTCATGCTGCTGGTAAGTTGCTTAACACTTTGGATAGATCACACCTCAGCAGTGTTCATTTGGGAACAGCTTAATTTCACTGTAGGTAGCTGTGGTTCCCACCCACCAAGCCTCCTACCCCTTAATAAATTGACACTGATAAGGTTTAACTCCCTGAGCCAGGCAATTTTTGGGTCCAGAATTATATTAATCATTTTTTTCTCATTAACACCTTTGAATTCCTTCTCCCTTGATTGTAGACATCTGCTTTTAAAATGTTAGAGGTGGAAATACTCGTAATGGTTCGGCTTCCTTCCCTTGTATGGGTTTGAAGAGATTGAGGCCAGAGAGACTGAGTACTTAGTTGGTATGGGCCTGGTGAAGACCTGAAATGAGATCCAGGGCTCCTGGTTTCTCTGAGAGCAGGGCTCCTGGTTTTTGTTCTGGCTCACTGCCTGCCCTTCACTTCTGTCTTAAGATAGGGAAAGCTCTATGATCTATTTAGTTAAAAGTGAATAAAGGCAGATCTTTGTTCATTATTAGAGGCCCCAGTCCTGAGTGAATTAATTTCCTTCTATTTTCTCTTGATATCTTAAAAGTTTGTTTTGGTGCTTTGTTATTGTTTTAAAAATTTTAATTATTGTTAATTATTATTGATAGAGTCTCATTGTATTCCTGGCAGCTACTTAGCCCAGGCTGGCCTTGAGCTTATTATGCCAATCCTGCTTCAACTCCCTGAGTGTTTAAAACACAGATGTGTGAGCTACCATGCCCAGATCTAGACTTTTTTTCCTCCTGAAACAGGGTTTCTCTGTGTAACAGCCCTAGCTGTTCTGTAACTTCCTCTGTAGACCAGGCTGGCCTCAAACTCACAGAGATCTGCCTGCCTCTGCCTCCCGAGTGCTGGTATTAAAGGAGTGTGTCACCATCACCCAGCAAGACTTTTTGATTAAAAAACTTCCTCTTAACATATTTGGTGGGACACAGTTTTATAATCCCATCTCAGGAAGCTGAGGCAGGGGGTTGAGAGTTCCAGAACAGTCTGGGCTTCATAGCAAGACCCTGTAAAACAAAACATTGCCTTAAGTAATTATGTTGCTTAGAATGTTTTTCTCACCTCTTATTCATATTTTCTCATGGTAGGGCCTGAAAGAGTTAATGGTCCTTTCAGAAGAACCAGGCGTCTCCCAGGAAGCAGAGAGGCAGGATGTGGCAAACCAGTGGGTAAATGAAGCCCTTCTCCTTTGGAAGAAAAGGAAGTGGGAGGAGAAGTGAAGAGGAAGAGCTCAGAGGGCAGGCCTTGTCATCTCTGCTCTAAGAATGTGCTTCTTTGAAGCCAAGCAGACCCTGTAAAATTTTGATCCAAAGTGACCAAGGTCCTGAAAATGCAAGTTGTGATGATTTTGGAGTTATCTATTTTACCCACAGCTAGTATCTCTGCTTTGTAATCTCAATCATTGCTTTCTCTCCTCCCTATTGGCCTGTCTTTTAATTGCTTCTGACCATCTACATTTGGAATTTAAGAAGTTAGATGAGGTCCAGCTTCTACAAAATCACCTCTCCAATGCATTTACCTATGTATTCATTCAGAACACACCCCTACCTATTCTCTGTACATGCTCATAGCAGTTCCCATGCCACAGGGCAAGGTTGTCCTTCTGCTTACTGTCTTGTTCCAGATCCGATGCCCAGCTGCTGGCAGAGTTGATCTTTACCTTATTTGCCTTCCTCTTTCATCCTTTGCCTCGGGACTTTGTTACACATTCCTGGCCTACTTTGTTAGGCACATATTGTGTCAGTCTGAATTGTCAGCTTGCAGATCTTAGATGGCCCCAATAGTAGATTCAGAATACCCTTGTCCCATGGCAATTTTGGGCAATAACTATACAAATTTAGGCCATACTTGATTGGTTAAGGGCATAGTCTTTTTTTAAAAGAAAAGATTTATTTATTATGTATATAGTTTTTATGTCTGCCTGCAGGCCAGAAGAAGGAAGCAGATCTCATTATAGATGGTTGTGAGTCACAATGTGGTTGCTGGGAATTGAACTCAGAACCTCTGGAAGAACAGTTAGTGCTCTTAACCTCCAAGCCATCTGCAGCCCCTGGGCATAGTCTTTTTTTAAGACTGCTTTTATTAGCGGGGCAGTGGTGGCACACGCCTTTAATCCCAGCACTCAGGAGGCAGAGGCAGGTGGATCTCTGTGAGTTCGAGACCAGCTTGGTCTACAACAGCTGGTTCTAGGACAGCCTCCAAAGCTACAGAGAAACCCTGTTTCGAAAAACAACAACAACAACAACAACAAAAGACTGCTTTTATTTTAGACATTGGCTGGTAGCTCGGGAGTTCCCAATCATAATGTAAATATCTGTGTTTTTAGATGGTCTTAGGCAAACCCTGTGAAAGAGTTGTTCAGCCCCCAAAGGGGTCACGGCCTACAGACTAAGTAAGAACCACTGCCTTAAAGGACCTTAGGGAGGCAGTTTTACAGTTGAGGTTAACTCTTCTCAGATGACTCTAGCTTATGTCAAACTGACAAAAATCTAGCCAACCCAAGGAGTCTGGAAGAATATATGTTCAACACTTTAATAGTAGTCTTCTGAAGGAAGGTGACGCATTACTTTATTCCGGACTGGTTGGATTTTTTTTTTATGATGGGTACCCATTATTTATATGCCTAGTAAAATTCTAGAAACATACAGTCTCACCTTCCCCAATTTCTTATCATGGTGTGTTGGGTCCTTCATGGTCTAGCTCACCTCCACTCTTAACTCTCTGGATGCATTGTTCTTTGGCTACTTGGGCCATGCAGATGCCCAAAGCCTGAGCCATTTTTCACTTCCTGTATCTCTTAGGCCAGGTGGTGGTGGCAGCAGTGCACACCTTTAATCCCAGCACTTGGAAGGTAGAGGCAGGTAGAGATCTCTGTGAGTTCAAGAACAGCCAAGGCTACACAGGGAAACCTTGTCTGGACCCCCTCCCCTCCAAAAAAAAAAAAACAAAGAAAGAAAAAGAAATTACCATTTCTGATTTTCACTTGCCATTCTTCATGGAATTTGGGGTATTGTCTTTATGCCGCCGTAGCCCTCTCTGCCCACCTCACTTTATGCATTTTGAGCCATCTAATGAGATAGAGTTGTTAGTATCCTTTTCCATGTTTGACTGACACCGAAATGCTTTTCCCTGCCTGCCTGCTTACCTATTATCTCCCTGCCTGTCTCCCTGTCTCTTACACGTGCATTGCACACGGATAATTGCCTTGGAAGGGCAGGAATCACAGGGTCTTTCCCTGCCCCTTCTCTCCAGTCTTTACACATAGAGCCTGCTGTGCATGCTTCATAAGAAATCTGTTTGGTCCTTGCATTTCTATTGGTATAGATGGATTTTGTTTGTTTGTTTGTTTGTTTTTAAATTTATTATGTACGCAGTATTCTGGCCTGTATGTCTGCAGGCCAGAAGAGGGCACCAGATCTCATTATAGATGGTTATAAGCCACCATATGATTGCTGGGAATTGAACTCTGGACCTTTGGAAGAGCAATCAGTGCTCTTAACCTCTGAGCCATCTTTCCAGCCCCTCGATGGATGTTACTGGAGGTCCATCCCTTTCCCATGTTTTCCTCTGTATCAGAGCAGTTTAGGAGTTTCCATTCTTACAGTTACTTATGTTATGGGACTCCTTTCCTTCATATGACTTTTCTGTTTGTTTTTGCTGCATCTTGAAGCAGTATGTAATTCGGCATCCTTCTTTAGTTTCTCCCCAAACAAGAATGAGACCAAAATATACTAAGCTGCTTTGCATATTTTGGTCTAGGATTGGGAGGATGTTCTCTACGACAGCAATAAAGACAACTAAAATCTAGGTGTCTTTGGACTTAAGTGGCTTTTTGTTTGGTACATCCTTTTCTTCCTTTCGGGCTGCTTTTCATCTTCTCCCCAGAGCAAACTTCCATTTCATTCTGTGAAATAACTCTCTTTTCTAGTTCTACCTTTATATGCTGCTAGACCTACTCCACCTATTGCAGAGCCCAGCAGCAGAACAGGGGCTTAGAACTGCAGGCATTTGCTGCTGCTTCCTCCTCTGTGCATGGGATTGTTAGCACAGAGACCTCTTTCCCCACCTTACACTTCTTTTCAGAAGGTAGAAGCAAGCAGTGCCAGTTGTTATTTTAAATGTGAAGGTTGAATTCAGGGTCTTACATGTGTTAAGTACCCATTTCACCCGTAAGTCCATCTAAAATTTTTTTGTTTGTTTTTGTTTCCTTTTCTTTGCCATTTTGATTTTTCTTTTTTAATTATCTTTTTTGAGACAGGTTTTCTACATAGCTCTGGAACTATTAGAACAGGTTGGCTGTCTACTTCTACCTATCCAAGTGCTGGGGTTAAAGGCATATGTCACCATGCCCAGCTTGCCAGTGTGATTTTAGTAATTAAGTTTTTCTGTGTCCTACTGTCACTTATTCTAGGTAGGTTTTGACTCTGTCAAACTGGTTACTGTTAACTTGGAAGCCTGACTAGTAGTTTTCAACCCTTAGTTGAAGAAGTTCAATGTCTAACTAAGCAATCACTTTTCGACTGCTGGTCCTGGTAGAGGGACCTGGGTTAGACTTTCAGAGAGGTGATTTGTTCTTGGGCGTGAGACTTGGGACTCTTTTTAGTAGCAAACATGCTCCTGAGTGTAAGGGAGAATGTAGATCTAGAGAACTGAAGATTTCTCAAAGTGGATCACGATTGGACATAACCTTTTAATGCTATTTAAATTTGGCTTTGTGTGTGTGTGTGTGTGTGTGTGTGTGTGTGTGTGTACGTGAGCCCACACATGCACACAGGTATCCATAAAGGCTAGAAGAGGGTGTCGAATCCCCTGGAACTAGAGTTAAAGGCAGATATGAGCTACCTGATGTGCTGGGAACCAAACTTAGTCCTTCAGAAGAGCAGCAAGTACTCTTAAATACTGAGCCATTTGTCCAGCCCTGTTGTTTTGTTTTTGTTTTATTTTGAGACAGGGTTTCTCTGTAGGTTTGCAGGCTTTCTCCTACAACTCTGTTTTAAAACCAGGCTGGCCTAGAACTCACAGAGATCTGCCTGCCTCTGCCTTCTAGTGCTGGGATTAAAGGCCTGCACCATCACTGCCCAGCTTGGTCTTGAACTGTCTATGTGGATCAAACCCAGGACTTCATGCTGGCTAGGCAAGCACTCTATCAAGTCAGCTACATCCTCTCCCTAGAGACACATTGAACTTGATGTGTTTCTTTTGTCTCCTCAGTCTACGTAGATTTCTGAGCTCTGACCTTTTATTCTTGGGAACTTGACTGCCAGCTGCTGTATTGTGGTTACATTGCATTTTCATCTTTTCCCTCATTGAAGAGCTGTGTGAGCCAGAAGTGGTGGTGCATTGCATGAATTGTATGTAAACCTGGGCTACATAGCAAAACCTTGTCTGTTTGCCCCTGCCCCTTCCAAAAACAAAACAAAACAAAACACAACTGGGCCCTGCAGTTAGCAGTTAAGAGCACTGGCTGCTTGATTCCCAGCATCCACATGACTGCTCATACCATCTCTAATTGTAGTTCAAGGAGATGGGGTGCCCTCTGCTGGCCCCTGTGAACACTGCTTGCATGTGGTGCATAGGCATATATACAGTCAGAAACGTGCACAGGTTTGTGTACTCGTGTACACACACACACACACACACACACACACACACACACACACACACACACACACACATTGGGTTTTTCTGTGTAATCTTGGCTGTTCTGGAACTTACTCTGTAGAGCAGTCTGGCCAAGAATTCAGAGATCTGCCTGCCTCTGCCTCCCAGTGCTGGGATTAAAGGCGTATGCCACCACTTGCCAGTGGGGGTGGGGGTGGGAATCTAAACCTCAAAACCCCAAGAGTTTGCACTCTTACTTCACCAAGCACAACACTTTTTTTTTCCTTGTTTGTTTATTTTTTTTCTTTCTTTTTTGAGGGAAGGGCTCTTGTAGCCTACACTGGCCTCAGACTTGCTATGTAGCCATGGCTAGACTTGAACTCCTAATCATCCTGCTTCCAGCTCCCTAGTGTAGGGATTACAGGCACATGAACCACCAACCCTGCCTGGCTTGCTTGGGCAGTTTCTAAGGATTCTTTACTCAGATTCTCAAGAACAGGAAATGAGTATTTCTAAGGCTGTCACCAACCAGCTTGTTCTTAAGAAACAGCCAGCCCCACCTTCCCACAGAGCCAGGCTCATGGGCTTTGTTGAGGAAGATAACTTACTTATTATATTTTCCATCTGGGTTGCCCTTGGTCTCTTCTTCCCTTTTAGCACCCTGGGGCCCTCCTAACTACCCTTCTATTCCAAAGTACTAGTTTTGATCCTTTATGGCCAACACTATTTTTACTGCTTCCTGCTTCTGCCAGGGAACCTTGTCTCTCAGCAGTATTCTTCCTTCTCCCTCATACCCTTTGAGAGGGTCAGCCTGGGAGTTCCTCCTCACATTTTACTTTTTCCCCTTTACCTCTGGAAATAGACACTAACAGGGAAATACCTGGTGTCAAGGATGAGCCAAGGGCGTTTTGCCCGAAAGACAGGTGCACTTCATCATAGTTTGGAGGAAAAGTCAAAATATGGTGTTCCAGAGCCTACAGTGTAACATAATTGTTCCTGGTCTTAAGTGAATTAATAGGAATGCCATGCCCTAGTATTTGAGAGGCTCATCCCTGCATCTAAATTTAATTTTTTATCAGATTATCCTGTCTCTTTTGCTATCCATCTTTTGATATCCCCAAAAGGTTTGTTTTGTTTTGTTTTTTGTTTTTTGAGACAGGGTTTCTCTGTGTAGCTTTGGAGCCTATCCTGGCACTCGATCTGGAGACCAGGCTGGCCTCGAACTCACAGAGATCCGCCTGCCTCTGCCTCCCGAGTGCTGGGATTAAAGTAGTGGGCCACCAACGCCCGGCCTACTCCAAAACTTTTAATTCCTTTCTGTATTTCTATAGAATATTAATTCTTTAGGAATTATTTCACTGGTGTTAATTTTGTCCTCTAAGGTAAGAGAAGGAACTCTGGGCTGTTACTGTATTCAAGCAGCAGCATGATGCCACCTTCTGATTCAGAATATTGTTCAGTATTCGGGATCAGCCTATGTATGGGAGTGCGTGGTTCCATCACTCCAGGATGTGTGTGTATATGTCTTAGTGTGACTGTCTTCAAAAAACATGTTGTGGGAGGTAATTTGTGTGATTGCAGAATCCTGCTGAATTCCCAGGGTAAATTTTTGTCATCTTTGTTTAAGAGAATAGGAATATTACTCTTTGTTACTTCTTTTTAATTAAATCTGTTTTCTTGGCTTTTGTAAAAGTTTGTTTATTGGCTTGGAAGCTACCTGATTTCAATGGAAGATAAACATCTGTATAACCTTGATAACTTTTCTTTCTTTCCTTTTTTTCCTTTTGAGACAGGGTTTCTCTGTATAGTACTGGCTGTCCTGGAATTTGCTCTGTAGACCAGGCTGGCCTTGAACTCAGATCTGCCTGCAGCTGCCTCCCAAATTAAAGGTATGTGTCACCACTGCCCTATTGTTTTTTTTAATTTCTTTTTCTTTTAAGCCATATTTTCCCTGCTCACAACTTTTTTTTTCTTTTAAGCAAGGTCTCACTTTGTATCCCTGACTGGCCTGCTATGTTAGACCAGATGACCTTAAATTTACAGAGCTTCTGCATGCTTAGTGCTAGGATAAAGGCTAGTGGCACTCTGCCCCACTGATTACTTTAATTCTTTTCCTTATCTTTTTTTTTTGCAGAATAATTTACATAATTTACGCTAGTAATTGCCCTTTCTCTCTTCCCCTCCTTATTTTTCTTCCTGAGATAGGGTTTTACTCTGTAGCCTAGGCTGGCCTTAAATTCTTGGCAATTCTTGACCTTTGCCTCCTAGGATTAAAGTGTGAGGCAACACACTTGGCTTCCCATTCTTTTTGTTATCTAAATTCTGTTTATCTGCTTAGTCCAATTCCTTAGTTCAACCCAAATCTCTTATCTCTACAAAATTAGCAGATCTTGG
The DNA here is from genome assembly GCF_003668045.3 of Cricetulus griseus. Classification (NCBI taxonomy): domain Eukaryota; kingdom Metazoa; phylum Chordata; class Mammalia; order Rodentia; family Cricetidae; genus Cricetulus; species Cricetulus griseus. The sequence goes on along the minus strand of NC_048597.1, from coordinate 175,844,657 downwards.
TTACGTTAAAAAACAAAACAAAACAAAACAAAAAAACCAAAAAACTCTGATCTAGGCCTTTTGTGAGCATTAGGGAAATTTTTTTGGTGCACATGCATACATTAAGGCAAAACATTCATACTCACAAAATAAAAGAATTTGGGGGCGGGGGTGCTGGAGAGATGGGTCAGAGATTAAGAGCACTTCCTGTTCTTCCAGAGGTTCTGAGTTCAATTCCCAGCCAGCACATGGTGGCTCACAGCCATGTATAATGAGATATGGTGTCCTCTGGCCTGCAGAGATACATGCAAGTAGAATACTGTATACATAATAAATAAATAAATCTTTAAAAAAAAAAAAGAGCCCGGCATTGTTGGCGCACACCTTTAATCCCAGCACTCGGGAGGCAGAGGCAGACGGATCTCTGTGAGTTCGAGGCCAGCCTGGTCTCCAGAGTGAGTGCCAGGATAGGCTCCAAAGCTACACAGAGAAACCCTGTCTTGAAAAACCAAAAACAAACAAACAAACAAAAGACAACAAAAAAAGCCTTTGAAGCAAGGTTGCCCCTAATGCTCACATGACTCAGTGCATGACTAAAAAGGTATATTATCTAAATCAATCATACATTTCCCCTAGATTATTTATTTGTTACATAAATATAAACATGGGAATTTTAATTTTATGCTCCACCAGTACTGGTTTCATAAATCCTATTTCCTCCCAGTGCTTACTCAGATGTATTTATTATCCCTCATAGACTGTTATGCTCCTTTTCTGCCTTAACTACTCTTTGCCCTACTAACCTGCAGTACCCAGACATCTGTGGCTTGACTGTTTGGAGACTGATGGTGCTATTTCTTTTTGTTTTCTTGTTCCTTTTCTCAGTGGAGCTCTTCAGCCCCTCATCTTGAGAACCTCAGCCTTATTCTGCACATGCTTTGCTTGCTGTCATATTGACACACACGGAGCTCAGAGACAGGCAGATAGCTTTCCCGATTTTTTTTCTCTTCATATCCTTTCCTGTATGGGTGTGGAAACTGAGAACCAGAAAAGTGACTTGCCCATGATCTTAAAGATAGTGATGGTGTTTGCAGAAGGGGATCTCTCTTCCTCTCTCCTCTTCTCTTCTCTCCCTGTTTCCTGAAGCAATAGCATTTCATACCATCATAGGCCAGGGGAAATTTGACAGGTCCTTGGGTTCTCTAGTGAGATGTCCCCTGTGTGGGGACTCTTATCTTCCCTCCAGCACAATGATTGGTTCTTGTCCTCTGCCCTGTCTTTAGTGCAGTTTCTTGGCAAAGATAGAGCCTGCCACCTACCCTCATCAGGCTGGTTGTGCTGGCATGCAACTATGGTTTGTGTCTGGAGCTTGAGGACCCCAGTTCTTTAGTCTAGACCATGTATAGCCCCACACTATTTAGTCCTTAGGACAGCTTCTAAGTTCAGTAGCTATCAGAGGGAAGTATGAGGTCTTGAAAGTTGTATGCTTGATGTCATGCTTGTCTGTAATTCTAGCACTTGGAAGGTGTAGGCAGGAAGATCAGGAATTCACGCCCAGCCTTGGCTACATAATGAATTCAGAACTAACCTGAGCTACATGAAACTCTGTCTCAATAAATACCTAAAACAAGCTGGGGGGTGCTGGAGAGATGGTTCAGAGGTTAAGAGCACTGACTGCTCTTCCAGAGGTCCTGAGTTCAATTCCCAGCAACCACATGGAGTTCCATTCCTAGTTCACAACCATCCCTTATGAGATCCGGTGTCCTCTTCTGGTGTGCAGATATACATGGAAGCAGAATGTTGTATACATAACAAATGAATAAATAAAATCTTAAAAAACAAAACAAGCTGGGCATAGTGGCACACGACTTTGATCCCAGCACTTGGGAGGTGGGAGCAGGCAGATCTCTGAATTGGAGGCCAGCCTGGTCTATAGTGAATTTCAGGACAGCCAGGGCTACAAGTGAGACCCTTTCTTGGGTGGGTGGGGGCTTTAAAAAGAAGAAAAGAGTTCTGCCACCTTGTCCCCTCTGGGCCTCAGTTTCCTGTTCTGTAAAATGAGGATTGAATCCAGTTTTTGGTCTTTAAGGTCTCTCCCTTGCAGCTTAATTTAAACTGTTGATCCACAAATGAAACACCCCAGTGTGGCAGTGTAATTATAATTATGCTCATCAGGTTGGGGGTAGAGAGAAGAGCTGTTCTTTATCCAGAGGATCAGCCTTTCATTGTGCTTCTCCGATGTTTCCAAATTCAAGTGACAACCCTTGTTTTTATGTGCATTGCCATTTCAAACCCATAATCTTCTTGTATCTCTTGAACTTGTGTTTACTGTTAGACAACCAGGGTGCAGAATTCACATTTCACTGTGTTGTTTTTGCTGAAATTGAGTGGGTTTGAGTGGATCACAGCTGGTCCCTGAAGAGAAGGTGGGCTGTGTGTGTATGGTGGTGGTGGTGGTGGGGGAAGATACTGGCTGTTGGAGCTCTAGTTTTGTTTTTAAATCTCCAGTGTCATATTTGCTTAAAATCAGTTAAAATATTTAAAAATAATGATTGCAAAGGAGGCAAGTTCTTGTCATCTGAGCTTTGTGGATTTGTGATGTGGGTCAGGAGTAAGGACCTCTTCTCATTTCCTTTGCTTGAAGCATTTTACCTTGAGAGGGAGAAACAAGGCTTGTGGACCAACTTCCCTGTGTAATAGGATGTGACCCTGCATAACAGCCTCAGATTGGTTTCTTTCCACTGAGCAGTAGGAGCTGTGTTGCTGCCAGGATCAGATCCACTGGTTTACCTTTCATTCTCAGGAAAGACTTAAAAGTACTGAAGGACTTTAAGAACTCTGAAAGGGAAGGCAGTGATTTCAGATCCTGCTGTTGCTGCCTTGGCTTCCCCTGCTTTCACTCTCTTGTATCCACTGTCTTACCATTATTTAAAAGTGGGTTCGAATTTCAGGACTTCTTATGAATGTGCTGCTAGCCTTGGTGAAGGTATGCATGAAACAGTTACAGTACATAGAAGAGAAATCTGAGACCTGGCAAGGTTTTTTCCAGAGATCCACTGTTTGTTAATCAGTGCTAGTGGAACATTAATTTAACAACACTTATTTATCCACCTACACCCAGGGAGCCAGCATTCCTGACCATCATAGCAGGGTCTAGTGGGACTAGGACTTTGGAAAGTTCCTTAGCTGATAAGGGAGGTTTTAAAGCCAGTATGGAGGTAAGGAAGGGAGGAACCCAAAGACCTGGTTTCTCCCAGAAGGTGCTAACTTAACTTGTACCTACCCTGTTATCTTCTCCAATCTCTTCTCCCCTATTAAATCTGTTCTGGGAATAGAACTTAGGTTACCAGGCTTTCGTGCCAAGTGCTGAGCCATCTCTTAGGTCCTCTTCTTGGATTTTTGACAGAGTGTCACTGTGTAGCCCAGGCTAGCTTGAGACTGGCAATCCTTCTGCATCTGTCTCCTGAGTGCTAAGAATATAGGTATCTGCCATCACAAATAGTTACTGTAGTTTGTTTCTGCAGAGCTAGGCAAGTGATGAGTCAGCATGCCTTTCTACTGGCATGAACTAGTTCAGAGGAGAGTTGTTTTTCTCCTGTGGGACCTTAGCAGGTTGCTGTGCAGGAGGATGCACTTGTATCTGAGACAAAGGGTCTTATGTGGGTGCTGTCCTCGGATGCCATTGAGGCCTAGGATGGAAGTTGCCTCCTTTGAAGTATGGAACTTGTGGAGTAGGTTTCATGCTAAGGTCAATTCTCTCTTCCTGCTTTGAGTCCTGACTGTGCTGCTCACGTACAGCTGTGTGGCCTTGGTCCATTTATTTACTCCACCTGACTGTTCTTGAGTTTGCTCCTCTGTTCTAGTGGTAGGGTTGTTGGCACATGATTTCATAGGTGTAAGCACATAGTACAGTGCTAGGAAGAGTGTGTTTTCTTTCAGCCACCTTCCTCTAGGCTAGCCTATTTATTTTTGACAACAGTTTCTGGATTCTGCATTCTATATGTGTGCCTCCCCCACCCCACCCCATGAGCGTTCTAGGCAGCTGTAATGTCACCTAAGTTTGGAGGAAGGTGTCTGTCTGTATTTGATACATGTTTCTAAATGAGGCCACCAGTGGGCCCTCAGTGGGGTGAATTGAGTGGGGAACCAAAGAGTGTGTGCACCCCTAACTTCTAACATGTGCTCTCAGTTTCACAACCGAGGGACTAGGGCACTGTGAAACTTAACTAAATATAGAGCAAGATGAGAATGGTGACCAGGTGCTTCAGGCTCCTCACCCACCTTAACAAAAGGCTGTTGGGTGGCTTCAGTGGATATTCATTTTATCATACTTGTTGAGGTGGATGTCTGAGATCAGTAGGGTTCTAGGGAAGGTCATCTTCCTGGTTTGATGACAGCCTTCTCTTTGTGTGCCTTTCACTGTGTGTACTGCGCAAGAGGGCTTATCTTCCTCTTCTTAGGAGGCCACTGAGCCTATCTGACTAGTATCCTACCCTTATCCCTTCTTTTAGTCTTAATTACCTTTTGAACAGCCTGTTCCATACACATCCATGAGTAAATATGGGAGGGTGTACACAGTTTAGACCATGGCATCATCCTATCCCCAGAGTTACTCTGTGAGGAGAGCCAGTGACGTCATCTTGTGGCTTCTCTTGCCCCAAGTATATGTTGAATCAGCCTATATGCTTGAACCATGAAGTCTCTTGTCTCCCTGTCTTCTTGGCCTCTGTAGAGGGTGTGAAGGAAGAGTGGAGGATTGTGTTTCTACCTTGACTGGCATACCTGGGGGGAAAACAGCATTCTGATGTGTAAAAATCCTGAATTGTCATGTGTGTCATCTGTTTAGACTGGGGAATGAAATCAGATGAAACACAGTGGATGATCTCTTTACCAACTCACAAGATTAACCAAGAAGCTTCACTGAACATTCTTTAGTGCTCTGTCAGAAACACTGTGTTGGGCTCAGAGGTAAAGACTATGGACAGCTCTTCCAGAGGTCTTGAGTTCAGCTCCCAGCAACCACATCAGTGCTCACAACTAATTTTAATGAGATCTGGTGCCCTCTTCTGACATGTAGGTATATATACAGGCAGAACACTGTATTTTTTTTTTTTTTTTTTTGAGACAGGGTTTCTCTGTGGCTTTGGAGGCTGTCCTGGAACTAGCTCTTGTAGATCAGGCTGGTCTCAAACTCACAGAGCTCCGCCTGCCTCTGCCTCCTGAGCGCTGGGATTAAAGGCGTGTGCCACCAACGCCTGGCTCAGAACACTGTATACATAGTAATAAATAAATAAATCTTTAAAAAAATGGGGGTGGGGGAAGCTGGAGAGGTGACTTAGAGGTTTAGAGCACTGGCTGCCTTTCCAGAGGTCTTGAGTTCAATTCCTAGCAACCACATGATGGCTCACAACCATCTGTAATGAGATCTGGCGCCCTCTTCTGGCCTGCAGGGATACATGCAGACAGAATACTGTATACAATATATATGTATATACACACTGTGATGTCCATGGCACACCACCTTCTGTGCTAGTAACTGCTTCCTGCCATGCCCACTTGATTTCTGCAAGATAGCTGGTTCCCAAGCCCTTTTGTACAGTTGGTGTCGTGGTAGCTTAGGTGTTTACATCAGATGGACTGATAAAATACAGCTGCAAACAAAGTGCTTTTCTGTTTGTCTTTCTTTAAAGACCAGGGAAAAGCTGATAAAATACTCAGTAAGCCCGAATTGCTGTCATATTAGATGAGCAGTAAGACTGGGGGAATGAGAAAGCCTGTAATTGTAGACTGGACTTGTTCTTCATATGTCTACTTTTTCACTTCCACAAAATCAGGACTTGGAAATCATAGGGGTATTTCATACTCTGTTTCACATCCTTACTCAGAGGGGTTTACCTTGCTTTAAAGGATAAGTGAGGGGCAGAGTAGATGGCTCAGTGGGGAACAATATTTACCACATAAGCTCAAAGACTGAACCCCCAGAACCTACATAAAGCTGGATTATTTAGTACATGTCTGTGATCCCAGTGCTTCTGCAGTGAGATGGGAAGTGGAAGCAGGAGAATCTCTGGAGCTTGTGGGCCACCTAGCCTGTCGTACACAGTTAGAACAAGAGACCCTGCCTTAAACAAGGTGGCCCGTGAGGACCAACACTTCCACAGGTGTCCTGTACTCTGTGTATAACTGTACTCATAGGAACATACACGACGAATGAGTCAAGAGATGTAGACATGTGTACCATGTAAAAGTAAAATTTGTGGGTGTATTTCGTTGTTGTTGTTTTGTTTTGAGACAGTGTTTGTCTGTGTAGAGCTAACTGTCCTGGAACTAGATCTGTAGATCAAGCTGACCTCCAACTCAAAGAGATCTGACTGCCTCTGCCTGCTAAGTGCTAGGATTAAAGGCTCTAGTGATGCTTTTCAAAACTATGTGTATTTCTGCGTATCTGTGTTCGGGTATGTGTACATGAGTATAGATTGGATCCTTTGGAGCTGGAGTTACAGGTGGTTCTAAGTAGCCTGACATGAGTGCTGGGAACTGAATCCTATCTTCTAGAAGAGGAGCAAGTACTCTTAACTGTGGAGCTATCTCTTCAGTCACCAGTGAGGCTATTTATTTATTTATGTTAATAGTATGTGATGTGGATCTAGTACTGATACTAATTGCTCTGATTGCTGATGTTTAAAGAACAACAACAACAACAAAATCCAGCACAGTTACCAATCCTTCCCAAGGATATATTCTAGCATAAGAAGGACAAGCCACAGATAAACATGATATTTGACAATTAAATCATAAAACAGGAAATGAAAGATGCTGTGAACAAATAAATCTTGGATAGAGCATGAGGAGATTGAAGGTACCCTGTGACTTCCAATCATACCCTCTCACCTACTAAGTCTGGGTCAGTTTTGAGGTAAACATTTATCTCTGCAAGTTCCCTAAGAGTAAGTCAGGCCACTGGTATGACTTAACCCACTGTGACCTTGAAAAATAAGGAACTTAACCAAATGGCAATGTTGCTTCTTTGCTACAATCAAGAGCTTTAGTGAGACTTTCTAAACTGGTATTTTAAAGCAGTTTAGGTGGCTCATTCTCACTTTTAGTAGATTCCCTGGCTCCTCCTGTAGGCCTTTATCATATTGAGAAATCCAGGGCCTCATTTCTTAAATGAGGAAGATCCACTCGTAAGAAGTAAAGCAGGTTAAAATGGGACAGAGCCCTGGTGAGTAGAACCTCCCCATTAATGCCTTCCTTGCTGTCCCTGTGGGCTTGGCCCGTAAGGTGGAGGAATGCAGGGCAGAGTGTCTGATCTGTGCTGACCTTGGTACTCCTTTGGGCAGGACCAACCTGGAGGCCTTGCAGAAGAAGCTGGAGGAGCTGGAGCTTGATGAGCAGCAGCGGAAGCGCCTTGAGGCCTTTCTGACCCAGAAGCAGAAGGTGGGAGAACTGAAGGATGATGACTTTGAGAAGATCAGTGAGCTGGGGGCCGGCAACGGTGGAGTGGTATTCAAGGTCTCCCATAAGCCGTCTGGCCTAGTTATGGCCAGGAAGGTAAGTTTGTGTAGATAAACAGCTAATTGGATTATCGACTGGGAGTCTGTGAATGGGTGGAAGGAAGAGGGTTTTAGTACTTTTTTGGTTCAGTTTGATTTTGGACTTGTCTGTGGGAAATACTAAGGTCTGTCAGTGTGATAGTCACCATCCCTAGAGTGGAGAATAACTGATTGATTCTTCTTTCACTTCCTGTGTGCTATGGGAAGGACACCTGATACATTTGTCAAGTGCAAAACAAGCTGCTTTTTTACACCCAGCCCAAGGGGCTGCTTTTTTACACCCAGCCCTTGTGATTGATGCTTAGGCCAAAGCTGAGTTCCATGGCTTCAGTCTTGAGCCGAATCCCTCTCCTGTCTACCATTGGTTGTCTCTTGGAAACATAGTTGCCCTGTGTAAAAGGGCTATGTTCTTGTATGGTTTTTAGATCACCATGTTCATGCTTCTCCCTGTGTTTGTTTGTTCTTTTTTGGTTTTTCGAGACAGGGTTTCTCTGTGGCTTTGGAGGCTGTCCTGGAACTAGCTATTGTAGACCAGGCTGGTCTCAAACTCACAGAGATCCACCTGCCTCTGCCTCTGCCTCCCGAGTGCTGGGATTAAAGGCATTTGCCACCAATGCCCGACATCCCTGTGTTTATATTGTACTATTCCTTCTGGCTTTTCCAACAGCACCCATTTTTGGGACCCACCTTTTGATTACCTCCTGTCAACTGTTTGAGCTCATCAATTGTCATGTCATACTTATTGTCTATGCCTTGACCTTATTAAAAAACATTAAATGTGTCTGTCACTTGTCTCCTGGTTGGGTCAAGGGACAGTGCTGAAACACATTAGGGAGCAGCTGAGGTTTTGGCTAAATCAATCCTATCAGGTTCTTGAAGTCAAGTAGTCTTTTGGGTGACTAAGGCTATCCTACCACAGTTCCACATGCCTTTGTATACCACAGCCCAACTATGAACCATGTCCTGAAGGCCACATTTCCCTGTCTCTTAGTTCCTCAGGTAATTTTGGAGTAAGCCTTCCATGTAGCGCCCCCCACCCCCCCACACACACATGGTTTCTCTGTGGCTTTGGAGGCTGTCCTGGAACTAGCTCTGGAGACCAGGCTGGTCTTGAACTCACAGAGATCCTCCTGACTCTGCCTCCCAAGTGCTGAGATTAAAGGCATGCGTCACCACTGCCTGGCATAGCTTTGTTCTTAAGATGGGTGTTTTCTCTGATCACCATTTTTGGAGCCAAGACTGAAATTGTAGCTAATTCCTGGTTGCAACTCTGATGCTAACACCTGCCCGTGCATTGATTTTCAACCCTGAATTAATAGGAACTTGGTTTTTAAAATGGCCTGTTTGGGGCTGGGAAGGTGACTTAGTAAGTAGGTAAAAGTGCCTGCTATGGAAGTGTGAGTCCTCAAGTTCAAATCACCAGACCCTAAGTAACAGCTCAATTTGTAGTATGAGTTTCTGTGATCTCAGTGTTCCCATGATGGGCTAGGAACTTGTGGCCCAACTAGCTTTGCATGTGCAGCACAGAAACAGAGGACAGGGGCTGCAGAGGTGGTTCAGGGGTTAAAAGCAGTTACTGCTCTTGTAGAGGACCTGGGTTTGGTTTCAGCACCTACATGGCTACTTAAAACAATCTGTAACTCCAGTTTCAAGGGATCCTGCACACACATGGTACACATGAATACACTCAGGCATACAAATATACACATAAATATAAAAACAAAACGAAGAAGCTGTCTCAAATGGGTAGTGAGGATAGACACCTGGGGTTGTCTTCTGACCTCCACATGTTCACCATTGCATGAGGGTGCCTATATTCACACATGTGCTTGGACACACATACACATACATTTTGTGTGCATGCAAACACACAAAGATAAATTAATAACAATTTTAAAAATTGCTTATTTTTCCAAGTGTATAGTGGTTCATGCCTACAATAGGTGTTTGAGAGACTGAGGTAGGAAGATTGTGAATTCTCTACCTCAGCTACAGAGTGATTTTAAGGCCAATCTGGGCAATATAGTGAAATCCTTTCTCAAAATAATAAAGTACGTAGAGAGCAGGAATATAGCTTAGCAGTAGAGTACTTGCATAGCATGTGCAAGGCTCTGTTTGGTCATCAGTACCTTAAAAATAAAACCAAAAAGCTGTTTCTATTCTTACCTTTAGGAACTTAAATCACTGAAGAAGGGCTTTCTGCTTTACCCCCCTTCCTAAACGCTTTCCCCTCACTTCTCTTCCCCAGCTAATTCATCTGGAGATCAAACCCGCAATCCGGAACCAGATCATCCGGGAGCTGCAGGTGCTGCATGAGTGCAACTCCCCATACATCGTGGGCTTCTATGGGGCTTTCTACAGTGACGGCGAGATCAGCATCTGCATGGAACACATGGTATGCCTGCATCTGTTTGCCTAGTGGCAGTGGCCTGGGAACAGGCTGGCTCTGGCCTCATTGTTGGTCTGGATGGTGACTACCCGGCAGCCTGGAAGACTTGGGGGCCTGACTGTGGAATCTGGTATAGTCACAGGATGACAGCACTGTTTTCTTAAGTGCCCTCTTCTTTTCAAAGAGAGGTGCTAGATGCCAGGAATTCCTGGTGGGCTTTTCTAGAGAATATTTCCTAGTTTTCTCCTATTTTGATGACCATAAAATTTTGATGTGGTCTAAGTCTGGTTTATACAGTTTAAGTCTACTATGTGTACAGTGCTGTGTGCTATTTATAAAGTTCTGGGGTAGTGAAGATGAAGACAGGGTTGTAGAAGGAATAATAAAAACTCAGAGACAGATGTTGGGGTTCAAGCTGAAGAAGCAAAGCAGCCAAGCCACCAGAGAGCTCCTACCTCTACCAAGGCTAGAAGGGGAATCTTGTCCTCAGCGTGCCTGGAGACATCGCCTGAGACCCTGCTCCTATCTTATATACCTCTCTAGTTCTGGGATTAAAGGCGTGAGCTCTGTTTGTCGTTTAGACTGATTCTCTCTCCTGTAGCCCTGGGTGGCCTTAAACTCACAGAGATCCATTTGCCTCTGTCTCCTGAGTCCTGGAAGTAAATGTGTGCCACCCCTGCTCATCCTCTATGTCTGACTAGTGTGGCTAGCTTTGCATTCTGATCTTCAGTGGCTTTATTAGATCATAAGCAATATATTACCATACAAGGTTATGAAGTCTCTTCCTTCAGAAGGTTTATAATAGACTTTAAGGACAGCCTAAGGGGTTTCTTTGGGTGAAGAGAGTAATAATTTCCCCAGTACATTAGTGAAAGGCATGGTCAAGTCAGAGGGTGTTTATGGGCAATTACATGTGTGGGAACTAATCTGAAGGCCCTTTCTTTTCTTCCCAGTGATGATGATGATAACAACAACATAAAAATGTTTATGCTTATTGGGCATATATCAGGTGTCATCCTAAGCAAATCAGTATTTTATTGCATTCTCATGATTACTTTAAAAAAGACACATTACATTTACTGAGTATGTGTGTGTGCAAGTACCACAGCATGTAAATGGAGGTTAACTGTGGGAGTTGTTTTTTTTCCTTTCACCATGTGTTCCTCGGAATCAAACTCAGGTTCTAATGTTTTGAGCAAGCACCTTTACCCACTGAGCCATCTCACTATTTCCACAGCCAGATTTTGATCTCTCTTACCGAGGAAACTAAAGCAAAAAAAACCCTTATCTTTTTATCTCTTACTTTGTATTTAGGCCATGCAGTCAGTAAATCCTACTCAAACACCCTCCCCCCCACATGTATTGGTTGACTCCACTGGATAGAGATGAAGGGACTGGGGCCTTTTCTATCCTTTAAGCCTAGGATAGTTGGCTTTTAGGTGATGGAATGGCATGGGGACTTTGGAAATCAGTTGTTTATTCTTTTTTTCCTTACATAAATATAAATGATATTGTCATGTTTGCCACGTCATCCCGTCCTGTGTGAGGTATATCCCAAGCCCTGCTACTGTCTTGAAAGTTCAGAATATTCTTGACACCCTGGTACAGAGCAGATACTCAGTAAGTCTGTTTACTTATAATTGTTTTCTTAGTTAGGCCTTTGCTGCTGTGGTAGAACACCATGACCGAAAGCAACTTGGGGTGAAGAGAGTTTATTTCAAGTTTCACTCCCAGGTCATACTCCATTATTGAGAGAAGTCAGGGTAGGGACTGACACAGAGGCAGTGGATGGGTACTGTTTACCGGCTTGTCCCTAATGGCTTCTTTAGCTTCAGTCTGCCTTCTTACTGCACCTTGCACCGCTTGTCTAGAGGTGGCTCTGCCCACCATAAGCCCACCATGGCCCTTCCATGTCAATCATCATCATTCAAGAAAATGTACCAAGGCCCTGAATCAAGGCCAGCAGTTTGGTGGAGCTCTGTTGGCTATTTCAGAAATTTGGAAATCTAATTGTCAATTTATTAGAAAGAAACAGACTGGTGGGGTGGGGGGAGAAAAGAAAATGTTCCACAGGTTTGCCTATAGGCCAATCTGGAGATATTTTCCCAGTTAAGGTTCCTTCTTCTGTTTTTGTAAGTGGGGGGAGGGAGGGTTCGAGGCAGGGCTTCTCTATGGCTTTGGAGGCTGTCCTGGAACTAGCTCTTGTAGACCAGGCTGGTCTGAAACTCACAGAGATCTCCTGCCTCTGCCTCCCGAGTGCTGGGATCAAAGGCGTGCACCACCAACGCCAGGCTAAAGTTCCCTCCTCTAAAATGACTCTAACTTAGGTCAACCTGACATAAAACTAGCCAGCATGCCATTTCTTTGTGACCTTGAGTAGACTCCCTGATCTCTATGATTCTGTTTCCTCATTTGTAAAGTGGCCATGATTCTGTTTTGTTGTGCAGGTTAGAATGACAGATGTCAGTCTGTCAGTATGCCCTCCGATGCATTTTGCAAGTGATAGCTCCTGTTTTATTCCCATGGGGCTGGCAGTTTAGAGACAAGGGTGTTTACAAACTTGATGGTTTTGTGCTTTCAACCTGGCACAGTGACTGTTGGCTCCCATTTCCATTTCCTTTCTGAGCTTTAGACCTAGCCTGACTTTCAGAATGGTGTCTGGTCTGAATACCCACAACTCCTCCACCTGAAGACTTTTTGTTGATGGTCACCTCCACCCTAACACACCCATACACCCATACACCCATACACCCATACACCCATACACCCATACACCCATACACCCATACACCCATACACACACAGACACAGACACAGACACAGACACACACACACACACACACACACACACACACACACACACACACACACTCTGTTGTTTTGAATATCTTTTTGTTTTTATGATCAAGAAGGGCCACATACACTGTTGTAAGCATCTGCCAACATTTGTGGTTGCCGTATGGAACTTGGATCCTGGAACTGACTTCTGTGTGTCTAATTATTATTACTTCAACTAGTGTACAGCAATGTCTGTGGGAAGCATGGGAACTCTTCTGGGTTGGCTGTAGCTCCTGGCCTGGGGTGTGGATTCCCACTTAGGTCTTGGCTGCCAAGGATTTTTCAGACAGGATCTCATTACACAGCCCTTACTGGCTTGGAAGTTAGGTAAACTGGGCTGGCCTTGAATTCAGAGATCTACCTGCCTCTGCCTTCTGATTTCTGGGATTAAAGGCTGCATAACCAACCAAGCCTGGCAGAACTATTACTACTACTTTTCTTTCTCTTTCCCTTTTTCTTTTTTTTTTTTTTAAAGCTGCCATGTGGGTGCCGGGAATTGAACCTGGATCCTCTAGGAAGAAGATTCAGTGCTCTTAACAGCTGAGCCATCTCTCCGGCCCCCTTTTTTTTTTTTTAAAAAAGAGGGATCTTTCATGTAACCCTGGGTAGCTTGTAAGTTACTATTTAGATCAAGCTGGCTTTGAATTTGCAGTGTTCCTCCTGCCTCTGTGTCTTTCTTACTGGGATGACAGCTTTGTGCCACTGTGCCTGATGCTTTTGGATTTCTTGTTTGTTTTTCTTTTTTATTTTTTGAGACAGGGTTTCTCTGTGGCTTTGGAGGCTGTCCTGAAACTAGCTCTTGTAGACCAGGCTGGTCTCGAACTCACAGAGAGATCTGCCTGCCTCTGCCTCCGGAGTTCTGGGATGAAAGGCATGTGCCACTACTGCCTGGCTTGGATTTCTTTTTTTAACATTCTGCTTCCATGTATATCTGCACACCAGAAGAGGGCACCAGATCTCATAACGGATGTTTCTGAGCCACAATGTGGTTGCTGGGAATTGAACTCAGAACCTCTGGAAGAGCAGTCAGTGCTCTTAACCGCTGAGCCATCTCTCCAGCCTCCTGTCTTTGATTTCTTATACTCTTGTGTTGTTGGTCTTTTTTTGGTTCTAACCCAAAAAGAGTTTTGGTGCAGATAGATGTCTAAATGGCCTAAGATGTCTTAACAACTAGAAAGGGAAGAAGAGAAGTTGGGCGGTACTGATAAGCCAGAACGAGGAAGGGCCAGAGTAGCCTTTTGTCCGCTTAGGTCTAGCTAAAGAAATGAATGGAAGGTGGGTGGTGGTATGACCAGTTATAATAGCAACTAGCTTTCAACTTGTTTGTCACTTACCAAATCCTTTTCACATTATGTAATTTATTAATATTGTCACCCCCATCGTGTGGGATGGATTGTCAATTCCTTCAGCTGGCAGGTTGAGAGAGTAAGGCCCTGGAGGTTTCATAATGGGCTTACATCACAAAGATGAGTGCCAGAGCTAAGCAGGTCTGCTTCCTTTGGTTTCATACTGTCCTCTCTGCACAAGTGCTATATTTGCGGGATTCTGCTTCTCAGCAGGGAAATTGTTGGATGAGCTCCTCTCCAGGGACTTGCCTGCTTCTGGGGCTAAGGTTAAGCCTCAAATATTGATAATGATCTAAAGGGCCATGGTTAGGACTGGGGCTTGGAGGCAGAGAGCCTTGGAAGCAGCAACAAGGCCATCAGTCATTGTAAGGAAGAACAGTACCTTTTCTTTCTTTCATTTCGTTTTGTCATTTTTTTTCTCCTTGTGGTGCTGTTGATAGAATTCAGTGTTTGGTCCATGCTGGGGTAAGGGCTGTGCCACTGTGCTGTACTTCTAGAACAGTGTTTTTACTAGGGGAAAATTCAGAACAGCCCAAGGATCTAGACAGAACTCTGTAGCAAGCAGCTGTTTCTGGAAGTCCATGCAACCACAAGAGTCAGCCCTGAACTCTCGTCATCCTTCCTTGGTCTCTGACAGGTACTTCTGCATCAGAGCCCCTTACAGCAAAAACTGGCTTCTTGCTGCCACTTGGATCATATGAAGAACTCTGCTCTGTGGTCACATCTCAACTTATAAAGGCTTTTGGTCTCCACTTTCACAGTCTGTTTAGCAGTCTATGTCATTAACATGTATTTCCAACAGTGATTAAGACAATTTCCAAGCATAGAGAAAGGTGAAGGACTTTATAGTAATGACCACCTCAATTCTGCTGCTAGCATTTTGCCACATATTTGCTTTACCAACCATTGTCCATCTATTCTTTGCTAAAATGCTTTTTGAGATGCATTTTAAAGTCAGTTTGTGTCATCTGCATGCACTATCCTTTTTCTGAAGCATTCAGTCAGGGACTCACCTTCCTTAGAAATAAGTCTGAATTTTGAGAACCAAGGGGATAGGATGCTCCCTTACCAGACAGAACAGACTGCTCTTGTCTGCAGTGAGGAGGATTTCTGCTCAGTTGGTAGCTGAGCAACCAGGGAGCAGGGAGTTCGAATTGATGGTTTTGAGGCAGTAAAAGCTTTTAAGCTATTATTTTCATAAAGCATTTGTCTCTCTGTAAAAAGCCATCACAAAAGTACCATTGACTTAGTTAATAATTGGCTTCTAAAAATAAGCACCATGTCAGCAGTGGTAGTCAGTGATCACAAGTTCTTGGCAACAGTGAAGCAGAACTAGAGTGCTGCAGGGTTGGTTGCAGGAGGCTGGGTAATCCTGATTAGTTTGAGCCCATTCTTCTCTCTCTAGCACTGCTTGTCACTCTGGAGGATAAAAGGGAGGACCCAATGTTACTTCTTTTTAGTAGTTTTTTTCCTGTGTGTGTGTGTGTGTGTGTGTGTGTGTGTGTGTGTCTGTCTGTCTGTCTGTGTCTGTCTGTGTCTGTCTGTCTTTATCTGTCTGTCTCTCCCTCCCTTCCTCCTTCCTCTCTCCCCCCTGCCTCCTGATGTTCTCATCTTAAAACACCAGGAGCAAATTCCTTAACTTCTGCCTAGTGTTGGTTTTCTAGATGGGAACTTGGCCACAGCTGGCCCTCCCCTCCCCTCCGTCCCTCCCTTCTTTTTCTTTCCTCTTTTCAGAGACAGGGTTTCTTTGTAATAGCTCTAGCTGTCCTGGAACTACCCATGTAGACTAGGTTGCCCTCAAATTCACAGAGATTCTCCTGCCTCTGCCTCCCAGCTGTTGGGATTAAAGGTGTGTATTACCACTGCCTGGCTCAACAGCTGGTCATTTCTAATCTACTCTGATCAGCCTTGCATCTCTTATGAACCCAAGGTGAAATAGAAATACTTTCCTTACCAACTCCTTGGGAAGATTGTATGTATTAAGTTAGCTGGGTTGCCCTCTATCCTATGCTATGGTTAAGGTCATTTGAAAGTAGTGCCATTCCTTGCCTAAATGGAGTAAGAAACATGTCATCATCTTTGTTTTTGTTTTTTAGAGACAGGCCTTAAGATAATATAGAAGTCACTTAGGTTGTTGTAAAGTACAGGTGACATCTCTCACAAGGAAGGGTTTAATGGATTTAGAAGCAATTGCTTAATGCTTACCGGGAGAGGGTCTGGATAAACAACACATAAATTCTGGAGAATACAGGTAAGGCCTGGCTCTACAGATAGAAAGGGATCGCCAGGTTGTAAACTACATCCTTTCCAAGCATTCCAGGAGAAATACAGGTGAACATGGCCATGCCTGGCTTTTTATAAGCATGCTGAGGATTTGAACTCAGGCCTTCATGCTTGAATAGCGAACACTTTTACTGAGAAGTTTTCCAGGTGCCGCCTTGACTCATGGACTCAAAATGAAATGAACTATACAGCATCTTTTTGTTTTGTTGTTTGTTTGTTTTGTTTGTTTGTTTGTTTGTTTTTCTCGAGTCAGGGTTTCTCTGTAGCTTTGGAGACTGTCCTGGAACTAGCTCTGTAGACCAGGCTGGCCTCAAACTCACAGAGATCAGCCTGCCTCTACCTCCCAAGTGCTGGGATTAAAGTTGTACACCACCACCGCCTGGCTTTGGCTTTCAATCTTGCTGAAATATCCTGTTCATTTCTTTCCTTTGCTTGGTAGAAAAACCTGACTCCTGAGTATGACTTCAGTGATAACATTGTCTTCTGCATTGAGACAGAATTGCTTCTCTTTCTTCAGTGTGTCTATAGCATTTGACTTAAACAGTTCTGGTTTTATTAATTAAAAATTTTGAGGATAGGAGCTAGCTCTTTTTATATCTCTATATCTTTATATGTACCACATAGTCCATGATCCTTTGTAGGATTTATAGAATGAATGATTGCCTCCTGTGACATTTTTCTTTTCATTTTTGTTGAGTGGTTTGTTAGAATACCAGATGTCAGTGAACTGAAATGATAGTGCTAAAGCTACTAACACTGGCAGCTGGAGATAGGGCTCAGACATGTAGGGCCCTTGCTGTTCTTTTAAGTGCTCTAAACTATAACACAAATAATAAAAATCCAGAGATAGGTATTGGGGCTCAAGCTGAAGATCAGAAAAGCAAAGCAGCCGGTCACTAGCTCTTACTTCTGCCTCAGGCTGAAAGGACTGTCCTGTCCTTAGTGTGGCTAGAGAATAAATCTCTAAGACTGACTTTACTTCTTCCTTTTATACCTCTCAAATCCTGGGATTAAAGGCATGTGATCCCAAGTGCTGAGATCACCTTTGTGTGAGCTGTTTCTCTTTAGGACTGGATCAATTTCGTGTAACTCAGTGGATCCATCTGCCTGTCTTCTGAGTCCTGGGATTAAATGTGTGTGCCACCACTGCTCATCTCTGTGGCTAAATAGTGTGGCTGGCTTTGCATTCTGATACTTCAGGCAATCTTCATAAACAATGTATCATCACACTAAACCCAGGTTTGGCTCCCAGAGCGCAAATGGTAGCTTAAGCCATTCCTAACTCCATTTCCAAGATTCAGTGCTCTCTTCTGGCTTGAAGGGCATTTATTTATTTGTATTTTATGTGTACAAGTGCTTGCCTGCATATACTTGTGTGCACCACATGTATTCCTGGTGCCCTTGAAGGTCAGAAGAGGACATTGGATCCCTTGGAACTGGAAGTAACCCACTGCTATGTGGGTTCTGAGAGCTGAACCAGGGTCCTCTGCAAGAACAAGTGCTCTGAACTGCTGAGCCAGCTCTCTGAAAACCCCATTTAAATTTGTAATTTTTAGCTTATTAGTGTGTATATGTATGTATGCCACAGCACATATGTAGGACAAAAGACAGCTTTTTTTTTCCAAGACAGGGCTTCTCTGTGTAGCTTTGGAGCCCATCCTGGCACTCGCTCTGGAGACAGGCTGGCCTCGAACTCACAGAGATCCGCCTGCCTCTGCCTCCCGAGTGCTGGTGCTGGGATTAAAGGCGTGGGCCACCAATGCCCAGCTAGTAGCCTCATAATTATTCACAGCATTTTACAAGTTGCAGAACCTGTTTAGAGTCCAGTAAATAGTAAGTGGCAGAGTTAGTGTTTAAACTTTTGGCAGGTTGACTATAGAGCCTGCACAGCTGACACTATCTCATGCTGTCAGTCAGTGCAAAGCACACCTTTTTTATGACCACTGTCATTTGTTTAAAGAAGCTCAGAGGATTTTGTTTGATCATAATTTGAAGCCAGCCTCAGTTTTTTGATAGCTGGATCAAACTGAAGGATGTTTATCTCTAATCTGTTAAGGAGGCATATTACATATGAGAGTCACTTTCTTCTGAAGTTTGATAGTTGATATGGTAGAAACATTATCACTAACTGGTCTGTATTCTTGTCCTCAAGGATGGTGGGTCCTTGGATCAAGTTCTGAAGAAAGCTGGAAGAATTCCTGAGCAAATTTTAGGAAAAGTTAGCATTGCTGTGAGTATATAGTAAAAAGTTTTTCTTCTGAAATAATGAGTTGGGAAAAGAAAAAATAAGTAATGAATTGAGAGGAAATAGGTAAGGGAGGAAGAGAAGTCAATGAAGGGAGTTTATTTCAAAAATATTTCTCACTGGAAATTTTTCTGTGGAGGATGACCTTGAACTTCTGATACTTCTGCCTTATCTGCTCCCCCAGTGCTAGGATGTCAGGTATTTACCAACACATCCAGTTTTATACAGGATTGAAGTGTGGGCTAAACCCCAAGCCCCAACTCTTTTGTTAAAGCCTGTGTCTGAAAAACAGGATAAGGTATCTGAGAAAATTCTTTTTTTTTTTTTAAGATCTATTATGTATACAGTGTTCTGTCTGCATGAATACCTGCAGGCCAGAAGAGGGCGCCAGATCTCATTACAGATAGTTGAGAGCTAACATGCGGTTGCTGGGAATTGAACTCAGGACCTGTGGAAGAGCAGTCAGTGCTCTTAACCTCTGAGCCATCTCTCCAGCCCCTGAGAAAATTCTTAAGAATCTCTTATAGGGTGTTTTGAAAAGTTACTTATATTTTGCCATCCTTAATTTAAACTTGCAGTAATGCTTTATAGAACATGTGCCATGGCTGTTTGGTAAGCAGATTTGTTGTTGTTAGTGATGTTTAGTGAGAGCCATTGTGTTTTCTAAGCTAGTGCCATTTCAGTTTCCCTTCTTTTGACTTTCTCCTCCAGGTGATAAAAGGCCTGACATATCTTCGGGAGAAGCACAAGATTATGCACAGAGGTGAGAAAGCATTGCCAGATGTTTTATTCTGAATTACACTGAAAAGCTGAAGGTTGTCACATCTTTTTTGTATATTTTGTTTTGGAACGAAAGTCCTTTACTAAGATGAGTGTGGTGCCACATTCCTTTAGTCCCAGCTCTCGGGAGGCTGGGGCAGGTGAATATGAGCTCAAGGACAGCCAGAGCTGTATGGGAGACCCTTTCTCAAACAACAACAACAACAACAAAAACCCACCAGGTCCGGCAGTGGTGGCTCACACCTTTAATCCCAGCACTCGGGAGGCAGAGGCAGGCAGATCTCTGTGAGTTCAGGACCCTGGTCTACAGAGCTGGTTCCAGGATTAGCTCCAAAGCTACACGGAGAAACCCTGTCTCGAACCCCCCTCTATAAACAAACAAACAAACAAACAAATATCAGCAAAAAATAGCCCTTTACTAATGTTTTTTATTTGTTTGTTATGTACAGGTGTTGTTGCTACTGTTGCTTGTTTAGTTTTGTTTGGCTTTTGAGATGGTGTCTTTATGTATCCTGGCTGTTCTGGAACTCACTAATAGGCTGACCTCAAACACACAGAGATCAACCTGCCTCTACCTTCCAAGTGCATTCTTTGTTTATTTTGTTTTGTGAGACAGGCTTTCACATTGTAGAACAGATTTGCTGGAAACTCACTGTGAAGTCCTTGAATTTGTGGTAGTCGTCCTGCATTAGCCTCCTGAATGCTTGGGTGATAGGCATGAGCATCTCACTGGCACTCACTACACTAGTTACAATTACAGCTCCAAAAACCTCTCTTTAAAAATATGTTAGTAGCGGGCGTTGGTGGCGCACACCTTTAATCCCCAGCACCAGCACTCGGTAGGCAGAGGCAGGCAGAGCTCTGTGAGTTCCATGCCGGCCTGGTCTCCAGAGCAAGTGCCAGGATAGGCTCCAAAGCTACACAGAGAAACCCTGTCTCAAACACCCCCCACCCCCCAAAAAATGTTAGTAGCTGGGCAGTGTTGGCAAACACCTTTAATTGAAATACTTGGGAGGCAAAGATAGGTGGATCTCTGAGTTCAAAGCCAGCCTGATCTACAGAGTAAGTTCTAGGACAGCCAAGAAATACATACAAAATCCTGTAGAATATATTAGTAAACAGGCATAATATGCATGCCTTTAATCCCATCACTTAGGAGGCAAAGTCACGTGGATCTTAGTTCTATCTAGGCCAACATGATCTACATAGTGATGTCCAGGTCAGCCAGAGTTACAAAAAAAGAACATGTTAGCAAGATACAGATAATCATGCTTTCACTTAAAAATTCCTTTGCAAATGAGAAGTAGTGAAATATGACCCCTGCTCTCAGGTATTGTTTGGATAGATACCTTCTACTGGATGTGTAGGCTCTGGTCCTAGTGAGAATCTTTGTCTTGTCTGTTCAGGCAGCTCCCTCCCTCCCTTCCTCCGTCCTCCCCCCCAACCCCTCTCTCTCAGATGTATCTGTCTATTTATTATGTATGCAGTGTTCTGTCTGGGGCACCATGTGGTTGCTGGGAATTGAACTCAGGTCTTTGGAAGAGCAGTCAATGCTCTTAATCTGTAAGCCATCTCCCCAGCCTTCTCACTATCTTTCTTTTTTGTCCAGAGGATCCACACCAAATGGGAATTTAAGAGATAAGCAGGTTCTCATTCCTAATGATTTGTCTCTGCTTTCATGGAACATACTTTCTGGATGGCATGAGTATGGCTGATGTTCCCAGGTAATCAGTGCTCACATTTTGGCCAAGTTATGGATTCCACATGGTGAACTGGTCCTCTGGGGTATGCTCTGATGCTGTACTGACCATTGTATTCTATTTCCCTTGGATACCCAATGGGAAGAGCAGTTTGTGTGGCTCAGCCTCGTACATGTAGTTTGTGAGCTGCTGTTCAGTCATCGGGCAGGAAGTCTGTGACCCTCTCTGACCTCTTTGGTGACATTCCAGTGATAGTCATGTACAGGGGCATGACTAGGCCCCTCCATGTTAACTACTTCCTCCTCTCAAGTCTCTTCCTTTTTCTTAGACAAGTAATTAATATTAATAAAATATTTATAGAATACCTGCCAAGTGCAGTGTACTGGATGAGTCAATGTGGAGCCCATAGAAAAGGTTCATAGATACATTGTGTCTGCCAGGAGAAAAAGAGGATCTGTAAAGGGCTCTGGGATATGGTGGAACATAACTAGTATTTTTATCCATGAGTCACTACTTTACCAACTTTTTTAGTAGAATCTGATGTGATGTAATTTAATAGTCAGGATTGTGTTAGATTTGAGATTACTTACTCAGAGGATGGAATGTGTTGACTTGAGTCACTAGCAAATCTGAAGATAGTGAGGCAAATGGTATTGAAATTAGAGCTTCAGGATTCTCTGGTCAACCTGGTCTTCTTCCTTTGTGAATGGCTTTCTTTTTAGGCAGATTCTGTCTGTTTTTTGTTTGTTTGTTGTTTTCAAGACAGGGTTTATCTATGTAATAGCTCTGGCTGTCCTGGAACTTGCTTTGTAGACCAGACTAACCAGATCCACCTGCCTCTGCCTCCTTAGTCCTGGGATTTTTTTTTTTTCAGTCCTGGGATTAAAGGCGTTCACCAACACTGCCTGGCCAGGCAGATTTCCCTTTAGTGACGGCAGCATGGACCCTACTAGCCAGTTACATATTAATTAGGTCCAGGATGTACTCCACCCCAGATAAAGTTTCACCTACTCTCCCCAGTCTGCATCAGTGTTTGGCTCTGCTGAAGTTCTGCTCTCACCTGAACCAGTGTTTGTACCAGGGCATTAACATACTGTGGTGGACCACTCTGGGTTACATGCTCACTGTTGGTTGCATAGATGGGGACTCATGGTTGACACCCAAGCAAAACTATTTGGTATTTCAGAAGGAGCAGATTCTAGTGACAAGGATGGAATTTGTTAGTAGGAGTCAAGGAGAAGGAATGGATATTGAAAGAAAGCAAATAAAAAGTAAGGGTATATAACACAGTAATAGAGCATGTTCTTAGCATGCATAAGGCTGCGTTCAGTTCCCAGTATTTAAGACAAAAAGGAAGTAAAAGGTTTTCCATAACAAAATGCATAGGTTTTCTGTGCATTATAATAGGTTTCTCTTCTGATGGAATAAGCCAGAGCAAGTCAAATTGAAAAAGTATGACAATAGGTTTATTTGAACAAAGCAACTCCTGAGCAGGTTCTCCAGTTCCAGAGATCAAGGCCAGAGAAGCCACACACCCGAACTAAAGCAGGGAGATTATACAGCTTGAAGGTGAGGGGTGATGATATGTCTGCCACAAGCTGGATTTATGCCCAAGTGTGGGCAAAAGCTGAACACTTTAGGTGGTGACTTGGCTGCTGGCAACTTCAGGGGAGGAACTGCAGAACTGGCCTTTTTGTGCCTTCTGTTTGTTGGAAATTCCCTGAGTGGGCAGGGTTTGGAGAGACAGGAATGTGGCTTCTCAAACTGTGAAAGAGCTGCAGGAGTGAGGTAGAAGTTCTAACAGAACAAAACTTTTCTAAGCCTTGAGTCAAAAATACAAACAACTCAATCATTCCTAACAGAGTATTAAAACAATAGTGAATTGTTTCAGCAGTAATGAGCAGATGGTTTATAGATCACATTGTGTCTGCTCTCTCTAATTTTGTATGGCCTGCAAGCTAAGGATGGTTTTCAAAAACTTTGTGATATGTGACAATTACGTATAATTCAAATTTTAATGTCCATGACCAGGCATGACGGCACATGCCTTTAATCCTACCTTAAGGGAGGCGGGCAAGTAGAGCTCTGAGCAGGGCAGCCTGGTCTATATAGTGAACTTCAGGACAGCTAGGACTACAGGGAGAAACCCTGCCTCAACCAAACATAAAACTCAGTGTCCATAAATAAAGGTGTGTTGGAACACAGCCAAACTTAATTGCTTGAGTGTTGTCTGTGACTGCTTTGTGGTTAGATTGGCATTTTTGAACATTTACTTGTGAAAGAAATTACTCAAATCCTAAAATATTTACTTCCTAGTCCTTCACTAAAAAAGAGTCCTAAACCAAGTTAAGAAGAATCTAAGTACAAACCTTGGTTTTTAGCTTATCTCTGTAAGTTCTTGAAGAATGACAGCTTTCTATTATGAATAGAAAGATGGCATAGGTGGGAGAGTAGTTTTCTTACCCTTGAGCTCTGAAAAGAATTCTTTTCAGACCAATCCTTTTGCTTTTTCAAGACAGGGTTTCTTTGTGTAGCCCTGGCTGTCCCTGAAGTAGCTCTATAGATCAGGCTGGGCTCAAACTCAACAGAGATCTGCCTGCCTCTGCCTCCAGAGCCCTGAGATTAAGTGTGTGCAATCATACCCCAGTATAAGTTTTTAAGGAGACACAGAGCTGAGTGTAAGCAGTGGTGGTATGTCCTTGGCCGATGCCCTATTGACATGCATTCTAAAGAGGTTCTGAATGCCTTGGCTAGTCAAGTTATGTGAAAGTGGGGTCTTCAGAGCCTTCATTTTCAGTTCCTAGTCCCCTATGGGTGCCAATATTCTCCAGAAAAATCACAGGGATGCCAGCAACACCTTGCAACAAAAAGTCCTTAGCAACAGTCAGGATTTCAGGCTCTAAACTTCTGTCTCTTCAGACACGTCTATCCATATAGCCAAATTGGAAGTGGCTCAGGTCTGGTTTTGTCTTATCTTATACGCTGTGTTTCTAGATGACTTTTGTCCCTTGTTGGGCACTGTCCTTACTGTCAGAGTTTTTCACACAGAAAGTTGGGGTAGCCTCTGCCTACCCAAACCACCTGGAATGAGAATGTACCCAGGCATCTGTCCTGAGACTATCTTCTTGTCTTTGTGTACAGAGGCGCTTTTCCTGCTTGCTCCTTGAGTTCTAGGAGGCTGTCCTTCCTCCTTGTTTCAGCTATATGGGCAGGAGCTTCAAGAGGACAGTGGAATATAGGGAGAGGGACCTGTTCCTTGCAGATGGAGGGATTTTATCTGGAATCCAGTGGGTTGGTTCCTTTGATAGAAATGTGAGTCTTATTCTCTCTGGAACTATCCTGTGGGTTAATCCCACAGGATGGATTATGGCTGAATATGATTTCATATCTCAGTTTCTCAAGATCCCTGCAGGACCAGATATTGGAAGAGGGAGAGTGTTTCCTACTTGGGAAGAGCCATGGATGGGGAGGTATTTGAGGTAGCTGTAAAGCTGAGGTCAAAGTGTACATGCGATTGTGGCCTGGAAAGACTTTCCAGGTAGAACGAGAAACAGGCACACAGAAACTTATTTCATACTAGAAATAAGTTTTCTAGAACATGTCAGGGTCAGGAACTGAAGTAAAAAGTGGTTCCAGTATTGGGAAGGGGCTTTCCTGATTGTCCTGGCACTGGAGCTTATTTTGGCTCCAGGAAGTAGTGGAAGGTTCCTGTACAGTGTGTAGGCCTGGTCTCTAAGAATAAGGACTCAGGTGCTGTGGTTAAGGCTATCTGGATAAGGGAGGGCAGTTCTTCAGGAGTTAACATAGCCCAGTGACTCAATGTGAGTTAGTGAGGTGGTAACACTGTGAAGGGGCAGGAGGGGAGATGGAAAAGAGAGATGATAAGTTTTCTGAGAGTCCCTGGGGAACAGAGGGCAGGTACTGGCAGGGAGGGGTGGTGTCAGGAGGATTTGCTCTTGGCCCTATTGGAGGCAGTGTCACATTAAGAGAGGACTTGTGGCTGAACTTGCTAGTCCTGGAGAGTAATGTCCTGGTAAGAACCCTGGGACAGGACTGCCAGTCTCTTAAAGATAACATCCTGAGAGGATCCCATCCCCACAGACACTGGTTTGATCTGCAAGTCTCATTACCTGGTTATCACTCTAGAGGTGGTCTCATTAATGACCGCCAAAAGAAGATGGAAAGCAGCTCATAAGGCTTGACACCATGGAGGAACAACACTAGTCATTCTCAGCTTGAGGCTGGGATCCATGTTAATTACAGATAGCTGTTGTGGGATTTTCTTCTTCCTGGAGACAGCTGATTTCAAGTTCTCTTGCAGGAGGTAAGTGCTGACCGGCCCCACACAGTGCCTATCACTAGATAGTGGCTGCAGCACTGAATCTCCTGGGAGCTGCTGTCCATCAAATGGCTTCAAAACCATGTCTTTCCCTTTAGCTTCCTGGCTGCAGGTAAAACTTCATGGAGGGTCAGGCGTTGGTGGCATATGACTTTAATCCCAGCACTTGGGAGGTGGATCTCTGTGAGTTCGGGGCCAGCCTGGTCTCCAGAGCGAGTGCCAGGATAGGCTCCAAAGCTACACAGAGAAACCCTGTCTCAAAATACCAAAAACAAAAACAAAAAAACTTCATCGGAGGTTGCTTCCAACTCTACCATTGGCTCCTCGAATGATCTCAGCAAAATTGTCAGCAATTTCTCAAGTCTCACATCCTCTATATCTTCGGACAGCCTAGGATCAGATAAAACTTTGGCCAATGATTGTCAAGGTAAAGGCATTTAATAAAAGTTCATTGAGCAGGGTGTGGTGGTGTATGCATTTGGGAGTCAGAAACATGTAGATCTTTCCGTGAGTTCAAGGCCAGCCTGGTTTACATGGCAAATTCCAGGCCAACCAGGGCTAAAAAGTGGGATTTTGTCTCCCTTCCCTCCAAATAAACCCCTACCCCCACAAAAACCAAACATTGAACATAAAGTTCTGGACTATTATGAGAAGGTAGTTCCTGGCCTCACAGGTTCTGGTCCGAGTTGGACAAACAAGACTACAGGAAAAATCAGATCAAAGATTGATGGAAGAATTGATGTAAAAGGGTTGGAATTTGTATTGAGATGGTGGACTCCCTTTTATCCTGTTAAGAAAAGGCTAGGATTTTAGATGGAGCATATTTGACAGCAAGTGAACTGCGGCTGAAGCTGGGGATGAGTACATGGTTGCTAGTCACTAAACAAGGACTGAATTCTGTCCATAACTTATCAGTCTCTCCTATGTTCTTTTAAGTACCTGATCTTCACCAGACTAAGAAGGGTTGGTGAGTAGCCTCTTGACATTTTGTCTGGACTTTTCTATGATTCCTGAGTTTGGTGGTGCCTGGTCCACATAGTGAGATCACTAGTCCTTGTCCCCCTTTTCCAGTTAAGGCAAACAGATTTCCATAGGTCTGTCACCTTATACCTTTTATTTTTCTCCTCCTCCTATTGAGCATGTTAGTCTGAGGAGGTCAAAACAAGGTTTTAGCTAATTTTCCTTCTTAAATAATGTATGATTAGTGTACAAGGTAGTAAATTCTGTTCCTGTCAACAGGGAGCTGATTGGCTTTGAGATAGGCAGCAAGCCTGCTTTTCTTCTATTATAACACAAATAGCACTTAATGTAGGTGTTCTGGTTGTTTTTTTGTTTGTCTTATATTTTGGGTGTGGGGAAGTGACTGTGCTTTGAGATAAGCTAGGGTTATCTGGAACGAGGAAATATCAGTTGAAAATTCCTCTGTAAGATGGACCTTTAGGCAAGTCTTGTTTTCTTGATTAGTATTAGATGTAGGAGGGCCCAGCCCACTATGGATGGTACCACCCCTGGACTGGTGATCCTAGTGGTATAAGAAAGCAGGTTGAACAAACCATATGGAGCAAGTCAGTAAGCAAAGTGTGGCTTCTGTTTCAGTTTCTTCCTCCAGGTTCTGACTTCCTTTGGTGATAGACCTGAGAGTTGCTTTTGGTCATAGCGTTGTTTCACGGCAGTAGAAACATAACTAAGGAGGGTTCTTCTTTTGTGTGGGTGTGTACATGTGGGTGTGTGCATGTTGGTGTGTTTGTGTGTGTAGATCAGAAGTTGACACAGTATGTCTTCGTCAATTGCTCTCTGCTTTATTGTTTTGAGACAAAGTCTCTCAATGGACTTGGAGCTCACTGTTTTGGCTAGCCTGGCTGAACAGTGAACCCCAGGGATCCTTCTATCTCTGCCTCTGAAACACTGATACTACAAGTGAGTCCTACTGTGCTCCGCTGTTTACATAGATGTTGGGGATCAAACATAGGTCCTTGTGCTTGTATACCTCCCTAACCCCAGTGAAGCTGTTTTGATGGGAAGATTACTTTTTTATTTTTGGCAAGGAAGCTTCAGTTTCCATGGCTGTGCCAGATGTTGCTATAGCATCATAGAAATGAGAAAGCAAGGACCCAGAGTTGGAAGGATTTCCCTTGCTGATCTCTTTTTCTGTCCTTCCTGGACTCCACTTACTATGCTGTCTATGTGTGACCCCTATACGTCTTGCTTTGCTTTTATGTTTCCAAAATCTGTACTAGTGCTCAAAATGACATGTGCTATAAAAATGGAACCCTGGACTCTAACATGTGTCATTGACAAGATTTGTGTGCCTATTACTGTCAGGCTGGGTGAACAGTGAGTTGGTGAGAGGGCCCAGGGAGGGAGCATAGGAAAGCATTTAAAAACCTATTGTGTCTTGGATGGGAGAGAGAAAAAAAAAAATCCTTTCAGTTTGGTTGCTGGGTGTGGCTGTAAAATCTTGAAAGTGGAGGGGATAAAAATAGCTGCTGGTTAGGACTCTGTGACTGCTTGCTGCTTGAACTCAGTGGTAACCAGAAGTGGAGACACCTTGAAGGCTTCTTTCAGTTAGACTCTGGAAGAAGCAAATGGGCTAGAGCTGAGGAAGCAGCAGCGTTGGGAGACTAGAGTAGGTAGGGTTCTCTCACACCTGGATTTCCAGGATTTCAGCCATCCCCAAGTCATATCCATTCCCAGAAAGGCTTATTGCCACAGCCAACTACAGCTTTCGAATATCTTTGCCAAGCCTCAAGGCATGACTCTTGTGGTTTGTGCGAGCACTGTAGTCAGGGCCCTGGCTCTCCAGTTTGGCGACGGTATACCATCAGGAGTCTGGAGTTCAAACCCAACCTTTGCTCTCACGTTGCCCTACTGTTACAACAGAGCCATGGCTTTATCTGCTCAAAGTTCCTAGTACCCTCACAATGCTACTGTGAGTAGCAAAGGGAATGTTCAACAGGCCTGGACCTTCAGCTTGGGTCTGTTGGCTTGCCCAGACTCTCAGCCTGCCCCAGCTGTCCTCAGCTGCCCCAGCTACATCCATTTTTCTTGGGAAGTGGAACATGGTGGGGAAGCTGGAACCTTTTATCAGCACTCTGGGGGAAAAAGTTCAAGTGAGAAAAGGATTACATTTGCAAGTAATGACTAATTGAAGGCTTTGGAATTCTTGGAGGTTTTTTTTTTTTTTTTTCTTTTCCCCTTTGTTGCTTAGTTCTCTGAGGTCATGGGTAGCAAGAGATAACTCCATGAAGGTTGTGAATAGAGTCATTTGAGTTAGCTTCTTCTATTTCTCCATCTTATGGAGGTCTCCCCGCCCTTTTTTTAAATTAATTTTTACATTCCAATCCCAGTTTCCTCTTTCTCTCCTCCCATTACCCACCCCCCATCTGCTCTTCAGAGAAGGTAAGGCCTCCCCTAGGAAGTCTACTAAGTCTGTCCCATCATCTCATTGAGGACCAAGGCACCTCTTCACCCGCACACCCTTATGTCTAGGCTGGGCAAGGTATCTCTCCATATAGAATGGGCTCCACTAAGTTAGTTTGTGAATTAGTGTTAGGTCTTGGACCCACTGCCAGTGACCTCATATATTGTCCCAGAAGCACCATTGTCACCTATATTAAGGGACTCTAGTTCCATCTTATGCAGGTTCCCCATTTGTCAGACCTGAGTCAGTGATCTCTCACTAGCTTGGGTCAGCTGATTCTATGGGTTTCACCATCATGGTCTTGACTCCTTTGTTCATATTATCTCTCCTCCCTCATTTCAGTTGTACTCTAGGAGCTTGGCCCATTGGTTAGTTGTGGATTTCTGCGTCTGCTTACCTCTGTTTCTGGAAGAGGGTTCTACCTTCTCTGGGGCTGTGGATTGTAGGCCAGGTATCTTTTGCTTTATGTCTAGTATCCACTTATGAATGAGTACATACTAAATTTTGTCTTTCTGGTTTTGGGTTTCCTCATTCAGGATGTTTTTTTCTAGTTCTGTCCGTTTGCCTGTGAATTTGTTTAGAGGGCTCTTAGTGTTCTGCTAAGTATGCTGGGAAGGGTCAGGTCATTTGAAACCTAAAGTTACTATTTAAGAAAATCTCATTAGGAATTGGCGATGTAGCTCAGTTGGTACTGTTTGCGCCTAGATGCATGAAGTCCTAGGTTTATCTTGGTGTGGTGGCCCATATTCTTAATCCCAGCACTTGGGAGTTGGTGGTAAGAGGATAAAAACTTCAAGATCATCCAAATCTACATAGCTAGTGTGGAGCCAGCCTGGATTCATGAGACCCTGTCTTTAAAAACAAAGTAAATAATGGCAATTAACAATAGCTCATTTGCTTTTAAAACAAACTTCAGCTCTTACTGCCTAAGTTCCCAGCCTTGCCACAGATGGTCCTGTCACTGCTTGCTTCTCTGCAGGGCTCTTATTCTTCCCCCCTCATCCCTCCTCTGATTCTCTTGGACTCCCACCCCCACACCTGTCTCCTGCCCTTCTTTTCCTCCATGCCTACCCATTAAGTTTCATCATAGGGAATGCAGCTTAACCTAAGAAACATGAGGGACCCACCGTAGAGGAATCCCCTGGAGGGCTGCCCTGCCTCTTTCAACTGCTTGCTAGCCTTGGCAGCTAAGCAGCAGCTGTCGGTGGGTGGCACCAGTCCAGCTCATTCAGAGAACTGAGGCACAATTCTGTCTGTTTTCATGGTCATACCTATGTATAGTGTCCCTCTGGGGATCACAGCCTTAAGGACAAAGGCTGCCCTTTTGCTGATTCCTTAGTGCAGTAATCCTATGTTTGTAGCATAAATAACAGCCCTCAGAGCATTTTATGCAGATCCCTTGTTTTAGCAGGTAGGAAATATCCAGAAGTCAAAATTGAAAATTTAGGGATCTTTGAACAGTGGGTTTGTATGTTTGTTGTTTTTCCACACAGGATTTCTCTGTGGCTTTGGAGCCTGTACTGGAATTTGCTCTGTGGACCAGGCTGGCCTCTAACTCACTGAGATCCGCCTGCCTCTGCTTCCCAAGATTTGAGTTTAAAGGCTTGTGCTATCATCACCCAGCCAAACAGTGGCTATTTTGGTGGCAGAAAAGAATATTTTATTCACTTGGTTTGTTTTTTTTTTTTTTTTTTTTTTTTTGTGTGTGTGTGTGTGTGTGTGTGTGTTTTGAGACATGGTTTCTCTTTTGGTTTTGTAGGCTATCCTGGAACTAGCTCTTGTAGACCACGCTGGTCTCGAACTCACAGAGATCTGCCTGCATCTGCCTCCTGAGTGCTGGGACTAAAGGTGTGAGCCACCACCACCCTGCTATCCACTTAGTTTTATATAAAACTTCTTTTGTTGTTATTTTGTTTTCCTTTTTGGTGCTGGTGATGGAACCCAGGCCTCGAAAGTGCTGTGAGATATCATTCTTCCACTGCCCTACTCTTTGCTGTTTTTTCCAAGAAGAGATTCACTGTTGCTAAAGAGAATATACTAGTAGGGCAGGAAAGGGAGCATCATTCAGTAATCCTGTGGGTTTCCTAGCAACTTGGGAGCCCAGTGGGTACTTAACACAGAATGCTGCTTGGCTTAGCAACTCCTGATCTTGAAAGGTTGGGAGAGAACTGGAGGTTTGAATAAGCCATTTGTTAGTATTCAGACATCTGTACTGGCCTGCCCTTGGGGTTCCGACAGGATTCGCCCTCAGCTGCAGCCACTAAGAGCACCACCTGTGCACATTCACTGTGTTCCCTTTTAAAAGGTCCCTGCCTACCCGCCTCTCCCTCCCCCCCATCCTCTTTCCTCTCTTCAGGTGCTCCTGTGCCTGGAGACCAGTCTTTCCCCTTCCCTTTTTATCATCCTTTTCCCTAATAAAAAACTCCTCCACTTAACTCTATTGCATGGTGTCTTTCTCTCTGGCTCCACTTTTTAAAAATTACAATACCATGGGCCTTTGATGTGACTCACCTTTCAGGCATCTGCTGGGACAGTGTAGGAAGAAGCTCAGATAAAACTCTCACCTTGGGGAGGGCACTAAGAGGTAGTAGATACCAGATGTAGACACCAGAGGGTGAGTAGAAAGGATATTTCAGATGCAGGAAACAGCAAAAAGTTGGTAAGGAGGCAGGACTTACACTGGGGCAGGCCAGTCTGGATTAGAGGGAGGGTATGGGAGGTATAAGAAACATTGGGAAGTTTGCAAAGCTAGGAAAGGGAGCTTTGGGCTGGGTTGCAAGGCAGATGGGAGCCACAGCAGTCTGTACAGGGGTTGTCCTGGAGGAGTTCTAGTTGCCATGTGTACAGGGTAGAGGGATGAAATCTAGGGAGAGGATGGGTATGGCGGGGGAGGGGGCGGAGGGGGGGTCTCTCAGCTTTGGGAAGCTAAATCAAGGTACCCCTGGAGATTAGGAAAAGAATTCATTCTGGTCTTGTTTGACATTTCAGACTTTGTGCTG
This sequence comes from Cricetulus griseus, assembly GCF_003668045.3. Classification (NCBI taxonomy): domain Eukaryota; kingdom Metazoa; phylum Chordata; class Mammalia; order Rodentia; family Cricetidae; genus Cricetulus; species Cricetulus griseus. The sequence continues at coordinate 175,812,782 of NC_048597.1, read as the reverse complement.
TCAAGGAAGAATTAGCTGGACTAATTGGGTGGGGGTAGGGTGAGGGGCATGCTCTGGTTGGTACTCCTGCAGCATACTCTAGGTCACTGGGAGGTGCTTCATGCTGTATAACTGGCTCTTGGGTCCCGAAGGGTCCAAACAGGGTAAAGCCCTTCAGAGTATCCTACTCTCATTATCTCCAGTGATCTCTGCAGCCTGGGGTGGATCTAGGAGGCTGAAGCTGGAGCTCAGAAGGGAGAGCAGGATTATGTAAACTTGAATGCAGAGGCCTGCTTGCCATGTGAATAGCAATCAGATGCTAAGACAGCTAGAGTCAGCTCAGCCTTGGAGAGCAACAACTGCAGTGTGGAGGGAGAGAAGCAGCAATGCCAGCAAATGCAGCCACCCAGGAGGGGATGCTATGACCTTAGGAGGTCAAGGTAACCACCTCTGGAGATGGTGTATGTGTAGTACATATGTGGATTAGGCCTCTACGCTGTGGTGTGAGCTGCCCTGGTCAGAGAAACCAAGTGGACTTGCTCAAGAATGTATGTAGTGTAGGTGACAGTTTCCAAGCCAGTGTTCCTCTTTTGCTTCAGGTCATATCAGAAAGGCCATGGGAAGCATCTGAGATGTGTGAGGGGTATTGAGGAGAAGGCTCATGTTGAAAGCCTCCTATGTATGTGCTACCCCTACCAGGCCCTATGGGCACATCACACCCCTGATCTTCCTAGGTTGGCCCCATATCCTGAACACGTGACCTATGAGGTCTGTCCTCTTATGAGGTCTCTGCTTATAAGAAGAGCTTCTTGTAAGCTGCTGTTGGAGAAGGGACAGCTAGCCTCTCGCCTCCCACCTATTGTTAAAGTAGCTCTCCAGTCGTAATCCTTGTGGGTGTGTCCGCACACCTGCACATAGTGCGTTCCTTTCTGCCGTCACCTGGCTATGGACGACCTAGTATTATGTATGCACTTATTCATTAACTTATCTCCTCACACCAGTAGCATGTGAGCTGACATTACTGGGAACTTGGCAGCAAGTTCCCGTTCTTTCCCTGGTAGTGCAGGGTGTCTGTTTGAGGCAGGTGCTCAGTGACCAGTAGGTGAGAGACTGTTGAGGAAAGTGGAAGCTAGGAAGGTGGTAGGATGCTAGACAAAGGGCATCTCTGTGACCTCAAATAATCCCCAGCCCCTTAGATCTGCATTGGAAGTGGGGGAAGAACCTGATGCATTTAAGATTTCTTATAGTGAGCCAAGTGGTGGTGGCGCACACCTTTAATCCCAGCACTCCGGAGGCAGAGGCAGGCGGAGTGAGTTCGAGGACAGCCTGATCTACAGAGAGAGTTCCAGGATAGCTTCCAGAGCTACATAGAGAAGCCCAGTCTTGAACTTACCCCCACCCACACACACACACAAAAGATTCCTCCTCGTGCTTGAACTCTGAGGGCCTCTGTGGGAGGCAGAGTTGCAGAGAGGTTTCTGGCTCCTTAGAGATACACACTATGGTATGCTTTGTGTATCAGATGCACATCTACAGTGAATGTAGATATGCCCATTCTGTGGGGTTCGTATTGGCTTGGGCTTTAACAAGGTGAGACAAACTGATCGCCCTCCCTACCTTGCTGGAGCTGGTATGAAGTGAGGTTGAAGATGATTCGGGCTAACTGGCTTAGGGAAGGGACTAAGAGAGAGATTATAGGGCAGATATTGTAGGACTACACAGAGAAACCCTGTCTTAAAAAACTTAGGAAGGAAAAAAAAATGAGTAAATCAGCTTTGTTTGGTGACACACATCTGCGATCCCAGTACTGGAAGCCGAGGAAGGGGGATCTTACAGCCATTCTTTTTAGTCTTATCAGTAGTCATATACTATGTCTTGCTAGTAGGGGGTTTCTGAAGTAACAGAATTTAAAATCTTTTTTTTTTTTTCTTTTCCTTTTGGACTATAGAGACAGGGTTTCTTTGTGTATCCCTGGCTGTTCTTGAACTGGCTTTGTAGATCAGGGTAGCCTCAAACTCAAAGGTCTGCCTGGCTCTGCCTCCGAAGAACACGCGTGCCCTGCTCCTGTTTATGGTAACTGACCCCTTCTGGTGAGTCATATGGTCAGGTTTGCATCCTCAAAGAGAGACATCTATTATCAACTGCATTTGGAGTTTGCAAGTCATAGACTGCCTGTGATGGGACATGTGGTGTGGTTTGTAGAGCATCGACCCTTCCCCTCTCAAACCACCTTGTTAATTTTCTTATTTCCTGTTTTCTCTTCACAGATGTCAAGCCTTCCAATATTCTAGTAAACTCCCGTGGAGAAATCAAACTCTGTGATTTTGGGGTCAGCGGGCAACTAATTGACTCCATGGCCAACTCCTTTGTAGGCACAAGATCATACATGTCGGTATGAACTGGTTTCCTTTCTTCAGGGCCTCTTCAGGGCTTCATTCTTAGTATAAGCAGCCACATTTTATAGACCATGGAGCCACAGATTTGTGTTGCATGGTGATGGATAGGGATTGAGAAATGAGGGATGAGGTACAGTGTGCCTCTGGGAGAGAGCAGGTGACTTCCTTTCACAAATGTTCACACATAATTGGAGTCTCAGGCACGAGAAGAGATTGTGCTGTCCTTACTCCAGAGTCTGGCTTCCATTCTGAAGAGACTGAGAAGCCACCTGACATCTTACCTGATTGTCAGACCCTCAAACCAAGATACTCAGACATGACCACACCCCAGCTGCCCCACTGCTAGTCCCCATCCTTTTATCCTCTAGTGGCCCTGCTTGGAGAGTCTGTTTGGGATAGTTTCCTCCATTCTGCCCCTTCCCTCCCTCTTTCCTCTGTCTTCACTGCATGTCTGTGGGTCATTTACCTGCCTTCCATCCAGCCCCTGGTTAGAGTCTGCTCTGGTCCAGCCAGCATCCCACCTTGGCATTCCACCCTCCTGAGCCCAGCTCTTCTGGTTTCCACTGTCACCTGAGTACTGTACATAGCTGTCCCCATGTCCATGGTCATGCCATCATGGAACTTTCCACTTTCCCGAACCTCCAGCTTCTAGGAGATCCCAGGTGTCTTTCCTAGGGCCTGGCAGGGGTCTGGCACATTGAGGATGTTAGGATGGCTGGTGAATGGGTGCTGTGAGGTTGACTGAATGAGAGGGTCTTTGGATAGCCCATTTCTAAGTATAGTAGGGAAAGATGGAAGTCTTCGGGGAATGCTTCAGAGGCAATGTGCAGGAAGATTTAGAGTATGGGTAGCTTTTACAGAACCAAGGGAGAAGTGCGGGGCCAGATGGTAAGGACAGGCCTGGTCCAGTGTTTCATGCACAGTCTAAGAGCTTTCATACCCTTGAGTGTCTCAGTCCATTCCTGCAGTTGTTCCATCAGTAGAGATGATGGTTCCTATGTAGGAGGTGGGGATAGCTAGGGCTAGGGAGCCAGCAACCCTTACTTCCTGTGTAGGGGTTATGCCCAAGAGGTATGACCATCTGTCTTCCCATAGCCCGAGAGACTCCAGGGGACTCACTACTCCGTGCAGTCGGACATCTGGAGCATGGGGCTCTCTCTGGTGGAGATGGCAGTTGGGAGATACCCCATCCCTCCTCCTGATGCCAAGGAACTGGAGCTGCTGTTTGGATGCCAGGTGGAGGGAGATGCAGCCGAAACGCCACCCAGGCCGAGGACCCCTGGGAGGCCCCTTAGCTGTGAGTGGCCTGCTGTCCCCAGTTAGGACTGTGGGGAATCTATTGGGGATTTCTGGGTGGTTGCTTCTCTTGGGTTGTCAGGCTGGGTCTTGGAGGAGCAGCAAGGGTCCTTAGGTGGGTGCAGAAAACAATTCTTCTTCCCCAAAACACTTGGTGTTTGTTGATGACTTGCTGTGATCCAGGTGTCATGCTTAGCATTTAGCAATATTAGTTTGCTTTTTTTGTTGTTTTTTGTTTTGTTTTTTTGAGACAGGATTTCTCTGTATTGCTTTGGAAGTTGTCCTGGAACTCGCTCTGTAGACCAGGCTGGCCTCGAACTCACAGAGATCCATCTGCCTCTGCCTCCCGAGTGCTGGGATTAAAGGTATGTGCCACCAATGCCCGGCTAGTTTGCTTATTAATACTGTGGATTTCTTTTTCAATTAAGACAAAATTGACATAACAGAAAGTGTATGTTTAAGTATATGTTTAAGTGGTTTGTAGTATATACTTCTCTGTTGTACAGCTGCTACCACCACCACAGTCTTTCAGGAACATTTCCATCACCCCCAGATCATCTTTCCCCATTGCCAGTCACTCTTACTTTCCCCCAAGGCCAGCCCCTGGCAACCTCTGATCTACTCACTTCCCATTTTCATGCATCTGCCTAACATGCTCTAACTTTAAAACCAGTTTGCTCATGTGCACTGCTATAATTTCTGTTTTAAGAAGAACGAGCACAGAGCTCAATCCTTGTAAAGAACACTTAGGGTATGTGTGGTGAATAGATTTACACAGGAGTAGATTTTTTTCCTTCGATTTGTTATTCTTTATTTCTATGACATAACAGCATGTGCTAAAAGTTCTGACCTCATAGAACTAGTCTGTTCTGTTAGATATAAAAGAAAATATTTGCAAAGTGTGATACTTGGAGTACTTTCATTACTTTGAGAAGATGCATAATATATTTAGCATTTAATAATACTGGTTTAGGAGAATCATTTTGAATCTTTATCAGTGCTGTAAAAGGATACAACAGTTGGAGACACTGAAATTTTAAAGACTCTTGAGGGTTAAGAACAAAGAACTTCAATGTCTTTCTTTTTTTTTCTTTTTTTTTTCCTTCTTTTTGGTTTTTTGAGACAAGGTTTCTTGAAAAAAAGACCTTATTTTGATTTAGTGTGATTTTTGTTGCCAAGGCTACACACCACACAGACTTGTAAGAAGTGGCCAGTCTGACTGCTAAGGCATAAAACGCAGCACCACATGCTTCTGAGTGATGTACCTTGAGATGCCTGGCTCTTAGGGAGTGTTCTCATACAAACCTTTTTTTATTTTTATTTTTATTTTATATTTTTTGAGGTACCATGTACCTTTCTGTGTAAAACAGGCTAGCCTCTACTCCCAGAAACTGCCCCCGTCTTTGCCTCATGAGTGCTGAGATTAAATACGTGTGCCACCATACCTGGCCAGCCTTTTCATTTTTATGTGACTTGTGCTGGGAGTTCCCTTCTGACCAGGGAGTCCTGGTCTTTATCCTGATGATATCATGTGGTTGAACAAGTGCATGAAGGGAGAGGCATCAGTGCTGGTAACCAACCATTGATAGAGCTGGCTTATGATCTTAGGATAGGAAAGGAAGAACTAACAAGTTCTGAGCTTGAAAGTGTGGCTTAGTGGTAGAGCTTCTCTAGCACTTGTGAGGCTGTTGGCTCTACCTATGCAGTGTACAAAAGCCAAGCCCAAATATTGGCTGCTCTGTAAATGTAAGGATGGGAAGATGAATTGTCACTTGATTTCCACTCCAAAACTCTGTATTTTGCCCCAGTGGTCAACTGACTTACCTGAGGTCACACATCTAGGATGTTAGTGAGCCCAGACTGATAGCCTGGCCTTCTGGATTCCTTCCATGTTTAGGCCTTGTCCAGAGTAGCTTTTTATTGATGATCGTGCTCAACCCCTTGACTCATATTGACAAGGAGTTTCTTATCTGTATATACAATTTTTTTTCTTTTTCTTCTTTATAATCTGCAGCATATGGAATGGACAGCCGACCTCCCATGGCAATTTTTGAGTTGTTGGATTATATAGTCAATGAGGTAAGTGCTGCCAGGTTTCCTTAACATTGGGGTTTATTTATTCTACTTAAGGAAGTAGTTACGAGGGCTGGAGAGATGTCTAGTGGTTAAGAACACTAGCTGTTCGTCCAGAGGACCTGAGTTCAATTCTTATCAAGCACATGGTGGCTCACAACCATCTATAGTTGGATCTGATGCCCTCTTCTGCATAAAGTGATAATACAGCCAGAACACTCATACATAAAATAAAACTTTAAAACTTTAAAAAAAAAAAAAAGTAATTACGGGCTGCTGAGATGTCTGAGTGGCTGCTCTTGCAGAGGACCTGGGTTCAGTTCCCAGCACCCGTAAGACGGCTCATAACCATCTGTAACCCGAAGTTCAAGGGATCTAACACCCTCCTTTTCGGACACAGACATACATGCAGACAAAACACACATATAGTAGGAAATTACCAATACGGAGTCAGGTAGAAATATAAGGGTATTTAATAGGGAAAAGCCTTACTTACAGAGTGACCTAGCCAGCCGGCGAGGCAGCAGTCTGTATGCAAGCCCAAAAGAGAAACCGAAAGCGAAAACGCAGTCACCCTACGTCCCCTGACCACGCCCTCACAAGCTTGTGATCAGACACACCTGTAGCCAGCCCCTAAGTAGGTGTGGCTACAGCTTCCCCTACACACACACATAAAATAAAATGAAAAACAAACAAACAAACAAATAAAAACAAGGGAAGAAACAAAATAGTTAATGAGTGTGTTGGGGCACACCTGTGATGCCAGTACTCAGATTGAGTCAGGAGTTTCAAGCCTGAGGCCACAGGGACTACATAGTAAGATCCCTGTCTCAGAAGGGTAGATGGGAGGGAAAACCCATGGCTGATTTGGTCAGGATGCCTGTGAATTGTTCACTTGGTACAATCTGAGGGTGCTTGTGCTTTGCTCTTGGAATTGTCATCTCAAGAGTCTCTTCCTTTCCAACATCAGGAGCCTCCCATTCACCCACTCATGTTTGCCTGTCTTCATTTACTAGGCTGTTCAGTGCATTTACAAAGTTCTGAGTGCAGGGGATATGAGGAGGAATAATTGGAAAGGACCAAAAATTGAAAAGCAAGAGTCCATAGTCTCCATGATGATTTGGGGGGGGGGCAGTTGGGCTAGTAAATGTAGAACTGCAACATAATTGCTTTTAGTTCTTTGTTGTTTTTCAAGACAGGGTTTCTTTGTGTATGCTAGGCTGTTCTGGAACTAGCTGTGTAGACCAGGCTGGCCTGGAACTCACGGAGATCCATCTGCCTCTGTTTCCTGAGTGCTGGGATTAAAGGTGTGCACCATTACCACCCTGCTGTTTTTTATTCTAAGAGCTGTTTAAAAAGCTGTGTCTACAGAGATGTGGAACATCCACTTTCAATTCTGTAAAAGAAGCCAAATTACTTCTGGGTCAGGTGGCATGCAATCTGCATTACAAGCCTGTAATCCCAGCACCTGGGAGGCCAAGGGAGAATGTCGTGCATTTAGGGCTAGCAAGCACTGTAGAATGAGACACTCTCAAGGGGGGTGGGGGGTTTTGAGAAAAATCATCTTTTGTTTGGGGTTTTTCCAGACAGGGTTTCTCTGTGGCTTTGGAGGCTGTCCTGGAACTCGCACTTGTAGACCAGGCTGGTCTCAAACTCACAGAGATCCACCTGCCTCTGCCTCCCGAGTGCTGGGACTAAAGGCGTGTACCACCACCGCCCGGCTGAGAAAAATCTTTTTTTAATGTATGTGCCTGCTATAAAGGAGATTAAAATTTCAAACTCTTATTGTTACTCTTGACTGACTTTAATATAAAGATCCATACCACTTGTGAAATCCATTTACAAGTAAATTTACATTAAGGAAGGAGGAGACTTGGTCCCTGGGTTTGCTCAAGAGTAGGCTGAGGCAGTACAGGATGTGAGAGGGAGCCCAGTGGGCCAGCACTCCATCCTGTAGCAGGAACAGCCTTGGCAGTTAATGAGAAGGGGTGAGTGCTGGCATGTTTCAGAAGGAGCACTAGGCTAGATAAGACCATCACCTATCCTTGACTTCCTTAAGAAATCATAGGATATCTGTTTTGTCCTCTGAAAACAGACCCTTAACGGCACAAAAAGGCCCACTGTCACAAACTCAACAGGGAATATCCTGGTAACCCTAGAGGTGCTTTCCTGCTTACCAGGGAGTTTAGTTTACTGCTCTGTTGTGTGCAGAGCAGTGTGCCAAGGGGCAAGGCAGACCAGCCCAGCCTTGAGGGATTATCAGTGCAGTGTGGGCCACCCAGCCTGTGCGCTCTGCACACTGCTCTGCCTACACATGGTCACATTCTGTTCTCACTCTGTTCTTCAAGCCAGCTGAGGTGGGCCAAACGGCCTGTGCCCTCTTCATATAGGTAAAGAAACTGAGGCTCCAGGATGGGCAATAGCTACTTCCCCCAGTGCTTTCTTCCTATCATCTACCTTTCCATTCCCCGACCACCAGAGTCCTTGTTGGCCCTGGCCATTTCTTGCCTGCCCCTTCTTCTCACTTAGGAAGAACAGACATTGGCTTCTGGAGACCAGTTGTTTTCTCTTGACTATTCCACACTTTCTTAGTAGTTGGGACAGTTAGCAGAGTGGGGCTTGCCCAGAGTCAATGCTCTACAATTTGAGTGGTAGGTAGCTGACCTGAAATTGACAAGGCCTTCCTGATGAGATGGCTTGCTGGGCTTTTTAGTAGGAGACTTGTTTTTTATTTCTGAAATGCTGGGAATCAAACTCATGTCTCATACATGATATTATTATGTAAGCTCTCCCCCCCTGAACTGAGCCACACCTATGGAGTCAGTGTTTGTTTTAGATAGGGCCTCTCTCATTATGTAGCCAGGAATAGTCTCAAATGCCCCAACCTCCCAACATGATGGGACTACAAGCAGGCAACATCCAACTGGTGTTTTCTTTCCTTCCTGCTTCCCTCATTCCCTTTGTTTTTTGAGACAGGGTCTCATTATATAGCCTTAGCTGGAATTCACTATGTAGATCAGGCTGGCCTAGAGATTCAAGAGATTCAGCTGCTTCTGCCTCCTGCGTGCTTTGGCTAGTGTCTCATTAGAGCAGGGACATCTTAATGCATATCTCAAATACTGCTCCTCCCAAGAAAGCTACACATAGCTGCTGGCACAGGTCACATAAACTGACAGATTTCCTAGAACTACTGTCAGGATCCATGCCAGAGACCTGGGAGCTACCACGTTGCTGCAATGTGTCAGTAATATTCATCTATACTCAGCTTTGCCAGTTAATGTAGTAGCTTCCTCTGACTATTTGGGGTTCAGAAAAGGGTTTTATGATTTCTGGGGGTGCTATTATGTCTGAGTTTGTGCCTCCCTGAGGCTTCTGCTGTTGGTAACTACTGCTGGCACTTCCAGGCCAGTCACCACTCTTATACTGCCATTCTGCACTTTAATGTCTAAAGTCAGAGGGCTCTAGAGCTGATAGTTCAACCTTATTTCAGAGTGAAGAGGCTGAGGGTAGCATAGTTTGTTCAGTCATCAGAGTGGTAGAATACTTGAAGTGGTCCCAACAAGGTGAGCCAGGAGGAGCAGGACTTCCTAAGGCCACTTTCCTGGAACTGATGAGGGTAGCAGTGACCACAGACATGGGTGTGATGGGGAGATGACTGAAGCAGGAGTCAAGAGTGTCTCACATGTTGACATGTTTGCAGCCTCCTCCAAAATTGCCCAGTGGAGTATTCAGTCTGGAGTTTCAAGATTTTGTGAATAAATGGTAAGTTTGCACAGTGTTTCTGACACCCGTGGCCTTACCCTTTCCCCTCTGCATTAAACCTGGTTGTGCTATACCCCTTGTAGTGCTGGGACTCATGATTATCTGATCCTGGGCACTACTCTTACTTGACCTTCAGGGATCGTTCTATTGCTTTCTGGCTTTGTTTATTTAGCAAGACTTCATTTATGTGCTTAGGCATGATGGTGTGCCTAGAACGGAGGGTGAGCAAGGCTCAGGCACCAGCTCCTAAGTCTTCAGTGTAAAGGGCAGCCATGCAAACAGCAGTGTGACTGAGAACCAGTGCACTCACACTAATCATTCTTCTTTCCAGCTTAATAAAGAACCCTGCAGAGAGAGCAGATCTAAAGCAGCTTCTGGTAAGTCTTATAGAGCCTGTGTATCCATCTTATTGAGCCCTTTTCTGCCCTGCCCCACCTCTTGTTCTTTTGTCAGGCTTGGGGCTGCACAGTGCCAGACATCAGTCTCCTCAGTCCTCTTGTGAGTTACGGGGTTGGGGCACACAGCTGGGATGCAAGTCAGGGAGGGGCCTTTTTCTATCTCTGCCTGGTTCACCTCACATTTCCTGAGTTCCTCTTCATCTAGTTCTTGTGTGATGGCCGTGACATAGGAAGGTGATACTTTTTAAGATCCAGACTCCATGCCATGAGCAGCCTTGAGTGTAGTGTACATTCCAACAAACTAGAGTTGCTCAGAGAGACAAAGTTGCCCCAGCTTATATGTGTGGCAGAGGGTCTCTGGGCGCAGCTAGCCTACTTGTTGCTAAAGGGACAATGCTATAAGCATCTTCCAAGTGGTACCTAGGCAGAGACTCTTGCTTTTCCCTCCTGGTAGTTTTTCCCTGTTTTCTGCACACAGGTTCACGCTTTCATCAAGAGATCTGATGCCGAGGAAGTAGACTTCGCAGGTTGGCTCTGCTCCACCATTGGGCTTAACCAGCCCAGCACACCAACCCATGCCGCTAGCATCTGAGCCTTTGGGAAGCAGCAAAGAGGAAATCCTCTGCCCAGTGGCATGCCATGTTGCTTTCAGGCCTCTCCCATGCTTGTCTCTGTTCAGACGTGCATCTCATCTGTGACAAAGGATGAAGAACACAGCATGTGCCAAATTGTACTTGTGTGTGTCATTTTTAATATCACTGTCTTTATCACTATGGTTACTCCCCTAAGTGATTGGCTTTGTGCTTGGGGCTATATGTATGTTGATCAAACACATACCAGGCTGAACTATAGTGAAACCCTGGTGACCAGGGTGGTCATTCTTATTGATGTTTGCACTGCTGTTCATGTTCCGTGACTCACTGGCTGGCTGCCTCTATTGTCAGGATTCTCGGACCCTTGGTACTTCACTCTTGCTGGTGACCTCTCAGTCTGAAGAGAGGGAGCTTGGTGAGACCCTTCACAGGCAGTGCATGGGAAGCATGCTTTGCTGCTACTGAAATGAGCATCAGATTGTGTACATCATGTTATTTTTATGTTTTGCTTTTGATATAGAACTCAGCAATTCCCATCAAAAAAAACAAAACAAAACAAAACAAAAAAAAAACTAACCAGAGCCCATCACTGCCATGATAGCTGGGGCTTCAGTCTGTCTACTGTGGTGATTTTTTAGACTTCTGGTTGTATTTCTATATTTATTTTTAAATATACTGTGTGGGGTACTTAGTGTGGTGTATGTCTCTTAAGTTTGGATTAGTGTTTCTAAATAGGTGGAGTTATTTTGAATGTCACAAATGGATTATGGCATCAGTATGTGTCAGAGTTCTATCTTTCCTCCAATCCAAGCACCAATGCTATTGTAAACAACGTGTATAGTGCCTACAAACTGTATGAAAACCCTTTAACCATTTTAATCCAGATGTTTATCAATCTAATCTCTTATTCTAATAAAAATACTATGGAGTTAAAATAAAAAGAAGAAGAGATATTTCTGCTTTTGTGGCAGCCCTTTCAATTTCTCTAGACTATAGGAAATGAAGTGATTTAGCCATGCACTGGGGTAGGGGAAAGTGAAGACAGGAACACAGCTGGAAGGCATAAATACTACATCTGAGGGTTCCTGTTGCTCATATGAACACCCTGACTGAAAGCAACTTGGGGAGGAAGAGGCTTATTTCAGCTTATGGCTTGTAGTCAGTCCATCATCCAGGGAACTCAGCAAAGGAGCCTGGAGGCAGAAACTGAAGCAGAGGCCATGGAGGAACCCTGCTTACTGGCTTGCCCTTCATGCTTGCCTAGCTTTTCTTAAAGCACCCAGCAACACCAGCGCAGGGGTGACACAGCCCACAGTGAGCTGGGCCCTACCACATCAGTCATCATTCAATAAAATGCATAAGCTTGCCTACAGGCCAATTTGATGGGTGCATTTTCTCAGTTGGGGCTCTCCTCCTGAATGACTCTAGCTTGTTTTGAGTTTACATTCAAACTAGCCAACACACATGGCATGGTAGCATATTCGTCTTTAACTCCAGTACTTGGGGGGCAAAGGCAGATGGCTTGGTATATATAGTGAATTCCAGGATAGCCAGGGCTATGTAGAGAGACCTTGTCTCAGAAAAAGAAAAAAAGAACAACTCCCCATCCCCCCCCTCCCCCCCCCAGCGAGACACACAGACACACACACAAGCCCACACACTGCCAGCTCTGTGCAGTGGTGGGCTAATGGATCAACTTCACTCTTTGGAACAACTATACTCATGCAGAACTGTGACTATACCTTTCCAGGACCTGTGAATAAATAGTCTCTTTATGGGTGTCGTGGGGTTTCTATTGGGATAAAACACCTTGACCAAAAGCAAATTTAGGAGGAAAGGGTTTATTTGGCTTACATATCCTGAATCACAGTGCACTATAAGTAAACCAAGGAAGGTACTTTCAAACTAGGTGGGAACCTGGAAGCTATTTTAGAGGCAGTGAAATAATGCTGCTTACTGGCTTTTTCAGACTTCTTTTTGTGTGTGTGTGTGTGTGGAGGGGCTGTCGAGACAGGGTTTTTCTGTGGCTTTGGAGCATGTCCTGGAACTAGCTCTTGTAGACCAGGTTGGTCTCGAACTCAGAGAGCCCCCTGCCTCTGCCTCCAGAGTGCTGGGATCAAAGGTGTGCACCACCACCTGTAGGGAGTCACCCTAGCCCCGCCCAATAGTCCTGGGGCAGGTACCAGGTGGACCCGGGGACTCGCCCATAAGGGCGGGGTGAAGGAAAGCCGGAATGAGGAATGACGTAAGGGGGCTTCTTAAGGGGCTGCACGTGGGGACGCGAGCCCTCTCTTTGTTCTGGCCGCGCTGGCTGGGTTCTTAACCTAGCTCTGGCCTGTGTTTCACCCGGCTGTGCTTTGAAATAAAGAGACCTTAATCCAATATCTGGCGCCCAACGTGGGGTGAACCCATGACCCTGAGATTAAGAGTCTCATGCTCTACCGACTGAGCTACAACCTCGAGTAATGACTTCAATCAAGTTGAGGATTTCAATGTAGATCTTCAATCAAACAAATCATCTAACATGGACTAGACATAACTCATTAGAGACTTTCCCTATACTGACATTTTTTTCCACAGGGCCCCCACATGACCATCTTCGTCCCTTTTCAGCAGGAAGTAACCTAGAAGATGCTACGCCCCCGTTCCCCATTATTGTGTATTAGGGTAGTGTAAGCCTAGTTAAGAATGACCTTCTTATTGTTTAGAGTTGGGATTGGAAGAAGGTGTTCAAGTTAGACACTTTTTCCACATGACTTTAAGACTTAGCTAGAATAGACATAGGATGTATCATAGCAGATTATTGTATATTCTTGTATTCCACCCTTATGATTGTTAGTTTTGGATATTTTACACTATTAAGTTTTAATCCTCTCTTAGACTAAAAGGGGAATTGTAGGGAGTCACCCTAGCCCCGCCCAATAGTCCTGGGGCAGGTACCAGGTGGACCCGGGGACTCGCCCATAAGGGCGGGGTGAAGGAAAGCCGGAATGACGTAAGGGGGCTTCTTAAGGGGCTGCACGTGGGGACGCGAGCCCTCTCTTTGTTCTGGCCGCGCTGGCTGGGTTCTTAACCTAGCACTGGCCTGTGTTTCACCCGGCTGTGCTTTGAAATAAAGAGACCTTAATCCAATAACCACCACCCTGGCTTGTTCAGACTTCTTAATTATAGCACTCAGGACCACCAACCCAGAGGCTGGGCCCTCCCACATCAACCACCAAGAAAATACTTTACAGGCTTTTCTAAAGCTCAGTCGTACAGAGGCATTTTCTCAATCATGGTTTCCTCTTCTCAGAAGACTATAACTTGTGTCAAGCTGACAAAAATCTTGCCAGCATAGTGGGGTTGGGCATCTGTCTGAGGAAAATCATAAGCTATGATTTTTGTTCTCCCAGACCATTTCTTATTTTCTGTAGCAGGGCCTGCCTGCAGTTCTGGTAACCATTCTCATAGGAGAGCCTTCATCCAGGTTTAGTCAGTCCGCTGTGCTATACAGGGAAGTGGTTTCCTTTCATTACTTACAGAGGTAATTACACCTTCCAGAGAGAGGTACTCTCAGTGCTGGTTTTGTCATGCCTATGAGGTAGCTGCAAAGTCAGAAAAACAAGATGTGTGACCTCATCCTTTAGAATACTGCTGTGCAACCGTGAGGTAGTTTAAATACCAGCACCCACATTAGAAGCTGGGCATCCCACAAACATTTGCAACTGCAGCTCTGAGGAAATTGACCATCTACTTACATACATATGCGGGCACCCACACATACATACATACATACATACATACATACATACATACATACATACATACATACACAAAAAAAAAAAAAATTTTTTTTTTTTTTGCTTTTGAGACAAGGTTCTCTGTGCAACAGCCAGACCAGGCTGACCTGAACTCACAGAGACCCACCTGTCTCTGCCTCCTGAGTGCTGGGATTATATGAGTGCACCACCACTGCATGGCATTTTTCCTTTTTTGAGACAGGTTCTCTTTTATGTAGTCCTGGCTGTCCCAGAACTTGCCATGTAGACCATCACACTGGCCTGACATCCTGCCTCTGCATCCCCCAATCACTTCCCATACGATTGTCCCTAGTAATGACTAAAACTATTTCAGTTTGTATAGTGTTTGCCTTTTTCAGGAAAAAGATGAAATAGAATGACTAGTTTATTTCACTTAGCACAATGCTCTAGAGATTAAGCCATGCTAAGACTTTGCATTGTGTTTTGCTTTGGCTATAGTCCTGGCTGGCTCCAGTGGATGACCGTCATTCTTGCTGGAGAGTATCATAGCCTGGGATTACAGGTGTGTATATGTCAAAACTTCTTATTCTCTAAATATCTTTTAGATAACAATCTACTTTTTCCCAGTCCTCTGAAGTTGACCTTGAATTGTTTCATATATTTGAGCAGGAAAAAAAAAATCTTTGTAGCTTGCTGTACACTAGCACTATTCTAAACCCTAAGTACTGGGATTAAAGGTGTGCACCTCCACTCCCACCATCACTATTTTCTTCAGATACAGTTGCTCAGTGAGCCCGAAGCTCACTGGTTTCAATAGACGGGCTGGCCACACAGCTTCAGGGATCTTTGGTCTCCCTATCCTCAGTGCTGGGGTTACAGGCATGTAACACTGTGCCCAGCTTTTTACACAGGTTTGGGGACTCAAACTCAGGTCTTGATATTTGTATGGTAGACACGTTAAAACAAGTGTATATTCCCATTCACAAGTGTATATACTCTTTCACATAAGCCCCAGGACCCAAGGCAAGTGCTTGAGATTTAAACTTTAGTTTGTAAAACTAACCCTAGTTCTTGTCTGCCTTTAAGAATCGGATTCTTCCTCTTCCTCCTCCTCCTCTTCCTCCATAGGGCTCCTTGTGCTCAGCTTCAGTGTGGTTTGATTGATTGATGCTTCATTGTCTACATGCACTGACATCTGTGTAAAACAAGAACATACACATTACTAGGAGGGAGCTGAGTCTTAAAACAGCACATTCTTTTTTTCTTCATCAAAACAGCAAATTCCAAGGGCAGTGGTGGCGCACGCCTTTAATCCCAGCATTTGGGAGGCAGAGGCAGGCAGATCTTTGTGAGTTCGAGACCAGCCTGGTATATAAGAGCTAGTTCCAGGACAGCCTCCAAAGCCACAGAGAAAACCCACTAAAAAACACAAACAAACAAACAAAATCCCCAGCAAATTCTTTAAAATCAAATTTCATTTGTGGGGGCACATGCCTATAATCCCAGATCAGAAGGTGGCCAGCCTGGGTGTATAAGACACTGCTTCAACACAAAACTCACCATGACCTCTCTAGCACAATAATCATTACCAGTTTCTTGGGGTTCACTTGAATGACTGGAAATAAAGGAGTAGTCTGAGTAACTGGGAAGGACGGGCATAGTGGTGTACAATACAAGAGTAGAGGCGGCTTAAATCTGACAAGTAAAAAAGACAGGCTATTGTCTGATAGATTAATGTAGATTAGCTATTTATTGAACTACAATATTGAGGGCCTGGAGATGTATGTAGCTCATGCTTGCTTACCATGTATAAGTTCCCAGGTTCAATTCACAGATAATTCCCTCATGCCCCAAATATTTGATTGGCATTTTCCAGGGTCCTTCGGACTTGATAATGTGGTATACAGCATTCGCTAACCCATGCAGCAAGGCAACAATGGGACTCCACACTATCTGGAAGCCTGTTGTTAACTAAACTTACATCATATAACTGTTCAGGTGCAGGCTGAGAAGACAGCGTCTCAGTCCCTCTTCGAGAACTTATCATTGACTGGAGGGCCAATTCTTCCACCTAGGGAAGAAGAGATGAGGACATTTTACTGAGTAGTCTGTTGGGGTACCAAAGTGAGTGAATTCCACTGGATGCTGTAAAGGTTGGCATCATGAGAGGAAACTGCTTCCAATCCCAGGACTGCTCCAGAAAGGTAGAGGGCGTTTTTTTAACCTTTACCTGCTCCCCACCCCACCCCAGACATCTAGTTCTGGTTGTCCCATAATTCTGTATGTAGGCCAGGCTGGCCTTGAACTCACAGAATCTGCCTGCCTCTGCTTCCTAAGTGCTGGGAGTAAAGGTGTGCACCACTACACTAGGCCTGAAGAGCCACTAGATGGAGTATGTGTCTTTGGCAGGCCTTGCCCTTCTCCCCATTCCCTCTGCCTTACTTAAAACCATTAGATTACATTCCTGAAGCTAGCTCCCATGGTCCATTCCTTATTTGGCCAATCCCTCCTCCTGAGGCTGACTACTAAGGCCCAGCTATCAAAGGTCCAACAATCAAAAGCTCCCCTTGGCTTATCTAATTAACATGCCCAATTAAAATTAAACACCCCATCGTACACGAGGTTTCCTCTTGTACCTTTATAAGCTGCTATTTTCCTATAGGCCATGTCTATCTTGTCTCTATCCAGAGGCAGTCCTTTGTCCTAAGGGGCAAATACTTTTGTCCCCTTTCCCTTGTTACCTTTCCATTGCCCCTCATCCTCAAATCTCCTGCCTTTGTCTCTTATTCCCTGCCACCTCTCCCTCTGGGGCAAATGAATCTCCTTTGTGCTGAGAACTTGGTCTTGCAGTGTACTGAGCCAACTTTGAGGTTCCCTACACAGCTTTACCTGCTTTTTACACACAGGGTTCCTATGTGTAAACCTGGCTGTCCTGGAACTCACTCTGAAAAGCAGGCTGGCCCTGCATTTAGAGATGAACCTGCCTCTGCTTACCTGTTTTGTTTTTGTTTTTGTTTTTTTTAATGAGGGGCTTTCTAAGTGTTTAGCTAAGCTGCAGGCTTCCACACCCCACAACCAAGCAACTCGGTGTGGAAATGCAGGCACACCACTAAAAAGCCAGGTATAGGGGCCAGGGTGATGAATCAGTGGAGTTAAGAGCACTTCCAGAGAGCCTGGGTTCTATTCCCAGCCCAAATATGGTAGCTCACAACCACCTGGAACTCCAGTTCCAGGTAATCTAAGCACCTCCTACTGCCCTCTCCAGACACTAGGCATAAACGTATTGCACAGACATACATGCAATAGATAACAAAATTAAATACACCAATAGATATAAAATTTAAACAAGCAAAAGACATAGATAAACAGACAAAAGCATAGATAAATATATATAGTCAGGTGTAGGTTGTTGTGCAGTTGCATTCCTGTAATCCCAGCACTGGAGGAGGCAAAATGATCGCAAGCTTGAGACCAACCTGGTCTACAGAGAAGGTTCCAGACCAGTCTCAGTCAGTCTCTCCCTCTCCCTTCTCCTCCCTCTCCCTCCCTCCACCCCACCCCCAAAAAAGTCAGGGGTAAGCTGGCTCCACAGACACAGATGGATGTCCTAGGCCTGAGTTTGTCTACACATTAATGAGAAAGTGAAGACAGAAGATCAGAAAATGCAGATGTTTCCTGGAGTATCAGGGTACTTGTGTTTGGGAAATAATCAACACACAATCATTAGGTGCAGTAAGTGAGAGCCGTTTATAACGGCCCTTAGGAAAACTGTTTATCATTTTCTGTACCACTGTATACAAGTTTAGTTTACAAAGGGTTTCTGTAATCCTCATGTCACTTATATTTAAAGATCTTGCATACGAGTGAGGTGCTGGGATTACCATCGTCATTTCACAGGGGCCAAAAATTATTCCCTGGTCTAGGGAGTGATCAAGGTAAATATAATTCTGGGTTCCTCCTAGTCGGTGTCTGCTCCCGTAAGAGCTACTGGAAAACTCTACGGAACAAGTTTCTTTCCCAGACCTCATTAGCACCCCAGGAGGATATAAACACCAAAGTCCTTTCCAGTGTATACAAATATTAGTAAACAGCAGCTCTGGCGGGATCTAGCGAGCCAGAGTTGGGCTTAGGGGGCTGAGCCGCTGAAGACCTAGAGGACTGAGCGGTGGGGAGGAAGCTGCACTGCGCGGAGCTCTACCGCATGCGCCCGGACACTCGCGAGGGGCTGCGGCTGGAGGGCGGGTAGCTCACCTTGAGGCGGTTCAGTTGGTCGTGCAGGGCCGCCTTTAGACGCAGCAGGGTCTCCTCCTCCTTGCGAAGCTCCTGTAGCCGGCTTAACATCCTTTCAGCTCGTTAGGCCGCTGTCTTTTGCCGGGCGCCGAGTGATTACATCACTTCCGACTCCCGGAAGTAGGCATTGATCCGCCAGACTATCGTCTTCAATCCACTTAGCGTGGGTTTAGTGTCCACCGGGAGTCTGAAACAGGATAGTGGAAAACCAAGGAACTTGGAGGCTCAATTCTGTTGCTGGTTCCTGAAAATGAAACTGAGTAAACTCGTTTCATAAGCCTCAGGAAGTCAATTACCACCGTAGCCCTTTTTTGAGGGGGTTTTCGAGACAGGTTTTCTCTGTGTATCTTTGCAGACTAGGTTGGCCTCCAGATCAGCCTGCTGCTGCCTCGGGAGTGCTGGAATGTAATGGCATCCACTATCACCGCCAACCACTGTTGCACTTGTACCAAATGGCTTTACAAAAGCTGGAGACAGCCAGGCGTTGGTGGTGCACGCCTTTAATCCCAGCACTCGTGAGTCAGAGGCAGGCGAATCTCTGAGTTCCAGGCCAGCCTAGAGCGAGTTCCAGAATAGCCGCCAAGGTCACAGAGAAACCCTGTCTCGAAAAACACCAAAACAAACAAACAAACAAAAAACCCCAATGATGGAGACATTTGCAGGCATAAACCAACTTCTAAGTTCAAACCTGTAAGGTCCCACTTTGCAGGGCATGAAAAAGCCTAAGTTACAATCAAGACCTATTTTTCCTCTATTTTATTTCTTACATTCCAATCCCAGTTGACCCTCCCATACTCTGCACGGAGAGGGGTAAGGCCTCCCATAGGAAGTCTACTAAGTCTGTCCCATCATAATGGTGGAGACTTGTTTTTTTCAGGGCTCACTATGCCTGCTAATGGTTTTGACCAAATCCACGAAGGCAACAAGAAATCAGGTCAATTGTCAGATGACCAGATTGACATGTTTAGATGAGGAAACATCACTGCTGGTTAACACAAGTAGTTTAAGTACTTAACTCCCAAGGATACCACACCTATAGAGGGCCTACATGCCCTCTGATGGTTACTGTGGCCTCTTCATGGGACCAGTTCTAAAAGCTAGTCAGAAATGACTTCACTGGCCAGGTGTGGTGGTTCATGCCTTTAATCCCAGGACTAGGGAGCAGAGGCAGCCTGACCTACAGAGTGAGTACAAGGACAACCTCTAAATCAATACAGAGAAACCCTGTCTCGGGAAGAAAAAAAAATTCACTGTATACAGGTTTGGGGAAAATCTCAATTTTGTACAAGACTATAATGTGCAATAGATTTAAAGCCCTCTTTCCCTTTAAGGCTCTGTTCACTGTTTTTTATATAGTTTGTTCTGTTCCTTTCCCAACACTCTCCCACTTCAAAGCCCAGTCTTGAGGCTCTTTCTCCTAATAACTAGTCCCTAACAGGTGCTTCTGTGTCAGCTCTTTCCACAGAGCACCCGTGACATGCCACACGAAGCCGGCCTGGGAGATGGTTATTTCTTTTTAGCATCCACCAGCTTTTCTACCTCCTGGGCTGACCTAATTGAAGACAGCTTTATGGTGTGACTCAAACAGCATGAATGTCATTTATGGGGGTGGACTCTAAACTACCTAAGAGGTACACCCTCACAAACTTTGGGGGACTTCCTACAGTCACCCTTCTCTTACATGGTGGGGGCAGGGTGGAGTTCAGGCGTGCTAGTAAGGAGGAAGAGGATGGTGGGTTTGGTGGGGAGAGAAATGAAGAAAAAATAGAACTGGACCCTGTGGAAGCGTTGGAGATATCTTCCCAGGATTGGTTTCCTCATACTTCAACTGGTCCTCTCTGCTAGTATCCATTGTTCTCTCCCCCTCTCTCTCCATATATATGGCATTTCATTTTTGTTTTGTTTACTGTTATTGAGACTGGGTTTCCTATGTAGCTCTAGCTGGCCTGGAACTCACTATATAGTCCAGGCTCACCTCAAAATCATAGAGATCCACTTGCCTCTGCCTCACACATTCTGGGATTAAAGGTGTGAACTACTATTAAAAAATAATGCAAAGCTAGGCTTGGTGACATATACCTTTAATCCCAGCACTTAGAAGGCAGAGGCAGGTGGTTCTCTGAGTTTGAGGCCAGCCTTGTCTACAGAGTGGGTTCCAGGACAACCAGGTCTACACAGAGAAACACTGGCTCAAATGTATGTATGTATGTATGTATGTATGTATGTATGTATATGTACATATAGATAGATAGATAGATAGATAGATAGATAGATAGAGAGCAGTAGGTACTATCAGCACTTGGCCAAGATGGGGAGGATCATAAGGTTGAGGCCAGCCTGGACTGTATACTGGAACCTTGCCCAAAACTTAAAATAAGGGGTCACATGTGGTGGCCATTGAAGAGGCCTAAGTTAACATGACATTCTGCAGACTAACTAGGGGAGTAGGCCTCACTCTTACAATAACCAGGAACTGTACCCTGTGGGGACCAATCAGAATTGAGACAAACAAGGACTATGCTCCAGAACATTAAGAATAGCTTACCTAATTTGTATATAGGTTGCCAATTTCCTTGAAGCAACGCTAGTACCAATCCCTGTTTGACAAGACTTCTGTTACCCCATTCCTGCCTAATCAGGAGTTCAGCCCCCATCTGAATCCAGAATTCCCCTACCTCTACCCCCATCTTTTACTCCTTAAAAACCCTGTGTAGCTGAGCTCAAGGCTCTCCCTAATCTAGCCACTGTGTCAGAGGGGACAGAGGGCCCAAGGTGGAGCTTGCAATGAAGGCTCTTTGCTTTTGCATATGAACTCAGACTCCTGGTGGTCTCATGATGTGGGCATAACAGCCATCTCACCAGCCAAATACTTTGTTTTTAATTTGCTTTCCCATTATCTGTTGATAAATTTAAACATCATAATAGACTTTAAGTTGATGTGTTCCATCGATGTTACAGAGGGTACATCTGCCCAGAGTAAGAACTCCTAGGGGGAGAAAGCAGACAGCTGTGGTAGAGAAAACAGGCTGAGGCTTTTTGCAGCAGCCAGGACATCTGACCCAGCAGAAGGGGTCGGAAGGGGATGGCCTCGGGAGACTCTCCAATTCCCAAAGATAGCTTTCTTTTCTTTATGGTCACTCAGACTTTAATTCCCATCCTCCCTTGCTGTTGAGGGGACCCATGTGACTGAATCAGAGCCATTGAAACATGAACATAATGACAACAAATGAGGTTAAGGGACTGGTCTTTGTGGTTTTTTTTCCAGAGGTTCACAGACCCTGTACTAGCTTTTTCTTTCTTTTCTTTTTTGTCTTTGACAGAGCCCTTGCTGGTCTAGAATTCATTATACAGGACAGGCTGGCCTTGAACTCATAGAGATCATAAGCCTCTGCCTCCCATTGAAATTAAAGCCACCACACCACGGCTGGTTAGTTTCTATTGTCAATCTGACACAAACCTAGACACACCTGGGAAGAGGGCTTCCACCTGGCTCATCTGTGGTCCTGCCTGGTGGGGGGATGAGGTAAGGGAGGACGGAGACATTGTCTTGATTGCTAACTGATGTAGGAGGGTCCAGCTCAAAGTGGGAAATATCACCCTAAGTGGGTGGGCCTGGGAAGGTTGCTGAACGAGCCTGGGAATGAGCCTCTGAACAGTGTTCTCTTCTTCAATCCTCCTGCCCTGAGCTCCTGCCTCAGCTCCCTCAGCAGTGGTCTGTAACCTGTAAGCTAAAATAAACCCTTTCCTCCACACACTGCTTTTGGTCATGGTGTTTATCACAGCCACAGAAACTTGACTAGAACAGAAATCGTTGCTGGAAAACAGGGGTGTCCCTATGACAGACCTGGCCATGTCATTTCTGGAGGGAGAATTGTGGAAGTGTTTGGAACTTTGAGCTGGAAAAGCCACAGAGTGCCCTGAAATTGACTAGCTGGTTTGGCAAAGTTGGAAGACAAGATAATGCTAACAGAACTGTAGACAATGGAGGCCTGGCTTATAAAAGTTAGTTCAGGGTTGTCCATGGGCTATTTTAGATTACGAATCTGTGGACCAGCAGCATTGAGGCAAATCTGAGAAGAATTTCCTCAGGGTCAGCACACAGAAGCTGTGGTCCAGGGAGGCCAATACTTTATCTTAAACTGAAAGCCAATTATCTGTGGGATGTTTTTATCACATAAGTGGGCTCAGCTCACTGTGCACAGTACCATCCCTAGGCAGAAAGCAAACTAGAATAGACCTTTTATGTCCATTCCACAGACAAGGAAATTGAGGCCCAGAAGTAAAAAGAGCTGCCTTAGTACACACTATAAAGAATGAATGTATTCATAAGGACAAAACTGTACATTTATTTGTACTTAGGTTAAAGGGTCTGAAATGATACCAGATGTAAAGTGTACTTCCCCAGGAAATGCCATCAATAACACATTTTGATTTGGTAAATATAATGTGACTATATATGCATCCACATTTTACCATAGTCTGTATTACCTTGGAAAGAAGTAAAAATTTATAAAGAGTGGGCCAGTAAGATGGCTCAGCAGGTAAAGGTGCTTGCACCTGAGTTTGATCCCCAGGACTCACATGGTGGAGGGAGAGTCAATTCCTGGAAGTTGTCCTCTGATCTACATAACACACGCGCACACACACACACACACACACACACACACACACACACACACACACACACACACACCCAACAATTTAAAAAATGAAAATATATTTATTACCATAGTAGGAATCAGGCCACGCCTTGTTTCAGAGGCAGGCATACTGCTCAGGATGCCAAACTTTAGCATCCTGAATTGGAAGTAGACTGCTTTATTGAGAGACGTTAGACCTCATGGACCTGCAAGGATCCAGAAACTTCTTTGCATTGAGGCTCTCTGTAGTGGAGCAGAGCAGAGATAGGAAGTATCACCCAACAGGGCATTTTGTCTGAACCCTAATTTTCTGGCTCACAGGACCTCTCCAAGCTGGCAGCCATGACGTCTTGTCAGCCTTACTCTCCCTTGGATGGAGTTTCGATGCCAATAGTTCTAGGCCTGGCAGCTGAGATGAGGTGGTCTTTCATGATTCAGATGCAATTCCTTTTTGTTTGTTTTGAGACAGGGTTTCTTTATAGAGCCCTGGCTATCCTGGAACTCAATTTGTAGACTAAACTGACCTTGAACTCACAGAGATCTGCCTGCCTCTGCCTCGTGAGTGCTGGGATTAAAGGCGTGCGCCGCTGCGGCTGCCACCACCACCACCACCACCCATTGTCTGTGGCAGTTCTTAATGTTACAATGTCAATTGCACCTTGGTCTGGTTTCACTGTGTAGACCAGTTCACTATGTTCCTGACTGACTTTAAACTGGCTATCCTCATGCCTCAGCTTCCCAATGCTAGAAATGCAGTTTGTGCCACCATGTCTAGCAACCTATTGTTTCAAAGGGCAAACACACAATAACAGCACACACACACACACACACACACACACACACACACACACACACAATGGTATTATATGCTAGTCCCATTTATCAGGTGGAGAAATGGGCCCAGTAACCATGGCAAAGCTATAACTTGAAACATATTCACAGCTCTTTCTGAGACACTCCCCTGCCCATGCAAAATCAGCGAAAAGTCAAGCCACTACCTTAGTCCTCTAAATACACAGATTCCCAGGGAACTGAGCATGAAGGAGTCACCACTAAAAAATTAGTACTTTATAATATACTGGCCATACAATTTACAGTCTGAAGATGCATCTGTTTACATAAACACATGGCATGGTAGAAAAGTTTTACAGAGGCATTGCTGATGCTACATACAATGCCCAGGATAAGCACACCCACTGCTCCATTCCTGCACTCAGGATGCCCTCAGTATGGCCTGCCTCCAGAGCTCCCCAGCAGGGTGGTCTCAGGCAAGAGCCTTCTTCTTTCCTAACAGAGGTGCAGCCATGCCCTCTCTTGCTGGGAATATCAAAAAGTATGAGGCATGCAGAGTCCTTGCCTCAGTGCCTGGCACACAGCAGTGGGTCTGGTTATGAGCATGGGCCCCTTATATCCTTCTAGATCAATGTATATACCACCTTACCTTTCCAATGACCTAAGTTTCCCATGTTTTATACCCAACTTGCCTCAACACTCACATTCCACAGGCAACAAAATTAAAGCAGACAGGGAAGGCTTGCCCAGTGTCCCAGAAAGCCAGGGTAGTACTGTGGGCCTGATTTCTCTGCCCTGGAGATAGCTTGTGGGAAAGCAAGTAACTCTTGGAAAATTCTGTGAGCTCCCACCTGATGATTCCAGAGGTCTCCAGTCTGGTGACCCTTGGGTGTACTTCTGCTCCACTCTGCTTCATCCTCTCTAATTATTCATATTTTTCATGGAGTCAAAACAAAGCAGGTAGTTTGTCAGGCTGGGTGGTGCTGGCACACACCTTTAATTCTAGCTCTTGGTAGGCAGGCAGGCAGGCAGATTTTTGATTTTGAGACCAGCCTCTCTACAGAATGAATTTCAAAACTTCCGGGGCTGTATAGAGAAAACTTATCCCCCCAAACAAAGCAGCAAAACAAAAACAAATTTGTCACAAGCCACAGTCTGGGTCCAGAGTCCCACCATTTGTGGGTCATTCTCCCAGGTGGACCCTTGCCCTCCTGCACAGGACAGCTTATTCTGTGCCCTGGAGCCCAGTGAGAGGCACTGTGGGAGACAGACCTATCCATTGCTGGATGACAAGTGAGCACGGAACCCAAGAAGGGAAGGAAAGAGATGCTGAGGAAGCAGGCACTCCATGTCCCTGGGGAGCGTCCTTTAGGCAGAGTTATTCTCAAGCAAGAAGCAGACTATGAAGCAGCCTGAGGCAACAGCTGGGAACACTGTTTCTGCTTCTGAGGTAACATCTGGCTCACCAGTGTCAGGCAAGAGAGTTGATGGAGCCCAGGAAGACCAAAGAAGATCTCGGTTGGGCAGAGGAGTCCTGAGTAGGGCTGGGGTCCTGAAAGGAGGATCACAAAAACATTCCTGTGGCTTGGAGAGAACTCACCCACTTCTGAACTGTGTAACCTTCAGGTAGTCACTGATTTTCCCCAAGCAACGGACTTGTTCGATTCTGGAATTCCACATCCCTCTAAATAAGTAGCAAGGGTGCCTTGTAGGGCACAGTGCAGGGAAGGTTAGGGGGCTGTGCTGCCCGCAGGACCCTCTGCACCTAAGGTCACTCCCTCCAAAGAGGAAGAGGTTGAGTTCTTCTGATTGGATCGCCCTCCACACCTCTTTCCTCTAGAAGTCCATCACCATCACCACAGTAACCTCAGGTGTCATGTGTCAGACCTGCTGCCCTTCCTAGTGCAGGTTGCTGCAGCCAGATGATTGCCTGCAACCATAGACAGCTCGGGAAGGAGGAGGGGCTCCACGGTGCTCTGTGCTGGCCCTTCACTAAGGGAGTAGACCAACCTGCAGAACTCTTTATGGAGCACTAGCCCAGGAACTCCAGAACTGTGCAATTGCACATAGGAGCTTTCGTGTCCTATCTGTCTCTCCTTACTGGCCTCATCTTCTTAGGGGAACGTATCCGAGGGGCCTTCCCCAAGCACAAGAGTCTGTCACTGCCCACGGCCCCCAGTCTCTGCCTTGACAGCCCCTCCTGGGAAAGGCAGGTAAGGAGAGATCCCTGCCCCTCCTTCTCTAGTAGGGCTCAGGCCACGGTGTCCAAGAGGATTAAACATTGATGGACTCACAGTTTCAGCAGAGTGCAGCAACCACCCTTCTCAAGCCCCACCCCATCCCACTTTCAGGTCGGGGGCTGCGTGGAGTTGGGGGGGGGCACCCAGAGCAGGGCGAGCAACCAGCTTGAACCTGCAGGACACAGTGCCAGTGAAGCAGCTCTGCAGCAATCCTATACTCCTCGCTGGGCGAGCATGCTATCCCAGTTTGGCTGAAGCAGCATAGGCGGGGTGCTCAGGTAGCAGACTGAGGCAGGGCACAACCAGCCTGAGTGCTGGACCTCCCGACATACCTTGGCCCGGTTCTCCTTGGGCTGGGGTGGCAGGGGTCGCCCCGGCCCCCCCTCCCGCCGCCGCCGGGGCGCTCACTGGGCGGCGGGGCGCACTCGCCGGGGTCCCGCGTTCTGCCAGGCCTGGTCCATGTCCCCGCCCCGCCGCCGCACGCAGCAGCGGCTTCCGCACCCGCCTTGCCACTCTCGGCCAGGTGAGGCCAGCAGCCTGGCCCGGCCCCTGGCGCCACGACCAATGGGTGCCACGGCCCCCTCCCCCCTCCTGTCCCCTGCGCGCCTGCTCGAGAGGCACAGAAGCCATATTCAACTCCCTGGGGCTCAATATTGCGCCCCAGCCGCCCGCTCAACAAGACCCATTTGTCTCCGATGGGCCAAGGGGACCATTGTCCTGCCGCCAGCCCCAGAAGGGAACAGAGGGTGCCTGGGATTGGTGGTAGTGTTGGGGAGGGGAGACTGGGCTCAGGAAAAAGGTGGTAGGACTACTTGCCAGCCTTTTATTGAGAGCACTGGAGCTCCTCGGCATCCAGTGAAATATAGGTCTTCCTAGCTCCCTCTGTGTAAGCCAGGAACACATTTTTGGTACCCAAGGAAAACAGATGAAGAAGAGCCTGGATTCCTGGGCCAACTCAGGGAAGGGGCTTGGCTCCAAAAGGTCCTGTCACTTAACCGGTTCAGCTAACTTCCCTTTGGATGATGCCCATTCCCAGGAGTGCTGGGCAATAAGGAAGTGGGTGCCTAGGTTCAGGCTGTCCTTCATCCCAAAGTAGAACCAAGAATGAGAGCTAATCTGGGATTAGCCCCAGTTGTGGGCAGTACAAAACCAGCTGGCCGTCCAGTAGAACATGGGCCACGTCAGAGCCCCACTGTCCCCGACATTTCTAGGCAACTCTGGAATGGGGAAAATTCCACATCAGCCTGGCTGCCAGGCATTCTTCCATATCTGATGGGCTTGCCTTTGTCCACGTCGGCCCTAGATATACATAAACCCATGCAGGTCTGAGTCATCTCCTGTGCTACACGCTGTGACTCCAAAAGTCCCAACCCTTTGGTTCCTGCCTCCATTTGCCATGCCAGGGCTGGCATCAGACAGAGCCCTCTCAGCCCACATATATAGTGAGACTATCAGTTTGGAGAACCCTGGGTTCTTGGGTCCACAAGCTACAGCCTGCTAAAACTCGTGCCTTCCTCAGGGTGGGTGCAGCCATTGTGACAGAATCATTCCCCATGTACAGGGTCAGTACAAAACAGGCAGGCCTGGCCATCAGGTCCTTAGCTTCAAGGAGGGCAGAGCCCAGTCTACCCCTTTGAGGGCATCACAGCCTTTGGGGAGTGGCTTTGGGAAGGGCGTCCTGGGGAAGGACTGGTGCATGGACAGTTCCAGATAAGAGCTAGCAACGGAAGTAGTTGAAGTGAGGGGGAAAGTAGGACCCTGTAAGGCAGGACCACAAAGGTTATAAGTTGGGATACCAGCAGTAGCCACACCTGGATGGAAATCTAGGCTATCCCTACCAATAGGCCTCATCCCTCACCTCTCACCATCTGTATGGGCTAGTTTCATGTGTCAACTTGACACAACTAGAGTCGTCAGAGAGGAAGGAGCCTCAGTAGAGAAAATGCCTCCATGAGATCCAGCTATAAGTCACGTTCCCTGACCTGTCCAGCAGGCCAGGTTATTTGTGGGTCTCAAGGGGGTATCACCTAGGTGTCAATGGGGGCGAGAGAGGAGGGAGACCAAGCGCGTAATGAAAGACAAAGTCAGTCTGAGTTGCGTCAGGGTCTCGATTTATTGGAGCTTAGAGTGGGCTTAAATAGCTCTGCAACAATAGAACTGGGGGGAATAATAGAAGGAACATCAGGTATTTGCTGGAACTGGAACATTCTTCTTGTCAGCCGGAACATCTAGTGGTCTTCCTTGGAACAGCGAACAGAAAGGCTCCAGACCCTTTCTCGGAACAGAAGCAGTTAGCAGTTCTGCTTGGCCAAACCGTATCTAATTACAGGTTACAGGAGGCTCACAGAGCTGGCTTTAAGCCGCAAACTTAAAGGTCATTAAAAGTCTTACAAAGGTGGGCTTTAAGCCGCATAGTTTTGGGCCCATGGCCCCTTACATCTCCCCCTTATTTTTTCCTTTACAAAGGAGGGAGGTGAGGACTAGGCCACAGGTAGCATTCTTAGGGGGTCTTTGTTCATGACCGTCTCTTTCTTAGGTTAGTTCGACCTTGCCACCTCACTGACTTTACCCGTCTTCGGGTGGTAAAAACCCACCATCCAGGGGTCCCATGTCTTAGGTTAGTCAAGGAGGGAAGGAAGTTGCCCGTCGTCGAAGCGGCCATTTGTACCCGGGGCTACCAGTGTTGCATGCCTAGGGATGGCAAATATGGCTCTAAAGCCTGTGACTAGACCTTTAACAATTTAGAAAAAATTAAGCCTCTCTTGATGGCCCAAGGGGTTGCCTGGTTCGCTTTGCTCATTACGCTGCTCATCACCTGGGTTCTGGATCCGGTGATACTGTACGGAGACAAAATCTCCAGAAACTGGAAGAAAAAGGTGGAAAAAAGGTGGTGAGTCCCTGAGAGCAAGCAAAATAAGTTCCATCAGGTGCAGCTACATATGTAGATGACTGGCTAATAATGATAGTTTGGCTGCACATTGGCTGTAAGGGTTCTGGGAAATGGAGTTCCGGTCCTCTAATACAGAGGCCTTTGCCTGAGACCTGACTTAAGGTCAAGCCCTCATGATTCACGGAATGCCATCTTAGTGAGGAAGTCTCATTAGTGAAGAGAAGATTTTTGAAAGTTAGCATGTCCTCATAGAAGGGCGGCCGAGGGGAAAAGCAAATCCAGCATTCCTGATAGCGAGAATTATTAAGGGACTGTAAGGCTAAGGCAGAAGCATTTACCATGGATTTAAGGCTGGAGAATTCCAGTCCTTTAGGACTGTGGGGGTTTTTATAATCGTCAGGCAGCTCAGAATCTAATGCCTCTAGGAGATGGTAGTGGACCAAAACCAGTTTTTCGAGGATGGCGTCAATCTGAGATTTAATGAATCTGGTTAGTTTTTGAAAAGTTAGAGGTGACAATTTAAGTAGTTAATCTAGTAGAACAGGCAAGGTAGGAATTAGTAAGTGCCTGCAATTCCCTGATAAAGGGGAGGGGTAGAAGAATAACAGACCCAACAGTCCTCTATAAGGGAGTGGTTGGCTTGATGAGGGGTCTGAACAGTAGGGTTAATTAAGGAGAGAATAAGGTCAGCGGAGGAGGGAGGTCCTGGGGGCAAAAATGGTCAGGGTTTCCCTAGTCTGGAGAGGCCCCTAGGGCTAAAGCACATAAATCGAGGGAATAGGAGGGGGTGGTCGTAATAGTTGTGGAAGCATTGGCAGCATCACTGGCTTGGTTGAGGATCACCCAGGTGTAGTTGTAGATCTGATAAGGGCTTCCAGCAGCAATGGCAATTGAAGGTGGGAACACACAAGTAGCCAAAAAGACAGCATCTTTTATCTAGAATTAAGCAGAATTAGAAGGCTTCTCAGGTGCTTCCCCTGGGTAGATTATTTATTTTTAAAAGGCATTTAGGCAACCATCTAGCACTATTGGCCTGAGTATCAAAAATCCATGCATGTCCTTTTCCCCAAATGAGGACTGGATCTGGTCCGTTCCATTTGTAAGTTAGGGGATCTTTCCATAAGACTTGAGTATAATTTTGAGCCATTGATGGATGCCAGAGGCTATCCTCGGCTGATTAAGGCATGCCCCACCACTGCCTGGCTTGTGGGCTAGCCTCATGTCTGGCCACTGCTACAGAAGCACGGAGGCAGGCGTTTCACTCCCCCAAGTCACCGGCATGCTGAGTCCCCAAAGGCCCAGCCATCCCAGCTGCTGCTACAGGCTCCGCAGGCAGGTCCACACATGCTGGGCGGGACTAGGCAACAAGGGCTGTCCCGGTAGCACTGGTCTCAGGAATTAAGCACAAAATTGCTGGAAAGCTTTGTTAGTATATCCAGACCCATTATCTGTTTTTATAACTTTTGGCATTCCCATGTAAGCAAAACATCTTAAACAGTGACTTATAACATGCCTGGTGGCTTCTCCTGTTTGTGGAGTGGCACATTTTTAACTTGCCAAACTCTGTAATGTGAGTCACATCTATTCGCCATAAATGGTTGGGGAGCAGGCAATGAGGATTCATCCTTAAATTAGCCATAGCCATATTGTGGACCTATTTTACATTGTTTGATGATTTGACCAGCAGTCTCTCTGGTTAAGCCAAATTTCTTTCTTAGACTTGCTATCATGATGAAGAAAATTACAAGCCTGTCAAGCTTTTTCTATTTGAGGCAAATCAGCTGATTTTGTTAATTAGTTAATTCATTCCATTTGGCCAGTAATCAGGGAAAGACCTATTTAATAGGTTCTCTGTGCGACCCATAAACATGATAATTCTTAGGTGAATAACATTTTGAATTTGCTCAAATTAATCTAATATTGGATCCTATGTATGGAAATTGTCTCTATTACTATAAGATCCTTGAAGACATAGTGACTGTCAGTATACAAATTAAATGAATTATTTACCAGGATTTAAAAGACCATTATAACAGCTTGCAATTTCATTATTTGAGCTGAAGTCAGAGCTGTCTGCTCTATCTATTTCTTTCTATTAATAACCTATATAAGTGACTCTCCCAATAGAACCATTGGTAAAAATTAACATAGCATATTTTATAGGACTGCTTTTTACAATTTTGGGAATACAAAAATGCATTAGTGCAAACTGTAACAGTTCATGAGCTAGAAACTGATTATTAATTCTTCCTGAAAACTGAGCAAAGACAATCGCCCATAAATCATTGTTCTGAAACCATCAATTAAACTGTTGCTTAGAGTAGGAGACATGTATCATACTTGGTTCTCTTTTAAAATACTTTTAAAAATATTGAACGAATGCGTTCAATTGGTTCAGAAAGGTGTCAGCAATATCGGGGAAGCTGCACACCCCAGCAAGGGTTACAGGTTCCTTATACAGAAAAAAAAACACAGATCAGCATACAGGCAAGGGGCATAAAGTGATTGATTACAAAGTATGATCTCATGTTAGAGTGGTCACCCAGGTGTGACTTGCTTTTCTACAAAGGAAAAACCATAGAATGAACCCTGGAAAGTCCTTGATTGTCTGTTGGCCAGCCAGGTGTGACCCAAAGAGGATTGTCTTGGCGATTGCCCCTGTCTAAACCATAGGATGTGCCCGGGGTTGGGGCCAACCCCCTTGTAATGGGACAAGGCCTGTGGAAAACTTTTTCTCTCTGTGAACTAAAATCTTTTAAAATTTTTTCTCTTAGCAAACTAAAATATTTCATTCCCCCATCTTTTTTTTGTGAGGTTTTAATCCTAAAACCCATGGTCCTGCTTATTGCCTGAGAGCCTGATATTGCTGATTAAGAACTAGGGCTTGGGTTATGGATAAACATTCTTTAATAAATCGGAGCAGGTGATTAAGAATGTATAGCCCCAAAATAAGCAGCAGTAAAAGAATAAGTAGGAGTCCTAAGAGGGTGGGGATTCCTTTAAACCAGCCTTGTTGGGACTCCCGTTCCTTTCATTGATGGTTGAGTCTTTCTCTGAGGTTGGCCATGGAATCCCTAATAACTCCAGAATGGTTAACATAGAAACAGCACTCCTCTTTTAGGGCAGCATAGAGTAACATGAATTGTTGTCTCTCCAGCATCCCCATCAGGGAGTGAGAGATATGAACTTGTCTTTCTAGTTAGTTGTTTAGGTATATCTGGATGATTATCTCCTTATAGAATTTTACTTAAAGGATTTAAATCATCATTAGAGTCCAAAAAAATACTTAACCAATGAATATTTTATAACAATTTCTAAAAAACTCATTTAAAAGATTTTTAAACTATCTTTTCTAATTATTATCTATTAAGCCCTAATTTCCTTAGAATATAACATATGTCTTTAACAGTTCTCTAGATTTATTTAGAGTTTTTGAGTAGCCTTTTCTAATCTAATATTTGAGGCTGACAAGCTGATAAGACCTCACTTGCATGTTAGCTGACCTGCCAAGCTGTGAATCTAACAGGTTGGCTCTTTTTTGAGGCTTCTCATAAATCCTTCTCAAAATCATGCATCAACCCTTATTTTCTAGATGTCCTTTTTCAACCATAAAATTTTAGTAAGATCTCTATCCTCTCATCTGCCAAATTTTATAGTATCATAGATTCCTCATATCTCCAAGCTAATGCTATAAACTTTTGCTAACTTTTTAATTGACTATCTCCTAGGGCTCAAAGCAAAATTTTTCCTGTTAAGACATTGACTCATTAACTGGATGCTCTTTTTGACTCTATTAAGGTGATTTTGATATTTTTTAAACAATATCCAAGGCAATGTAAATATCTCTAATCATATCCAAGGCAATTTAGGCATTTCCATTCATCTGTATTTATAAATTCATAATCACATCATGCATCCAGGTGTGGCCACACCGTTCATTTATAACTTGCATACGTCTCACATTTCTCCTTTTGCCTAGGTTATGATCAGCTTGTAGAAAAGAAAAATCCCTAATTGAAATTTTTAACATAGTAGCTTGTAGTCAATCATTGAAATATGAGCATCCAAAATTTGAACAATTCTAAGCTTAAATATGTTGCCTTTTCTTTTCTATAAGTCTCAAAAACAGTTTCTGTCTGGCTGTATCAATAGCATTTATATACATTAATTAGCCATCAACCATGGCGGCATCTTCCAAGGCTGTAAGTTGCAGCCCTCAAGCTTGACCGCCTCTAAGTAATGCTGCCAGCAATGAGCAGACTAGGGAGTCC
This sequence comes from Cricetulus griseus, assembly GCF_003668045.3. Classification (NCBI taxonomy): domain Eukaryota; kingdom Metazoa; phylum Chordata; class Mammalia; order Rodentia; family Cricetidae; genus Cricetulus; species Cricetulus griseus. The sequence continues at coordinate 175,779,419 of NC_048597.1, read as the reverse complement.
TCCGTGGCTTGCAAGTATGCAGAGCCCCGGGGAGGGTGAGAGCACAGGCTGAGGGAATGGGGGAAGGTCAGTCATTAGCTTCTGTACATGACAATGGTCATGACGTCTGAAGGAAGTCTTTAACAGTCAGCAAGAGGCGAGACCTCTCACCAACGAGTTCAGGGCTCTAAATGACGTCCCTGAGAAGAGCCCAATAATTAAGAATAACTTCAGGAACATTTATTTTTGGGGGGTTTAACTCATACATCTTACCTAAATCTCTCCCAACCTTTTCCCAGGTCTGGGGAGCTATGTCTGGTCCCATTAAAATCAAACATAGACAAGCTTTATTAATAAAACAGAAAAAATAGACTAAATCTTTCTTTTTAACTCTTATTTCTTTTTATCTTCTCCTTTTTAATTCTTACTCCTTTTTATCTTTCTTTTTAACTCTTATTCCTCTCTCCCTTAGACTGCTCTTTACTTCTCTGATAAAGAGGGCCTCCTTAGAGGCTGTATTGCCCATGACTATAATGAGACAGCAGTACTTACCTCGAGACAGACAGGTGCATGAGCGGTGCAGGGCGTCTCCACTTTGGGTCGACTAGTCTCTTCTTCTCTTGGTGCTGTCCGGCAACCACCGTACCAAGAGCCCCACGGTGGGCGCCACTTGACCCGTCCAGCAGGCCAGGTTATTTGTGGGTCTCGAGGAGTTATCACCTAAGGGGGTCAATGGGGGCTCGAGAGAAAGGAGACCAAGCGGCACAAGAAAGGACAAGAGTCCGTCTGTGCAATGTCAAGGTCTCGATTTACTGGGGCTTAGAGTGGGCTTAAATAGCCCTGCAACAATAGAATTGGGGGGAATAATAGAAGGAACATCAGGTATTTGCTGGGACTGGAACATTCTTCTTGTCAGGCGGAAGGAACATCTAGTGGTCTTCCTTGGAACAGCGAACAGAAAAGCTCCAGACCCTTTCTTGGAACAGAAGCAGTTAGCAGTTCCGCTTGGCCAAACCGTATCTAATTACAGGTTACAGGAGGCTCACGGAGCTGGCTTTAAGCCGCAAACTTAAAGGTCATTAAAAGTCTTACAAAGGTGGGCTTTAAGCCGCATAGTTTTGGGCCCACAGCCCCTTACATTTCCCAATTAGTGATCAATATGGGAAGGTCAGTCCATAGTGGGTAGTGCCATCCCTGGGCTCATGGTTCTGGGTTATCTAAGAAGGTGGGTTGAGCAAGCCATGGGAAGTAAGCCAGTAAGCAGCACCCCTCTATGGCCTCTGCATCAACTCGGGCCTCCAGGTTCCCATCCTTTTTGAGTTCCTGTCCTGACTTCCTTCAATAATGAACAGCAATATGGAAGTGTGAGCCAAATAAACCCTTTTCTCCCCAACTTTTTTTGGTCATGGTGTTTCATCGCAGCAATAGAAACTCTTAAGAAAAGTTGGTGCCAACATGGAGTATTGCTATGAAAGACCTGACCATGTTTTGGGGAGGACTATGGAATTTTAGACTAGAAAATCCATTGAGTGTTGAGAGCTCAGTGGAAAGTTCTTGAGGAGCTTCAAGGATAAAGCTGGAACAAGTTAGGTGGTGGTAGAACATACCTTTAATCCTAGCACTTGGGAGGCAGAGGCAGGCAGATTTCTGTGAGTTCAAGACCAGCCTGGTCTACAGAGTGAGTTTCAGGACAATCCAGGACTGTTTCATAGAGAAACCCTGTTTCAAAACAACAACAAATGTTGAGAGCAGTGCAGATGGAGGCCTGCCTTGAGAAGTTTTAGAGGGAAATTTAAAGACTCTGGTGATTTGAAAAAAAATGGTCCCCAAAGGGAGCCATTAGGAGGTGTGGCCTTGTTGGAGGAAGTGTGTCACTGTGGAGGTGGGCTTTGATGTCTCAAATATGCTCAAGCCACACACAGTGAGGCAGACTACTTCCTGTTGCCTGCAGGATCAGATGTAGCTCCTTCTCCAGCGCTATGTCTGTCTGCATGCCACCAGGATGATAATGGACTAAACCTCTGAACTGTAAGCTGCCCAATTAAATGTTTTCTTTTATAAGAGTTGCTGTGGTTATGGTGTCTCTTCATAGTAATAGAAACCCTAAGATAGAAGTTGGTACTAGGGACTGGGGTGTAGCTATGATAGGCTTTAATAGGTTTTCTGTAAGTAGATAATGGGTTTCTTCTCTGACAAAGTAAGCCAGATCAAGCTGAATTGAAAGAGTAAAAGAACACGTTTTTTTCCCAACTTTTTTATTTGAATTAGAAACAGGATTGTTTTACATGACAATCCCAGTTCCCTTCTCCCACCCGTCCTCCCCTACCCGCCCCCACCAAAACGTTTATTTTAACAAAGCAATTCCCACCTCTAGAGATCAAGGAAGAAGTCACACACCCAAACCTAAAGCAGGGAGCTTATATATAGCCTGTAGGCAAGGGGTGATGATGTGTTCACCACAAGATGGATTTGTGCCCAAGTATAGTCAAAACCTGAGCACTTTAGGTAGGGACTTAGGCTGCTGGCAACTTCAGTGAAGAAGCTTCTGCAGCCACCAAGAATATGAAAATGAGCTTTTTGGCCCTTTTCTTTCTTGGAGAGTCTCTGAGAGGGTGGAGTTTGGAGAGAAAGGAATGAGGCTTTCTGGATCAAGCAGGAGTGAACTTGAGGTTCCAGCCAAACAGGCCTTGCCATGCTTTTGTTTGAAGGAATATGGACCTTGGGACTGTGGGTTAGAAAGCAGTTGAGCACTTCATTTCATTCAGTACTTTAAACATATTTATTTTCATTTTATGTGCATTGGTTTTGCCTGCATGTATGTCTGTGTGAGGGTGTTAGGTCCCCTAGACCTGGAGCTATTGATGGTTGTGAGCTACCATGTGGGTGCTGAGAATTGAACCTGGGTCCTCTGAATGAGCAGTCTGTGCTCTTAACCACTGAGTCATCTCTCCAGCCCCTGAAGTTGAGCACTTTAAGTGTTGCTTAATAGGCCATCCTAGTAGGAGCATGGAAGACAGTGGTGTTGAGTGTGATTTGGACTGTGGGTGCCTGGATCAAGAGGTTTCAAGAGAAGAATGTTAGTATGTGGCTTAGAGATGGGTCTTGTGGTATTTTGGTGAAGAAAGTGGCTGCTTTTTTGCCCTTGCCTGAAAGTCTGCCTGAGGCTAAAGTGAAGACATTTGGATTAATTAATTCCACTGGTAGAGGAAATCTCAAAACAACCTAGTATATACTCTGTTGTGTGGTTGCTAGTGCTCATGCTTATAAAGACTTATAATGAAAAGGAGCACGCTGAGCAAGGTAAAATACAAAATGTACAGATTGAGGAGAAAAGGGACACCAGGAAGTGGAATGGAGCTAAATTCTGTGTTCAAGTAGTAAATACATAAGAAATGGAATAACGGTAGTGGTGGCCTCAGGGCAAGATCACATCCAGCTAAGTTTCCAACTTGTGAAAAGGAATTACTGGAAAGCTTAAAGCAGGTGTGGTAATGTACTTGGAAGGCAGTGGCTGGCAGATCTCTGAGTTTGAGGTTAGCCTGGTCTACAGATCCAGTTTCAGGACAGACAAGCTTAGGCAGGGAAGGAAACCATCAAAAGCAGAAAGTTGGTGAAGATGTAACTGAACAAGGGGGCCATGTTCCAGCCCCAATAAGCAGCACTACTTGGTAGCTTTGGTCATGTTGTTCTGGAGTTAAGGATAGAAGAAAGGGGTGATGGAATTTGCATCAGAGACTAAGGAAACCCACTGAAGTCAGGCATGCATCAGGGATGTCCCTGCATGGAGACCTAAAGAGGCCTTTGTGTGAAACTGTGAAGTCTGGATTGCCTTGGAGACCTCAAGATGTTGGAGACATCAGAGCTGTGGGATACCTGCCTAGGAGAGCTACTAACAGGGAGTGGAACCAGCCCAAAAGAGGAAAGTGTGTTACAGTTAACAAAGCTGAAAGGAGCTGGTTTTCTGAAGGGCACTTTTGACATCAGACACGGAGCTGCAAAGTTTGGAGTTTGCCCAGCTGATTTTCAGTCTTGCTTGGGTCCAGTATTTCCTCACTATGCTCCCTTCCTTATGTTTTAGAATGGTAACATATCCTGTACCATTATATGTTGGAAGTATTTAATCTGCTTTTTTATTTTGATTTTACAAGGGATTACAATTAAGAGATTGCATGAATCTCATAAGAGACTTTGAACTTTAGACTTGTAAGCTTGAAACTGTTAAACAAGACAATGGGGACTTTCAAAGTTGGACTGAATGCATTCTTGCATTACAATATGGCTACAAGCCTTTGAGGACCAGGGAGTGGAATGTGGTGGCTTCAAAGAAAACGGCCCCCAAAGGGAGCGGCACTATTAGGAGATGTGGCCTTGTTGTAGGAAGTATGTCACTCTAGAGGGGGGCGTTGAGGGCTCATATATGCTCAAGCCATGCCCAGCGAAATAGAACACTTCCTGTTGCCTAAAGGATCAGATGTAACTCCATCTCCTCTAAACTCCTTCTCCAGCACCTGTCTGCCTGCATGCTGCCATATTCCCTGCCATGATACTGGACTGAACCTCTGAACTTTAAGCTGCCATATTTAATTATGTTTTCCCTTGTAAGAGTTGCTGTGGTCATGGTGTCACTTCAGAGCAGTAGAGACCCTAAGACAGACTCTATCAGGGCTATTTGCTATTTTGAATTGAGATTCTCTCATTCTGATCAGCTGGAGCTGAAGAGTCAGCCATGAATATAACTAAGGATCAGCACCACTGAAGAGAAACCTTTGCACTCCAGGCACAATTGATTCTGGTTAGCTGGAGCTAAAAATTATTGCTAATGACTCAGAAGACTAGAGCTGGGTGGTCATGGCACACACCTTTAGACCTAGCACTCAGAAGGCAAAGGCAGGTTAATCCCTGTGAGTTCTAGGACAGCTAGGTCTACACAGAGAAACCCTGCCTTGAAAAAACAAAAACCAAAACCAAACAAAAAGGCCATCGAACAGCATCACGGGTGAAATCTTCCGGAAATACTTCCTGAGAGCCCAAAGAAGCTGTGTTCCAGAGGTGGCCACAGTTGTATCTCATGTTGGCAGCTGAACTTGGTCATATGTAAGAGTCACCCAGGTGGTAGTGGTTTTGAAAGCATGAAGGAAGGGGCCATGGAGAGCAAATGAGGCTTGGCGTTGTGAGAGGACATTGAAGGTGAAGCCTCACCAGCAGTCGAAGATCCAGGACTGAAGGGGTCAGACAAAGAAGTTGAAGTTTGGTACCAGGAAGAGAGCCTATGGGAGGCCAAAGTTCAGCCCAGTTGCAGCCAGGGCACCCAGCAGTTTTGGAGATGCTAGTACCATAAGATGACCACCACTAACAGCTGCAGCAGTGGAGTGGAACTAGCCAGAGCTCAGAAGACTAGCAGTGTGCTGCAGAGGGTGGAGCTGAAGAATCGACCCAAGCACTCTGGAGGAGTCCCGATCATGAGTGGATCCCAGTCATTAGATGGTTGGAATTTGGTTTTGCTTTGATTGTGCCCAGATACTTTTTCTTCTTCTTCTTCTTTAAAGTTTTTTACTGGAACCCACAGATTGGCTATTTTCAAGGGACTGAAATTTCAATGTGTTTGAATTGGTAAAGACTGTGGGGCTTTTATTTATGTTTTTAATGTGAGATCTTGGGGATGAAAAAGAAAGGAAGGGTTGTGGCTTAATAATGATGTGTTTGTATGTCAAGTCGACAAGGAGTCCGTTGTACTGGCTGGTTTTGTGTGTCAACTTAAGTCATCAGAGAGGTAGGAGCCTCAGCTGAGGAAATGCCGCTCGCTATAAGATCAAGCTGTAAGGCATTTTCTCAATCAGTGACAAATGAAGGAGGGCCCAGCCCATGGAGGGTAGTGCCATCCCCGGGCTGGTAGGTTTGGGTTTTCTAGGGTGGGCTCAGCAAGTCATGAGGAACAAGTCAGTAAGCAGCAGCCCACCATGACCTCTGCATCAGCTCGGGCCGCCAGGTTCCCATCCTGTTTGAGTTCCTGTCCTGACTTTCTTCAATAATGAACAGCAATATGGAAGTGTAAGCCAAATAAACCTTTTTCTCCCAAGCTTGCTTTTAGTCATGATTTTTTTACCACAACAACAGAAATCCTAAAACATCTTTCACCTTCTGATGAGCTCCAGCAGGAAGTGATAGAAGCTAGGAGACGTTTATAGCCCATACCTGGACAAGTGAACCTTCAGCACACTGCTTGTAGGAAGGTTCCAGAATGTCAGACCCTGACTTGAGGAAGCAGGTTCAGAGAATCACCTGAGCTGTGAAACAGGAACCAGGCCTGGGTGAAGGTGAAACCCACGCCCAGAACCTATGTTCTTCCTAGCATCACTGGACCCATCTGGGTTTGTCCAGGTGACAGACTCCTTTCCAACCCCAGGTAGACTTCAGAACACAGAATCCAATTGACTGCAAAAGTCCAGCCATTTAATCAGAGCTCCCCACCCTTATTCCAAGACAGCATCCTGAGAATTACGGGCACAGCTGTGTAGGAGGCTGTGGAAAGCAAAGCAAAATGAGGATGTTTGTCAGACTCCTGAAGTAAGAATTGGGCTGGGTAGAGGCCTCTTTGTCCAGACACCAGCATGAACTTCACAGGAGGCTAGGGCTGGTCACACACCACCAAAAGTATGAGGGTGTTGGGCTGGTACCCGTGAGTTGCACTAGCTTGCTTCTGCCATGTCCAACTCCCAGGGAGAGGTAGCTGGTGCTCATACAGGCCTTGTCCTCTTGGCTTTTTTCTCAGACCTCCCAGTGTCATCATGGGCTTTCCTTTTCTCTGCCAGCTTGTTGGCCTGTGAGAAGAAAGGAGGAACTCAGGAGAGAATGGAGGAAAGCAAGGAGGGATCTCTTCCCTTACTACAGCTACCCATTACTAGCAGAGCTTCTAGAAAAGGTAACAAACAAATAACCAAAGACCCCCGACTTGTACCTCAGGATGAAAGAAAAGAACCCCACTATTGCCCATATAGCTCATTTTATGGTTCACAAATCTCCAGCTTGCAGAATCTAGGCTGGCTCTTCCCCGAGCTCCTCTGAGGGAAAGACGAACACCATTCAAACCTTTACTGGGAGCTGGCAGAGAGGGCGCAAGGAGGAGACTCCCTCCTGGACCACAGGTAATGCTCCTAAGAACCATTCAGAGGTGGGCAGGGTTTGATCTCTGTTTCCTGAGCATGACCGTCAATCAACAGGGAACAGGTCACACTGTACAATGTCATGGAAAGACCTGAGGAGCTACCATGCTACTGCTAGGTAAGAAGAATCTGGTCCCCTTGCTCAACCCCCAGGCAAGGCTGCCAGCCACTTCAAGTGAACTCCCAGCTGACACACGCTGAACAAGCACGGGTAGCTTTGTGAACAAGCACACAGAGCTGAAGGACTTCCCAAGTCTGCTGGGCTACCCCATCATTAGGACAGCTATGGGTAGGCATGGGGGACTAGTTAGGTTCCTTAGTGGTCGGGACTCTCTAGCGTGAGGCCTTGGTTTCTATTCCCAGCTGTGTAAATCCAAACCAAACCAAAAGAACTCCAAAGGCGGCAAGTTTTGGCCAAATGGGCCAGGGTCTGTCTAGAAGACAGCCACATGCCTGAGCTCACCTCACGGATTTTGCGCCGCTTGCCAAACATGATCTTTTGGTAAAGGTACTTCTCCCGCTTTTTCATCATCATGATGGCCAGGCGCTTGGCCTCACTTTCTTCCTCCTGGGCCAGCCGCTGCTTGTCTTCCAGTTTCACAGTGCCGGCCACCACCTTGGGCTTCTGCGGAAACAATGTAGCTGCATGTGCCCTTGGTGTTTGGGGAACTGGGCTCCTTCCCAAATAGGGCTTTGTCCAGTGCTTCCCTCCCTACCTTCCCTTCCAGCCTCTGCTGCTCCAAGACCGACAGGTGCGCTTCCTCCTCCTTCTCTGAATCAGCGTCCACTTCTTCCTCATCCTCATTTTCCCCCACAACATCACCATCACCATCACCTTCGTTGTCATCATCTTCATCATCCTCATCCTCATCTTCGTCCTCTTCCTCTTTCAAGTCTCCTGCAGACAGTAGGTGAAGCGTCTGCATTCCAAAGGCAGAAGGATGCTCCCCCAATGGCCCCCAACAGCTCGCACAGCCCCAGTTGAGCTGCCTTCAAAGGAAACACGCTTGCTATCCATCAAACACTGGCAACCCTAGGCTGTTCTGCTCAGCTACTCCAAATGTCAACACCAGACTACCATTGCAAATGCTTGAAAGGCTAGAGGGCTTTCTGCTCCAGCTGTCCTCCTCTCTGGAGCCTGCCAACTCCATAGCCAAAGGAAATGGCCAGCTTGGGCATAGGAGCCAGGGCCACCAGAAGAGCCTGTCCATACTGCTATCCCTCCTTGTCCAGCTCACCTGGATCTTCTCCCCGCTGCAGAGCCAGTAGCTTCAGCTTCTCAGGGGGAATGTAATCTCCTTCCTTCTCAGATACGAAGGGTGAGAGGTGTGGGGGCAGCTGCACCCCAGGGAAGTACTCTGCCACAGGGAGGAGGAGCCGGGCATTCACACAGTCAAACACCCACTGGGGCTGGACGTAGTACCTGGTGCAGAGCGGCCAGCAAAGACAGGTCACAGGGGAACAACCAGAGGCACCAACCACCGCATCACCAGGGCCTAGCACTCCCCTCACCCCCACCCCCCCACCCCACAGAGGTCACACGAGGGCTTTGAGAGTCTACCTGCCAATGATGGGGGTTTGCTGCCCAGGCCGGTCAACAATCTGGTGGGTGATGCAGGAGTCTGTGATGTCATAGGTGGCTCCGATACACAAAGACTTGTCCCAGGACACATCCCCACCAAAACTCCTACAGGTCCAGGGAAAACCTGTAAGCCTTTTAGGCATGAGCTGCATGCCCTGGAAGCTTCTCTGGACCTACTACTCACAAACCCACCCTTCAAGGAAGTGCCTCCTGTTTGGTTGGGGGACACCTGCACTCCTAGTCCAGTAGGGACTCAGCCAGTGACAGGAAGGACAGCAGCTCTCCCCTCAGTTGTGCTCTGAAGGTGTCTGCCTGAATGCTCTGCACACGGCTTTGAGCCGAGTGGAGACACCCTCATGATGTTACCATCAGGCCTCTAGGCTAAGATGGAGACTGGACTACTGTACCGCCCCAACTATAGGCTGGCTAAAGGCCTCTCTCTGCACCTGATGATAAAGGCCAATGCTTCACGGGGCACCTCTCGGTTCAGGAAGAATTTCAGGCCTTCGAAGAGTTTCTTTTGTTTTTCCTGTGCCTCCAGCTCTTTCCTGCGATCTTCCTCCTGTGCTGTCACCTCCTGCAGAGAAGGAGCCAAGCTTCACACCACCAGACCATCCAGCTCCACCAGAAGGAAGGGACTGGCAGCTTCCTTCTAGATCCCACAGATTCTAGGTGATGACCCGGCCCCCATCCTGTCCCATGCTGTGCACTGCCAGAAGGCAGCACACTGCTCACTCACCCCATCAGTAGGAAACTCATCGGCCTCAGCCTCCTCTATAGTAGGCACCACCACTCGGGCCAGACTGGCACTGAGCGCTGCTAGTTTCTGTAGGTGGGAAGCACAGCCTCATCTGGGTGTGGGGTAGGGTGGGGAGCAAAAACAGTTCCAGGCCACATCTGGGTCTGGGCGCTAAGGGTAAGTCATAAAACCACCCACTTACCTCCATAGAGCTCTCAGAATCCAATGCATATGTGTCCTCGCTGATCTTTGTCTCTGCCTGGGCTTGAACTTCTAGCTGGAAAGAAGGAAGAGGACAACTACAGCCCCGAGCCTCAATATGTGGCTAGAAGGGCTAGATCCAAGCTAGTGAGAAGGTGCTAGGGCTCTACCTTGGGTGGATAGTGAAGGTTGAGTGACTGGTAAAGGCGGAAGTTCACAAAACCCAGAAGAGTGGTATAGAACTCAGTGAAGGTGGCCATGACCCTGTAGTCCACATCTGTTGGATGCTGGGGGTATAAAGAGACACATCAGCAGTGTTAAGCACAGGGTTGGATGTAGGTGTTATGCACACAAACTCACAGGCCTCTCAAGTACAACACAGGCTCTGGATGCAGGACCCAAAGGCTATGAGTACATGGAGATCAGTGCCAGGTTCCCATATGATAAAGGGGAGTCAGGCTAGAGACAAGGGAATTAGTCCACAGTGCACCATTACAGCCGACCCTACCTCTTCCTGGCCCTGACTCTCCCACTCCTCCCTCAATTATCAGTGAGACCTAGACAGAACACACACCTTGTCTACCACCCACATCCCAGCACGTGCCTAAGATCTGCTTCAGGGCTTGCTGTGAGCACTAAGGCAGCCTTTCCAGAGCCCAGCAAGGCCTAGGTATATAGCTCATGGTCCATGGCCCAGAAGAGGTTACCCCAAGTCCCACTGCTGCATGCCCAAGCACTGGCTGCCCAGGGGAGGGGCACACGAGGGTCCTTGTTACAACTACCCTTTGCTGAGAGGAAGCAGTTGGCAGCAAGCTGGGAGGAAGGAGGCATGGGCAGCCCATGCCCCTCTCCCGGGGCCAGCTGTGTGGAGGCTGGCCCTCAGAGGGCCCTATTCAGCACCCTAAGGACACACAAAGAGCAGTCTGAGAAGCACGGGGGTTCGACATCAGAGTTAAGGAAAGACAGAAAGGGCCAAAGAAGAAGTTAGGCAGGAAGGAGGAGGGAGGAGCAGGGAAGGAAGGGCCATGCACCCTGGCTCCCCAAGCCTGCCTCAAGGAACTGGAAAAGGGACTGCTGAACTCCAAATCTACCTCTTGCCCACAGACATGGCAGGTTCCAGCCTCAGACACCCTCTGTAGCCTGGTGAGCTCAGAACCTCAGCTCACTCTGACAGCTGTTCTCTAGGCAAGGTACCAATTGCTGCTTAATGAGCAATCAGGGAGGGAGATCAAGTACAGCCACAGACAGACAATGCATGGTGCAAGCCTGGCTAGAAATGACCTTCTGGGGGATGGGAGCTAACAAGGCTTCCATGGAAAGCAAAACCAGACTCCTCTAAGCAGGGCCCTAGGAAGAATCCCAAGCACTTAAAAAGAAGCCAATAAAAGCCAGGCTATGTGCTAAGTGTCTTGCTTGTGCTCACTTCTCCAAAGTCACCCTATGTTCCAGGCTCTGGGGAAGATGGGGCAAAGAGGAGACAGGAGTGAAGCACTTTTGTTATGGTGTGTAAAATGACGGAGTGGGTCTGAGAGGAGAGGCTGGGCTCTGCCGCTTGATCCAGGTGGAAGTGTACAAAACACTGGGTATACTCAGCTCCCAGAGCTGTCCTCATTGCCCAGTCAACCACAAAGGTTGCTACCCCTTCAGTACCAGGTCCTTTCAAGACTTCTTTCCCCTGAAGTCCTCATGGCAAGGCTGAGAAATGGGAACAGGTTATTAACTGAGCCAGAAAGGCGAAGGAACATGTTCAAGATCACCTAGCACAGTGGTTCTCAATCTCTGGGCTACCTAAGACCATCTACAAACCAGTTATTTATATTATGATTCATAACAGCAACATTACAGCTATGAAGTGGCAACAAAAATAATTTTATGGTTGGGGGTCACTACAACATGAAGCATTCAGAAGATTGAGAACCACCTCTCTAGCAGAAGTGCTGGAATGGAGCACGCTTCGTTATGATTAACCTGTGGGTCAGAGTGGACATATGACACTGAGAATTCTGTGACTGATCTAACACTAGTGACTGACTGGGCTATGAAGCACATGCCCTACCCTGTCCCCTCATCCCCATCCCTGCATAGCAGCCAACAATCAGGAACCCAGCAAGGCCTAGACTCCAAAGACAGCACCCCTCCCACACCTTTCTAGGAACCAACTCAAGGCCCCCAGGAAAGGCACACTTACATCATGGGAGAAAGCATAGGGTGCAATCCATACGATGGGCTGCCCCAGCACCTCAGCCTGATAGTAAATGCCTTTGATGGACAGGAAGACCTGGGGGTGGGAGGCGACACAACAGTATGAAAACCAAGGGGTGACAGAGGAGGTCCAACAAGCTCCAGGATAGTCTCAGCTCACTTTGCGCAGGGCTCGGGCAGCGATGACGTAGTGCATGAACTCCACAATGAGCCGGCGACATAGCTGAATGGTCTGCACATGGCACTTGCCCGTCCGTGGGAAGGTGGAGAAGAGGAAGCACATTGACAGGGCATCATCGAGATCCCTCAGAGCATCAATAAATGTGGGGTACCTGTAAGTGGGGAGGGCAGCGCTTGTGAGCCCATTCTGTTGCACTCCAAGGGTCTCTAACCACTTTGCCCACCCTGGTAGCTACCCCAGAGGCCCTGACAGCTGAGCCAGACACTGCCACAGATATTTCCTCAGCGGGTGGTATAGCAACAACTTCCCCACAGTTGGCCATGCACCTGGGAACAATCCTATAGCCACTGAAGAACTAGGATGTTCCTGGTGAACTCCCATGACCCCCAGACCCAGCACAGAAGCCCCCACCACTTGTTATCTTTTCGTGAATGAGAGACACCAAGCTGGTGGCTCTCTGACTCTCTTGAAAAGTGGAATCTTCAAAGGCCCATGATGAAAAAGGGAAAAATGGAAAGCTGGCCTAGTGGGCCAGGAAGAAGAGTGGGATTGCTTTCCCAGCAGCACCTGCCCTGGGCTTGGCTACACCTGTGTGGCTCTTGTCTTCATTTCTCACCATACAGATCCGGTAACTGACAGAACTAATGTAAAATGTTGGCACTAGGACAAAGTCCAGTTAGAGTAAGAACATATTTCCATGGTAAATGAAGAAGCAGACAAAGTGTCACTTGGGCCAAGAGCCACCACTGCTTTGATAAGTTTCCAGAGGGACAGAAGTGTGGGACAAAGAGAAGACACTGAACCACGAGTCTTGATACCTGGACTCTAGTCCCATTCTGAGCTGTGACCTTAATTGGGTCACTAGGCCTCATTTAGCTCCAGCTTTATCTAGAAAATGACATGGCTGAACAAATTGCTGACTTAATAGGGTATCTTTAACCAGATGTGGTGGTATACCACTTGGGAGGCTGAGGCAGGAGGATCATGAATTCCAGGTCATCTACAGAGGAAGACCTTATCTCAGAATCAAACTAAAATTAACCAAAGCAAGCCACCCATCCATCTACCTCTTGTGGCTCTAAACACACCCTAAGTACAGATGAATCTACAGGGCTTCCAGTTTCCCTCCTCAAGCCAGGCTGCGCTGGAGTTGCTCGACCCCTGAACCACATTCTAGGAAGCTTAAAGAAAAGGGTTTTCCAGGAGTGGTGATGGTATGCCTTTAATCCTAACACTCAGGAGGCAGAGGCAGGCGGATCTCTGTGAGTTTGGGGCCAGTCTGGTCTACAGAGTGAGTTCCAGGATTGCCAGGGCTACACAGAGAAACCCTGTCTTAAGCAAACAGACAAATAAACAAACAAACAAAGAGGGCCTGGCAGTGGTGGCGCATGCCTTTAACCCCAGCACTTGGGGGGCAGAGGCAGGTGAGTTTCTGAGGCTAGCCTGGTCTGCAGAGCGAGTTCTAGGTAT